>NC_137091.1:22608828-23908828 GCF_951640355.1 Cnephaeus nilssonii | reverse complement strand
TCCAGTCGCTAATTTTCACAGTCTTCTTTTCTCCCTGCTTCATCAGAAGCTGGCATATTTCTTGACTTTTTAAGCTGAGAGGTCAACAGGATTTGCTTTTGTTCCGAGGGCTCAGAGGAAGGGTACAAGACATTTCCCCACATAGCAGGAACGAGGCACCAACCATCCTTATGTTCTTTCTTTCATTTCCTGGTAATCAACTTGTGAAAAACACAAAGCCTCACCTTCATGGGCTCCAAAAGGCAAAAAGAGGAAACCCCGAGTGACCGTCTAATTTGTGCTTCTATATTTGTGGTTAATAATATCCTTTACATAAAAGTAAAGCAAAAAGGATTGATAACAAATATGACAAAAAAATTTAAATCTATTAAACTTTTAAAATGAACGTACTGAATAAAAAAGAGGAGACTACACATGTAGTCCATTTTTGTTGAAAAGAATGATCTGGTTTTTCAAATGTTAATTACATTAAGTGTTAAAAAAGCCCTATGGTAAATTTTGACCTCCTTAAAAAAAATCATGATACTTGGCTGTGGACTAATACTTTGATGGCCATAAATTCTAAGTTTAAAGTGAACAATGCCTTAGTTGGGACAGGAGGGGGGTGTAAATACCCCTCCTAACAGACTACTTCTCCTAACTGTGATATATCAGGACAGTGGCATTCCCATAGCTGCTTTACAAAGAAAGCAAGCTGCCCATCCAATTCAGATGCTTAGTCCATTCGAAATGTGCCTGTTTCAGCTTCTTTTCCCACTCAGAGGCATTTAAGCGGGTATGTTAGTTAAGGGGTCAAATATAGGCTGGAAAAAAAGAGACACAACCACGCTACCAGGAGGAGGGTTCAGTTTAACCACTGAGTGCCTCAACCTTGTTCAGCGGGGCTCCCTCCTGTCACTTTGATGAAGAGCAAAGATAGCTGGGCATGTGCACCAGCTGTAACACTCAGGGATCTGCACAGAATAGAACTGTGCCTCAGACAGAGCACAAGCCGCAGAGGGGTGGTTCTGGAGAGTGCTGAGTCTTTTAACAAGACAATTTTAAATTTGGGTTGTTAATGAGGTTGCTCTAGAAAGGACAGGCATTGGGTGATTTTAAACTCCAGGCACATTTTCGACTCTTCAGTTAGCACAATAGCAATAGAAAACTAGCCATCCTTTTTACAAGAGCCAAAGGGGGAGGAGGGGGGCTGTCTGGAGTGGCCTTGTCTCCCCTTGGCTGAGAATGGAAAAGTGAGGAATCCCTTGACAAGAGGTCTGCCTTTGTGTTTTGCACCTGGAGATTTTTACTTACTTAATTTTTTTTTTCTTTTTAGGGCTAAGAAGTCAAATCACCAAGTATTGATTACTTACAGCATGCCTGAGTGCAACACACCTTGAGGGAGACAGGAAGCAGGAGGCTGGAGAGACAAGGCTACATTTAAAAAATAATCAGGAACAATAGAGTATCGAGTATCATCAAGTGGCAAGCTTAGAGGATACACATCCATCAGAAATTCCTAGACTTCTGGAGTTAAGGTCCAGTAAAATCAAAAGGAAAATAAAATAGGCAGGCTGACATAGATTTGCTAACGTTTTGTTTTGTAAATTAAAGATTTAAAATAACAACAACAATGAAATCAGAGAGAGCACATTAAAAAAAGAAACAAAAAAGGGAAGGAAACCAACTTATTTTCTGTTATTGTGAAAGGAAAAAAACATTTAACATTAAAAAAGGTGGGTGAAGGATACAATTCTAAAATAAATGACCGTTTTTAAAAATGCATACAATGTGCTTTATGAGAAACTCCCTACTTTGTCTATATGGTTCTTGTTTCTAAACAGACTAGTGAAAATTTTGTCACAGATGGGCTTTTGGGATCTGACAGATGACAACTGTCTTCCGCTCATCCTGTACCACTTCAGCACCATTTTGGCACATGCGCTCTATGAATATTTGCTGAGTAATCGAGGGGCCATATTTACAAGGGAGCACCTACTGAGTAAAGCTTCCACGTGGCCCAGAGAGTCTGGGATAAGAGGACAGGACGGTAGACGGTGAAGGCGTTGGTGTGGTGAGAAATACAAGGAAAGAAATCCCCAGGAGTTATCACATTTGGAGCACACAGGAAGAAATATTTTGAGTCCACCCAAATGCAAAAGCATTGGAATGTTGGTTAGTGTCTTCTAAATGCACGTTCTAATTTTTGAGGTTGTCCATTAACATTCAGCCAGATGGACAGTGGCTACTTGGTATTCCCATCCCAACCCCACTGGGTCCAACCAGTTCAACAACAACGTGGTAATACAGGAGAAAAAAATTACTCCTGGCAGATTTTATCTGGGGGATTACTGCATTTGTTATAGGGACCACTGCAATGGGGTTCTGTAGTAGAAGAGAGACTGGGCTCAACTCCCAATACAAAGTGGGGATTTTATAGCCAAGGGCAGGCAGAGTGTGTGTGGGGGGGTTGCTAGATGAAAAATTACTATGATGGTAGAGTAATTCTTGCTAACCTACCTAATAGGATTCTTGCTGCAGGCAGGTCAGGGTGATCAGATATTACCTGGAGGATGTGGGAAATGAAAAAGGTGACTAGATACATCAGTAAACCCACTGGAGGGAGTGTTGCTAAAACTGGGTCATGCAAAAAAAGGACATGGAATTCCAAAAGTCGAGGCCTTGTTGGGAAGAGGAACCTGATGACAATTGGGTCAAGGACAGACTCTTTGTCAGTGTTCTCTTCAATTTCATCTCAGGGAACAATTTTTTTTTTAATTAACATAGTTTCCTGTGTTCACCCAAAGAGCACTCGACAATCAGAGTGGGACATCCATGATACATTGAGGCTGGTGAGAGGACGGGCTGTGGGGTCAGACAGGCCTGAGCTCTCTCCGGATCCCCCAGTCACCAGAGCTGGTAACCTGAGCGGCCACTTAAACTCTGAGCTTCAGATGCCTCAACTGTGATGCAAATAATAACAGCACCTCTCTCCTTGCTGCAGAGACTGAGAGAAAAGGATGATGGGCATAAAACATAGCACAAAGCCTGGCCCTCGAGGGTGGACTTGATATATAGAACCTGAAGAAAGAAAGAAAAAATGACTGCATTTATTGCTCTCTCTTAACTGCATTCACAATCTCCAAAAGTGTGCTGGAGGCTGGAGAGGCAACTGCTATTCAGTCTTGTTGAATTCAAGAACACAGAAAGGTTCTAATCCGAGAGATGAGCAGAGAAATGAAAATTAATCAGCAATGACAAGTCAAAAGTATCACAGACCAGACAGCAGAGATTCAAGACCCGGTGTTAACATTGACCAAGCTATGTGACATGAGAGAAACCATTTAATATTTCTAAGCCGCAATCTTCTCATCTGTGAAATGAAGATAATGACAGTATCTACGCCTAGGTGGCTAGAATGAGGATCCTACAAGGTAAACTATGTAAACTGCTTTCTATAGTGCCCAGGATAAGGTGATCATTCAAAAATTATGATTTATTATTATTATAGCTATCAGAATATTATCAGGACAGAATATCCACTTCAGAAACTTGGCAGGGAGGATATGACTGCTTCAGATCTCATTGTATCTTTCACGTGCAAAGGAATGATGCCTTTCCTTGTTGAACCAATAAGCTCTCTCCAGAAGAGAATAAAATATGAATGGGAAAAAGACTAAAGAAACAGGTAACTCCCATAGTCCTCTACGTCTGACAAAAGAGTGATTCTATTAGTGCGATTAGTTCAAAACAGTGTCTTAAACCCAACGGAATCATTTTAAAATAAGACTCTAATTTCAGGGACCTAAGGAAGCCTGCATTTTAATAAGATATTTCATTGTATCCCAAATACAAAACCATTGTTTGCCTGACTCTATAATTTATTGTAAGACAGACCCTGCACTATTACTGTAGCAAAATGAAACGCGCAATGATTCCGCTAATAAAACAATTGGATCATAAGGCAGAGCACAGCTCGGCAGTTTAAACAGAGCCCAATACCCCTGAGCAGAGATCTGCATAGTGTAATATTCCCAGTTGGAATTTCACCTTTCTCTACTCTTCCACAGAGAAAATCATTGAAATAGCCCACTGATAATACCATTACTGTCTCCCTAACTTAATCTTTTGTTCCTCCCAAAGAAAAGACTGCAGCTGATTATGAATATTCCACTCTACAATTTCCATCAATTAATATTCTACCGTGTTCTTATTACGGTATTAATAGCTTCTTGATTTACATTAGAAAGTATATATTTTACACTGCTGGTGAAGCTATTTCTTCCTCTTTAACAGAAAGTGGTTACATAAAAAATAACTTACAATTTGGAAAATGGAGGGGGGTGTGGATAATTGCTTGGTAATAATACATTCTAGTCTCCTTCCTGTTTTTCCTCTCTGCTGGGGAATTCCCGTTTCCCAGTCAAGGAGGGCAGCACAGCTCCCCTGATCCTCCTCTGTCCTCCGACCCTCCCCCTCCGTCGGGGAGAGACACTCTGAGCTGGGCTGGTGTGTCTGCAGTATCCACCTTCTGTCCACAGAAGGCAGAGTTTGCAGGTCACCTTTCACAAAAACCCAAAGAGGAAAAGAGAGACCCAGCCCCCTCCCAGGTGAATATAATGAGGCAGGTGGCAGTGAAGGAGAAAGGCAGGTGACAAAGAAAGTTCTGTTTCAGTGTAGAGTGAGCCCAACCTGGGGTTGCCTGTACCTCCTTGCTGTGCAGGAAACCAATGGCCTGACCCAGGCTGGTACTTAGTCCCCTGAGCCCTGGGCATGTCACCTGTAAAATAAGTGTATTCACATCTGCTTCCCAGGTATTGTGTGGGACTGAATGATGGGGTGTCTGTAGGAGATGCTGTGGTGTAGGAGATGTGGTGGCGGCTGATGGTAGAGGCGCAGGAAGGAAGGCGGGTGCCCTGCTCTCTTCCAAAGGTACATCCAAAGTCACAGATGCCCCTGCAAGGACTCAGATGGCCGCGGGGTAGTTATCCAGGCTTCTCCCTGCCACCTCTGCTGCAGGCTTGCAGGCCCGAGTAAGCTGCACAGTGGCACAATGGTCTGTGAGTCGGTCCTAGAGCTCTGGCTCAGAGAACTGAACCCTCTCAAGGTACCTGTTCAGGAGTTGAGACCTGTAATTCTCTCAGTGGCCTGTGTTTAGGGCTCACACTGATCCTGCCCCGTTGTCCTGCTATAATGTTAGGGTGGTTCCTATTGCCACCAGGATTTACCAGTGAAGCCAAAAGATGCTGGTCTCCATCCTGCCAGTGTGGTCCCAGGGAGCTGCATTACCTCTCTGGACAGTAGCTCCACAAAACAAGGCGGTGGGTTTTGAGGGGAAGCCATAGCTGGCACCTGCACCTGGCTTCCTCTGGCATACAGGCTCGGTCCATGGAGGGTCAAAAATAATGTGAATTGCCTGGCCTGTGTGGCTCAGTGGTTGAGCATTACTTCACGGTCAGGGGACATGCCAGGGTTGTGGATTCGATTCCCAGTGGGGGGATGGGCAGGAGGCAACCAATCAATGATTCTCTCTCATTACTGATATTTCTATCTCTCTCCCTCTCTATTCCTCTCTGAAATAAATAAAAATATATTTTAAAATGTTTTTATTTAAAAAATAACTTGAATTGATTGCCAATATTTAAAATAAAGAAACTTCACACAAAAATCGTGAGTCCCATTTATCTTTTAAAAAAACATCAGCAACACAGAGCTGGAGGTGAGGAGCTTTACCCTTATATTCCAGTCTCCACTTGGCTCACTTACATTTACATTAATAATAGGGACCCGCTGCAGTGAGTCCTAAAACTGCTATATACTTCAGCCAGTATCACTTAGAGAACCTCCCGTCCTTTTCCAAGAAGGACCCATTCCCAGAGTGTGTTTGCAAGACCCAGAGACTGGGGGCCCTATAAAATCGTCAGGGTCCCCAGATGGCTTGGGGCAACATTTCTCCTACCCCCTTTGTCCACACCTCACTTTGTAACCCTAAGGTGTCCAAGGACACGTCCTTACACACCTAGTTTTTCAGGTGCTGCTCTGAGACCTGGGAGCAAATGGTGATTGACAGGGTTGGGTTTTGCTGTTATTTCCCTTAAAATTGTGTGAGGAACGATTAAATGGCCAGGGCTCAAAAAGAGAAGGATGTACCCCTCCTGAGGCCATGTCTACACATGACCAGAGTGGCCACAGGGCCAGCTTAGTGAAAAACACCAGTCAGAGGGGCCGCGTGATTGAACTGACAGACCAATTCCCTGGCCATGGAAGGCAGCCTTGGGCTATCGCTGGGGGCAGGGCAGCTGGCCCTTTGGTTTCTTTCCCATTTAAAGCACTTTGCGGAGTCTCTAGCCCAAGGTAGAGATTCAGCTCAATGTCTGTGGATTGATTGATTAATTTAAAGCCCCTGAGAGATCCTGTAGGTTCACAGATAAAGCTACATGAGCTGAAAATTTTCCTGTCTTCCTCAAAAGGAAAATGTTCAAGTAGCAGCCCCGTAATTGGAGATGATTTACATTTCTGTCTTGATCTCAGAACTGGAGGAGTGGATGAGAGCCTCCACCAGCTCCCACTGGGGTCTGGTCCAGATTCTTATCCAACACCTTCAAGACATGGGCCAAGCTTTGGAGGCCCCAAAGTGTGGCGTGGTTGTTTAGATTTAGGGGGCCAAAAGAGTCGTGGCCTCAATGCTGACTGTACACAATTCACTGCAACTCCCCGTGCCTCAGTTTCCCTACTGAGAAATGGGGATTTGAGTGAGCTACTGATGTTAAGTGCTTACTACAGTTTCGGGCCCAGAAGAGATGCTCGCTAAAGGATATCTGCTTTATAAAGGTGATGCCAATGACCCCTAACACGGTTTCACCAAACAAGAACGCTAACACTGCAGGGCTGCTCTAACTCAGATTAAAGTACCCCCAATGCCATTTTGGGGTGCACCATGGCCACCTAGACACTAAGGACTTTTGCATTTTCATGGAGTGATGCCCCATGCCATCCAGCAATGTGACTTTGAAAGGAGACTTCCTTTCAAGCTGCGTGCCTGCTGAGTTTTCCATGCTTCCAAACCAGGAGACACTGGGATCTTAGATGTTACCTACTGTGAGGTAGCCTAGCTAAGGTACCCAGGGGTCCTCAGTCTCTCCCCATAGTGAGACCCCTCACCTGGAAAGAAATCTCTGGCTATTTGCTGAATTAGATCACGGCAAAATGAACCAACATGCACCGGGGCAAGGAAGGGAGACGTGAAGTTAATAATACCATATAAATTCAATTTGCATTCCCCTCTTGATTTTAACCCAATCTACATGAGCTCTCCCAAATAAGTAGTCATTTGAAATCCTCCCACGTGACAGACCGTCTTACACATTTTAAAACACCGTCCCTTTAATAAACCAAACTGCACAATGTGGCTTTAACTGGTTCTAGAATATTCTGATAGTAAAATATTTTCTGTTTCTGGGCCAGAACTGGTCATTTCTTCTTGAGAATATGATGTTTGAAAATCAGTTCCTCCTATTATAGATTTCTCCCTCAGCTTGTAGAAAATCCATGATTCCCTAAACATTGGTCTTTGAAAGCACATTGACTAAAATCTTCATGCTTAATTCATGAAGCGCAGTCTGGAGATTAGTGGAGCTGGACATAGACCAGGAATACTTTATCATATTCTAATAAGCAGAGGCTGAAAATTGCATTTCTAAAGCTACAGTATTAAAGGGCATACCGCAAAACATGACCCAAACATAACTCAGTAGTTTTACAGTGTCTGAAAAGGCTTTGATATGATAAAGTATGCTGACGAGAGGAATAAACACAACTAGAAATTTCTGAATTTAAAAAGGAAAAAAAAAGGAGGGGGGCTTGGCAAACATTCAGTATATTCGTGGAAAAATATATATTATAAACGCATCCATTGTGATTCCTATTAAACAAGTATTGACTATTGAGTTGGGTTACAAAAGATCACTATAGCACCGCAATTTCAGGGGCTGTAGAGCATAAAGGCCTAGAGATGAAAGAAAATAAATAAAGCAAGCCTAATGAGGTTAATTTGAAGGTTTCCAGAAAAAACTAAGTGCTGGCTTTTCAACCTTTCTTAAAACAGGGTCACCAGCATTGTTTCTGAAAGCAAAAAGCATATGGGGGACAAGACTCAGAAATGGTTCAGGATAAAGCCCTCCCCCATGCAGGCAAAAAATGTCTGCAAAATGATGGCAATGTGTCAAAGCAACCACAGAATCCCAATACATCGATCAGTAGTGCAGATAGCGCCAAGTATTGTGCCTTGCACACAGTAGGTGCCAATAAATGTCTGTTTGACTGACTACAGTATGAGGGAGAAAGAAAGCAAGGGAAACAGGTCCAATGCCTGCCACAAGAGCTCCTGGATTTACTCTACAGAGTACTCCCTAAGTTGTTTCCCTTTATAAAGGCAGGTGCTGATTAAAATAAACAAAGCATTAGGGCCAGAACAATTTTCACTAAGACAGTAGGTTCTGGACTGTGAGTACCTGGGCACACTGGAGGCTCCAGAATTTCTATATGTGACATAAAGCAGTGGGGGATGGGGAGGGAAGTGTCAGGTGGAAAGGGGGTGCTTGTGTTTATTTTTATTTAAATATATTTGTATTTAATTTCAGGGTGGAAGGGAGAGGAAGGGAGAGATAGAAACATCAATGATGAGAGAGAATCACTGATTGGCTGCCTCCTACACACCCCCTACTGGGGATGGAGCCCACAACCCTGGCATGTGCCCACTTGGAATAAATCCTGGAGCTCTTGGTTCCTAGATCGACCCTCAACCACTGAGCCAGACTGGCCAGGCAAGGGGGTGCTTGTCTTGAAACTGCATCTGCAGACCTAGAACATGGACATTATTTAGACTGCATGTTTATCGAGAATGTTGTGGCAGGTGTGCTCTGAGATCTGGCTGATGGCAGGGGTGGGGAGTGATCCCCATCCCTCACAGCCAATCTTCATCACTGCTGAGATCACAGCAGAAAGATCACAGCTGCCGAAACCCTGCTGCTTTTATTAATTTCTTTGCATGGGTGTGCACTCACCATGCTCCCTTCACTCACTTAATGAAGTAGGGTTCATTCTCTTACTTTCTACCGGGTCCCACTCACCGACCATCCAAATCTAACTGCCTGTGTCCAGGGACACAGCCCATGCTTTCCCCCAAAACTGACCCTGACATCAGTACTAGCCAGCAGTTTCATAGGTGGGTGTCCTCCTCTTCTGCTGATCTTGCACACTCTTCATGTTCCCACAGCCTCATTCTGGAAGCCACCTTAACACCCCTGATGTGCCTGCCCCTGGCTGGACTAGCTATTCCTGCTCTGGATTTCCATAGCACCCCATGCCATCCCAACATAACTCTGTGACACCTTAATTACTGCACACCTCCCCCACCAGACTATACACTCCTGAAGGCCCAGCATCTTGACAGGTCACCCACTACATCCCCAGGCCTCCTCAAAGCCTGGCAAGGTAAGATCTCCAAATAAATAAAATATATTCATTGCATGAAACAAATGAACAAATGAAGGTGGTGAATCCAAAATATCCAACCCTAAAGGATATTTTTAAAAATAAATAAAGCCTGTTGTGTCTGGGACTTATACATGTCAGATATGATTATAGAAAGTTTGAATATAAAAAATGAGCGAACAAAGAATGAAAAACTACCCATCTTCCCACCATTTAGTATTTTTCTCACTTTGGGTATAAAATTCACCTCTTTGGACAAGGAGGTTCTCCTCCCCTCTACCGAGTTTAGCTTTCTGACAGCAGCTCTCTGATGAGCCACTCCAAAGCCATTTTGAGAATGTGTCACACACGGATCCATCCTCACTGTTGAGAGTGTGGCCTTGCACATAGCTACCTGAAGTCATGAGTGGACATGATTGTTGCAAATACGTGGCATGGTCTTGATCAACGCAGGGTCCCAACAAAAACTGCATATCATACGCTGGAGGGAGGCAGGGGTCCTGCAGCTGTCAGCTGCGGAGCATCTGAACCATGAGAAGACTCTCAGATGTGAGCCGGGAGGAATGGGCTTTGGTTCCAATTTGAGGGAAGGGGAAAGGATACATTTCTAGTCGTTGTCCTTGCAGCTTCCCTTGTCCCATTCCTGCCGGACCTTCTGCTGGGAGTAGGACATCTGACTCCAAATCTATTTCTGCAGCAGCTGCTGGCAATGGAGCATGTGTCTACCCATCCTCGGTGACTGCTTTTATAAGGTTTGCAATGTCTTTTCCTGCAACTGGCATCATTGCAGCAGCGCCATCTGTACCACAGGCTCTTGCCAGGGAATCCCCCATCCCCTTGCCCCAGAGCCTCAAGACAGAGCATTCTCTCCCTAAGCAACTCTGGTGCCTTGGGCCACATTCCTTTTCCTAAAAGGGGCCATGGATGGGGTTACCGTGAAAAGAATTCACTTCTTCCCAATGAATCCAGCCCTCTTGTTCCTTTAATTATAATCTGTTACTTATAATATGCATCAGCTGTTATTTAAATAAACAATGGGGAATTTCAAACAGAGAAACTGTGAAAATGAAAAGGCTTTAATTTATATCTCAAGAGACAGAGGCTGTAGAGTTCTCCGAATGCCAAATAAATTAATAAATAAAAACATAAGTGTCCAGTTGGAGGTAGCCTATGAGTTGTATAAGGTACCAAAGGAGCCAGCTGTGGCTACACTCCCCACGTGATGTGTGGGGTTCCTCTAATTGTAGAATACAAAACTGCACCAGGAATACAAAACGGCCCCTTCTGGGATAGAGGTGGGAATGCCCTCGTTTATATGACCTGAAAACGATGAGTCCTGGCAAGTTGAGGATTGAGACTCTCCTTATGGGTTTTGGATCATGGCAGGCTGGGCAAGGTAAGCTGTGTGCTTTGGGGTCCATCCCCAGCCTTCTCAGTCAAGACTCAAGTCACATGAAGAGAGGTAAGATTTTATTGCAGCAAATACAAAAGTATGAGATGATTTTGGGTTCTGCTGCTGAACCCCAAATATTTTCCCATTTGGTGGAAATAAGAGTCTACGGAAATTTTTTTTCAGTAGTATTGCTGAAAATAAGAGTCTAGGGAAATCTCAGGGACTGGCTTTGCAATGCTACATGGGGTGATATGAATTGATGTACTCATGTACGCACATGGGCTTGCTTCATATACGGGGTTTAGAAGGCCCCAAGGATTCCAGGAGAGGAAGCTGAGGGCAGGTTAAAGGATAGGCATTAATAAGGCAGAGGAAAGAGCAGTTGAGAAGTGGCTTTATAATGCTATTGCAAGGGACTTTATTAACATTATTGCATCTCATCCTCAAATGGATATTTTCCCATTTGGTGGAAAAAGAAACTGAGACTTCCATATGCGTTCCTGATTACACAAGTTGGATATGGTGACGGTGGGACTCAAATGCAAACTAAGGTCATCTGCCTTCCCCTTCAGGTGCTAGGGGAAGGAACACAAAGATAATTTTTGTCTGTTAGCAGCTGGGAAATGTATGGGCCAAATGATCCAACAGCTCATAGGATGACATCAGGTGTCACTGTCGCCAGCTCCCTCTCTATCTCATCTCTCCTCTTTGAGTCTCAATCTCCCCTACCCCACCTTCTCTCTCTCTTTTCAATAGACAGCCTTCTTCTGTGCAACCTGAGAAGATGCTGCCAAGCAGCCAGGCCCCTGGGTCCCCCTAGGTGAGCTGTGCCAGATGAAGGCATGGAAAACCCTTCCCCATCAGCTGTAGCAGCGAAGGACATGGAGCGTTCTACTTTTTATGTGTACTCAGGCCTCCATCCAGCACTGCAGCCATTCATCAGACCTGGATCACATGTTTATCCCTGCAATCAGGGGTCATGGTGGTTGTTTGGAGATCAACATTACCACCTTCACCAAGAAGAGTGAAATAGGTTCTTCCCAAAGGAAGATAGGGCACTAGAAATAGTGCAAGTGTGATGGGAAAGATGCTGGGCTGACAACACTTTTGTTACAATAATGACAATAAAAAAATCAGGATAAAGCCCTGTGATCCCCAAAAGAATCAGAATACAGTCCAGGGGTGAAAGTAAGATGACAGGTCATGAAGGGAAGGATGAGGCAGTGTGGCTTGATGTCTTCAACCATTTGGGCTGCCATAACAGAATACGAGAGACTGGGTGGCTATAAACAACAGATGTGTATTTCTCAGAGTTCTAAAGGCTGGGAAAGCGAAGAAAGATCAAAGAGCTAACAGATTCGGAGTCTGATGGGGACCTGCTTCCTGGTTCACAGATGGCTGTCTTCACACTGTGTCCTCTCGTAGTGGAAGGGGCTAGGGAGCTCTATGGGGTCTCCTCTATAAGGATGCCAATCCCATCCATCGGACTTTGTCCTCATGACCTAACCACATCCCAAAGGTCTCACCTCCTAATACCATTACATTTGGAAAATATGAATTTTAGGGGGACACAAACAGTTGGTCTACAGTAGCTGGTGTGGCAGAAACTGCTGGTGTGTCCCAAATATTCACCTTCCCTTCTTCCTTGGCTGCAGAGGTTCCATTTTACCTGAAGCCAGGAGTGAAGCCTGCACTTCCCAGCCTCCCTTGCAGCTATATGTTTAGCCAAGTGATTAAGGGAAGGAAACATAAGTGTTGGATGGGGCTTCTTGAAGGCTCTTTGAAAAGGAAGAGGTTAGTCTTCCTCCTAACTTTTCTCCTTCGTGTTGCCTGGTCATTTTGGACCAGGAGGATACCTTGAAGATGGCAGCAGTGTTGCAAAGCAGAGAGAAGCAAGTAGAGTCACTGGTGACTTTGTGGAGTGGACACTCCAGCCCTGGGCTACTCATTTCCAGTCTTTTTTACGTGAAAAAAAAAAAAAAGTACCACCCTGGCTGGGTCCTTGTTAGCAGCAGACAAATGGAATTCCTAATTGATATGCCTTGTCTCCAATCTCCAGGCCATGATTCTCCAGGCCTGGTTTCCACTCTAGCTCATAGTAACAACTCTACCTTTGCTTCTTCCTCTATCTTTTCTTCCTCCTGCTTCAACCGCAAATAATTTGACAATCCAGGGGCTTTACTAGTCCTAACTGTATAAAAGCTTCCATTCTTATCACATGTGTAATCTGTGTGCATGTCTATCATTTAACTCAGGAACTCTCATGTAACTGTATTTAGTTCAATATCATTAAATGTCTACATGAATGTTTATTTGATATCATGCTACCCTTCCTCAAATACCAGTGCTTGACAGAATTCACATATTTTCTATTTGCTAAAATAGAATCTGAGTTCTAAAGAGTGATGTAGTGAAAACAAAACAAAATGCAACAAAAATACATCTATTCTGCAGGAAGCCTCCTTGACTACCAGACTTTTTTTTTTTCATGCCATGGTGTTATTTTCACATATGCACATCATATATTGTAATACGAAATGAATATTGACTGCAGCTGAGGTGAATATCCACATGTATTGACCTCAGAGGTAAATATTGACTGAGACAAAAGTAAAATCGATGCTTACCTTGAGGGATAATAAATCTGGATATCTATTGAAATAAGAAGTCAATAGCAGCATTGTTACAAACACTCGTGGTGATCGTCACTGGAGCACACTTGTACAGTGGTCAGTAGTTGTTCTCCGGAAAACTAGAGACAGTTGCAGTACTTCATAGAGGCTGCACTGACTGCCTTGTTGTCACTTCACCCCTTACTCTATTTTGCCACCAGCTAGCACTGGACTAAGAAAATAACCCCAGCCCACTCCATCCAATGAAGCGGTTTGGCTTCCATCTTCAGAGAGAAATTACGGAATTACTGAATTAGGTGTTCACATTGGTGATTTCAGTCTGTTTTCTCCATAGCAATATATATGCTTATTCCCAGTTTATAGCTTGGTAAATGGAGTCTCAGAGCACAGGAAAAACATCTAAGATTACAGAGATGCGCAATGGTGGTGCCCTGAATTCAAAATCCAGTTGGCAGATGTTAAATTTGGTATCTTTCTACCATAACACCA
This sequence comes from Cnephaeus nilssonii, assembly GCF_951640355.1. Lineage (NCBI taxonomy): Eukaryota > Metazoa > Chordata > Mammalia > Chiroptera > Vespertilionidae > Cnephaeus > Cnephaeus nilssonii. The sequence goes on along the minus strand of NC_137091.1, from coordinate 23,894,842 downwards.
TCTCCTGGTAAGAACTATAAAATGGGGACTCCAGGCAGTAGAGATACATGTCAGAGAAAGATGGATACAGAAATGGGAGGGGGGAGGAAAGGTCTATAGGCTGCAGACAGGCCTTATTAAAGGGACAGCAACAACTTCTTTGTGAAAGGTGCCACACCATTTGGGTGACCCCGGCCTTTTAACTGCTCTCCCTCACTACCATTACAGCTAATTGTGGTGAATTGTGAGCATGTTCCCGGTACTGTGGTAAGTGTCTTACAGACCTTTTTTGATGAACTCTCAAAACACAAGGAGGCCAAGTAGAAGATGCTTGGTCATCTACCCAATGTCCATTCTCCATTTCTCCGATGATGGCCGAGCACAGTTTTTTCCAGCCTTCCCCATCCACTATACGACTAAAACTGGGCTGTGAATCTTCAGTGCCCTAAGCTTCCAATTGGGGTGGTCCAGAAGCTTCACTAGAATCTGTTTAGATGTAGGCATTTGATACAATCTGACCGATGAGATGTCAGGCTAAGTCTGTGGAGGGTCTTTGGAGAAAGCTCCCCTTGTTCCTGAGAAGGGGCCTTGGTCTTCCAGCATTGTGCTCTCTGGTTGAGATATGTGGAATTGCTGTAGTCATCTTGAAAATGTGAGAGACTCCACCCGAGGAAGAAGCTGGTAGAGAATCTCAGGGATGTGGTGTCAGATCACCATGTGCCACTTCTTTGACCACTCTGTTCCTGGAGGTCAGAATTGGTGGGATGTCACCTTCCCATAATATTGAAGCCACTGTGAGTTGAGTTTCCTGTTATATGCAGCACAAAGCATCTCAACTAAAAGGTAGTGGCATATCATCCCTTCTCCAGACATGGAGAAACTCTGGCTTAAAATGTGAAATGTTAAATGCAGCAACTAGAACTGTCTAATCCAGAATCTTGAGTTCCTAACCATGCCTGTGCAATCATTCCAGGCATGCCGCCATTTGAGACTCACACTATGATATTCTAGAGGATATCTGTCCATGCAAATGAAACCCACCAGAACTGTCAGCAATCCCCTCTAACTCACCCTGCAACTCTTTTGTGTACGTATGTATAAAATGCATCCTGTCTCAGAGGCCCTGGCTTTCAAAACTGTTTTACTGAGCTACAAGACATTTCTCTCTGTCTTAATGTAAAAATTGCAGAAGAACTTTGTTCTATATGCTTAGCACCTAGTGCTACAACGTATTAAATGGCTATAGCTAAACAGTGTGTTCTATCAATTCTTCCTATCCAACCTATTCCATATCTATGTCCTTCCCTTTCCCTAAAAATAGATAATCCTGTTTATTCTTTAATTAGCAGCAAAAATAATAGTGGAGTTAAAGAGTGATTCTTCCACTCTTCTTGACCTTCATCACTATCTTAGATCTGTCTTCCATACCAGTAAAACACCATCATTTACCTCTTTTAAGACTATTCAACACACTGGATTCCTTCACTAATCCTTAGTTGAGTGTTTAATATCTTCCAGGCATTCAAGCTTTTCTATGTTTCTCTCTTTAAAGAGAGGAATTAATTCATTTATTTCTGCAATCCTAGGATCTATCATAATGCCTGAAACATAGAAAAAGCTAGGAATGTAGTAATAATCATAGGCTTCAGATAGGGTATGAGGTAACAAACAGTGAAATCCTTTTGGAAAAAAGTCAACGAATACCAACTCCTTATGGGAAGACCTAGTTTTCCATCTTTTTTTTTTTTTTTAAATCTTCCAGCTAAGAAGCAGCATCATGGTTAATGCCCCAAATTTCTTATTCTACACAAAGAAAGGGGGAAGCCAGCAGACAGGATATTAAACAGCTACACTAGGGAAAGCCAAAAGAAAGTGAAGAGTCACATACTATAAGTTACATTTTTACCCTCAGATGTCTGTATTTTTATAGGAAATCAGGGCATTTATCATACAATTATTGGTTACCTTTATGCCATTACCAGAAACTCAGGCTTAAGCAACTATCTATCTACTGTAGCTTCTTCACAATATCCGGGGGACCTAGTTATGGTCACAGTGAGGGAGGCACTAAAGAGTCCATTCCATTGAGGGCCAAGGAAAGAGGGTGGGGATTGCTTTCTCTTCCTGAGCTGGGGACATCCATCTCCTGTCCTTGGACAACAGAGCACCTGTTTCTTAGGACTTCATCTTCAGACATACCCATAAGTCCACCCACCCTCTCTTCATCCCTCCCTCCCTTCCTTTCTTCCTTCTTTCCTTCCTTCCTTTCTTCCTCCTATTGGTTCTATTTCTCTGTAGAACCCTAATAGAAGTGACTGGGTTAACTGAAATAAATGTCTCAATATGGTTGTCATGTTCCCAGAAAGAGACATTGTAGCATGCTTACTAAGCAGGATAGATGGGAGATAAATGAGGGAGTTACTTCTTTCTGAGAAGACCAAGGTACTCCTCCTCCTCTACCACTTTCACCACCACCACCACCACCACCACCACAAGGAAACTGGTGCTTCTCCCTAGGGACCATTCCTGATGTATCTCTTTATCCCCAGCATCCTGCCCAGTGTCTGGTACCTGGTAGGTGCTCCATCAATTGATGTTAAATATATAAGATGTTAAAGGCATTAAGAGGTACCCAGGACACCTTAGCAGGAATGAACACCAGACAAGGTTCACCTTTTCTGAACTTCTATGCCCTCATCTAGGAAAAAAAAATGAATCAACTGGTTCTACAAGTGGCTTTTGTAAGTTCCATGACTCTAGTAATGAGTGCCCCACTCCTATTTATTACCTCCTCCAAGCACTTCAAAAAGGCCACTTCAAAAATAAGTTTCAAGTCTGAGACTGGGTGGATTCTGCTGCTGAGCAAGAGCTTCCTGAGAGCCAGGCTCACTGGGTACAGAGCAGCCCCATCCTGTCCCCCGGGATAGCAACTAAGCATTTTCACCAGCAGCAGCCTCAGGAAATCAGGCTGCCTTTTTAATGCAATGGCCTGAATCTTCATTATCTGCACCCAAAAACCATGAGTCAGGTCTCCTGTTTGCCAGATGTCACAACCTGTTGGAGTTTGGCGCTATTGTCATCTGGATTGTATTTCAATGGCTTCAGCAGGAGCAATAGAGCCACCCAGGGAAAACACAGCCATTTGTCTCACCAGTAAGGACCCTCCCAACACCCATACTGGACAAGGAAGGCAAGCACCAGCACCTGGGTCAGCATCACCAGGAGGTGCATTGGAGCTACAGGGAAGCAGACACTTGTGCTGAAGATAGTCCTAAGATCACATTAGTGTTTTATATAATTGCTACAACTACAAAAGAAAGGGTTAAGTCCCCTGTAAACACTAATCATTTCCAAGAGAGAGGCTTGCTTGATTTACATAACCACAAGTAAATATGCAGAAAAAGGATGTCACTTAAGAGATTTAATGCTTCCTGACAGCAATGAATTGGCATTCATGGGGACACTGCACATTTACCAGGAAGAAGTCCTGGCACAAGGGTGTAAAACAGTTCAAGACCACATTACCCACCAGGGAATGTTTGTCAACAGCTCCTCAGGAACAAGGCCAGGGCCATGAGCAAGCACCACTCTGTTTGGACCGCTTCACCCCTCTACTTCCCACACCAGTGCCTCAGAATGCCCAGTGGGTTCCACGCCAAAGAAAAATGACATTTCTTCTGAACAACATCTCTGTTTACGGTAATCAGGGGAGGGCAGTGAGCTAGTCTCAAGATGCCAAGTGATCGCTTGTTTTCAGGATAATCAATAAGACACTTATCTTGAAAGATTCATGCAAGTTTGGAATCAATTATGAATGGGATGATGATAAAACTCTGAGAGAGAATCGCTTGATTTTTAAAAATTCTTATCAGAGTTACACTCCATCTTGCTGGCTTCTCTGAAATGTTATACAAATTTTAAAAAGAATACTCACTATATTATGCCATTATCAAAAAGCTGGATTACGGCATTACTTAGTAGGGGTTTTCAAGTTCAGATGCTGTGGATTTTTAGTTTAGAAAAAGGGGGGAGGGATTTCCCATAGAGTGTATGAAGGGATGCATATTATATACAGTAGGAAAGACATAAATTTTAGACCTAACAAACTTGAGTCTGAAAGTGAGGCCCCACCAGTTACAAATCAATGACTTTGGGCACATTATTTAACCTTCCAAAGATGGAATTCCCTTATGTCAAAAAGATGGTAATAGCATCATTGTAGAGTTATGGTACAGATGAAATGAGATTATCTATATGAAAAGTTGACCACAATCCCAAACATGCAATAGGCACTCAATAAATGTTAGTTATTCCTGATATTAAAATTCTTACTTGGTCTCCTTGAACAAGTTACTTAATCTTTCTGAGTCACCATTTTCTCATTTCTAAAATGGAAATTATAAGTTAGTTGCAACTTAGTTAAGGAGTTAAATTAGATAATGAGTAAAATAGCATCTAATATTGTAACTGGTGGATAATAAATAAAAGTGGCAAATAATTGTACCAGAAAAACTCACACTGTTTTTCCTTTACTCTCACACTCATAATAGCTCGGACACCAGATATGAGGGTGGTGTTTCCCACTCCGATACAAGCAGTGAGTATCCTAAAACTCAACTCACTACTGACACTAGCCAGAGGTGGTACAGACCTCACAGGTTAAGGGCTCATTCCCACAGTAGTGTGGCATCTGTAGAATGCCACACTACAGATGCCAATCTCAAGTAGTGGGACCCCAGGTCACCCACAACTTCAGTCAACATGGCTACAAATCCAAGGTTCCCATGACTTTCTCCTTGGGTTCAGCAATTTGCTAGAGTGGCTCATATAACCAAGGAAAACCATTCCCTTACTCTTGCCTATTTATCACAAAGGCTATTTCAAAGGAAACAAATGAATAGCCAGATGAAGGGAGACAAAGGGTCAGGTCCAGAAGAGTTCTGAGCATAGGAGCTTCTGTCCCTGCAGACTGTAGGTGTGTCACACTGTCACACACCTCCCCCCAAGTTTCTGGACATGTTCTCCAACCTGGAAGTTCTCAGAATACCATAATTGAAGGATTTTTATGGAGGCTTCATAGGTATGATCGATTATTAACTTAATCTCAAGCCCTTTTCCCCTCCTGGGAGGATCAGAAGATTTTACTCCTGCTTGGTCTCTCTGGTGACCAGCCCCTACCCAGGAGCCCACCTTCAGTTACCTCATTAGAACAAAAGATGCTCTTGTTACCCAGGAAATTCCAGGGTTTCAGGAGCTCTGTGTCAAGATCCGGGGTCAAGAACCAAATATTAGCAGGAGCCAGGGGCAGAGGCCAAAATATATATTTCTCATTATCTCACAAAAGTGTTCAACTAGAAAAATAAAATTAAAACAAACAAAAAATCTAATTTTACAAATAAGGAAACTGAGGGCTAGAGACTCTTATCTTGGCTTAAGTCACTTCAGAAATTATTTCATAGGTGGGCCTGGAATCAAACTTCTTGAGAGTGAGGGAGATTGGCAGTATGGATGGGAGTACAAGACTAGTATACAAGATTCTATAAGGTGAGCCATAATGTGGTACCAACAGGATCAGACCAGGCTGTACCATCACTGGCAGTCTACACCTGTCTGGGGTTACTGGGGAAGGAAGATGAGTTAGGCGGGAAAAGGGCCTGTGGTGTGAAGTGACTTTGAAGAGAGTGCTAGTTAAGTCAAGGAGTTGTGGCAGGACCACCATGGCAAAGAAAAGAAAGGAAAAATGCAGAAAACATGGGGACTGGGGAGCCTGAAGCTTGCCTGACTTAATGCCAAGCACTCCTGGTCAGCAAAGACCAGCTAAGGGCCATCAGTGGATACTGCTTTGGGAGGCTGATCAAACACTTTACAAGTAAACCCCATAACTAAGAGGCTGGTCTACAAAGAGACAGAGTGCTAAGGAATTCCCACTTTCATGGCCGACAGTTGTGGCAATGGTCTCCATTCAGCTTAGGATCCCACCACAGAAAGAACAGCTGCCAAGGCCTGGTCTCCACTTGGCCCTAAATAGATCAACATTTGGCCTGAGCTTGCAGATGACTTTTTATGGGCCACACCATTTAAGCTGTCCCTGTGGTCAGAAATAGCCCGGGGTGGTCAGAACCACAACATTATAAATCTGATGCTATAATTAGTTCCGATGGACATGACTGAAGAATGTCTTTTTTGGTTCAGGTTTTGAGTAAGAGATCCATAACTGCCTTTGAACAGGTCTCAGCAGAATCCGGGAATAGGCCAAGTGGTCATCTCAGCCTTCCTCCATCACCACCATCTGGCCCTCAGGCACTACAGCTGTTGGAGAGACTTACTTTGTGCCTTGCCTGAAACAGGAGGAAAACTCTCTCGGAGAATGGAAAATTCTCTCAAATAGTTTCTTTTGAGGTATTGCTTGCATGCACTGAAGGACACAAATATTAAGTGTACAGTTTGATGAACTTTTACATGTGTACACATCCATGGAATCATGTCACTAGATCAATACATGAAACACTGCCCAGCATGCCGGAAGGCGCCCCCTTGCCCCTTCAAGATCACCGCCCCTGCCAAAACCGGTTTGGCTCAGTGAATAGAGCGTTGGTCTGCGGACTGAAGGGTCCCAGGTTCGATTCCGGTCAAGGACATGTACATTGGTTGCAGGCACATCCCCGGTGGGGGGTGTGCAGGAGGCAGCTGGTTGATGTTTCTAGCTCTCTATCCCTTCTCCCTTCCTCTCTGTTAAAAATCAATAAAATATATTTATATATAAAAAAAAAAGATCACCGCCCCTCAGACAGGTAACAGGCTTTTCTGACTTCTCTCACAGGGAGAAGTCTTGACTGCTTTTGACCTTTAAATGGAATCATAGTGTAGACTCTTTTCAAGTGTTTGGCTTCTTTCAATCAACAGTAAGCCTCACTCTCAGACTTTATAACGTATATATAAATAGCACCTCTGTTCACTTGTCTTGGGCTCCATTGTGGGCTGGGCTCAGCAATCCTCATGTTTAATCCTCACTGCAAACTCGGCTGATGGGAATTATTATTCCAATTTTCCTGATGAGGAAATGTGAGCATAGAGAAATTAAGGGACTGGGTACAAAACCCCAGGCTGGAAATTAGCATATTGGGATAATGAGATCAAGTGTTTAGATTCCAAAATCCATATTCTCTCCTCTTGGCCAATTTGGTTTTGACTCTTAACTCTGGGATTGGGAATAATTCACGTAAAGCTCTTCTTACAGTGCCTGACACGTTGTACGTGGCAACAAATATTAGCCGTGGCGATGATGAAGATAAAGGGGATAATGAAGATTATGCTAGGCCTTGTATTAATGTTGGGGAAGCAGAAAGGAAGAAGACATATAATAAACACATAAACAGCTCTATAATGATGTATTCTGACTCTGAAGGGAAGAGATGGGTTGCTTTGGGCCATGGTGCATGGTGAGGCTTAGACAACATGTTTGAAATGACATTTTTCTTCTTGAACTGTTAGAGAACAAGAAGGCTAGAGACCTTCAGCAATGTCACACAGCAGTTATTGAAGACGCCTAAGATATTCTCCCAAATAGGTATGCAACACTAACCAGCTTTGCTCTAATAAAGCTGTTCACCTGAGAGGCTCAATTACACCTGCAGTGGGCTCTTCAGAAAGAGCATTTAAAAGGCAGCTTCGCCCTTGACTCTTGAGTCTGCATGTCAAAAGCACTTAACTCAAACACTCTGGATTACCAACAGCAATCAAGGCATCTGCTCCTGGGCCAGACCACCCCTGCGTGGTGCTATAACACTGAAGGCACTTGTAATATCATTATATTATCATTGAGTCAATTGCAGCTTGAGAAGATGAGCTTGGGGCCCTGATATTTCCAGGCCTCCTTTGAAGGAATCTCTGCCAAGTACCTCTTCCCACCAAACCTGCAATCCATATTCCATTGTATGACCTGAGATTCTGCTTCAGAAAAACAAACAAACAAAAAACCCCACAAAACTCCACTTAATGGGTTCATTGTGATTCTACCTTCCTTTGAAGATGCTAGAAGGGCATCTCGTCTTACAATGGCTAGGTTAGGTTCCATTGTGGGTGCACAAAGCACATGGGAATCTTGTAAGAATTACTCCTGTGTACTGATATTTCCTTTGGCGCTGTCTCAGTAGCATTAAGAGAGCCAGTGTGGATCCAGCACCAGCTTAGTCTCATTCCTTTGGTTGAACCACCAGGTAAAGCACCTGCCTGGGTGCTTTATATCAGGTTATTACAGAATGTACATCTTTAAACACTTCACATTACAAGATGCTCCGACTAAGAGGCTTTCCAGGACAAAAACTTCAAAGAACAAAGATTCCCATCTTCTTCAAGACCTCTGCTCAGTGAGGAGAAGGAATAAATTTGCCAGCACTATAGGAATCCCTGTTTGTCTTGTTTAAAGTTGCAATTGAGTAAGTTAAATGTGTACTGGATGACATGCAATGAACTTCTGCTCAAGAATGTGGGATGTCAACAGCCAAGTTCTTCTTTTCACTATCTTCATGTCCTCAGCACTAGCAGAGCTCCAATGCACAGTAGGGTCCCATCCAACTGACCTGCCAAGTAATAGGTTATCAGGACATTCTGCAGTAAGAAAAGAGATAAGGATCCTTGGGTGGAAGTAGCTGGGAGCCACAGTTTAGCTCAATTTGGTGAAGTTCTTTCTAATAATTACAACTTTGCATAGTAACAAATTTACTATTATGCAGGGCTCATTAGTCATCTGTTGGAAAAGATGTATCAGGCTAATGTTAGACTACTTGTAATCAACAACTGTGAACTGATGACATCTTGGTGAAGTTGTCATTGGTCAATAAGGAATCAGAAATGTAAGGATTGCATCTAGTTTTTCATAAAACTAAATGTACCTAAATTTCTAAACTGTCCTTACACACCAAAAGACAACATTAGTGAGCCAATCAGTATCAGCTCATGAAAAATGTGATTTTTTTTGGCAAAATAAATGTCTAAGGTAAGTAAACACTGATACTTCCTATATATAAGAAATATGTGTTGTTGCCACAGTTCACCTATATTAATATAATTAACAATTTTTATCTACATCCAACAGTCACCACAGATGACAAGTATAACCTAACCCAATGGCAATTGCTACGAAGAATATAGATCTTACATTATTTTTACCTTCACCTGACATACTTTAGCCGTATATTGACCACTTAGGAACATTCTTTTGGCCGTAAATCCAATCAATAATTCACTCGTGCAGAACATATAACTACATTTTCTGCTCATAGAAAGCCATTGATAATGAGTGCTGATTATAGAGCAGAGAAACCAAAGGTGTTCAGGCGCTGAGCGCTCCCTCTCAGAGGACTAACCTGAAAATGATCCTGGTCTTGCCTACAAATGAAATATTTAAAACAATGTTTTGATGTCCTGAGTTATACCTGACATATTTGTCGATTTTCACAGACGCTGGGAGTGATTAGATTTGGGGGTCAGTTACTTTAAGGTCATCTGAAGACCACACATTTTAATTTCAAATAGAGGATGACAAACCTGATAAGCAAAACTTTATAAAATAAAAGGATATGAAATCAACTTACTCTACTAGTTGGTATGGGGAAAACTTTTGTATTAAGTCCTGTCATCTAAAGGTAGGGAACCTGGTGTTACAAGAGATAATTTTCCTGACAAATAACCTTGATAACATTAAGGCACATAGAAAATGTACTGTAATAAACTATGGTAAACCATGGGTAGCATTTATTCTCAGCAAGGAGGGGCCAGAGGGCAAGGAGACTTTGGTTTCGTGTTTCAAGAAATTAATTTGTAAAGAACATATTCTTAGGCATTCACAATAAATCTAGAAAAAAATCTGTACAGTGAATGTGTGTGATGACAAGAGTAGCAGGCAGGCGGTCACAACTGCAAAGAGTTAAACTATAAAGACAATGAAATGGCCTAGAAGTGCTTTAAAACTCAATTAAAATAAAACCAGTCCCTGTTAGTTTTTCCAATCCAGATTTAAGACTCATTCTGTATTATCTCTGCATATGAAAAAGGGTACAGCAAGTGAATTTTGAATTATCTTAACCCATTTTCTCAGCTATAGAAAATGCTGGCTTCCAGCCCAATGAATACAATAGCCACATGCTCAAGACCCTTAATTATCTAATTAATGTAGTGTCATTTTAACAATTAGTTCAAATGACCATATGTAACCTTTCTCTTTATAAGATCAAAATTGTAAGTATTATAAAAATACTTGTGATACCGTGCCATTTCCTGCGCATTAAAGGTATACAACAGCAGTTAAAAACAGAAAATGACCAAGAAAGCTTTTAAATAATAATAACCGTTTAAAAAACAACGCACACCAAACCAGCTTTAAAATGGGCAGTAGCTGATTTTCATAAGATTAAGCTCATCTGATAATCTGACAGATTCCCGTTAGATAGCTCCTAACGAGACTTGTCTTTGCATGGCCCTTGCTTTCAGTGGGACAGAGAACGCCAGCCACCCTTCCCCTACCCGCCCCCGCCACACAGAGCTAGCACCGAGTTCCCGGGTGCTACTGTGCCTTAAACACTGCATTATTTAGAAGATTCCCTCACAAAGTCCTGGAGTTTTAACATTTTAAACTAAAGTTTATGGTTTGGAGTGAAATGGTGATGCTTTCCTAGGATCTCAGGGAGTCTTCCAAGGCAGGCTAATTCAAGTAAAAGGAAACTTAGTTTTCAAGTACATACTGTTATGGTCCAGGTAAGGGGTTTAGAGATATTATTGCCTTATTTAATTTCTCACAACTACCTCATAAGGTATTTGTTTTCTGAAGAAGTGGGAACTCAAATATTTCTCAGCCTGTTTCTCCATCTGTAGAGAGAGAAGATCTCCCAGACCCCATCAAATCTCCTATTCCACATGTCACACCTTAGGGAGCCTGAGTGGCTTCCTCTTCTAAATTAGAATACCACCTCCACATTCCCATCACTGCATGTCTCTGGAGGCCCTGGTCTCACACCAGCCTCATCTTCTGCTGCTTCCTACATTATATTAGATTAAGAGCAAATACTGCACTGCTCTGAGGATCCCACAGGCTTCCCTTCCTCTGATCCTTCTGTCTGGGAGGTTCCATACTTTGCCTGCCTGGTGACCTCTGTTCAGCCTTATCTTAGCCTCGTTTTCACCTCATCCTTAGAGCCTACCCTGCCCCCCTTTCTCACTTCTTATTCTATGTCCTCCATAACTTTAACAAATTTCGGTCACACTGTTGCAATTTATTTAAGTATCTATTCCTTTAGATAAGCTGTGGGTTTCTTTCTTAAAAAATATATTTTATTGATTTTTTACAGAGAGGAAGAGAGAGGGATAGAGAGTTAGAAACATCGATCAGCTGCCTCTTGCACACCCCCTACTGGGGATGTGTCCGCAACCAAGGTACATGCCCTTGACCGGAATCGAACCTGGGACCCTTGAGTCCACAGGCCGACTGAGCCAAACCGGTTTCGGCAGCTGTGGGTTTCTTAAGAACAAAGCAAAACCTAGCCTTTACCTCTAGTGCTTAAAAAAGCAACATCCATAAAGCAGGAGCTTCATAATTATTTCTGAATCATTAGATGGATTAACAACTCCAGAAAAGAGACACAGAAAGAAAAACAGGACTGAGAATGGAAGAGTAAACATAATGGAATGACTGACAAGATGAAAGAAGAAATAAAGAAAAAAAACCCCACAAAACTATGAAAAGGGCAGAGAAAAAGTGCAGTAGAGGAGTGATGTAACCTTATCATGGTTATTGCTTCTTTTGTGCTCTAGGTTCCTGAAAAGCAAGACATGTCATAATATGCAAGGTTATAATAGCATTAGAAGTGATATTCATTTATGAGGATGCACCCTCACCATTAAACCTGTTCACAAACAAGCATTCTGCAGCAATAATACATGATTCTGGTGTCAGAGACGCAATTCAGAAAGCCACACAGAAAACCAGGCTTTCAGAAAACCACGAAGTTTCATTCATTTTCATTTACTTGCAATGTTGATGTATAATATTGATCTTTTTCCAAATGACCCATAGCTGGAAATGAATTCCTTTCACACAGTTCATAAGAACTACATATCTATCTATCTATCTATCTATCTATCTATCTATCTATCTATCCATCTTACCTATACATTTGTATTTGACATATACATACACCTTATCACTGAATGGCCAGAGACTAATCCAATGATATAACGTTATTTTTAATTGTTGAAAAGGGAAAAAAAATCCATCAGCAAGAACTTACTTTTCTTGTGTTAAGGTCAGACAGCAAGTATTTTCTGAAGCTGGTGATCAAAATGATGTATGCCTATAATATTGTAAAATATCTATAAGAACAAACACTCTATTATTTCTTTCTTTAAAATCTGGACCCACTGACAAATGTTCTTGTGAAAATATTAGTTAGAAAATTTTGGTTGTTTGAAAGAACTATTACTATGAGGGTGTAATTGATAGATAGCAAAAAACATATATGAATACCTTCTATCTAAATAAGGTCCCGAAACTGAATTACCAATGGCACAAGCCCAAGCAAGGTCACCTGTGCATGTGCTAAATTATAAGTTATGCCATTGACATCCTCTGGTAACAGATTCTTTGCAAAGTGGCAGCTTCCATAAGACTGCTAGGATGATGTAGTCAGAGAGTGCCAGCACACAGCATTCCAGCACGATGAAGTGGGGAGTTATCCAAAATGCCTTTGTGGAGGTACAAAGAATGAACACAGGTACAGCCATCCCATTTAAATGATTTAGTAACTCAAGCCCAGAAAGGTTAAGTAAATTGTCCAAAGTCACAAAGATGGGAAGTGGAAGAATGTGTAGTTGAACTCTAGCTGGTCTGGCTCCAAAGTGGGGAAGTTCCTTCTTGGTATATTCAATGTTGGATGAAAGGGAGCCAGCCAAGCGATGAGCCAGGGGTCAGGGCAACCTTACTCATGGTGGCAGAGCTGGGACAGTGCTGGAAGTTATACGCTGAAGAAGGCTAAGATCTGAATAAGCTTTTATAATCTGAACAAGACATGAAAACATTTATATTTAATTTTATAAAAATATATTTTACATTTAAATATAATTATATGTAAACCATATATGTAGATAGATAAATCGATAGAGATAGATAGATAGATAGATAGATAGATAGATATCCAATAAATCCGAAAGACTGAACAGAAAGTCTATTGAACAAAAATTCACTTTCTAGCCTACCACCTCCTTGGAAGTAACAAAACTCCTCAACTGTAGTTGGGCTTGGCTGGAATGTGAATAAAAGTGAAGGGTGCACTAAATCTGAATGTAGCCCTTCTGAGGCATTGGAAGCTACCAATTTCCACCATGAAAAGAATGCGCCCTAACTCACCACATTCACCTGACCTCCAAAATGTAAAGTAAGACCAGCATAGGCAACCTATATACTAATCAGCCCATTCTGGGGTGGTTTGTTAGTGCAGCAATAGCACAAGGTGGAAATGGGATGGAAAAACCAATGGTGGAATCATAGAAAAAGGAGCTGCTAGGAGCATGTGCAGAGAGGTACAGATGGGCAAAGCCTGGAAGGATGCTTGAGAAAGAGTTAAGATGCCCACACCAGCATTTTCATGTCGTTCCTGATCTCATGGCTGACCAGCTTCACCATGTGCATTTAAAGGGACTGAAATGGAAAGCCATCTGCCTGGTGGAGAGTGAAGGGCGCTAGGCCCCTTTCAAGCCCAAAGCCTCCAAGCAAGGACAATGTGCAAAAGGAGTAAATATAAATCACATGGTGGCTCTATTCCGAACTGATAAGTGTCTGTTGGGAAAGGAACTTCAATTGTTGGGATGCATTTTGGACAAAAGAAAGAAAATGGACATTTTGTGAGCTCTGGAAAATCATGGAAGCATTATTTGTTGCAGAAAAGTTGGTGAAACGTAGAAGGATTCAAATGGGGGCCATTTAAAAGATTCCTCAAGATTATAGCGATTACTTCTTCTCTTTCAAATGCAGAGTATATTGAAGTTTCTTTTAAAAATTCATATAGGAGAATCATTCTATGCAGCTGTAAGAGGGAAACTGTCAGACAACATTCCCAATTCAATATTATATTGTGCTTCAAGAAAAGATTTCCATATATTCTAGATTAAAAAAGCCTCATAAATAAATGATAATCCAGTGCATGCTGTGAAAAATGAAAAAAATAATTTTATGTTTGCATTTTACTCCACCGAGTAAAATTTAATCTCTCTTTTAATATAGCATGTTTTATATACAGAGGTAAAAAGATGTAACCTCATGAAAATTGATTTTTTTACATGCTTAAAAATGTCCCTTGCAGTACTTATCTAGGCATTTTCCATCCAAGATTTCCTGGGAGTATATAGAGGCATCGCACGTTGAAAACTTCACCATGTGGGGTTAAAAGTAAATGGAGTTATTGTAATTTTATTTAATGAATTTTTTTCCTTATAGTATTAAAAATAATCAAGATCAAACAGGGTCTTTATCAGTGTGTTGCCTGTTATGATTTCAAAATGGCATCATGATCTATAACAGAGGCAAGTGCATGGTAGGTGCTTACTATTTGTCAAATGCTCTACTTAAGGGAAGCAAAGGAGACAATCAAAGGCCATAGTCAGAGGCTGATGTCACAGGAGAGCAGGAGAGGGTGAAATCAGACTACCTGGGTCTTCTTGAGAAACGCTCTTGGTTTTCTGAGCATCTCTCAGTGTCACTATAAAGTATAGATAGGATTGACAGCATGCCCTTGGGACATCTGACACTGTGAAGACAAGCCAATCACAGTCCACTGCCCTCTAAACAAATATGCCCTAAACATCTATTATGGCCATTATTTGAGAGACCCTAATCTTTAAGGGTCTAACCACTTTTATTTGAAAAGAAAACAAGCAAGCAAATAAACAACAATTTTGAGTACTGCCAGGCTCTCCCTCAAGGGTGGAACTAATCTCAGGTGACATCTTACCTGAGGAAAACATGGTAGAGTAATATTGCCCTTTGTGACTCTAATTTATTCAGTACACCAACCTGTCCCATCAGACACATCTACCTAAAATATAGTATTTGTCTTGCCTTGCCTCTGTTCAAAAACAAAATGAGAACTAGTACTTCCCCAGGTGAAAGATGGGGTGGAGCATGGTGGCAAGGAGAATGATGTCTGCGGGGGGAGGACATAGAAGTATCAGAAAGTTCCATTTCTTAAAGTTGAACAATCGGTAGATAGGCAGTCATTCTATTTATCATTATTTGAAGTGTACATAGATTACTTATGTGAACTCTTTGTTATGTATGCACATTGCATAATATTGAAAACTTAAAAATGCTCTGGCATCTTAAAACTGAATTAGGTGTCAGATGCTTGGCTTTTTTATTTTTTCTTAACTTATGTTTTTCATTCACATGCTGTTCTTTATAGTTTTAGCACATATCCTTAAATCTTCAAGCAATTCGTTTAGTTCTGCCTATATTTTGAACTTTAAGTTAAGTCATATTATGTATAGATTTCTAATTCCACACTATGTTTCTGAGGTTCTCCTATGTTGATTCAGGTCGTGGTAATTCACTTATTTTTACTGCTTTCTAGTATCCCACTATATGAATATGCTCCCACTTATTCCCCCTTTTAATAAGGATGTCTCTTAAAGAGTGTTCAGTTTCTTGGTTCCCAAATCTGTTGTGAAGTTGGACATGGCATATACCTTTCCAAGCCCTAACTGGTACATTAAAAACTATATAATTGACACAATCACACACACACACACACACACACACACACACACACACACACACACACAATTTCTGAATTCCTAACACTTAAGAGCTGTTGCTGCCCCATTCTCCCTCATTGGGTGTTCAGAAATGTACATTTATCTCCTACTTTGAATACATACAGCTATCCCAACCCACTTAGATCCAAAGAAAGAATCAATATTTCACGTCAGCAGAGACCTTGATTCTAAATTTAAAAATCACAGGGCACATGAACAAGCCCTCTGGTCAATGCTATCCCTTCAACAGTGCATAATGTTCGCCTGGACAGGGTGCCTTTTCACTTTGGGCCCCTTCTGCCTGGAACACGTTTCCTCTGGCTTTTTCTGCTACTGGCTCCTTCTCACCTCTGGCCATCACTTCTAGAGCACCTTCCTGACCTTCCTCTCTGGCATGGGGCCATGTTTGCTTGCTGCCCAACACGTGTCACTATAGGAATATATTTTATCTAGTCATTTACTTGTTTCTTGCTGGGTTCCCCCACTGGAATGTGAACCCTGTTGGGGAGGCAAGCGCTAGCTTGTCTGGGGGTTCACCGTGTCCTTAGGGCATCTAGTAGGAAGGTGGTAAATAAGTAATTGTTGCATTAATTCATCTAACACCACGTTTCAGAAAAGACTTCATGGCAAAACTGGAGATGTATATGTGAGCTTATCCTATATAATATAAGGTTAATATGCAAGTCTACCAAACAGCGGAACAACCAGTTACTATGATGCTCACTGACCACCAGGGGGTAGACGCTTAACGCAGGAGCTGCCCCCTGTGGTCAGTGTGCTCCCACAGGGGGAGCACTGCTCAGCCAGAAGCCGGGCTCATGGCTGGTGAGCACAGCGGTGGTACAGGAGCCTCTCTGGCCTCCACTGCAGGGGGATAGTAAGGAGTGAGGGGTCCTGAACTGTGAGAGCCCTGTACTGTGAGAGGGATGTCTGACTGCTGGCTTAGGCCCCTGAGGGGTCCCAGACTGCGACAGGGCGCAGGCCAGGCTGAGGGAACTCCTTCCCCCCTACCCCTCCACCCAGTGCACAGATATTGTGCACCGGGACTCTAGTATGTAAATAAAACATGTGGGCACCAGATCCCTGACCCAGCTGATTCCTCTCCACCTGAGTTTACCCACACCCAGTTCTATGTTAGAAAGGCAAACTGAGCCACAGTTCTTTCCTGCATTCTCACCTGTTTCCCTTTCATTGTAAGCTTCTAATATAAAAGTTATATGAAAAGAAATCAACAAAAGAATGCATTTTCTTTATCTTTAATCCAACTAATTGATTTAGAGTGTTAATCTCACCAATAACCATCCCCTTGAAAGCTCTTAAGGATGGAAACCATCACAAATCACATTTGAAATTCCAAGACGAAGCTCAGAGAGCACCACATGACAAAAGGTATGGCTATTTATGATCAAGGAAGACACTTGGCTAGAAGCAGTGGCTTGTCGATGAGGTCATATCATATTACGAATATGGTTTATCACTAGCTCCCAAAGATACACCGTTTCTTTGGTCAATAAGAAAAGTATAAAGGTACTTTTAAATGAAAAGGTTCACTAATGAAATTAGTATCGTTATTGAGGAAGTGCTAAGTTTCCTGCTCACTGAGAATTTAATAAAAATGTTACATCTACTCTATAACTGTGATTAATCATTGTGGTATTGAGAAGTGCAAAGATCCTTTTTCAACAAGGCAATTTTCAAAATTTGAAAAGGTGTAAATTTCATGCAAATTGCTTCATAATCATATATATACAAAACAGAGCTGACAAAACTGCAGTTAGGAAAGGAATCATTAACATTTAAATCCAGGCCCCCCCCCCCCCCCCCAATTTTTCCAACTGCTCCTTAAAAGGTATACTGCAAACAAGAAGCTATGAGCAAGTGAAAAGCATACCGTGAAGGTCAACAAAGTTATAACAATGTTAAACTCGAATGTGGGTGTCCAGTTTGAACACCAACCTGAAATAGGTTTTATGAAGGAAATACTGCTGTAATGCAATGAAGACGTGCCCACTCGTTTTAGTCACAATATTACGAGACAGTGCAGCACGTTTCTGTTTCTGACACTCCTCGGTGGGAAACGGAATGTGTCTTCGAAGGAAAGCCACATTCTGCTCACATGATTCCTTCTGAAGAAGTCCCAAGGCCTCTTGTAATTTTAAAAAAATAGTTTGCAAACCTGAAGGCCCTTAGATAGATAAAGTGGCCTACATGGTAACTCCCCTGCCTCACCCTGATAGCTTATCTGGGACACGCTCCCCCCACCATAACAAAGGAGCCGGAGGCTGACACCAGAGGCCTCCAGCCTCACTGTGCCTGGAGTCCACACCTCATTGTGTCTGGGTAAATCCAAAGCAGGTTACTCATCTGTGCACATAGCTACGGGGTGGATAATAAGACCTCAAGTGTAAATATGACAGTGCTGAGATTATCAGACGCCTCGGCTTATGGCCCTTAAAACTTGTAAGATGCAAGCAGAAAACAAAGTATCCTTGTAGAAACTAGTATGAATATTGTGACATGTAACTAACAGCCAGCTGTTTCTGGAGTTTAAAAAGTCGAAAGCCTTTTCTTATTTTTTAATATATAACTTAGAAAGCAGTGGTTAGCAATTTCTGGGCAATAACTCACAGTGATTCTAAATGGTCTAGGTATTGCCACGGCTCCATGCATTGGGCGGTTTTTTTTTTGTTTTGTTTTTTTACAAGCAGGCAATCGGAGGGACAATGTAATGATAAGTAGGAAGCATTTTCCTCCCTCATCTTCACCCCATACCTCATACATTTTCTAAAATTATGGCCCTACTCAAGGCAGTTATTATGCACAGTCAATGTTCTTCAGAGGAGTTTTTCAGAGGATGATTTTTGGTTAAAGTGGCATATTTTAGAACCATCTGGTCACATGCATTAATGCATACTTTCGAATTCCGCACAGATTTTTACGACGAGGTTCTTCTGCCCTGTCTCTGCCATGCACTGCTTGTAAATAAGACAAAGACTCCTGCTGCCTTCAATCCACCGAGCAGTGAACAGCGGCTCTGGGTTTAACATGGCAATGCATTTTCCATTATACGCTAAGATTAATAAACCTCGCCGAGCCCCGGACAAGCCACTGGAAAACAAGGGCAGTGAGGTGCTCGTTTCTGTTCCATTAGACATGGGATGAGCCGCAGGTGCACCACACTCTGTCACTCCAGCCTGGTAATGGGCCCTGAGCAAGACCACCCCACTGGCGGCTGCGCTGAACTCGCTCCCTCCTTTCCCCTGACTCAGCCACAAAGACATCTGGGCCAGGTGGAAGTTTCCACTGCCGGGGAGAGCACCTGGTTGGTTCTCTTTGCCCTACTTTTGCAGCAAAGGGCACCCTTTAAAAGTACATCAGTCTGGGTTGGTGGGGGACAGGGGTGAGCTAGGGGACCTCTCCACTTCTTGGCAGTGGAAGAGGACAGCCTCTGGGAGTTACCTTGTGAAAAGGAAGGAGATCAAGGCTCATGCCCTCACCAATGTGGGATTTGTGGAAATCACTAGGCCTCTCTGACCCTCAGTTTTTTCATCTGAAACTGGGGGTGATGAGCATCCCTAACTCCTGGTGTGGGATAAACAAATAAAGAACCTATAACGTCAACCTCATACCTGGCACATGAAAGACGCACCATAAATGTAGTAACACTGGCTATTGCTATGTTACTATGTTACTGCTATTCAGAGACACGACCCCTCTGATCTTCAATCTCCTCAACTGTAAACTGAAGATAGCCACATGCAGGAGAGACGGAAGAATCGGTGGCCCTTTTTATAATCTACCACAGGTAGTGACTGTCAGAATTTGTGGATTAAATAACAGTCAACCAGAACACAGAGATAGCACTGAATACCATGGCATATTTTGAATCAGATAACTAATCAATTCTCTTGGATGATTTACCGTAGAAGAGAGATGGCTTCCTAAATGACACTCCAATCAACTGATCCACTCTAGCCAGACTCCATCGAATTTTTTAAAAAGTGTGTGCATACATGTGTGTGTGTATGTTTTTGCACATGTATGTGTGAATCCTAAATACAGAGTATTTTCTAACTTTCTTTGACACTGGTATCATTCAATTTTTTGGCATTACTGCCTGTCAGTTGTATGCCTCAACCACCTCACATCTCCTGGAACTGCAATTGCTCCAGCAATATTCAGAACGTAAGAAAACCCCACAAAAACAAAAAACAAAAACGGAAAAGTTTCAAAAGGCCAGCACTTACCGCATTCACAGGAAAACAGACTCAAAGTAAAGTATTGTCAGAGTGTTTTGCAAATGACATTTTCAGCAATATAAATTATGATTTATTTTCCCATGTAATCATCTTGATTGCAGACATCCTTTTGCAGAAATCGCACTGCTCTTGGCTAGCTTTTTAAAGCCTCACAAGACAACTTTCAAACCTGATTAGTATGTATGATGGGAAATCAGATACATTATATTTAGCTTGAAGTGCAGAGCGCCGTGGGTGCAAAGAAAGAAAGATAGGCGGAGGGATTTAAAAAAAGGAACATCTGTAATCCTTTTCAGAGGGATCTGCATGCACATGCCAGGGTAAGGGGTGGAGCTGTCGAGCTTGTTCAAGTTGTCCTTGTGTAATTAACCGATTGTGTATCCTCCCCTTACCCTCCATCTCTCAAGTCCCTAAGTTGTGTGATGTGAGGTCTCTGTACGCAGGACAGACTCATGCTTTTCCGTGGCAGCATTTAAGAGCTCATCACATTCATCAATACGGCTTCCCTTTGTCAAAGACTGTGACTAGTGGCCTGCATGCTGCTTCTCCTCGAAGTGGAACTTCAGCTTGCCAGTGGGCACAGGTGGCAGGTTGTGATTGGGGCTGGATCTCTGACAAGAAGCTATGCTTGGTACCAGGCTTCTCCAAAGGCGGCTTGTCATATGCCCAGCAGGTTCAAGACCAGGTGAGGCAAGGGGGACATCTGGGGCAAACATTTCAGCAGTCACTCAAGAACAGGATGGCACTTGCAGGAGCCCAGGAGGGTGTGTGTGTCTCCTTCAATGGATGCCTTAGGTGTCTGGCTTGCCTGGTCCTGGCTCTGACCCTGAGAAGCAACAATAAAGAAGAAGTACATACTCCCCTGGGATGTGTATGTAACTGGTAAGTAGCTAAAATGCTAGTTCTTATAGTAATGCAACGGTTGGCTATATTAGGAGTAGAATGCAGAATTTGCATGGGGTTTGAAATAAAAGGCAGTTTAGAGGTTTTTGTGTGTGAAGTGGGAGTTTGAGGCAACACTCCCAGGCTCCACAAGGCCCATATTCCTTTTCCTCTGCCTGTTAGGCATTCACCATAGAAAAATTTTGAGAAGTTCGTAATTTCCAGAGCATCGGATCAAATCTAGGGTTTACCATCTAGTCTGATTTGACAATTCCATTCAAAGAAGGATGGGAGGGATATTTGCTGTGTGCCTACTGTTTTCCTGAACAGGGCAACAACTGAACATTCATTTGCCGCTGCTTAATCGTGACAGCAACCCTGAGCACTACCCCATTCTAAATGGGGCACTGAGGCACAGGGGAGATACCTACTTGAATCAGGTCAAATATGAGACCAAACTTTTTTTACTCAGCTCCATCTACTGGTAACTGAAGATCCTGAGCCATATAATCCCCCTTCTCCCAAGCTCCATTCCACATCCTCAGCAAAAGCACTCACTTGGTTCACAAGGAAGACACATCTGCCCAGACCAAGCCTCTGATCCCACCTAAAAGGGCTCTACCTAACCTTCCTTTCTTTGTGTTTTATATCTTCCTCAAGTATCCCCTTTCTTTAATATCAAACTTCCTGCCTTTAAAAGGTCTTTGAAAAGATCTCAGGTTTATTTTCTGTTTTTTGTTTGTTTTTAAATATGACTTTGGTGGGTAGAGTTCTAAGCTGGACCCCAAGGTCCCTGGCTTCTGGTGTACACGTGGCCTTTCTGATGAGTCCATCAATCGCCAATCTAGGTCCTATTGTAAAGGATGTTGCCGATATTAAGATTCCAAATCAGCTGACACTATTCTAGTTCCAGGAGCCCTTTAAATCTGAGTCTAGGGGTCAGAGCCAAAGAAAGTCAGAGCTTGGAAGCAAGAACAGGATTCAATGCACACAGAGTCTCATCCATGGCTTTGTGGACAGAAGGAGCCAAGTGGCAAGGAACCAGGGTGGCCTTAGGAGCTGAAAGTGGCCACCAGATGGCAGAGAGAAAGGAGACAGTGGCTCCGGTCTTACAACTGCAAGGGACTGAATTCTGCTGTTAACTGGAGTAAGCTGGGGAGTAGATTCTTCTCCAGGGCCTCCAGAAATAAACGTGGACCCAGCTGACACCTTAAATCCGTCCTGATGAGACCCTAAGCAGTGAACCTAGTGGCACCAGGTCCAGACTCCTGACCTACACAACTGTAAGCTAAGAACTGGGTGTTGCTTTGAGCTGGGATAACCTGCTATGTAGCAGTCCAAAACAAATGTAGCAGCATACTGTAATCCCAGCTTCAAAAGGAACACTTCCTTCTATTTCTTTGGCTTTCACACTCTCTAAGCCTTCAGAGTATAAAATTCTTAACACAGAAACTCAATCACCATATCTGTATTATTGTGTTTTTTTATATTTTATTGATTTTTTACAGAGAGGAAGGGAGAGGGATAGAGAGTTAGAAACATCGATGAGAGAGAAACATCCATCAGCTGCCTCCTGCACACGCCCCACTGGGGATGTGCCCGCAACCAAGGTACATGCCCTTGACCGGAATCGAACCTGGGAACCTTGAGTCCACAGGCCGATGCTCTATCCACTGAGCCAAACCAGTTAGAGCATGTATTATTGTTTTTAAATTAACTACTAAAGAATTAGTTCTGAAACAATATTTATCACTAGTCTTGCTCATAGCATGGTATCACAGCCAGTGAATCTAGATCAGCAGCTATTGAACGTATTTTTCTATGGCATGTCTTACACAAAGTCAAGTAAGAAAAAGTTTAGATACAGGCAGAGCTCAAAATGTATTCTACAAAAGGTAACTGTTTTGGTAGCACTGACTTCCTCTAAGCAACTGCATAGAGAAAAGCCCTGCTATGGGTATTTTTGTATCAAATCCCATGTAATATAATCTCTCAAACTGCAGAGATGGGAGGGAGAACAGCTTTGTAAATTTCTTTTTATAACCAAAATTACACACACAAAACGATGAGAACTCTTCAATGTCACTAATTTTTCTGAAGCAATATAACGGCAAACTCCTGAGACCATGGCTATTTCAGACAAAATAGGAAAATGTAGATTCAGGAGGACGCTGGGGAGCCGGGCTTTCTGCAACAGATTGTACTCCAAGTCATAAATTGAGCAAAAGTATGAAATTAAGGGGGAGGAAGAGGGTGGAGGCTATGGCTTTGTGCCTGCACACTTGGGGTCTGTAAGACAAATGGGCTGAGGAGTTTCCTGTCCATTTCTGCTATACATTCACACATTAAAGTCATTAGTTAGAACACTCTACCAAGAAGCTACTTCAAGAACGGGTTTCCCTTCAGGAGGAGGATTAAAAAGAAGAAAAAGAAAGGCAGAGAAAATCCACATGGAATACACACAAATATATGCACACTAAAAACCAAGCCAGTGGACGTTTGCTGAAAGTGCTACTTGAAAGCCATCCAGGGCCCTCAGAGCCACTACTTGCTAAATGTTTTAATAACAGGCTATATTGTCAAGGTGATGCCGGCAATATTTGGGGGAGGGGGAAGTTGGGGTAAAGTTATCTTCCTAAGTTCATTGGCCAGACAATGTCTTACTCCTCCCTCCCCACACCAGAACTTCATCTACCTATCCCTCTGTACCCAATCAACAGCCACCTCTTATTTCTATATCCAGCCTTGGGTCTGGCCTCGACAATTCCTTGCCTGGACCACTCTAAGAGCCCACCTGCTGCCCTGACCCTAACCTTCTGTCAAACCCGCCCTTCTCACTGAAGCAAGAGGCTCCTTTTAAATACACACTCAGTTCCCTTATGTACCAGTTACCAAAATATCTGTAAAGCTTCCTAGTGCTTTCCATTGCTGTGGAGATAAGATCCAGACTCTTGCTGGGACTCCTGAGGTGCCTGGGGACTTAAACCTTATTTATCCTTCTATTTCACCTGCATCACCACTGTCCCTCTCCCATGCTAGGCTCTAGCTAGACAGAATCACATATACCCTCCAGAAGCCGTATCTCCTCTGGATGCCCTAGATGAGCAGCTAAGTCCTTATCGTTAGGGGAATAACCTTCTGGGGTGGCCAGAAATACAACTGTGGCTCTAAAGGGTATTATGGGAACAATGGAGGATGGAGGGATACCCAAGCCATCCTCAAATTCTGTGAAAAGAGGGGATTTAGGGTTTAGACAAGTCTTCTGGAAGAGCCAAAGTTCATTTGCAGAAAAAGAAAAGGCCATTCAAAGCAGAAGCATCTACACATACAAGGCCTGGCCTTTCAGAGCACCATCAGATCTGGAATTGGGGAGCCAAGATGCTGGTCAGCTCAATGCATCAGAGACGTAGAATTCAAGAGGCCTAGGAGAGGTCACCATGATAGCCAAGGTGAGTGGTGGGCTCATGGATTAGTGTACTTGCCATACAGGGTTGCAAAGGTCAGGGCCCAGGAAGCCAGGACATCTCTATAACTAGGAAGTGGGCCTGATTGGCACTAATGAAAACTAGAGAGCACATGCCCCAGTCCAGCTCACTGGTGCCACTCAGAAGCGCAGGCAAATCACACCAGCTCTGCTTGTCCAAGAGAGGCAGGAAATCCCGATTGTAATAGGAAGTCTCCCAAGTGTTTTTAAAATATTGGCAACTAATTTATTTCATTAAGAAAACAAAAACCCAGAAGTCTCAACAAAAGACATCTGCAAGCCACCAATTTGCAACTTCTGGGACAGGAGTTGGAAATGAGGATGGAGTGTGCAAGTTTTGGAAGATGTTTTTGCTTTTTATTCAGGGATTGGAAAGCAAACGTGTTCATAACAGAGTTGATCCTGGAGCGACAGCAGCAGCCAGGGGCCAAAGCGCACTTCCTGGAGGATGGGAATGAGGCCAGTCACCCATCCATGAGTTCATTTAGTGGATAAATATTCACTGAGGGCCTACTATGTACCAGGATCTGTCCAAAGTGGAAAAGGAGCAGTGAGCAAAAGAAACAAAATCCCTGCCCTAGAGGAATGCACATTTTTTGTCCTCTTTATGAGAAAAAAATGAAAAGTGGGGCAATTTCCAGTAGTTTTAGCAAAGGCTCCAATAGACCCAAGTTCACCTTTCTCAATTCCAGTCCAATTCCCTTTATTGAAAACCACGCAGGACAAGCCACCTGGAATTGAAGGAGGTCCCGGAGGCCAGGGTCCAGCTTTCCAGAACAGAAGAGCAAAGGGCTTATATCCCCAACATCCAAAATAGCGCCTGCACAGAGCCAGCGCCCAACAAACATCTGCAGAATACATTGTACAATTTAGGGCTCAGAAGCATTACTGAGATCCCAGGGAAAACAAATCACTAAAGTTGGAATTAGTTTCTGTACATGAAAAGAATTTCTCTTTTGCTTCCAGATCTCTGTGTGATAGTAAATAGGTAGAACAGGATCTCAAGGTAAGGCAATATAACAATTGTCCCTCCTTCTGTTAACAAGATTAGGTATTCAGAAATGGGCAGACTCAAAACCCAACAGCTCACTTCAAGAACATAGAAGAGATGGAGGCACCTGGAGTTCTGACATCTCCCTTCCACCTTCCATCTCTGCCCCTCACTTAGGACAACCCCCTTCCTCTTGATTTTACTGCCATGTGTTTCAAACGTTGCCACAATCCCAGGGAAAACAAATAGAAACCAGTCTCATGCAAGAGAATACTTATATGTATTTAGTTGAATTCTTTCCTAAATATGGACACCAGCTAGCAGTGGGCAATGGCGACCCACCAGCTGTCAGTGTGGCTATCTACTTCCATTGATTTCAGGTCCCTTTCCGGTTGTAGACACTTTATAATTGTATCCTCCTGCCAGAGCAGTTCAGATCGCACCAGAGATAAATGAATCAGCTCAGCTGTGGGAACAGACTGTTCCATCACAGAAATCCCTGACCATGCCTGCGCTCTGACCTGCAAGAACTCTGCTCCCACAAGTCTCGGTGATAAGATCCTCTCTCTCCTCGCTTGAACCAGAGCCTGACAGGGAGTCATATGTTAGCAAGAACCAACTGCCTCCATTTCTCGATGTTGGGTGTTTTTTTCTTTCTTTCTTTCTTTTTAAAGGGGGAGGAGAGAAAGTATCCTGCTTATTTCCAAACTCCCTTGCATCCAATGTGCAATAGGCTGGCATTTGCTGTTAAAGCAGAAAATTATAAAGAGGGCCTAATTGACCCTCCTGTGTCTTTGAAAAAGCCTGTCTGTGGTCTCTAATTGACCCTCTAGGTACCTATGGAACAATGAATGAATCTTCAGGAAATAATGGAGGGCGATGATTAATAGCCCGGGTCTGGCTGGACCTCTGTCTCTCGCAGCTCTTTGCCCAGCACTTGCTCGAGTCCCTGGATTTCATAAGGAGCGATTTATTATTATCGCTGAATAATAAAGACCCTGTGGTCGACACTTTAAAATATCCGACACATCACGATTCTGCCGAGATCGGATAACATTTATTTAAGCTGCTATTCTCATGTTCTCCCTGGCGATGCTCTGAAGTCTTCCTCCAGAATCTGTGGGCAAAGTTGAAGCAGGAGGCTTCTCTCAAGTTTCTAGTGAAACCACTCCAAATGTGAAGCACTTGGGAATTGTGAGGTTTTTACTTATTGCGCAAGAGTGAATTCCCTATTCCGCCTCATTCAGATGAAGAATAAGGCTCTTCAGGAGAGCAGTAACACTGGAGGTAAGAAGTGGCATTTCTTTAGTGTAAAGTGTGTAATGGCCCCTCTTACACATTATCTGAAGAATACTCACAAAAGGCCTGAGATGTAGTCAATGCTATTGTCCCCATTATTCAGGTGAATAAGCTGAGGTGCAGAGACAATAAGTAATTTGACCCAAGTCACAAGGTCCAGTGCCTCACAGTATTCAATAATAACTGTCCCAAAAGTATGATATTAAGGTTAAATTTTTTGAAATATGAGTATGAGAATAAAAGGGAATACCTTCCTTTTCTTTTAGTTTGACTTAAAAATGCTTCCTTTCCCCAGACAGGGTAGGAGAACACATTTAAATTTAGAAATATACATCTCTCTTGGGGATTATAAGTAGACACAGGGTTTTTTAAAAAATAAATTCATAGCATTAAATATAGATAGATACATACATACATACATACATACACACACTAGGGGCCCCGTGAATGAATTTGTGCATCTTGAAAGGAACTGTGGGTCGCGAGGCTGCGGTGGGCACAGGGGCGGGTCTCGGCCCATCCTCTGCGCCCCCGCCAAGCCCCTCCCACTGCGGCCCCCCTGATCCTCTGTCTTCCAGCAGCCCCGCTCCCGCAGCTGTGGCACCCACACGCTCACACCTGCTGACGTCATGGACAATTGGGGCTAGCGCCAGCAGCGGCTGCAAGTGGGGGCTCTGGCACCAGCATTGAGTGCGAGTGGGGCCATAGCCGGCAGTGGGTGCAAGTGGCAGCTGCCAGCCCCAATCACCCCTCAGAAGCAGGGGCAAGTGGAGAAACCCTGAGGGGTAATCTGGGCCAGCAGCCTCCGCTTGCACTCGATGATGGCACCCAGTGATCGGGGCCGGTGCCGGGCACCGGCAGCAGGTGCGAGCACTGGGCGGGACCGTGGCACATAGGAGCAAAGAATTTTCAGTAACCACCAGAGGCTCGCCCCGATTACAGTGACCCGTGCCACGCCTTGATCTGGCACCTCCACTCACCTGCTCCACCATCCTGCTGCAGCCAACGCTCACCATGTTCCGTGAGCGCCCCCTGGTGGTCAGCACACGTAATAGCGACCAGTTGTTCGGTTGTTCCATTGTTCAGTCTATTTGCATATTAGGGTTTTATATATATATACTAGAGGCCTGGTGCACGAAATTCTTGCATGGAGGGGGGGTTCCTCAGCCCTTCCTGCACCTTCTCCAATTGGGGACCCCTCGGGGGATGTCCAGCTGCTGGTTTGGCCCAATCCCTCGCAATCCGGACGACTAGCTCCTAACCACTTGCCTGCCTGCCTGATCGCCCCTACTTTCCCCCCGCTGCTGGCCTGGTCACCCCTACCTTGGCCCCTTGCCTGCCTGATAACCCCTAACCTCTCTGCCTGCCTGATCGCCTCTAACTGCCCTCTCCTGCAGGCCTGATCTCACCCCCAACTGCCCTCCCCTGCTGGCCTGATCTAGCCCCCAACTGCCCTCCCTGCCAGCCTGATCTCGCCCCCAACTGCCCTCCCCTGCCGGCCTGATCGCCCCTAACTGCCTCTGCCTCGGCCCCCACCACCATGGCTTTGTCCGGAAGGAAGTCGGATGTCTGGAAGATGGCAGGTTGACCTGGTCTAATTAGCATATTACCCTTTTATTACTATAGACAGATATGTAATTTAAAAGAAAGGAAAGAAGGAAGGAAGGAAGTGAAGGAAGCTGGGAGGCAAGAGGGAGAAAAAAGCCACTAAAACGCTCCTTTGAACTATCCTTCGCTGCTGCTAATGACTCCACCTTCCTCAGGTCCTTCAATGGAGCCACAAGCTGTCAGGAAGGCCCTGCAGGGTGTGCTGGGCCCCTTTTCTCCTTAGTCAGTGTTTTGTGGAAGAACAGGCTGCCTACGCAGCAAAATTAATGCTTGGGTAAGGATTACAGATTCTGTGAAACGTATGGATCCTCTCCCGCCTGAGGTTCCACCTCTGTCATGGACAGTCCTGGGCCACCATGCAGAGTCCTGGGCTGGGGGAGCCATCAGATCTGGGAGTCACTTCTGGGAGTGACTCACAAACAGAGAAGAAGAGAGTTAAATAATCAATTATGTGTGCAGTGGAGGTCTACCTCACGTCACCTCCATGGTCCCATTCAATATTTTAAAATCAAACAAGATTGTCCGGGATTTTTGGCCAAAAAAGACCCCTCCCAGAGTCAGTTAATTTCTAGAGATAGGAAACAACTCATCCATGAACACACTTTTCAAATGCAAACCGGCTCCTCACCCTTGCTCCAAAGGCTTCCATTATTGGGCTCTCAAACTCCAGCCTGTTCTCCCACCTGCCCTGCACCCATGGCCAGATACCAGATGACTAGGGGCAGCCCGGATGCCCCGGAGTCCACTGAAATTATTCAAAAAAGCCAATCCTACACCTGCTTACCCTGCCTCTCCAACCCTTCCTGCTGAAACCACTGTAAAGGCTCTATCACCAGTTCCCCCATCTCTCTGCCTCTGCCTGACCCTGACACCTCCTCACGTGGCCCCCACATGGCACAGCAGGTCCCCTTCTCCTGCGATCCGGGAGTACAACAAATCATTTTTCTGAGACAGTCACCTCCTCATCTCCATACTTAGATAACAATAAAAATGATTAAAACAGTAAGTAGAGGAGGGGTGGAAGGAAGGACAGAGGGACCAGGGGGATGGAGAAAGGGAGGGACAAAAAAAAAAAAGGGAAAATGAATGAAGAAGGAATAAAGAATGAACAAATGATGACTAACTTAAAACTTGGTGTTACTTTGAAGTAGGAGTCATTTCTGGGAGTGACTCAGAACAGAGAAGAGAGTTATGGAGCTATAGCAGAAATCTCCCACCTGGGCTGGGAATACACACATTGAAGACAGGCGTGGAGGTTATGTGTTTCCCTAACGAGAAACCTGGCCTCCTGTCCAACCCTCAGTACTCAGTGGGCTCCCTGCCCCTGCCAGCTGCATCTCTGATCACGGCCACCTAAATCAGGAAACCAGCACGGAATGTAATTTCCTTGCACGACAGTATTCATCCAATGTGGAGCTAGATTATAAAATGGTATCAAACTATAAATAGAATCATACTAGTCCCTCTTAAATAACTGTCAGTGCTTTTATTCATTAAGATTCAGATACTATGGAGGGTGCAGATGCGCCTTCTCCTTTCCTGGATCCCAAATAACACACCCTGTATGGAAGCAGATGGCTTTGTATAAATCAGATGACAGTTTACAGGGTGAGATGGCTTCATCAGAATAGTATTACAATCTAATCTTTGGGGAGAGGCATAGGTTAAACAGATCCAGCTTTAATCAGAGGTCACACTTACATGTAAAGTTTCAGGTCCATTTAAGGAGTCCCTTGGTCTTTGGGTCACCCCACCAGTGACCTCTCAATCATTTTCCTTCCAGAGGGAGCCACAGGAAATGGGGAAGAACGTATATTATGAAGCCAAGGATGGCTAGGCCCCCTATTAAGAGCTGGTTCTAGTAACAGCCAAGAACCCTTTCCCATTCTGTTCTCAAAAGCTCCCTGTGTTTGCTGCCACATGGAAAGGGGGTGGTTTTGCTGACTGGAAACCACAGGACTGAAACAACGCCTGCTTCGGCACTTAACCCGGAACGGGAAAGGTGAAAGTGTTTTCCGCTTATTTTGATCTCAAGCGTAAAATGGAGAGCCATCATGTTGGCCTGACGGAAGAAGACAGCCGCTGGCTGGGACACTAAGTGTTTCTCAGCCTGTCAAGACTGAGAAGCGGTGGCTGGAAGTGGCAGCCTCATGCTTACAGTGTTCACCATTCAAGGCAGAGGTGCAAGGAGCCAACAGCCACCAGGAGCACTCATCTAGCTCCAGGGTATGCCTTTCCTTTGAAAGAGTGACATTAACAAGCCCCTTGGCCCTGCCTCCCTGGAACATGCCAGCACTTGAAATAAGCAAGATGTATGTCCCTGTCTCCAAGAAAGCGGGGAGATAGTCTTCCACTTCCTTACTACACTGGGTCATTTTTAGGGTTAACATTTTAAATAAATATGAGTTCAAATGCCATTGGCCCTCTCCTAATGAGGAAATTCAGACATTGATACAGATGTGCTTATAAGTCAAGCCACCTAACTAACACCCAAGAAAATGACAAGGAGGTTTCTGTTTCCCTTCGGTTTCTTCCAAAGCCAGAGTATGATTCTTTCATAACTGGATCATGGGATATATTGCCTGTTCTTTAGAATCCTAACTCTGCAACATCTGTCCTCAAAAGGCTTTGTAGCAACACATCCTTAGAGTCAAATGAAAAGGCACATCATCTCCCCTATCCCTTTCTTTTCTCTTTATCCTTAAAAAATGTCAGCCCTTAGCCTTTTTGTTCTAAGTCCTCATTCCAAACTCTAGACATTTTCCAAAGTTTGGAAAATATCATTTCCAAGCTAGCTCCTGCCTTCACATCCAACCTTGCCAGCTCAGCTGCCAACAGAGCGAAGATTTTTTAAACAAAAAATCCCAAAGCAATGGCTTTTAGTTACGTCAGGAAGAAATAAAAATTCAAAAGATGAGCACTTATTCATGGTTGAAAAGATCATGTTCTTAAGCTATGGAAATCAAACAAAAATTATTTTTGAAATTATATTTCCCAGACATGTGCTCCAGAGAGCAGCACAATACAACCCACAGGCCAAATACGGCTCACCAGCTGTTTTTGTAAGTAAAGCTTTATTGTACACAGCCATGCCCATTTGTTTACATAGTATCTATGGTTGTTTTCACTATATATCAGTTTAGTAGCTGTGATAAGTGCTATATGGGTCACAAAGCCAAAAACACTTCCTTTCTGAACCTTTATAAACTTCGCAGACTCTGTTCTACACTGAAAATTAGTTTCTGTGACTCTCATTTCCTTGGATCTGTATTGTCATCATTTGATTATAAATGGGATGATAAAATAAAAACATTTTAATGAAAATATTAATTAAATATTAATTTGGATTTAGGGAAGAAGAGAATGTAAAAAACTTTTAAAGACTGACAACCATTTTTGCCCTAGCCGGTTTGGCTCAGTGGATAGAGCGTCGGCCTGCGGACTGAAGGGTCCCAGGTTCGATTCCGGTCAAGGGCATGTACCTTGGTTGTGGGCACATCCCCAGTGGGGAGTGTGCAGGAGGCAGCTGAATCGATGTTTCTCTCTCATCAATGTTTCTGGCTCTCTATCCCTCTCCTTTCCTCTCTGTAAAAAAATAAAAAAAATAAAAAAAATAAAAAAGACTGACAACCATTTTTGAAATTTAAAAAAATTTATCTGTATCAGGTAATTCGATTCAACCACAAATATACATTAAACATGTACCAGGTAGCTGGTGTTTTCAACATGGGTATTTTTCATGACTGTGAGAAAAAATATTTCAGTTCTTCCTTCTGCTTTTCTTTCCTTCTTCTTTTGTTTTGTTTTGAACCCACTGCCCTCTTTACTCTGCCTGGTCAGATGAAAAATGCTGTACAAAGTCCCCATCTCTGATAGGCGTACTACCCAACACAGATTAGACATATACAGATTTGGATAAATCAGGTCATCTAAGAAGTTCATTTTATCCCTAGGCCTGATATCTAAACTGCAGGATTAAGCCATTTAGAACATACTTGATTCCTATAATATGTAGTGATTTTGCTAATGTTGTTCAGTTTTATTTCCTCGCCCAGAATGATTTCCATTAGCTGGTTTGCAGATTAGCCGTCTAATCTCCTAACAAGAGCTCTTCGATCAAATGGTCTGAAGTAGCCCATGTCCTGCCACTGCCAAGTGACTGATTTAAGAGATGGACAAAAAGTAGACACACAGAAGTCCAGATAGTGTGATTAACAGTCGATCCAACTTTCTCTGAACCACATATCATGACTTAATGGAAAACCCGAAGAGATTAAAGGGGGGAATTACATTACCATGAATAATATAAAAAAGTGATATTCTATCTAAAAAGCTTTTGAGTGCAAGTGACTCGAACAAATATATTAACAGAGCTTACAGCAGATTCAATCAGGTTGAACGTTCCCCAGAATTTATTTTGAAATAAGCTTTCTGTATCTGAGATGTGAAGAATGAATCTATTGGTGACTGGCAGGAAAGCTATTAACATGCAGATTTTAATTCTGCCTTTGATTCTGTAGTGGTTCTATTGTCCCTCCCTCACTACCTGCAACCTCTCCCAGTGACAGATACAGTACATTACCACAATTCACAAAGCCACAATTACACTCTAGCGAGCTAACATTTATTTCCCCCACTTTATTCTAAATTCTAAAAATCAAATTTGTGATGCTCAAGGCACCAATAAAGCTATTGTGTTTAAAAGTATCAGCTATGTCATTCGGATCAACCCATCTGTTGGGAATGCCAATTCCGTGGTATATTTAGGGGGCAAAACTTGGCATTACTGATACAAATCTGCCTTACAAAAACTAGGTGCACATTAACTTACAATTATGCTGTGATGTTAATGAGGTTACGGTGTGTGACAGGTTAACGGGCTGCAGCCAAAAGGCAAATATTGAAATGAAGGCGTTTATTTTCGAACCAACAAACCTGAACTGAACCATTACAATGAATCCCATTAGCATTCCAGTTATTGGGCAAAATAATTTCATCTCCAAAATTAATTTAATAAATTAGAATGACCTGGAACCGTTTCTGTGGCCAGCGGACGGAACAGCACTTGCATGAAAGGCAAACTCATTTGGAGTCAACTGGCCCATCTATTTCTTGACAGATTATGTTTAAGTTGATGGGAAGTGAAAGTTAAAAATATGATTCATCTAATAAGGCCGTGACATGTTCTAAAGGAGTTGGCAATTGAGTTTTTAAAATAAACTCAATTTTATTATTTTTTAAATTTAGGAACAGAATGCCTTTGGATTGCAAAACAAACTATGTTGAAAGTTCATCGTCTAGAAAATTTTAATTCTGTCTTGAGTTGTCTGTATTGTATTTTTCCAAGCAATCTGGATTATTATTTTTTAGCAAAGAAGATTAATAAATCACAGGGCAAGTAGAAGGAATGGGTGAGGTTCAACGGGCTACTGCCAGGTTTTTTAAG
The DNA here is from genome assembly GCF_951640355.1 of Cnephaeus nilssonii. NCBI lineage: Eukaryota > Metazoa > Chordata > Mammalia > Chiroptera > Vespertilionidae > Cnephaeus > Cnephaeus nilssonii. Next base: position 23,861,096 of record NC_137091.1, on the reverse strand, counting down.
AGATTCAACAGCAGATCCTTGGTTCAAATCAGGTCCACAACCCAAGACTTTCTGGATCACCTGATAAATGAGAAGTCAAAATACATGAAGCACCGAGTCATATGATCAGAAGGCACTAAATGCTAACTAGCTTCTACACGTCAAATGCACATGCACTGTAGGGCCATGTAAACTTGGTGTTCAGGTGCCTACTCTGCCACTTACGAGCTATGTGACCTTAGGAATTCATCTAGTCTCTGTGCCTCAGTTTGTTCATCTGTAAAATGGAGATACTCATAGTGCCCCCTTGTTGTGTTAAATTGAAAGGGCTGATATGCGCAAAGAACTTTGATCAGAGTGTCTTCCATATAAAGGCTCAATAAGGCGAGTTTCACACATCTGCATGGGATGAGTCTGTCGGACATTCCAACAGCTCTGTATAACAATTGCAAGTAATGTTATACTCAACTTTTCTAGGGTTTTCTAAGTAACCAGGAGTGCCTGCTTAACATACAGCTTCCTGGACCCCATTCTGGATATAGCAAATCAGAATCTCTGGGGAGTGGGGCCCAGGAACTGATATTTTAAAAATAAGCTCCTAGTTTCCTCAAAAAACTGAAAATGGAACTCCCATTTGACCCAGTAATCCCACTCCTGGGAATATATCCGAAGAAACTAGAAACACCAATCAGAAAGGATATATGCACCCCTATGTTCATAGCAGCACAATTCACCATAGCTAAGATTTGGAAACAGCCTAGGTGCCCGTCAGCAGATGACTGGATCAGAAAACTGTGGTACATCTACACAATGGAATACTATGCTGCCATAAAAAAGAAGGAATTCTCATCATTTGCAGCAACCTGGATGGAATTGGAGAACATTATGTTAAGTGAAATAAGTCAGTCAATGAAAGAAAAATACCACATGATCTCACTCATTTATGGGTAATAAAGAACATTATAAAATTGAACAAAAAGATAGATACAGAGACAGTAAAGCATCAAACAGACTGTCAAATTACAGGGGGAAGGTTAGGGAGAGATGGGGGAGATAAGAGATCAATCAAAGGACTTGTATGCATGCATATAAGCATAACCAATGGACGCAAAACTCTGGGGGGTGAGGGCATATATGGGAGTGGGGTGGGGGGGGCAATGGCAAGATATGTACACATATAATACCTTAATAAAAAAAATTGGAAAGAAAAAAAAAATAAGCTCCTAATTGACTCTTGAGGACTATATCAACATAAGGGATGCAGACAATGGAACCACAAACCATCTTTACTAGAGCAAATTCATTGCAATTCCACAGCATTAGATATGATTACAAAGTGATGCAACATGGATCCAGTGTTCTTTTGCACAACCCCTTGCTTTCGTTTTCTAGGCAGGTGTCATGCAGGCTGCCTTTCAGTTCCTGGAACTTGCTATAAACAGGACCAGACCTTAAAGTCCTGATCACACCTACGGTTTGTTCTCCCTTCTGCCTGACCTCCTCCTTCTCCCTTTCCTGCATCCATTCCAAACTCACCTCCTCAGCGAAGCCTTCTCTACCCTCTAGACCAGTGGTTCCCAAAGTGGGGCAATTTGATTTTTAAGGGGGGCAATTATTATTAGAATGAGTTATTAACAGTGAATTTTTTTTGCATCCCTTATGGTTCTAGGGGCCTCATATACAGTATATAAATATATATAGTGACATATTTATGCATTCCAGTTCTCTATTATATTTTAAAACTTTACTTCCTATTTTTTCATATTATTATTATTATTTAAACTATCAGTACTTCAACTGTCCTTTCATTCTTTTATTTTTTCTCTTTCATGGATGCCATGTTCTTTGGAAGCTTGTTTAGACCAAGTTAATGGACTTTTAGGCTTCCTCCATGTGAATAGGAGTTCACTTTTTGAATAATAAGAATTATATGTCACAAGTGGGCATCAAGATTTTAGAGATGCTTAGATGGGGCATGGCCAAAAAAAGGTTGGGAATTACTGCTCTAGACTAAGTTGAGTCAACTGTTCTAAGCTGAACTAAAGTACCTTACACTTCTTGTTATATCATTAACTATCTTGTGATTACTTATGTGAATATTTTTTTAAAAACTGTCCTCTCCTTTCCCCTGAAGATTGATGGAGGATAGGGACTCTTTCTTCCTTATCCACCATAATAACATCCCTCATGCACAACATGGAGCATACTATTAACTGAATTGTGTCCCTCCCAAATTCATATGTTGAAGGCCTAACCCCCAATGTGACTGTTTTTGGAGATGAGCTCTTTAAAGAGATACTAAAGGTAGATAGAGCTCTAATCCAATATGACCCATCCTATATAATAAAAGCCTAATATGCAAATCGACCGAACGGTGGAATGACCAGTTGGCGGGTGGCCGGCCGGCAAGCAGGCAGTGCCAGGCCCACCAAGGTGGATGCCAGCGGGCAGAGGGAGGGGACAGTGACCAGGGGGCGGCAGTGACCAGCGGCGGTGGGGTCATGGGGGGCGGGGTCGACTGCTCACTGGCCAGTGCCATCCCCCAATGGGCCCGCCGGTTGCCTTTGCCTCCTGCAGAGGGAGGCCAGACTGTGGCTTAGGCCTGCTCCCCACAGGGGGCCATCAGTCGGACATCCCCCAAGGGCTCCCGAACTGCAAGAGGGTGCAGGCCAGGCTGAGAGACCCCCCCCACACACACACGTCCCAAGTGAACGAATTTACATGCACTGGGCCTCTAGTGTTCTTATAAGAAGAGACATCAAGGATGTGGCCAACATAGGGATTGCCATGTGAAGACAGAGGGAGAAGGTAGCCATCTGCAAGCTAAGGAAAGAGGCCTAAGGAGAAACCAGCTCTACCACCACCTTGGTCTTGGACTTCCAGCCCCCAAACCAGTAAAGACAGTTGTTTAAGACCCCAGTCTGTGGTGTTCTGTGTGGCAGTCCCAGCAAACTATACAGAGCCTTTTCCAGAGTGGGGACTCAATAACCCATCAATGGCCAACCCTGGCTACTGGGCATCACTGTGCTCTTTCCACTCTCATATGTATGGGGGAAAAGAAACTACTGAACTCATTAACAAATAGACTAAAAGAAACCATCTGAAGACATTCCATAAGCAGAAGGCCATGATGGTCATGCAAGTAGCAAAGCTTAGAACCAACACAACATCCCTTGAGCTGGGATCTGGATCATCTCTTAGTACAAAAAGCACACCTTCTACAAAACTCCTGACTCATCAACTACCCCAGCCCCACCCTGCATGCTGCCAATGAGAAGGAAGTCGCCACCTAATCAAAACACTCCACCGACCTGGAAAACTGAGAGTGAGTCTCTCCGGGAACCAGAGTACACTGCTGGTTCCTGGGTATCTGCTTAGCAAGAAAGACCTTAAAACGAGAATAAAAATTTAGCTCACATTTAATTTGCTGTACTCTTCTTAACCTCATTTTTAATAATCTCATTTGAACTCATTGTGCATTGTACTGAGTTGGAGACTGGCTTTGATGCCACACAGTTCTGTTTTAATTACAGCTGCCGCTTACAAGCTCTGTGACTTTGGCAGTCACTTAATTCAGTCAGCCATGGTTTCCTCATCAGCAAATGAGGAAACATTTACTTAATAAAATGTAGATGGTATCTACTTAATAAGGCTGTTGGAGAGAGCAAACAAGATAAGGGATGCAAAGTGCTCAGCAAGGTGCTCTCAATAAATCATAACTATGATTGCATTATTATTGAGTCAGACTTTGTTATTAATAATTAATATAATAAATGTTAGCACTTATTGAAAGATGTCTACTGCTTAACAATTATAGTCAAAGACAATGCTAGTATGTATCAGTTCCCTGTTTCTTTATAAAAATATTTGCTCTCAAAATTCATGTTTTTATTCCTTGAAAAGAGCTTGTGCTAGATCTTGGCCAAAATATGCAAGTCAAATAATTTACGAATATTTTGAAAGTAGAAAGCATGGGCTTTTTGCTTGGTGAGGCTTTTCTTATTGTAGTAACCTCCAAGACCAGATGCTGGAGGCTTTAAAACTGAGGGATATAAGTCTAGGCAGAGATTATCTTTCATCACAGAGTTCTAGTTATATTCTCTTCTTTAACAAGAACTTTATGGCAGGCTGCTGAAACCTTAGTTTATTGATGATTAAAGTATCAACTATCCTTGATAGAAGTAAACAGGATTTCTGAATCATAAGCAGTGAGTTAGGGTCCCCAACGGGCCCTGGAGGGCTATGCAATTTATGGGAATTCAATTCTCATCAATGTATTGTCAGTATATCCGAGGCATTTGACGGGTTACTGTTTGAAGGATGGATGTTCTTTCCACAACCCAAGGAGCACAAAAGTTAAGGTCTTGTCTTTATAGACTTGAAGCCTCCATTATCACCCAGGATTTAATATTATGAACTGTCCTTGGCACCAGAATTTTCTATTCCTGGTCTTTCAGGATTTGGTCATTCAATATAATACTACGTAGGATAAGATTTGGCAACCACCGAAAAATTTCCATGTCAGGGTCCAGACTTCTGGGTAGAAGTTCCAAAGACCAGGCAATGATCTGAGAGCTGATGCTGGAAAGGAAGGCTGTTCTCACATGTAGGGGGTGGTTGCCAATATGGATGCCATGGAAGACCCATGGCAGAGGCAGTTGGCTGCCTGCTCAACAATCATCATTCCTCCCTTCACCCTTCTAACAAAATCCAAGGCCCCTCCCCAGCTCCCAAAAGAATTATGCACTGGTAAGAGACAGTCATGGTGGTCTCATTTCCCTTGCTGAGGCTCAGGCGGATGTGTGATGCTGTTCTGGCCAATGCATCATGTGGGGGGTTCTATTCCCAGTGTCTGGGAGGATTTTCTTCACTCTTTTTTTTTTTTTTTGACAGACAACTGTTTAGTTTTTATTTCATAATCATAAACTTAACTCTGTAATCCAGCTAGACTGGGAAGGGGTAAGGAAATTATGAAAATAAACTGGCAAGAGCACAAAGATTATGGAACATTCCAAGCAAATTGGGGTGAAGGGGTGCTCTCCTGAGCTACAGAAGGAATGGTCTGGTGGTGAAGATAAAACACAAGTCAAATTTATTAGAGTTGTCCACAGTCAGCAATGGTGATCTTCTTGCTGGTCTTGCCATTCCTGGACCCAAAGCGCTCCATGGCCGTCACAATATCCATGCCTTCTTTCACCTGGCGGAAGACCACATGCTTGCCATCCAACCACTCAGCCTTGGCAGTGCAGATGAAAAACTGGGAGCCGTTTGTGTTAGGCCCAGCATTTGCCATAGACAGGATGCCAGGGCCTGTATGTTTCAGGATGAAGTTCTCGTCCTCAAATTTCTCCCCATAGATGGACTTGCCGCCTGTGCCATTATGGTGTGTGAAGTCACCACCCTGGCACATAAATCCCGGAATAATTCTGTGAAAGCAGGAACCTTTATAACTAAATCCTCTCTCCCCAGGGTTCAGAGCACGGAAGTTTTCTGCTGTCTTTGGAACTTTGTCTACATACAGCTCGAAGGTGACGCGGCCCAAGGGCTCACCATCGATGGCGATGTCGAAGAACATGGTAGGGTTCACCATGGCTGGTCACGGGCGGCTTCGGGGTGGCGGCATCTGCAAAGCCTTCTTCACTCTTTAAAGAGTGCATGAGGTAGTCACATTTTATCCTTTTCTGCCTCTGGTCATTGTTATCTATCAGTGATGCTTGGGACCTGGCAACCAGTTTATGACCACGAGGTGAGCCTGCCTAAGAGGATAAACCAATGTACGAGGGAAAGCAAAGCAGAAAGTCAGAGCTAGCCTAGGTGCTTGAAGATATTTTTAAGCCCTTGCATCAATGAAACCTGAAACTGCTTGGCCTCCAGAATTCTTTTTTAAAAATATGTTTTTATTGATTTTAGAGATAGAGGAAAGAAGAGGGAGAGAGAAACGTCACTGTGAGAAAGAAACATGAATCAGTTGCCTACTGTACCCACTCCATCCAGGGATCGAACCCACAACCTGGGCATGTGCTCTGACCAGGAACCAAAATGGAACTGGCAACCTTTCAGTGCACAGGACAATACTCAACTAACTGAGCCATACTGGCCAGGCACCTCCAGACTTTTTTTTGATGTGAGATAATATATGTTATTGTTGAAGCTACTTTTAATGGTGTTTTCTATTACTTATAGGCAAAAACTACATTTCTTAAAATGACTCCACCTTCCCTCTGAAGTTTGAAAATACCCTCTCTTTTAGCCCTTATACCTGAAATTACACAGAATACTCATTTTCTATGTGGAAAATGTCCATGTATGGCCATCCTAACTTAACTAATGATTTCTTCTTACCTGAAATCATTGGGATAGACTGAATAAAGGAGGAAGAAATGGAAAGTTGGGAGCATAGGACATTGTCAGGAGAGCAAGCCTGATGGGCACTATAGCATAGGACTTGGAAATGGCACCGCTAGATTCCTGGGAAGAACCCAAAAGTAAAAGAGAGGTATACAAAGTATGGACAGAGGTACCAAAGATAAACTTCCTCTACTTTTCCTCTCTATCTGTGGATAACTATCTGTGAATCTTTTGTGAGAGGAGTGGGAGAGGTTTATTCTCAAGGGGAGTGGTCAGCCAGGAGGTGGCAGCTCTCGACACAAGTAGCAAACAGATTCTTGTGAAAGGCATAGCAGGAAGGAATGGAAAATACTCATCCCACCTTTTTCTTTAGTACTAAAATACTCATCCCACTAAAATACTTTATCTAATGATAAAGTGAACTAATGCCCTCCTTTGCAGCTAACCCTGATCAGGTTACTCAGCCCTGGCCAATGAGCTGTCTGTGAATGCTGAGCTGCGGTTCTGGGAAACTCCTTCAGGCAGCTGACTCAGAAGGGTCATCCCTCCTGCCTCCCCGTTCTTCCTGCTGCCTGTGGCTTGAAACTCAAATGGAACTTAGGGTTCCATGAGCCATCCTGGATCAAGAGGTGAACTTGTGGGGATAGAAGCCAAATTGCTGAGAATGGAAGAACAGTACAATTGGAGAAGTCTTTGATGCCTTAATGCAACCACCAAGTCAGTCCTGGATTAGCTACCTAGCCACTGACCTATTTTAGATGAGAAAATAAGCCCTTGTGTATTTAAACCAATGTTGTTTTGGGTTTCCCATTTTATGAAGCTGAACCTACCACTAACTGAAACAGTGGCATATTTGCTACCTAAGATATCTGTCACCATAATATTGACTACAATACTGTTTTAAATGTCTATAAAATATCTTTAAGACATTTTAACTACTATGTTTCCACTACAAGCCTGTAAATTCCAAGTTCAAGTATTTCTTTAATGGGAACTTGCAATGTGTAAGACCAAGGAAAAGTCACACTATCCGGACCTCACCCATCAACCGACCCAAGTTTTTATCTGTGGCACCAAGAAACCTGTTGTGGGGAGAAAGGTTCCTCCTGCTTGGATCCACCCGAAAGGATCAGGAAGCTAATCACAATCAACCCACTGTAAACCTAACACTCATAAAATTATCTTCATTTTATTCAAATGTTATTTTTCACATATCTTTTTGAAATATGAGTTTCCTAACTTCACTACTCCCAGCATACAGTGGCATTTCCTTTGATTTGTTACAAACAAGACCCTAGGTCTAGTATAACTTGGGTTTTGTCAAAAGCATGTCTTTTCCTCTGTTCCCAAGTTTGATGGTCTCAAACAACAGTATGGCCCCTTAGTTCTTTTCTTTGTAGGAAAAAAAAGGCGTCATTTTGGTAAAGATTAGACTGTGCACACACATCTGGTTTTCTCCTTTGAGGCCCATGGGGAGATTATACATTCCCACCCTCTTCAAGGTCATGTGATCTGTTCTCACCAATAGACTGTTGAGAGGAAGTGACATGTGACATTCCAAACCAAAGCATATAGTTGCTGCTGTGACTGTCTCCAGTGGTGAAAAAAGCCAGATGGTGCAGCTATGAGACAATGGAGACAACATCAACCTGGGTCCCTGAGTGACTGTGTGTGCAGTGATCCAGCCAACCCACCCCGTTCGCATAGATGAGCAAGAAATAAAAATGTACACTGTGCTAAAATAGCATCCCTTCACCATTCACAGCCCCATTCTATATGCACACAGCATACACACTTTTATACCAGAAAAGAAAAAAAAAAGTTAGCTATTTTGCTTCCACTATACTATCATTTCACTATTGGTTCTGGCTACAGAAAAAGATTGAGCTAATGTCCTTAGGGATCAGATGGTGATGACTCCCAGGCCCCTCATCTGGGTTTTAACTGAGAGTCCCATCTCGATTTTCCCTGCATCAGGAAAGAAAGTCAGAAAATGCAAGCACTTGGAGCTTATTATCTTTGCTTCTTGCAGAAATGCCTTCACTGAATTATGATTCAGGGTTATGCCAGTTTAGGAGGCTGATATAAGAAATGTCTACTTGAAATGCATTTCTGTGTCTTTTATAAAATCACAGTTGAGCACCACTTTGCTCTCTGGATTACCCAAGGCCTCACATGTGGACCTGTGAAATAGGTACCTGCTAAAGTTCAATATCAGGAAAAGCATTTGCCTCTGCAGATGGACTTGTGTTACAGAGTTTTCATCCCCTGACAATAGCAAGCAATGTTGTCTGCTTCCCAACTTAACTCACAGGATACTGGAGACCCAATTCAGGGACCAACCAAGGAAACAGGCTTACTCTAAGTTCCTGCAAAATCCACGCCTGCCTTCTTTAGATTGTCCCCCTTTTTTCCTCCTAATTTTCACAGTGTGTGTAATATTTTATGTTTTCCAGCTTGAAGAACACAGAGTTTATCACTTTATACAAAATTAGGAGTTCCATCCTTACCCAAGAATTTACACTCAGGAAAATGGCACCAGGAGATCATGCCATAAGATCATCTATATAGCCAGTATCATTTATGGAAAGCCTAAATTGCACGAATAGATGACTTCTGTTAGCTTGCATTTCACATCCTGAAATGTTTAGTGCCAAAGAAATTTGGGAGATTTCACTAGGAAGCATTACTTTAGAAAAAATCATGAAGAGTAAACCCAGATGGATAGCTGGGGTCTGCCTAATTCACACTTTTTCTATCCTCTGCTTAAAGAGGCCCTCTTGTAATTACTTTAATCAAGACACCAATCCATGAAAATAGTCCCACTAGTCCTTGACTAATCCTTAAAAACTAAACAAAAAACTTTTAACTTTTTATTTTAATTTTTTAACTTTATATTTTTTCCTATTACAAAAACAACACACATACACTAAAGGAGGAAAAATCAGAAAAGGAGGGAAGAAGCAGAATCAGTAAAAAGTGCTACTTACTGGCAAATTTTCTGAGTTCCAACACCCATGCCTAATTCATCTGCATACAGGCCTGGGAGGCAGGTCCTATTACAGTTGTCACTTTACAGATAAGGACTTGGAGGTGTACCAAGGCTAAATTGCTTATCCAATGTCACACCTCTCAGCCAATTAGTGATAGAGGCAGAATTTGAATCCATGGCTGTTTGACAAAGTTCATTAACTTAACCTTGAACAACTAAATTACATCTAGCCAGCCAGAACCACTGTAGATAGCTTGATGTATCTCTTTCAGAATCTTTTTCCATGTATATACCTATGTGTGTGTGTCTGTAACAAAAGTAGATGTATACAGTACATGCAATTTTCTAAAATGCTTTTTACACTTAAAAGAAATTTAAGTTCTCAAAATATGTTAAGTTCTCTGAACATCTTCAAAGGCCTTTCAAAAATTCAAATGTATTATATCTATTCACTGCGTCCCCCAACTCAGCAGACAAAGATCACCTGTGTAATAGTGGGGGACATATGTCTCATAAAAACCTCCATTGGAAGAAATACTGGTTAGTCAGAGCTCACAGGAATTCACAGAAAGTTGCTGCTCTGATGAAGACTAATAATCAGAAGCCCAGAGTGCAGCCACTGTAGGCAGATGTGGACGCAGACACAGTCGATAGCCGAGAGCCACAGTGAACGTCAGCATTAATGCACAGTTGGCAAATGACATTTTGTTTTTATGTCAAAAACAAAGTTAATTCTGTCCTTCTTTTACTCCCAAATCAGTGGTTTTCATGAACACCAATTATGCCCATGTGTAAGGACTAGTAGAGTTGTAATCAGCAAATGTGTTTGAATGTCACATACTACATATATGTGGGAGAACCAAGGTTCAAATGACACTACTGTAATGTTTGAAACCAAAGAATCAAGATTATACTTAAGTGAATAAATTATCACCCTTAACAACTGACATATAAAAAGTTCTTGGGTGTACAATTCTGTTTTGTTTTGTTTGTTTTTTCTGTTGTTCCTTGCTGTGGGACATTAATCCTGACCAGGTTCTGCTGATACTCTTGGCTTTGTCAATCATACCTAAATATATGAACACGTCATTCTCTCAGACAGACACTAACCAAACATCAGAAGCCAGAGAAACTGTGCTGGTGGAAACAGGGAGAACTGTGGATCCCACTTCTGAGATTGCTGTGTGGCTTGCAGTGTCTGTGTGTGTTGTGTTGTGTTGAAAATGGGAGCCAGAAAGACTATGAGCTGGGGAAATGCCTGTACTTAAATGTAAGTGTGGTGTTCTAAATTTATATTGGATCTGATCCTATCTATGGAGAGTAAATTGCTCAATTGAGGTGGATTAATAACAAGATAAAGAAAACGGAACACATTCCAACATCAAGCACAAATGCTCTGGGGGTCATCACCTGTGTTAGATTACCCATTGCACCTCACCCTGACATTAGCATTAGTAATTATCAACTGGCTCTCTGTAGAGGGAAACCATGCCTTGGCGAAGTACAGAGGTTTCATTTCCTGGACAGCCACCGCAAGTACAATCTGTACAGATAGTGCGTGTGCAAAAATCTGTCCATGCACATTAGAGAGTCTGGAAAATTTTAAAAATGCATCTGTGTGCACCTTAAAATATAATGCCTTTAGACCTGAAGTCCTACTTCTGTCAACATGAATTAACCAAATATTTTGCACTTATTCTGTGCCCACTTCTTATCAATGCAGAATTGCTTACTGGAGGAGAAATACACTCTTTAAAATTCTATGTAACTTCTCCCTCTAAATAATGCCATAAGTTTTCTTTTTAGAACAACAGTAGATTCAGTGACAAGAGTGCTACCACATACCAAGCAGACAGGCAGAGTGCTGGTTATTTTTGTGAGTTATTTCAATTAATCTTCAGAAATGAGTCCCTCTGTCATAGAGCTACCATCATTTTGTCTATGCACCTAATTCTAACCTAAAAGCCGCAGTTCAGTTCAACACATATTGAGTACCTACTATGTGCCATGCACTGAGAAGCTACAGCCGAAACCGGTTTGGCTCAGTGGATAGAGCGTCGGCCTGCGGACTCAAGGGTCCCGGGTTCGATTCCAGTCAAAGGCATGTGCCTTGGTTGTGGGCACATCCCCAGTAGGGGGTGTGCAAGAGGCAGCTGATCGATGTTTATCTCTCATCGATGTTTCTAACTCTCTATCCCTCTCTCTTCCTCTCTGTAAAAAATCAATAAAATATATATATTTAAAAAATTCCTTAAATACAAAATGATAACTCCTTCTGGCTATGCTACAGTGGTCTCCAAACTACTTCCTTACCAAGACCCTTTCCCATCCACCCCCTCACTGTGAAAGGGGATTGCTTTGCTCACTGTCCAAAGCGACTATTTCAGGTAATGGAAGAAATTGCAACAGAAGAAACATATAAACAAGGTAAGTTTTCAAATGCATCTCTTAGGTACTATTCAGGGCAAAATGAACAGAAATAAACAATCCTCCAATATCAGGTGACATATTTTATATTTTTCCACCCTGCATTTTAGGAAGGTAGCAGAAAGAAAAACGCTCCTAAATCAGGGTTTCAGAATCAGATGCTGGTATTAGAAATAAGATTAACCCGGTCCCTTAACAATCAAATTTATGACTAGTAAAGGGTTATGAAAAATTCTATCTCGATGTCAAACGTAAGAAACACAGTCTTTGGAGGCATATAATGATAAACTGCAGCTTGAGCAATACGCGCGGGGAAGGGAATGAGCAGTTCAAGAGTTCAAAACATGTTCTGTGGAAAGGTGTGCAGTGAAAGAGAAAGGCTGGCTCCAGACAAAGGCACGGAAAGGTCATCCTTATAGTCATTTCATCTTCATTACAACAGGGAAGCCTGTGGCCAAAGGGCACATGCCAGGCCTCCACCCGCACGCTGCACGGAAGCTTATGACCACCAGGAAACTGATGTACTAAACAAAAGTAAACACAGAGTGCTGGCAGCCACCCCTAGACATCTCGACTGGGGCTTCCGAATGCAGCCTCAGCCACCCCAAATAAATGTGATATGGACAATCTCCCCCACCCCTTGCCCTGCCTCTTTTTTTTTCTTTCTCTTTTTTTTTGGTGTGAGTGATAGATTAATTAAAGATTACAATCTATCTTCCTCACAAGGCCAGAGATTTGGACTTGCAATCAGCAACCTAATTTTCTTTCAGGTAGCTGCCAAACTTAAATTTGTTCCACAAAATAAAATTATGCCCCCATACATGCAGCTCAAAATTTCATGTTCCAATGATGATGTTCATTATTTGCCCTGTAACTCAACCCTCATCTTTCTGTTTTCAGATTTGGGGGAGAGGTGAATTTCATTTACCGATTATCAGCAGACTGCCTGAGAGATAGGCCAGGGCTGTTATAATGGGGAAAGGAGCCCTGACTCACCGTGGACAACCTTCCTGAGAAGGCCAGGGTTAATGGCTTTCCATTTTGGAGTGGGGTCCACATGGGCGGACAAGTCTTCCTCCTTCGCCCCCCTCCAAACTCCTATACCAGCTGCCCTAATCCAGCCTCCTCCCCATTCCAAAGGGAACCTTGCTTTGTCCCTGCCTACCTCAACTCCCCAAATGAACTGACAATGGGGACCCAGATTCTAATCCCAGTCCTCAAAACAGTGTTACCAAAACAACACAAGTAAACTCCCTGCCAGTTTGAATTTGGATTTTAATTGATCAATTCTAGTTGCTAGTGACATGGTATGCTCTCCCCTGCCCATGTCAGCATGGCCAGGAAAAAACATAAATCACACAGGGGTGGTGAGGAAGATGAAAGCAACAACTATAATTTGTTGAGTTGAAAGGCAGTATCCTTAGTCAGTGAGAAAACTAACTCAACCACTTAGGAGCTGCATCCCCCTAAACCTGCATCTGCCCACCTGAAAAAAGTACATCATATATCATTGAGGTGTTTGTGTTAAGGAGTAAGTTGGGTGATAGATGAATAAATAGATAGATGATGAATGAATGGATGGATAGATGAAAGAAATGATAGAAAGATGGGTGAATGAAAGGCAGGAAGGCAGAAAGACAGGGAGGAAGGAAGGAAGGAAGGAAGGAAGGAAGGAAGGAAGGAAGGAAGGAAGGAAGGAAGGAAGGAAGGAAGGAAGGAAGGGGTTGATATTGATATTTTTTTAAACCTTGGTCTTCAGCCAGCACATAGTGAGTGCTTTTGTTGTTATGCTGAAAATTCGGATCAGGCTACAAAACCAAGGAAATTAAAAGAGAAAAAAACAACCCACCTAAAACTAGAGGCAAGTCACCCACTCTTCCTCATCATTTGTCATCATTCTCTCCTCTCCCTTTCCCATCAAGATTAGAAGCCATACCCAGTGCCTGCCTGGGACTGCATGAATTCCCTGCTGAGACCTACTGGAAAAGACATGAACAGCACTCTTTGTAGCCCCTGTTGTCTGTACTGGGATAAATACTGGCAGCAGGAAGTTACTGAAAGAGAAAAGGAATCCCAGCAGGCCTGAAGCAGAGAGTGCACACACAGTCCAGTGGGCAAAATTGCAGGCAATTCCTCAAATGACAAAAGGTAGCAACCTCCCAGACCAGCCTGTGATATGGGCCCTGAGGTGGGGGTGGTGGGGCAGCTTCCTTCTCATGGGACTTGATCTCCCTCATTCTCAATCGATTCAGTGAATAAACTCATTTGGCTGAGAACCTCAAGCCCTCAAATCAACTGTCAGTGAAAAGAAACAGTTCCATGAATGATATGACATTTATGCTAAAAACTTACTTAAGGTAGGGCAGAAGAATGGTGCCCAAGTATACCTAGTAACATTTTCAAATACATGTATATGTCATGAGGGAGGCAGGGGAGTTATCTAATGACGTTTTATGGCATGGTGCACGTATTTTAAACTGGGATAATAATGCTAGCGAGCATTTAATAAATGCCCCTTGTATACAAGGCACAAACACAAGATCTAAACTTCCAAACAACTTCATCAGGGCTCCCACTGACATTGCTGGCGCCAAGAACATTGAGAACTAAGATTTAATGAATTCTCATCGCTTGTACAAGACTTGGCATGTAGGACCTGCTGGCCCACTTACAATTAACCATCCCCATTTTTCCACTGAGGAAACTGAGTCCTAGCAAGCCTAAATTTCTTTCTCAAGGTCATACCTCCTGGAAGTTATAGAGATGGGTCCCCTCCAATCCATGTCTGATTCTGTTCTTTACCTGCCACGGCTGCCAAAGAAAGCAGCACTCTCAGAATGTCTGAAGGTGCTCTGTGACCAAGACCATACACTCAGTGATTACAGGGAAACAGATCATTTTAATCTCCCTATTCAAGAGTCAGAATATACCAGCCAAGGTAGGCTTTCTTTTCAAAAAATGATTCAAAAGTCCGTGGCCTCAGACACAAACAAAAACTCATTTCTGAGGGCTCCCCCTGTGTCAAAGTGGGGTGGGAGCAGGGTATGTGTGTGAAAGAGCCACAAGGCTCTAGGAACATGACATTCCTCTTCTGACTTCTCTTTGGAGAATGGAATCCTACAATTAGCTCCGAAACAATAAAAGTGAGTAGTTAGAGCTGCAGTAAGGAGATGGAGAGAAGATAAAGTGGGGAGTGATTACTCGTATCATCCATCTCCAAGACTCCGAAAGAGGGGCCACGGGAGACCTAATCTAGCCTTGGTCCCTATCACTGATCACTCAGCCTCTGATGGCAGAGGCAGAATTAGCAGGTGATGTTATCTCCCTGAGCAGACCCTGTCCATCTGCAGCCTCTGCTTGTGGTGCAAGGAGGAGCTCTGTGTGCAGTGTTGGGTCAAGGCAGGGACGAGATGACAGGGGAAAAGAGACAGAATTTTTCCTAGTTGGCATGAACTTGGGGGTTAGTGGGTATCTGTCTTCAGCCACAGTGTAAATCAATATTGCAGGGCATTTTTTTTTTATACATGTAGTTTTGAGAGAGTAACTATTTAGACTAAAAAGCAGGAGATATGAGACATGTGACCTCTACACAGGGTCACCACACCTCTACTTCACTGTGTTTCCTTCTACGATTCTGGGATGCTTTACTTGCCACATGCCATGTCCTCTTCCACCCTTGGGTCCAATCATGCCAAAACTATCATTTTCCATTTTTTAAATGTTGGACGAAATGGTGTAAATATCTAAATCAAAACTGAGTTTCAATTGTCATCTTTCACCATGAGTCTCTTCATGGTTTTCAGTTGGTTGTTTCAGTGAGTCGGCAAGATTAAAATATGCAAACAAGATCGATAATAAAGAACAGCTTGTGTTTATTGAGCACCTATACTGTACCAGGTACCATGTAAGTTGATCTTGTCTGATTGGTTAACTTAATCTTCATAATACTCTGAAGATGATAGGATTTCTCCATTTTTTATATATGAGCAGATGCAGAGAGGGGAAGACCCCTGCCTACAGTTGCACAGCCAATGCATCTGGGATGTCCACACTTCAGATAAGGAGCAGCCTTTTAAATTCAGGGTTCAACAATTCTAATAGCCATTTCCCCCATATGACTTGAATTATAACAATGGCTTATATCCATCTTTCTAAGAACTCTCTTCGCATTCCTCTTTTAATTTAGGCACATCTTTATAGGGTTACTATTTCATAACTAGCCCTAGACTTATTAAAATGGGGGTCCAATGTTAACAAGATGGATGCATGTCTGCCCTCATAGGGCTCCCAGAGAAGACAGACATGATG
The DNA here is from genome assembly GCF_951640355.1 of Cnephaeus nilssonii. Taxonomy (NCBI): domain Eukaryota; kingdom Metazoa; phylum Chordata; class Mammalia; order Chiroptera; family Vespertilionidae; genus Cnephaeus; species Cnephaeus nilssonii. Next base: position 23,845,042 of record NC_137091.1, on the reverse strand, counting down.
ATCAAGTGTGCTAATAGCAATGAGGATCTAGAAAGTTCTGAGGGAACATTCAGGAGACGCACACAACTTAGTCCTCTAAGACAAGAAAGACTTTCTAGAGGAACAGCATTTAAATGGAGACTTGAGGAATGAGCTGGAGTTAGACCTGAACATAATGTGGACTGAAGACCAACTCTCATGAGTAGAAAAAAACACAGTTCTGACATTTAGAGGATCTCTCGACTGTACCTCGCTATCTCTCACACTAGAAGTCTTTCAAACACTCAAGCTCACCTTAGAGACTCTGTTATAAATGGATCAACTACAGATTCATTTGGAATCTCAAACACCAAATGTGTATGACGAGAGAGCCCCCTGTCTGTGCAAAAGGGCAGAAGTGACAAATGCTACCTTTATAGTGCCAGCTCCGTGTCACTAACCAACCAGCCCCCAGCCAGTGAGGCAAGCGGGGGCCACTGGGCCCACCTTCCCCTCACCCACAGCTCAGGGACAGTAGACACTGACCAAGAAACCAGCATGCCGCCAGAGAAACGCACCCTTACTTCTGCCCTCTCCCTCTTTCATTTTTCAGATCTAGTTGATGAGATAATAACTATCAGTTTTGAGTCCAACCCATGTGGCTCATCCTGTTTCCTTGATGATCTCTGTTCTCAAGTTAAAGTTTAGAATAGAAAAAGAAATATATGGATTCTCCAGAAGCAAACGTCTGGTCAGTGTTGGAGAACAGAGACCCGAAGTTACAGCTCCCGGCAGGAACTGCCAGTGCAGATCTCACTGTTGCCAAATTAGGGCAACCAGATGAACGGAGGGACAATTAATATCCTCTTAAGAAAATTAAAAAGGCTATGCCAGGATATGCACTTGTATTGAGTGCACACCCATCATTTCATTGAGGTGTCCAAATGATGTGTCCCTGGATGAGGTGAAGATTTCTCAAAGTTTTGTCAGAGAGCAGATCCTCCTAAACTCAGCATGGCCACAGAATCACCTGATGGGATTTGGAAAAGTAGACAGCTGATTCCCAAGTCCAGACACTCTGACTCTGAAATCCAGAGTGTATTTCTAACAAGCCAGAGTTCAAGGTCTTTTTCCTGGAAGGAGGGGGGGGCAATGATATTCTTTGCACGTTTAAGTATTCTTTTGATTAGCATGTATTAATTTGATCACATGTGAGAGCATTTATTTTTTAAAGTGTTTATTGTGTATGCCCATAATTTATATAGGGATGGGCCATAGTATGTTTACAGTTGTTCGTATGGCAAAAGGACATGGAGGTTACGATTATTACAAGAGCTTTATTAACTCAACTAGAGGCCCGGTGCATGAAATTCGTGCACGGGGGTGGTGTGTCCCTCAGCCCAGCCTGCACCCTCTCCAATCTGGGACCCCTCAAGGCATATCCGACTGCCCTCTCACAATCCAGAACTGCTGGCTCCCAACCACTCACCTGCCTGCCTGATTGCCCCTAACTGCTTCTGCCAGCCTGATTGACACCTAACTGCTCCCTGCCAGCCCGATTGCCCCTAACTGCCCTCCCCTGCTGGCCCAGTCACACCTAACTGCCCTCCCTTGCCAGTCTGGTCACCCCTAACAGCCCTCCCCTGCCTGCCTGGTCGCCCCCTATTGCCCTCCCCTGCAGGCCTGGCCGCCTCTAACTGTCCTCCCCTGAAGGCCTGGTTGCCCCCAACTGCCCTCCCCTGCTGGCCCAGTCACCCCTAACTGCCCTCCCTTGCCAGCCTGGTCGCCCCCAACTGCCCTACCCTGCTAGCCCAGTCACCCCTAACTGCCCTCTTTTGCCAGCCTGGTCACCCCTAACTCCCCTCCCCTGCAGGCCTGGTCCCCCCAACTGCCTTCCCCTGCAGACCTGGGTCCCCCCAAACTTCCCTTCCCTGCAGGCCTGGTCCCCCCCAACTGCCCTCCCCTACAGGCCTGGGTCCCCCCCAACTGTCCTCCCTTGCAGGCCTGGTCCCTCCCAACTGCCCTCCCCTGCAGGCCTGATGGCCCACAACTGCCCTCCCCTGTTGGCCATCTTGTGGCAGCCATCTTGTGTCCACATGGGGGCAGCCATCTTGTGTGTTGGAGTGATGGTCAATTTGCATATTACCTCTTTCTGATATAGGATTATTATCACCATCTCTATCCACAGCCAGATGCAGATCTCATCAGACTAAATTCCACAGGGTGAGGAATTTCAGATATGAACATAGAAACATTCACAAACTTTCAGAGAGTTAGATTTATAAAACTATGATTAGCATCTCATGCTGTTTTGTTTAAATACATGCCTTGGAGTCATAGATAGAACCACATTTAAGTATAATTGGTGCCCTTTATAAACCGAGGTATTTTATAGTATACATTTTTTAAAAGTTTGAGATGGCTTCAGCAGATTGTCGTGGGACAAAAATATAAAACAAGGAAATAAAAAACAAACAAAACCAAGTGTATCTAGGCACCCCCACCATGTAATTCAATAGGAGAGATGACCCCTCCCTGAGGCTCTGTTAGGATGCATTCAAGGAGGGGTCACTTAATATCACTGACATTTATTAAAATGTGTATGATGGAAAGACCTTTTCTGAACAATTGATTCTTCATCCATGTGAGGAAGCTGGGAGTGGAACATCTCTGAGTCAGGTTGTGTGACTTCCTTGGCTCCCTAACGCGAAACAGGAAGAACCAGCCACTGGAAAACCAATAGGCCTTTTCGTTCTCCTCAAACCTCTAACTAAAGTTCATTTTTACAAGCCAAATTTAAAAATCAATTAATAAATTACAACCACCAAAGAATGTTAAAAAGCCCAGAGGCACCTAAGAAGTGCTTGGAAGAAACAACAAAGCATTAAGCCGGAGATAAATGGGTTAGCTGTGTGTTTACTGTAATGTTGACTTAGTATCCCCAAGCAAAAATTCTCTCACCTCCACTTACCACTGCTTTGTATGATAATAGCAGCATTAATTTTAAAATGATCATGAATCAATCATGAAATCTGACTCTTGTTTTCACTGGCAACAAAACACGCTAATTAGCACCTTGAACAAGAGTGCTTTCTAGATGGGCATGGGTGAGAGCAATCTTCTGCTGTTAATTCTTCACTAATTACCCACAGTAAAAGAGGTTGAAATACTATTAAGCTATGTTAAATTCTCTACCCCTCCTGATTACTAGTCTAGTGACACAATCACCTTGAATCTGCATGCTGGAACAGAGTAGAGTTTCTCAAGCTTGGCTATGACAGGTTGAGGGGGGCTGTCCTGTGCACTGCAGGATGTTTAACAGCATCCTTGGCCTTCAGCCACTAGATGCCAGTCACACCTTCCTGCCCTGTCCCCACCTCCAAATGTGACTACCACAAATGTCTCTAGACATTGCCAAATGTCCCCTGACTGGCAACACTGTCGCCAATTAAGAACCACTGGACTAAAGAATCCCCTCTACATGAAGTTAAAAAGATTAAATGTAATAACAGATTTTTTTTTAAAGGCCTAACATGCTGTCAGGTGCACAGTGGGACTGAAATACATGTAAAGATGGTTAAAACTGATCCATCTAAGGAATCCAAGCAAATGGAAAAGATGCTTTGGCCACCAACTTAGGGGAATGAGTTTGGTCAATGCTGTCCTCAGGTCCTGCCCTTCTCCCCATAGAGCTGTTGTTTTAAAAATTAACTTGTTGAAGTATAACTTCCATGTAACAATGTGTGCTGTCCATGTGTTTTGATAGCTGTTTACACCCATGTCACATAGAAGCCTTACCAAAGGTTTTTATTTGCTTCAAACTCACTTTGAAGTACGAGGCCACATATGATATTCTATATCAGAAGTTTTATCATTAGATTCACAAGCGTGTGATCAGGCTTCTTGGAAACCATTTGCTGAGAATATTCACGATTAGCCCTCCAGGGGGTGAGCTTCCCTGGATGCAGGGCAGGTTCATGGAGTGAGACCGCTGCAGGAGCACAGGGCCCCGTGCTTGCGGCTCAATACTCTGCAGTTGCATAGCGTTATTCTTTAATAATTACAGGTCTGAACCTATATTTTGCAAGTGAAGTCCAATGGGACAATGGAGCATGTACTGGGCTTGGAGTCTTAGCTCACCTGCAGGTCTGCCCGTGCCCCAACCTTGCCTGCCTAGGATAGATTCTTGACCACCTACTCTCTGCCCACTGGCACCCTGGGCCAGGACAGTCCTTCCCTCCAGGCCTCCACCTTGAGACCACTGTCACCCTCAACCCAGGTTTCCTCAGGGAATACCCACCCTTCTGCCCTCTACTCCCAGTGGGGGCCGGGCATGGATGTGAGTAGGCAAGACATCATAAAAGGTTGCAGCCTTGCCCAGTCCTGGGCTGGCAGACCTAGTGTGTTGGTATGGTGACAGAAAAGGGGCTCTTGCTCACCCTGATCCAGGTCCCAAGTATGTCTCAGAGAAGAGGAATCCTTGTCCACCCAACATTTGCAGGCCCAAGGAAAGGGGAGGCCAACTTCCCTGCCCCGGACTAAAGCCCACATTCTCATTTTGCACTGGGTCTGGCATATTCTTTAGTCTTGCTGGGACTTCTCTTATTTCAGTGTGTATCTTTGGGCATCACTTGCATTAGAATCCTTGTTCATGTCAGTTAGAAGAGAGATGGCTTAGAGCCAACAGGCTTCCCGGTGTAAAGATCAGAACCACTAGCTCCTTCGAGGCCATCGGATAAACGAGGGGGCTGAAGAAATGAGCAGCAGCCGTGCACAGGTCCTGCCAGGAATTCCTGATCCTGCTTCTCTTCCTTCATGCCTCCTTCCACTGCTGATGGCCTGGAGCCCTTGCTCAGGTGCTGGGATCGCCATGCCTCTGTCAGTGGCCTTCGGAGAATATGTTAATGACCAGAGCTGTGCAAGCACACACCAAATTACTGTTCTGCAAGCTCTTTCATCAAAATTACAAAAGCCACAAATGCTTCCTGGATGTCACAGGCAGATCTGATGATACACGTGCTCTATGACCATAAAAAAGAATGTTCCAATCAAATGGTAAATCGTGCCTCTAGGATTTTTATATCTCCATTTAGAAGGGAAAGAATTATATTTTTTTTCCCCAGACCGTTTTCTTAAAGCAGTGCTCATATGTCTAAAACATCTGGGGAGTCCTGAGGCAGGTACCCTGTGTCACAGTCCACACAACTGTGGACAAATTCAGGAAGAGGAGAGAGAACGAGTTGGAAGAAATAGCATTTGTAGCTGTGATAGTTCCCAGGCAGTTAAATGCTTGCCCCAGCACACCACTGCCCTTACCCCTTCTTGGGGCTCAGATTATTTATAAAGAGAGAAAATGTTGTCGGCATTTTCTTCAATCCCAAATGAAAAGAAAGAACCACAGGAACCATTTCTCTCAGGCAATTATTTTCTCTTTGGCCTTATAAGAAAACATGTGTATTGTCAAAAGAAATGAAATCATTAATGCATTTTAACCTCTATTACTACATATTAAATGTTATTTATTAAATTGCTAATAACTCATTAGCTAAAAGACAAATGTGAAATCACTAACCCATTAAATTTTAGTAATCAAGTTGGATTTTAATGGTGGGAGAGAGAGAAGTAAGTATCTGATGGAAAATAATTTTAAGTAACAAAACAGCATCAGCCATGATGACATTATCCTTAGTGGCTGTTGACTGTGTTTGGTTCCCATGTCAGGCGCATCATGACAATTTCCCTTAAAAACCAACAATAACAGTTCCTTTGCAATAAAAACGGTAACTTTATAAAGAGAAGAGAGCATGAAGCAGGGAATCAGCCCGAATGCATTAGGGGTTTACAAAGTGAGGTTTGCAGGCTAACATGCGGTCCAGTTATTTGATGTTGACTTGATAACCGCACAAATTGGAATTGCCACAATTTAATGAAAGTTCCCGTGTGATACACAAGAAACACAAACCTAAGTGAATTGTGCTTGAGAACAGAAGCAAATGTTAATAAAATACACAGGGAAAGAAAAAAAAATCCACTGATGTTTCTTAAAATGTGCCATGTTCTTACCTGCAATTTCTTACCCTAAACTGCCACTCCTGGCTGTATTCTGGGCTTCCCACCAGAGCCTGGCTTCCTGCAGGGAGTGTGTGTGCACCCAGCTGTTTCCAGAGGCCCCCAGGTCAGGGTCTCATCAATCAGATGCCCATGCTGGACACCATGCAGGAGGGAAAATGTAACATCTTTCTCCAAGGAATCCTGACTGTATGTGCTGAAATCATTTCCATTTACTGAAGGCCAGTCCCCACAGCATCAAGAAAAACAAAAAGCCTTTTCACCCATGATAAAGAAAAACAAATATGGAAGAATAACTCTTTTTTTTCCCATCAGACTATCCGGTGGGAATTAAAATACCATCATCTGGATACAAAATACAAGTGTTTAAAATACACAAGGACAGACTTAAGTTGCTACTAAGACTGTGACCTTCAGCTCCCCAAACATTTATAATTCCGTAATTACCGGATGGTATTATTACTGATGGTTACATCACTTCCTCTCTCTTACAACCATTTGGATACACTAAGGTGAGTCGAATTCTCATCATTTGCTGGGTATTGCAATATATCCAGCATACAGTTGTCCACTTAAAAACCTTGAACTTATACATAATGGTATATATTAAACATGACAAAAATTAACATTTTTAGGTCCTTTGGTTTATATATGTGGCTTTAAATGAAAGCAATAATTGATAGTACTATAATTACCACCTTCAATGAATACAGACTGGTAAGCCAGTGATCAAAGAAGGATTTATAGTGCTTGATTTCTGCTCACACCAGTGTTAGATTTTAACCCTACCAGATATTCGATTCAGATACCTGATTTTATTAGCCTGAGCTCTCCACTGGTAACCTTGCCTGTACTTTTAACCAAAGCTAGCAGAAGCATCTCTCGTCTGCTCAATTACTTATTAGTGTTGCTATAGAATACCATTTCCTCTCGAGGCTGATAAAATATTAATCAAAAACAGGAACTGAGCGATTTCCCAGTGTAGATGTCTTCTAATGGTAATACAGGGAGTCAAAGAGAGATCTGGAGGTCACATAATAGCTTCTGAAGAAGGCAGAGAGGAGTGACACCGGAGAACGAGGAGAGACTGCAGGCAGAGCCCAGGAGCTGGGTGAGTTATTACCATTCCGCACAGATGAGAACTTCCAGAAGTGTGAATGGAAGAGACTTGTGAGGAAAATCGAGGTCTAAGGAACACTCAAAGAATAAGGTTGCTGTTCCTTTTTAACACAGACCAAGCTTTCCATTAACCAGAATGGTGTCTTGATTTAATCTTTTCTTCCCCCACATTCTAACCCACATTTTTTTCAACTACTTTCAGGTTTCCTGAATTTACTTCCTACCTTAATAAAGAGAGTAGGACAAAAATGAATGAGTCTCAAATGAACTTCTGAATTTCAGAAATGCCTTTTGTCTCTTCCCTTTTCCTCCACAGTCATGTGTATGTGGAAAGAACATGTGCTTTAGGTATAGACAGCTGTTGGTTTGCAGCAGGCCCACCACTCACGACAAGGTGACTCACTGGAAAACCACTCTCTACAACCTTAGCTTCTTGAAAATTTGCAAAACTTGTCATGAGTCTTAAATGTTCTCTTTCCCCATCTCCAGTGCCCAAACTATAAAATTCAGACAAGTGTCCCCCATACCCTACAAGCTAAACCACACTCAAACACACGCAGACACACACACACACACACAAACACACACAGAGATACCAGTTTTATAGGTTTAGAGTGAACTGCAGTTTCTTGGGGCTTTAATATGCTAAAAAAAAAGTGTGTAAAGCATTGACTAAATACCAACTAATACTTTAAGAACTACTCTTTTCAAGACTAGCGAAATAAAAGCACACTTGTAAAGGCTGGCATCTTGATAATACCAATTAATTTGGAAATCGATATGATGATTCCCATTCCTTTGATTGATACCTATTACATATACTAGCACCCTTAATTCATGAGTCTGCATAAAATCCCTGTGACAAAAGTAAAATTCTGCCCATTTTTCAAAGGAGGAGGCCTAAATCGATTTGCCCGATTTTATGCAGCTGTATGATAGTAGCATTGTAATAGGAATTTGGGCCACACCTTTGAACTATCTCTGCCTCTCCTACATCTCCCAATCCTGATACTCCCTGAAATAACCCCACCACCAAGTATGTTCCTGGAAGGGTTGGTAGGCATGCTCCTTCATTTCACCTGCAAGTCTAGGCCTTCACCCAGTTCTGCTCCCCAACACCATTATTTATTTTGAACTCATTTGGTCCTGTTGCTTGTTAACTCCATGGCAAAATTCAAATTCACAGCTCCCCTATCAGATTACAGGAGGACCCCTTCAGCTTAGACATTCTGGGCTTGGGTAAAAAGGCAGTCCACACCACAGGGGTCCATTTACGATTCTGGAGGGGGGCGGGGAGTGTTCACTCTGCTGCAGGGGCAGCCAATGCATGTATTCATGATGCTTTCCCACACATCCCATCCTTCTTAATAAACATTACCAAAAAACCAGGGCCATCCTGGTGCCCCCACAAACCAGCCTGCCTCAGCTCTGTGTCCTTCTCCCGAGGACAATTCAAACAGCAACTGTTCACTTGTGTTTGGCATAGAGGTGACACTTATTAGCAATTTTTGTTCTACAAAAACACTAGCAAAGGTAAGCTAGCTCCTTTCTAATATTTGTGTGCAAAATACATGTGCACAACTGCTGGAGTACCCACCTGCTTCTTCATCTTCAAATACTGAAATGAAAAATCACCCAGATATTAGAATCAATTAATACTGTGATACGCTGGTCAAATTGCAGCTCTTAATGTGTATACACTTAATTACCATCCATCATTACATCTAAAAAAATCACTCTAAGTTGAGTCTTTCAAGATTTTGGCTCTCTTCAGCATAATCCATTAGAATGATAAAAAATCCATTTTAAAAATTTAGCATCTGGCCCAGCAATCCCACACCTGGGAATCCATCCCACAGAAATAAAAGCATCAGTCTAACATAAGAACAAAGCTGCGCATTGTATCACTATTTGAGGCCCAGGAGAGTGAGGGAAGAAACCTTTGGAAATGAAAGAAATGCCCCTCAAAATGTTCAATTTTGGGAAATACTGCATAAATCCTGGGATGTCCACATCATGGGGTATTATGCTACAGCTGGATGAGAAAACAGAAGTATGGAACAGTATGCATAGCTTGATTCCATGTTTTATCAAGCAAAACTACCAAAAAAAATCATTTCAAAACCTCTAAGTATATGTCTTCTGTGTGCATATCCATATGTAGTCTACATGTGAAATATGAGCCTAAATATCATCTTATGCTCAGTTAAATCATGAACAATGCTTTCCCCCACCGCCCTGCTAAGGGAAATTTTTCCTTAAAGCCAAACCCCTAGCAGGAAGCAGGCATGTTCAGCAAGATGGAAAGCTCTCTGCGGGAGGGTATATGCTTATCTTTTCACCAGAAACCTTCTCCCTGACCAGTGGGTTGTATCCACTCTTCTGGAATGTGATCTCCATGAAGGTGGAGTGCTGCCAGGCTACTGTCTCCCTAGGGCCTAGCACCGTGCCTGGAACAGTTGGCTTTCTGTAAATAACTCTTCAATGAGTTAATTCTAGGTGCTCAGAAACATGTGTTGCTAATGCTTAAATGATGAGCTTCCACTATGTGAAAATGGAAAAAATTACTCCTAAGGGAACTGGATGTGTTTTGTATAAAGATAACATGAATAATCATAACAGCAAAAACAGCTTATATTAAATTCCTACTTAACAGGCACTTGCTATCCCCTTTATTTACACACTAGAGGCCCAGTGCACGAAATTCGTGCACTAGCAGGGTCCCTAGCAGTTGCTGGCTGCAGGCCGGGGCCTCCCTCCCTTCCCTCAGCTGGCCCCACCCCCTAGTCAAACTCCCGGATGACCTCCCAGTCAAGGGGACAATACTACACTTTTATTATATAGGATTGCATGTGAATCTCACAAGAATATTGGAAAGTACACATTACTTGTTCCCATGCAACTTCAGAAAACTGCAGCTCCAAGTGTTTAATTACATACAGTTCAAGGGCATACAGTGAACAAGAAAGGCACCAGAATTCAAACTCAGGACCCTCCCTTCCCTTTTCACTGGGCCTCTGTGCTCTGCACACATATGCTCAATCACTCATGAACACTACATAATAAGGTATCCTAGTCACTTCTTTTAAAGTTGGGTATACAGAATAAGAAAACAACTTAAAGGCTCGACAGCACTATTCTTGGTCAAGAGTAAAGAAAACCCAAAGCCCAAAGTTAAGAGGCTCCAACATGTGACTTGTGTTTGATTTTTAACACCTGTCCTGACAGGTACTCAAAGCAACCTCACACTTCAACAGACAGGACTCGCCCAGAGTGCTGAGAAACTTGGCAGATGTGTTCATGCAGAGAGATATTCCCATTTCTGCCCCTTTCGAACCACAGAACGGCAGTTACAGAATCCAAATCCATTTGTATCCCCCATTGAATCTCACATAATTCAGCAGACATTCATTACGATGCCATAATGATATCACACTGCCATAAATACATATGCTAGGAGTCGAACAAGACATTCATATTTAAACATAGCAGGAAATAATTTTAGTTCTGGTGATTTTCTATTGCTCATTCTATTACTTTTCTCTGGATGCTTAAAATGTTAAAATACAGTAGAAAACCAAGAATTACAAGAATAAAGGAGAGAGAGAGAGAAAGAGAGAGAGAGAGAGAGAGAGAGAGAGAGAGAGAGCGAGCTTCTGGTTTATCAAGAAAAGGAACTTGGGTATCAAGTTACATCTGATAAATATTTTGTTTGAGGAAAAGGTAATTTAATAATAGATGAGAAGTTCCTTGATATGTCAATTTGAGAAGACTCATTCGCACAGCCATAAATGCAATGCGAGATTTTAGTATTTTGAGATATCTGCTGCATATTTAAAAGATGATTGCCCTGGTTCCACAAATAAGAAACACAGATGTTAATACTTTTTCATAAAACTTTTAAAAATATGTAAAGCAAACAAATAATACAGGTAAAATTAAAACCACTTTAAATTTACTGTTCCTAAAGATGAGGAAAAATGATTTCTCAGGAATCAGACCTCTGCCTCCAGGAAGGAGCAAACAGCTCAGATAACATAACACCAACGACGACAATGTTAATCTTGATCTTTCTCTTATACATCTCAACACAGACAGAATAACAGTTTGTCTTCAGCCTCGATGATGTATCCATTAACAGCTCTCTTCTCCTAGTATTCAGACAACTTGTAACGGATTTTTGAATTATTTAAATGGAAGTAGCATTAGAAAACCCTCATGTTTAAATTATGCTAAATAAGTATCCTTTCAGCTGAACTTTTGCCTGTGCAAAAAAAATACATATTCTGCAGGCATGTAAGAAGGGCTCAGAGGAATATGAGGAGATGGTACATGTGCAAATGGAAAATGAAGTCTGGGGAACAAAGTGTACAAACAAATGAGGGGTGCAGGACACTGTAAGTACCCAGACATTCCGGAGGGAATTTGAGTCTGTATATTTACAGAGATGATGTCAATATCCTAAAATGCTTCCAAATGTCCATAAAGCTCTGAACATAAGAATTTAAAAATGTATGGATGTCCAATTGCAATAAATCAGGGAATATCCATATCATGGAATATTATGCAGCTATTAGAAGAAATGAGTTTGCTGTTATCTATTGACCTGGGGGGATGTCCATGATGTATTGGTAAGGGAAATAAGCAAGGGAGGGGCAGTGCACAGTGCATAAACAGGGCAGGATTCTTGTAAAAGAAAACAGAAAGGCCCATGTTCGCCACCCATGTCACTTTACGGATAAAAGAGCCTGGAGAATGGTGTGAAGGGCTCCTGGTGGGCTGTCAGCTGTGATCAGTGGGCAGAGGGTATGGCTGGGGGATTGCAGAAAGAAAGGGATAAGTCAGGAACTTGTTTTCTTGATATTCCTTTGCATGGGTTTCACTCTGTGGTGAGCACATGCTATCATTTAATTTGTGAGAAATTTTTAATAAAAGGGAGTGGAGGAGAGGCAGAAAAGCAGAATGCCAAAAGGCAGAGAAAGAAGGTACAGGGAGGGGAGGAGAGAGGAAAGAGAGAAAGAATGAGAAGGAGAGAGAGATAAAATGCTAACAAAGCCAAAAATTCCTGCTGGCCAAAGATGGTTCATTATCAGGATTCTTTATACTGTTCCAGAATGCCAAGATTGAAGAGTTTTATTCCTTTTTTTTGTTTTGTTTTGTCCCCCCCCCCCCCCCGCCCCCTAAAGTGAATGTGCTGACTTATTTGGAAGAGGAACTCTCTGCCCTCTGCAAAGCCACCTTTACAGAAGAACTGTTGCTGAAGAGCTGAGCATGCAGGCTTGGTGCAGTGTGGAGCCTGGCAGGTGCAAAGGCAGGTGCAGAAGGGAGCTGAGGTGGGTCAGGGTGGCAATGGGGAGAAAGCATGATGTGATCAAGCTGGTGGAAGTTTTCCATCCCACCTAGGCACTGCGGGATCTGGTCAGAGGTGGGCGTGTGGAGCCTGCATGGTGCTGTCAGTGGTCTCTCCAGGAAGTCCACAGGTGATGGGCAAGTCACCTATCCCTCCCTCAGAGCACTCCAGGGAAATGAATAATCACCAGGCTAAACAAATAACTAGGTAAATAAAAATAAGAAGAGCTGGTGTTTAATCTCTGTGTTGCTTTCAAATGCAAATATATTCCATTTTACTCAGATTTTATTGTGCTCTGCTATGTGAAGGGCCTTATGCTGATATAATAATAAAAGTATATCTTAAACTTCAACATATAAGTTGAGGGCTTTTTTTCTGATTATAAAAAAGTGACAAATTCATTTCAAAAAAATGCTCAACTATAGGAAATTCATTTTAAAAATGATAAAATTGCCTATAATTCCCAAAATACAGATATGGCCATCTTGTTATGGGCTATATTCCCAGCACCAGTACATGGGTAAGTGGCATAAAATTGATCTCTCATCAATATTTGTTGAGAGAAAGCGGGGAGGCAAAAAAGTTATAGTAATATCATTTATGTAAATCCATTTTCTATGCCTACATTTTTATATAACAAGGAAACCACCCTATACACACTGTTTTTTAAATGACTCATTCCAATCCTATCTAATAAAGACAGAATATGCAAATTGACCATCACTCCGCAACAAAGATGGCAGTACCCACAGCCAATAAGGAGGGAATATGTACATTGACACGAAAAAGATGGCGGTGGCCAGACTGGGACGCTTGCGTTGCTGCCATGGTGACAATGCAGGCGTTCCGCCCTGCCCCGGCCGCTCCGGGCCTCTGGGCAGCACGCCTGCTATGGGGGGGGGGGGGAGGGGGTTGGAGGGTGGAGGGAGATACAGGAGGGCGGCAGGGCCAGAGCAAAGGCAGAAGGTGGCGGCCAGAGCGAAGGCCCGGGTTCTGGGTGCCGGAGGGAAGCCAGTGCAGGCAGCCAGGGGAAGGAAGGCCTATTCTTGCACAAATCTTCATGCATCGGGCCTCTAATTAATATATAACAAGCCTTTAGCCAACATTAAATGCATTTGAAAACCCTGGCTATCTGGGGCTGGGGCAGGCAGTAGCCTGGTGTGTGTGATGTCAGGCAAGGAGTTGTCAGCACTGCACTGAGGTCCCAGAGGGAGCTGAGGATGCTCTCTACATCTACAAGGGTGGCCATGAGTACACTGGGATCCTACCAACTTTGTTACTTTGTTCACTGCATTGCTCTTTACCTCTACACATGGGGAAAGAAGTTAAAACATGCCAAAGAGAAAGATGTCGCAGGTCGAATAGTGAACTCACAAGCTATTTCCAAGCAGTTGCACTCCCACACACACTCAACTGCAGCTGTTGCACATAATTAATGTGTTAATTATACATAATTATCTAATTACTAAAGGAGGAAGTTAAAGCAAGTGCTTCAGTAAAGATACTGAAATTGGCTCCTATAGAATACCCTGCAATATAGACTATCTTGCTATTTCTGAAAGTCACTTAACTTTTGTCTGATACTTGAGGGCTCTGTAAATAGAAAGAAGTCTTTACAAATGCTTCAGTGATATCATGAGCTAGATGTTTTAGTCACTCCAGTGACAGGATTAAAAATATTATATGAAGAAAAATTTGTCACATAATAAATCTTCACAATGTTCTGTGAATCAGGACGGGTTACAGACTCCTGTGAGTAAAGAAAGTCTCCCAGTAGATGCTCCAAAGAAGGCTGGTCCAACAAAATGATGAAAGGAGGAAAAAACCCTGAAGGTTAAGTGGTAATATAAGTATGGAAAACTATCTATCTCTTGGGTGTTTCATATATTGCTGTACCATAAAATATAAAATAAAAAAGTGTGAGGGTGAGCAGTAAGTGGTCATGATATAAATTTGGAAAATACTATCATTCTTTCCCCTTTTTGGAGAGGTATATGTTACATTTGCATGTAAAAGGCCCTGATAAGTAACGCATTTCCGAAATAGTTTTGACTGCAGAATCCTTTCTCTTTCATCTTCTCTGTACAACTATGAATTCCATCGGAATTCACAAACAACCCATAATGGAGGCCAGGTGACTACTTTACTTCCTCCACTGGACCACAGATTTGCCATAAAGTGAAGCTTCATTTTGAATCTGAACTCAAGTTGCTGTCCAAAAGGAACAACCTCACAATAAGGTATCTGAGAATCTAAAACGAACTCTTGGATAAGCCACAAAAAGTGCCATTTCCTACTCATTGCTTCTCTCACAAACATTCTCACCAGAGCTTTGAATGTACTACCTCGACATTTACTTTCTATGACCAAATAATCAAATATTTTATCATATGTTACCCACAGTATTTCTTGAGAATGTTAAAGGCACCACAAATTAATTCCACATCAGAAAAAAAAGAGCCACCTCTTTACATAAATATAAATTAGCATCTTTGGAGCATATGTTATTGTATTAATTTGTAAATTCATACTGTGTCTCCTTCCAAAAATGATTCGAGGCATCTTTTTTTTTTTTTTTTTAATGCTACCATCAAAAATCAATGGGCCATGACAAAAGGGAAGAATGAAAATACAAACCAGTTGGATCCTCCGAAGGCACATCTTCATTACTTTTACTATTTAACTTTAACTTTTAATCTTGGGCCATAAAAACTGTCCTAATAAAAGACCCATAAATATCTCCAGAATGTGCACAGGAGTGACTTTGATGACCGGCGAGCATATGCTGGGCTCCTTCGCCGAGGGGCCTTGGTACCTGTGACTGCCTGAGAGAGAATGCTGAGCAAGATGCAGGTGTGGGTCCTTCCTGGACGTGATTCCACATAGCTGGTTATGCTTGGGAATAAAGGGAACTGCTTCTGCTTTCATTTTTAAATTTCATTTCAAAAACCATGAAACTATATCCTTCATTTATTTTCAAGGTAGCTGGGCAGATTTTGGCATTTCTAGTTCAAGCATTTTTGAAAAACTAATTATACACCACACATACATAGAATAACACGCTGTCCCCCAGGATGTGGGTCTCATTGAATCCCCACCCAGAAATTTCTTCTCATCCAGTTTCCCTTTGCACATCATAGGGACTCAATGCTCATTTGTTCTATGAATGAATGAATGTGTTCCATCTGAATATTGCTCCGTTAATTCTTGATTCTAATCACACATTGAATTCTAAAGTAAATACAATTAATTGCCAAATGAATAATTTCCGTTTATTAAACAGGTTTTCTTGAACATGTTTAATTCAACTGAACAACACAATTTTTTAAATTAAAAACACTCAAAACTGAACATTATTTTCCCCCAAACCTTTTTAAAATTAAACTCTGCAAACAAATATACTTTAAAAATTATATTATCATAGTGCATTTCTGCATGAACAATACATAAGGATAATGGCTTTTATAATGTGATGCATGGATGTAAGTTTACAGGAACTAGCAATTTATAATATTAACCATTGGTTTTTTTTTCACTTATATGGCTTTATCCTTTTCTGCTACCCACTATTCTGAGGAAACTCTATAAGGCTGTGTGACTTGATTACACTATCTTGATTACCATTATTTTTCTAGCTTTCTTAAATTACATGCAAGCAGCATTTCTAAGTTTAGAATATTGAATAGAATACCATGTGTTTGAAGCCAGTGTTTCTAAAACTTTGTATTTCTTATGCCCAGCAAGTTTTTTGCAACTTCCTTTCTTATGTAAAGTGGGTCTATGGGATCCTATCTTGCAAGTTCAGTGGAGAGGGATGTGTAAAGCAGTGGCTGTGTATTTTAGCAGAAAATAATCTGTCATAAATAGCATGCTGTACTTAATATTCAGATCAAGACATCTCTGTCTCATCCTAGCAGACCCTCCTGACAAAAGCCATCCTACGTCTGCCAGGAGTATCGAGTCCAGTGGAGGACAAATTTCAAGATGAACCTGAAATCAATTTGCCATCAAATTTTCATGCCTCTCCTAGACTCTCTGTGGCATTTTAATTACAAGCACCCAAGGCGGGGGGTACTACAGATATTGACACTTTGCTCCTACAATAAACTTTATTGGCAACCTCTGTCTGAATGCAGTACTCAACTAGAATAACAAGAAATACATGAGGATTGTTTGTATTGCATGGAGGTACTGCAATCACTCTGAAATCATCTTGTTCAATGGGCCTGGGCATCTCTTAGGCAACGGGCTTGGGAGAGAGGACACCTGGCTCTCAGAAGTACAAACAGCCTACAGATCAGACGTGCCTGCAATGTCCTCGAGCTCTGCAATGTCCTGGGTCCTTTCCACAGGACAGCAAGGTGTCCTCCTGCTCCCTTTTTGTTCTCAGGTGGATATTTCTGGTGTACGTCATTTCACAGCTCTGAAAAAATTTCAAATCCTTCTAGTTGGTCAGGGTGTCCAGGCAAAAGGCAACCCGGTAAACTGTGTTGAAAGGCTTGATTTAGGGGACAGAAGTGGTCCCTGTTTAGATGTGGAGACAATGTGTGTTTGGGAGAGGAGAGAGGTAACGCTGTCTTTACATTAACAGCAGCCTTTCCCAGCCTCCGCCTGATTTTTGTACAGGCTGTTATAAGGGCTGTAAATAGCAAGACATCGGGAAGGACCTGCATTTGCTAGCCATAAAAGTGTTTTGCTCTCTGAAAATCAACACCTTGAGACTACAGACATGCAGTTTTAACCAGCTACACTGAGAAGCCCCTCATGCTGAGTAGGCTACGGGGCACGCTGGGTGGGCACATGCCATCCTGCTCCCTGAGAGGGTAACCAGGGGTGGAAACGTGCCTACCACCACTGCCATCACTGCGGCTGAGTGCCGGCACCTGAGCAGGCAAGGATGTGCACCCCATCGCAGTGAGTCCCCAAACACTCGCGCGAGGCCGCAGCTGACAGAGCGAGTCAGGTGTTCTGGTAAAGGTTTAGTATGGGCTTTCCAAAATGAACACATGCCTATAAATACACACATACAATTATCACAGAGTTACTGATATAAAAGACATTAGCACACAATTTACAAGTAAAATACACTCTTTATTATAAATTCCACAGAACCAATTGATTCTTACCAGCACTTTCATTGATTTCTGCCGAACTCTTGCATCCACAGCACAGATGCAGTTGGTGAGTGAGTGATGTGCAATGTAAATGTTGGCTGAGTTAACCAGTAAGACAAAGTGAAACAATCAAGACAGACATATTTCAGAACTTCACTCATTCCTCAGCGATTTCTTTGCTGTATTGGATTGTTTTCCTCACATGCTGAAGAACTATTTCCTTATTTTTAAATAATGTTCATAATGTAATGGCTGCAGACATCATATTCTTAAATTTAATCGGCATTATTAACACTGTAATTACTTTAAGGCAAACAATATAAAGAAAATGATCAATCAAATATTGCCTATTTCAAATGTGTAAATACTCCCACCATGGCTCTCGCGCTCCCCCGGTGATGTCGCTGAATGTGGGTCTGGGGAGAGACGTGAAGCTACACTCCATTCTACATACAACAGATCTAGGTAAGAGCACAGACAATGACAGCAAAAGGCAGTAAAATGGCTAGGAAGCTTTGAGTATTTAATGACTTCGTTTTGAATACAATTTACTTAATTGTAAGCTTATTTAATTTATGTTTTCACATTGTCTGTGTTTAACAACTGGGTCATGGAACTCCTGCCAGCTCCAGCACACTGCGAGTCCCAGGTCGCTGTGAGGGGAGGGCTCACCCCACGCTGGAAACGGGGCCAGCGAGCATGCTGGCCCAAGTGCACATTGTGCGCGCACACACACACACACACACACACTTTCATAGGAGATCCTGCTGGCAAAATCCCCTCCTTTTCTAGAGAGGGAGATGCTTTCAAACGCATCCGGGAGACCCATGACTGAGGTCTAACAGCAGCAGATAATTAAATATCTGTGTTCCTGAAAAGAGCTGGAGGCTTGACAAAGACAAAGGAGACAGAGGGAGCAACATTCGCCCTTCTGACAGGGAGACCAGCCCTGCGGAGAGAGAGCCCACAGTTCTGCGCAGCCAGAACCGCAGCACGGACTCCCTTTCAGCATCTGCGCTCTGCGGTCCACCTCCCTCGCTGGGACCACCAGCTTTTCTGCTCATTGGACACGGAGGACATGGTCACCTTTCAATAACTTCTGAGAGATGAACAGCACTATTCCCCCTCTGAATCGTGTTGTTGTTTCTGCGGCAAAAACTGACTTGAGAAATAAAAACTAGAACCGGGGTGTGTGTGGTTCTAGAAAACATACCTACGCGCTGATGTCCAGGCCAGGTTAGCCAGCCCTGGTCTGCAGAGCAATCAGCTGTGCCCACAGTTCCAGGGCCTGTCATTTTGTGTAGTCTGAACAGGTGAGAACTCGGAGGCTCCTGCGCGCATTATTAAGTGAGGCGGGACAGTGGGAGCCACGGCAGAGACGGCTCTGCTCCCTGGGCAGCGGAGAGCAGCATCAACATGAGACGCTGCAGCCAGGCTGTGTGCCCCCTGCAGCACCATAATTCACACACGTCCCAAACAGTCAAGAGCATACAGCAAGCACTGCAATGCTGATTTGGCTGGAGGCAGCACTGGGATATTTCTCAGAGGGCAGCGGGGCGGGGGTGCTATGCGGGTGACATTGATGCTTCGCACTGTCTCCCCAAGGATAAGATACCTAATACCACATGCTGCGGGTTTCTCTGCATGTGTTTTCAACACATAAATACAAGGACGGCTTTTTATGGACATACCGGACTAGAAGTATTCCAAAGTGGTCCCTCGGAATGCCAGGACTGTAAAATATCTGTGCGATATGAAACAGAACATCCCATCGCTTGTCAGGAACACGGCTTGTTTGTTTCCTCTTTTATTTTTATCCCTGAGGGTCAGCGGCTTAAAATAAACATCCAGGTTTCCTCAGCACAATTTACATTTCGAATGTGAAATCTAACCTAGGGTGCGTGGGCAGGAAAAACTGTTTGTGTTTATACATTACTATTAATCTTATCTTTAGAAGAGTCATCACGCAGAAAGCACGCAGATGCTCCATCCTCCAGACACTCCTGTTCTGACTGGTCCTCTGCTGTTGGCTGCACACAAGAGCACGGTCCATGTCTATCACTTCACGCGAGATAACGTTGCCCTTGTAGAAAAACGGTGCTCCTCGGTGTTTACAACAGCACAGATTAGGTGCCCCCCTCCCCCGGGCCTGAAGGAACGGGGCTAGACATGAAATAGGGCCTGGGTGAGAAGTACTACTCAACACAGGGCCTCCACCAGGGCCCACACTCTCAGGCTCTTCCCACCTGGCCAGCGCTGCTCCCTGGGCCCAGGTGTGAAGCAGGTGCCGGAGAAGGACATGTAATCTCTCACTTGCCCATAAACATGTGGGTAGGTGGAGGTATTTTTGGACATCCCAGCTACACCTTGGGGTGGAGGGAATTAAGAATGAGAATGTTCAGCCTCTTGTTCCTTTATTATTGTTTTCTTCTCCCTCTTACATTAAAATAAAATGTTACCTGCATACGCGCACTGCTCTTCAATTTACAGAGTGGCTAAGTCACTGACCAGATTCGTTTCTGAGGCAAAAATGATATAGGAAGTCCGCGTGTGCCAAGAATGGGCTTGGGCATGGGGCCAAGAGAACATGGCCCTCTGTCTACAGGGGTTGCCCAGAGGCCAAGTTATGGTGGGAGGGATGTTTGCTATTTTTGATGTAGTCTTTTCATGTCCACAGAAGCCACTCCCCCCAAAATTGGAGCCAGTTGCCTCTCTCTCTAGGCAGCCCCTGCTGGGCCAAGTGACTATCTTTTGGGCACTGACCAACAGGACGCCCAGCAGAAGGTCCGTGTGTAGGGGTCTGAATGGGGCTGACCGGACGTGGTGTCCCTTCCCTTCGGATCGCTCCTCTCCTCTGGAGCACCGCCAAGGAAATGTGGGCTGCCAAGCCAACCTCCCGCTTCTCTCTCCAAATCACATTGCTCATGATTAGGAAGAGAAAGGCCGAATCTTCCTCCTTGGCCCTGGAGTCCTCTCCACCCACTCCCTATACAAAATCAGTTCATCTGGGTAATTTTAAAAGCACGGCACTTGGGCCAGCTGGAACCTGTTTCTGGCCGAATGCTTGGGGTTTCTTCCAGCCTCAAGCCTACGTGCTCCATGTGCTGGCGAGGGCGCGGAGATATAGCCAAGACTGGGAATGAGGGACTTGCTAACCAGGCTTCCCAGCAACTTCCTGGATTTGGAGCAGGCAGAAAGCCTCATTTTCTGGTGAGGTGGCTTTGTCCCAAAAGGCAGGCCACTGAGCTCTGTAGCCCAGCATTCCAACTCTGCAACCTGGGACGACCTGGGTATGCAGTGATGAACCAGGCTCTCGGGCTGCCCAGGCCAACACTGTGTCCTCGCCTTTAAAAAAGTAAGATGATTTTCCTGGGGAAGCGGATTTGCTTTATTTGCTTTGGTCTCTTCCAGCTCGGGAGTGGCCTCCATGCTGCTGAGAGGCCTGGGGGACTCTGATTTTACTCTGGAAACTAGGCGAGTTAAATAAGGCATTGTCAAGCCAGAAGCTGCCTTGGACTCTTGGCAAGTGTGTGAACTCAGTATGAAATAATATAAACAGAAAAGAACAATATTCCCTGTTTTCTCCCTCCAAGCATTTTAGAGGCTGGGGATCAGTATTCATTTGAGATGGGCCAAACACTTTCAAAAAATAAGTTCTGTGTGTTTAAAAGATCTTGAGATTTGAAGTTCTGAAGAATGGGTAGGGTTGGCGGGGGAGGGGAAGGGCTGCCTGTTGTGAGCACCTATTGTACTTTGGGAGCTCAGAAGAATTCAAGAATAATAGCCCTTCTTAAACAGAGAGAAGAAACTTGTATAAAACAAACCTTTCAGGTACAAAAGCCTGTACACACGCATATACAAAAACACATGCATTCTTACATTCTTCTTCTGAGGCCCTGCAACACGTCCACACGTCATTATTAATTACTGTGTGTTTTGTTTCTAAACTGCTCAGCTTAAGAAATCCAGCTGAGATGTTCTAGAAACTAAGTAACCCAGCGGTGTCCCCCACAGAGGGCCCCAAAGCAGGAACACGAAAATACTCCAGAGGGGCTGTTTCACGTGTCCAGGACAAGCCTACAAGACCCCGACCAGGCTCACTTTTGCTATTTGGAAACTGGAATTAATTCTTCTATCCTCCCCACTTCACAGAGATGTTCTGAGGATGAACCAAGTCACAGTTAATAAATTTTGGGTGCGGAACGGAAAGATAGTCTTGCTAAAACACTGTCGCCGCCATTCCCACTTCTGGGAGCAGAGAGTCCTGTGAGCATCTATAAAACAACCAAGCAGCAGGCGCTTTCCAGGTCATATGAGCCCGGAAGAAAACTTTGAGGAGAAACTGAGAAATACTAGAAAATCTGTACAACGGTTTTTTAAAAATCTGAAATGGAGGAATGTATTCCAAGAGAACTACCTTGCTAATAAATATTGGTTCACAAAATAATTTAATTTACATATGTGAGTCATAGAGAGTACCCTTCTCTTAGGATTTTCTTTAAAAAACACACAACAATCTTCTTTAGTTCAGTTTTAAAACTTTCTCCCCCTCTTCAGGGATACTTTAGACTTGCCAAGGAGCTGTTTCCTAATACATCCCAGAGAATATATGATTTCATTTTTCCACAGATGCATTGTCATACACCTGGTATTTCAGTTATTTATTAACCATGCCTCGTTTTGTGGTTTCTAGCTTTATATCTTTAAAGTCATTAAAACTTAATAGGAGAATTAATCATAAAAGAAATGTATCAAACACAGTTGCCTGGCACTTTTTTTTTTTTCTGACTTGACATCTTTAAAATTTATCTGAATGTTATTTATTTAATCACATCTAGGAAATAGCTTCCAAGTTCAGAGAAAGCATAAAAATGTGATTTACTATTTATTGTACACTTAGGCACATGCATATTATATATTGCATGTTAATCTTCAACTAGCTAAGTTTAGCAAATTTGACAACACTAGTGTTTGCTAGTGAGGAAAAAGAATCGACATCTGTTCTCATCCAGATATGATTCCTTCTTGGAAGGAATCAGAAATACGCACAGGCCTTCTATTTTCTGGGTAAACTGATAGAATGCTGTTTAAATAGATGGTCAAACCACAATGCCCCCTGGTGGTCAAGTCATGCGAGTGTTTCAGCACCTTGTGGATATTTTTAAGAGAAATCTAATTTTTAATGAAATATTTTTATCTTACAAATTCAAATATAAAGAGCATAGTGCATTGATGGTGCTTTAAATTAAAAATAAAGCTTTGTTGCTAGTAATACTAGAGAAACATTTAGTTTATCAAAACCACCTTAACAAAGTTTTTTTTTTTTTTTTGCAATAAGAGATTATATTTTAATTCCACACTGAAGATTAGCAGTATTGTGGGTAGGGGTAGAATTGCAGCACATGTAATTTTCAAAACTAAATTTAAATACTGGAACTATCAGCAGATCCTTACAGGTGGACTGACAGATCTGTGAGTTTATTGCCACTTCAGTTAGAACGGAATGGGAGGAGATTCCAGATCTTACCAGGGGACAGCAGACTCCATCTTCCCATCATGCTCTCAGCATGCACCTCTGATAAGCAGCTTACTGGGGATTTCCTCAGGTCAGACAGGAACAGTGCTTCTCAGGTTCCCTTAATCCAGACACACATCGCTTGTGAGTTAGGCCTCATAAATCTCAAAAAACAGTCAGCAACACGTGAGAGGCGATGTTGTAAGAAGGCTCAGATACATTAAATGGGAACATCTGAAATGTGGACTCATTAATCATACAAACAATACTGAAGCCGTGTAGTAATCCAGGAATGCAGCACCTTCCTTTCTCAGAACACAGTTCATTTTACTGCTTGCTATCTCCAGAAGCAGGGAGGCCCACAGCAGGAGTGGTCACCGCACTCCCTCTTCACCTGAGAGTAACAGTTCAAGCCATTATAGCTCAAGGTCATACAGCAGGTGCAGGATGAAGAAGTCCTCCAAGTTCCCTGGTCCAGTTCCTAAGCAGCCTGCTTTGTTTCTGACGCAGAACATTTCAAGATGCATCCCCAATGCCCCAGAGGCTAGCACCAAGACATGCTATGAAAGGATATTGGCTGCAAATATAATCCACACTGACTTGTACATGAATGTTCATAGCAGTAGTATTCATAATAGCCATAAAGTGGAAACAACCCAAGTGTCAATCAACTGATTAAAGGATGAATAAATGTGGTATATCCATGCAATGGAATATTATTCAGTCATAAAAAGAAATGAAATACTGATAAATGCTACAGTGGGGAGGAACTGTGACGACATTATGCTAAGTGAAAGAAGAAAGACAAAGACCACATAGTGCATAATCTCATTTATATGTAATGTCCAGAATAGGTAAATCCAAAGAGAGAGAAAGCAGATCAGTGCTGCCCAAGGCTGAGAGAGGGACAGAGGGTGATGGCTGAGGGGTACAGAGTATCATCTTAGGCTACTAAACAAGTTCTAAAATTGATTATGGCGATGGATGCACAACACACTAAAATATACTGAATTATATTCTTTAAATGGATTAATTGTATGGCTGCTGCATTTGTCAATAAAGCTGTTTTGCTTTGTTGGTTTTTTTAAAAGGATATTGGAGGACTAATGGCAGGCAGACCTTGCAAAACTCTGATGGATGTAAAAGTGTCTGTCCCGGGTGGCAGAAGGAAAGGACAGGAAGAAGAGAGGACTGGACCTGACCAAGAGAAGTACAGTGAAACCCTGAGTCAGGATGGAATTTTCTCACTTCTGCAAAGGGGTGTGACCCAGCTCCACACTCACAGAAACCATCTACACAAGCTCTGGAAGGGAGTATCTCTCCCCACCAAATTCTGAAGTCTGACAATGGGGCACTATGAATTACAGGGGTTTTCAGCCCTCATATCCTCCCCCACCATAGATCAGGATTCAATTAGCCCATGGTAGCACTAGTTTTAAAGAACTTCCCAATTGATTCTAATGTACAGTCAAAGCTGAGGACCACTATTTGGGAGCAAGCCAACAGAAAAAGCCAGAGTAGAAATAGAAGGAAAAGCTGAGTAAAATGGTTGCCAGCACTGTGTTTTGCAGAAAATCTCTACTTTGCATTTCTCCCAAATACATATCTAACCCCCCCCACCCCATCCCAGCTGCACCTGTCTGTGTGTGGCCACAGCAGGTAGGAAATGGTCATCTTGAACCTCCATCAGATGTTTTCACAAATAGTGCCCGAATGTTTGCACAAAGATAGCTGAACCCACCTGTCTGCTTACTGACAATAGGTGGGCATTGTTGCAAGGATTATTTCAATATATCCCCTCCCCAAAAACATGCATGTGAGGGGAGGGCATTTATGTTCAGAGTTCAGAATTCTATGGGCATAAACCGAGGACTTCAGTGGCTGGCTCCCAGCTGACCTTCTGTCCTGCCCAACATTCCGCACTGAGGAATGCTTAGGGGCAAAAGCCACCACCTCCTCCACCCCAGCAAGGCTGCACATACTTCCCTGGCTGGGTTTTAATCCAAGCTCAACATCAGTAAACCTGAGTGTAGTACCTGCCTTACTTGCTGCCCAGAGAAAGAAACACACTGGCTTTGAATTCTTTCTTTTGGAACTTCTCTGAGCCAGAAAATACCGACTCCTCGCAGGCCTAGCACAGGCGTTGCTGTGTGTGGCTCTTTCTGGGTCTGTACTAATCAATGACAATTTTGGAAAACACAGCCTGAATAATTCATCACAGAAAAAAGCTTTTGGATTAAATGATATTACTGGGGCTTCCAGCACAAACATACATGTGTTCCCGAAAAGCTGGTCCAGCTGGAAGGCTGCTCGGAAACCATCAGGATGGTGCCAAGCTGAGCCCCCCATTTTGTAAATTGTAACGTGTTGTCTACCCACCGGGGTCACACAGACATGCTCAGGTGTGTCAGCCAGGTGTTCCAACAGCATGTGGCTGGCACAACTTGCCCTGGTTTGCTCAACGTGCTAAAATGCTACCGTGATCAACTCAGTGAGGCAGTGTGCAGTGTGTTGGGAAAAGAAAAAAAAAAGACAGATGAAGGGAGAAAGGAAGGAATGAAGGAAGGAAAGAAGGAGAGAGAAAATGGCACAAAAATGTTGGCTACACTGTGCAGAGTAAAAGTGAACAGCCGTGGGGACAATTCAATTTAATCTTGGAAACTGGAATGGAGCCTTAACACCCACAGTAAATGCCAAGCAATCCATACATTTTTTTTAAAGATCCATCTTTTTCCCCACTGCACACACACTCACAGGAACAATTAGTATTATACTGACTATAAGTGGTAGCAAACCTAGGCTAGTAAAATTCCACTCAATGGCATTATACACCAAAACCCTCAACAAGCACTCATGACCACCCTTGCCTGCTTTTGTGTTTTGTTTTTCTTTCCTGGTGTGCAAAAACCAGGTTTCAACTCACTTCCTCTCCACCTGTCCCTTTTTACCTATTTTTTAAAAAAGACTAAAAGCAGTGAGGCCTCCAAATGGGAAGAAGCATTTGGTACTACTTAATTCTAGTTAGCCTCGAGCAGGAATGCGTATTTATAGCATATAAAGATGGAATGTAAGGGAGGGGTCCCATGGTGTGAGATTCAAGTGTTCAACATCCAGAGACAATGGGACCTACATTGCCTGGACCTTTTTTCCCCCCATAAATTCATTCCATGGATGTAGCTACGGATTAAAAAAAAACACACACAAAAATCCACAGTCCTAACTCTTGAAGAAACTAAGCCTGGTGGGAAGACAGTCAAATGCACAAATAGTGACTATATGGTACAAGAAGAGCCTTCAGGAGCTGGGAAGGAGCTCTGAGCCAAGACCCAGGGAGCCCTTCTGAAACCCAGCATCCTGGACCCTAAATCAGCTGCTGAGTAACCTGTGGTCTCTGGCTATCACCAAAGGCCAGGAATTCCCCAAAAGTCCCACCTGGCCATTTATAAAATTTAACAAGAGACAAAGAAAAGAAAAATAAAGACTATTATAAGGGGGTTCTTCAATGGGCCAATTCCACGCAGAAAGATGGGGTACCATCCTTCCATTAGGAGCAAGGCCAAATGGAAAAGAATACCATGCTTTTTGTACCCTCCCCCACCTCCCCCCACAAGCAAAGCAATCTCCATGAGGTAGGTGTCTTGAGTCTCTCACCCCCAGACTAGACACCTTGAACTATTCAGAGACAAGGACCCTGGAAATTTTTCATATGAAAAGAGAAAGGCCCCAATGGTTTTTATACTTAAAAGTAAAATTCCCTTTTAATCAAACTCGGTTAATTATGGACTCAACAAGGATGAAGCTAGAGGAAAATCATTTTTGCCTTAAGCCAAACTATTAAGAAGCCTCATAGAGCTAATAGACTAAAAGTCCTCAGAATTATTCCTTTAGCCTTCATAATATTCAATCTTAACTCAATCATAACTGTGCTTATCTCTCGATGCCAATAAAAGAGAGACAACTGAGGAGGTTGCATTTATATTTAAGAAAAAGGGGATGTGGAATAGCCATGAACAAATACCTCCGTGCTCTTTGGCTGAATCAGTAAAACAACATAATGTTCCTTCTGAATTTTTCTTATCATGCATGTCATTAATGTCCCTTTAAGCCAAAGGTGTGCAGCCCTTTTCCTGTCTCTACATTATTCAAGCTCCCAGGAACAGCACTTCTCACTAGGAAGGGTTTTATATTATCACAAATTTTGGGAGCAAGGCATGTGTGATCCCTCCAGCACACCTTGCCCTTAGAGGGGGGGAGGTGAGGGCAGAGACTTGTCCCCTCTGCTGCCCCACTCCATAAACCCTGACAGCAGCTAATGGGCCCCATTAGTGACTGTGAAATTTACAAAATAATAAGAATAAACCACAAAGTATGATAGGAACTCTAACCAAGGTCTTTTTTTCCCTTCATGTTGGCAATCTTGAAGATTTCTTAAAAATAACCAATTTTGGCCCTGGCCGGGTGGCTCAATTGTTGAAGCACTGTCCCCTATACCAAAAGGTTGCAGGTTCAATTCCCAGTCAGAGCATATACCTAGGCTGTGGGTTGGATCCCGTCAGGCACGTAGGGGAGGCGACTGATCAATGTTTCTCTCTCACATTGATGTGTCTCTTTCACTCTCTCTCTCTCTCTACCTACCTCTCTCTCTAAAAATAATCAATAAAAACAAGTCTTTGGATGAGGATTAATATATATGGTTTTTTTCCTTTAAATACATGGTTTTCCTAAGTCCTAGTTCCTCTGCTATATAATTAGTCTGCCTTTTAATTCTTTTTCTTTTTTGAGTTAAACAGAACAGCTTCTTAGGAAAAACAGCCAAGGGCGACATCTCCAGACCCAGGGACAGCCTGTCCCTGAAATATAGTGTCCAGAGTTCAGAATTTGGGGCTCTAATCATGAGGACTGCTTAGATCCAATCAAACAATATTATTAAACATATAATAAGGTGTGTGGGGGGGAGATATAAACATACTATTTCTGCTCACTAACCAGTTATTCTAACGCCCATTTACAATTTCAATAATTACTATTGTTGACATACTACCAAACAGAGCCAAAGCCTAAAAGAATTTGGCTTCATGCATATGGTGCTTATAAACTCAGACCTGAGAGCTTGCTGCCTTTGTCTCAAGTTTCTCCCAATGGCCAGTAGTTATGAGAAGGTGTTACCAGTGGAAGATTCCGGCTTATGATATTACCAAATAACCAATCATGAATCATAGAAATGTACCACTCTGGGACGGGATGTTGATAGTGAGGGAGGCTGTATATATGTGGGGGCAAAGGGTATATTGAGTACTCTCCACTCAATTTGGTTGTCACCCAAAAACTGCTGTAAAAAAAATAAAGTCTATTTAAGGATTGTAAAAAAATCTTGAAAGAAACAAATTATAAATAAGATTAAAAGAAAACCAGCTTTCAGAGCAAAATATGGGCCTTTTTTATGGATCTGTATTTTTATAAAATCATTTGGTCCAACTTCCCCATGCAGGTTTGCTCCCTTGAGTCTCCCTAAACACCACCACAAGCCTGTGTGGAAGCGTTATCTAATGTGACCAGTTATTTTAGGCCAAAGCAATAGGCCTACACAGAGGGCCCCACGCCTTAGCATCCCACAGCCCCTCAGAATCATTCCCCCGAAGTTTGTTGCTGGTACCATTCTTGGCAAAATTTAACTCTTGCTTTTTAACTATTTGGTTTTCCTTCCTGGTGGTTTGACAGAGCTGGAAAGGAGAGAACTGATGAGCAAGAGCATCTTCTCTCCTTCCATGCAGATGGCCCAGATAGGTTGGAGTGAGCTATCCAAGGGCTCTGGTTTTCAAAGAGTGCCCCATCCCCTTGGGAACAGCAATCCCAAACACATAACGAGAAAGCTAATTTTGGGCAGTTAGTAGAAAACCAAAACCTTGTTCATTTTCGAACACAGTCCTGCTTTTGGGTCCACATGCCCCAAAGCAAGTGGGATAGACAAGCCCATTCACCACAACAAGACCCTGGAAAAGCAATGGTCATAGAGTGGCATAGACACCTCTCACATTATGATCATGGCCAAGTGAGTTGAACAGACCCACTGAATGCCAACCACCCACTAACAGACATGATTCCTCCCCTAAATTCCACTATTAGCTCTTCATAGATACAAAATTCTCCAACAGGGCTACATACCACAACGACATCTTCAGTGATCCTTGTATATGCCCTGCCATCCTGGCACTCATTTGTTTATAAGTTTAAAAAGGCGGGACATCAGCGATGACTGCAGACGTATGCTTCATTTTCTGAGGCAGAAAATTGCTGGGAAGTGGGGGAAAGGGCAGTGGGGGAAGCTAATCACCCATGTAGAAAAACAGTCAAAAAGACGTATGAGCTCTAATTGGCTAAAAATTCTGAAAGCAGTAATGAAAATCCATACTTCAGCTAAAGGCACCCCAGATTTTTGTGGTTCCCATTTAAATTTTTCCTCTCTTGGGGAATTTCTGACCATTAGAAATAAGTGTATAGATTTTGACTTTTTAGCTATATAGTAATTTAAAATTATAAAAGTAATCCATGCTCACAGATTGGTCTAAAGTCACACAAGATTGTTTCTCTGTGACTTCCTACCCAAACCCACTCACCAGGGGAAAACGTGATGGAAAGTCCACTACTTATCTTTCTAGATCTTTTCCTATGTGCCCACATACGGGTATTTTAAAAATTATGTTTAATTAAAAACAATACAAATCAATGAAACATCTCTACTTTGCAGTATATCCTATCCCAGGGGCCTGACCTCCTGGGCTCAACCACAGAATAAGACACCTCTGTCCACCTGACGGTGATGAGTGGGCTGAGGCAAAGTACTGAAGGAGGAAATAACAAGGGTCTCTAAGGACAGGCCTAAAACCCTCAGAACCGGCTGTCACCGTGCGATGGACATCAGCTCTTACTCAATTGACAGGCCTTCCTCCGGCTATAGGATCTTGACTGTAATTACAGGAAAGGCCATACCATAAAGAGGGGGGGAAGCTAATTGACAAAAAGTCCAATGTGCTGACTCAGGGGCCAATGGCCAAGCTTTACATTTCTTTCCTCAAAAAGACGGTGATGTGCAGTCCATTAGGCCACAGCCACGCCAAGCCAGGAGAAGGCGTGTTTCCAGTCAGAGCACACGTGAGCCTCACACATAGACTCCTGCCCGTGCGTCACACGGGTCTGTGGAGGGCAGCCAACAAAAGAATTTTCAAGTGGCACAAAAGTGATTTGTTGCTGGTTTTATTTTCTTTTGTTTGCTTACTGCTTTGTGTTTGCTTCATGTTTATTTATTGACCTGTCTAAAATGCAACAGGAAAGACATTGCCTTGAGATTAAGACCTTCTCTAAGCCTCTGGTTCCCAACTTTGTTACCTTCTAATCATTTTAAAAGTCTGGAATCCTGGCCTGGCTCAGTAAGAAAGTGCTAGCATTAGTCTGTCCAAACATTTAGGAGGATCCCATAGTATTCACTGGGTAAAAACACAGGCGGAGGGTCAGACAATTACTTCAGCTGTACACTCTTGGCCTGGTTACTTATCTTCTATATGCCTCCGTTGTCTGGTATCTGAAATGGTGATAGGATTGTGGTGAAAGGTTCATTTATGTTATGTATACAGAAAGAGTGCTATGTATTACATACTTATGTATATAAGCACATGGGAAGTTCTATATAGGTACTAGCTATATTTATGTTGCTTTCCTTATGTCATTAAGTCAGAAGTTATAAAAAATGAGTCATTTTAATCAGCATAAAGATATTTTACAAATGACTCAACTGACATTGTAGGGACCTAGAATGACAGAATACAATTGCTATGCTCTGCTATCAAAGGGAATAATAGGCATACACATTAATTACCCACACAAATAGACACAGCTTGATGCAACAGATATGTTCCTAAAACTTTGTACTCATAAGTGAAATCATACTTTCACTGACCAGGGTAAGGTTGCCATTGCAATGGGTCCTTTCTGTTCCAGGAAAGCTTCTAGACCAGAACACTAATAGCCACCTGTCTCCATACACAACACTTTTTTATTTTATTTTAAAATTTTTTCAATTACAGTTTATATTCAGTACCACTTTGTATTAGTTTTAGGTGTACAGCATATAGTGGTTAGACAATCAAATACTTTACAAAGTGTCCCCCACCCATATTTCCAGTACCTACCCAACACCATAGATAGTTATTACATTATTAATTACTAGAGGCCCTGGCCGTCGATTGGGACCATCAGGGCCATGGGGGCCATCTCGCCCAGTCCCAACTGGGGCTGATTGGGGCCAGCTGGCCAGGGTGAGGGACCGGGGGAGATTGGCTTTGGGAACACACTGACCACCAGGGAGCAGCTCCTGCATTGAGTGTCTGCCCCCTGGTGATCAGTGCACATCATAGCGATTGGTCGCTTAGGCTTTTATATATATACACACACACACATACATATACACACACTAGAGGCCCAGCACACAAAATTGTGCGAGGGTAGGGTCCCTAGGCCTGGCCTGCGATCAGGGTCATCTTCCACCCATTTGCCAGCCCCCAGTCCCACCCCGCCGCCAACACTCACCCCGGTTCCCCGTTCACCATCTGGCGATCTATCAGAGCCTGCGGGCCAGGGGGAGGGACCAAGAGGTCAGCCGTTCCGCCCACTCGCCAGTCCCCAGTCATGCCCTGCTGCTGACACCCACCCTGGTTCCCCGTGGTTCCCCTTTCGCCATCCGGCGATTGGAGGCTGCAGGTTGGGGGAGGGACCAAGAGGTGGTCAATGCACCTCATAGCGACTGGTCAATTGGTCATTCTGGTCGTTACGCCATTATGGTTGCTGGACTTTCATTACATAGGATAGATATTCCCTATGCTGTACTTTATGTCCCATGACTAATTTGTAATTACCAATCTGTATTTCCCAATCCCTCCACCTTATTCACCCAGTCCCCCAACCCCTTTGACAACCAACTGTTCTTTGTATCTATGTGTCTTCTGTTTCTGTTTTGTTTGTTCATTTATATTGTTCTTTGGATTCCACATATAAGTGAAATCATATTTGTCTTTCTCTGACTGACTTATTTCGCTTAGCATAATACTCACTAGGTCCTTCTGTGCTGTCACAAATGGTAAGATTTCCTTCTTTTTTATGGCTGAGTAATACTCCATTGTATATATATGTACTACAGCTTTTTATCTGCTCCTCTATTGATGGATTCTTGGGCTGCTTCCATATCTTGGCTATTGTAAATAATGCTGCAATAAACATAGGGGTGCATATATTCTTTCTGATTGGTGGTTCCGGATTCTTAAGATATATTCCTAGAAGTAGGATCACTGGATCAAATGGCAGTTCCACTTCTAATTTTTTGAGTAAACTCCACACTATTTCCATAGTGGTTGTACCAGTCTGCATTCCCAACTGCAGCATATTAGGGTTCCTTTTTCTCCAAATCCTTGCCAACACTTGCTTGTTGATTTATTGATGATAGCCATTCTCACAGGTGGAGGTGATAGCTCATTATGATTTTAGTTTGCAATTCTCTGATGGTTAATGACATTGAGCATCTTTTCATATGTCTATTTGCCATCTTTAATAAACAAATTCTTAATGTAGAACTTTTTCTTACACAGCTCCAGCTTATGGTTGGAGAGTGAGTGTCAGGCCCAGGCAGAAAACGGAAGTAGAAAACATGTATTATACCAATAGGTGATTGGCTTAAAGTTTTTCCAGCCTTCTCCCAAGAGGAAGGCCAAGCTATGACTGCTAAATATCACTGGGAATAAGATCTCCAAAGGTGTGACCGATATACAGGGGGCCGATCTGTATTCTGCAGGAAGAACAATGATGCTTTTACCAAAATATCACTTTGCTAGGATGGTAGATAAAAAATGTCTCCTACCCTGACTCCAAATAACTAGTAATGGCTGCTTGGAGTCATGTGCTAAGCACGATTCTGATTGATTAGCGATATCTGTCATAGGCAAAGGACTTGGGAAGTAGATGCCAGCACACTTATATTCACCATCCCCACACTTGTGGTCCACAGTATTTAGTATATCAGGGGAAAAGTTCTTGGTAATTTGTCAAAAGCTACAAATTGAGGGAAAAACATATTTTGATATGATGATGCATATTCTCTAAGAACTAAGTTAACTCCCTAAATTATAACCCCGTAAGTTGCTGCACATAGCAGCACAATAAAATTTCCCTAAGCCAATAAATAAAGAAAATTTCAACATAAATCCAGTCTCACTTGGGAGGGGAGGGAAACACTGATTCTGAAAACACCTCCGCAGGCCTTGGACCCTGCCCCAAGGTCAAAGGCTATCTCTTGCTCATTTGTTCTAGATGTAGCAAAGTGCTCTTATATCACACACAACCAATCCAATGTGGACTAGATAGGGAATATATTTGTTTCAACATATTGTGAGGTGGACTTTACATACAATGATAAAAGAGAGTCTAGGAACTTATAGGAATGGGTTGAATTGCTAAAAAGTTATTGAGGTGGCCCAGTGGACTTTTATCCTGTGTCAACTTGCCCAGTGGCTAGTGAATAGAAAATTAAAATAAATTACTCAATTTGAAGATACACACATGCACACACACACCTTCAGAAGACATGTTTCCTTCATGACTGTATGGCTGTTAACACATGCCTCGTTAAGTCTCCACCAGCCTTTGGTTCAAGCCTACCTCCTCACCCCTAATATGCTGTACACACCGTGTCTGTGGAACCATCTGCTTTCCTTGCTGTGGAAATGACCCTTGAGCTACAGCAACCACTTCATTTTCTGTGTGTTCACTTAAGTGTGATGTGCAAGCAATCGGCTAGGGATTTTCAAGGGAGAATGCCAAGTTTCAGAAATCTAGAGAATAACCCAGAAGAGCACACCCACACTGTGTGCCTTAGAGTATCACTCACTACGCTGAAGATACTTCAGGTGCAGGAACCATATCAGATGAAGATGTGACTCAGCAGCATGTGGGCTGCGGGATCTTGATGAAGGTAACTGAGGGAGGGGTGGAAGGAAGGGTAATGAGAGGCGGGTGGCTCTCAGGTCTCCAGAGGCATCTTGCCCACCCCCTCCCCAATCCTCAAATGACTGTTATTCAAAATAGTTTCATATGCTCAAATTTTCTCCAGGGGTTTCAAATTCAGTTCTCGTCTTCCAGCTTGCAAATAAAGAAACTCCAGGTATGAGTCAGCAATTCCCAGTTTGATCGAATTTTGTAATCACTCCCACATACATGTGATGCAACTCTTATACCTCATTGAAAATAAGACACCAAGTGCAATTAGATCTCAAATACGGATCAGCTTGGGGAAGGGAGGGAATTCAACAACTGTTTACTGAGCACCTACTAGGTGCAGGCCGGGGTTAGAAATGGAATAAAACACAGTCCTTTTCCCCAGGGAGCATTTCATCCAATAGGGAAGATGACTGTGCAACTGGACAATCCTGATACAGAAGTACCCCTTGTGTCATGCATTGAGGGAGGGGGAGACCAGTTATCTAAGTAAGTAGTGGTCTGGGAAGGCTTCATGGAAGACAAGATTCAAGAGCTGGATTTTGAAGGATGAAGAGCAGCTTGTCACCAGACCCTGTGAAGAGGGCAGGAGGAGGAGCCTGGGAAGAGGGCACAGATGGCACAGGTGAGTCAGCCTGGTGAGCTCAGTTCAGTGTGGCTAGACCATAAACATGGCCACTGGGGAGAACTGGAAGCACAGAGGGCTGGGGCAGTCACCTGGACCCAGTTCAGGGGCTCGTGAGCCGAATGGAGGAGCTCATGGGGAGTTTCACTTGAGTTCCTGACTAGTTTTATGTTGTGAGCTCCTGCCAGTGAACGCTGTTTTGCAGTACAGCAAATGGCAATGGGGAAGGTTCTTGGAGACATTTGGTCCTCTGAGTGACTGAGTGCTTGCTTACCAAGTGAAGAATTACTTGGTAAGGGAATAACCACATTTGAAGAGTCATCATGAGGAAACAGGAGTCGTCTTCCTTGGATGAGGGATGGATATAGAACTGAAGGAGAAATGACTGGATATGCAAATGAGTGCTTTCGAATTCAAAGGTCATCTGAACAATCAGAAGAACTATCAATTTATCAGGCCCTGTCTTCTCTCTTCTCTGTCCGACAACAAGCCAGAGTCCAAAATTAGTCCGGTATCTGAAACGACCAAGTGCCCGTGATCTTCTTGTGAAGAGTACCAATCAATGTACTGGTATACGGACCACAGCACTCAGCACAAGAGAGCTCCATCAACCATAGGTGCCAACGGAGCCCATGTCATGAGTGCAGACAAAGGGAACCACTTAAATACATGCACACATCTGATGACAGATTAGGTCACTTTAAAATGGACTAATTATACCCAAAAGGTAGTGCAATGCCAAGCTATTCAAATGTCTAACAATATGGAGCACTGACAGCATGCTTCCATTAGTCCATGGCTGATGGTCATAGTGGCCACATATTACCACCTAGCTATTTGCCTTGTGTGTCCTTAATAAGGAGAGTCAACCCAAAATACAAATGAACCCACAGTACAACTAAAAATTTTTTTTCCAATATGAACAAATCGTTTAGTGTAAAAATAAACAGAACTAGAAATTGTCTCTAATAAACTAATATTAGTCTCCCCAGAGGGTTAATTATGTCGCTCTGTATTTTAAGAAGAATGTAAATTGCCAGTTTCAACAGATGTTCTTTTAAAAGGATTGGTTATCTGGGAAATGATAGGTCTTTGTTACAGCTTACCCCAGTGGAATATAAACATTAAAATCATCTGACTATCTGTC
The DNA here is from genome assembly GCF_951640355.1 of Cnephaeus nilssonii. Classification (NCBI taxonomy): domain Eukaryota; kingdom Metazoa; phylum Chordata; class Mammalia; order Chiroptera; family Vespertilionidae; genus Cnephaeus; species Cnephaeus nilssonii. The sequence goes on along the minus strand of NC_137091.1, from coordinate 23,809,111 downwards.
ACACAACCCCACTCCTCCAACTGTTACCCACACTGATTCACCCTTTGGTTATCAGCAGCTTTAGTGACAAGTGTCCTAGCCAGAACTATGGCCTCAGATATCAGACTTGTTCTGATGATTTCCTAACTCCCCTTCCACCACTGCAAAAACCCCTAACTGAAACCTTCCCACCATTACCAGTCCCAGTGTGGGTCCTCAGCAGATGGTCATTTCCATCCTATTCTTTTACCCGGGAGAGCTAGATGATGAGATCAAAAAGAACCACAATAAGAACTTTCTGGAAATATAAAGACCTGTCCAAATTCAGTTTAAATATTCAAATGTGTGAGATGCATGTTAAATACATGCATACCTATTAGAAAACTGACAAGGGAGGAATGAGAATGTAAGTTTCCCTGGAAAAGTCATTAGAAGAAAAAAGAGATCACAAATTTCTCTATTGTTGGCTCTCAAAAAGCATTTTGTGATGCTGAAATGTATGTTGCCAGATTCAGAGAGCTTCAGCTTGGATACCTGGACAAGGAAAGAGAACAGGATCCTCAGGGTGGAAGAGAGTCATTCCAGACTGACTGATGGCTGCTGGCCTGGGGATGGAGAGATCATGTGCTCAGTGTCGCAGCCAGTGGCTGGGGCCTGACTGCCAACATCACTTGACCTGACTCTTCATCATCATCCTGGTTAGATTCACTTCACAGATAGGGAAACTGAGGCTGAGGGAGATTAATGACACCTACGGAAAACTTAACAGAATGTGCTTTCACTATTGATCTAGTAACAAGCATAAAATCTCATCTCAGCCAGAAAGGTAAGCAGATAACTATTGATCTCCTTAACTGTTTCTGAAAGGGGCTGCTGGAGGTAGGAGCTGGGCACTTTGAAGAGACTGGGCAGTTTTATGTCCTATATGCAGGAGGGGCACGGCAGCTCAAGGCCATTATTTGTTGAAATGACCTAAATGGCAATAAAACCAAAGGAATAGCAACAATAGATGTGGCTTACTGAAGACCTACTCTGCCACGGAGCTGAGAAGGATGCTTAGTTCTTATTATTTAACTTAATAGCCCCACTACTTTGACATGAAAATAATCATTATGACCACTTAACAGGTAAAAAACATGAGACTCAGAGAGGTGAAATAAACTGCCCCAGGGTCACACAGTTCCTAAGTGGCCACAAAGAATATTCCAGGTCTGCATGACCCAGAGCTTGCCCCCTTCCGCTGTAATCACTGTCTCAGATGATGCTTAATGGGCACAGAATACTGACACCACCCACCACAGCAGCTCAAAGGTTCTCAGGTCAGCTACTAGGATCCAGGTGCAAGGCAGGGCCAGCACGGTACCAAGTCCGTCATGCTCAAATGTCATACTGGCAGGCCCAGCTAAAAAGTCGGAAAGGCCTTTTTACAGAAGAAAAGAGGGAAAGCTCAATCTCAGCTCTCTTGGGCCTGAAAGGGCTCAAGCGGACCATTGTGTAGTTAACATGATATAATTCTACGGGGTGCCCTTCACCTAGAGCTGAGCTATACAAAACTTACTTTCCTGTTGAGAGGGGGCTTGGAGCACCCTCAGAGCAATCCTAAAATTCATCCTGCAGTAACTGTGCAAGCTATGCCACCTTAAAGGGATAAAGGCCTGTTTCCCACACCCCCTCCATCTGCAGCCAAGGGCAGTGGGAACTTTTCAAGTCTTCCACTGGAGGTGCTCCCCAGTGCCCAGTGAAATACCTACCTGCTCCACAGTTCAGAAACTAGTCTGTGAGCACAGCAAGCAACAGTCTGAGAAAGAACAGGCCCCAGTTCCACCCACTCTAGAGACCCCATTCCCGATGCTGTCTGCAATCCTCAGGAGCCTAGGGGATGGGAAATAGTGTCCTTGGGTAGAAACATTGCATTTCTCCCTCTGGGCCAGATCCCTGGGCAAAGCTGATTGGGTGGCATAAGGCTGCCTTATTCTCAGTTCTCATGTTTAGGGGGCTGGTGGTCCTGGAAGCCAGGTGGAGAGAGGGCTAACTATAAGGAAACAGTGGCTACTTCTTCTTTCCTGTACACTGTAAGTGGCTAAGAACTGTGGCTTTGGAACACTGATTCTCCCCAATGGCAATCCCCTTCCCTACAAGCCCCAACCCAGAGGGCATTTGGCAATATCCGGAGATATTTTTTTTATCCTTACTTCAGGAGAGGGCTTGCTATGGGCATCTAGTGGGAGGAGGCCAGGGATGCTGCTCAACCTCCTACAGTGCCCAAAGACAGAACCCTACAACAAGAATGGCCCAGCACCAAATCTAACAGGACAGGCACTGAGAAACAGGGCTCTGAGCAGCCTCTGCATTGAGTCCCAAACACATAACAACAGGTGATCCATGACGTAGAGTTTTCCCAAACCATTAATGATCTTGATGCTATAATGCCTTGCAAAGATGTCACAATAACAAGTGACTCCCTTCAAATGTGTGGGCTGATACTTAATAGGACTCATTAGTTTGTATTAGTAGATAGGATGAGGACTTGTGGGAACCATTCCCAGAGGCTCAACTTTGCTGACACCTCTGATTTTTCTTGGGGGTGGCAGTGGATGGGAAATAACCCAATCCTTGCTTCAGTCTTTCAGGGAAACCTAGCACCTGTCTATATCAACATGTTCAAGATGGAAAGAAAAAAAAAAACTGAAAAAAGGAGATAAATTATTTATCCAGCATAAATATTAAAGAAAATTGCAAAACATAGTCTGGTGTCACCATGCTGTTGTTACAGAATCATCTTGTTATAGCTTCTGGCAAAACACTGTTGTCCTTAATATCAGTACAACAGACTCGTCTGGGGTGCACTAGCCAGGGTGCATGTGTCTGCTTGCTGTCGAGGACACTTAGCGGCATGCCAACCAGCTCGTCATGCCCCAGCAGAAAACTGTGCAGGGACACCGTTAGGGATGAGCCTGAATTAGAGGAGAGCGTGAACTTCATCTGAACACAGGATGTAATTTAAAACCGGCAGTCAATCAAACACACACAGGTGAGTGCTGCCGTCAGGGGTGACCAACTCTCGATAGTCAACTGCTAAATTTCCAGGACTTTTGTGAGCTAGTTGTCAGACACACCCATTGTTAAATATTAAATTACATAAAGTCATGCTTAAATATATAAAAAAAAACAAAGGTAAAAAATACTCAAAACTCAATACTTCTGAATTATGTTAGTATGTTTGACTATCATCTATGCATTTGAGGCTATTTACATCTATTGTGTCTGCATAGTGGAGATAGCATACACACACACACACACACACACACACACACACACACACACACACACGTGGTTTGTGAAACTAGCTCCATGTTTCATAACTTCCTGTTGGCCATGGTGTATTTACACTAACAGCAACAGCAAGCATTGCAAATCAATGTGTGTTGCCCTCCCCAATAATCTGTTGTTAACTATTTACCAACACACACCCCCTCCACCCCCACCCCCACCACAGACATGGCATATACTGTATAGTAGCAGCACATACAGAAGGTTTTTGTTTTAGAAGACAACGCCTATTATTCAAAGCTTAGCAAACTCTGTACCGCAGCTGCATGGGCTCCTAGGTAACCAAGAAGTTTAATAAATCTGTACAGTGATAATTAAACACTGTAAATAAGGTATCTGCTGAAGCTCCCTGGCTGGCCCGTTCGGCCTTTGTAGAAAAGTGATCCGTGCTGACATCCTGAATAAGGTTGGCAAAACAAGTGCAGGGAGGAGTGGTAGTGGAAAGTAGGTTTGCTCTCAATAATGTATGAAGCCCCATGCTGGGGAGAGAGATCCTAGGAAAAGCAGCTCCAAAGCAATCTGTTCTTTCATCTGGTGCGGCGTGGCGGCAAAGGTGCTGCCCCGAATCAGGAGCACAATTGCTCACTTGTGAGCAGATGTCCTTCACGCGGCAGGCAGCGCTCTTTTAACACAGCTGAGCAAATGCACGCTGCAAGACGGGCTCCCCGCCCCGTTGCCGAAAGAACACAGTATATATTAATTTAGCAGGTTGTTGAATAATGTTTGAAAGGGGGATTTATGAAGTAGAAAAATCACGTGGCGAGGCAAAATGACTTTCTAACCTACTGGGGTGAAGAAAGGGGGTTCAGTTCCCAGGGAAGATGAAGTGGAAAGAGTCTGACAGATACCCACCCCCACAAAGAAAGCCGAAAAGGGGCTACCCAAGGAGTCAGAAATAGCCCAGTGGGGCAGGCCCAATGCAAAGCCATAATTTAATATCCACCACCCAAAAGATTGTTTTTAATTAAAATGCAATTTGATTATAAGTGCCTGTAGCTGGGGGAAGGTGTGTGCATGTGTGGGGGGAGGCACATATAGGAAATCTCTGCACTGTACACTCCATTTTGCTCTAAAATATAAAGTTTATTAATATATCTTTTAAAGTACGTGTAGCCCTAAGCCCTGAATTTAGCTGAATTGTTTGCTTTCTGCGTGCGAGTCCAGAGGGCAGGTCGTTCAAAGACTGTCCTGGTATGTTTGATGGGCAAACCTGGCTCCTAGGCAGCCTCACTGAAGGGCAGGTACACAAGCTTTGTGGTGTGAGTGGACTCCCTGAAAACCCAGTGGACAGGACCCCCCTTTGCCTAATGAAGCCATTACAGAAATGAAGACAAAGGCACTCTTGCTTTAAATTCCTCTCCTTCTGCCCATCCTTCTTCCAGAACCATGAGGCCAGCCTGGACAGCTTCGACAAACCCAACCACTTCTCCCAGGCTGACAGAATGTGGTCCACTTTCCCTGTCTCACACTAGGGGGAAGAACCATCTGTTTTACCTAGGTCCTAGGAAAAGGAAGAGCAGCAAACGGATTAATGGGTCCCACCTTTAGAGCCCTGCATCCACTCAACCTCTGCACACAAATACCATTGTTTTCCACCTCGATAATTATTAAATTGTAATGTAAAACGCAGCTTCTGCTTAAGTATGCGTGATTATTAGACTACAAGTCAATTGTGGATAACACCCAGATATAAATGCAGCTAATAAGTCTTACTGTAATGATTAATCAATTTATGAATACATTATTTAAACTAATAGCTCAGGTAGGGTATCTTAAACAAGTTGCAGAGTACATCGACCAATTCAAATACCAGCTGCTGGATCAATAGCAAACTGTAAGTCAACTCTGGGGAATAGGTACACTTGCAAAAAAAAATCTGCGAACAAAAGGGTCTTGGATGAAGGAAATGTACAACACTTTCAATTTTTAAGACAAATGCAGAGCACTTTAATAATATATACCAAAGCTTAAAGGGAAAGTTAGAAAGTGTATTACTGAAAATTTTGCTCCTCTTCATCCTATTCAATAATAATTTAGGACAGCTCATACAAACACATATGTTTAAATAAACCTCTGCAGATGTTTGCAAGTAGACAGTGTATTAAAGTTCCTTAATAAAATTATACATTGGGTTCATTTCATTGTAAGGTACCATATTTACCTATTTATCTATAAATATCATTTTAACAGAAAAAAAGAAGTGCATCTTAAAGGTAAGATTAGCAGTTATCCTGAAAGTGGTCCATGTCCCAGCTGACACCAGGCGACACCTGTCCTGTTAGGAACACAGAGCCCCCCCCCCCCCCCCATCACTGTTAACACAAGGGGGTTTGTGTGGGCAAAGCTTTCTCCCTTCCCAGTTGTATTTTTAATTAATGCTAATTAATGTGAGTTTACTAAATAAACCAAAAGAGCCTTGATTTCCAAAGGTGTGATATTTTATCACAGTTTCAAGTGATGCTTCATTTTTAAAAATTAATTAGTATCTTGTGAGACCGGCCACACATTATTGAGTAAGGAATAGCAGCTAAGTGAAACAGATGAAATATTGGTAAGCGATGCAGCCCACAGTATAAGTATGTGAAGGGGGTCAGAGGTTAATCCCTATTGATTTTCCGAGTCTGCGTACAGCACCGCTGGGAAAGGCAGGTTCTGTTGGCATTCAGCTAGCACAAATACATTATAAATCTTACTGTCCACCTTCACTGATCAGTGTCACTTACTTCCTTCACTAAAGACCATTAAGAAACTAGTGGGGAAAAAATCTATCCAGATGCAGGCAGGAAGAAAAGCATTTTAAAAGTCTTTGTGTCACAGGATGCCTTTGGAGATGGAGGACTTCCCTGAATGCGGAAGCGCATGCATAAATACAGAGTGATTTTCAAATGACTTCAACACCAAACTGAAATGGTGAAGCAGCTTTCACATTTCAGTGGATGAGAAAAAAAAAAAAAAAAAGTCAAACACGCGCAGTGACATTGAGAGGCATATCCAACTTGGTTTTGTGAAATTTTGTCCTTGACACAACTTTGAAGCTAATGAAGAGTGAGCTTTAAGGGCCATCAGGTCCATGGGCCTCTTCTAAGATTCTGCACTGAATGTTTTATTCTTTTCCTAAAGTGGGTCCCCACCATTCATAAGCTTCTGCCCTCACACACCTCCAACCTATTTCCAGGAATATCTATAAACGGCTGTTTCTTTTTCATGCCTGCTTTCTTTTAACAGATTGTGTCATGTACCTCCTGTGCATCTGCCACTATTGCTAGGCACGGCAAAACAGATGAGTAAGACAGGGTTCTTCCCTAGTAAAATGAAACACAAGGTCTTTGTCATACCCTGGACTCTCCTACAACATGGTCCTGCAAAAAGTCTTAGTGCTAGTAAGTGTTCTGCTACTGACTAGCTGTGTGACACTCAGAAAATTACTTAACCTCTCTGAGCTTCCATTCCGTTACCATTATAAATGAGGATAATAACAGTAGCCATGTCACGGGGTGGCCAGGAGATTAGAAATCACGTGTAAAAAAAGCACTTAGTATAGGGCCTAATAAACATGTAATAAATGTGGTTCAATTAAAAAAAATGTGACATTAGGAAAAACAAGTGACCTCTCTCAACCTCTGTTTCTCTAATGGGGATTATGGAATTAAGATGCAAAAAGATATGGAGACATGTGATCTATGATTCCACCCAAATAGATATATCAGATCCAACTACTTCTTAGAGAAAGTGAAACAATAACAAGTAAGTTTTAAGTTATTCCTTAGAGATACATTTTTTAAACCCTTAAAAAGCATATGAAAGCAAAACATATTAGAAACATAGATGCTGGGTAGCTTACATTAATCAGAGATACAGAATTAAGAAATGTTTTAAGAAATCTTTAGGCAAAGAAGGGTTCCCTTTCTACACTGAAATGACATACTTTATCTTAAAGCACCAGTACCAGAAACATGAATAGAAAAGGTTCATAGATATGTGTTATTCCTGCACAGTTCTCACAAAAACCAAGGCATATCCAGCAATTGCCCATCAAAAGTTCAGTCTCTGCCACGACTCTTTGCTTCTATCAATAGGGTTTTTTCCTTTCAAAATACCTTTCCTTTTAGCATTTTCAACTGTATTGAAAGGATGGTCTTTGTTAGGCAGAAGATAAACAGAGCAGGACCCAAATGAACAGTGAAAACCAAGACAGGCAAAGGTCACAGGCTCTTTAAAAACCCTTAGAGGCTCCAGACTATTTTAATTGTGCACCTTCATCAAATAGAAAAATTCAGGGCACATACCTCATTATGTCTTCTTATAAATTATAAACTTGTATCATTCTATTAGCTAATGTCTCAAGACATGGTATAGGGTTAGAATGATGTTCATTATTAAAATTAGTGCATACAATTTTACAACTTTTTGCTAATTTAGACTTTTGTTTTCTGATTGTCCTCTAAGATCTGAACACATTTTCATTGTGTTTGCCTTGGAACATATGATGAGTTCATAGTAGAAGAAGCTGAAGTGCCAGTGTTGCCATTTTCACATTGCTTCCCTGTGTTCGCATTGTAAGCATGATGTTCAAATGCTGGTCTCTTTCACAGAAGTCTTTGTAAGCCTTTTTTGTTCATTTTGTGCAGGATGCTTTAGTCCCAACCAGATAATCTAATGTCTTAACCCATTTAACTGAGCAGACAAGAGGAACTACAATGCATTTTCCAATGCAGGATGGAAGCCCACAGGAAACAAAGGCCCCACCATGGCCTCTCCACTTGGGGAAACATCCTGCCTCACCTCAGAGTGCCTTGCATATCATACAGGGCCCCCAACCATCTGAGGACTGGAGAGGGCACCAGGTCAACGCATCTGTGTAATATTTGTAAAGATCAATGTTTCTTAATTGAGAGTCAATATCATACAGAGGTTAAAAGTGAGGACCCTGGAGCCAGACCACCTGACTCAGTGTGTCTGTGTCCTCACCTATAAAACAAGGGTAATAACAGCACTACCTTAGTGCACATGTGAAAAGATATTTAAAAGGATGATACATATAAATATAAGAAGGACTCAAAACAGTTGCATCTGCTACCTGATAAATGTGTCGAGATATTTAATAATAAATGGAAGTGTTTAATGGACAAATGCAAGTTGTAATGTTTTCTCTTAGGACCCCAGCAGGTCATTCTTCACACTTTGGAGACTTTTGCTTTAGAGAAGCCTAATCCAATCCAGTGCTCTGCTATGAAACATTCTTCATCAGCGCTACCCAATATGGTAGCCACTAACCACATGTGGCTATTGAGCACTTTCATGTGGCTAATGCGACTGAGGAACTGAACTTTTATTTTAATTATTAAATAGCCACATGTGGTCAGAAGCTACTATATTGGACAATGAATCTCCAGAAAATTAACTGTGTCTGATACACTATACGTTGGACCTCAATTTTGTGATCTATCGATATGCCTCAGAGAAGGTCTGGCTGCTTAGATGAGATCAAGCAAGCCTGCTTCTGGGCTCTGAAGCCAAGAGCATCATCACCTTTAGCTCCTCAGCTCTTCTGTCTCTAAGATGCTCAATTTCTTTGTCATTGGCTGCAATGTCCTCAGGAAGGGACAGTGACTGGGGTCATTGCTTGTCAGCATTATTGGAGACCTCTGATTTGTGCTGGTTGGGCTTTTTCCAGCTCAGCTTGGCTTTTATTTCTGGTTTGGGTCTTGAATCTTGGCTTAGGGCAGTGGTCGGCAAACTCATTAGTCAACAGAGCCAAATATCAACAGTACAACGATTTAAATTTTTTTTGAGAGCCAAATTTTTTAAACTTAAACTTCTTCTAACGCCACTTCTTCAAAACAGACTTGCCCAGGCCGTGGTATTTTGTGGAAGAGCCACACTCAAGGGGCCAAAGAGCCGCATGTGGCTCGCGAGCCGCAGTTTGCCAACCACTGGCTCAGGGAACCATGTCCAAGCTCCCAGGCCACACACATACACCACTCTATTTGGTGCCCTGGCCCCTGTTCTCAATTTGCAAGTGACTTCCCACATTCTACAAATGGATCTCTGTGTTGACCCTCTCTGTGACGGTGGCCACATGACTCTCTGAGGGCATCCAGACCAATGCCAATTTATTATAGAGAACTAAAGGCCCAATGCATGAAATTCGTGCAAGGAGCTTGGCACCCGCCCGCCGCCGCTGCCGCCTCTGCCTCAGCCCCGCTGCGGCTTCATCTGGAAGGACGTCCGGTCTAATTAGCATATTATGCTTTTATTATTATAGAAGATGGGAATCATCTTATGTCCATGTTCACTATGTAACGTATCCTCTGGCATATGGTCCTGCCCAAAAGGCTTCATTCTAAAACCAGAATCTTCATAGTATTCAGTATCATAGTATTTACCTCCAATAGGATTTGTTTTATAAGTCCCAATAAACTATAGTCACAAGTAAAAAAGCTTTCAGCATTATAATGATAGCCTTTTCTAACCCAAGGCTGAGTTAGGTCTCTGTGACTACGTGTTAAAATTATTTGCATATGTTTTTGTCTTTCCCAATGGATAATGAGATTCTTGAAGGCAACAACTGATCCAAATTCAAATTCTCACTGTCTGAAGTAGTTTCTGACACATAGTAGGCACTCAACACATATTGGATGGATGATAAATTAAGAGATGGGTGGATGGATGGATGGATGGACATATGTAGTGCTGAACTGTATTTTGATTCAAAAAAAAAAAAGAGAGAGAAAGGAAACAATTTAAAAACTTTGACCATATTCCCAAGATATTTTCTCTCTCTTTTTTTTTTAATCCTCATCCAAGCATATTTTTTCCCAGTGATTTCCAGAGAGAGTGGAAGGAAGGGAGGAGGAGGGAGAGAGAAACATTGAAGCAAGAGAGACACGTTGATTGGATGCCTCCTGCAAGTACCCCTACCAGAGCAGGGGAACCTACAACCGAGGTATGAGCACTTGACCAGGAATTGAACCCTCAACCCTTGGGTCCACAGGCCAACTGTCTAACCACTGAGCAAAACTGGCTAGAGTTCTTTTTCTTTTCCAAATACTCTTAACGTATAAGAAACAAATACAGCACTACTAAATCCTCCTTATATTTCAGGAAGGCGGGATACCCAAGTCTGTGACTCCTAGAGCTGGAATGTGCTCCATCACAATCATGCCAGGCTAGTGACTTCCACAGAAATGAGACAATGAAGAAAAAAAAGACCGTGACGGAAATATCAAAACCAAATTAAATACTGAAAATAAGTTAATGAAATTATATTTCAGATTCAGCTTACTCAGAAAGGACTTGTCCAAAGGAAGGAGAGGGAAAAGAAAAAAGTTAACCATCAGAACCAGCTGTCTAGTTTGAACTGCTAGCTTGCTGAGCACACATGGTATGCATATTCATAGGTACCATGGAAAATTAAGCACCTTTGGAACCACCATTAAAACTCTCCTTCCAGTGAGTGAAGTGAACCAATAACGCAACAGCCCCCTTGTGGCCCGGAAGAATTAATGCAGCTTCAGAAGGTGTAAAGGTTCTCCTTGGAGTGGGGTGGGGAGGGGGTATGCTGAACTACTTGTAAAGGTGTTAGATTTGGCCCTGTTTTGTGGAGGAAGAGCAACGCATCATGATCAACACTTTTTTTCTTTCTAGAGACTGAAAAGGAACCCCAGTGTACATGCCAGTTCAAACTAATGTGTGCTTAAAGAAGAAACAGATCAAATGAGCTCAGTATTTCCATTTAAAAATATCATTTAAGGGAATTTTAAGCTGTCTGAGAAGATGGATACACTGTGTTTGTTTTCTACATTAATGAGCTATAAAAAGAATGGAATAGGCCATAAATACAGTATTTTGTAACAGCCTTTACTAAAAATGCTACTACTTGTGTTTATCATTTATATCCTTGTATACAACCTCAAAATTGATTACACTTTAAACCGTACATAACTTGCTATGTTTTTCATTTTGTGCTATACTACAAACATTTTTATAACTCAGTTAATATATTCCATATTTTGTGTTCTTATTGATTATGAATATTTCTTTAGGGGATTTTATTGCTTTTAAAATAACAAATGTTAGGTATTAAAAAATAGAAAAACCTATTGCAGCTTTTATATTTTTCTTTCCCCTGGTAATTCTAATACATACATTTTAGCAAAACCATAGACAGAATATCTTTCTCTGTATCTTTTATACTCCCACACACTAAAATAAAAAATCTAGTGCATAGTAAAAGAATGAGACTTTTCAAAGGAAACCCACCATTTAATGTGTTTGACTTGAATCCATAATCCTTTCCTTCTACAATTAAAAAATTAAAGTGCCAAAAGATTATCCGAACATAAAAGGATGGTTTTACATCAAGTATATATTATCTTTCCTAATTGCCATCTCAGTTTATAGGCTAAAATATGATTTATATATATGATATGATTTCACTATTAATTATCAAATTGAAAAAATAAAATCTCACATTATAAATTCTCTCCTGGAAATTAGTTTTATTATTTTTTCCATAATCCTATCACACAAGCTATAAGTGCATTGCGGCATGAACACTTTAATTTTTCCAGTTAGTTTTAAGCAAGCCCAGAGGTGAGGTTTAATAAGGATCAATGGCACTTTATCTGGGACAGGGCCTCTTCACAGCATGCAAATTACACAGTAACACTTAAAAAAAGAAATAGATTTAATTAAAAAAAAGTAGAACCACAGGCTCTAGAAATTCAATTAAAGGATTTATGCAAAGGTTTGCTAGGTTTTATATGCAGTTACTGCTTACATAATGAGCTTTTCATATTAAAAATCAATAGGTAATCTAGACTAGAAGATCATCCCCTTAAATACATTTTTGAAATCAATTTGAAAAATAGTCCATCAACTGCTGTGACTACTCTTGCTGCTTCGATTACACTAAAAGCAATATTTAGATTGTAAGACGTGCTATGGAATATCTATGCTGGGATATTGCTTTCAAGGGCTCTTGTTCTTTTGAGTGTGCCTAAAATGATCACCTAGTAATTCAAGATTGTGTTAAATGTATAAAAAATTTAGTTAATTACCAGCAAAAGCCTAAAAACACAACTCCATTGTCTTTATAACGGTTAAGTGAAAGAAGAAAAAAGAAGAAAGAAGGAACTGAAGGAGGAAGGGAGGAAAAGAGGGAAAGAGAGAGAAAAAGAAGGAAGGAAGGAAAAGAGGAAGGGAGGGCAGGAAGGAGGAAGGAGAGAAAAGAACAGAACACCTCTTCTAAATTAGTCTTTGCTACCTCAATTGCCTGTTGTGAGTTGCCTACTTGGCACTTGGAGATATGCATTTCACTTTAAAACTCATTTAGGTCTTCAACTAAGGAAGCAATTAGCTAGCTTATAACTTAAGCAGACTTTCCATCCTCTGTGATTCTGGGGGGCGGGAGGGGGGGGAGGAGGGATGGGGCAGGCATTAAAAATGAAAACTGATGCTCCAATTCTATCCACTAAGTTCACCAAGCATCTCACAGCCAAAATCTGCGTGGGTTTAGTAACAATTAGACCTCCTGATGGGTTCCACGGGCCCTTGCTGGTAAGCTGGAGAACAATCTTACAGAGGGATGCACTGGGAGCGGGGAGGGAAAAAAGAATCCAGGTAGATCCAAATCATAACTCCTCCCATCTGTATAAAATATTAGCACGAGAACCATTCCTGAATACTTCTTTTTCTTACTTTTATTTAAAAGGTTCTTATTTCTAAAAGGTGTAGTGAGCACTCTGTGACCATCAAAATGAAAATCATGACTCAAGTTATCTTAAACCAAAATGGGCCTGGTAAAAACAGGCCTAAACTGTTTGAAGGACTAATTTATAACAAAGTCCGTACTCTCTTCTGTAAAACTGGGGGAAAACATAAGCAAAACATTTAGTAAAACCCCAATGTATCCAACTACCAAAAACACCTATTCTCAGGAATGGTAGTACTTTGGGAAGGTGCTGATGCAGCCAGCCTAAGTAACCAAGAAGGTCCTTGTACTTGATACACGGTGGAGACGATGGAGACAAGGAGAAAGAATGAGACAAAGAAGCAATTTCTGATGTCTGAGATATTGGTGGTGTTCACGTTACATTCCCTAAAGCACAATTCTGAACGCATCACATGACGAGCCGGCCTTTCAGGATGTGCCTACAGCTGTGCTAAGGGAGACTTTAGGCCCAGGGGCTAACATGAGCTTTCTCAGGCATACGTCTGTGAACTCCGCAAGCACTAGTAGAATGTATGGGATGTGCTAGGCACTGCCAGCAGTCGTGATGACCATGAAGGTGAATCCAAAAGATCTCGCATGCTTCACTAGGTGAAATATTTCTGCACACACATTTATTCTTTTCTTTTACCCTAAATGGCATATTTAAAAGAAAAAATAAAAAGAAACTGACAAATAAGGTGCAGTACCTTATGTGAAGTGAAAGAAGACAGTCCCAAAGGACCACATACTATAAGATTCCACTTATACAAAATGCTCAGGAGAGACAAATCTATGGAGACAAAGTGGATTTGTGGTGGCAAAGGCTGGCTGAGGAAGTGAGAGGTGATGGCAAGAGGGTACAGGCTTTCCTTGGGGGGGGGTATTAAAATGATCTATTTGATTGTGGTGATGGTTGTACAACTATGTGCATATACTAAAGCTATTAGATTGTACACTTTAAATGAGTGAATGGTGTGGTATGTGGATTATATCTCAATAAAGCTGTTATAAAAAATAGGAGCATTTATAGATTATATTCTAAATAGTAGTAGCTTTAAAGAGAAGCTAACAAAAAAAGTCTGAAAAGGGGGAAAATCTTTGTTTTCTACCCACACTAATCTAACAAAAACATTGAAGCTTCCTCTGCCTCTGCAAAATACTTGGTACATGTGACGATCAGCTTATAGAATGCACCAACGTAAGATGTGCAAACATAACGTATTGGCTTTCTGTTGAAAGGTGCTGAAGTCAAAATAAGCAGAACCTTCCCATCTCACGAAACGAGAGCTTTAGCATGAAATGTCCCAGGTTAGTATGACCAAAATGTCAAATATGAAACCATTTGTAACAATGTGAGAGGTGTTAGTAATGGAAGTTTGAACAATGTTAACACTTAAAATTTCAGCAGAACCATTTCAATCCATAAATGTATAAAAGTCATTTTACAGTGTGCTTAGCAGTGAAGACCAAGAGCTGTTATAAAAGAAGACGCCCTCAATGTCACTTCATTTTCTTTTATTCTTATTATCACATTTAAATCTCTCTGTAAAAGTGGTCTTGATAGGTAACTTTATTGCACATTTCAAGACTATTCATTCTGAACAGAACTTCCTCCAAGGAATTAACAGGTAAAGTGAGACCACTTTCCCCTCATCATCCCTAAATTATGCTGTGAGCACAGCACAGCAGGCTGGCAGTGTGCATGTCACAATGATTTGGACTGCCATGCCACACATGGATAATCTTAGAGGTGACTCTTTTGGTTCTGCAGAGAACCGCTGGTTGGTTACAGTGGTCCTTAGCTAACATCTTGCTGTTTACCTTGGAAAGACCTGAGAGTAAAGCAGGGTAGAAAGGGAGAGTCAAGGCTGGGACTTGTTGAAGAGGAAGAATTCCGAAAAGTAGCCATCATGGCCACATCAGCATCAAGGGCAAGAACACATCTGACCCTTCCTCATTTCACTGCCTCTGCTCACAGGTAAGTACATCTCCTAATTAGGTGCTGGCAAACTTGTTGTAAAGGGGCAGTGGTAGATATTTTCATCTTTGCAAACCATATCTTATTTGTTGCAACTCTGCTTTTGTAATGCTGCAGCAGCCACAGACAATGCAAAAATGGATGAGTGAGGCTATCTCCCAATAAATATTAATTATGGACAAATTTTAATTTCAAATAGTTTGCATATAACCGCAAAATATCATTTTTCTTTAAGATTTTTTTTTCATTTAAAAAATAATTCTTAGCTTACAAGCTGCACAAAAATACTCATTAGGTCAGATTTGAGTCAAGAATCATAGCTTGCTATCTCCTGTGATAAACCATAGGCTAGCCAGCAAGGAGGTCGACTAGTACTTCCTTCTTGACTGGGATTCATTCATCTAATACTCTGATGACCAAGTGGTATGATTTTCCTCAGTGGGGCAAAACTTGATGGCATACCTTCCAAATTGAGTGCACCTTATAGAAGAGCAGGATAACTTAGTTTCTACTGGCAGAAATTCATATTCTAAACTTTCTGAATGTTTACCTTCAGAAACAGTTATAAGGCCCCAAAGTTTGTCATTATTCAAAAGTGAACAGAGGTTTCTGGAACTGACAGCTTTTTTTTTTTTTTTAATTTATTTTGGAACTGACAGCTTTGAAGTAATCCTGGACACACGATAGCCTTGGTTTATGAGATACAAAGCTGACTGCATTCCCTGTGGCTCTGCTTAGTAATGCTATTGTTAATGCGGCAGGTATGTGAATGCAACATGCAGCCAAGCCTTGGCATGGGCCTTCTACATGGCTCAGGGTTTAATTTAGAATATAGTGTGACTTCTCCTTCTGACCACTGCAAGCACAGATGCCCAAGAAAAACAGGTGCACAAACTGGGCATCATAATAACTAATTGGAATAATCAAATGGATGGCTTTGTTACCAGAGGAATACAGTAGTGGGATTCCTCTGTCGCTTGTGAAAATAGGATTTTTGGGGTACCGCTGAAATAAGTGCTTTCAGAAGGGGAGAATGAGGTGTGGCAGAAGACTTTATTTGGGGGGAGTTATAAGCCTCAGCTTCCAATGTCCCATTTCCCTTAAGTCCTAAAAGAGGGGCAGCTGTGGGTTCAGCAAAGCCAGTGTCCAGAGCTTCCATTCCAAGTTGCACCCGAGACCGGTACATTCAGTCTAGATTCTGTCCATTGATCCATTGTGTGGAGCCCACATGGCCATGGAGCCTAGATGGCCATGGTTTACGTGGGCAAATGCAGGACACTGTGCCCCCTGCAACAGGAGTCAGATGTAAAAAGAGAGTGAGCCAAGAGCCTAGAGAGGGAACTCCCTTTGTCTAGGAGTTTAAATATTCAGGTTTCACCCCCTTTCCGTGGCCATGCCTATCTGGCCACTAATTTGTTCCCAGGTGTGACCAAAGGAAGGCACCTTCCCAAGTCACCCATACCTTACTGGGCATGCGCCTAAACTGCCTTTGTCCAGTCCCTTCCCCATCGATTAGTGGGGGGCAGACTTGGAGAGTGTTAAATAAGCAAAGCTATATAAATTGCATGCCTATATTATCTAGTCTTCCCTTTATTTGTTAAATAATAACCGATTATTATAATGGTATCAGCTTTAACAGAATAAAGTAGAAAGTGTAAGTTTTGTTACATTGCTAAGGAAGCATTATGTGTAGTGTTTCAACTATGTGTAGAATCAAAAACTGATAACTGTTATCTGAAATAGTTTTGTTGAATAGGGAAACAAAAACCATTGCAAATTGATGTATTAAAGAGTTTTAAAAGTTTCTTTAATAAGTCATACATCTACTTCATGGTGATATTTACACTATTCCTTGGCATGGGAAGTTCTTTTTATTAATATTATTTTGATAAGGGTGATAGAAATTGTAGTCTAGTGCAGGTCAAATGACATTGAGATACTAGTGTTTATATTTTTTATCTTCTAATGAATGTGGCCCAAATAAATATTTTTAAATACCACAAAGCATTTGCCATAACATAAATGGGTCTCAGTATAAAGTCACAGAGGAAAAGGGGTAACAATAATAGGAAAGGCAAGAGGTTCAAATCTCACTTTTGGGATTTCACGCATCAGGCGAAGTTCTGAGATCATCATCTCCCACATTACCACAACAGAAATGCGCTGGTGAGAAAATTCCGACGGTGAAGAACGTCTTCCTAATTTAAAACTGGTAGCTTTCTGGAAACAACATACTGAGTGTTCCCCATTTGAAGCAAAACAATATTATTAGTGAATGTTTAAACAGACCAATGGGGTGAGGGATGGCTGCTGCATTTTCAGAGAGTTCTCACTCCTGAGAATTATCCAGAGTCCCTCTTAAACCTGTATTCCACATCTGCATCAATACATTTATTAGATATTCATTAACTGGTGGGAGAGGAATGAGGAAACATGCCTGACTGCTCTGCAGCTGCTGACTGGTCAGTGGTCCTACAGTGTGAGGGCCAATCTCTCTGCCTTTCTTTTTATATTTTTCTCCGGTTTGATGCTTCATGTTAGCAAAAGGACTGCTGTAGCTATAGTATCAAATCTGCACTGAGAGTAGAAAGAAAGGGGGTGGGGGGGGGATATCAGCAACACCTTTTTATTCAAAAGCAAAAGGTCTCCAATATAGCCTGCTGCACAATCCTGACTTCAGTTGCTGGCTAGACCTGTCACCTCAGTGGCTAGGGAGGCCAAGAGGTGAGTACAGTATCAGCCTTTCCCATGTTTATAGTGAAAGGTGGACAAAGGCACCTGACACCATGGACAATAAGAATGGGGACTTGCTTCCCCAAGAGTCTGAGAGAGTGGAGGGCGGGGAGCATGGCTTATTCATCTCTGGCTATTTCCAGAGTCAATCACATGAAGAATGTGGGCAAAAGAAGGAACTGATTTAAAACAAACAGTACATCAGCTCGGGGAAAAACACTATCTGTTCACACAGCCTGTTTCCTCTTCTTCCTGGGCACACAGCTAGACTACATTTCCTAGCCTCTTTTGTTTCGTAGATAAGTGCTACTCCCACACCAGGTTCTTAAAATATCCCACACATGACAGCCCAAGTTCTTGCCTCTTCCACCAGCTTAATACAGACAACCAAGCCAGCCCTGGAAGCCAGATGTGGGAGCCGGCTGAACCACAGGATGAAGAGAGCCTGAGTCCCCGAGTCAGCACTGGGAAGAGAGCTGCCGGCTAACACACAACACACACACCAGGCCTCCTTTAGGCGAGAAACAAACACTTAACCATGTCTGAGCCACTCCACACAGGTGGGCTTATTTTCACAGAAGCTAGTGTTACCTTTAACAATACATCAATCTAAAGCTTACACGTCTGTTAGAGTCTCTGAGAATTTCATTCACATCTTTTGGCTCTAACCCCAGGTTACCCATATTGGTTTGTTTTAGAGGCTCTCTAGGTGTCACCTCATGTCACCTTGCCCCGGCTTCTGCGGCTCGCTCAGTTGGAGGATGGCCTTTCCAGGGAAAGCATGCCTGATGCCACTCCTGCCAACCAGGGGAGAAGGGCACCAGCCTGGCGTCCACATGGAAGCGAAATCCACAGACTCTTCCCCACTGTGTGTGAATTACTTGGAAGTCTGCTATGCTTTCAAAGTTTGTTTTCTCACATCTCTTAACTAGGCTCCTTTTATCAAAAAGCCCTTCTGCACACCCCATGATATGCTTCCAGGGAAGGTCTCGCTTAATCCTGAATGGGTGATTTATAACACCATCATTACGCCTCATTGTGGAGCCCTGTCATCTCAATTTCAGAACTCCCGTCCCTTTTCTGTTTACATTTTGTCTGCCTTCAGCCCTTCTCCAAATGCTATTGTGAGGAGATGCATTTTGTAGCTTAAGAGTTTGGCTTTTATAAGTTACTCTGAGCCATATTTTCCTTGTTCTCCTGCTCCTAGATGGAAAACAAATTGCATAAGGGAAATGGCTTTATAGTACCAGTCCTTAAATATTTTACAGGCAGAAATCTTGGTGGGTGGTTTGGAGGCTCAATTACTCTTCTCAGTAGAAGGTATAAATATCCCTGAGGGTTTACATAACAAAGCCAAGGAGACTGCTCCATGCCACTTAAAACCCGGTATTTACATCTGCCTCTGAAACCTAGGACTCAATGGCATGTGAGCATTCCAAAATGAATACGGCCAGCAGGACTGCACATGTTAACATCCATCCATCCATCCATCCATCTATTCAGAGACATAATAAAGATAGCTAAGTCATTCAGAACTATTAGGTGTGAGACATCATGATACTGAAAGCTGGCCTCTTGAATATACTTTTTGGGAGACAAAGCAGGTAGCCATGTAAGAAAAAGGAGCCAGAGAAGAGCTGTTGTGCAGAATTAGATGGCTAGCGGGCTACCGCTAAAATCAGAATATGAATTACAACTTTATAACTACAGTCTGCTTTACCATATTTGATCCATCTACAACCCTTTGAAGTAAATACTATTATCCCCACTTTATAGATGAAAAAAATGGAGGCTTGGAGAGGTTCAGCAACCCACCCTAGGTGGACAAGCTAGTGTGTAGGAGACATGGTATTTGTACCTAGCTCTGTTTTATAGAAGCCCAAGCCCAGTACTTTTTCCACTTTACCATGTGGTTCTCTATCAAGCCACCGGCTCACTGATGTCTACAGAGAAGAGAGGACGAGGCATCCTTTCTAACAGGAATGGAGAAAGCACCATGAGACGCTCCTCTAGCTACTGCCTTCCTAGAGTATTTGGAAGCAAAAACGATAGAACCAGAAACTCAGTGTGAACTCTGATGGTGGTGCTCCTATGCACAGATCTCCCTTTTGCTACTAATCATAGGGGAAAAAAAGAATGAAGCAGCCAGTAGAATTGACCAGCACTGGGGAAGCCTCCCTGTTTGAAGAGTAAGGTGTTAGGGTCCCCATGGAATTGTTTTGTGTTTTTCAAAATAGGCAGCCTGGAAGTGCATTCTTAAGTTTCAGGACCAGATCTGCTCAGTAGAAAAGAGAAGCTGAATAGGAAACAGGTAGAAAGCCATAGAAAAGTGAAGAAACAGTATAAAAGGGATCCTTGGGTACCCAAAGGCCAGGGATGCTCTGAGGAGGCAATAAGCAGTGACTTTCTGAAAGAGATGTACTCTAACTGGTGGCTTAGAAAGAAGCAGGGAGAGTTTTAATTTTTTGTAATAGAAAGGAAAACATATCAATAGACACCACTCCACCCTACCCTTTCCCCAATCATCAATTTCTAAACAGATATTGGAAGCAAACAAAAAGATAATGAAAGCAAAGGTGGCAAGAGCCAGGATCATGGGTGTCACTGGGTTTGGAGTCTGTTCAGAGCCAAAAAGACAGGGCACCTAGAATATCCCAATACTGTTCATTGAGTTGTAAGAATTATGTTCTTCTAAATTCTAAGGAAGCAAAAATAAAGTTTCAATGCTGTCTACTTCACACTTTTATCAGCACTAATTTAAGCCCCCATCTCCCTTATAATTCTGAACACAGGGAAAACAGACATTAATTAAGCAAAACTTTATCTCTTTCTACTCTAACAATAAAGCCAAGTTACAGTACAGTTATATTTTCCCCAAGATTTTTCTCCACTTAACGAAGACATTATCCTCGAGTTTTCAAAGTCACTTTACAAAAGAGCATTCAAGAGACATTAAAGTCAGTTTAAACTAAAAAGTCTTTTTGAAGTCAATAAACAATCAAAGAACAATGAAAAGAGAGCCTTTGATCGTGCCTTCATCTAAAGTCTTTAATTTCTGTTTTAATCTACGAGATGTGTAAGTCTTGTATTCAAATATACTTTACCTCTAGCATACAGTAAGCTTGAATTAAATGCCTGTTTTATAATTCGCTCTTAAAATGTATATGGATGTGTTTTATGCAAATGTGTATATATATGTAAATGTATATGTATATACATCACATACATGGACATACATATATATCTCATTAACTGGAAGGAGGTCAGTAGGAAGTTCTCTACTAGAAAAAGGAGAGAACAGTTTTAAAATTATTTCCATTCTACTTCTTTGAAAATTAAAAAATAAAAGAGAGAGAAATGAAATCTTTCGCTTTGAGATGCATAATAAGATCAAACACTATAATGCACATAGATTTTTTTTCCAGGGATACATTATTAATAACACAGGCAAACACATTACTAATCAATAACATGGTCAAGAAGTGATAAGGTAAGCACGTGTTTTGGAAGCTCCATGTGTAACACCAGTAAGGACAGGGACTGGGTTCCACCTAAGATCTGTTTACTTGGGCATCACAGGCAGCACAATCATTGCCTCCCAGGCTCTAGGGGTAGGATTGTCTAATCAAGATGAAGAAAAGGAAAAAAACAGTTTAATAAGCCCCATGTGCTAAAAGTCTTCCCTATGTGTGAACTTCTTTTTATTTAGGTGAAATTCACATATCATAAGAGTAATCCTTTTAGAGTAAACAATTCAGTGGGATTAAGGACATTCACACTGTTGTGGTTAGGGGCAATCAGGCAGGCAGGCAGGTGAGCGGTTAGGAGCCAGCAGTCCGGGATTGCGAGAGGGATACCCAACTGCTGGTTTAGGCCCAAACCGGCAGTCGGACATTCCCCGAGGAGTACCAGATTGGAGAGGGTATAGGCAGGGCTGAGGGACAACCCCCCGTGCACGAATTTCATGCACTGGGAGACTAGTCTGTATAATAAAAGCCTAAGTGACTGTTACGGCGGAATGACCAGAACAACCAGTCACTATGATATGCAATGACCACCAGAGGGGCAGATGCTCAATGCAGGAGCTGCCCCTGGTGGTCAGTGCGCTCCCACAGGGGGAGCGCCACTCAGCCAGAAGCCAGGCTCACATTTGGCAAGCGCAGTGGCGGTGGCAGGAGCTTCTCCTGCCTCTGTGGCAGCACTAAGGAGCAGCGAGCCGAGAGGTAAGGAGCAGCGAGCAGGCAGGCGGTAAGGAGCAAGGGGTCCCGGACTGTGAGAGGGTGCAGGCCAGACTGAGGGACTCACCCCCTCCCCACAGTGCATGAATTTCATGCACCGGGTCTCTAGTGTTAAATAAAGAGACTATGAGTCCATGTGCTTATTATTTAAAAGGCACATTACTCAGAGATATTGCCCAACCTTTGAGCTTGGGGTCCTGGGATAAAACAGAGAGTTCTTTAACAAAACGTTCCTCAAATCCACTTAGGAAAATGACAACACAGGCTGAGTGATTTGTAGGTCTACATCAGTATGATTCCCAATCCAGATTATTCATCCATGTTAGAAATGGGAATTTTTATAATTCTATTTCTTTCCCTGATCCTCCTTTCCCCTCCTTTCCCTGATTTCCCCTTTCCCTCCTTCCCAGAAATGAAAGGGAGAGAGTTGCCCTTATCTGACCTTTAGAGAAAGAAAGCCTCCTCAGGAAGAATGGGCAGGAGCACATTAAAGTGGGGCAGTGTTTCTGTACTTGCATCCAGAGGGGAAAGTACTAACAGATCTGGGTTCAAATCCTTCCTCTGCTTCTGCCATGGCCCCTAAACAACAGCTTTGTCCTGTAGAAAATGAGGATTGCCATTAAAATTAAATGTTTTATGGGCAAATGCTAGGCACTCAATAAATTTTAGTCCTTTGGCACCATTATTTCTATTCAGCCAAGTTACTTTGTTTGGGCTATAGGAAACAGTGAGTATGACTTTTGGCTCTGCTGTCAATTAACTCTTTCTTCCCTCCCTTTTCCCCTTCTTCCTCTCTTCTGCCTTTCCCTCTTTTCTACTGTTTAGAGTTAGATATACTAGGGTGCCCCTTGACTGCAATGCTAAGCAATGAGCCCTACATCTCAGTACTCCCTATGCCATGCCTCTCTGAGATAGATCCGTCAGAGCTACCAGGCATTCACTGATCTTGGTGTGCTCTGATCAGCATCACCTACTTGTCAACAGCACTGCCTGTGTGTCCCAGGTTCTCCATACCAACCAGCTAAGATTCCGTTCTGCAGAAGGGAGACCCCTTCATAAAACTGAACAAAACTGTTCTGAGGCCAAAGGTCCATTCTAGGAAGTTGGGAAGTTTGACTCACTCTTTTGTACTAATCATTCAGGTGATTGTATGCAAACAGGGCCCCAATATAAAACACTTCTTTAAACTCTTTACTTGACCATAAACCTTAACTAACAATACAGAGAGGCCCTGGGGTGAAGTGAGCATTAGAATTGCCCAAGTTTTATGGATCGGGGTTAGAACCCAATGATAAGACTTCATCCAAAAGTTTCTACAACTAACTGAAGAATCCAAAAAGGTTTATTGAGAACCTACTACATGCTAGATTAGTAAAATGTGTCCATGTACATCATCTCTTTATCTCATCTCATTGTTGCTCCTTGGCATGCTGCCAAGCCTTAACCCAGTAACAACACAAATGACCAGTCACCTTTATTTATCAATTAGAGGCCCGATGCACGATTCCTGCAAGGGCCTTGGCCCCTGCCACCACAGTGGCTGCCTCGGCCCCCACCGCCCCCGCGGCCACCTCAGCCGCCTCCTCTGCCTCAGCCACCTGCCTCAGCCCTCACAGCCCCAGCTTGGTCCGGAAGGTGGTTCGGAAGGATGCCAGTCTAATTAGCATATTACGCTTTTATTCTTATAGATAACAATAGGTGCTCAGCATGTCTGGACAATGCTGGACAGCTTCTTCTTTTAGGAATTTAAAGAATATACTGCAGAGCATAGAAAAGTCTCCAGCCATGTATCAATGTGCAGTTGGACACCTTGTTTTTCAAGGGTTGGCCTTTTAGCCAGCCTAGCATTTCATGATGCATCTCCAAAGAATTTCTTCAACTAGCCTTTCCCAGGAATGGACACCACCTACACTTATCTGCAAGGGCACCTCAAACATGTGCCTTACAATTAAATTGTCCCCATTTGTCCTGAAGAACACCACTCTCAAACTCATAATTCCTCAGTGCCCATGTTTATTTTCTTTCATGTTTTCTTTCTGGCACAGCAAGACCAAATCTGTTAATGTGAACCCAGAACTGCAGCAGGATATGGATTTGACACGAGGCAAATACCTCCCCTTAGCAAAGGCAAATAAAACAAAAGTTCAACGAGCCTCATAGCCAGTGTGCATAAATGTCACTGCATCTGGAAGGGGTAGATTGAGGACATTTATGAAATCATGACTCTCCCAGGGCAGCAGGGAAAGGTTACTGTGCCACATTCCGAGAGGGCCATGCTGGTGCCCAAGAGAAACGGCAGGGATAGGGCAAGGCTCTGGGAGGCAGCCATGGTTTGGATGCTCTCCGCGTGGCTGTCCCACCGCCCACTGTCTCTTTCTCAGAGCTAATCAAGGGAAGTGTAACTAGTCCAGGCGGCGGGGCGAGTTTACAACACCTGACAGTAACTATAACATACGCCAGTTTGTATTAAGATGTTATTGCACCTTTCCAGTTCTAATCACCAATTATGACTCTATTACTCCTACTTGGCAGTTCATCTGCTCCTGCCTCTGTGCAGGGCGACGTGGAGACGGACCTCTGATCTCCCGGTTCCGCTTCAGCGAGCGCGCAGCAAGGCGGCTGTCATCAGCAGACACTGAAGAGGTAAGGCATTGCTTTCCCTGAGATAACGGTACCTGACCTTACAACAATTTACTAAGGAAATACCTGCTTAATAGCAGGGTGAGTGCAGTTTCCTTTATGCTCACCACGGCACTGCAAATTAGCGACAACAGGATAAATCTATGGCCAGCTCACTAGACACTTCATTAAATCACTGTTCTCTTGCCTTGTAGCACGCTAATAGAATCACAGCCCTCGTTAGCTACTGAATAAAAGATCAATCACAGACTTTGAAAGCTCTAGCTACCAGCTTCCAGAGGAAACAAGGGAGAAAAGAGAGAGAGAGAGAATGAGAGAGAGAGAGAGAGAGAGAGAGAGAGAGAGAGAGAGAGAGAGAGAGAGATATTTAGGATCATCACTGAGATTCTGAATGGCCTCGCTGCAAGTTGCTTAAATTACCTTTTCCACAACTGACTCCAACTGTAATACTCAGAGGAACTTGTTAAGCCTGCTTTCAAGAGCAACATTCTAATATATGACTGCTAAGCCCTGGTCAAAAGTTCATAATGTGCATATGTAAAAAGGCACTAAATTGCCTGAGGGCTAAAACCAGAGGAGTTTAATTGTAGCAAAATGCTGAAAATGGTCTGTTGAGGGTCCTTCTATGGGGATACTGCTGCCTCTGGCTGATTGAAGTACAGAACATAAAAGCCTTACAACAATATTTCCTTAAATGCTGGGGAAACTGCCAGCAGTTGGTATTGCATGAATGTTGTGGTTAAAGAAAAACATTTTCCTCCCCTAAAATAAATAGAGTATTAAGAACTGCTCCAGCCCATAATTCTAAAGCATGACGGAAAAAGGAGGGCTCAATGATAATAAATAAGGTATAATTCATAGGGCATGTCCAATCGACTTGCAGTGTATTTTTACATGGGGAACATTGAAGGTAGTCAGGCATGACCTGTAAGGATTTTTGGACTGCGAATGGCTCGGATTTTGAAAACAGTTTGGCCCTAAAATAACAGCTGCTCCTGGCTGCCTTGCCCGTCCCTGGGTTAGATACACCCATGTGGAGATCCTTGCAAAGGGCCCTGTCTGGCTTGTCTTTATTTCTGCTTTAATAAAATGAAATCTTAAGTCCCAACTACACACACATATTTGGCATGTTTAAATGGTTTTCTTGTATCCAAAATTCTCTACCTTTCCTAAATACTCTCCCAATTTATTTTTTCCTTTGTGTCCTTACTAATTAGCTCCTCATTTGGATAAATGGCAATGCCGGTGACTCAGACTGCTTGGAGGACTGGGTTAAATATAGGACACCCATGAGAAACTAGAATTTGAGGTGGGCTCTCAGATTAAAAAGAGGCATTTGTGAAAGTTAAAGTTTTTATGGATCATGAAATACCATACGTCATCTTAATCAGGTTTTCAAATATATCATATATAAGAATCTGCACTTTTGCCCTAGTCAGTTTGGTTCAGTGGATAGAGCATCGTCCTGCCTACTGAAGGGTCCCAGATTCGATTCCGACAAGGGCACATACCTCGGTTATGAGCTCTATCTCCGGTAGGGGGCGTGCAGGAGGCAGCCAGTCAATGATTCTCTCTCATCATTGATGTTTCTGTTTCTCCCTCTCCCTTCCTCTTTCTGAAATTAATAAAAAAAAATTTTTTTAATATTTTAACACATGCACTTTTATTGTAGTCCCAGACTCACATGAAGGCAGAATAGTAATGACCAATTTTGTGAAGTATGTACTGGGGTCACAACCTGGATTATATCTGTGGTGAAAATGTGATAAATGAAATTAGCTACACCTGTATCCTTATTGATATTTGGGGTCAGTACTATTCTCCAAGAAAAATACGTCTTTTTAAAAAATATATTTTTATCGATTTCAGAGAGGAAGGGAGAGGTAGAAAGAGATATAAACATCAATGATTGGCTGTATGCCCCACATTGGGGATCAAGCCTGAAACCTGGGTATGTTCCCTGACCAGGAATCAAACCATGACCTCCTGGTTCATAAGTCAAGGCTCAACCACTGAGCCAGGCAAGATAAATACTTCTAAACTTGCAGTGGGATGTGGGTGATGCTTCCTAATATAACAGAACAAACTAAAAACTCAAAGAAAGCATCCATTTAATATTAATACTGAATTGCTCAAGGAATCTCTCTACCCTACAGGTATAATCCCTGCTATGACACCTGGTTTGGTGTGGAATAAATATATACATTTCATGTTTTCAAAGGAGTCGAATCCACTCTTTAGTTCTTCAAAAGCAAAGACAGAGTAGGTCACTGGATATGCCTGCCATACACACACCAACTTTCTCTCTTACAAACTGCACCTCTGAGTTACTCAGGCCGACATTCTCCACAGGAATAGAGAGCTTCAGAATGGCTAGTCGGGTCTGATCTCTGCTCTGTTCTCTGGGAGGTTGGAGAAATCTGTGCACATGAAACACTAGTATTTGATGAAGACAGGAGAGAAAGGGACATAGAAAGAATACATTGCATGACGGGTTATTAAATCGAAAACAACTAAGGAAAATATAAAGCATAAACTGTCTCTTTTGCAATCAGAAGTGTTGAAAGGGCAGCCTACTATTAGTCCCCGTTCCTTGATTCATCCCAGGCCCCAGGTCACACATCGCAATAGTCAGGAAGGAATCTATCCTTATAATGTGCCCAGGTCCTACTCCAAACCACTGAGGTTCCCAACAGAGGAGAGGGCAGCTCCTTTCACATGCTTGACTATGAGGCCAGTCCCACAAAACCATGCCCAGCCCTGGGGTTAGGGACAGAGCCCACAGAAACCTTGGTGGGCATGTGCTTGGAGATGCAATAGGGAAGGCACACACATTCAAATCAGATGATTAGTTCTGCTACTTACTACCTTGTGTGACTGAGGCAAGTCACTCAGGGCCTCAGTTTTCCTTATCTGTAAAACGAGCATAGTAATTCAAAACTCAATAGTTCCTCTGGAAAGTAAAGTTCAGTGGAATGACATATAAAAAATACCTTGCCCATTTCCAGGCACTCAACAAATGCTTCTTTGCTACCCTCTTGTACCACCCATGTAACTCTGAAAATAGTCCAAAGGATACTCAGAAATGAGAATATGGTGTACCACAGACAGGACTATTCTAAGACATGGTTGCAGTTTTCAATACAATTTCAATGGAAACCATGTGGACTCTCTGGGAGTCAGTGTATTCCAAGAATGATGTAACCTATCTGATATTGTCACCCACACTTAAGACTTGTTTCAAATATGGGAGCAAATGAGACTTATTATAAGCTAATAATTAATGTGTATTTAGATGCATGTTTATAAGCTGGTTACCTAGAGTCTAGAGAAAAGCATGAAAATGATATTGTCACTCATTGCTTCCATCATAAGCAGTCGTATTAAAGACTAGAGGCCCAGTGCACAAATTCGTGCACTGGAGAGGGGGGGTCCCCTCAGCCCGGCCTGTGCCCTCTCACAGTCCGGGACCCCTCGGGGGATGTCCGCCTGCTAACACAGGCCTAAGCCAGCAGGTGGACATCCCCCGAGGAGTCCTTAGTGCTGCCGTGGAGGTGGGAGAGGCTCCTGCCACCACTGCTGTGCTCGCCTCCCGTGAGCCCAGCTTCTGGCTGAGCGGCGCTCCCTCTGTGGGAGCGCACTGACCACCAGGGGGCAGCTCCTGCATTGAGCATCTGCCTCCTGGTGGTCAGTGTGTGTCATAGTGACCAGTCATTCCACCATTCGGTCAATTTGCATATTAGCCTTTTATTATATAGGATAAACAAAACTTCAAAGGCTGGCTTGAGAGTTCACAGGTGGCTTTTACTTTCTCAGGTTACTGACACCACATCTACATGATAAGCATTTCCATTTCTATTTTCTGCAAGTAGACCCCTGTCCCCATCTCAGTTCCCTATGTGAAAAGTGAGAATGAATTCACACCAAAAAAGTCACAATGAATGTGCTAAGTGACAGCAAAAGGGCTAAAGTCAAGGGGGCAAAGTGACATCCAAGAAAATGACGGCATTCAATTTCATCCCCGCTGAAAACATTGTAGTTTAATACCAGGCGTGAAAGTATATATGGAAATATCCCCAAAATAATAATAATAATAATAAACTCTCCCTGATCTTAAAACCATTAGCACAATCCCCATCACCCAAATCGACCTGCTGTGTGGGCTGCGTTTTATGGACACTAGAGAGACACAGCTTCCTGCAAAGCTGCAGCATGACTTTATGAATCGTCAGTGTCATCTCCATGCTCGGGGGTCCCTGTGTTTAACTCTCAGCACATCACAGGAGCCTGGAGTCCACAGGCCAGTGGTTTCCAGCTGAGCAAGTTAAGGCAGCAACCACACTGATTAATTCAGAGAGAGAGAACAAAGAGACAAAGTATATATTTAGTCCTTTTCTGTGAGAAAATTACTTTGGATTTACATAGAGAACCAATTGGGTATTTCTCTCTCTCTCAAAATCCTTTTTTTTTTTTTTTTTTAATTTTGCTTTCCTGAATTTCCCCGAAATGTATATGTTCATGAAAATATGTGTGCTGGGCATGCAGATGCCTCATATGATGAAAAATCTATCCATGAAATTCCAGGCTCTACCACCTCCACTCCCAGCACATACAACACCATAGAGCTTCAGTACCAACCCTGATTATAGGTACAGGAGCTGTGTCTTTTGTCCTGGATAGATGGAAATTCCTGAAACTGAACAGCACAGACTTTAAAAGGAAACGGCTTTTAGAACTGAACAGTGAAGATCCACATAGGCATCACAGCAACACCCAAGTTACTAGGCAGCTAAATTCTAGGTTAATTAACAAAAAAAAGGCAAAATAAGAGCAAGCTAGTCAAGAAGGTTCTGAGATGTTCCAAATTCAATTTAAGGGATCTGATGGACCAATGGGTTAAGAGAGAGTCATTCATTTTTCTATTACATATAATTTATTGGGATTTTAAAATTGAAACTTGTAATTTTTCACTTATGCCATCAAGTTGGATGAGAATGCAAACAAGTCACTGATATTAATTGCAAATATTTAACTGCATTGAAACCTGAAGATATTTTCCAAGAATACCCATTGGCAATATCAGCAGCCTTTAATAATGGCACAGACAAGTGCAGAAAGTAAATTTCGTTCCATAAAACGCCACTGATGCCTAATAACTTACAATTAAACCATGTACCAAATACCCTTATATGCACAGATTTTAAAGAAAATATGAAGAAATGTAAAACTAGGTGAAATGATTGACCCACACATGTCCTGACTAGCTGGAGAGAAGGGAGGAGGAAGAAGAGGAGAATGAAATGAAGCTGCTTCACACCATGAAAATAAAATCCTGGACCTTTGTAGCCATTTTCACTTAAAAGACATAGATGAATTGAATTTGTGACAGAATGCTTAACTCCTAGGCTACTTTGAAATACCAGTTATGCAAGAAATAGAATTCATTCAAAATACTGGAGATGCCCAATTCAGTTAAAACATGAAATAGGTTGAAAGTCTCAGAACGCAGTGTAAACACTCTCTTTTGAGGCAAACCTGAAAGTCTCTTAACATTTCAGTATTAGTTTTTAAATCTTTAAACTCATGAGCTTGGTCTAGATCAGTGGTCGGCAAACTCATTAGTCAACAGAGCCAAATATCAACAGTACAACAATAAAAATTTCTTTTGAGAGCCGAAAACCGACTTCTGCACATGGGCCACAAAGTTTCAATCGTACTGTACGTGCGTGCCCGCATGTGGTATTTTGTGGAAAAGCCACACTCAAGGGGCCAAAGAGCCGCATGTGGCTCGCGAGCCGCAGTTTGCCGACCACTGGTCTAGCTAATCCCTAAGGTTATGACAAACTACAGCCACCAAAACTGCTAAAGGAGGCCACAGTTCCTTCTGCCACACAGGCGCTCCTGATCAGTCCTTCCAAAGTGATCTGTTGGCCTCTGTTTAGATACTATAATCCATTAGTTTACTAATATTATCCCTCTAGGTCATAATTAATAGGAGCAACTAACCTGGGACAACTTCAAGTAGTAGTGTAAGTGAAGTAAATTAAATACCGAGGTGACACAGGGAACAGAAAATGTTGGAAATTAAGATTTTTTTCCCTCCCCAGGCCCAGTGAGGATATACTAATCATTCCATTGCCCCACCCCCCATATATTCATTCTACAGGCTAATTTCACCTCCAACCCACACACAGATGAAACATTGCGCCACCTATTGGCAAATGCCAGTATTCACAGTAGTTTACTAGTATACATGTATTCCTGGCTATGTATACATATGTAAGTATAAACGGACACATAATATACCTTTTTAAATATCAGACTGTTTATCTTACTTTAATGTTAAAATAGGTGATTTTTATTGTTATTTTCAAGTTCCGCGTAATAATATAATTTTAAAAGATCACATATGCTATATAGAAAATACGTTAACAAAAAAAAGTCAAATAATGAAACAAAATAATTAACTGGCAGGAATAAACACTGAAACAAAATCTGTAGACTACATTCAGCCACATCAAGGGGTATCTCCTTTATCTGTGGGGAACTCCTCAGTTTCCTCATCTAGAAACAAGGGAATGTGCCCTCTAGCCCGGACAGTCCAGAAAGTTCTCGAATCTAGTAAAAGCTGCTAAGTTCATGTTCCATCTATATGTGTCCTCTGTGATGTGCATGAATGTTATAAAAACAGAAAGTCCTATAAGAAGGGCTATTAAGATTTCTCCTCCAAAAGCTTAGCATTGTGGTGGTGGGGTGGGGGAGGTGGTGGTGGTGGTTGTGAATTAAAAACAAGAAAAAGTTTTTCTTTTTCTATTTACCAACTTTGGTGGAAGTCACCTTCACTCTCTCAGGACAAATGTGGAAGTCATGAATGATATAGGCATAGTGAAGCCCTGTAATTAGTCATTAATTTGTAAAGGACTAAGAGGACAAATAGCAAATCTGGCCTAAATGAAAACGCTTTCCACCATTTCATTTCAAGTGGTGAGAAGACATATTGCAGGAGAGCTTTTGCTACTCCTGGATAATCCTGCTTCGGAAAAGTCATTATCTGAGATTGGAGAAGGCCCTGGAAAGACCTTTAATGAGAACAACAGTAACTAAAGCAACAAAAATGGGAACAGACACAGATAGAGAGAATGCTAACAGTCGGCCTGAACATATGCCAACTCCCCTATGTGCACAGTAGATTAAAATCGTAGGCTGTGCACACACTGCATGACATTTCAGCATCGAAGAAGCCATCCGTCCAGTGGCACTGGTTAAGACGGTGCTTGCAGATGCTGCCAGCCCACAAGGGGATGAGTGTCTTCCTTGTTCACAATGCAGGCAGCTCTTCCTAGGGATGATCAGTCACCACTGAGCGCTAATTGGTTACTTCCGTCATCAGATGGCATTGCAAATTCCATTACATATCCTAAATCATGTTAACATGGTTTGTTAATGTTGGTGTTCACCAAAAGGCCACAGCTATTTAAATAATGAATAGATATGATAATTTGTAAACGTATATTGGAAGTACACATGTGTATATTCTAAATATTCTCTTCTTAGAATCTGTCTTACAATATTTGTTATACGTTATCAACAGAAAGACATAGTGAGATGTTTCTGAGATACTGCAGATTCATAATTCTAGTGATTATTTATGGAAATAAAAAATGCACCCATCTGAAGGAAAAATACTTCATGTTAAAATACAGTGCCATATTACCTCTCTCAGGTATTCTTCAGGCAAGAATTTGATGTTACTTCTTTTTTAAAAAAATAGTATTTTGTTAAGACCAAATAAAATAAATATCAGATGGTTTCTTTTGTTTAAACGTGTGTGTGTGTGTGTGTGTGTGTGTAGCGGAATACCAAAAAATGCATCTACACATCTACATATCCCATGTGTATTCATACCCATATTCAGTTAACACATTGTAAGTTGTTTCTACTTCTACTCTGGAACATCAGGGCCTCTGGACCCCAATACTATTTATATACAGGCCTACAAAATTTCTAAAATGTCAACTCTCTCAGCCTCATTATTTGTCTTTGTGCTAAAAATATCTTCCTCTTTCAAACCTACTTCCCCACTGCCATAAAAAAATGGCTATTTTGAAGCCCAGTCAACCTGGAGCCAGCAGAGGCTGTAGGCAGTAGGGAGCTAGAGCCTGGACACTTCATTCCATTGGAAAGGGCTTGAATATGCACTCAGTGCCTTTTAGTTATGTGACCTTGAGCAGGTCATTTATTCCCTTCAAAATCCCTTAATATTCACACAGAATAGTATTCGCAAAGAAACAATGTGAGAGATAGATACATAACACAGAGGACCCTGGCAGAGAGCAACAGCTCAATAAATATTAGTTTTTTGTATCATCATTGTCTTATTGCCATTACATCAATTCTAATATGAGATCATAAGATCCGAAATCCTTAGAAAGCCCTCAGTGGCCTACTTTTGCATTCATCTCCTGCATAGCCACCACAAATCTATGTTCATTACCAGAGCTTTTTGTATGACACTGATCTGTCTTGATTTAAAATCAACATTTTTGTTCATCATTATTTTCACACTAATTTTGATTTTTTGAAGTGTTTCATTAAAATTTTGTTTATCTTGATTACAAGTTTTTAGCATTCCTTAATTTTGTCCCTAATCTTAGTCCTGGCCCTACCATTGCTGCAAAGTCTACCTAAAATTTTCTCCTTTTGGTATCTGCATGTTCACCTTCCACATATACTTCAAGGTTCAGTAAAGATATCATTTCCTTTATGGAACTTTATCTGACTACTCTTGTATCTACCTATAAGACAGAAAAGTTCAGTGGTACCCATCTCACCTCAGTCTAACATGTTTTCATCTCAGTCCCATTTAACGTAAGTGCCCAAAGGCCAAGAATAATGACTTGCTCACTTTTGCATTTTCTACCCCTTAAGTCTGAGCACGAGGCACTCAATGACCAGTTATCAGATGGGAGCAGAACAAATAGTTATAGAGCAGAGATTTTCAAAGGACAGATTGCTATACAGTGAGTGGTCATGAAACTGGGTCACAATCAACACTTTAAAAAAATGAAATACAAACTGAAAGAAAACAGCAGAGGACGTGGCCCATCATTAGAATATTGTTTCAGACATATACTCATATACACACTTATTATATGAACAGACAAACATACATATATATACATAAGTACACATATAATGGGTTGTGGCATAAAAATTTGGACAGTAATAAAAAAAATGTTGGAAAGACACTTCTGGAGCAACAATGGAGCTTGATTTGTCATTAACTATCTGTCCTGCCATAACACAGAAAGTGCACGAGGTCCAAAGTCATCGAGCCTTTGGAAGTTTGAGAAAGCATCAGATTAGCAACATGTTCAAAGAACAACCCTGGATAACAGAGAAACCCAGAATACTGAAGTGGACTTACTGAAGAATTTTTTAAATATCAGCTAAAACATGAACATTGGTCTTTTATCAAATTAATAACATATATTTCTGGTTGCAATAACCACCATATAATGTTGGTGACAAAAAAATGTCACCTGGTGAAATTAGATATGCCCAATCTCAAATTGTGGGCTTGTTGGAAATGACTGACACAAAAAGAAAACACTAGAAAAACTATAAAATTTGGTGTGTACAGAAAACAGGTCATGAAATCTTCACTGTAAAATATGTATAGGGAAAAAAATCAATCCTGGTTAAAACAATTTCAGTAAAGTATTTGTTTGTGGGTTTTTTTTAAAGCATCAGCTTAACAACCATCTTTGTACTATTAAAAAACTGGATCAAGGTATTATTATTTTTTTTAATATATTTTCTTGATTTTTTACAGAGAGGAAGGGAGAGGGATAGAGAGTTAGAAACATCGATCAGCTGCCTCCTGCACACTCTCTACTGGGTATGTGCCCACAACCAAGGTACATGTCCTTGACCGGAATCGAACCTGGGACCCTTGAGTCCGCATGCCGATGCTCTATCCACTGAGCCAAACTGGTTAGGGCTATTTATTTTTTTTATTTAAACAATTTATTTAAACTAAAAAGAAACAAAACAGTCTACCCTTTCTTCCACCCAAATCTGGCAACCACTTACGTGTCCTCTGTGTCTATGAGATCATTGTTTGTTCTTTAAATTCCACATTTAAGAGAGGTCATATGATATTTGTCTTTCTTGCCCTAGCTGGTTTGGTTCAATGGATAGAGAGTCAGCCTGCGGACTGAAAGGTCCCAGGTTCGATTCTGGCCAAGGGCACATGCCTGGGTTGCAGGCTCGATCCCCAGTAGGGGGGCGTGCAAGAGGCAGCCGATCAATGATTCTCTCATCATTGATGTTTCTATCTCTCTATCACTCTCCCTTCCTCTCTAAAATCAATAAAATATATTTTTAAAAAATGATATATGTCTTTTTTCTGACTTATTTCACTTAGCTTAATACCCACAGTATCCACACATGTTGATACAAATGGCAAGAATTCTTTTTTTTTTTTAATGGTTGAAGAACATGGATACTTGAAGTTATTTCTGTATCTTGGCTATTATAAAAAATTCTGCAATGAACATGGGGGTTCATATAGCTTTTCAAGTTAGTGTTTTTGTTTTCTGCAGGTAAATACCCCAAAGTAAAATAGCTGGGTCAAAGGGTAGTTCTATTGTTAATGTTTAGAGGAGCCTCCATTCAGTTTTCCATAGTGGGCGCATCCAATCATTATCACCATGGTTCCCTTTTCTCTACATCCACAACAACACTTGTTATCCCCCATCTTTTTTTATAATAGCCATTCTAACTAGTATGAGGTAATATCTCATTGTGATTTTCATTTATATTTGCTTGATGATTAATGATGTTGAGCATGTTTTCATACCTGCTGACTATCTATATGTCTTCTTTGAGAAAATTTCTATTCAGACCTTATGCCCATTTTTAATTAGTTTTTTTGTTTATTTGTTGTGTTTTTTGCTATTGAGTTGTAAGAATTCTTTATATATTTTGAATATTAGCCACATATCAGACACACAATTTGCAAATATTTTCTCCCACTCAGTAGACTGCCTTTTCATTCTGTTGGATTTCCTTTACTATTCAAAAGCTTTTTAATATGATGTACTCCCAGATATTATTTTCCTCTTGTTGCTTTTGGTGTCAAACTTTAACAAATCATTGCTAAGCCTATGTCAAGGAGTTTACTGCCTAAGTTTTCTTCTAGGAGTTTATGGTTTCAGATCTTATGTTCAACTCTTTAATCCATTTTGAGTTAATATTTTTGTATGGTGCAAGATAGTGGTCAATTTTCATTCTTTTGCATGTGGCTGTCCAGTTTTT
Organism: Cnephaeus nilssonii; assembly: GCF_951640355.1. Lineage (NCBI taxonomy): Eukaryota > Metazoa > Chordata > Mammalia > Chiroptera > Vespertilionidae > Cnephaeus > Cnephaeus nilssonii. The sequence goes on along the minus strand of NC_137091.1, from coordinate 23,773,176 downwards.
CCAACACCACTTATTGAAGAGATTGTCCTTTCCCCGTTGAATGTTCCTGGCTCCGTTGTCATAAATTAATTGACCATATATGTTAATCAAGGTATTTAATTGACTTAATGGAATTCACCCTGTATTAGATTTCCACAAAAAAAAATTGATCAGTGTTGATATAGGTCTGATTAAAATGTTTTATTCATAAACACAGAGGGTTTTTTTAAGTCTCAAGATCAAAATAGCAGGCTGAAATAACTGGTTTTACCTCTCCCTTCCCCCAAACAGGTTTTCTAAATGCACAGCTACATGATATAAGAACCAAACAAAGAAAAAACAATTTATGGGACACTTACTCTCTATATGTGTCCATATGCACTGCTATTCTAGCTCCTGATGTCTTTATAAACCATCTTAAATAAAGTGAATACTAAAAAAATTTCTCACAAGATATATTTAAGACATAAATAGCTCACTGAAAAACAATAGTGGGATTAGGGGAAAGAAAATAGTCCAGAAATAGAAAGAATAAGAGCCAAAAAGGAATAGGTATATTTAATTAGATCCTTGAAGAATGGTGATTACATGCTTCCACACACAGAAATACATACACATCTGATTAAAAGATATATTACCTGGGTAGCTAGCATACTGCTAGATAGAAGGCAGTAACTAGGATTATGCTTTCCAAAATTCTGAAGACAAAATGGTTTTAATAATATATCTACTTTTTTTCAGGTTTCATATCAAATAATCTCTTTTGTCAAGCCTGGGCAATATGTATGAAATATAAACTAAGAAAAAGTTGCTCTTGGTAGGGTATCATTAAGAGGCTCTGTGGGATATGCCTGTACTGTAACCTAAGTTACTTTATTAATTCACTAGAGGCCCTGTGCATGAAAATTCATGCACTTGGGTGGGGAGAATCTCTCAGCCCCGCCTGCGCCATCTCGCAGTCGGGGGGGCCCTCGGGGGATATCTAACTGACTGCTTAGGAGGCAACCAGTGGGCCGATCAGACACAGGCCAGTGAGTGGCCAGCCACACCACCGATGGTCACCACCCCCTGTTCACTGTCCCCTCCCTCTGCCTGCTGGCACCCGCCTTGGCTGGCCTGGCACCATCCATTCGCTGGCCCGCCCCCCACCGACCTGTCATTCCACCATTCAGTCGATTTGCATATTAGGCTTTTATTATATAAGATATGTGACTTGCCTCCAAAAATAGATCTAAGGTAAGGTGACCAGACGTCCCGCTTTTGGCGGGACAGTCCCGATTTTTAACAATTTGTCCCGCGTCCCGCGGCGTTTTAAAAAAGTCCTGATTTTTGGAAAGAATGCACGACAAGCTAGGGAACAGTGGGAGAACTGGAAGGGAATATACGGTTTTCGGCAGCCATGTGGCTATTTAGCCATGATATGAGTTTTATATTATTTTTGTTAATTTTATAATGTTAAACTTTAATAATAACAAATAATTGTTGAGAACTGATTATCGAGAACTGCTAATCAAAGTTCGCATTGTTGATCAGTTGTTAGAATTCGACCACCATTGTTTGGACTTAATGAACAATGGCATTTTTTGGGATTGGCAATGACAAAAACATTTTGTAACTGTCTCTCAGACGATATACATCGTACTGCATGCTAGTAAGCTAGTTAAACAAGTGATGTCATTACAAATCAGCTATTCAGATAATTTAGGTAATTTATTTATTTATTTCATAAATACATAAATTTTCTTGAATTTAGCAGACAGTACTCGTATTATTTATATTTTATAGTGGCGGCAAAAAGTCTAGCGCTGGCCTTGAAAGTGACACGACTTACGATACGGCAAATTCAGAGGAAAAATAATACAAGTTAGTATTGTTATTATTTAGAAAGAAATATAGGATTAAAATAATTTTTAAAATATAGTTACTTTATAACAATCAAATTAATTTAATTTATAAACTAACAATAAAATATGTTCATGTAATTATGTACCTACTTACTGTGTTTTTAAACAATATGTATATAATAATTTATAATATAATTTTAAATTATTTTTTTAGATTTTTAATATAATGAGTAAGAAAAGAGGATGCAAATTCAACGATGATCTAAGAAGTGAATTTCCTTTTATTAAAAAAACCAAAAGCGATTACAATATAGACCAAATTTTTAATCAAGAAACCCCCCCCCGCCCCGGGCTGAAACTGGTTTGGCTCAGTGGATAGAGCGTCAGCTTGCGGACTCAAGGGTCCCAGGTTCGATTCCGGTCAAGGGCATGTACCTTGGTTGCGGGCACATCCCCAGTAGAGGGTGTGCAAGAGGCAGCTGATCGATGTTTCTCTCTCATCGATGTTTCTAACTCTCTATGTTTCTAACTCTCTATCCCTCTCTCTTCCTCTCTGTAAAAAGTCAATAAAATATATTATTTTAAAAAAAGAAAGAATGAAAAGACACCCAGACACCCCTCCCCCCCCCCCCCCCCCCCCCCCCCCCCGGTCAATGGTGTCCCGCTTTACCAATGTTAAAATCTGGTCACCTTAATCTAAGGTGACTTAAAGAAAGACCAAGCGAAGAACAAGGTGAACAAAATATCTCAGTCACTAAAAACTGGAGGAAGTTGATATGCTAACCAATAGCATTAATGATCTGAAAATGCATAAAACAGACCAGGAGCTCCAACAATATATCATGTTATCATTTCATTATCAAGCAGAAGATATTGTGGAATTCCTCAGGGGTTTTGCTTGGAGTTCAGAGTTTAAGGATATATCTTACATTCAGTGGCATAACTTCCTATGTTTTGTGGTCATGTAACAGACAACATCCCTGACAATAGCTTTCCCTATGTCCTTAGAAATCAGTACACTTACAGGGAAGTTTACATTGACTGATAGGATACAAAGAAAATTAGTATTTCCTGAGTGTCTACTATCCCCCTGGGGTTGAGTTGTGCCTTAATCCTCCAACAACCCAAAGATGTGGGAACTATATTCTCCATTTACAAAGAAAATGAAAACTCGAGGTGCTTAGTGTGACTTGCCCACAATGACAGGGGTCACTAGAAGGAAAGGCTGGGATTTAGAGCTAGTTTCTTCAACTTCAAAGCCCATGTATGGGGTTTCTGTTATATCACAACACATTCATCTTCAACAAAACAGAGCAAAGTGCTCTTCTTAGTTCCAACCCACCATATGATGTTGGTAATGGACTGTGGGAAATAAGTGAGTTAACACACAAAGGTACTTAGAACAGGGCTTACTTGGCACAGGTAAGTCCTAATAAATGTAAGCTGTTGTTTTTGTTGTTATTGCTTTCCTTTGTCCTCTAGATCTACACTTATTCAAGGAACACTCACAGTGAAACTCCCATACTGCTTCAAACACACGTCAACTCTTCTCATTACAGAGAAACATGTAGTTGTGTCAATGGAATTTGGCAAAGATAAGCTTAATTTTAAATTTTAAGTTTTTAAAAATATGAATCCAACAGAGCCTTGAGCCAGGCAATGAGAGAAAGTGGGATTGGAAAATGTGATAAACAGGCTTAACATTCAGGGAAAAGCAAACTACAGCCGAGAAAAGACCCTTCCATCCACAAGAAATATGCCAGCTCATTCCCAATGGGTGGTACAGAGAAACCAAAAAGAGGAAAAAAATCTATATTACCTTCCAGACTGGGTTTACTCCAGAATCTAATTCTTTTGAAATAAATTAATTTTTTTAAATGTCTTTTTTTTAAATCTATTCAGGTGACACTGGCTAATAAAATTATACAGGCTTCAGGTGTGCAATTCTATAATACATCATCTGTATGTTGTACTGTGTGTTTACCATCCTAAGTTAAGTCTCCTTCCATCACCATTTATCCCCTCTTTACCTTCTCCTACCTCTCCCCATGCCCCCATCCCTCTGGCTTTTTAAATGTCTAATGTCTCCCTTATAGGAAATCTGTTCAGGGTTAATACAGATATTTCAACCACGCTAATTTCATTACTTGGTCTTTTATGGTTATGGAGAATCAACAAAGGGACAAATTAAATAGAGCACACACAAAATCTAATGAGAAATGTTATGTTCTAAGAAGGAAAAACAGACTTACTGCATTCACCTGCCCAGGCATACTAAAATATCAAAAATATTTCAAAGTTCCAAGATTTTATAGTTTCTTTTTCTTTTAAAGAGTGAGAATACTAAGAAAACATTATGCAGGTCTCAGTAGTAGATATACAGTATTTTTTTTGGACCTAGTGAATATACTTTTATAATGTTCCTGTGAAAGGAGGGACTTTCTAGCTCAGATTACTTGGACAGTCTCACTGTTTATTCTTCCCTTTTTTGAGCAGTCAGAAGAGATTTCTCTCAGTACTTCAAATAAATAAGATATCCAGCTGAACAAACACCATACATTCCCTTGGATTACTTTGGCTTCTTGAAGAATATTTCACTTTCTTTTTGAAAAATGTAAATGATTAAAGAGACCCCATCCTATGAAACTTGAGGATGAGATGTTTCAAGGGTGCAGAGTCCATACAAGGCAGAATGTGTTCAGGAAAAGAGCTTGATATTTCACAGGGAAAATGAGAATATTACTAAATAAGAAACTTTACTTATTATATATTTTAACAGGCTTTATAACATGAAAACCAAACTTCAGCATTCCAAATGAATCTCTACAATATTTTCTGAAAACAGCAAAATAAGTTTTTTCCCTTAGATTTCTATTTAATAAAACAAACCCCAACATAACAACAACAACAACCAAATCCTCAAGACTATGCTTAGTCTGGAATAATATTCTACATGGGCTTTAAAATGATCAGTAAACCTTATCTCCCTGTATGGCTTAAAAAGAGTCCAGGGTCTCTGGCCAATTTTTGAAACTCAAATCAAAACTTGGCTGTGAATGTTTCTTTAGAAGGAAGACTTGGGCCATTGATTAACACGGCCCCTTGTACTCAAGCAGCAATGAAAACAAATACTTGACATAAATATATAAAAAACAAAGTGGTACATCCGGTATCTCTCTTAGCCCAGAAAGAGGGAAGACAAGAAGAATACAGGAAGAATGCACATAGGAGAATAGCAAGGCAAAGATTAACATGTCAATAAGGAAAGCTTAAGGCCAGAAAATATCAAAGCCTAGGAGTAAATCTGCCACCAGATAGCCTACCAAAAGGCACACAAAAAAAGACCCAAATAAATAAATAAATAAAACAGAAAACTCCAAACTGAACTTGTAAAAAGTGACAGGCAGCTGCTAAGATGGGCCCCAGTACTTCCGGTATTCAGGCCACTATGAAACCCTCTCCCGTGAAAGGGTCAGTCCCAGTGACTTGCTTCTAGTAAACAGAATGGGGAACGGTAATGAGATGTCACCTCGGTGGTGAGGTCACACAGGACTGTGACTTCTGTCCTGCTCTTAGGCTCTATTTCCTCCTTGGCTTACACACTTTGATAAAGTAAACTGCCATGCTGGAGAGCCACTGTGGCGAGGAACCCAGAGAGGGGCCTCCTGCTAAACACCAGAGAGGAACCCCAGCCTTCATTCTACTAGGCCCCAAGGAACTGAGCTCTGCCAGCAAGCACTTGAGCTTGGAAGTGGACTTTCTCCAACTGAGCCTTGAATGGCTATAGCCTGGCTGACACCTTGTTTGTAACCTGAGAGTTGACCCTAAAACACAGGGCCCAGCTAAGCCATGCCCAGGTTCCAGACCCACAGAAACTGTGAAATAAGAAGATACGGTGTCATAGTGATAAAAGGGCACAGGCTGAAGCCAGTGCGTGTGAGGGGTCAGCTGACAACCTGATTCAGAGCTGCATCACCCTGTTTCCCTTCACTCCACTGTGGAGAGTCCTGAGGGGTCTGCATGTCGCAGATGGTCTCACCACAGGCTCCTTACTGAACTAGTTGAGATGCCATTAGTGTTACTGAAAGTTTGGAATCCAGATCCAAAAGGGTTCTCCAAGGAATTTTTGGAGCAGAAACAGTTATACTAGAGGCTCAGTGCACGAAATCCATGCACTTGGGGTGTGCCTCAGCCTGGCCTGTGCCCTCTTGCAGTTCAGGAGCCCTCAGGGGATGTCTTGACTGCCACAGAGGCGGGAAAGGCTCCCGTCACCATCACTGCAGTCTCCAGCCATAATCCTGGCTTCTGGCTAAGCAGTGCTACCCCTGTGGGAGCGCACAGACCACCAGAGGACAGCTCTTGCATTGAGTGTCTGCCCCCTGGTGGTCAGTGCATGTCACTGCAACCACTTGGTCAATTTGCATATTAGCCTTTTATTATATAGGATAGTGGAAATGACTGATGGTGTGTGTGTTCTCATTCAGAGATTTCAGAATAAAAAGTGTGAACCTGCGTCAGTCTCCCTATTTAATTTCCTTTTAAATTATACTGTTCTGTGAGATCCAAAGCTTTGGGACAACTAACCTTGGTTAACCAACTCATTTTACAGATAAGAAAATTGAGGCCCGAAGATGTTAAGTGACATGCTCAGAGATACACCATCGTGTATTGCGAGCTAACTCTAAAATGACATTCTGTGAGACAAAGTATAAAGATGTAAGATCAGGAGCATGGAGCCTGGCACTTAGTAGGCTCTCATGTCACCTGAGAATATGTCCTCAGTTGATTTTCAAAGTCTTCATTAATCTTAGAGTAATAAGAAGGCTGGAGGGTATGGATTTTAGTTTCTGAATAATTCAGAATACCAGATTTGAGTTCCTTTTATTGCTGCCAGAAAAACATTACCTTCCACCTCACAAGGAAAAACCAACGTGCCCGGTTAGTTATATGAGAATCAAGGTTCATAGAAGAAACATTTCAGAAACATCATCACCGGGCAGCACAAACTCCTGGCATCTGTTTAATCGTGCCCGCCTCCAGTGTCTCCGCAGCGCGACAGCCAAAACTCACTGGAAAGAAGTATGAAATTGGAGAAAAGGAAGTTGAAAGGGGGAAGATCAAAGGAGGCACCACTAACTTAAAAGTAATGAAAGAGCCAGAAAGAGAGTTAAGAAAAGGCAATGCATTACCGAGATGCCAACGGGGACACAGAAGAAAAGGAAATGAGGAAAATAAAACTGGGAGAATTTCAAATCTTGGTTAAATGTTCATTAAATAATTTGTCACACATATTAAGGCTAGATCGTCACTTTTTCCCTCTCGGTTGCTCATTCAGGAACAAAGGCCTAACCAGGCTTAGAACACTGAAATGCAAGGCCGAGAAAATACAGCAATGAGATGCAATGGCCTCACAAAGCAGGACATAGTTCCCTTGTCTTTGTTTTAACCAGAGGGGCTGATCTATCCTCAAAGCTAAGGTGTGCTGTTGGTGGCTTTAAACAGCAGCCAGGAGGGCTTATATTACGCACCATGGAAGCCCTTCTAATTCTAGCTTCCATTGTTGCTCAGTGCTTATTTAGACTTGTATATGATGTGTTTACGCTTAAAGTTCACAGGGTGAAAGAGACCATCTGTGACAGACATGGAGCCATCATTAGGAGAATAGGCATCTTATAGTCAATGGGAAGATAAGCCTTTTCTTATCTGAAAATATAATGACGATAATAATAGTAACAGTAACAACAATAATAATACATGTTTACTGAGTATCCAGCATTCCTATACATTCATGATCTTTAATTCTCAACACAGGCAAAAATAACAATACAAGTTAATGTCTACTGAACACCTAGTACCTTCTAGATGTTGCACATTCATGGTCTCCTTCAAGTGTCAGTACAAGCCCATGTGGTAGGTATAGCATCCCCGTTTTACAAGAGAATCTTAATCAGGTCATGAAATGTGCCTAAGAGTTAGCGTGGGATGGAGCTGGGGTTTGACCCGAGAGCTGCCCAGCTCTGAAGCTTATCCTATCTTTCCTATACCATGCTGTTCTCCCCGTACATATTTCCCTTCCCTACACACACCTCTGGGTAGATCCCTCCTGTGTCACTTGACAAGGAGTCAGGGGGCCTTGGTTCTGGCCCCAGTCCTGCCATGTACTAGCTGTGTGACTCTGGGCGGGTCCTCTAGCCTCCTCCATTTCTTTATCTACACACTCAAACTGCAAACCTCTGCATGTCAGGGAGGCTAATGATAAGAAATATATTAATAACTGTCATTCATTAAGCACCTAATCGTTTTTCATTTATTCATTTACAAATATTTAGTGAGCATTTACTTTATGGACCAGGATACAGTGGTGTGAAGGCAAAAATAGCATTTTCACGAGAGTGGGAGTCAGCCATGAAATACAAACCACAGAAATTATTTGTGTTCAATGCTACGAAGGAGAAATTTCGGGGGTTCTTCATGTACTCATTCAGCACATGTTTATGGAGTGCTTTATGCATCAGATAATATTATAGGTACTGGCTCATAAGAGAAAGTCTTGACCTAATGCTCTGCTGAGGTGTAACGTTTGGACTGAGTTTTGAAGGACGAATAGAACGTAAGTGAGAGAGGAGGAAAGGAGTGTTCTGGACTAAAGAACAATCTGCTTCAACAGCCTGACAAGGGAAGGAGAAAGGAGCTGAAAGTGGCTAGAGGTAAAACTGGTTGAGAGGAAGGGGGCCAGATACGGCCAGGTGCCTTCCACTCAATCCTCACTTGCTTTCACAGTGACCCTATATTCAGACTTGACAGTGACAAAACTATATGCACACCTATTCAATTCAAAGCCATTATTCCACCCCTTTTCCTTGACATTAGATCTCCCCTCCTGCCCTAGAGACACAAAATGCCAGGAATGCACCTTCTCAGCTTCCCCTGCACCTAGGATGGACAACTGACTCAATCCTGGCCAGTGAGCTGAGAGGAAGTCTTCAATGGAGGATAATTCTGAGACAGAAGCATAGGAGGAGGGGCCCCATCCCTCCCATCCTGTAGGATACAATGGCTGGCACTGCTGCAGCCATTTTATAAGCAGAAGGAAAGAGGCAAGACAATCACAAGGAGCTGCCTATATATAGGAGCCAAACGCATCCCTGGATGCCTTGGGGTTCCTGGACCAATGAGAAGAACAGATCTCTATTATTCCAACCACTTTTAACTGCATCTTAATTAACTCACAGTCCAAAACATGTCAAGTAATGTAGAAAAGGAGCCTCCGAGAGGCTGAATAATTTCATTATTATACAACTAAAAAAGAGGGGGAACCTGAGTTTTAAACACAGGTCTAATGATGCTAAACCCTTCACTCCTTTGTGCTCTACCATATCCCTTGGACTCTGAATTGAACAAACACTGTAAATTGTAAAACTCCGGACAGAATTGAGCCGTGGCTAATAAAATCAATGCTAATGATAATGCTGTAAGAAGGGTGTTGAGGCTGCAGGGATGTGGCCTCAGCGAGGAGAGGAGCCCAGCCACCAGGTCCCTCTGTGCAGGTCTGCAGGAAAGCTCAAGTGTGGCCCAGCCTCGAGGGTCCTCAGAGTCTGCTTCTCTAACACTTCTAAATGGGCAAGAGCATAGCAGCCAGAGAATCAGTCCTCACTAGGGAGTCTCAAAATATTTAGATTTATCAAGAATAGGCTGAAATTTCTACTCTGAAAATGTTATTTCCTCCTCCCAACAGAAAAAGGTCCCTGCTTTCTACTCCATGTGCCAAGAGTTTCAAGGGGGGGTGGGGAGGACTGTCCTTGACAGTATCTGGGGTGTAGTGAACTGCAGGTATTTAAAGGGGAGAGGGGGAGAGTATTTTTCTAAAACACTAATTTAAAGAACAAATCAACATCTATTATCTCCTTCATTATGTTTTAAATTGTCCAACTATAAATCACCCTGCAGCAGGTTATTCAAGGGCAGAATTACCCAGCTTGGCTTTCCCGAAGGTTAGGAGAATGACATCTTGTGCTTTTTCTAGTTTAATTTATAACTTTGCAACAGAACCGGCATTGCAGGCCTGTCCATTAACAGGGTAGCTGAACATCTGTTAAAACTCAGCACAATGCCTGGCTTTACGCGGCCACAGGAAACGTAACCCAATCTTTTCAAAAGTTCTACCAACTCAAGCTCTTTTTTAATGTAAAATGATTTGAAAATGTAGCTCCCTAAAACATCTGCTAAGCTCTTGCTCCCCTAACACATGATATTCTTTATACTGTTACCTGCCAACACAAATATTTGGTTGCACAAAACACCCTAAGAAGCACGTGATGGTACTCAGCTTCAGATTTACATATGGATCCGCACAGGGCTGGCTGGGGCCTAGGATGTTATTTCCCAGAACTGAAAGCTTATGTGGGGGGATATGGAGGGGCGGAGGGTTAATTTCACGAAGGCTCTTTCAAACATGTTAAGAAGAAAACATAACTGTACAACGGATATCTGTGGCAGGGGTACTGTGGGGCACTGATGCAGAAAGTGAACTTGGGAATAGATGACGAAGGTTCTGAGGCTGAAATACCATTTGCTTGAACAAGTTCTCTGTGCTTCTAAATGCAAAATGAGGATAATAATTCCATCACTGCAGAAGGGTTGTGAGATACCCAAAGATCCATATGCTGATATAGGAAGCATCATGGTGCCCAGCTTACACTGCTAAGTTGCACCTTACTGAGAGTATGCCAGGAATATAAAGTCATCCCACTGGGCAACAACTGCAGGTAGCCACAATTATCCTCGAAAATACAGTATGCCAGGTTTTGTGAATTAAACCTCATAAAGCAATATGTATGTATGAATATATCTTATACTAGTAGACGAACATACAACATATATTCATGTATATATATGCAAAATGTAATTTTAGAATATTTTAATTGCATAAAAAGAGACAGAAAATAAAAATACAGCACACACGATGTATGTGACTTCATTATTTAAAAGCTCCCAGCAAACATCAGTTTCCTTAAAGATGTTTTAATAGCAGCTAGTTGAGGAATCTTGCATCTTTTTTAAACATGAAAAAAATCCTATTACCATTTTATCCACTATTGTTATTTTATCATAAATTGGAGGGCACACAACTTCCCCAGGATCCCCAAGACTCTGTCTTGTCCCCTAGACCTCAAGAGTAAGAGAGGGCAGAAACACACTTTACCAGTGGGGGTCGCTGAGCTGAAAATTAATCCCTATGAGTTTCTCATTAGTGATTATTATACTGCAGGCGGCCAAAATGGAAAAATTAATTAATTTCAAAGTGATAATGCATTTACAGCAACAATTAGAAATGTATAACTGTAAAAGGGCAACATTTAAAAGACAGATTACATTTAATAAAGTTACACAAGAACATCCAATTGTAAAATTACTGATCTGCAACAATATTCCTTAAAGAGGCACTTAAAATAGCCTGACTCCATGAAGGGTGACCTAATTACTGTAACTAAAATCACCATAGTCACAGCAAGTCACAGCAAATAAAAAAGGGACACTGATATTACAATACTGCTGTTTAATACTTCAGGGAGCAGGCTGTGGGGGAGAAGCCCATGCAGGGCTTCCAAGCACAAGGCCGAGTTGTAGCTCTTATTTCCTTGACCTTGTACAATGGAATATGGACTCCGGCAACACCCGTGTCAAGGGAAAACACTTTCTCTGAAGTGAAATGCACAAGAGGTGATAGGAATCCAACGTTTCCATGGGTAGGAATGGGAATGCAACTGCATGGCTTATTTCCAAAAATGTGTTTGCATTACAACGGCAAACTTGCACTCTTCACCCATGAAACAAACGTCTTCTCATGATAAAAGCAATCAGAAGCAGCACAAAGAAGGAAAAAACACACAGTGACTTTCCTAATAAGCCCCGTCTATCCCGCCAGTAAAATACAATGATCCCAGGTCTATGCTCATGCTGGTTTCTCCTCTGAGAGTCTTAAATGTTTATGAAAGAGAAGTGATTGGCTGTGAGTTCAACAAACAAGTCCAGAGTTCCCACCCTCCTCATGCACCTATTCATATGGAGCTCTAATGGCTAAGAAATACCATCAAATACCTACATGTATAACGATATTACTAGAATTTTCCTAAGAATCTAAATTTAGCTACATAGTGCATAGTCTTCCTAATCAATAGGCTTATCTAAAAAAGTGCATTTGTGACATTTAAAAGATGATCACTTGGGACAGGAACATGAAAAGTCTACTGCACAGTGGTTTCCGCAGGAACCAGATGTACAGGTTGGAGAACCAAGCACTACCCAGCTGACCACCCTCCCTACCTTGCCTATAACCCTCTCCCCGGGCCGTTGAGTTCAGGGATAAAAGTCACCCGACCACCACCAGCAGACTCCCAATTTACAGAGTTCTTTAGTTCCGTGACCCCTGTATCCATTGGCAGCAATTACATTTTGGAAAATACTGTTCAGGACCAAGGTAATATTCACAACAAGAATAACAACCATCATGGCAAGAAGTGCCACACACCTACCATACCACAGGCACTGTGCTGGGCACATTATTCAACTGTGCTTTCCAACAGTAAAAGACAGATTACATTTAATATGTAACAGGGTGGCTGTTAGGCACGTGCGGCTATTTACATTAAATCAAATTGAATTAAAAATTTAGTTCTTTATTCATATTAGCCATTTTTCAAGGGCTCAATAGCCATCTGTGGTCAGGTGGCTAAACTAAATAGCAAGATTAAAATCTGCAGATTAGAAAAATACTACATCAAATACATTGCATAAAATGTGCATTCTTCATTCAAGTTACTTCTTACTGAAACACTTTCATAGAGGAAGTTTCTAGATATGGTTGTTATATGACCATTAAAAACATAAAAACGTCATAGTTACCTTTGTGAAAATTTCTAAATCTAACCACAGTAGTGTGATTCATCCAAAATAATTCATTGTTGTGGAAGTAAAGAATAAAACACACTTCTAGCCAACAAAGTATACCCCAGGAGAGGTGTATAACCAGTAAAAAATAATTTGGAACATCAGATACAGATTCTCAGTGGAAATAAAGGAATCACATCATCTGATAATTCAACAGTCACAAATCCATGTTGTTCACCTACTAATGCAAAACACGGTTACCAAGCGCTGCACTTTCTGAATAATAATAAATAAAATCACATCAAAAGAAAACCAATAATTGCTATCAAGACTTTTAGCCACACTAACACAATACTGAGAAACCACATCTCCCACCCAGCTCTCCGAGACACCTTTAGAGAGACAAACATAATCGAAAGTCGATTGAAATGTGTTCAAGGGCCCTTTCCAATGGCTTTAATAGGCTTGATGATGTGATTAGCAAGACCAGACTCATCATTCCAAGCGGTGAGAGGCTGAAGAAAGCACGCCTGGGTTTCTCAAGGAGCCTTTAGAAAGGCACAGTGAATGGGTCTGCGGTGACGAAGCCGTTCACTTACCATGGACTTGGTGAAAGGCCTGGCCAAGGTAAACAGCAGCGTGTACACCCACCAGTTGCGATGAAGGGAGGAGTACATCATGTTTCCTGGATGCACTGCGTTGGAAGTGACCCCTCTTGGGGACAAGCGGCGATGAAGCTCATTGGAGAAAAGAATGTTGCAGAGTTTGGACCGGTTGTAAGCCAGCATGGCCCAGTAGTCATTTTTAGATGGAGAGAGGCGGCTGAAGTCTAGCTTTCCTGAGGAATCATTAATATCTGTAAATCTAAAAAAAATAAAATAAATTAAAAAATAGAAAAGATGACATGAAGCAGCCAAGCTCTGACATCTGATATAGCTTCTTAATTTTTATTGAAAATCTGCAAAATTACACAAAGACTACTGAAAACTCAATGATGCAAACCTCTAAACAAAGTTGCCCATAAAAATAGACAATGGTGATTTAACAATATAAACCAACTGGATGCAAAGACAGGCTTAATAAAGACCCAAATTCAGAGAGGGAGCAGGCTTAACATGCTAAACAGCCCCCGCCACTCACATATATTTTTCAAAACTTTCAATAGGAAGTTCAGGGATAATTAAGTTAAATGGAAAAGCATCTTACATGAAGGGTTGCTGCTTTTGGAAGCAGGAAGATATCACATTGCTAACCTTTGACAGGGTTTTCCTGGGTTATTTTAGCCAATGCTGGAGTCCTGTATAGTTTCACTAGAACATCCAAGTAAATATATAGATGAGTCTTGCTGCCTCCAAGACTCTTTTTCCAGATTAAAAATTAATGATTATAAAGGGGTTACAACCTTGGTGAGGTGCCATCAATAGTCTTATATGTTTAAAAGACAAATATAAACAAGGCCAAAATGAGTTCTGGCAGGGTCTAATGTTTTTAAGTATACCCATGGCATGGATACACACAAATCAAAGTAAGTAGTTGATGTTTTATAATTGGGTCTGACAGAGTCGTTAAACACCAGCTGTTTGTTTCTTTCCTTTCTTTCTTCCTATTAAAAAAAAAAAAATCAACAACAAAGTAGTGACTGCCTATTAAAGCATGGATAATAACAAAAGGATTTTCTAGATGATGGACTCGTCATTGTTAAGAACTTAGTTTGCTTCATTAAATTAGCACTGAGTAATAAAGAAGCACAATAAGAGGAATCTGGGTAACTGCTGTGTGAAATAAAGCAAAGGTAAAATGAAAACGATGGAATAATCTGGTCATTCCTTACTTAACATGAGCAGTTCAGTTGAGCTATGACTAAAGGAAGCATCCCAGGGGCAGAAGAAATACATGTTTTAATGGAAATTAAATATCCCTTTTTTAGGACTCAGTCGGTGACATCCAGTTTCTAGTGTTAAATTACATTGCTGCTCTGAGGTCATCAACAAAGCTGATGGCCATAAGCACCATCATTGACACGGCAATGGGACTCGGAAACTAATTGTTGGCTGCCATCCCTTCCCAGGTCCCCAAACCACCGTGAGAGCCCAGACTTCTGAGCTTAATCCTTTTAGGCAGTGGAACTTTGCAGGAAATTTAAAAATTTACAGGAGCCTTTTTCTGATTGTCATTATGATTCTGGGTGGCAGGGGGTGGGGGCTGTGAATGATAGCTGTCCTGCAAGGCAGGTGGAGTCTCGCTCAGTGAGGACTGCTGCACTGGACATTCATGCAGCTGAAAAGCCTGTGTGATTGTCTGAGCCTAGGGCCTAACTGTGCTTTACATGTGTGCACAGCTTTAACACCCACTGGATTTCTGGGAGGGTAGTACAACAATTGTATGAATGAGGAATGAGTACACTTTCAGAGTTCGTGATTAGGGCCGGGGGGGTGGGGGGTGAGGCTTAACTCAATGCTGGTGGCACTGGAGTCTTGGAATGCCACATGCCTGTCCACAGTCTGCATTTGTGAATATCCTCCCCCCCAAGGTGATTTATGCCTGGGCATGTGCATCTGATACTTACCTTTCCTGTAGTCATACCCAAGTGTTCTCATGTAGACACATGCTATTTTGCTTCACATTTATTTTTTTTCTTTATATTACAGTAAACTAACATATTGAATTAAAATATATTTATGCAGGGAAATTATATTACTTCTGAACTATATTTTAACATTCTAAGGAGGCAGCAATTTTCAAACAATGTGCCGCAAGAATTTTTAAAGCACGCCCTAACCTGTTTGGCTCAGTGGATAGAGCGTTGGCCTGCAGACTGAAAGGTCCCAGGTTCGATTCTGGTCAAGGGCATGTACCTTGGTTGCGGGCACATCCCAAGTAGGAGGTGTGCAGGAGGCAGGTGATTGGTGTTTCTCTCTCAACAATGTTTCTAACTCTCTATCCTTCTCCCTTCCTCTATGTAAAAAATCAATAAAATATATCTTTTTTAAAAAGAATTTTTAAAACATGCTACAGCTGACTATTTTGTCAGGGACACTGACCTCTTTTCCCTAAGATTGTAAAAAAAAAAAAAAAAAAAAGACAACAGACAACACAACAATAGCAATCCCAAGTGAACAAATCAAATTATACAGATTTCTTTGTCAGAGCCACAAAAAATGTATTTTTTGGTGTGCCGCAGAATTTTAGTAATTACTTTATGGGTGGCATGAGATGAAAAAGGTTGAAAATTACTATAATAAGGTGTTAAGGAAGAGTTGTTACAAAAAGGGACTCTTGAGTTGAGAACCCAATGATCCAAGCCATAGGCCATCCTGGAAATGCTACCTACTTGAGTAGAAAAGTGCATCAAGGATTTAGACAATATCTAAGAGGTATAAGATAAATATAACATCCTTCCCTCTCCACTCACCTATTGCAGGAAACCCTTCTTGGCATATTTGTTTAGTCCAACCCAGCTCAGGTGCCATTTCTTCCAGGAAGCTCTCCCTAACTAACTCTACCACTGCCGGTTGTCACACTGATTTCTTAGGTGGCAAAGGAGGATAGATTGAAAAAAATACAAAGTGGACTGAAATGCATGTTTCCACAGAAATTAAGTATCCAATCTCCAGGACCCAGTCCATGATAGTATTAGTGTTCAATAACCTTGCCACCCCTCCAAGATCAGTAACAAAGCAAATTATGCCATCTTTGTATTTTATCCACACATTCTGCCTCTGTCATTACCACACCAGTCTACAAGGCATTTGTTCACCTGGTTCCAGTGCTAGACTGTGAATTTTTTTAAAAGATAGACAATGAGCCGCTTGCCTGTTCCCTCATATAATGTTTTAACACATAGTACAACCTAAATACAAAGTTAGAGAACAAACTAAGGGCCAAGTCTCCCTTATTACAAAAAAACTTTGTTTCGAGCCTTGCTGCAAAGGCAAAATTTACCATTAGGATCAGATCCTTTATGTTCCTCATTAGAGAGAATAGAGAATGTGGCACTTGGCACTTTCAGATGTTCAGAATGAGTCCCCTGCTTTGGATTTTAAAGACAATGCAGAAGTACCTCATGACTGGGGCACATAATGGGTTGATTAAATTCCTAAAAAGAGAGAAGTCATTCATTCATAGGCCCCTATCTAGAAATCTAGAAACACACACACGCACGCACACACATCATGATGAGAAATTACATGGAACCAAGTTAAAGCAAGGTTTCAAGGAAGCACAGCTGCTAAATATCAGGCCCCCACCTTCTGCACACAGCCCTCCCCCATAAGTGGACCCCTGATTTCCTGCCCAGCTGATCTCCTGGGCAGCGCACCCATTTTTAAGGCCTGATTAGCTTGTATTGACAGCACTACAGGAAGTGGGAAGGGCGGGTCACGCTTCTGATTCCTCTGAGCCAGGACAGGCTTCCCGAGAAATGACCGTATTCACCTTTCAGCTCCAGAGGCAGTAAAACAACTCTTCAAAGGCTGCCTACTCTATTTTCAAACTGAAAAACTGACAAAGCCAAACAATCATGTCTTAATAGAATAATCCTCCTACCAGTATCAGAACATGCTAACATTTTCTCTCTGGACATTAACATCGGCTATGTAAGGAAACCTCTAGCTTGTATTTCAATTTACACTGATCCTTTTATTTTTATTTTTACTGAAGGTTTTTAAATTTCCAAACTAAAGTAATTAGTCTGGATTCTATATAGACAAAAGCTAGTATGTTCAAAGAATAAGAGAGAATTTGCATCAGAAGCTCTGTGTGTGTGTGTGTGTGTGTGTGTGTGTGTGTGTGGCAGCTTAGCTGTAGCCATTTAGACTTGTTCAGGCAGCAATGTGCTTTTCCTCCTATTTAAATTGTTATCTGAAAATGTTTCACAGTGAAGAAGTCAAGTTCTCATTTTAATATAATGTTTTTTAGGTATGCAGAAACTCAATTCACTCCAGATAAGTAACCAACATACAGTGGAGACACAGGGGGGCTAATAAATATTTTGCCTTGGGGCAGTCTGGTATAATATTTTCTGCAAACATAGGACTTTATTTTTCCCCTAACAGGGGGTCCTGACTCCAAGGAAGAGATTCCACCAAGGTTTATGGAGGTAATTAGATATCAACACTCCATTTTACAACATGGGTTAAGGCTCCAGGTCCTTGAGCAGTGAGCAAGTGTGTTCCCAGGCGTGCGTTGCCAGGCCTGTGCACCCAGTGCACACACTGGCTCTCTGGTGCTGTGTAATGAACAAACCACATTGGGGGAATTGACGTTTTGAGAGAATACCCTTTACTATGTGCAAAGGATCATCAGAAAGCAGAAAACCAGCACCAAGGACCTGACAGGAGTGAGCCTCCTCTCACACTTCATGAAGGCCTTGTCTATAAACTAAAATGGGTCAAGGCCCTTCCTTCCAATTCACTTTTTAAATGAAATTAAGATTCAGATCTCCAAGGTAGGAACGAATTACACTGCAGTTCAGGAGAGAACAAAGACGTCCCATGAAATACCATTCGAGATACAGATTTACAAAGGGAAGAGAGCAGCTGACAATTCAACCTAATCTCCCATTAAATATCAGCTCATTTAAACACATCCCGTGGTGCCCTCCACATCTGGCACATGACTGGAGCTGGCAGATTTATTTCCAGAGCTCACTCGCCTGCGCCTGCCCCCACAGTGGCCTCCCTCATGCCTTAACGGGGCCACTCCACTTTCTTTCACAAACCTGGTGTGATTTGCAAAGATAAGGATGTCCAGATTTCGTTACCACCTAATTACTAGATGCTCCATGTCTTTTAACACGGGGGAGGATTATTACTGGCATTTTCCTTTCATTTCAGCCATCATAAATTTAAAATGGGAGAAGTAAATCTCTCTGCAGCGTGTCACTTAGACCCTAAGCCCCTGTGTTTGGGAGTGATAAAGGGTTCAGACTAACCCTTGGCTGGTCTCTCTCTTACAAGTCCCAGGGGTTACATTTTATGGAAGCATGATTTTAAAAATAAGCTTCATTCTGGGTCACTAAAACATTTCAGGACTTACAGCGGAGAAGAGGGGGGGAAATAGGCACTTGCACATTATTTTTTCAGCTACTTTGCTAAGAGTGAAAGCTCCCAACCACACTAGGAAAATCTCCCTAACATGCATTAAATCTAGCCTCACTCGGCAAGTCCTTTGTCTTTCGCCAGTACTTCTCTTCAGACAAATAGTTGTTTATCCAACTCTAGGAACAAATATGCTGAAAATACGATGAAATTTTCAAATTTTTTTTTACTCAATTGAATATCCTCCTAATGGTGATAGAAAAGAAGTGCCATCTGATGTTTTAATTGAAATTTTAACCAAAAGAGGCATGGCCAGATTTCTAATATGTTCTAACTACAGCACTTCCCTTCCTACAATTACACAGCTAATGTCTGCATTGAATTCCCTAATTTCTCATTATAAAACAATTGGATTTCATCTCACAGTCTTTAATTGCATTGTTTCTCCTGCTAGAATAACTGCACATTCTTCTTGGTGAGATGTTGAAGTTGTTGAATGACAAATCAATAAAGGTCAGGCATTCAGATTTAATCAATTATTATTCCATCTCAAAGAAAAATCAATGAGGTGCTTGAAGTAGAGTTGTAAAAACAATCTACATCACTATACTCAAAACCCCAAATAATCTCCCACAATACACACACACACACACACACACACACACACACACACACACACAAACAAAACACACAAACAAAAAAAACACTCGAAAAATAAAGCAGGGTCGAGGGCACTCACACTTTTCAGAGTAGGTCTAATGAAAATTATTTTCAGAAAGAGAGCCTTGGGAGAATATTAGCTGGTGCAAGAAGGCGATAAGGGAACAAAACATGGAATTCCAACCCACCTATGTGACTCAGAGGAGACCACAACCACTCGGGCTGGGGCTGAGCGGCACAAGACATCCTGAAGGAGCTGGACCAGGTAAAAGTGCCCCAGGTGATTCACCTGGAAGGTGGTCTCCAGGCCATCTTTTGTGAGGCTCCAGGGTAGAGCGAAAGCCGCTGCATTGCACACGAGCACATGCAAAGACCTGAAAAATAAAACCACCAATGTTATGGGGCCTAAACACTCTAAAATCAAGGATAACTCATGCTCTCTCAGGAATAAACAATTATTCACTATCTTCAAGATTCCAGTCCCTTGGAAATAGGATATCCCAGAATGTCACATCTTAAATTAAATCACTCTGAAGGGGAAGGGCTTAGACTTGGAGTTGACAACTGTCCAGGGTTGCTGGTGGACAGAAGGGGTTCCTGGGATGCAGGACTTTCAGTGCTAAAACCAGGGCCATGGTGGGCAAACCAGGTTGTGTTGGTCACCTTGGTTGGAACCTAGGTCCTACCACCTAATTGAATCTATGCTTCTTAATTCTTCCAGTTCTCAGCTTCTTCAACATAGTCTTTAAATATAAAAGAAAAATATGCTGCAAAAAAGGTGAACGTAGGAACCCGTATTTAGTAGGTGCTCAGTAAACCTACCAAGGTAGAAATGCTCTGTCTGAAGAGACAGGTACATAAGGTTTGTATATTTTTCTAGAAGTAAGATTAAATCTACATTTTAGAAATGAGCTTTGGAGGTAGGTAAGTGGATGCCTCTTATAATATTTTATTTGGTATATATTTATTTCATAATAAAAAATTTAAAAATATTAAGTAAGCTTTTCTTGTGACTCAAAATCCTAAATTGTTCTAAAGAAACTGTTCTTGTGGGAAATCATCCTAAGGTACTAATAAGAATTTTATAAAGAAAGATATTCAAGGCTACCCAGTGTTGTAATTGCAACATAAAAACAACATATTAGAGTTAAACTAAATATACAATTGGGAAATCATTAAATGAATTTGAACATAAGTATATTATAGGAAACTATGCAGCCATTAAAATAACAAATAAACAAATCTATTGACCCTGTAAAACCTTCATGATAAAAAACAAAATATATACTATTATATGATCACACACATGCACAGAGCACACACACAATAGTAATGAAGTATACACAAAAGTCTTAACAGTAGTTGTCTTTAGGGGTTGGTGGAAATGTAGGTGGAGAAAACGGCACCAGGTATTAGACCTTGATTCAGCAACCTTGGTGCTTGAGTTCTGGCTAAGAAAGAATTCAGAACCAAGACTCAAACTATAAGAAAAAGTATATTTAGAAATTCACAGAGAGAAGAAGTGAGCCTTACAAGTTATAGAGGCAAAGGAATGGCGCTTGAAGCTTAGGAGAAATAAAGCAAAGTACATTCAAAAAAACAAAAATACACACACACGCGCGCGCGCGCGCGCGCGCGCGTGTGTGTGTGTGTGTGTGTGTGTGTGTGTGTGTGTGTGTATTCCAGCGGGCTTAGAGAGTGATGGTGTGCTGGGTCCTCAGTCCTAAGAGCTATTAAGGCTAGAGAGTTTAGGGGAGGTCCTAGGGGAGAATCTCAATAGAATATTCATCAGCTTTCCAGGTATATGCAATCAGGGTCATTGTCTCCAATGATTGGTCAGCACCAGGGCAGGGGGTCATTAGTCATTGCAGCTCATCCTGATGTCAGCCATGGCATCGCTTGTCTGGTGTTGCTGCATTTCTGGGCCTGGAGCTGAAACACAACTAAGACCTAGGTTTTGTCCCTAGGACTCAATGAATAAGGGAATGGTTGTGCAAGAGCTTGTATGGGAGTCACATGAGGCCACACTTTGGCCCCTTGTTCCTCTCCAAGGGTGTCTACCACATGACTAGGGACATACCAGGGGAGGAAAGGTCAGGGGAAGGTCTGAAGCACATGACCAGTGATTTGAAAGGTCAGGGGGTCTAAACCGCATGGCCACCCCACCGATATGCAAGGGGAGGAAAGGTTATCCTGGGGGCAAGATCCTTGTTTTCCCAGTTCTGCTAGGCACCTGGGGCTTTCCACCCTGGTGACCTCCTGTACCTGGCCCATGGTCCTTGCTCTGCTCATGTCTGTCTAACTGCTACCAAAGAACCCAATGTGTCTTAAACTGTTTTCTTTGAGTTCATATTTTCTTCATCTTTTTCCCATAATTAATATATGGTATCTTTATAATAAGAAGCAATGTAATCATTTAAATGCTTGATAGAAAAAAAGCATTTGGGAATTTGGCTAACAAATAAAACAAGAGAAAAAGAGATAGGGTGGGGTTTTAGAGGAGTACTGGATGATAAGTTCAAAGGTCTGCATTTTGTCTCAGTTTCAGACAAATCACTGAGGTCTTTGAGTTTCCAAATCCTGGGAATTGATGGGAGCTGGTAATTGAGGGTGATGTTTTCTTATACAGCTCAGATTCTACATTAATGGCTTGCAGGTAATATTTCCTATGTGATATAGGAAGTAAAATAATTTCCTGTATTTTTATTTTTAAAAAGTCAATATTCATTTATAGAAACTTTTCATAGAGCTATTACTTTTTGTAACAATCTGATTTTGTTTCAACCTCATAAAAAACTGTAGCCAGAGTCATGAATTTTTAAAAACTAACATTGGTATGTAATAAAGAGAAGCATAGCCCAGCCGGTTTGGCTCAGTGGATTGAGCATTGTCCCATGCACCAAGAGGTCACCAGTTTGATTTCTGATCAGGGCACATGCCTAGTTTCAAGCTTGATCCCCAGTGTGGGGTATGTAGGGAACAGCAGTTCACTGTTTCTCTTTCATCATTGATGTTTCTATCCCTCTCTCTTCCTTTCTCTGAAATCAATAAAAACATATTTAAAAATAAATAAATAGAGGAAAGCATAGAGGAAATACTCTAAAAACTAAAATAATCTGTTATCTAAATAAAGTAAAAGGGAACAATGACAAATTTGTGCAATCCAAAAAGGACCTATACTTTTAATATATAAAGAGTGCTTACAAATCAATAAGAAAACTTCCAAGTCCTGAGGAAATATGGATAATGACATTTTAAAATTTTATAAAACTAAATTGTAAAGTAAGCAATACAAGATGAAACATGTTAAACTCTACTAATAGCAAAATTGTAAATAAGATTTGCTCTATTAAATGACCAGATTTATTCATTTACTAGTATATTACCTTGTTATATTATATAAACCTGGTGATTATATTCCTGTGCTCTATATATTAAGTTGAAAATATATATCATAAGACTTAGAAAACTTCATATTATTTCACTCAGTCATCCT
The DNA here is from genome assembly GCF_951640355.1 of Cnephaeus nilssonii. Classification (NCBI taxonomy): domain Eukaryota; kingdom Metazoa; phylum Chordata; class Mammalia; order Chiroptera; family Vespertilionidae; genus Cnephaeus; species Cnephaeus nilssonii. The sequence goes on along the minus strand of NC_137091.1, from coordinate 23,750,272 downwards.
GTTTCCGGGCAGTAGGGTACATGTGGGGCAGTGCTGAGGCATCAGTTCACACCTCGAGAGAGAAATAGTTTATCATTGATAATGTTTAGAATTGCCACTGGATGATCATAATAAAACACAGCAACCTTTAGTCAGTTTTATTATTGGTTTTGAACTCTCTACAAATAACGCTCCCCCATTTTGCCTACCTATGGGGCACACCCTATGATATGCCACTGCTTCTATAGGGGGTTAAATGATGGACCCTAATAGATATGTCCACTAGGAACCTGTGAATGTGACCTTATTTTGAAAAAGGATCTTGGCAAATATAATTAAATTCATATCGTGAGATGAGATCATCCTGCATTAAGGTGGAACTAAACAATGACAAGTGTTCTTACAAATGAAGAGCCAGGCAGGAGACTCCAGAGAAGGATATGTGAGGGCCAAGGCAGAGACTGAAGTGTTGCATCTAAAATCCAAGGAATGCCACTGATTGCCCACCTGCACAAGTAGCTGGGAGACAGGCATTGAATGTACTCTCCCTAAGAGCCTATAGAAAGAACCAACCCTACCGACACCTTGATTTTGGAAGTTTGGCCTCCAGAACTGCGATAGGCTAAGTTTCTCTTGTTTTAGGTCATCAAATTTATGGTAATTTGTTATAGCAGTTCTAGCAAACTAAGACAAGTTTCCAAGTTTCTTTCCTAAGAAAATACTCAAAAATTATATAAAAGTTTACTCGTCATAAGGACGAGTCATAATTATAAGTGAGCTAGAATTATAAAATGTATATGAACTAGAAGTGCCTTAAAATCCAACAGCAGAAGAATGAGGAGCTAAGCCCCAGTATCCTGTAAGATTAATTATCACTTCTTCTGTCTCTACCCTTCCCTTTTGTCTGCGAGAGAAAATAAAACTCTTCAAAGCTGTTTTTTCAGTGTTTCTCTGTCTTTAAGACAGGCCTGGGAATTTGGAATTTTGGCACCATAACCTCTTGATAACACCTTTATTTCTGCCTGTGCATTTTGTCAAGAAAATGCAAACTGAATCAAGTAAAGAAACTTGCTTACCAAAGACCTCAGTCTGGAGGACCCAGACACCCTTTCTTGTTTCACCAAATTTTAATACCCTTTATTAATGTTAACTGCACAACACCAGAGGCAAAATATGTACCCTGTACCTAAAACTTGTCACCTCCATTAATTAAAAACAGGCTTATGGAATATGAAACTGTAAACTGCTAAACTTTTTTTCTAATTGTAAAGACACTTAATTGGCTTGTACAAAAGAAAAAGAATTCCTTTAGCCTCGCTTTAATGAGGTTTTTATTATTCAAATGGTACATTTTGCCCCGTTTTGACTATAAGCCATAGCAATTCAAAAAGCTCTGAGATGATTAATATTTACAAAATATCAAAGGTAAGTTCAAACTATAAAGATAGAATGGAAACAAAAATAGTATCATTTGGATTCCAAGGTTGATGCTATTAGTCAGCACTTTCAAGGACTGATATTTTTCTTCTTTGGTGGATTCTGGTCCGTGAGAGGTGAGTAAGGACAGGAAGGTTGTCTTGCGTGGATAGTATAGGAGATTCCAATATAGGTGTGTGTGTGTGTTATGTTGTGTGTGTGTGTGTGTGTGTGTGTGTGTGTGTGTGTGTGTACACACGCGAGCGCATGCACCTTTGCACCTGCTCTCTGTGGTTCTAAACTACCATGGAGAAAGCTCTATCTCTTTATTGAGTGGACCCAGCACCTTCTCTGAGCAGCTGGGGGTGATGTTTCGAAAGTAGTAATCAATTGCATCCTTGAGGGCCAAAACATTCCTTTGGGCCAGAGAACAACAACTCAAGAATAAGGAGGATGGGATTCTAATGATTTACCAGTGGGAAGCTCTGCTTGTCATCCATGGGCATGACGATTGGCCAAGCTTCTATCCAGGGTGGTCTTAGGGGAGACTTTTCACTGGAAAGAGCACTGAATGGTGATAACAAACCAAAGCGGGTCCTAGTCCAAAGGCTGTCGCCTACTGGCCTTTCGATAGCTGATCTCTACGTTATCTCCCCACTCTCCCTCCTTTTTTCTCTTTAATTCGGTTATAATTGACATGTACTATAATATTAGTTTCTGGTGTACAGCCTCTCAAGAGTCCCATCCATTGACTGTCCCTCTCTTTCTGGCCTTTTCGATCTCTCCCTCTCCACGGGTTCATTCTTGCTGTCTAACGGGCTAGTCAGGTTTTCCTGACCATGAGTTGGGAGAAAATCAGGAAAGAAAGAGGAGAAAAAAGAGAAAGACAGACAGGAGAGAGGGCTGGCAAGAAATGTCACCTTGACACCGGGGCTCTTTCAAGGGGTACCAACCTCTCCTTTCCCTTTTATGGCAACCTCTTTCCTTGCCCAGTCGCACTTCTTTTCACCAAGCCAACTGAAGTCTGTCTCATCACTATCCAGAGTCTACCAAAGCTGCTTGGAGAGCAGAGGCTTCACAAGCACTACATCCAACAACTTCCTTTCTGTTGAGATTAGACCTCTGTCACAAAAGACCCACTCCTTCCTCCCTGATTCCTGTACCCTTTTCCCCTCTCAGTTTCTGTGATACATCTCATCTTGGACCTCCTCCTAATGCCACTCCTGCCTCATCTTCTGCCTCCTCCAGCCCTTCCTCAGCTACCCAGAGTTGCATTTTCAACCTCCTTTGAGTGAGTCTCAAAACCTTTCCCTACAGCAATTTCATCCTTTACGATGGCAAACTTCTCACCCACAGCTCCAGTGCCTGTATCCCTAAGGAACAGAATCTCATTCCTACTATCCCAAATCTAAACACTTTATCTTCTCTCCAAGTTTTCCACCGTTAGAGATGTTCTTATTTCTGCAATGGGAGATATTTTCTAACCAGTCTCCTAATATATAAACACTGAGGAAACATTTACTGCCAGTTTATAGGCTAGATCCCAAGTGGGGAGTGCAGGAGGTAGCTGATCTATGTTTCTCTCTCATCAATGTTTCTTTTTCTCTCTCCCTTCCTCTCTCTCTAAAATCAATAAAAACTTAAACACACACACACACACACACACACACACACACACACACACACACACACACACACAAAAAAAAAAAAAATTCAGCCCTAGGTGATTTGGCTCAGTAGATAGAGTGTTGGCTCAGCCTGCAGACTGAAGGGTCTCAGGTTCGATTCTGGTCAAGAGCACATGCACAGTTTTGGGGGGGGGGGGGGGCGGAGTGGGGTGCAGGAAGCAGCCGATCAATGATTCTCTCTCATTAATGATGTTTCTATCCCCCCTCCCTTCCTCTCTGAAATAAATAAACGTATTTTTTTAAAAAGGAAGCATTTGCTATCACATCTTCTCCCATAGTCTCTATGACTGATCAATGCCAATATCTCTAGGCCTTTCAGGGTCTCTTTAATACTTTGTCTAGTCCTTTTATTTCCAATGAAGTGGGTGTTAGGATGTTCTGTCTACTTCTGATTTACATGTCCAGTGTACCCATTCCCAACCTCTGTGAGCACTGACTTAATATTCTGTGCAGTCCTTTACATTTCCAACGAAGTAGGTGTTATGATGTTCTGCCTAGCTCTGATTTACATGTCCAGTGTACCCACTCCCAACTGCTATGAGCACTGACTTCTCCAGAAAATTGTCTCTGATTGATGGGCATCATCACATCTGAAAAATCATGCCCCACAGCCAGGTACTCTCTGAAAAAAAGAGAACCAAGTCTATAATACCTTCTTCAGAGCTCCCTATAGGATCAGGCTGAAACTAGTTTCCAGTTTAAATAACCTGTTTCTCTCCTTCTCTTGAGAGCACTTGCCCAATAAATCATCAGAGCAAACATCCCCAACCCAGGCTTGATATCTAGGGAATCCAAGCTAAGACAATGACTGTTATTCCACATTTTTCATTCGATATCTTTAGATTCGGTCACTGCAATAGCCCATACCTGGCCTTGCCAGCTCTGCCCTCACCCTTACTGGACTCATCATGAATACTGGGGCCAAGTTAAAGACATTATCTATATATATAAAAGCCGAAGCAACTGGCTGACCAGTAGCTATTATGCACAATGACCACCAGGGGGCAGACACTCAACACAGGAGCTGCTGAGCTGCCTTCACTTGGCAGCTGTGGTTCTTGGGTGACGCACCCAGAACCAGAGAGGAGGGAGCTCTATTCCGGGGTGCATCACCTGAGAACCACCCTCTCGCAATCCTGGACCCCCTGAGGGATGTTGGAGAGCCAGTTTCAGCCCGATCCCCATAGGCCAGGCCAAGGGACCCCACCGGTGCACGAATCCATACACCGAGCCTCTAGTAAGTGAATAAAAGAAATATTGACAAAGACATTTTTAAAATGTATAAAACTAAATTACAAATAACCAGTACAAGATTTAACATGTTAAACTCTACTCCTAGTAAAAATTAAAAAAAGATCATTTCAACCTATCAAATTAGCATTTTATTTATATTATTTTCATTATGTTATAAAACACTGATTGACATATGTATTCTTACACCCTGAATATGTATTGTTTTGGTTTTTTTTTAAATTTAATAAATTTTTATTTTTCAGATTATTACAATTGTTTCTCCTTTTTCCCCCCATAGCTCCCCTCCACCTGGTTCCAACCCCACCCTCTGCCCTTACCGCCCCCCACCACTGTCCTCATCCAAAGGTGTATGATTTTTGTCCAGTCTCTTCCGGTACCCCCCACACCCCTTTCCCCCTGAGAATTATCAATCCACTCCCAATCTATGTCACTGATTCTATTATATTCACCAGTTTATTCTGTTCCACAGATTTTTAATTCACTTGATTTTTAGATGCACTTGTTAATAGATATGTATTTGTTGTTCATAATTTTTAATCTTTACGTTTTTCTTCTTCTTCCTCTTCTTAAAGAATACCTTTCAGCATTTCATATAGTACTGGTTTGATGGTGATGAACTCCTTTAACATTTTCTTATCTGTGAAACTCTTTATCTGACCTTCAATTCTGAATGATAACTTTGCTGGGTAGATTAATCTTGGTTGTAGGTTCTTGCTATTCATCACTTTGAATATTATTTGCCACTCCCATCTGGCCTGCATAGTTTCTGTTGAGAAATCAGCTGACTATCGTATGGGTGCTCCCTTGTAGGTAACTAACTGTTTTTCTCTTGCTGCTTTTAATATTTTCTCTTTGTGTTTTGCTGCTGGCATTTTAATTATGATGTGTCTTATTGTGGTCCTCTTTGGATTCCTTTTGTTTGCAGTTCTGTGCAAATCTGATGTCGTCTCACACAGACCACTAGATACACTAGTGTCTGGATCTCCAATGGGGTGCAGGTCAGCTACTGTCAGACCACCCAGCAAGAGCTACAGCAAGAACTACAGTTTTCTCCTCTTTGCTTGGGGTTTGGAGGTTTTGGTGCTGTCTAATCGGAGCTGCAGTTTGTTAGGTTAAGTTGCAATAGGGCAGGCCATTTATATGCAAAAGCCACTGAGTGGAGCTTGGGTGTGTTTGTAGATTGTGCGGGGCAGGGTCTCAGGTCGTCACTAGGCTAGGACGTGGCAAACAGCGATGGCTGCCAGTCAGCCATCTCTGCCTTTCCAAGTTTCCAAGTCCCCGTGTCCCGTGCCCCAGCGCAGTAAACAATGATTGCTGGGCGCACCTCTGTAAGTAAGTCACCCTCATTTTACGACCCGATGGCTGATAGTCCAGCTTCTCCCCGTAGCAGTTTGGGTCCCCAGCGTCTCCCCAGAAACTGGAGTTCAGAGTAATCCGGAGCTTGTCTCCCTTTGGGTTGAAAAAAAGCAGCACATCCAACCGCCCGCCACCAGCCCGATTCGCGCGCCTCCGTACCTCAACTTTTTAGTGCAATGCTCTTTTCTTTTTCCTTTTAGTTGTAGAACTTCCACTCAGCCAGCTTTCCTGTGGTTCTGGTTCTAGACGTTTTGTCTTTTAGTTGTAGTTTTGAAATTGTTGTGCGATGAATATGTATTGTTTTAAGCCAATATATTTATGGTAATTTATTACAAAAGCAAGAGAAAACTAATAGAGTGAGGTAATAAATGTTTGCTGTTTTAAGTCACTAAGTTTGGGGGATAATTTAACAGCATCAGATAACTAATACATGCATCATGCTATGTGCAAGAAGTCAGATTCAAAAACCTACACATAAAATTCTTCCATTTATATAACATTTTGGAAAATGCAAACTCTAGGGACAGAAAAAAACCAATGGTTGCCAGGGGCTGGGTGTAAGAGGCAAAGGGAAAATTTGGGGAAGGAGCTATGGAACTGCTCTGTATCTTGACTGTGGTGAGTCCATGACTGTGTGTTTGTCACGACTCCCAGAACTGTATAATAAAAGAGGTAAATTTTCTACACATAGGATGCACCTTAACTTTAAATATGGAGAGAAACAATAGTGCTTTGTGTGTCTCTATTGTATCCCACTCAGACGGATCACCAGGATCCTTCACTCTGTCACCCTTTATTCTACATGTCACGACCTTCTCCATCTCCCAAGGGTTACTCAGAAGACATTTCCTTCCTCAAAGAATCCTTGAACCTCAACTGAAAAATAAGCAATATCTCCTTCTTCTGAACTTCCTAAACATTTATCTAGACCTTTATCAAGGTTGATGATAGTGTGAGTGACAGAAAGACAGACACAAACAAAGATCCTTTGACAAACTACCAACAGATAGCTGCATGGGCAAGAAAACTGGCTGTTTCCCAAGTTCCCTAACCTTCTAGTTGCTACCAATGCAACAAGCTACTAGTAAATGAGTGGGGGAGGGAGGATGACAGGATCCCATTAGTTGCCTCCACAAATGTCCATTGCCATTTTTAACCCTACTGACTACCCTGAATGCTCATCAGTAACTGGCAACAACCCAACTCCAGCATGCCCGAGTGTTTATTGAACATCAAATTCTGAGTTGTAGCATCTCCCAGAAGGCTTGGTCTTCCATTCCATTCTACCTGGGGTGTATCCATTCCTACATTATTTAATACTGTTTCTATCACGTGCTACATGTACAAATGTTGTTTCTGCCATTATGCAACAATCGATGTCCACCAGGAGAGAGATCTTCATTCGCCCAAGGTCTCACATGTGGTAAGAAGCCTTTTGTACATTCCTGAATGTATACATCTGAATCAATGCTATTTTTCCAATGCCATTTGGTCTATAGGCCATTAAATAGCCATGTTTTACAATATATTATTCCCTACAAAAAAGAAGGCATAAGGAGGAGGGGAAACGTTGATTTGGGTCTAAGTGATCATAAAGACAGAGTTATTTATGCTTTGGAGATAAGATCAGCCCAGTATGACTCAAGGAACCTACACTCAAATACATAATTTCAAACCTGAAAACTTAGAAGTGTCCTTTAAAACAGTCTGTGAGAAGCAGTAGCAAACATCATGGCATTGAGTTACAGTGAAGATTTGTAATCAAATTGTAACATACTCCCTCCCAAAAAAATAAGACAGACTTTCACAGGTTAAATAAACACCCCAGGAATGTTTACACAATTGTGGCTCTTGAGAATTCCATTTCAAACACAACAAAAGAATGAGCTAAGTAGAATGTTATATAAAGGGAAACACTTTTCAATTTCTCCCTGAAACAGAATGTCACACCATCTGGGTCACTTCTCAAGCGAGTAACAAGCATTCATACTATTTGGAAATACTCTAAAATTCAATAGAAAGGGACTAAGGACCCAAAATCACCAAAGCAATTGTTTCAGGTGGTCAGCTGTATTGTTCTCCCAGGAAAGGAGGGGGGAAATATTATAGAATTCCAAGGTGTATTCTGCTTAAATAGCTCAGGCAGGTTTATTTTGAACTTAAAGATGGCAGCATAAAACTTAATGTAACAATTCTCTTTTACAGTGACCTCAATCCCAGGAAAGGTTCCCTACACTCCAGCAATCACCAAAACCAAGACCACAATGCCCAACATGCAGGGTACATACTAGCAAAACTCAGGATGACTTTAGGTGACATATAGGCAAGCTTTTTAAAAAGTGCTTATTTGCCGTAATGTACCAGGGAAAAAATATGTAATTAGCCTCTCAATATGTAATTAGCCTCTCAAACTCACAATGATCCTATTTAATAAAGGAATATGCTAATTGACCCTCATGCCATTGCAAAGATGGCGGCACCCACAGCCAATAAGGAGGGAATATGCTAATTGACTGCCTGCCCTCAAAGATGACGGCACCCACAGCCAATAAGGAGGGAATATGCTAATTGACTGTCCCGCCTTCAAAGATGGCAGCGCCCACAGCCAATAAGGAGGGAATATGCTGATTGACGGTCACACCCTCAAAGATGGCAGCTCCCACAGCCACAAGATGGCGGCACCCAGTCCCCTCATCCCTGCTGGGGTGCCAGCCTCTGGAGTCCCCCAGTCTCCTCAGCCGCCCAGGGCCGGCCCAAGGCACAGGCAAGCCTCAGATGGAGGCTGCCCAGCGGCCCAGGGCCGCCCGAGGCTTGGGTAACTAGGGCTGGTTGAGGCTTGAGCTGCTGGCAGTGGCAGCAGCAGAGGGGTGTCGCCTTCCCCTGATCACCGGGTTGCCTCCTGCCCCTGAGGGCTCCCAGACTGTGAGAGGGGGCAGGCCAGGCTGAGGGACCCCCACTCCAGTGCATGAATTTTCATGCACCGGGCCTCTAGTAATAATGATAAAAGGGAATGATAATAGTCAGCTTGTTTGATGGTTGTGAGAATTAGAGAGAAACTGTAAGTGCCTAGCCCTGGCCATGGGAGAGATGGTACCTAAAATAGACCATTTTCTTTTTCTCAGCTCCCTATTTCCTAGGGCTTGAGCTACACTTTGGAACATGATACCCATTCAGAGATACAAAATATGTATATATAATTTTCCCCAACATTTATAAAATACCTATATATTATTTCCCATGCAATTATTCAATATCTCTGGGAGATAGGGTCCTGAATAAGCATGCAAGGAAATAAAGCAAATAACACAAGAGAAACACGAACACATAAAACCAACATCAGCTTAGGTGGTCAGTGACCACCCAGCTATGTTTCTAAATTTTAAAGGCTACACATATTTCGAGAATGTGAAGGATACTATCCAATATTAAAATAATAATTAACCCAGATTGTATTCTGCTGTCAAGATAACCTAGCCACACTTTGTTTTTAAGTTGGAATAGAGAAAATAATCCAAAACAATCAGCAGGAATAGAGCGGAGCACTGGCTGTATCCCCTGGAGACCACCAAGAATTTTTCATTTCATGCACCATTTACAACTTCTTATAGTGAATTCCAGAACACCAGTACATACACTTAACAGAAAATGGAAACACTCTTTGTTATTTCCTTAAATTTTTGCCTCATGTCCATTATCTTGATTATACTCTCCCATTCCATCATAGGCATCCCTGGCAGCAAAATCTCAAGCTCATTTATTCTGAATGGGGGCAAATGTATATCAGGAGTACACCTACCTACATCATACTCTTTCAAGAGGGCTTTCTAGGAAAAATGCATCAATTTGATAATTATGCCACCAATGGCACTTAATCTAACTGGCTTAATATTTCAATAATGCTACAATTATAGCTATATCCATTTTTTCTCCTGCCCTTTACATGGGGACTTTATTGCCCTCTGTTCTAGGAATATATATATATATATATATATATATATATATATATATATATATAGCTAATATGCTAAGTGTCCCTCGACTGTACAACCAGTCACTATGATGTGCACTGACCACCAGGGGGAAACACTCAACCCAGGAGCTGCCATAACACATACTGGCCATTTACAAAGAAACAGCACTGCAGACCTGGCGCCGACAAAGCAACACTCGGCTTCCCCCAAGTGGGACACAGGCCCTACCACTACCCTAGAGCAACACCCCACCAAATCACAGCCGACGCTGCTGAGACCCCAAAATGTGGCCCCAAGCCCAGCCTGAAAACGGTCACTGTGGGCACTGGGTAATGACACACATGGCAACACCCGGCTTCCTCTCCCTAGCAACTAGCCTCCTTAGAGTTTCTTCAGCCCAGGAACACAACTTGCTTTATAGCCAGGTGTAAACACTTTACACTTTAACCAAATGTCTGTGAAGCATTTTCCTGTTCCTCATCTCATTTGATCCTCACAGAAGTCCTGGAGTGGGAAGATAGGAGATTCAGTGAAATCCTATTTTATTTTCTTAGCCGAAAAATGGAGATTTAGAAAGCTTAGAAACTTGACCCAACTGAAAAGAAAGAAATGGTGGACCTTGAAAATGACCTCAGGTTTTCTCACTGCACAGAATATAGTCAAACACTGCTGCAGTTAAATATTTTACCCTTTGTTCTCCCTGAGTGATCTACAATAATAATCTGCTTCATGTTGATATTTACTGCTGTGTTGCTGACAATTACCTGAAAGAGAAGTTGGGTGCTTCACTGGGCTCGAAAAGTTTAGCTAAATCAGAAAGCAGGTCTAATTAAGTTTATTCTATATATATAAAAGGATAAGTTGACTCACACATATGTGATACATTTAAAGCTCTCGCTGGCGCCAAAATTATTTCAATCTGTCATCGTTGATTGTGAATTTGGTTGACACTTCTATTATAGAGAAAGGGCAAACAGCAATATTAAAATATTGCTTCTAATTAATTTCCTTTCAATGTGCACGAATTCGTGCACCAGGCCACCAGTATTTAATAAAGTGGACAATCAATGACAAGTACAATAAAGATGGGAGGGTGGGAAGAATAGGAATAAATAACTTCCAATATGCTTATAACCTAGTCACCTTACTTGAACTTAGTTCCCATAGATTGAGAAAATGCAAATTAACCCAAGTCTCTCTTGGCACATTCTCATTTGTTCATCTGACAAATGAATCATGGTCAGGTCCTAAGAAAATTCACTTGTGATATGTAAAAAGTATGGGGAGGCCAAATTAGAGTTTAGTAAACTCCACAAGGGAAGGCAGAGAATGTGAACATTATTCATGCAAATGAAGGAAGGGAAGAGGCTGGTGGATGGGGAGGGCTGGGGTTGGCCTGACTGAGAGCAGAGGGAATTTTTGTCTATGACCCTCAGTTCTCTCATCATAAAATACAGGAAGTCACAACAATGGACTAGACACCTCTGAAGGACTGCCCCTCCTGTGCTCCCACACCTAGCACCGTGCCTGACAGACAATAGAAGATGCTGAATCACTCTACCCCTGAAAGTTAAATATCACCTGTTAAAAGCTCTCTGTATCTCTGTTCACACCTATTCTCTGCATCTCTGTTCACACCTATTAAGTTCACTGTCATTTGATTTTTAAAACACTGCATGCAGTCAGTACTTTTTTTTTTAAAACCCATACCATCTCTATGTCACCACTGTCCACAATATAGTCACTTACATGCCACTTGCCTAATTTTTGTTATATTTAAGGACCACCTGTATTTAATTTTAAAATATGCACTGGGAACCAACTCATCTATCTTTTTCAACCTCATCCTTTGCACAAATGTCCACTAAGTCGGGTAGCTGCTCTGGTTTGGGGTTTTAAAAATTAGCATGTGCTACAATAAGTAGAATATTGGCCGGTGGACATTTTAAGTGTGAATGGTAATGTGTAAACTTCAGGAAACTGAACCCTATGGCTCACAAGCTGGTATAGTTAGGCTGCCGGGCAGTGGGAGTCACTAAATGAACAGTCCATGTGGCCTTGAAAAACACACCCCCTACTAAGAAACTGAAATTATCCAGGAAACTTGAGCGAGGGACTAGAGCTGGCAGTAAATGACTTGGTAAGACTATTGAGAACACATTTACTCTTATAACTGAAAATGCCGCCTTCTCTCCTTGACAAGGATTTCCTTGTGGGAAGGTTCTTATGTCCATGCCACAGTGTCCAGTACAGGATCTTGAGCATAGTTGAAACCTGGCATTTATTGACCGCACTTCTGTTAAAATTATACCTGGGCATCCTCTCCAAATAACATGCACTCCTGAAAGCATTCTTCTCAGTTGGAAAGTAGGGAAAATAAAGGCAATGAAGAAATAACTAGCCTTTTTAGAAAGGCACTGGCATTCCTTCAAATTAAAAGTATTTTTTGTGGACATGAAACAATATAAAGCATTAGAAGACATTATTTATGTGTGTGTGTGTGTGTATGTATATGTATATATATGTATTTATTTGTAGACTAGTGTAAGTACCCAATGATGATTTCATTACTATTATGCAGAGACTTTATTTAAAACATACCTCACACAGTTACATGTAGGGAGGGGGTTTCAACGTGGGGTGGCAGAGATGAACTTACAGAGACAATACGAAAAAAATTAGTTGGGGAATGTCCTTAAGCACATGGTCAAGTCACTCAAACAATAAAACATCTCATACATTTTGTAAATTTCCTTGCCTAGAGATATATGGAGCTGTAACAGAGTTCAGAAAGCCCCTGACAGCTGTGCTGCCATTCAGACCTGAAAGATTCCATGTTATGATAAAAATTAATGTACTCTGACATCCTCTGGGACTCCCAAGGCCCTGGGAATAGCTAATGAAGAAATACAACCTTGCCAGAGAACAGCACACAGCGCTGGAGTTGAGGATTAATTCAGATTTAGTAATAGCAGTGTGGCCCCGCTGTCATCAGCTGTAAAGCAACCAGACCCCAGGGTCAAAGGGAGCCAGCACTGATTGGTTAGAATTATTTCCTGGGTCAGGAGAGGTCAAATAAACAAAAAGCTTTACAAAATAATTGAGCCCAAGTTGGATTCCGTCTGTTACTTTGTGCTAATGCTCTCTTCTTAAACCAAATAGGGGTCATTCAACATCTTGGTCTCTTGTTGGCTATGATCATAGACTTGAGAACTTTCTCTTGAGGACACGTGCTTCTCCAGTGATTAGAAGACCCAAGCATGCCCCAGTGGACAATCCTTCAAGAGGAGCTCAGAAGGGGTCATGGTATTGAGCTCTAAAGGAACGCTGATCCCCAAAGAGATATTTCACTGTCCCTACCTACCTTCCAACCCCTTTCACCCCTAAGTATCATGATGTCTTCCAAAAGGGAAAATAATGAGAATAATATTCACAGCAGAGTTATTTATAGTAGCCAAAAAGTGGAAATAAACTAAAAGTCCATCAACTGATGAATGTTTAAACAAAATGTGGTCTATCCATAGGATGGGATATTATTCAGCCATTAAAAGCAATGAAGCACTGCCAACACTACAACATGGATAACCTTGAAAACACGGTTAAGTGAAAGAACACAGCCTGGTCAGGTATCTCAGTGGTTAGAGTGTCGTCCCAATACACCAAGTTGCCAGTTTAATCCCCAGTCAGGGCACATAGAAGAATCAACTAATGAATGCATAAATAAGTGGAACAACAAATTGATTTCTCTCTCTCTTTCTCCCCCCCCCCCCAACTTCCTCTCTCCCTTAAATCAATCAATACATTTAAAAATAAATAAATAAAAGAAGCCAGAGAAAACTTATTGTATGATTCCATTCATATGAAATGTCCAGAATAGGCCAATAGGTAGAGACAGAAAATAGATTAGTGGTTGCCTAGGGTGGAGGGAGTAGGAGGAAGATAGGGAGTGACTGCTAAGGGTTTCTTCTTGGAGTAATGCAAATGTTCTGGAATTAGTGGTGATGGTTCTACAACTCTGTGCCTATACTAAAAACCATTGAATTATGAACTTTAGAGTGATAAATTTACAGCATATGAATTATAGCTCAATTTACACACCAAAAAAAATGCCAGGGTTCTGAGACGCCTGGCCTAAAACTCTCAGAATGAGTTAAGTGGCCCCCAGGTTTCCCATATTTTTCCAATGTTCTACAATTGACATGTACCATTTTTGTGGACACAGAATTGTGTAATATAACATTATTTATTCACAGTACCAAAATAAACAGGTTTTAACATTTGCCTTTAAAATCATAAAGCCATTTAAACCTTTTAAAACAAAATAAAATTAGGCAAATGTGATCATATAAAAAACTGCCCCAAGAAGACATGCACAATAGGAAAGGCAGGATGAAAAGCCGCTGTTGGCTGCCAGTCCTTGCAGGTGCTAAACAGCAAACCCAGTCTTCCACCAGGATAGCAGAGAAGGGGCTTCAGAAAATAATGGACCTGCTGCAAAACTCCACTAAGTATGGACACCCTCCACGGGAAGAGAAGGAAGGAGGAAAGATCTGTTTGGTACAAGGCACTTGAGGGTCAAACAGGGCTGAGGATCCTGAAGTTAAAGTCTATTTTGGTATCAGGGTCTTTAAAGGGCATAGCTACTTCTTGTCTAAGATCAATGTGAAGCCTTCCCTCTAATAAGGTGGCCAGTCCTGCCCTAAGAGCCAGAGCTACATTAGAGGAAGTTCCTGAAAAATCACCAGAGTTACATGCTGGCACTGAGCTGAAGCTACTAAAATGCACCCAGTAGGAACGTAGGGCACCACCATCTAAGACAAAGAATGATCTAGAAAATGATAAACGAAAAGAGCTGAATTACAGCCAGTTCTTCCAGACTCCCAGTCCAGGGCTCAGCCCCACTTCCTCACCACTAGGTGCCATTGACCAACCCCAGACTTCCTTACCAATGACAGAAAAGCTAAGATTTCTCTTCCGATCTACCAGGAAGTGGTTTCTCCTTTCTGTGGCTGCAATGGCCTCAGATGATTTGAAAAGCAACTAAGAACTTCAATGATGAATAAACAGAAATCTTGCACTTATAATAAACATTTCACTTTAATTAATAAATCCAAGTTGTATAAATCATATTTTATATCTTAATAGTACTGCCTAGTTTTTGAGGAAGGAATAAGAAAGAGTTACATGTAACTTTTATGGAGGGTGATTTGATTTCATAGATGATTAAAAGAAATCCAGATACTTTATTCCAGAAACTCCTCTTATAGGAATTGACCCTAAGAAAACAGGAGATCCAAAAAAAAGTAAGTATAGAACATGATCACAGTGTAACAAAAAACTTAGAACCTAGCAGCCAAAATTCAAGATAAGTTAAATAATTTTATCTCTTTGCAATGGATCCACAATAAAGTCCTTAACATTTAAATTAGAGAAGAATATTTAATAACATGGAAAAGTGCTCATGGCATACTCAATATAAAGAAAAAATATATATGCTTGGATATAAAAGAATATATGTAACAAAACTATTTCACACTGAGCAGTGTACTTATAATAAAAAAGGATGGCTATAATTTAAGTTTATAAAAGGATAATAACAAGTGCTGACAAGGATGTGGAGAAACTGGGATCCCCATGTACTGCTAATGAGAATGTAAAATGGTGCAGCGGCTGTGAAAAAGAATGAAAGTTCCTCAAAACGTTAAACATAAAGTTACTATATGATCCAGCAACTGACTCCTAGACATATACGCAAGAGAAATGACTATATCTACACAAAAACCTGGACATAAATGTTCATAGCAGCGTCATTCATAACAGCCAAGATGTATAAACAGCCCAGATGTTCATCAACTGATGAGGGAGCAGAGAATAACCAGGACTTGAGACCTGCTGGGTAGACTGTGCCCAGTGCCCCACACAGCACCACGTGAACATCACCTGGGGAGTTTTTTTAAAAGTCCGAATGCCCAGTGCACAACCCAGAACACTCAAATCAACACGTCAGGGGGTAGCAGCCAGGCATCAGTGACTTATAAAATCCCCAGCTGATTCTACAACATGGACAAGTTGAGAAACACTGTCCCCAAGAGACAGTCTCTGGGGAGTCTGGAGAGCTGATGTGGGAGACTGAGGCACTGCTGTCCTTTTAGGAGGGAGTCATTCTGCCAAGATCCGTTTCCCAAAGATGTATCATTTGTGGACTTACCCATTCCTTGTACTTCTGAGCATTTTAGAAGCATTTTTCTTCTCTCTGGTTTTGGTTATAAATTATTTCATAATGTCAGCTCAAACATCTTTTTTATTCTGAGCTGGTGACTGAGCTATAAGAGCAGGCTGGCCTTAAAGGCAACCTGAAGAATGTCCCTGCTAATTGAGAGGCTCTGTTTATATTTTCCTGAATGACAAGGTACGCAGGAGATTCTTACAAAATGAAGAAAAGAAAGAACTCATAGTATTAAAAACACAGTGCAGCGACAAGTAGTTCACCTAAAAATATATTCTTCCTTGGGGATTTTCAGCAGGCTGCCACAGTGTAATGCTGGTGATTTATTTCAAATGTATATTCAAGTTTTTAAGCTGACAAGAATTAGCTTCTCAACAATTTACTGGGGGAAAAATATATTTCCCATGTTATTAAAATATGATTTCAGTGTGGTTTAAGCACAAACTTCCCAACATGTCAATTATGTAAAAGTAGAACTCCAATGTGACAATGGGGTGGTTAGATGGTACAAGGAGAAAAACCAAGCTGCATTCATGGGCCAAGTTGAGAAATATAATTCTGAACCACAGACATTGGAATACTTTTCCCAAGTCTTACATAAACCAGGATTTCTCTGAGAATAACCAAATATTAACCCTAACATCATGGATTTGCTGCGCCAATGGCTGTGTAGGTGGTCTCGGTGGAGGTCAAAGAACAGGCTTGGCAGGGCTCAGAGGTGTCAGTTCCTCTCCATGCCAAGCAATGCCAGGCTAGTATGTTCACATGGCCATGCCACAGCAAGGTAGCCCTGGCTCCTAGATGATAGATTCCTAGAAGACAACATTTGTGATATTTTCCCAAAATAACTACTGTATATTTCATTACTTTCAAATTTATTTCCCAAGATCTATAAACGTGTAACCTCCATGCTCCCCAAAGAGGTACCAATTCAAGAACTTTCAGTGGCTGAGAATTGACACCCTAAAAGAAAAGTTTTGGTCACCAAATGGAACTAGTGTTTCTATTTTTGCCCTCCCTCCCATCCATGTATCCATCCATCCATCCATCCACGCCCCTGCTTGAGTTTACTATAAGGCAATGAATGTAATAATTGCAAAGGATAATGCTAATGAACATAACAATGTTACAAGCTAAAATTTATTGACTGTTTATTAGATATCAGGCACTATGTTTTAAGAACATTATGTGATTTAATCCTCTCAACCACACCACAATGCTATCATTATCATCTCCCACTTTTACTGATGAAGAAACTGAGGCTCAGAAAGATGAAGGCAGTTGCCAAGGTCATCATTTTAGTAAGCTATGGAACAGAGATTCAAAGCTAAGACAAAGATGAATTAGCCAAGGTTTCTGCTTCTCTGGGGCTCAGTCTAACAAAGAAAAATCGATATAGGCAAAAGCATCCCCAAAGTATTCGAAGCACGACGCTTGGGTATGTGTTTGATGCTTCAAAGAGTGACTTGCCAATTCAACCACTGTGTAGCAGAAGTAAAAGAAGGAAACAAGGCAGGTTCTGTAGAGGCTGTGAGAAAACCACCAAGTGAGTAGGTGATGGAGAGGTGAGAGGGATGTGGCACAAATCAGATTGGCAGGCCCAGAGTCAGGAGGCAGAACTAAGTGGCTCTGTGTGGGGCAGAGTCTGGAGGCACAGATTTGGGAGGACATGGCTATAATGAAGGTGGATAAGGGGCCATATCCCAGAGGCCTTGGTGGGCCACACCTGCAGTACAGCCTTTGCAAGACCTCACTAAAGGGTTTTTCCACAGGACAGTGTCAGGCAGCAGAGCAATCACTCTGGCAGTGCAGATGTGTACATAGCAAAATGACCCTCTGGTCTTCTCCTGTCTACCTGATCAGCATCATTATGAAGACAAGTAGGAACCAAGGGGAAATAAACACTGACATGTGGACTAAATGTATAAATATGACTGCAAACAAGAGTAAATAGCTGCCATTTCTGCTTAAACTAACTCCGTGGAGAGAGACCATCCAGATACCTGGTGGAAAACCGGCTGAGTACCTTAATTGAAGGGATGAGCCTCTCCCCTATTGGGCTGGTTTAACCTCTTTTACACATATTGCAGGAAAACAATTTCTTCTTGGTGATAGAAAATTGGCTGGAAGAAACATCTCCTTTGACCTTGAAGTGACCTTAATAATTGTCCCAGTAGGCAGGGGTTGTCATCCATCCTATTAATGGACAAATCTCCTTCCAAGGCAATGCATCTTACATGATGCACTTCCCAAATGAGACAGATCTTTCTGATTCTCCAAAATGCTGTCTAAGCTGAGTCCAGTGAGAGAGCAGATTTCAGCTCAGTTCTAGCGTCACCAACAACTCGCTAGAATAACCTTGGTCATGGTCCTTAACCTCTTTAAGCCCCAATTTCTTGATCTGTGAGATGTGGTACATCATTGTATTAGGCTGAACCATAAGACACTACCACTCTTCAAGCCTTTTGTTCTACCCTCTGAGTTCTTATGAGGATAAAATGGGATGGCATATAAGTGCTTAACTGTGCATGATGCATAATAAATAGGTGATAAATTTTAATCATCATCATCATCATCATCATTATATGGTTCCAAGTCCCAATTAGGACTACAGTGTCCTCATTATAAATAAACAATACTTAGTTGTGGTAGTTGACCTGCTTATACCAAACTCATCACAGAACACTGTTCTACTCAAACTCATCTTTTTGATCAGCCTCTAAGTATCAGCACTTTCTGCAGAGAATTAAAATAAACTATGCACACAACAATAGCTCTATGTACTTATTTATCTTGACCAGATCTAACATAAACCATTTTCTAAGAAAAATCACACTTATTTCTCATAGTGAGAAAGGATGCTATTAAAATGAGTTAGATTTCAAGGGATAGTGGGTTCTAGTCCAAGGATTAACAGACCACAATCACCAGATCAAATAAAATATCCAACTCACTTCCTGCTTTTAAATAAAATTTTATTAGAACGCAGCCATGTCTACTCTACACTTTAACAGAGACTACTTTTGCACTAAGATGGTCTGATTCAACACTCAAAATGCACTCAATACTGACTGAATGGCTGCTACAGACCATCTGGCTCACAAAGACAAAATATTTATATAGATATTTAAATAAATATTTATTTCTTTTCGAAAAACTTTGCTGGCTTGTGCTATAGTCAAGTGCTTTAAGAGATCTTTGTTTAATACCAGCAACAAAATTAATAGTCTTAGCTAAAGCTGATGACATAATACCAGCACTAGTGGATTGACAAGTGTGGGAAGGAAGAGGCAATCATGGAGTAATTGTATTTACCCTTCAAAGCTGGGTTTCTATTCTTCCTGGAAGGGACATTTTTGTGTGTCTTCAATTAACATACATCACTTTGATTTTATGAAACATGATAGTGATGGCTGACCCTAGAATTCTGTTGGGAAATCAAAACTGTTTATTTTGCTAACATGGTTGTGGTTAATTCAAACACATTTTCATGTATTCCTTAGCAGTGATGACTTTTAATGATGGCAAAAGGCTCACGGAAATTTTTTTTCTGACAAATTAAATTGCTAAGAGGCCCTTAATTAAATTAGCTTAATAATTTTTTCTTCCCTACCAAGAATATGTTTTTTAATATGGCCATCATGAAAAGTTATGACAATGTCCTTAAGTTTCATGACTACTATAAGAGAGAGATAAGGCACAGAAATGAGATGGCAAATGTTTAAACCCCATGTCTAGACCGTTCCTGGTACTACTGTAAGCACTGGATAAATAATGAGAGGAAGGGAAACATTTAAAACTAAACAGAAGGGAGAAGAAGGCATGTGAAGTACTTTGGTATACCAGAGTACGCAGCAAGTTCATTATTTTGAATATATCCCATGGTACCTCATTTATTCAAAGCAGGTTGCTCTTTTTTTTTTAAGAAGATGAATTTAATATATCTAGGTATTTATACATGTTAGGTATAATAATATGAGCACAAATATAGGAAAAAGAATATAGACATATAGAAATAAATGTTCTATATTACACTAGAATTAAAGTTAGTATCTGTGGTAAATAAAATCTGGGATATGCCCTAACTGGTTTGGCTCAGTGGATAGAGCATCGGCCTGCAGACTGAAGGGTCCCAGGTTCGATTCCGGTCAAGGGCATGTACCTTGGTTGCGGGCACATCCCCAGTTAGGGGGTGTGCAGGAGGCAGCTGATTGATGTTTCTCTCTCATCGATGTTTCTAACTCTCTATCCCTCTCCCTTCCTCTCTGTAAAAAATCAATAAAATATATTTTAAATAAATAAATAAATAAAATCTGGGATAGATTCTCATATATTAAGATGTATATGGTTAATCCCAGAGCATCTACTAAGAAAATAACAAATAAAACAGTAAAAATAGCATTAAAATATTAAAATTTTGACCTGGAAAACTATTTACTTAATATGAAAGGAGGTATTATCAGAACCATAAAGGTATTAAAAAGACATGAGACATAAGAAAAAGAAAAATTGCAGACATAAACCCAACTATATAAATAATAACATTAAAATCAAATGGATTCAAAATTCAATCAAAAGGCAGAGATTTTCCACCTAGATCATTTTTGGAGATACCCAAGTATATGCCATCTGTAGGAGACACATTCTCTACATTTAAATGTACATTTAGGTTAAAAGTATGAGATTGGAAAAATATATATTATTCAAATAGCAACCATTGAAAGTAGGTTGCTCTTAAGGCAACTCTGGAAAAGCTACTTAAAGCCAGGTGAAACAGATGTGACAATGGCAAAGAAAACAGAGTCTAGCTATTTACTCTGAAAGAAAACTAAAATATCCCTCAAGTCCATGGCTTTACTAACAATGAAGAGGGGGAATACTCAGTAATCAGTACTCTGTGGTCCTCAGTGGAATTTCACTATAGTAACAACCTTTTCTGCTTGATCTTGTCATGCTTATTTGCTGTGGGCAAAGTGAAGCTGAATTCCTCTCTTCTCTTGATGGCCAGGAATCCCAAAGCTCATTCATAGGCCCAATTTTTAATGAATGTGAAAGACCTTATATGATAGACTCTCTTCCTGTATGATCACATCTTACTAGTCTATTTTTATTCCCCTTTCCTGTTTGAGTCAATTCATTGTTTCTATTTTATCTATATGTATTATTTAAAATTTTAGGATTTTCTAGCTGGCATGGCTCAGTGGTTGAGCATTGACCTATGAACCAGGAGGTCACAATTTGATTCCCAGTCACAGTTTGATGCCTGGGTTGCGGGCTCAATCCCCTGTATGGGGCACACAGGAGGCAGCGGATCAATGATTCACTTCCATCATTCATGTTTCTATCTCCCTTTTCCTTCCTCTTTGAAATCAGGAAAAATATATTTTTAAAAATTAGATGATAAACAAATATATTTTAAAAAATCAAGATGATAAAAAAATACATGTTAGTAACAGTCAATGGCACAGTGCACTGAGCTATATCTGGTTATTTCATACATATGGCTATTCTCCTCAACAACCCTAACAGGTATATGTGAACCTCTACTTTACATAGATTTGGCAAGTGAGGCCCAGAGATGGTAAGAGTTTTCCCAAGGACACATAGCTAGTAAGTAGTAGATCTGGGATTTAAATCCAAGTTCACTTGATCCCAAAACCCTGTATTCGTTTCACTACACCAGTGGATGTCACACTGTGGCCCCTGGCAAATCCATCCCATCACCTGTTTTGATAAATAAAGTTTTACTGGAACACAGTCATATTCATCCATTTAAATATTGCCCATGTAGTTTTCATGCTACAAGCCAGAGCTAACTACAACAGAGATCTTACGGCATGAAAAGTCTAAAGTATTTATTCTCTAGCCCTTTATACAAAAGTTTGCTTACCCCTGTGCTATACTGCATTGCTTAAAGTTAGTATTTCTGTTTATTAAGGAATGACAGTATATTTTAGAAAGAGTTCTAAAGAATTATATAAAAGCAAATGATGCTGAAAGAGTTAATTTTCAGAAGATTAAAAATTTACTTGTGAGGGAAGCATTCTTTCCTGATGTTTCTAACTATATTAAATGTTTCACAATATAATTTTTAATAACTTAAGATGGAAAATGTATGAGATGTCAAAAAACTTATAGACTTTTAAATGTTTTCCTTAAAAAGTCATAATTAAGATCTAGATTTAGAAAATTCATTACAACTAAAACCTGATTCTTTGTTTTTATTTATTTTAGTTTTCGTACAGTGTAGAAAAGCAAAGCAACATGATCCTCTGTTAGGCAAACCAGAAATGAATTTCTCATGTTGAGCAAAGAGTAATGCAGATATGTTGGCTAAAACATTATTCTTAAAGTTGATCTGAGGAGAGAAAGAAAGATTAAGCCATAATTTACACAATGGTCTTCGGGGTAATTTATCCCTCAAAATTTGGAATTTATTTATAATTTATAGCCCACCCACTTCCATAGAAGAATTTGAGACAGCAAAATTTGGAATAGGAATCCAAGAATATTATATCTGGGATTAGTACATGCAAGTTCTGAAAGTAATTTAGTAAAAAGTGAAAATAAATAACTGTGTAAAGATTTTTCTCCTTCAAATGTTTAAAAAATAAAGATGGGGTAGAAAACTTTTAATCTTTTCTTTTAAACATTACTATCCTCTATTATTTCTTTAAAATTAAGGAAGCCTAATTTCTTTAAATTATGCTGGAGACAGAAAGTTAAGAAGAGAAAATAGAAATCCATGATCAACAATGAAGTTCTAGAAACATTCAAAACTGCATGTATTATGTTAATATGAACTTACCATCAATTTCAGTTAATTTCCATCATGAATCAAAGCCCTTGGTCAGAATTAAAAGAGCTGATTGGTAACTGGGTTGCAAGCAATTGGATTTGCTATACATTATGTGCAACCACCAACTTTTAAAATTCCAGGATTGGAACCATGGTATTCATTATTTTAGCAATATATGGAACTCAAACTATAAAACATCTGAAAAAGAAAATATTTATGGAGTTTCCAGGTCTTGGGAGTTGTTGAGCTCTTCCAGACCCTATTCAAAATGGGTGCTTCTCAGTAAACTAGGCATAGGACAAGGGGTGAAAATGTGCAAAATCGCCACAAACAACATGTTACTATTCCAGAGCCCATCACAGAAAATCCCAACGTGTGGTCCAAATGATCTGTAAGGGTCCCAGTCCTCATGCTCTGATGGATGCCTCTGCTGCCAGGCAGTGTGGAGTCTGGCTGCACTCCAGGATTGCAGTTGAAACAAAAATATCCCTCAAAACTCAGTTTGGTTGGGATTTACCACAGGCTTTGGTTTGGAACTTTCCAGTAATGCCCAAAATAATTCGACCTGAGACACACTGGCTGACCACCACCATCACTAACTCCTGGGAGAACTGTCTGGAAGCAGGCTGAGGCTTCCTGGGCTGACCACCCAGAAGTGAGTGGGGAATAACACAATAAGTGAATGAAAATGGGGTGGGCAGACCAGGAGAGAGTGGGCAGAGGAAGGGGCTGGTCACGGTGTGCTGAGCCTTGGGAAAACTGGCTTTAGCAACCAGGTATACGTGCCCTCTTGATGGAAGACTTCACCACCATCTACGAGCAGGAATTTGTTCAAGCCTCTAGACTTAGCTACCATGTCACATGAAACATAGATGACACTAGAACATGTTAAATGACACCCCAAGTATACAGTCACTAATGTACAGACTACAGAAAACTCTGGAGGACAACCTGATCCTTCAACAAATAGGCTGGGGCAGAAGTAGGTTTAGAGTTGTGGGTACCTGAAATACAGTTTATTCTTGATTTAGTATTTATTAATTATTATATTATTTTCCATATGCACACCTGTAAAAATACGTTGGCCCCACCCTGTATGCTGCATTAATTTTTTAAGAAAAATAATTGAGGGAAAAACTATTTACTAAAATGCACTGACCTGTGCTCGCTTCGGCAGCACATAGACTAAAATTGGAACGATACAGAGAAGATTAGCATGGCCCCTGCGCAAGGATGACACGCAAATTCGTGAAGCGTTCCATATTTTTTATTAATATTTGACAAAGGAGGCATGACCATACAATGGAGTCAAGACAGTCTCTTCAATAAATGGTGTTGGGAAAATTGGACAGATACTTGCAAAAAAATGAAACTAGATCACCAACTTACACCATACACAAAAATAAAACCAAAATGGATACAGGACTTAAACATAAGACGGGAAACCATAAAAATACTAGAGGAATCCACAGGCAGCAAAATCTCAGACATATGCCGAAAGAACTTCTTCACTGATACTGCTCTTAGGGCAATGAAAGCTAAAGAGAAAATAAACAAATGGGACTACATCAAAATAAAAAGCTTTTTCACAGCAAAAAAAAACACACACAAAAAAAACACATACCATCAACAAAACAAGAAAGCCCACTGTATGGGAGAACATATTTGCAAATGTTATCACTGATAAAGGTTTAATCTCCAACATCTATAGGCAACTTATACAACTTAATAAAAGGAAGATAAATGATCCAATAAAAAAAATGGGCAACGGACCTAAATAGAATCTTTACAAAAAAAGACAGAAGGAAGGCCAAGAGACACATGAAAACATGCTCAAAATCACTAATTATCCGAGAGATGCAAATCAAAACGACAATGCGGTACCATCTCACACCTGTCAGAATGGCTATCATCAACAAATCAACAAATGACAAGTATTGGCGAGGATGCGGAGAAAAAGGAACCCTCGTGCACTGCTGGTGGGAATGCAGATTGGTGCAGTCACTGTGGAGAACAGTATGGAGTTTCCTCAAAAAACTAGAAATGGAACTCCCATTTGACCCAGTAATCCCACTCCTAGGAACATATCCTAAGACACTAGAAACACCAATCAGAAAGGATATATGCACCCCTATGTTCATAGCTGCACAATTTACAATAGCTAAGATTTGGAAACAGCCTAGGTGCCCGTCAGCAGATGACTGGATCAGAAAACTATGGTACATCTACACCAGTGATGGGCAACCTTTTGAGCTTGGTGTGTCAAACTTTGCCAAAAAACTGAGCATAACTCGGGTAGTGTGTCACTTTGAGGAAAAAACATTATTTCGCAAATGTTTCATCCTCAGCAGCAGCAAATGTTTCATCCTCGGCATGCAGCCGCCTCAGCGGCCGCGTGTCATGAGAAATGGCTACGCGTGTCAGTGCTGACACGCGTGTCATAGGTTCACCATCACTGATCTACACAATGGAATACTACGCTGCCATAAAAAAGAAGGAATTCTTACCATTTGCAGCAACCTGGATGGAATTGGAGAACATTATGCTAAGTGAAATAAGCCAGTCCATGAAAGAAAAATACCACACGATCTCACTCATTTGTGGATAATAAAGAACATTATAAACTGATGAACAAAAAGATAGATACAGAGGCAGTAAAGCATCAAACAGGCTGTCAAATTACAGTGGGAAGGTTAGGGAGAGGTGGGGAGATAAGAGATCAACTGAAGGACTTGTATGCATGCATATAAGCATAACCAATGGACGCAAAACACTGGGGGGTGAGGGCATGTATGGGAGTGGGGGGGGCCAATGGTAAGATATGTACACATATAATACCTTAATAAAAATGGGAAAAAATATAAATAAATAAATAAATAAATAAAAATAAAATGCATTGACCTTGTCTTGTCCAGCAGGTGTGGCTCAGTGATTGAGCATCAACCTATGAACCAGGAGGTCACGGTGTGCTTCCCAGTCAGGGCACATGCTTGGGTTACTGGCCTGATCCCCAGAAGGGGCATGCAGGAGGCAGCCAGTAGATGATGAAACATCTCATTGATATTTCTCTCTCTATATCCCTTTCCCCTTCTCTCTGAAATCAATAAAATGTATTTTTTTAAATGCATTAACCTTATTATTCGAATCCTGACTTAAACAAGTTGAAAGAGGAAGACAGAATAGAAATGTTTATTGTTTTAAATAGTTTTAGACTACTAAATTTCAAAGTAACATATCACGCAGCAATACACACCAATACAGAAATCGACCCTGAAAACTATGACTGGAGTCTGAGAATTTAACAAAAACAAGAGATTCCCTGAGTTCAGACTTGGATTCAAAATTTGGAATCTACCACTTGCTAACCTGAGGAAAACCATTTAGAATCTCTGAAAAGCCAGCACCTTCAAGTTGTAAAATAGAGATAAAAATGACTAATGCCCAGGATTACTGTAAGAATTTAAAGACAAATGTGCTTAGCACATTGCCTTGCACAAAATAAATGAAAAGTTGATGAGAAGCTGTGATTTTGCATAATCACATTAGCAGTGCTCATTTTGAAATGGCCTCACTCCCACCCGCAACACAGATTTCCCAGAACAGGCCAGTCCACATCTCCTCTTAGGAGAAGGCAGATGGAGGGTGGCTCCAGAGTACAGTGAGCCAAGTCTTGTACCATGGTCTCCACTGCGCATCTGTTTCTACCTTTTTCAGTCTCAGGGCTTTAGTCTACACAAGATGCTGTGTATTGCAGTGTGGGAGACGTTCTTGAGCTGGAGTGTGAACCCAGGGAAGACACGCAGGAAAAGGGAGCCTGAAATACTTCCGGGGTGCTTACAGACAGGCTTGAAAATGGGATATGAATTGGGGGCATCCACATGGAATTTAAATGTAACGGTGTTTCCTCTCCTCAGTCTCCCAACACAGAAAGAGTCTGGCTCTGAACTGGCAGCCTTACTTTCATTTGTCATTATACTTTACACACATGGAAATTTTAATGTCTAAAGATGGGAGGTGATTATAAGAATAGAACTACACATGTCTTTTTGGCAGCCCAGTCACCAGCACTTAAGTTCACTTCTGACAGTTCTCAGAATCTAAAGACCTGTAAGCACTGAACTGCCGACTGCCTATCCAGGAGAGATTTCACTGGCAGGATTTCAAACGTTGAAATCACTCGCTTTTTTTATGCATATTTTCCCCACCACAATATTTATCTAAAACATGTAAAACACTGTACTCTCGATAGACATCAAAAAAGAGGTTTGTGGTACAGGGTTTACTAAAGGAAAATCACCCTTGTTTCTGAACCCAGAAGTATACAAATTCAAAGTCATTTGCTAAAATCTAAGATTAGGGCAAAATGGGTGATAGCTTTCTCCAAGAAGTTGGGGCTTGGTGATTACAAAAGGCAGTTGAATGTGATGATTTTTGAACTACTTAATGGTTAAAAACTAATGGTCCTGTTAAGACTTGGAACACAGTGCTATTATGTAACAGTTGGCTCTCTCCAGCAGAACCGCCTGCTCACAATGCGGTCTGACACAGAATGGGAGGACGCGAGGAGAAGCAGTACATCTAAGCTCGTGCTGGAGCAGCGTGGTGTCAGGAGCGGGCAAAAAAGTCAGAGTTTGATAAAAACCCTACATTTGCTGCCAACCTGCCAAGTGAGCCTGTGAAAGTCACTCACTCTTTCGGATCTCGGTTTCAGCCCATGTAAAAGAAAGGACAGTTGATCATGGAGGGGAAGCAGGAGTAAGGAACCCCACAGGATCGGAGCCCCTCTGCTTCCCAGCCAGCTGCCTTCAAATAACTGACCTACCCTTTTGGTCTCCCATTCTGCATCTGTATAATAGAGATATCACACATCACCTACCACAAAGGCTTGCTTTGAGAATTAAACCAGAAAATGTAAGCAAAGGGTTCTTAAGTGTGAGGCCCCTAATAACCACTCATAAATGAGCTGCTACTGCTGCTATTGTGATTACTCTCACTATTTACTTTCAAACAACCACAAAAAAGCATTCGTTTGAGGAGTCAGTCATTCGCAACAAAACACTGCTTCCTTGACAACTGAGATCATGGCTTGCTTCAGCATAACTGGGCTTCCAATGGTCACCCCTCTCTTCCCAAACCCGGGAAAAGTGTCTGAGGCTTTGGAGACACTCACTACATGGTTGTTAAGTGAATGACCACGTGGTTAAATGGATGATAAAGGTGTAAATGAGCAAATGTCTTAAAAGCTACTGCTGCCATGGCCAGTTATGCTCAGTGATGAGAGCATTGGCCTGTGGACCAAAGGGTTGTGGGTTTCATTCCTGGTCAAGGGCACTAACTCGGTTGCAGGCTGGATCCCTGGCCCTGGTCAGGGGAGTGTGGGAGGCAACCAATCAATGTGTCTCTCACATTGATGTTTCTTTCTTCCTCCCTCCCTCCCTCCCTCCCTCCCTCCCTCCCTCCTTCCCTCCCTTCTCTCTCTCTCTCTCTCTCTCTCTCTCTCTCTCTCTCTCTCTCTCTCTCTCTCTCTCTCTCCTCTCTCTCTCCTCTCTCTCTCCTCTCTCTCCTCTCTCCCTCTCTCTTTCTCTCTCCCTCCCTCCCCCCACCCCCAACCTCTCTCCCCTCCACTCTCTGTTCAAAAGAAAAAAATCAATAGAAAAAATATCCTCTGGTGAGGATTTAAAAAAAACAACTACTGCTACACCCAAACTTGAGGCTCCTTGAGAGCTCTGGCCAGGGCTAGCGCTAATATTGCCAAACACTACAGAAAGCACACATGGCAGGGCTCACCCAGGCCTGCTGGCAAACTAGGGATGTTATCCAAGTATTCCTGTGAGTGTGCAGCCTGCACTTAGGGGAAGGTGCAAGTCTCATTGAGGACTCTAACTCAGTCCTTCAACCTCCAGGACTCAGGCCACTTGCCTGCTCCAGAAATGGATTCAGAGAACAGACTCCTTAACCGTCTAAAATTGCTGAGTGGGAAATTGAGGGAGACACGAGAAGAATTGGATACTGGACAGCACTGAGGGGGTCAGATCTACACAGTGCCATATAAATATTTGGCTTAGGATACCTCCCCTTACACCCATCATCTGCTTCATGATCCTAATAGTCTAATGCAAAGACAGCTTGTCATGCATCAGAGTTCTCCAAATTCAGTCAGGAGAACTGGTGCCATCTTTGGAACTATCTTATCCTTGGCACCTCTACTAACGTAATCCTCATGTTTAATAATTCAATCCACTGCAAGTTACTCCTTAATGAAACTCAAACCCCTATGTTAAATAAGAAGCCAGTATTGCCTGCCCTAAAAATTATGAGAGAACCGTAAAAATAAACACTTGGACACAAAATATTACCATTAAAATGGAGCTAACCACCACTGCTTGCCTCAGCACTAGATCTGGGGCCTGCTCTCTCTCGCTCGCTGTCTGAAAGAGAGGTTAACATGCAATGGTATAGTAAAAATTTGTCAGCCTCTAGCCAAGGCTTCCTCCTTCAGGCATTCTGAAAGACTAAAAAGACTGAAAAAAGGAGTAAGTTTTTCATGATGGGAGCCCATGTTTTGGGAGCCACGTTCGCATACCACCATAAAATCATGGCAGGTTTGAAAAACAGTGAAACCTCTTTCTCACGCTCTGATCCTCAGCTCCCTTGCCATACTGGATAGCTGAGGTGTCCTCTTCCCGAGTGCAATGAAAATGTTCTTTCCCTCGACTTGGAGACTGCAAAAATGTCCATAAGCAGGATGCACCATATGATCATCTGGCTTTTATTAGCCATTTTTACTAGTGCTTTAATCGTGTCTTTTCTTTTTATCTGGGAGGCTGTTAATAGATGGATGACACATGTCATAATGAGAGTCAAGAAAATATGGTGCACCTTAGCCGGGCCAATATAAATGAGCCTCCAGCTTGGACGCCAAGACAACACCACAGCCTTCCATTCTCTCAGTTATGTTCATCTGATAAAGACATTACAATAGTAAGATATTATGATCTATAACCCTCCACTAGAACACTCACACATTCTTGGCCTTAAACGCTTGAGCAAAATGCTGCACGCTACGGAGCAGAGCGAGGTCCAGGGTCATTGCTTCTACCTTGGCTTTATGCTGGAATGAGAGAAAATAAAAAGAAATGATAAATAAC
Organism: Cnephaeus nilssonii; assembly: GCF_951640355.1. NCBI lineage: Eukaryota > Metazoa > Chordata > Mammalia > Chiroptera > Vespertilionidae > Cnephaeus > Cnephaeus nilssonii. Next base: position 23,720,435 of record NC_137091.1, on the reverse strand, counting down.
AGCAAGTTTAGTTCATGGTATCAAGTTACAGTAAATGTGTTATGGAACATGTCGGAATTCCCCTGTTTAATATTAGACGCCCAGAGAGAATATAAATCATCAAAATGAATGGAAGAACAGGGCTTTTACTGCCAAGTTTAGGGAGGATGTGAGGCCGGGCCTCTGCTGAAACTACAGGCTGGGGGTTATGCTGCTTCATGCAGCGCACAGGAGAGGCGCCTAAGGGTCTTCAGGCTCCCGTATCGCCTCTCAATCTGCATCCTTAAAAACTGGAGTGATAGGAACACCAGGACACAGCTGGCTGGGGCAAGAATTCAGCCGACAACATTTTAATCTCAAAAGCTGCCATGCAGGTTCTGGAATTACTCCTCCAAGACTGTATCAAAAATTAAAGACAATATAGTCCTAGTTGGTTTGGTTCAGTGGATAGAGTGATAGCCCATGGACTGAAAGGTCCCAGGTTCTATTCTGGTCAAGGGCATGTACCTCAGTTGCAGGCTCAATCCCCGGCCTGGTCAAGGCGCATGCGGGAGGCAACCAATGGATATGTCTCCCACACATCCATGTTTCTCTCTCTCTCTGTTTCTCCCCCTCCCTTCCACTCAATGGAAATATATCCTCAGGTGAAGATTAACAACAAAAATTAAAGACAATACTACCTAATAAAGAGGGAATATGCAAATTGACCATCATGTCCTAACAAGATGGCTGCGCCCACAGCAGAGGCCAAGTTCCTGTAATGAGCCTTAATGAGCAATCAGCAGGACCTGAGGCTACGTGGCACTGGGCAGGGGCAGGGGACCTGAGGCTGTACCCCCCCGCCTGATGGGGCTTGACAGGGGACCTCAGGCCACGCCCCCCGCCCCAGTACCAGGCTGGGGGACCTCAGGCCATGCCCCCCCACCCGGCAAGGCTTGATGGGGGACCTCAGGCCGTGTCCCCTGTCTGGTGGAGCTTGACAGGGAACCTCAGGCTGCGCAGGGCTTGATGGGGGACCTCAGGCTGCGCCCCCAAACCCAGCGCTGGGCCGGGGAACCTCAGGCTGCGCCTCCCGCCCTGGCACCAGGCCAGGGGACCTGAGACCGCAACCCCTGCCCAACGGGGCTAGACGGGGGACCTGAGGCTGCACCCCCGGCCCGGCAGGGCTTGATGGAGGACCTCAGACCACGCCCCCTGCCCCAACACCAGGCCAGGCGACTTGAGGCCACGCCTCCCACCTGGCAGGGCTTGATGGGGGTGGGGCTGGCTGGGGCTGGGTCTCACACGATTTCGAGGCACATGTGGGTGGGCGGGGACTTGACTCTGGTTCCTGTGGCGCACCCCAGACTCTGACAGGAGGAGAATTTTCATATACATTTTACTAATTTTCTTTCATCTCTGACACTTCTATTATAGAGAAAGGGCAAATAGCAATATTAAAATATTTTCTCTAATTAATTCTCTTTTAATGTGCATGAATTTTGTGCACCAGGTCACTAGTTTATTTATACTAAGTACAAAAGCAGGCAAAAGTCATTTATACAGAAGGATCATGACTGACTCAGATCTCTGGGGTTTAGTAACCCACAAAACTCTACAGACAGACGGGGCATATGTGGATTATCATAATGATGCTCATAATGGCTACTGTCTATTCAGAGCCTCCCATAGGCTGGGCATTTACATGCACCATCTAGTTTCACCCTCACAACTGAGCAATGTGCTATATTTTCCCACTTTTCTTATGAGATCACAGAGGTAAGAACTGCAGGTAGCAAGCATTGACGTCAAGCCAATCTGACACAAAAGCCCAAGTTCCCTCTTGGAAAGGAACTCGAAGGGCTGGAGCAGCCATGCTTTGAAGCATCAGATTCCACTGGACGGTTTCAGCACACTTCTGGAAAGATCAGGATTACCTCTCAGACTTGCCTTGTATGAAAGGCACTCCCAATTTTTAGTTTGGCTGGACTTCAGGATGTGAGATTCAATACTATCAGTTCTTAGACCTACCTCCTCCAAAGATAGGATGCCAGGCCACCTGCCTATTCAGGTAAAAGAGCCCCATAAAACAAATGGTTGATTTGGGAATTCTTGTCTAGATGGTGAGGCTACAGGAAGACTAAGGAGAATAACAGGACACCTCTAAGGCTAGGAAAGGTGAATGCAAACAGCACTGCTAAGAATATCCTCCAACCAAACTGTCCTATTCAGGATGGATACAGGCCGTGCTGGGATGCTCGGTGGATATGAGGCAGTTGATCTTGGCTGCCAAGGTCCTGAACTCTCACCCAGCTCCCAAGCTTTGAATAACAAACATCAGGCAGAGACAGCTGAGAAGCAGCCTGCCTTGAGGCCATGTAACATTTCTAAGACTCAGTTTCCTCATTTGTAAAAGGTGACTATTAATGACCTACTCACAGAATTGTGAGTGTAAGTGTAAAGCACCCGCCATCCTGTCTGGAAGAGAAGAGGTATTTGGTACATTTAACTAGAGAGAGATAAAACATCTACTGTGCCCAATTCTTCCCCTGGTGCCAGCCCGCAGTAAATGGTGGTTTGGGTGGACTGCCATGCAGCATGGTATTAAGGATATGCAAGGGTCTGCCCTGAGGACGATGGCAGATTAGATGTCTATTATATCCTGGAGGACCCAGGTCATGCCTAATCACAGAGCCCAGTTCTAGGGAAAGTGGGCAGAGAGTGATTCTATGACTTCCCCAAACCTAACAGCATATCAGTGGCAAAAGCCGGGCCAGTATAGATTTACATTCATTATGCAGTAGCAGATGCACCAACGTGCAGATTTCAAAAGGAGAAGAGTTTAACTTGGCCTAGTAAATGGGAAAAGTGAAAAGACAGTATTTGTTAGGGTTTCCTAAGATCAGGGACGTTCGAGCTGGAGGATCCACAGTGAGGCAAGGCTGTGCCCCCTCAGTCTAGAGAGCAGGAAATTGCTACCAGGGGAAGTGAATGGACTTGAGTGAGGCTGTCCCAGTGTAGACAACTTGGACTTCCAAATGAGGATCAAAACCCCATACATTTTCTGTCTGAATAGCCAATATCTATCTGGTGGTTAAAATCAGAGTGTAAAGTCTGTCAAAGGCTAACTTATTCCCCTGGGTATTCCTATGCCTGAAAAATGTTCATCCACCTGATTTGACCTTCAGAGTTAGCAATAAAGTGTCCTTTCCCCTCATCCTGCATCCCTGGGCCCAGCCTCACTCACTTGGAGCATGACTCTCAGGACCATGCACAGGATCTGACAGAACTCCAAGTGCACCTAAGAGGGGAGCCAGGTGTTTATATTCTGCTGGGGAAAGAGGGGTAGACACTACTCCTCTCAGCCAAACCCCTATAAAAACCCCAGGAGATATAAAAATGCATGTACATATTTCTGCATTAAATAGGGAGAACATTCCCAGATGGCGACCCCAAAGCAATTTTCCAAGGATAATGATGGCATGGCCAAGGGGGCCTTCACATGCTTCTGTGTGTGTAACTTACAGTTGGCAAGTTGTCTGTTGGTCTTCCCCTTTCACTTTAAAATAATGCACAGAGCTGCCACTACTAATAAGAACAAAATCAGAATGTACACCTCTAGGGGGAACAAGGGGTCACAAGCCATCAAGCAGTTCAACAGACTAATCCACAGGCTGTGGGTTACTAGGCTCCTGGGGACAGTGATTCAAGTCTGCACACTATTACTCAGGTAATTCTCCTGCCCTCGGTATCAGGTTTCTGTTTCTACTACCGACCCTGAGAAATGTAGTGAAACTGTGTGCGATATAGTGAAACCAGTGGGGGGAAAAAAACAAAACACAGCTTTTAGAATGGGGGAAGAGGGTGTTTATGTGTGTGTGTATTGGGAGATTTGCTTTTCTGACTACCTAAGAACTTTGGCAACTTTATAAAAGTGTTTATCATGAGACATGCTCTAAATGAAAATGCAGGGGCTGGTGGGTCCCGTTTTTGAGGGATAACCTGTGGACTGCGAGGTGAAGGCAAGCGTTTCAATATGCCAGTGTGAGCTTTTCTGCCACGTCTGGCCTTGAATCTGGGACTGACCACAATTCACTTTCATGGTTTAGCTCATGAACTTTTTGTTGCTGCTGTCAACTCTGTTTTGGAACTAATTATAGACTCTCACGAAGTGGTACTTAAAGTGCCCACCTCCCAACATCCTCAATGGTGACATCTCAGCCATGATCAGAACCACTAGATTGACACTGGCAGAGTGGAATTTATTAGACATCGGACACTACTAAGATTTCACCAGTTTTTAGATGCACTTAATTTCTTTATTTGTAATGCCTTTGTGTGTAATTCTGTGACATCTGACCACACATATAAATTCATGCTACCTTCACCAGATTTGAGATACATAAATGTTCCATCACCACAAGGGAACCAGTGACCTTTTTATTAAGAGGTGCTAGAATTAGCACATGCCATCCAGCCTTGTTTGACCAGATCTGCTCTCTGCATTGGCCAAACACACACACACAAAGTCCCAACTTAAAATCCTTTTGCAGCTCGGAATGGCCAAGAAGATATGGTCCAGATTCCTCAGCTTGGTTCACACACAGTTTCTGTGTCAGTAGGACATGATTCCATAAAGTACACCACACACACAACAAACCTCTGTGTCTTAAAACACCAAGGATTATTACTTGCTCATGTTCCATATCCATCCCAGCGTGGTGGGGCCATGTTCATCATGGAGCCATGTTTATCGTGGGGCCATGTTCATCATGGGCCAAGTTCATCATGGGCCATGTTCATCGTGGGCCAAGTTCATCATGGGCCATGTTCACCATGGGCCATTTTCATCATGGCAACCAGGGCTCAGGCAGATGAAGCCTCCAGCTCTATAACATCAGCAACTTCCACAGTGGGGAAAGGAGTGTGGCAATTGCCCAGGGTTCCCCATGGTTTCCACCCAGCATTGACAGAGGCTGCTTCTGCTCACATTTCATTGGCAAAGCAACTCATGTAACTGTGCTGTTTGAGAAGGTACAACCCTCCAAGAGCCCAGAAAAAGGCATATGATTGGGGATGTATAATGGAGAATGGTAAAGACTATCATATGACTTGGCCCTGTCTACCTCTCTAGGCTTTTTTCAGGTCTCTGCCTACTTCACACTTTCATTAGTTATAGAAAACTTTAAAAGGCTGAAAAAATATGAAAAAAATAAATGCATATACAATCTCTTCACCCTAAAATAAACTGTTATCCTTCCACGTGTCGGTCTCTCCTTCCTTTCCTATCTATCTGTCTGTCTGTCTGTGTCTCTATCTATCCAACCATTCACTTAGCTTTAACAGAAAAAAACTTCATACTAAGAATCTTGAATCTTAAAATGGTATAAAATGCCTCTCTCAACCCTTCCTTAAATCCTTACTCTTTTTTTCCTAGTCACACCAATACACCAGCTTATCATCTCAGGCAAAACAAGAATGTAAATTTATTTTAAATTATGTATACAGATGCTAGTACACATCATTTTAAAACAGAATGGCACAGGTGGCATCTCACACATGAAATATCAGGCAACTTCTAAGTAGCTGAGATGCCTAACTACTCCTGACACTCTAGGCTCAACCAGAAAGACTGAGTAATTAAGCAATCCACGCACTCTTCTTTCATTTCCCTGGGACCCAGGAATGCTCCCTGGTGGCATGGTTCTGTAGACCAAGTCTGCCTGGTCTATTCTTTGTAAACCTGAGTGATTGCAAAGTCTGTATGAGCAGAATCCTTCAACTGCTTGCTGTTGTTATGCAACAGTGATCTCTCATGCCATGTTATGACTATGAATTAGCCAAGTGTGACTCAGATGTGATATAGCCCGAAACCAAAGGAACCATATGGGGATTGTTTGGTATTTAAATGAAGAAATAGGAGGAGGTTGTCATCCTCAGCAGGGATGGCAGAGCTGGGCTGTGGCTCCAGCTCAGGATCACGGCACAGGCAGGGAGACCTCAGGGACATGACCTCAATGCTCGGGGCCTCAGCTGCCTTACTTGAAAATGGGCATTTGTCTTTCGAGGTTAAGAGTCAAGATTAGACATGATGTATATAAGGTATGGGGCACATAAATAAAAACTATTATCATTATTAGTTGGAAGGCCACTGCTCAAAAGGAATGACCATTGGTTTTCCATAATAAAGGACATTAGTAATTGCTGTTTCCTTTCTTTATTTCATAAATTAGTATCAGTAGCTCAGAGAAAGTCTGACTAGAAACTCTGGAAGGAGGAAGACAAGTCTCACCAGAGCAGAAGGAAGAAGGCTCAGAGAATCTCCCTGAGGCCACAGTTCCCCAAGTCCCATCTCTGTGAATGTTCTGGACTTAAAAGGGGTTTGTTAGGCCATGGACTCAGGTGGGACTATCTGGGTCTGAACTCCAGTCCCAGTACTTACCAGATGGCCAGTTACTTCCCTATCTTGTGCATTCAGTTTTCTCTTCTGTGAAATGGAAAAATTATGGCACCTGCCATATCAGGAAATGAGGTAATATATATGTAAGTCACTTGGAGCAGTGCCTGGCGCCTGATGAGTGGTCTGTAATTGCTACCAATGAATAGCATTACTGTGATTGTTTTGTTGTTGTTTTTACCACTATCATCACTGTAATCATCACCGTCATCATATGCACCAAATTGCTTCACTCCTCATGGACAGGGCTGAGTGGGCATAACTGGTAACAGTAGCCATCTCAGAATACTGGCCAGGAGTCCTTGCCCCACGGCAGCTTCTAGCCCCATAGCAGCGCTATGGGGCCATTATTAACCACCCAGTTCACAAATAGAGAAACTGAAGTTCAGAAAGCTACTGCACCCGAGGAAACCCCCCGGATCTGGAACTGCCTCATGCAGAGGCAGCATGCTGGCCTGCTCTTGGTCAACAATAAGAGAGACAACATTTATAAGGATGAATTTATACATTCATTAACTCATTCATTCAGCAACACTGCCTCAAAAGGTAAATGCATATTCCAAGAATTCTAACGCCTTTACTCCTTTTCTTTTTTGCCCCAACACTACAACATGTAAAACTATCTCACATTCATAATGTGCTTACCAGCAACAAAAGAAAGGATGGAGAAACCCAGATGTGATGAAGGAGCCCAGCCTTCAATACACCAAGAGGAGAGTCTCCTTCAGCTATGGGGGACATGCCATATGCAAACACAGATGCAAGATGTTGTGTTTAGGGGAATTAGCTAGTGTGTAATCTCACTTGAAAGCGCTGATCTATGCCAACTGGATGAGTATCTACCCCTCTCTTACAATTACAAAAGAGTTCATTTCTGGGCTTCTCTTTAAAAAAATATCTCATTTACATGTATTTATTATTATTAAAAGGTGAAAAAATAATGAATACCTATGACATAGCTTTAATAGAAAAAACTTTATGCTAAGAATTTTGAATCTTAAAATAGTATAAAATGCCTCTCTCAACCCTTCCTTAAATCCTTACTCTTTTTTTCTAGTCACACCAGTACATCTCAGACAAAACAGGCATTTACTTTTTAGTGAAGAGTCATATGAAGTATCTTTTAAAGTATATCAGTCCACACTTTGAGAAAACAGAGGCTAAGTGCAGCCAGTAAGACAGAGATCCAGGTTCTCTATAACCAGATGGGGACCGTTCCAAAGCTTGCGTCTTTGCTGAAATACCACCCTGTGCTGTATATATCCTTGTCGTCATATTCTTGAACATGTAACACCAAGAAGCTATAAAGAAATGAACGTCGCCTTTATATTCTTATTTGTGTCTATTTTATATCCTATTATTTTATACATTTGAAATTTATAAGAGAAGGCTATTGCTGAAAGAGAAAATGTAACGAAGGCAATAATCTACATTCAGAGCTTATTGCTAATGGCATCTTGCAAATTCCAATCCAATGGGCCTTAATTGCATTATGCTGATGTCTCTCAGCCTCCCACTTTACACACAGGCAGTCCTGATTTTATGTTCGGAAACCTTAAATAGGAGTTGTCACATTTACAACAGCGAGAGACACTAGCACTGAGCATATTGTTGACATGACATTATTCACTGAACGATGATACAGACCTAACTAAACTGGTTTAATAATTCATCAATATCCTATGTGGGACTTCATAACGCTCGTCTCTCCAGTGTTATATAAGTAATGCTAATGGTGGCAGTGGAGGGCCGCATCCTCACTGGGAAATACAGGAGGAAATAAACACTGGCATCCACTTTCAGCTCCAGTACCTCCAGTGAAAGGACCCGTACCAGCTTCGTGAGCAAGTTGGGGGGAAGTTTGCCCAACCTCAGCCTAACCTGCAGATGAAAAGGGTGCACTGATAAATGCCCGTTTTGATAGAGCACCCCAGGAAAAGGAGATGCTGAGAGTCTCTTACAGCTCTGCACGTGTGCACCAGTCTGTGCCACTGTGCCCTTAACAAGAAAAAGCTCTTAAGAGAAGATGCCACATTTCTAAATAGGAAACGGCACCAAAAAATAATCCTTGGCTAAGCCCTGGATTTTTCTTAGAGCCTTGACCTGACCTTCAGATCAACCATCAAGCACCAACCTTCATACCTGGGCCCCCACAAGTGCCCCCAACACTATCCTCCACCCTACCAAAATACACAAATATCCCTAATAAGGAAATCATGACAACTCTTTCTTCATTATACACAGGTCAAAATTTTTGCCTTGTGTTGCTGGAACTCAATTTATAAAATAAACAGTATCAATATCTATACGTAATGGTTAGGCTGATTTGAGGAGAAACTGCACTGGATAACAACTTCTTTAATTTGGTCTATGAGCTAGGTGCCACGCAAAGCAAAACTATTAAAAATGCTTAGGCAATAATTGGCAATATTTTGCACTCTGGATAAAAAATGCTTATCTTGCCAGAAACTAATAAGAGAGTGAAAATATTCTAAAACCTTCCAATCTCCCTCTATGCAATGTATTCACTTTGCAGCTTAAAAACAGTTTAAGGCGAGACTGCAAGAGCCACGGGAGTTTGGCAGCCAACATGATTGTGCATCTTGGCCTTGCTATTGAAGAAAGAGCCCTTTTTTTCAGAGCGTATTTTTCATTCTAATGTAAGTGATGATTTACGTTAACTATAGGTAAAGCATGGTTACATTTTGTTGAAGGATTGCAGGCAAGTAAAGAGTAGTACAATACGTTGAAGCGTAAAAGCTTTCTCTGTCATAATATTTATTATAATGGCATATAAAATAGCTGAAATAAATAATAGATGACTAAAGGTAAATTCATATGATAAAGAATCCTTCAGCAGACACCATTACTTTGACTGCTCTAGTTTTATACACAGTTGAAGACTCTTAATAAACAGGCCCCTATATCTTATATAAGTACTGGAAACATCAAAGATGTGCTTCAAAGACACCATAATGGACATCAGCTAATTTACTGTATAATTATATTCTCAACAGGAACAGTCTATATATTTTGAATATTTAATAGCTGTGTTCTTAATGAAACTTGTTAAGCAATGGATCCCCCTATGCTAGGGAAGCCGCTGATAAAAGAAAAATCACAGTGCCCCCCTCCTAGATTCAGAAAGAGTGTACAGCTCAAAACATAGAGAGACCTGGAGCCTATTGATTACCAGTGACAGGTCAATAGTGGTTAAATTGAATAGAAAGAGATAAATAAGATTTGTCTGCTCTGGCTTAGAGGATTCTGAATTCCACATGAAGGACTGGTAAAGCCTGAAAGACCCTCAGGTGGAGGGAGATATTTTCATTACAACCCTCAGAATAGAGAAAACAGCACACAGATATCCCAGTGCAAACAGGGTCACTCAGGTTCCCAACTGGGGGCATTCTGCCCCCAAGGGCACATCTGCCATGGTCTGGAAACTTTTCTGGCCCCACAACTAGTTGGAGGGGTGTACTGACATCTAATGGATAAAGGCTAGGGATGCTACTAAACATCCCACAATGCACAGAGAGCCCCTACCCCTGGCACTAGGGGTCCACAGTGCCAGGCTGCCTGTGTGAGCTGGTGAGAGGAACACTGATGGGCCTGAAGAAGTTTTCAGCTACTTACATTTATCTTTAGTTGTAAAAATAAAACTGGCTCATTGAAAAAAATAGAAACAATGCATAAGTGTATAATGTATTGAGTAAAAACATCTCCCAAACCCCACTGCCCCAAGAGAAACAGAGGGACAGCGTGATATACATTCTTCCAGAGTGTATTTTCTACACATATAAAAACACTGTGCAACAACGTTTGCCTACAAACATAGTTGCAGAGCTCATGTGTTATTTTACAACCTGGTTTTTCCTAATTTACTGTATAATTAAATATGGAATTCTACTCCTATTAGTTTCAACCTGTACAGTTAGCCCATTAAAGAAGTTTTTGATCATTTATTAAAATATTTCCCTTTTGCAGGGCTTAGCCCTCTACATCCTTCACTAGCTTTGTGAACTTTCACTTAAATTCTGAAAGCCTGAATTTCCAATTTCCTTGTCTATAAAAATAGAAATAATATAAACATGTCCTCTTGGGATTTCTGTGAGAATTCAATGGAATAATACCCATGGAAAGTATCTTAAACAGATATCCTGTGTTTACTATTGTTCTTATTGTAATTAATACCATTTTATACACTGAGTGGCCAGATTATTATGATCTCTGAACGCATAATAATCTGGCCACTCAGTGTGTGTGTGTGTGTGTGTGTGTGTGTGTGTGTGTGTGAATATATATTAGAGGCCCGGTGCATGAATTCGTGCAGGGGTGGGGTCCGGCCAGCCTGGCCAGGGGGAGGGGACATGGGCGGTTGGCCGGCCTGCCTGCTGGTCGAACTCCTGGTCAAGGGCACAATTTGCATATTAGCCTTTTATTATATAGGATATACACTGAGTGCCCAGATTATTATGCCTTCAGAGATCATAATAATTTGGCCACTCAGTGGATAGTTGCCAGGTTTTAGTTACCAAATGCAATGCAGCGATACTTATATTTTGTAATATATGATTCTTTTTCTAAAGAACAAATTCCTAGAAGTAGAATTGCTGCATCAAGAGATATCTACATTTTAAACTTTGATAGATTTTTGCTGGGTGTCCTCCAAAAAGGTTATAGCAATCTCCATTCCCAAGAACACTGCGGGAGACTATGAAAGAAAACCAAAACACCAATAATTCACCTTGACATTTATGGTAAATTAAAACACACAGTTTTATATCTCTATCTCTAATACCTGGTACACAGTGAGTGGCACGAAGTGGGTTTTCAAGGCAGGCTTTAATTTAGAAAATTAATGAATGAATATATAACATGCCACCAAACTTGCAAAAATTTCGTAAATAGATATGAAAGCAGGCTAGTGACATTGGCAACAATTATCTATAAGCCATTTGGACAGCTAGACATTTATTTCTCCTAGTGCTTTCGGCCGGCTGGCTGAGCACCTGCCTCTCAGAAATTGGTCACACTGTGTGATGATGGATATGAGCTCAGTATGCCAAGCATGCAGTAAACATGTAATATTACCATCACACTGGAGGCCTGACCACAAAGGCTATTTATTTTTAATTTAAGGATGAATCCAAAGAGAGAAATCTTTCCAAAGTTCTGAAGAAGCAAGGCAAGATATTCAACAGATAAACTAGAAAAAAATCTTGAAATGCTTCAGAGAGAAATCAGGTTTCCAGCTTAAAGTGGCATCTACCAAGCAGCCTCTTATAGGTTCCAACCAAAACACCCATAAAGGCAGAAAAAGATGAGAACTCAACATAGTACACACTCAGAAAAGGAGTCATAGTCAGGTTATCCCCAAATTCTGCACATTCTTTGCATTAGCACAGGACCAAACAAATTACACTGAAAGGGTATTACAGATGGATTTGAAACAATAGCAAGAATATTTTTTATGGGATGGGGAGAGAGGTAAGGTCTCACTGACCCAGTAAATAATGTAGGGTTTGGTTTTGTTGGTTAAATGAAGGAGACATTAAATAACTATATTTGATAAGAGAAAATTTCAATATGTATATAAAATTTGAAGAATAACTACAGAAGGAAGTATGCCAAGGAAGAGATGGAGATATGGAGGGGGTAAGAGAGAAGGAAGGAAGGAAGGAAGGAAGGAAGGAAGGAAGGAAGGAAGGAAGGAAGGAAGGAAGGAAGGAAGGAAGGAAAATACTTAGCTTCCAAAGCAACCGCAGGAAAACAAAAATGGCATATGGAGTACACAGGATATAAAGAAAAAGGATCAATCCAAAAATGTCTGAAAAGAACTAAAAATAATAATGAAAACTCTTGGTGGGGGGAAAACACAAAATAAAACACAGAAATTAGTACAAATATATCCATAATCACCAGAAACAGAAATGGACTTAAATTCACACATTTAAAGGCAAAAACCAACAAACTAGAATTTTAAAAATTATCCTATGTTATGTAAAAAGATACACTGTGGAGAGAAAGAACTAGCTTCTCTCAAACAAGTGCTCCCCTTTCCAAAGGATGGGATTGTGCTGAGAAGAGACTGACCAGCCAGGAACTACATTTCCCAGCCTGCACTGAGGTGGGCATCAAGGTTTCCACCAATAGCCTTTGAGAGGAACAGTGTGTAACCCCTGGTCTATTCTTCACATGAATTGGGTTCCCATATTCTTTCTCCTTCCATAAAATGAATTTAGATTATAACAAGATCCTAAGGAACAGTGGAGCCACTGGACAACAGAAGCTTAGAAACTTTTTTCACCAAAAGAACAGCCACCTGTCAATCAGCGATAGCCCTGTGGATCTGTGTCATACATTGGAACTCATTTCGTAAAACAGTTCTCTGTCCCAACGTGAAAGGCAGATCTAGTACCTATAGAGCCTGAAGCTTGAGAGAAGAGCCAGAAGGTTAGGTCAGGGGGTAGTGGCTGCTCTGTGCTGCTTTTGCCAAGACAGCAGGAGAAAGAGATATGCTCAGGGAAGAACTGTCCAGTTCACACGCAGAAACAGATACTGGAATATTAGACAGCTGGAAAAGTTCAAACTGCATAAAATAAACCTGGAAAAGTCTTTGAGAGACAAAAGTACATTAGGACTTATAAATTAATTCAAATAATTAATCCCAGTAGCATACATCAGATCAATGGTAATACTTTTTTACCCAATCCTGTAATTCCAGATAGCCTTACAGTAGAAGTTATTGAGGGGAGAGAGAGAGCAAGAGAGTAAGAGAGCGAGAGCGAGAGAGAGAGCAAGAGAGTAAGAGAGCGAGAGCGAGAGAGAGAGCAAGAGAGTGAGAGAGCGAGAGCGAGAGAGAGAGAGTGCGCACGCTCAGGCACTGAATAGGTTAGTGAGGTTTCCGGAGCTTGTCTGACAGCTCCACCAGGACTCCTTCAGGAAATGAAGTCCAAACAGGAGCTGGGGAAAGGAAAGTCCATGAGGAATGGAACAGAGTCCAACACTTTCACACAGATTCGGTGCAGTAACTGGATCCCTGTCTGTTCGATGCACAAAGCATGCTGGTTTGGGCATCAACAAACAGCCATATTCATTCTGGCTTGTTCTGTGCTCTTCTCTCTTATAGCCAAATGGGAAAAATGAATCACATTGGATAATTCTGTTTAAAGCCAGCTACGTATACACTACATGTTTTCAGAACAGCATCGCAGACAGCAATAGAGTGGGAGGGGCGTGGGGGACACCGGCTTATAAATGTCCATTAGACGCAACTTTGGGATGGCGTGCATGTTAAGGCAGCTTGGCCCTCTTCCAGCCTCTTCAGTATTTATATAGGCATCTTCCCTGCTCCCTTTGGCTTAATGACAGGGGAGCTTCTGGGGCTGGCAGTATGACAGGGTGGCCCAGAGCTTCTATCTGCAGAGGAGGGCCCCGGGCATTGGCACTTCTCCTAAAGGAGAGCCAGGATGTTATCGGCTGCACTCTTTTCTGGGTCTGCAATGCACCCCGCCTCCCCGGGGGACCTGAGGATGTTCTGGCTCAGGGTCACCTTTCCCAGGTGATCCAGTGTCATTTTCTTCACATATCTAGGACCTAAGACTTCTTCCCCTGTATAAATTTCAAAATCCCCTCCAAGAGGCAAACACTCACTGCCAATTAAACACTTTTGAGGACCTGCTCTCTGGCAGATAGTAGTCCGAGAAGGAACACCTACGAACTTTGTCACCTTTTACCCTGCTGAGCCCTTCAAGGTCGACCTAATGATCTGTATTTTATAAAGAAAACAAAGGCCGAGAAGGCATGAAAAAAATCTGCTCAAAACACATATAATTAATAGCTGGCAGAATTGGGATTCAGTTCTCCCTCCATCTAATGAGCCAATTCTCCTGATAAGATAGCACTATTGTCTCTGGGCCAGAACTTTCTTCCAGACACTGAAATTCCCCCGCGTCCAGGAGATCATGGTGGGGGCCAAACGTACACTCCCAGGAATGTTGTTCTGTCCACGAAGCCAAAGCCTCTTACATTTTTCTGTTTTATTTTCACCATTAAATTTTTAACTTTATGATGGCAAAACAGCTAACTTCAACCTTTCTGCTCTCCCCACCCCTCTCTGGATTAACCAAGTTTGATAACTAAATAATGTATCATGGAATGGCTTTCATATTTGTAGAAATAAGATATGAAGCTAAGCACCTGCTCATTGTGATTTAGCGGAACACACTTTTCTTTCCAAATGGTCTTCTAGGACAGGAGTCAGCAAACTTCTTCTTTAATGGGCCAGATAGCATTTTAGGTTTTGCAGGCCATTACCAACTACTCAACTTTTGTAGCATGAAAGCAAAAGCTGCCATAGATACTGTAAATGAGTGGGTATGGTTGTGTTCCAATAAAACTTTATTTATAAAAACAACTGTTAGGCTGAATTACCTCCCAGCAGAATCCAGTTTGTGACTCCTGTTTTAGAACAAGAATCAAGCAATTTGGTGTGTTTCCTGACATCTGACAGTCTTTAACTAATATTATTCACAGATTCCAATGAATGTAGGAGAAAATAGAAGAATATTATACCATGCCTTAAATATGTCTTACTTTATCACACAAGGCCATTTGATAAAGATACAGGTAACACACAGCATAAAGACTCCCAAACAGTGTGTAGAACTAAGGATGTACAATAGATTTAGCAGTGAGAATCTGCTAACATTGATCCATGCAAAATGTTTCTCCTATTAAATAATCCAAATTTCAGGAGTATTATACTTTGTAAGTATCAGCACTAAATGGTTCCTACAATTCCACACATCTGCTTGGACATAGAAATATTTTTCTGAATCTTTAGAATTTTATAGATACTGGTCAAAAAATTGAAATAAAGGTGTCTAGACATTTTACAAGTATGGTAATCCTTGGGCATATAGGGAAAGAAGAATAGATTTTTTTTTCATTGAGAATCAAAGATATACTCCTAGATCTGCTGAAGATTCTTTTCAGAATCCTAAAAACAAGCATCAAATCATATGCCCACATCTTGACCACTAGGTATGTGGACATGATATTTCTATCCTGTTCATATGCATTTGTATTTCAAACAAAAACTAAACAAAAGCAAAATAATGCTTTTAATGAAAAGAGCACTATACACTTTCTTCTTTATTGGAGAGAATTGCCAATACAGGCACAGAGGTTGGGCAGGACAGGCAGAAGTACACACACAAAAACTAAAGAATGAAACAGAGATTGCCCACAAAAGAAATTACTAATGAGCCATTTCTTCCATTTCCTGGAATTTTCCTAATCCAAGGAAAAACAGGAGCTTAAGATGGATTAGCAGACTACTGCCATTCCATAAAGTAGCAGGAACTACAGACACATGATCACTCAGGGGAGTTGATGCCATCTGCTGCAGAGAGCAAGGACGGCCCTCCAGCAGGTCTCTGCATCATGCAGCCATTGGGGATGGGTTTAAATCCCTCAGTCTTGCCAGAATTTAGTACCAAGCCTTGTTGAGAACCCCAGTCCCTTCGTGGCAGAATGCTTTCTGGGCCAGGAACCCACCAAACACCTGATTTACAGGAATATAAATAGTTCCAAACAAATATAAAACCCACTAACAAGGAAACATGGAAAACAAACAGAATCACAACCACCAGCTGCCTCGTGGCACTGGGATCCTCCACTGACAGTTTGAATTTCATGGACTGAGTCAAGAACAGCAATCACACTGACAATGATAAAAGGTGATCCAGCCCCACCAGTTACGCTTGGCCAGGTTCTCTACTGGGCACTTTGCATCGACACAGATTTAAGATATAGGTATCACCATCTTCATTTTGTAAGTGAGAAAATGGAAATTAAGTAACTGGAGGTCATAGATCAGATAAAGATAGAATTTTGAACGCAAGCCCAAAAGGTCTCCCACTGCTCACCCATAGTACATATGAACTACTATTCCTGTGACCATTACTGTAAAAGGGAGAAGAAAGGTTGAGGATCACCAGAATCCTGGTAAGCAGAACTGGATAATGACAAGAAAAATCAGGACAAGGCCAACAAGACCCATGTGCTGGAAAAAAACATAGAAAATGCCCTGTTCCTCTCTCTCCCAAGATCTATAATCACATGCTACAGTGTTCCCTGCAAGTGCAGACATACACAGGGTAGTACATTAATCCTTCAAACACTAACAGATGCTGGCAGGGATTTAGACTGGAATGTATTTACAAAGTGACAAATTATGTTCTGTATTATAGAGAGAGAGAAAGAGCACCCACAAACGGGCTGATAAATGTCAGCTGCAGTCACGACAAACGGTTTATTTTTATTATGCTGTAACCACAAATGTTTTTTTTTTCTTTTCTTTTTTTTTTTTTCAGGGAGACCCAAAGATTTATTTGTTGCAGGGGAAAAAACAAGATTATATATGACACAAAGTAATAACTGTAAGATCGGTGATATCCCGGGCACCCTGCCCTCCTGGAAAGCTGCATCCAGGCTGAACAGTGCTACTAAAAATGCCACTTCTCCGAGGCACAGTAAATGGTTAATAAATCAGAACCGATACAATGCCTTGTAATTAGATATAGCCTTAGTTCACAGACTAAGCCAATTGATAGACAATATCCAATTCCCCCTTTAGTGGCTATCAGGAGGGTAGAGTAACTATTAAAATAAATTTAATGGCTGTGACAGGTAAGAAAATATACCAGAAGCTAAAATGTAATCAGTATATCCAAACCCAAAATAAAATTATAGTCTTTGCTGCAAACACAGTCCCTGGAAAGGAGGCTTATAGATGGATAGCGACATCAACAGGCCAGTAAAGGCAAGGTCACTAACTCCAAGAGAATGTTCAACCTTGAAAATAAGATTGAGAGGAGGGATTTGGCCTGGAGCCAAGAGAAAATATAAGTATTTATTATTAAGAAATCATTCTGGAGAATTCCTTTTGTGCACGCGGTCAGTCTGACGTTGGTGATACTGACAGGCATTCTTGAATAAGCACCACAGCAAGATGGCAGAGAGGCAGCCTGGAGGCCACACCCCTGACTTCCCAGCCCAGCTTTACCCTTCACTCTGTATATGACCTTGGCCAGCTCCTGCCTACCCCAAAACCTCCACTGTCCCAGCTACATGGTATGTAGTGCATGGTGCTGCCAAGCTCCCTTCCTGAATCCAATTCTTTGTTCCTAATAGGTTGAGGGACCACAAGTACAAGAGGGCTAGGAAAAGAAATAGTGGTGGCCAAGTACATCAGTAGAAAGAGGAACATTTTCTCTTCTGGGGCTCTCAGATACAGATCTCTTGTGAAATTACTGCAAATTAAAACTTCTCACGTTTGTACTCTCTAAAACTAAGATTTGAGAAAGATATGAAATTGACAGAACTGCATAAATATATTGATATCTACAGATTACATAGAAGGGTGAAGAATTTCACACACACACACACACAGAAGAATCCCAGTGACTACTGCATGGAAAGGTATTTCCTTTTACTGATAATGGATAGAAAAGATTTTTGTGGTGGGATGTGGGTGGGGTGGCACTGTCATCAGAGCAGGCAGGAATTTTCTCTCCTACCCCTGTCCCCTGTCCTTTATGAAAAGTGCTCAGTGGCATTCCCTGGGGATCCAGGAACCAGATGCAATCCTGACTCCACCACTTCCTTTATGCATTGTGACCTCTTGAGAATCTCACCTTTCCCATCTGTGAAGCCATAATAATAAAATCGTCATGAGATTGTGGAAGGATCAGATATGATGCTGTAGCCTGTGAGGCCAGCACCTGCATGGAACATAGAAAAGTCTAAATGTGCTGTGTCTTAGTTTTAGGCTGAGGGTGCTCCCTGGCAACACCTATGTCCCTTCCAGTTCTAAAATAAATAACTACATTTCCTTCCAAGCACCGTGACTATTTTTTCTTTATCACCATTTTCCATGTCTTCTCTCATTATTTCTAAAGGCGAGGGGGACAAGACACCAATTTGGCACTGAGCATGCAGTGAGAAGTCACTCACAAAAGCCAACCAGAAGAAGTTCCTAATCGCCAAGGCTGGAGCAACAAAATAAACAGTGATAGTACTGGATGACAAGCCACGGAATAAAAATATAGACCCATGAACCCATACCAATATAAGTAAAATAACTGAACAAATAAATTAAAAGGGGGGAAGACAGAGCTCTTCCTTCAAAAGAATTAAAATAAACGTAGAAAGCATGAGGGAAGTACAAGCTCATCATTAGGCAGACCCCACAGTGATAAATGCTGCAGGCGAGATGGACTCATGGGTGTTGAAAGTCACTGGGTGAACGTTTAAGGAGAAAGAGCGTGTCCGCATACTCTTAAAGCATCTCTTCCCAAATATGTATAAAGTATGAAGAAAAAATTACTAATGTGACTCTAGAGAAACTCAGTGGAACATCGTCATCTCCGATGATCAAGGTTACTTCGCGATTAACATCACCAGTGACAGGACACCGCGGCGTAATGGACGACCTGATACCCACGCATAGGAAGGACACATCATTTCCATCCTGTTCTTGCCCAAATACGCTTAAATTCAATCTAATCACGAGGAAATATCAAGCACGCCAAAGTCCCAAGATCAGCAAGGACAGGGGAGGAATGAAGAACTGTCAAAGACGAAGGTGACCAGGAGGACACAACAACTGGAGATAATGCGGGGACGGGACCGGATCCGGAACTAAAAGGAAGATAATGAGGGACCACTGGGGAAACTGGAGTCGGGTCGCACACTTAACGTTGTGTACCAACGTTAGTCTCCTGGTTTTGATGATTCTTTTCGGAGAGGCAAACTTATTAAAATTAGAGGAAGGTGAGTGAATTCTCTGTACTATCTTGGCCACTTGTACGTGAGTCTAAAATTAGAGTCCTCTTCCCCCCCAACCCCGCTGGACGCCTGAAACCGCAGGTAGCACCAAACCCTATAGGTACATACTATGTTTGCCCTATACAAAGTTTCACTTATAAATTAGTCACAGTCGGGAGATTAACAACTACTAATAAAATGGGACAATTATGACAATATACTGTAATGAAAGTGATGTGGATGTTGTCTTTCTCTCCCTCCTGCCCGCCCCTCCCCCACCCCCATCTCTCAAAATATCTTAATGAACTTTGACTCAACTTTTCACTTAAAGGAAGCACTTCATTGGCTTCTCTTTGGCGTTTCCGAATTTCCAGCATCACTGCTCCTGTGCTCTGGGGCACTATTAAGTAAAATAAAAGTTACCTGAACACAAGCATGGCGCTGCTACCGAGGGTGACCCGATCCCCGGGAAGGTTCTGCCTGACTGACAACGGGAAGTGTCTGCAGCTGTGAGGAATGGACGTGGCCACGCGAGACGGACGTGGCCACGCGAGATTTCCACGCGAGACTCAGAACCGGGGAGTTTTCTCCACGCTCCGCAGCTCGGGGCACACTTTAAAACTTAGGCATCGCTTATTGCTGTAATTTTCCATTGAATACTTTCGGACCACTGACCGCGGATAACAACCAGGGAAAGTGAAACTGCAGGTGAAAAGGAACTTACATAGTTCAAACTAAAATGTGAATAAGCTGAAAAACGGCTTTCCTTTCGAGTAAGTATATATCCTTACAATGTTTGGCGCGAAAATACCCTTTTCTTTTATAATGTTGATACTTGATAGGGGCATGTTGTTACATTCTGTTGTTTGTTGTTGTTTTTTTAATGTCGTTATTTAAAAAAATAATAACAACTTTGGCAAGCCTAAATTGGTGTCCTCATATTTTTATTTTCTTTTGAAAAAGTTTATTGAGTCCTGAAGTCCATAATTCTGAGAAACACTAAATAAACTAATTGAAATTTATTTACTAGTGATTGAATAATGAAGCAACAAAAGTTTGCAACATGAGCACTGTGCCCTTCACAGAATACTATCAATACTCCAACCACAGAATTCAGCCTCTAGGCTGTTGCAGTGTAAAACCCAAATGAAACTCATAGTCACCTCTTCCAGGAAGTCTTCCTATATTGTGCCAGGTTAGGTATGGCATCATGCTCCAGACTCCCACAGTTCCCTAAGGGAAGCAAGGATTAAAGAATCCAGCACAGTCTTTGCTTCATCGTATGTTTCTTATACCAAAACATGAGCTTCCATACACACCTCTATATTTTCTCACAGGTTTGTCTTACCCCCAGTGAAAATTCAAGTTATTTTTTTTTAATCATATGCATCTCTGTAGCTTTTGAGAAAGTTAAGGCTAGTTAAATATATTTTTAAAATCCTGATTCAATATATAAGCTATGAAATGCGGAGAAACTCACAATCTAACTCATGTTCAGCCTTTCTATCTTTCAGCAACAAGGTGGATTTAAAAGAAAGAAACAAAAAAGTTGTTTCATTTATTTCCTAAGTACTATTGATCCCTTATGTTTTCTAAGTGCTCTCCTTATAGCAATTTGGGGGCCCTAATGATTAGTGCTTTAATAAGGATTAAGCACAGCAAAAAACTTGTACACCCTCCATTAGAGATTAGTCTGAGAGCTTTAAAGGTTTTTATGTGAACTGTTACAACTTTTTGCTCAACACATCTTTAAAGTTGAGAAGAATATTGGGACAAACTGCCAGGCAAACCCAGCCCCCTTGCTCTCCGTTATCAATGAAATAGAGATACATGCTCTTTCAGCAAATAATGCACAACTCAATCCCTCAAGGAAACAAATCCCAGGTGCGTGAGTGACAGAGAGAAGTGCTTCCCCTCTTTAGGTGAGAAACCACAGGCACACAAGTCAGGCCTGACCAAGTTCGAATCCCATTTCTGCTGATGGTGAACTCTGTGATGATGGATAATTAACCAAACTCCCAAGTCGCGGTGAAATGGATTATATACATCCAGCAAGAGTGCAGTGACCATTAAATTAGATAATGAGTATGAAGCATCTAGTACTGACCTGGATGGGGAGGTGATCAGTTATCAAAGTTAATATTGATAATAATATTCATAACAACACCATAATTATATCTCTAATCCCACAAAGCTGTGTTGAATATTGGGTAGGTGGGTGGGAAGAGATCGACCAAAGAACTTGTATGCATATATGCATAACCCATAGGGGCAGGCTAGAAGGAGTCAATGGGGGAAAAAGGGGACACATGTAATACTTTCAACAATAAAGATTTAATTAAAAAATAATATATGGAAATGTTTACTATAAATATGTAATCCATAAGTGTGTTTGTCCCAGCCCACATAGGTGTTTTTTTCTGACTATACCCAATCCTATCTCCCAAATTAAGGTTATGATAACATCACAAAGACATTGTTTCAGGGAAGATACAGATTGAAGGGACCAAGTCATCCTCTTACACTGATTTAATCAGCCAAAATACAACCACTAACGGGAAGAGAGGCAGCCGTGCAGGGAGGGGCAAGATGGTGCAGTGCAGGTTCCCTTGCTTTCCAGAGGGGTGTGTGTGTGTGTGTGTGTGTGTGTGTGTGTGTGTGTGTGTGTTGGGAAACAGGGGTATCTATGTCTTCACTAAGTAAGGTCTCAGCAGATTCCAGCACTCCCTATACCAGTGGCTTCCAGACTGTCATTACAACACCACCCAGGGGACCCAGAAGCAGCCCATGTGCTTTCTGTCACCTGGAATATTGTCAGAAATCAGGTACCTTTGTGATGATTCAAACTAGGGACCCTCCAGGCGATCTGCATCAAGGGAAAGAAACAGGTTCTATGCCCAGCATCCTCTGACCCACACCTTCTGAAATCCATTCCTAGGTCTCATAATCAGGTTTCAGAAAAGAAACACAGAGCCATATGTAGGCAGGCTTCGACTGGAAATCAGCCATCTCACCTTTGATCGGGCAAAGTGCCCAACCTGTATCACATGTTGGGCATGGGAACTTTTGGTCCTGCATGTTAGCACTTTTTAGGCCTACAGTCCTGCCCCTGCTTCTGCTCTGTTCCGAGCACTGGAGATTAGGGTTAGGGTAGCAAGATTTACAATGGACTTGAGATGCACAATGCTTCCTCCCTCTAAGCATTGCGCAGGAGCTTAGATTCTCTCACATGTCCACAAATCAATAGGAAGAGCAAGCATTTCATAATGGGGCTTTGAATCCTCATTACTTAGATGGGTCTTACTCTTAGTTTAAACAAAATTTTATTTGGACACAAGAAACATAAACCAACTTACAACATATATTACAAAAAATATGTATATTTACACATACATAGCTGTATATATGTACATGTGTGTATACATATGTGTGTATATATACACGTTTATGTACACACACACACACACACACACACACAAAGGAACAGTGACTGAACAGAGAAAAGTAGTTTCCTAACTGTTAAGCAGGGTATTTGGCATTGGGGGGCTCATTATTATGTTATTTACTTTTGAATGTATTTGACATATTCATAATCAAAAGTTGTTTTTTAAAGACAGGCCATATAGGAAAACATACAAACATGAAAAATAAAAAACATAAAATTAATTTAAACCAGAAGGGAACATATCAATAATTACAAAGACATTTCAGTAGTGTACATAATTTAAATAAGAATATTCTTACACTAACTCAAAAAACAAAAAAATTCCAAATATTTGTTAAAGATATAACAATACATAATTCAGAAAGATTACAAAGAAAATGCAAAAAAATGCAGTGGCTTGCTGAGTATTTTTAAGCATATGAAAAATAATGGTCTTCAAAAATGGAAATGTTTTCTAGTTATAATTGCTGGTTTATGCAGCTTTTTAATTCATCATCAAAATCAGCATCAAAATTAAACTGTAGTCATGAGGAGAGTACCAGGCTGCATAGCCATTAATGAAATAAAGGGCATGGTTCCCTCTCGAAAGTCATTTGGCAAAGTCTATGGGTTTCAGTTAAACAGTCACCTACCTATGCATCTGTCACCCGCCTCCCCCAGCCCCCCAAAAAAAAGAACCAGCCAACACTGTCTTATCCAATGCCAAGCAAAAAGAGATGAGTCCCTTTATTTCTGGTGGGGGTTGGGGAGAGCCAGGGTGGGCACTAGCAAACGTTTCCAAGCAGATGTTTACAAACAGAAGGTAACGGATAAAAACCCCAACACAATGCCGCATTGTCTTCCGTGCTTCACAGATGAACCCATTGGAACTCCTGCAAAAAGCCGTCCTGGAAAACATCCAAGAATTAAAAGGTGCAAACAAGCTGCCTAATACCCTTGCGTAGACTGAATTCTTATGAAGAAAATAAAGTTTATTGTCTGGAAAGAGAGAAAGCATGAAGAAAGCACTAAAGCAATGGAGGTGAACAATTAGACAGATGTTCACTTAAGGAAATGAAAAGAACAGAAGAAGTCATCAGCGAGGAGTTTTACGAGAATCCTGACAAGGCAGCGCCACGTCAAGGGCACGGGTAAAGTGAAAGCCAGGGAAGACGTGGCTGTGCAACTTCGAGCTGACTGACCTTGTGGAACCGCCTGCAGGTAATGTGGCTCTGAGCAAAGGCAAATTATGATGCTCCTCGTAACAAGTTCTTAAGTTCTTCTCAAACTCAAGCTGCAGACTGCAATTCATGAAGACAGAGAACTACATTTCTTATTGTAAATAATGTGCCCCCCCCCCATAAAAGCAAAAAAAAAAAAATAATTAAAATGCCCAAGTCCTGGCATATTGGTAAATGGGTTCTCTCTCTTTTTATTCATTCTTTGCAATGAATAAAGCCCAGGCGCTTACAGAGAGACACAGGGTCAGGTTGCTATTCGTGCCCCAACTGCCTCCAGTGGGGGGAGGAAGGACAGATTGATGACCATTTATTGAAAAATCTCATAGTGTCACCACTGCTGAGTGATACATCCTCATGAGTGGATTCAGTGATCTGAGTCCTCTCTTCCCCAGGGCTCCTCAGGGGCTCCTGGGGGACTCTTCACGCAGCTGCAGCATCTGCTCACACACTTACTTATGGTCAGGGCATTGGCCCTTGCCCTCGACTTCCCTGATTTTCTCTTAACCCTAATATTCTCATCTGGATGTGTTGCCTCTTGTGATATAGTACATGGATCCTACAAAAGCAACCTCAATCCTCTTGGCAAAAAGGCCATGGAAGTTTGAGTCAAGAGATGAAAGACAAGAGGATGGATAAAGGATGGGTAGTTGGTGGGCTGACAGGCTAGATGACTGGATAGGCTGCCACAGATAATAGAGCTGAAGTGAAAACAAGCATGATTGTAATTATACCTCATACGAAAATCTTAGTCTTACTATTTTACAACAGAAGAAGTAGAAATAAATTATCCAATCCAGTTTCTAAGACTGCTTTTCAATTAAGTGATATAATTTTTTTTTCATTTTTAAAGAATAAGACAAACTAAAAGCTACTGTTATGATCCATCTCTTTTCTACACTGCTGTCCATCTCCTTTGTGAAGTAGACACTCAACCACCAACCAATCCAGAAAGATCTACGTATGTACTTTGCCTGGCGCTGGGATGCAGAAGAAATTTAAGACTCGGGTATTTTTAAGGGGAATATATATTATGGGTACTGTGGTAGGCAGAGCAGAGAACAATTCCCTCTGCTCCAAAGATGTCCACATCCTAATCCCTGGAACCTGTGAATATGTTGGGTTACATGGCAATGGTTAATTACAATTCCAGATGAAATTGAGGCAATCTTACAATAGGAAAATCATCAGGGTGGGCCCAACGTGATCAGAGGGTCCTTAAAATTAGAAGGAGCCAGAAGAGAGAAAACTAGGCAGGTAGTACTTTGAGAATGACTTGACTAGCCATTGCTGACTGAAAACAGAGGAGGGGGCCATGACCCAAAGAATGTGGGCAACCTCGGGAAGCTGGAAAATTGGATTCTCCCCTGGAGCCTACAGAAAGGAATGCAGCCCTGCCAACTCCTTGGTTTTAGCCCTCTGAGACCTTCACTGACCTCCAGAACTGTAAGATAACAGCTTTGTGCTGTTTTAAGCCACCAAGTTTGTGAAAATGTGGTATAGCAGAAATAGAAAAGGAATAGTTACGTAACTTTTTAATGGAAGATTTCATATTGCAAATCCATATTTCTGGCACCTCTTTAAAAAAATGAGGAGAGAGAGGTGACACCCAGCCCACATGCTCATAGTTTGACAGGGGGACTGAGTGGCAGCTGTTCTTGAGACGGTCCCTCCAGTTTGCCACAGTCTCCACCGCTCTCTACTGTCTCCTTGATGCTATTAAACATTTGACTTGTGGTTGCTTGATCTATGTTTTAAGAGATTAAAAACAAATAAAGCACGACCTTATAAGCAGGGCTAATATTCACCAGGTATGCAATTTAGAACCGGCATCTGCTCTGATTAGTCAGGACCCACGCCATACATACCTGTTCAATATTCTGGGATAGAAGCCGAAGCAGAAGGCTTCTGGAAACAGTCCTGCTTCTTCAAACGTGTTTAAAACAGGCGCAGCTTATATGACACCCCCTGGGAGTATCAGGGCTCCACTTTTGGCTAAATGGATGCAGTCAGGCATCTCGCACCCTTTTACATTTCCACAACAGCTTGACAACATGTACTCGTTTCCTCAGAATTATTCTTGCTCTTCCCGAACTCCAGTGGCACAGAAATGCAAAGGGGTTTAAAGGAAAGGCGTATGGAGGTCACCATTTGGCCTCTCTGTATTGCGCCCTGGGAACACTTTTTGTTGGGAATGTGAAGCACTCCTCACCACTTCCCTTCATGCAGGGACCCTATTTTTTTTTTATCCTCACCTGAGGATATTTCCATTGATTTTTAGAGAGAGTGGAAGAGAGAGGGAAAGACCAAGAGAAATATCCATGTGAGAGAAGCACATCGATTGGTTGCCTCCTACACAAGCCCTGACCAGGGCCTGGACCTGGGAGAGACTGCAGCCGAGGAACATGCTCTTGACCCAAATTGAACCCGTGACCCTTCAGTCCACAGGCCGACACACTATCCACTGAGCCAAACTGGCTAAGGTGATGCAGGGACCCTATTAACGGTACCCTTGTCTCCAAAACTTAGATGGTGCTTACAAAGGCCTGAAGACCCCCTTCAGATCATTTAAAAACATAAAATGAACGCTTGTGAGTGGTGACCATCACATCAACTACTGCCCAGTCTCCAGGGCCTTCGTGGAGGAAAATATCTCCACATGGAACCAAATAATTCAGTAGAAATTATTACTCCAAATGACGATTTTCTTTTTTGATATTCCTAAAAATTGGAAAAAAAAGAATTTAAAAAACCCTTAGGGTATTCATTGGCTTCAGTTCACAGTTCTGTTGATAAACCAAAATGGGCCTAGATCCTAATTTGCAACCAATATGCAAGTTATTAAGAATGATGAGAGATCACAGGCCATTCCAAATATTACCAAGTTCTCACTCATAAGTCATTTAACAGGGATGCGAAATCTTTTCAGTTATAGAAATGAGCTCATTTTCATACCAAATCTTCTATCCCAACTATTTCTAATCCACACACCACTGACCGCCGGCTGCCGAGGTTAGCAGGTACCTGCCAGCAGAAAAATGTGCTCTGAGAAACTGTGAACCACACACCCACTTTAAAGAGGCGTGTATTTTGGCAAATAAGAAATTCCAAGAAGTTGTGCAGTAAAACAATCGCTTTAACTTTGCTGGCACATATTTTTGCCAAAACATGTCCCAATCTCAGAACTCATTTTTCAAATAGCATCATTCTATAAATTATAAACCCACCACTTTCTATGTTAAAGGTTTAAAGTACGAAAGCTTTGCTAATGATAATAATATTACTACTAGTACAGCATTATTATTAGAATTAATAATCTTATGAAAATTTTCATTTCGTAGATGAGAAAATGAAAGCACAGGAACGTTAAAGCAGGATCACCCCACTAAGAAGGGGCCACGTTGGACTCTGACTTGGCTTCCCCAACCAGACTGTACACAACACAGATTTCTGGATCCAGCCGCAAGATTCTAATTCACAAACTAGGGAGTGAGGAGAACCTGAGATCTTCTTTTACTGAATACCAGAGGTAACAATTCTAAAGCAGCAGGATCTCTGGAAGCTCCTGGCATTTGCCTAAAAGAGCACATTTAGCTGTATGAAATAAGGTTGGCATTATTAAAGGAATGACCTTATAATCATTCAAAAAACAAAACAAAACAACAACAAAAAAAACACACCATAACTTAAAATCATTCATTCAATAGCCACATGAAAAGGTGCTAAATATGATTAGCCATCGGGGAATCCCCAACTAAAACCACAATGAGGTACCACCTCAGATTTAATGAAATGACAACCATTAAAAAAAAAAAAGACAATGCCAAGCGCTGGTGAGGATGGGGAGAAACTGGAACCTCAGACACTGCCAGTGGGAATGTAAACGGTGCAACTGCTTTGGAAATGATCTGGTAGTTTCTCAAATGGTCAAACATAGAGTTACACACATGAGCCAGCAACTGCTCTCTTAGGTATTTACCCCAACGAGGGAGAAACACAGGTGTACAGAAAAATCTCCATACAAGTGTTCATAGCCCCACTATTTATACTAGCCAAAAAGTGGCCACAATCTAGATGCCCATGAACTGAATGGGTAAATGCAATGTGGTATATCCATACACCAGACTCTTGTTTGACAATAAAAAGAAATGCTGCAACATGAATAAACCTTGAAAACCTTGTACTAAGTGAAAGAAGCCAGGAACAAAAGGTCACATATTGTGTAATTTCATTCATATGAAAAGTCCAGGACAGGCAAATCATTTATAGAGAAAGTAGCTTAGTGGTGCACAGAGCTAAGGTGAGGTGGGGAAAGGGAGAGATACCAGCCAAGGGAACATGGGGCTTCTTGGGTGGATAATGAAAATGTAACATTGACTGTGGTGATGGTTGTACAACTCTGAACATACTAAAGCCACTGAATTACACACCTGCAGTGGGTGAGGTGTATGGTATGTAGATTCTACCACAACAAAGTGTCCTGAAAAACTTCACAAACATCTACATTTTTGGAAGCAATTTATTTGGGGACAAGTCTCACAATGGGTGGAAACATATCTGGTGACCACTGAGACTGTGATGAGGTTGTTGAATAGGAAAATCATGGTATATCCACATGAGAGCATATTGCCTAGCCACTAAAGATTCCGATGAGAAAGAAAATTTATTGACGTGAGAAAATGTTTGCAATTTATTATTAAGGTCAATAAAAATCAGGCTATAAGAAAGACTACAGAGTACAATCTCATTTGGCTTAAAAGGAAAGTGTGCATAAGAAGACATATATATTTTATGGGTAATTATATAATATATACAAGAAGAAAAAAACTCACTTCCGTGATCCAGGCCAAAATATTAACAGGGGTTATTTCTGGGCAATGAGACTGAGCCCTGAAAAAAAAAATCAATATAGCTCAAACTTGGGATTCATTGTTTTCCGATCACTGGGCTTACAAGAATTATTTCTATACCGTATTCTTCACCCCAAGGCATTACTAAGTCATCCATGACACCTGCACACCAAGCACATTTTCAATCACTAGAAACAACTGCAAAGTTGGTTGGCTGACGGAAAATCCGTGAAGAATGAAGAAATGTCAGAAGTGCATACACCACTGAGCTCATGGCAGTCCCGGGCTAAACGGGGGCAAGACTGAAAATGGCCTCAGAGCAGTGGGTGCAGTATCAGGACATCAGTGCAAGGTGATCGCATGATCACTGACCATGCTCTAGTCAGGGTGCAGAAAAAGTGAGGCAGCAATACAGTGCCTTCTGAAAACCATCATATCCCCGTGTAAGCATTAACCAGTGGCATCTGTTATATCCTCATCCCTAGCTGTTACAGGCTGAATGGTCTCCCCCAAAACTCATATATTGAATGTGGTTGTATTTACAGGTAGGATCCTTAAAGAAGTGATTAGTTAAAAAGAGGTCAGATGGTGGGCCCTGATCCAAACTGATAGGTGTCTTTCTAAGAAGAGGATATTTAGACAGGAAGAGAGACCCCAGGGATGTGCACATGCAGAGGAGAGACCATGTGAGGAGACAGCAGTAAGCACCTGTGTGCAAGTCAAGCAGAGAGTCCTCAGAAGAAACCAAACATGCGGACACCTTGATCTTGGACTTCTAGCCTCCAAAGTTGTGAGAAAATACATTTCCATTGTTTCAGAAGCCAGTCTGTGGTATTTTGTTATAGCAGCTCTAGCAAACTAATACACCAACCTCAGCCTACAATGTGGCCCAAGTCCAGCCTTCCTCTTTTCGTTTCTGCTGGGGTATTTCCCACTCCTGGCTTCTCTGATTTCTGACTTCCTATTGTCCTATTAACCCCACACAAACACACACACACACACACACACACACACACACACACACACACACACACATCCCAGACACAAACCTTTCTTTTGCTCTTATGTTTGGGTTATAGATAACCGACCCTCTTTCCTGATTCTCCAAATCTAGACAGCAATGCTTCCCTGGGTTAATTTACTTCTTCACCTCCGTGACCCTTCTCCGGTCCCCTTCCTATGGCTAACAGCCTATTCGCCCCACACCAGAGCTCTCCCTTAGGCTGGCTCCCTGCCATCATCCTTTCCTGGATGTGAAGTGACATTACAGAGACTGCTCAGTTGTAGTAACCTTTTAGATTCCTGCTTCTTTCCTTACTCTCCTTATAAGTATAGTCCTAACACATGAGATCTCTTCTGGGCTTGTGCCTTGTCAGGATGAAATACAGCAACAGCATAAAAGCAAAGATGTTTCCACATGATCTCTTGACCCTGGGGGTACAGCTATGTCCTGCTGTGGAGCAATAATAAAAGTAGTGTTTCAGTGTCTGAGTTAAACTAGACTTGAGCTGTGTGGGTTACGGGATAAAAGCAAAAAGTGTTTTTAGAGGAAGTTTTATATTCCTTTGAAACCTGGACATGATTGTAAGAGAGTCTTATTCGTGTTCCTCCAGGTAACTTTTTAAAAATATTTTTTAATTGACTTCAGAGAGGAAGGGAGAGGGAGAGAGAGATAGAAAGATCAATGATGAGAAAGAATCATTGATTGGCTGCCTCTTGCATGCCCCACACTGGGGATCAAGATTGCAACTCAGGCATGTGCCCTGACCAGGCATGGAACTGTGACCTCCTGATCATAGTTCAATGCTCAACCACTGAACCACACTGGTCAGGCACAGGTAAACTTTAAGATTATTAAACAAAATGACCGATACTGTTTTATGGGGAATCCACTTTTAAGATATGTACAACATTTAAGGAGCTTAAGGAAAAGCAGAAATTGAATTCCTTCCAGAAAAGCTTTAGCTGGAGATAAGAAAAAAAAAGGCCATAGGTTAAAAATTTTTTCAAATATTAATCAGAAATCACCAGGGCAACTGTTGAGTAGCATCATGAATTGCAGCATGAATTATTCTTCTCGACCTTTAATAAGGTAATATAACGCCATTAATTTCAAAAGAAGATAAAAGTTAAACACATTTTCAGGCAATCTGGAGAATACAAGTTCATTTATTCATTAGATGAATATTTACTGAGTGTCTACTTGGGCTTGATACTGGGAAGAATATAAAGGTGCATAACCCCAGGCAGCATATGAAAGTGTAGGAGGTGGGAGGGGGTGTGGCAGAGATGATGTGATGATATTGGCGGGGGAGGAGGACTGGAGGAAGGAGTGACTTTATGACCTGTTGAGTGTGCCCTCCAAAAGATATGTGCAGGTGTGAATAACCTGGGACTAACATACTAGGTTCAGATACTCTGAAATGGACGTACAGATTTGGGAATCAGGATGATGCTTGAAGTTTTGGGAATGGGTATAATCTCCAGGGGAAAGAGTATTGGCACAGAGAAAGAGTCAAAAACAGAATTGTGGGGGACATTAAATTTAAATGCTGGGAGAAGAAAATGAAGCCAGTGGTGTGCAGGGGGTGGGAGTGACTGAAAAAGCAAGTGATAGAAGACATAGCTTGATTGTAATGATAACTGTAAAACTCTGAATGTACGAAAAAAAAACTATTAAATGGGTGAACTGTATGGTATGTGAATTTTATCTCAAGTGTTGCCCCTGCCAAAAAAAGGAAAAACAAAAGAGATGTGATGATAATCATTAATAATTTATTTTGCAAAATAAAATAAAACTACAATAAGATACAACTGCATACCCAAGTAGAAATTTTAAAAGACTAACAATATCAAATCATTATTGAGAATATATAGGAATTGGACTCTGCCAAAAATGTAAAATGTTTCGGCCACTTGGGAGAAATGCTTGCCATCCTCTAAAATATTAAGCCTAGTGCAATTATTGATGAACTCATTCTACTCCAGGGTATTATCCCCAAATAACTGAAGACATATGTCCACACAAAGACGTGTGAATATTCACATTCACATATTTACAATAACTGAAAGCTGGAAACAACCCCAATGTCTATTAACATTACTTAGACAAAATGTCATGTATTTGCACTATGGAATACTATTCAGCAATGAAAAAAGTGAGCAACTGACATATGCAAGAACATGGGTGAATCACTCAATCATTATGTTGATTGAGAAAAAAACAGATGTAGAATATAGACTATCTGATTTCATTTACATAAAATGCTAGAAAATGCAAATTAATTAACAGTGACAAAAAACAAGAGTAATGGTTTCCTAGGGCCAGGCTATCTGAACTGCCACGTGTCATGGACTTCAAAGGAAGCGCAAGAAATCTTTGTGGGGACAGAAATGTTCTATTTTTTTTACTGTAGTGGTGATTTTATGGGATGTGCATCCGGCAAAACTAATGGAATTGTATTTTTTTAAATGGATGAAGTTTAATCTACATAAACTACACCTGAGCAAAGTTGATAAAACCACACCAAGCAAGCAAACAAAAAGCATGTTTCAAATGTTCCACCTCTTTCTGTTAAAAATTAGCAGTGCTGTCCAAATAGCCCATTCTGCTTTCAGAATTAATGAAAATATTATTACTGGCCATCATTATGGAATGTCTTCCTATATCATAAACTGGGTAAGATACTTCCCATACGTTATCCCATTTAATTCTAGCAACCCCATAAAACAGAGTTAAAATTTCCCCATATACAGCTGAGGGGTATAATATCCAGAGAGGCCGGCTTGCTTGAGGTTGCACAGAAGCTCTGTGGCTCTGAGGTCAGCATTCTTTACACCCCTACTCACTGATTTTCAATGAGCTGAGTGATGTGATAATCCTATTAATAGTAACAATGATCATAATAAACTTTTATGGGGTTAACTACATGCCAGATAATCTCCTGGATACTTTAGGTGCATTATACCAAGTATTTTCCACAACCAACTTATGAGGTGGAACTGTTACTGATCCCTTTTCCCACATGAGAAACTTGAGTTCAGAGATGTTAAGTGGCCTTCCAGAGCGCCCATAGCCAGGAAGTGACAGATCCTGTGTTCATCAGATCAGCTTCTTCAGAAAACTTTAGAAGTTTGCTTTTGGAAACTGAATTTGATGTGCTTTTATCCATTTTATTTTTTAATATATATTTTATTGATTTCAGAGAGAAAGGGAGAGGGAGAGAGAGATAGAAACGTCAATGATGTAAATCATTGATTGGCTGCCTCCTGCATACCCCGCACGGGGGATCGAATCAGCAACCAGAGCATGTACCCTGACCTGGAATCAAACCATGACCTCCTGGTTCATAGATCAACACTCAACCTATGATCCATGCTGGCCAGGCTTATCCATCTATCTATATAAAACCCTAATAAGCAAACCAACTAAACGGCAGAATAACTGGCGGATCAACCAGTCGCTATGATGCACACTGACCACCAGGGGGGCAGATGCTCAATGCAGGAGCTGCCCCCAGCCCACAGGCCCCAACCAGCAGCTGCAGCGGGGGGTGGGGCTGGCGAGCAGGCAGTGCCAGGGCAAGGCAGGTGCGAGCAGGAGCCCCGATCACCCCACCGGTCACCCCACAGATTGGCCCTGATCGCCAGCCAGGGCTAGGGACCCTACCTGGGCACAAATTCGTGCACCGGGCCTCTAGTTTTTAAATAAGAAAAAAGTAAGGGAATGTACTAGTATAGCTTTATCAATATTAAACATCAAATCAGTTGGGAAGCTGGGATGAAAATCCTTTTCACTCAATGAATGCTTTTTAAATGATATATGTATGTAAAGAGCACGTAAGCACCCAGCACATAGTTACTCCTTAAAAGTGGGATCCTCTCCACCAGCTTGCACCTATGGAAACAGAGTGGTAGTAGCCCGAGATCTGCAACTCATGTGGTTCCTACTCATGGCAAAGTGAACAGGTGGCTCAGGTGGGTGGCATATTCTGTGGTAGGTTGAACAGAGCTTGCTAGAGACTGAGTCATCCAAGCAGAAACATAGAACAGGCTCATTTTGGTAACCCAATCTTCCCCACCTGGGGAAGATTACTTAAAAACAGATATTATGAGGTAGATTTATATAACATATCTCCTTAAGCAAGTACCTTTCAATAAAAAATCCAAAATTAATAAATATGAATTTTAGATAAATGAAGCAATGAGCCCTATCACTTATCAGACCACAAAGAAAGGCCCATCACCCGAAGTCCTCTGAGCCCAGCATATGCATCCATCATCCTGTCAAAATGCTGCCACTCATTTCCAAGTACTAGCCCGTCTCCCTGCACCTGGCCCAGGAGGCTGTGCAGTCTGGTGAGACACACTAATCACCTTCCCCCTCTGCCCTTAGGACTAAACACGTGACCGTGGCGAAGAAGATCAATGATGGAGTGCTGGAAAATTTCCTGATAGTGGGAGATAAAAAGGTGAAGTGACGTGGGAGAAAGAGGCAGGCATGAGAGGGCGCAAAAGAATAAGTGAGGAAGGTAAGGAAAGAAAACGAAGGTACTAGATTTAAACTTCTCTGTTCAAACCAGCATTGGCAATTGTCAACATGGTCATCCTTGTCGCTGCCATCACCATCATCGTTCATTGCAAAAGGGAAACTTTTCAAGGCCAAAATTAGTACCATACCAATATTAAAGCAGCTTTAATGACAAACAGTGTAGAACAAACCACTCCTTCATCCATTACTGTTTCTACCAAAGAGAAATAGCCCTTTTGTTCCAAACTTTGGGAGCCAAAGCTCACATCCCAACTAAAGAACCATTAAGCAGGCCTTTGGCTGAGCGCATATCCATACACAGATATACTGACACACTGCCCAGGAAGCTCAGTCCCCACCTCCTGTGCCTTTAAAGATTTCCCTTTTAGCACCTGCACTGGACTTGCCATTATGAAAGCTCAAGGGGGCTGCACCCAAAAGCATTAAGACCCTGCTCAGAGCCTTGCCTTATACAATGAGATGCATGGAATCTGAAAACAAGGGATATACATCATCAGGTCCCACCAAAAATGGTGCCCGTTGACAGCTGGCCGTCAGTGATTGATTAAGAATTAATATGGAAATGGAAGGATGAGAAAAATGAGGGCCTGTGTGCCGACCGCTTAATGTGCCTAGAAGCAGGTATCCAGGGAAGTGGCTGTGGATTATGAATTAGCGTGCTCAGTCAGCACAACATCATTGGTGATGGCAATGTGATGAAAGCTGAGGACACACACAGACATTAAGGAGATCTTCCCCACCGAGTGTGCTCCGGAGGGCACACGGAGGACACCCAGATGGCACACAGAGTCACGTAGCCATCCTACAATCCTGGCATCACACTGTTGTCACATGAGGCTCCAGTCAAACAGGAAACAGCCGAACAAGGTAACAGGGCAGTGGGAGTATAGCTTGGCCTACGGATGGCCATAATTTATGTCAAAGAAAGCACGAATACTGGGCATGCTGAGAAGTTTTTCACACGCGCCAAAACACCCTTCTTACCATCTGCAATCCCTGCTCCAAGGTGAACTTACAGCTCCGAGAAGATGCTTCAGTGTCATGAAGGGAGCTGAGATTCTGGAGCACAGAGGGGCTCACTGGCTCCACGAGAGCAGGAATATGTGGCTGCACTGCGGCTCTGACCCTCTGTGTTAGTGGCAGAAAGGGAGTGGATCAAGGACAACCTGGCGCCTTGTATCAATTCAAATATCCAAGCTTAGGAAGTGATAGTGCTATCCCTTAAGCACAAATGCAATCAATATCTATAATATTCAATATCAAAATTTCAAAAAAGCAAAAAACTTGGATGCTGGAAAGCAGATGGACAACTAGAGAGTGACTTCACAGATGCAAGAAAGCTGAGCCTTAACCTAACAATGGGCACAGCCCAGAGTGAACCACTCCACATCACAGAACCGCCAAAGGCTCAGAAGCTCAGAAGCCACAGAAGTGGGACCTTGTACTTGGGGATGTGGAGGAGAAGGTGGGTCTTTTGAAACCTGTTTGCAAAGTGTGTACCTCCTCGGAACTGCCCCACCCCCTTCAGCCCAGCCAGGGCTTCTTCATCTCCCAACCTCAGAAAAATAACAAGTTTATTCTCTGAAGAGAAAGAATATAAATAGTTGAGAAAAATAGCACTACACTAAAAACAGTTTAAGGAAATGCTTGCCTACTGAATGGTGAGACTCGGTCCTCTTCCTTCACTTGGCTCCCAGAACTCCGGCAGTCAGAGCCAGACCCTCCCCAAGGAGAGTATTAGCAAATCCTCCTCTGGTAAATTTGACCAGCTTAATTGGGAGGATCTAAAGATTCGAACACACTGATTTCCCCCTAGGAAACAACCCAGCCACATCACCCTCCAGTGGAGTCCATGGTTAAATTAGTCGTGGCTGTGTGCTAAGAGCTGATGAGAACTTTTTCCAGTCCTCCTCTTAAGAACAAATAAACTACCACAGACCAGAATATTGAGGAAAGGCAGTGGCCAAAACAAACTGAAGTAGTTTTGAAGAGATAGGAGCTATACAGACAAGAAAAGTTAAAGCAATTATCAATACTATCAGAGAGATTAGAGTCAATTCCACTAAACAAGAATAAAATGCTGTTAAACAGGAAACAGAATAAAGCCAAACAAATGAAAAGAGAAAAAAAGGTTCAGAAATTTACAACATACCTGTAGAAAGAAAGAAGAAGAAAAAAATCAGTGGGAAAGTTAGAAAAAATCTCCAAGAAAGTAGCACCAAAGACAATGATAAAATATAGAAAAATAATTATGAAATAGTCTGGCAGTTTCAAGATCTGAATAACAAAGTTCTCTAAAAAGAAAACAGCAAAAAAGAAACAGGAGAAACTAATCAATGAACATTTAAAGAAAAGTTCATAGGACTGAAATGCAGGTGTTTCAAGAATAAAAGGTCTCATTGATTGCCCAGTACAAGAGATAAAAACACTCATATCACAACATGTCATCACAAAGACACACCCTTTCCAGGGCTTTTATTTCTTACTAGAGGCCCAGTGCACAGATTCATGCACTGGTGGGGTCCCTCGCTGTGGCCTGTGCAGATCCGGGGAGGAGCCAATCCCGCTCATCCTGCCCCCACTCATGCAGGTCAGCTGAGCTATGCTCCTGCTGTGGGAGCACACTCACCACTAGGGGGCAGCTCCTGCATTGAGCGTCTGCCCCCTGGTGGTCAGTGCATGTCATAGCGACCGGAAAATTGGTCAAATGGTCAACTGGTTGTAATGGTCGCTTAGGCTTTTATATAGAGAGATTGGAGGGTAGCAAGTGGTAGAAAATATACCTCCTGTAATAATTCCAAGAGAGAACCATAGATAAATGAAAATATCAGAGATAAAATGGCTTTGTATTCCCAAGAGTAACACTGAAAGCTATAAAGCCCAAGAGTAATGACTTAAAGCAGTGAAGAAAAATTGATTTCAAGTCTGTAATTCTATACCTAGCTAAACAATCAATAGAATGAAAATGGGAACAAAAATATTTTGAACTATGCTGGGTTCCAAAATATATATGTACAACCCATCCTCCTTTTTCCAAAAGCTTCTGGAGGATATGCTCCTAAAAAAAACAATAAGCAAATGAAAACCGGGAAAGAAGTGAAACAGGAGCTCAAACTCAGGACAGAGTTAATGGACTTTCTGGGTTATATGATGTGAGAGTAATTCTAAGTAGAATACCAGTAGACCATTCTTGTGCAGCAGGCATAGAGAGCAGCCATCTTAAATTGTGGAAGGTCCAAGGACCCTGGAAGAGATTTTTTAAAACATGAAAGTAACAGATAACTTGTTATGATCTCAACATTTTGAAAAGAGATTTATACAATCAGCTGAGAGTCTGAGGTTAAATTAGAAACAGATAAATAAAAAACTAAGCAAACAAGAATATAAGGCAAGTACTAACTCCAGGAATAAATAAAGATGGTGCGGGTGGGGGGGAGGTAATTTTATTATGTTACATGGATTAGTTGTGAATATATTTACATATTTATAACAATGTAAAAACTAAATTGTCTCCTTAAAAAATCATGATAGGCCCAACCAACCAACATGGCTCAGTGACTGAGCATCAACCTATGAACCAGGAGGTCACAGTCCAATTCCCGGTCAGGGCATATGAGGGAGGCAGCCAATCAATCATTCTCTTTCCTCATTGATGTTTCTATCTCTCTCCCTCTCCCATTCCTCTGAACTCAATAAAGAATATATTTTAAAAAATAAAATAAAATCATGATAGAACTCTAGTGAAAGGATAGAAAGCGACTAAGGAAAGATGCTCATCGAGGTACAGTGTAAAAATGAAGAAAAGCTACATTTTATTTTTTCTTAGTGGAAAGCTTACATATACCATCAAAAGCTAGAAAATTAAAAAGTTGCAATTTAAGTGTGATTGTTTAAAATGATGTATATAAAATCCAAATGAATACATTGGAAGAATAATAGATGAAGAAACAGAATAGCTATTGAGGAATGCTTTAATTTTTCATATAAAAACTTAATAGAAAAACCTGCCTATGGTTCTAAATTATGTGCATGTATAATTTTAACAAAAGGAACAAGAACATGAGAAAGAAAATAATGAAGAAAATAACAACAAAAACAAATAACAGAACAAACACCCCCTCGTCCACAAAAAGGAAGAAAGGGGGGAAAAAGAGAGAAAGGGAAGGAATGAAAAGAAAAAACATGAGAAATTTAAATATGTACACAATCACATAGTAGACTGAAATTCTGACATCTGAATTCTTAACAATTTATGTTATCTAAAATAAATTCACGCTAGATCATGGCATTATTGTCCTATGTCAAACTCTAAGTAAAAGGGCATTAAAAAAGAAATAATTCTTGCCCTGGCCGATATGGCTCCATTGGCTGGAGCATCATCCCAAAAGGTTGAGGTTTCTGATCAGGGTACATACCTAGATTGTGGGTTTGATCCCAAGTCTGGGCACATATGGAAGGCAGCCAATCCTCAATCAATTTAATTATTTTCTTGATCTTGCTCTGATATGACCTGATGATTTGTTTTGGAAGGATTTTCCATTTTCCTGGTGGGTGGTTTTAGTTCTTTGGAAATTTCTCCCATATGGGGGAGCATTTCGTTTAGTTAGCTATTTAAAAACAATGTGGCTTTTATCTCTGTGGAAAATTGGTCATTTAAATTAATTCTTGGATTTATAATACATATAATTAGTTCCAAACAATATACAGCTCTATGTTCTATTTGGGAATATCTTGATTACAAAAATGTGAAAATAATTGACCAGAATGATGGCAAGAAAAACTGCCTAAATAGTCTCTCATTTCTGATACGCTTAGCCATTAGGCTATGAATTGTGTAACACCTAACCAAAAGTGCTTGCTGTATTTTTAATGGCTCACCCATAGCTCAGAGTAAAGTCTGAACAATTTGTTGTTCGCTGTTGTTATATTCTGTTCCAAGGTTCATAATTTGAAAATCGACTTTGGGGACTTTTTGCTCGGTCTATTAAAATGATTCATGTTGCATTCAACATAAATTGTGCATTCACAGAGGAGGGTGAGAGCCCGTATTCACAGCATAATAACTAAAGTGAATTTTGTACGAGCCGCAGTTTGTGGCAGCGATGTGGTATCATTTGTCTTAATTTTTCTTTGGCATTACATTAGGCGAGTGCATTTACATTTCCAGGTATGGCTAACCACTTTAAAAACTTTGTTTTTACAGCGTGAGTAAAGGGGGAATCAAATCTGCATGTTTATGTGATGCAACATCAAGTAATGCCATTTTACTGTCTGGAGTACGTGGGGATTTACATTCCATTTACTTGACTTCACAAAAGGAACTCAGGCTAATATGCAAAGTGCATGAAATATTTACCATCAATGGATCATGGGAGGCTTCTAAAAGAGAAGGAAGAGGGGAAGAGATAATACCCTTCTGCTATTGCTGTTTTTTCCAGGATTTTTCTTTTAACAGTACAGTAATTTCTTAAGTGGATTAGCCCTTTAAAGTTCAGATGCATCTTAAATAAGACCAAACTCCAAATGACTTAAGCCAAAACTTTAGATTACACTTGCAGAACAGTCACCATATGAAACTTCAATGCAACTATATGTATCCAATATCTATATCTATACACACACACACACACACACATACACACACACACACACACACTCACACACAAACATATATGCCTCCTGCTCATAAAATATTTATTCTGGAGAATTGAAATAGAGTGCTCCCACACTTCCATTAATGTAATTTAAGATGCATGCATGTTGGTGTATATGTTCATATATCTTTATCAGAAAAATTCTGTAAATATGATGTACTGAATTCATTATTTCAGTTTGATGGAAAAAGTAAAAAGAATACATCTTAATTTCTTTCTATCAAAGTATTTTTTGACAGTCAACATTAAGTGTCAGATCAGAGAAGATTATATTCACTAAATTCCATGATTATAATGCTTAATGATAAGTGTTTACTTTTTATTTAAACATAAAAAATAAAATTGCAACACCTATACAAAATATGGTAGTTCTTCCATGCTGCTCAGATAGAATATCTCAGGGAAGAATCTTTGTTGGAAAGATTGTTTCTCCCACTTGCACAAAGCTTTGGAGCAAACAACATGGTTTACGGCCAGTTAAAAACATAGGCAATGGAGACAGGTCTCGGGTCACACTCAGACCCCACTCTTAACGAGCTGTGTTCTCCGAGCAAAGGTCTTCAATGGTAAAAAGGGGAGAATGCTATTTCCCAGGTAACCCATGAGAACAATGTGCATGAAGCTCGGAATGCACAGAGCGAAAGGAGCGCTCAGTGGATGCTAGTGATCCTCATCAATCACCATGATCGCCGTTATTATTGAAATCATAATGAAGGGGATAATTTGGGCAATTGTGGAATCATTACATCCAATAATAAAGACATAGAGGAAAAGCAACAGTTCATTTGCAACCAAATAATGATTAGTGGATCAGCCCATTTAATTGGACTAAGTAGATACTTGGGCTGGGTGAATGAATGTGCTTTTATTTGCATGTAAGGAATAAGGGTTTGGGCCTATAGAGTGGACTCAAAAGCCTCGATGAACTCTCAGAGTTTCCTATCCACTGAATCAGCTCCTACACATCACAGGCTACTCTGCTTAAGCCCTGAGACCACTGGCAAGAAAACATCTGTTCAGGCACTCTTGGTGCACTGGGATGTTTCTTCAACTTGAACTCCCGCAAAGAATCACGGGGGGGGGGGGGGGGGGGGTAGGGCGGGCGGGGGGAGGAGTGGCTTAGAAATACAGTCAGAGATTATTAAATAGTAGGCCTCTTTAATGAAGGGCTCTGGCTCTTTGGGAAAAGAGATGGGAAACAACATTCATGGTGGAAAATAGACAGAAGCCGGGGTGGAGATGGACACAAAGCAAGATAATGACTCAGGAGATGCAAATCTAAGTTGGCCTGGGGCGGGGGGGGGGGGGGGGCGGGGGGGAGGCGGGAGGCTCAAGACTTCTCAAAGGAGGAGAGTTTGAGCTGAGCCTGGTCAGGAAAGTGAAAGTCAGACTCCCTCCCACTGCAGAGTGGCATCCCAAATTGTGTCCCCCTCTGCCTGATGGAGTGCTTGAGGACAGACTTTGGAGTCAGACAACCTGCTCCAAATTCCAGCTGCGCCCTCTCTCACTGTTGGCAAAGTATGTAACTTCTCTAGGCCTTAGTTTCTGTGCCTGTAAAAAAGAGATAACTGTAGCAGACACCTCAAAGGTTGCGAAGGATTCAATAGAGCAATATATAAAAAAGCATCGGGAACAATGCTAGCACCCACTAGGCACTTCATAAAATATCATTAGTATGGACAAACCAAACTCCATGAAAAGAGGGGTATGTCAGAATAACAAAAATACATTCCCACCCCATCTCCATGGGCTTGTGTCAGGTACACTCATTTTATGCCCACTGGTCATGACTCCAGTGAAATTGGCAGGGACAGGCAGTATGGATCACACCCATGTCCACAGGAGTGGTCAAAGGGCTGTATCTGCGTGTCTGGCCCATTCTCATCTTTTTTTGTACATGAAAGTTGAGGCAAAACGAATGGCAGTAACTGGTCACATCATGAAGTCTCTAAGGAATCCCACCCATAAAAAACAGAAAATAAGACATTGTCAAGAATCTTTGGAGGCAGAGAGGTTACAGGTTTGCAAAAAGTACACAAATAGCAAATATATATACTGATATTACCTTTCCCCTTAACTATTACTTTGGGAAATGATAAGGCTTCCAGCTAAACTTTTTATTTAATAACAAATGCAAGAAACTCAAGTATAAACGAGAACACACTCTTCAGTGATGACTTCTGCAACTGAAAGATATTTTAGTTGCAATAAAAAGGCCTCTTGAATTATGGAGACAAATCTGAATCAACATATTCAGGGACTGTAGGCGTTAAAAATAATACAGAGTATGAAAAAAATCTATATTTTAATCTTTTTGGGGCAGAAACAAATTATCCTATTTACTACATGAACGGTTTCCTCAATTTAACGCCAATCTTGAGCGTCAACTTCCACCTGTCTGAATAAACCGGCTGCACAAGAAAAGACTAGATTATTTATATTATGAGGCAGTGTTTAAAAACAAAATGGAGAAATTACTTTACCTGTATTGAAAATAAGAATAACATGCATATTATCCCAGCTTACAAAAAAAAACTAATTTTATTTTCTTCTGTTTCCAAGAGGAAGTTTGAGGAGGACACATGCAGTCGTAAATTAAATTTCGCTCTGAGGGTGAGTGAAAGGGGGGAGAGTCTTTACTATTCTGACAGGTTCAGAAAACACACACCCATATATGAAACAAACACTGCTCCCACTCTTTTTCACACTTGAAAACTGGAAGTGGGGCATTTTCTCAGTAGTGAAATTTTTTTTCCAAAACACATTTATTTAGGATGTTTGATATAGTGCTTTGGCTTGTGTGGAATGAGTTGTGTGTGTGGTTTTTTTTTTCATTTGTGGTGAAATATACATAACACAAATTTACCATTTTATCTATTTTAAGTGGGCAGTTCAGTGGCATTCAGTACACGATGTTGTCATTGGTGTTACTAAGCTAAAACAGCAAGGATAAAGACAACCATCTGTAATTAAGCAACAGCTTCAGTTTTAAAGAACGCAGGCCGTAGGCACTACGGATACACATCTATAGAGACTGTCATCAGGAAAAGAAAGATGCTTCACTGTTTACGCCTTGGACACGTTGGCAAGAAACCATCCAGACGTCTCTCCAGGAGGGTCTCCTCTTCCTGTGAATGCACCCGGGAAACTGCGGTGCTTTACAAAGGCTGCATTTGGGGGGAACTGCCAAATGCCACGGAATCGCCCACAGACCTTGCTTCTGGGCCAAGCGTGCCTCAGTCACATGCTTCCGTGGCAACTGCAAAGAGGTCACACTTGCCACAAAGCCCAACGACCATTTTTGCTGCTACTACAGCCTTCTGGTGACAGGATCAGCAAATGCTGAAAAGTCACTCCTTCCAGACTATCCTAAGAAAAGAAGCACTGTTTTCCTCCTTTTATCATTTCCTATTTCTTTCAGGCCATTCCACCACCTCGAGTAAACCAGAACCACATGCTCAGCCCACCGAAGCCCTGAGGTTGCCATTTCACTTCAATTATTTCTTATGATAATTAAAAACAGGTTGGATGCCCTGAGCTGAGAGGGAGGAGCCAGTGGTGCTGTCCTGTGGAAATGGTTGCTCACCTTAAAGTGTTTCTTAGCAGGAGGTATGGACTGATTGTCAATAATCTAGTCTCGCCTCCTATCAAGCGTACATTTCTATTCTCACTAGCAACTCTTCATCGCGATAGCACTGAATCCACCTGACTTCCTCATGTGATCGTGCTTTTGTATCATGTTCTCCTTTGAATCCCAACACTAAGCATAGCAGGCCTCCAGTATATATTTGTTGTGTGAGAGAAAGACTAAACTTCCATAATGTTCTTGTAAAATTATCATTTCTATTATCATCACCTTCAGCTCATTCCACCAATTTGTAGAAAAATATAAGTTAAACAACTAGCCTAAGGTCAAGATCTGTATTTCTTAAATCAAAAACCATGTGTTGCCGGGCTGGTGTGGCTCAGTGGTTGAGCATCAACCTATAAACCAGGAGGTCACGGTTCGATTCTGGGTCAGGGCATAAGCCCTGGTTGTGG
This sequence comes from Cnephaeus nilssonii, assembly GCF_951640355.1. Taxonomy (NCBI): domain Eukaryota; kingdom Metazoa; phylum Chordata; class Mammalia; order Chiroptera; family Vespertilionidae; genus Cnephaeus; species Cnephaeus nilssonii. The sequence continues at coordinate 23,676,425 of NC_137091.1, read as the reverse complement.
GCTCAATCCCCAGTCAGGGGGAGGCGGGGGAGGGGTGCAGGAGGCAGCCAATCAATGATTCTCTCAACATTGCTGTTTCTCTCTCTCTCTCTCTCTCTCTCTCTCTCTCTCTCTCTCTCTCTCTCACCTCTTCCTCTCTCCCCCTTTCCCTTCCTCACTGAAATCAATATATATATTATATTCAATGTGTTGAAAGATTCTGAATATATATTTTTAAGAAGCCTAAAATAGTTCACTGGCCATGTATTCTTTAACACCCCTAGCAGAGCCTGGACCCGCACCCATACATCAAACATGTTAATATTTCTGCAGCAAAATATATCAGTGGCCATGTGAAGTGGATAACTGAGACAAATGATTAGAAACGAGGCCACAATAGTTCCAGTCAAGTTTTGCTGCCACTTGAGTTTGCCACCAACTTAAGGGACATTTTTGTTTGTTTGTTTTTCGAAGTTTTGGATTTTGGAATTGCAGATAATGGAGTGAGGACCTAAAGAAATCAGACTCATTCCGGTTTGCTGACTCCTAATCTCTTGCTCTTTTAAAGGTGGCTCTGGGTGCTGCGAAGAGCTTTGCTGAAGCCTGACAACCTTTGCAAAGAACCATTTGAGATTAAATAATGTAGGCACAGTCCAGGGTCCGAGGGAGAAGACTTTAGCCATTTGCTTGCTTGTTCAGAAAAAAGCATCCCCACTGGACAGACCAGAGAACACATTGTAAGCAAAACACAGAATTTTGTGCAAGCCCCATGTCACGCCAAAGAGCAGTTTCCCAGGGAGTTAGGGTGCAGGGAGCAGTGATACTCTGGATGGTGGGAAGAGGTGGGTGGTGATTTATATTAGCCAAGTACTCCATGGTCTCCAAGTGTGTTGAGCTTCATTTTCCCTGAAATCTTATGCCCAGGTCCATGGATGGAGCACTCTCCTTGGATGCTGGGTTTTGGGGGACAGGAAAGCCCAGTGGAGATGCTCCAGACCCACCACTGGGAGGTACAGAAGGAGATGGGAAATAGGCCGGCCTTGAAACCCCGCACACTTCGCACCCCCATCCAGACATCGGCACAAACAAATCGAGCCAGCCTGTCATATGATGACAGAGTGATTTCTTTCCCAATGTGGCATATTCATTTATCATCTTTCATAAGACACACCTGGACTAAAATTTAGTCCCATCGCTACTGCTTAAATGAACTCTGGTTCGGATGGGCTGCGACACATTCTTCAACATGGGGTCACTTAGGGACGCGGATGTCAAAGGGTCAGGATTGGAACCCAGAGGAAAGCTCCTGGGGGGTACAGGGTTTTGTTGTGTTTTTTTTTTTTTTTTTGGGGGGGGGGGGTCAGAGCGGGAAGTGCCTAGCACTATGCTGAGGACCCAGGAAGCCAAGGACGACTATTAATTGATGGTGCCGATGGTAAGGAGCGCCCAGAGGCCACAAGAAAAAGCAGCAAGAGAAATTTAGTTGGAAAAGTGGGATTTTTAGATGTATCTGTCATCTTCACGGTGGGAAAGTTACACTCCATATTCAAGTAGAAGACAAACATCAACAGCTTGTAAAATTGTCTTTACTGGAGAAAGACATTTTAAAAATAAAATAAATATGCTTTGGCAATGAGAGTTATATTTACATTTTAAATAAATTATGCCTTTGCATGTCTAAATGAGATCATCAAGTCCATGTCAGTAGCAAGTAAGAAATACAAAAATTTGCTGGTATTAATGATAAAACCAATGACTTAAACATGTGTTTTATGCCAGAAACGGTTCTTTATGTTCTTTTCACTAACACAACAACCCTGCCACAGATTTCCAGGTTATAAGAAAAACAAAACAAATGAGGTCACAGGGGTTAAGTAACTTGTCCAAACACACACAGTGAGTAGCAGTGGAGCAGGGATTTTAATATTTATATTCCTTCACTGTGCTAAGCTTCCTCTATCTGATAGGACATGCCAAACTGGCACCCTGTATGCAACCATGCCACTTACGTGTCTGCAACTGAGCATGGGTACACTTGACATGAAGCAGAAAATGACACCATCAGCTGCATTTTGCTGGGACACCCTTGTCTGTTGGGACCCGCTTGGTCCAGGTTCCCCATCATATTAGGGTGCTGTGACCTCAGTTTCCTTGCTCCTTAGCATAATGAAGTGAAGAATGCCACACTGCCATACATGATGAGGGGCATGGACTTTTGGAGGGGCATGCCCAACAGTTTAGAGGCAGATGGAGAATGTACTCCTTTTTAAAAAATATATATTTTTATTGATTTCAGAGAGAGGAAGGGAGAGGGAGAGAGAGAAACATCAATGATGAGAGAGCATCATCAGTCAGCTGCCTCCTGCATGCCCCCCACTAGGGATCGAGCCCATAACCCGGGCATGTGCCCTGACCGGGAATCAAACTATGACCTCCTGGTTCATAGGTAGACACTCAACCATGGAGCTACACCCTCTGGGCAAGAATGTACTTCTTAACTGTACAGCTCTGGGCATCTGTCTGAGCCTTTGCATCCTGTTGATAAAAGGAGTCCCACCACCTCAAGGGGCTGAGAGAAGAAAATGATTCCGTGTGTGCCAAGCTCCAGGCACAGGGCCCACAGTGGGCATTCAACTCAGAGCTTTTAATTTGATTAATTAATTTTTCCCCTCCTTATCATCCAAAGCTATGGATGTGTGTTTGAGTGAAGGCACAAAATCACACTCCTAAGTCCTGGGCCTTCCATTCCAGGGCCAGGGACCTGCTTCTTTGCCTCAAAGGCTAATATATCAGCAGTCACTCAGGTTACAGTCCCATGAAAAACACAGGGTGACAAAAGCCCCTTGCAGCAATCTCCAAGAAGGAGAAATAAATTAATCAAGCTGCCAAACGGAGAAGGCCGGGCTGACCTCCTTCTGATCTCATTACTTCTCTCTTACCCTTTTGAAAAACATCCTCTTACAGAGATCACTAATTGAAGATTATGTGGAGGGGAATCGCACCTCTCCATCACGGTGGGAACTGCGCCTCATTTGTCATTCTAATAATTCACTTCTTTTCTTTTCTGAACAGACAGAGACACTAATGGACTATCATCAGTTAAAAAGGCAATTTTTCCATTTAATTGCACTCATTAAATACTGCAATAGACCAATTGGAAAAGCAATACTCTCAATATTTAATCATAGTATAGGAATAATGAAACATTGCTTCAAAATAAATCCCGGAATATTTATAAAGTCATAAAAGAGCTGTTTTAACAACACCTGTGATCACAGGCAACATATTTAGAATTAGACACGTGATGCTTCATTTTGCGTGATTAGAGCTGGTAAACGTTGGCATTGTAAAGAAGAGGATTCACAGAGATGGTTACCCTGCACAGCTGGTGCTGCGGCCTGTGGCCATGGCCTTGTGTGACTAGCAAACCCCTCCCAGGCTGTTAGAGAGATTTGAAGGCTCTTACACAGCCAGCCTTCCAGGCAAGCTTGGCCAAGACATCTGAGAAATGGGCTTATGGGCCCACAAGCAGGTCTTGCCCTGAGTGGGTTTTCTGAAAGTTAAGATTAATCGCCACTTTCACATCTTCAATGGCTTTATTGAGATATAATTCACATGCCATACAGTTCGCCCTTTTAAAGAGTACAATTCACAGAGTTGTACAGCCATCATCAGAGTCAATTTTAAAACATTTCATCACCCTTAGCTATTACTCTCCTATTCTCCCACTCACACCCCTTCCCAACCCTAAACAATATCACTAGAAATTTTGTCCCCATAGATTTTCTTGTTCTAGACATTTCACACAAATGGAATCATATAACATGTGGACTTTTGTGACTAGCATCTTTCATTTAGTGTAATTTTTTTCAAGATTCACCCACTTTGTAGCAATTGCCATTACGTTATTCTTAATGACTATACTATAATATTCCATTGTATAGATATACCAGTTTGTTTATACATTTGTCCACTGATGGATTTAGGGTTGTTTCCACCTTTCAGCTATCCTACCTAATAATAGACAAATATGCAAATTGACCATACCTCTGACACACCCACAAGCCACGCCCACCATCCAATCAGAGCGAGCATGCAAATTAACCCAAACCAATATGGCTACAGCCACAGAGAGCAAGGTTTCCTAGGTAACAGAGGAAGCCAAGCTTTCCGCCTGCCCTTGCCAGGCCTAAGCCTCCACTCAAGCTACAAAGTTTCAATTATAGAAGGTAAACAAATTCAAACAAATGGCGGCAGAATGGAGCTTGAGAGAGCAGGCCAGGGTTGCCACCAGCAACAGGGGAAGCAAAGCTTTCCACACACCCTGGCCGGGCCCACCCGCTTAAGGCAACAAAGTTTCAATTATAAGCCCACCAGAAATGGCTGCCAGGCTCGGAGGGAGCCCCAGGCTTGGCTCCGCTCCAGGCTACAAAGTTTCAATTGTAGAAGGAAAATAAATTCCAGATACCAGGGCCTCCGCTTGGGTTGCCAGGGGGCGTGGCCAGCCTGCAAACCACCACAGGCCCCTCGCTCAGGCCGCCCCACACCCCAAGGGAACCCCCACCTGATCCGGGACACCCTTCAGGGAAAACCAGCTGGCCCCCACCCCTGTACCAGGCCTCTATCCTATCTAATAAAAGAGTAATATACAGATTGATCATCACTGCAACACACAATATAGCTGCCCCCATGTGGTCAAAGATCCTGCCCCCATGTGGACACAAGATGGCCACCACAAGATGGCCAGCAGGAGAGGGCAGTTGGGAGGCACCCAGCCTGCAAGGGAGGGCAGTTGAGAAGGACCAGGCCTGCAAGGGAGGGCAGTTGGAGGTGATCAACCCTGCAGGAGAAGGCAGTTAGGGGTGACCAGGCCGGCAGAGGAGGGAAGTTGGGGGCAATCAGGAAGGCAGGCAGGCAAGCAGTTGGGAGCCAGCAGTCCTGGATTGTGAGAGGGATGTCCGACTGCCTGTTTAGGCCCGATCCCACTGGGCATTCAACTCAGAGCTTTTAATTTGATTAATTAATTTTTAATTAATTAATTTTAATCCACTGGGATCGGGCCTAAACGGGCAGTCGGATATGCCTTGAGGGGTCCCATATTGGAGAGGGTACAGGCTGGGCTGAGAGACAACCCCCCTCTGTGCACGAATTTCATGCACCGGGCCTCTAGTTATAAATAATGCAACTTATAATAAATGTTCATGTACATGTTTTTGTGTTTTCATTTCTCTTGGATATGGATCTAGGAGAGTAATTCCTGGTTTAGATGGTAACTCTATGTCTAATCGCTTGAGGAATGACTAGACTGTCTTCCAAAGTGGCTGCACCTTTTTACATTCCCATCAACAATGTATGAGGGTTCCTCACTTTCTCCACATCTTCACCAATACTTGTTATCATCTGACTTTTCACTTTCACATTTCAGCAGTGAGGTGAGCAGAACCACAGACACGCAGGAGCACCCGAGCTTTGCAAACAGAAAAACCCGGTTCCTTGACTACTGGGAGGCTGTGTGGCATTGATGAGAAAGGCCTGGGTTTTGGAGTGAGTCAGACAGAGATTTAAATCCCAGCTTTGCCATTTCCAAGCTTATTACAACCTTGCCTGAGTCACCTTTGGTCTGTAATACAGAGGAAATAACCTTAGGGTGAGGTGAATGTTGAAGGAGGAAAATGCATCAGAAATTACCTAGTGATGTGACCAGCATCCAGCCACATTTCCATCAAGGGGTATCCAAGGTATTGTTACCTGAACACCATCCCTAGCATCTCAAGCCAGCCTGTTACAAGTCACTCCTCAACACTTCCCATGTATTCAAACTGCATGGCATCATAACTTTGGACAGGCCTCCAGGTTCTTAAGGGTGCACACCTGGGTGCCTACCTAGCCATGGGCCCAACAACCTCAATAATCAATACAGCATACAGGGCAGAAGAAACGGAAAATTACTCTGAAATAACCAGGAAAGTTCAAGCTTATTTATCACAGAACATCTGGAACAGAAAATGTTTTTCTGATTCCAAACAGGAAGAGGACAGAGAGCACCCACTCTGCCTGTTTCTTTCACTGCTGTGCACAAGAAAAAGTCCACGTGCGAGAGGCCACGAGGTGGGGAGGACCTGCTTTGAGAGCAGCCAGCCCTTTCTTAGCTAGACCTCTTCGCTGCCTGGAGCTTTCAAACTCAGGGACTGATTAGTTTAAGCTAAGCTAAAAGAAGAAGGCAGAAAACACCGAAAATACTGGATATCATTAATTGCACCTCACGTGTATACTGTTTATCTCCCTGCTATTAACAGAAGATTCTGGAAGTCCTGAGAAGCTGTCACAAGGACTATGTGTTTTATTATGTAATGTGTAAATATCATATAGCAAAGTATCTGGCACCAAATAGGCATTCGGTAACTATATTTTGAATGAGTGAATGCAGGGGTGAATGAATGAATCTGTACCGTGAGCGATGCCATGGAACTGTTTGCATGCCCGCCCCCTCCCCACTACCACTATAATTCCATCTGCTGCATAGAAAGCAACTGAAAATAAACTAACAAATCCAAGAAGATACAGATCATGCTCTAAGCCTCAAGACAAATCCCACAGCCTCTTCTGTCCATCTGATGGCCACTCCAAGACTCTCCTGAGCAGACTCTCTGAAGTAGCCCCTAATTCATTTGGGTTATTATTTTCTACCGTTGCTTAAAGGCAGACTTCAACTTCAAATCACAGCCCACCACCAAAATCCAACCCATTACCAATTTTTCCATGGCCTATGAGCTAAGAATAGCTTTACCATTTTTAAATGACTGGAAAACATATCAAAAGAAGAATAATATTTAGTGACATTTAAACAGTATAGGAAATTCCAATTTCAGTAACCATGATCATTTTTATTGGAACACTAACATACCTATTGATTTATATATTGCCTATGGCTGCTTTTGTACCATAAAGGCAGCATTGAATAGTTGCAACAAAGACTGTACTCAAAGGCTAAAATACTTACTATCTGCCCCATTACAGGAAAAGGTTGCTGACACAGAAATCGTAAGAGGCATCATCCAATAACAAAGAGCTCCTTCAGACCTACCTGGGTTTCGGTCCTACCTCCAACAGACATTCATCATGTGATGCCCTAGGCAAGTTACTTAACCTCTCTGAATTCCCATTTTCCCCACCAAAAATGGGGCTAATAATATCTGTGTCACTGCACTGTTGTAAAGTTTAAAAGGAGATGCATATGAAAGCATCTGACATAGGTCTCGGCCACAGTAAGTGCCAAGCATTATTACATACTATTCCTGTACAGAAGAAACTTTAGAAATACATAGCAAGGCATTACATTACAAAGGGAGTCAAAGCCAAAATCTCATCTCCCCCCTAAGTCTGCCTACTATATGCAGAAGGTTAAAAACAACAGAACAACAAACGCTATTATCAGCACATAACCAAATCCAGATGGATTTGACTCATTTGCTATTTTGCATTGTTTGCCCTTGTCTCCCCTGCGAGCCCCATCCCAATGGCACACACACGCACACACACACACATACACACACACACACACACACACATGCACGTGAGAAGTAAATACACAATCATCCCATTTATGTATAACAAAATTGAAACCATTTGGGTTTTTGTAAAATTTGGACCTAAATGTTTAGGCAAGACATTTGGGTGTGCCCATCCAGGCTGCACTAACGGGAACTTGTGTTCTATCCACCACCTGTCTTTGTGGGTCTGTCACTGGCAATATGTTTAACAGACACTCAAAAGTGAAATACATTTGCATCGATTTGGTGTGAAGAACTAATGTCACTGAGCGTCACCGGAATCAGAAGCCTCCCCGGCAGCTGCTCTCCCCCCTCCAAATATGCAGGATTGAGCTTCAGAGTTGGAAGCTCATACCATGAAGCTAAGACTCTGGGGTGCAGTGGATGAGCTCCCAGTCCATCGGTCTTGACTGTGCCACCATGTGGCTTTCTCTAATTTACTTCTCCATGGGCTCTGGCGTACCACTCAAGAAAATGACAGAGAAATAAGTTAACATGGAAATTCCAGTCCCATGTCGTTATTCACTGTTAGGACATCCTTTTTAAGTAAGGACTGCATATTCAGTCCTACGGGGCCACAAACATCAGACAGGGATTCTTGTGGGCAACTACAAATAGGTTTTATTTCAAGTTTCAATAAGCCTGGCGATTATGTTATTCTACTCCAGCCTTAATTTAATTAAAAGCGCACACACACACACACACACACACACACACACACACACACACACACAGAGCTGTGAGCCTTGCCTTAGGTTCAAACACAAACAATAGAAAATTGAGGGTGTTGGGGGAGGGAGTTACTCAACCTCTGAGATTCCTGCTCTGGATAAGATGCATTTTCTATCAAGGCTTATGAATTCCTATTTACACTAGAAGTTGTAGGTACCAAACTTTTTCTCTACTTTAAGAAACACTGAAATGTTTAGGCAATCTGCAGATTTTAGTAGTGCTGAATATCAGCATTCTTGTATTACGTTTGTAAAGTTATGGGTTAAGGTGTGAATATATTATAAATAGGATAAAGCTACAAACAATTTAGGCTCTGATGGTAAATGAGACAATTAACCTCAAATCTTTGCAGTCTGGCACTCACAGCAAGAAAACAGCTTCAGAAAACATGAAGCTATTTTCACTTTCTGCAACCGAATCCTGGCTTCAATTACAGATATATACCTTGTGTTACTACATATGGGAAGCCATCAAATTTTTCTACGAATACTATTTCTCTCCTCTGTTAGACTAGGTATACCATCTTCTGCAAAACAGCTGGATCATTTGTCAATAATCAAGAGAAACAGATGGTGAGAAACATCCAGATACTTGAAAACATCTGGATATTTCATTCTTCATCCAGATGTTTGGCTTCCCCTAAGTGCAGCCTGTTATCTTTGGTTGAATACCTCAAAGAAGCATTTAGCCAAGAGGTAAGTTTACTTCATCAATTACTTCTCAGGACAATTATTTTTGGCAAAAGAAGCCCACATTCTTTGGGGAATAATGCTGTTATTAGGATTTATTTCATCAGTATGAATTGACAAAACTATTTCTGGAAAAAGCTAAGAAATAAAAAAAGCAAATGCAAACTTGGCCCATTGTGCAGGTTCAGTTGTGTTAAACTATCTACTTAGGGTTCCTGGAAGCATAACTGCTCCGGGACACCAGTCAGAGCGAGTTTCGCACGATAACTCATATAGAAGGTGATCAAAAATAAAAGTCTGTTGAACAAATGCAGGTGGGATTTCTTATGATGCTAGTGCACTCCTCCATTTAAAGATTCAGACATGAGTCTAGTTCTGCATCTTGAGTACTACCCTTCGCTCATTCATTCAACAAAGATTTACTTGGCTCCTACTGCCTGCTTAGTTACATTACATACCGTACTTTTCGGCGTATAAGATGGCTGGGCGTATAAGATTTTCCTTGGTTAAAAAGTCGTTTTATACGCTGGAAAATACGGTATATTGGACTATATTGATGGGATTAGATATAATGAATTAGATATATCGGACTACCATAATTTCCGGCGTATAAGACGACTTTTTAACCCAGGAAAATTTTATATGCCCAGTTGTCTTATACGCCAGAAAATACGGTACATGAGGCTGTAAAATCAACACTGAGTAAAACAGATCCAGTTCCTACCCTCATGGAGTTTTCAGACTAACTGGGGAGACAGAGATTGAACAAATAGTCTCACACAAATAAACATACCATTATCCACGCATCATTAGAAGAGCTATGAAATAAAGAGTATAGTTAGAGAGTGTACTATGAGGAGGTCTGACTGAGATGAGGAGGTCTGAGAGGGGTTTCTAAAGTCTTAAAAGATGGGGTGTTAGCAGGGAAGATTGGGCCAAGGGCATCCCAGCCAGAGCAAACAGCATGGGAAGAAGCCTGAGGAACTAAACACCTGTGCTTCCTTGTAGAATAGAAGAAAGGCTATGGGCAGAGGGTGGGGGGCATGACTCCAAAGAGAGATGATCTCTGTGTTGATAAAGCCATCCTGTTTTTTAATTGTGGTGGTGGTTCCATGAACCTACACTTGTGATTCAACAACAGAACTTAAATATGTCTTCATTGCAGTGCAACAAATCACCAAAAACTTTGTGGTCTTTGAAAAGCATCTTCGTGGGTGTGCGTGCGGCATGAAGCGCCTCCTGCTCATCCCAACGCTTTCATGGCTTTCAGCTCCAGGGAATAGACAGGTGACCATGACCATTTCCAAAAGACAGGCAACCCAGACCCTCTCCTGAGAATCTGCACCTAGAGCTGAGTCACACAGGAACGGGGATTAGACCTGAGTCACCCCAAGGGCAATTCCACGAAGGGACTTCCTAGAGGTGACCACGGGGGCCCAAGCACAAGGATGGGAACTACATACCTAGGATGACCGTCTGGGGCACACTGGGCACTAATGCACCAACTCTAGGCTGCCTCCTTCTGGAAAATGAGCCATCGTGTGTGTAGTGGGCTTTCTCTTACATGCAACCAGTCATATCAGATATAGTATCGTGTTTTCCCTCTTAAATCATCCAGTCTTTTCTATTGCCTGCACCAAAGACCCGTAAGATAGGCAACTCCTGCATTCATACTAGAAAACTGAACCTTCTCCTACACTTTATAGATTCCACCTCATCTCTCCACTTCCATTCCCAACAAAACCAAAACTTGTCTAGAAATTTAAACACATACATGTGTGTGTGGTTTTTTAAATCCTCCCAGGCCCAGGACTCCTCAGGGTTTCTGTGGACTGCTTTTGGGTTGCTGTCGCCATGCAACCATTAGTCCCTCTCAGAAGCTGGGAGCAAGCATGTGTCAGCCTCTGACTGAATCGGAGGGACGTCGCGCCTTTCACACAACGGGAAAGGGACTCCCAGCCTCTGTGTGTTTTACAAAGGGATATTGTTAGAACCAGTTTCTACTCCCGCATCTTTTGTGCTCGAGGGTAGAAGCAGGCAGTGGTCCAAACACCATGTAACCTTTTCAGCAGCCATCGGGAAAAAGTCACTACCACTTTGCTTTTATACCAAGTCTGAGGAAAGAAAGTGCAAAGCCAATGCACGAGGGATTAGCAATGTCTTCCAAAAGAGACACAGAAAATGTTTATGGGGAGTGAAAATGAATGATAATCGTCTCCCTGTCCGCTCTCATTTCCTAGTGGTTCCAACAAGTCCCTGGATGTGGTAAACACTGAAGGAGGAATAGAATGCTCTCATACATCAAAGGGAGGGCACTGGGAAAGGGGTGGGAAAGGGGCCACGGGTGAGGCACACCTGCTGAGTCACTAATTCTCAGGACAGAGTCAACTAGCCAAGAAAGAGCTTACAAAACTTACACATGAGCAGCCTCCAAGCAGAGGTCACAGGGAGTCCTCCCACTTCAAGTAAGTGTGAGCACACAAGCGCACACATGTTCTCACACACACACACACACACACACACACACACACACACACACACGAGTTCTGAGAAGGGGGACAATGCATTCATCTCTGCCATTATCCTACCTCCCCCTTCCCTTTACTTTAGCCCAGATTTCTCAACTGAGCACCACTGCCATTGGGTCAGACAATTCTTGGTGTGGGAGCTGTCCTGCTCGTGGCAGGATGTTTAGCAGCATCCCTGGATGCCAGTAGCCTCTCCAATCCAATGAAACAAACAAAAATGTTTCCCAGGCATTTCCAAATATCTCACGTGAAGCAACATCCTCCCCAGGAAAGAAGGACTGCTTAACTTGACGTGTGTGTGTGTGTGTGTGTGTGTGTGTGTGTGTGTGTGTACCCAAAACCCCATCGGTGCTCAAGTCTTCCTAAATTGTTTAGCCCATTCTTCACCTGGCTCAATCCTAATCATCTTTCCAGATTCAACCTCAAAAACTGTATTCCCTAAGCCTTTCCTGACTCCTCCATTCTTTGGAGAAGTTAGATGTCCCTCCTCCAGATGCCTGCAATTTCCTGGACTACTGAGCTCCTATCCCACGCCTGGTCTGTTCCCTGGCCCGTTCCCTTGCTGGGCTTCACCTCTAGATTCTAACTTCCTCACAAGCAGGAAGCAACTTTAGTTCATCTTTGTAACTAAAGAGCTCAGGAGAGGGGTGGGTCATATTAGAAGTTCAATAAAGTCTCACATGAAATGAATAATGAGGGAGCAAAGAGACAAAGGGCAGTTTGGGCAGGAGGCATGTCACAGAGTACAGGCCGATTTTGAGCAGCATAACTGTAAAACTTTGAAAGCAACATGGAACAGTACTATGGTTGGGAATCTACTCCCTGGAGTGCAGCAAAGAAGGTGTTACATCATCATCAGCATCTTAAAGGAACAGAATTTCGTAGGCTGTAAAGTTGGACAAAGCAGCAGATAAAGCAGTTTAAGGATTGAAAAGCCCCACTGTCCAGATCACAATACTGAGGCTCAGAAAGATTAGTTATTTTGCCTAAGGATGCAGAATGGAGAAGTGAAAGAACTTGAAGCTAAGCCTCTAGGTTCAAGTCCAAGACTATGTGGGGTTCCTCCCAAGCTGCCGATGAGTGTGTGACAAGAGAGGCTCTTGGTCCCTCTTGCTGAGGGTGAAACACTGGACACAGCTCTCTTGGAAAGAAACTTGACAGCACATATCAAAAGACTTGTGATGGCCGCACCTTTGAACTAGCTTTTCCACTTCGGGGACATCAACCTAACGACACTGTCTGAGCTACAAGAAATGCTCAGTGCATAGATGCAGACACCGTTCACTGCAGTGCCACTTGTAATAGCAAAAAAGCAAAACTAGAAATCTCCCAAATACTCAACTACAGAAGCCTGGTTAAATAAACACAAATCTACTCCATAAATACAATGTGACTATTTAAAATAGTGTTTATAAGGAAGCTGTTAAAGCAGGAGAAAATTCTAACATGGTTAGAATGCTACATGAAAAGCTTAGGATTCAAATTTTTATCAATGCCATCACAACTTAAATGGTAGCATATTCACACAATGCAACACCCTACAGCCAAGAGAACAAATGATCTACAACTCTATGCAGCATTAAATATAAATCTCAGAAGCATAATGTTGTAAGAAAGAAGCCAGACATAGAAGAGTACCTACTACATGATTCCTTTCACAGAAAGTGATCACATTTGTAGGAGGGAAAACAAAGATGGACAAAACTAACCCACACTGCCCGAAGCCGGAACAGTGGTTACCCTTGGTGGGGACGGGAGGTAAGCATTGGATCAGGGCAGAAGGGGGGTTCTGGGTCATGTTTTCTTTCTTGACCCACATACTGATTACCTGGGTGTGCTCCTTTTATTCAAATTCTCCCAGCAGCAAGTATATATTATGTGCACTCTTATGCCTGTGTGTTATATTTCCAGAGTTTTAAAACCACAGTCACAATTCCATAAAAACAAGCTGACTCTGGGAGTTAGGAAAAAGCAAATCACAGAGTTCGTGGTGGTTATCTTTAGATGGTGAGACCACGGCAATTGTGCTGTCATCTTTCCACTTCTGTGTATTTTCCAAATAATTCAATAATACGCACTTTGTGGGGGAAGGCGAGTAAACAGTACTTAAACAAAACCCTTGGAAGGACTGCATGAGCATACCAGCAGTGTTGGAAGGCTTGTGTGTATACAATGCATGTGAGTGTGTGCATGTGTGTGTGAGTGTGTGTGTGGTGCATGTGAGTATGTGTGTGTATGAGTAACAGTGTATGTGTGCACGTGCAAGTGTATGTGTGTGTTTTACCAAAAGAAACATCACCAGTTGGGAGGAAGGGGATCCTTCTAAACACAAGAGCAAAGCGAATGTCATCTCTCATCGTCAAGGTTGTACTGACTACAGGGAGACAGAGTTTAAATTTCTGTGGGAATCAATATGGAAACACTAAGAATATATTCACAACCCAAAGTCTGAAACCACATACACAAAAATATTGTGGGTAGGTAGTTTTGGTGATTATTATTTTCTTCTTCTTAAATTCAGTCCTATTTTCTTAAGTAATGAAAATATACATATTACCTGGGCCTGAATTACTCATCCGAAAAGGAAGATATCAATAGAACATTGAGTAATTGCAAGGATTAATAAGCCCTAAATAGTGTAAGCACACTCTGATATAAACACACCTAAGAAGAGATTTTTTTCTTCTTCATCAATAATAATCATATTATTACATAAAATTTGCAAAGGTATCTTTAAGAGTATACAGGAAAAGCTTTTTCTTCCAAAACAAACAATGGTTCCACTTCTCATGTCAACATTTCTAATTACTACTTTCCCAGTGGTTTTAGATACTAAATAATTTAAAAGAAAGGTACTTATTTTATTTTTCTAATTTTATTGTTCAATTGTAGTTGACATTCAATATTCCTATTAGTTTCAGGTGTACAGCTTAGTGATTAAACAATTCTATAATTTACAAAGTGAGAAAGGTAGCTATTTTAGGCAAAATTTCACTTTTACCTCATATTTAATGCTCTCTTAAAAAAGAAAACTTGCTTTTTATATAGCAGACAGAAGAAAAGAGACAAAATTTAAGACCAAAAATATAGAAATAGATGGAGAAAAAGGAGAGGGAGAGGTAGAGGGAGAAGGAGAGAAAGAGAGATGGCGGGAGGGAGAGAGAGAGAGAGAGAGAGAGAGAGAGAGAGAGAGAGAGAAGCAGGGCGATGGAGAAATGGAGGATAAATAGGTGGGTGGGTGGATGGATGGACAGACGGGTGGATGGATGGATGGATGGATGGATGGATGGATGGATGGATGGATAGATGGGTGGGTGGATGGATTGATGGATGGATGGATAGATGGATATACAGATGGGTGGATGGATGGGTGGGTAGGTGGATGGAAAAACGGATAAATGGATGGGTGAATGGATGGATGAGTGGGTGGGTGGGTGGGTGGATGGATGGATGGATGGGTGGATGGATGGGTGGATGGATGGTTGGATGTATAGATGGATGGGTAGATGAGTGGGTGGATGGGTGGGTGGATGGATAAAGACTGAAATGAAATGCCCAGAAAGGATCAGGACATCCAGATACAGGAGAAGTCTCTCTCTCTCTCTCTGATGGATGTCTACAAGAACTCCCATTCCATGCATGGACTGACTTACCAGAGGGCGCACAGCTCACTGTAAAAGTGGGAAGAGGCTGACAGAAGAAACTGAGATGACTCATTAAGTAAGAATAATAGCATTAACAGTGGAGGTGGCTGTGGTGGTTATAGTCAGGTACTGGCAGCAGCAGGCATAAGCATTTAAAGTGCCTAGCGCTTTTTTGAAAGTGCTATATATACTAAGGTGACCAGATAGTCCCGCTTTTGGCAGGACAAAACCGATTTTTAACAATTTGTCCCGCGTCCCACGGCGTTTTAAAAAGGTCCCTATTTTTGGAAAGTGGGACGCGGGACAAATTGTTAAAAATCGGTTTTGTCCCGCCAAAAGCGGGACGATCTGGTCACCTTAATATATACTTTATCTGGCTAAGAGAAGTAAAGGTTGCAGATGTAATTAGGGCTGCTAATCAGCTGAGTTTAAGATAAAGAGACTGTCCATCATATCTAGTTTTAATACACTTGGGTGGGAGGGGGGAAGGGAGGAAAAATAAAGCCAAAGAGAAAAACAGAGAGATGGCTATTTGAGAAGGACCCAGCCCAATGCTGCTGGCTTGTAGATGGAAGGAGGGGCCAAGAGCTAAGGAAAACAGCTGTCTCTGTAAGTTAGAAAAAGAGAAGAAATGGATTCTTCCCTAGAGCCTCCAGAAAGAACAGCCCACCAACACCTTCGTACCATCCCAGTAAGACCTGTGTCAGACTCCTGACCTCCAGAAATATCAGGTAATAAGTTTGTGTTGTTTTACATCATTAAGGTTGAGGTCATTTGTTATGGCAGTCAGAGAAAACTAATGCCCCCAGGCTATTTTTAAAAATAATTTTATTACATAAGCAATAGGTGAACATATTTCCCACTTTTAAAAAATGCAAGTATTCTGGACAGGGCTCCAGGCCCTGTTGGCTCTCAGCCTTGGCCCTTTCCCCACTCCCTCCCCCTCCTACACAGGTAATCATTGCAATAAGGTGGGGGTACACTCTGTGGGGCTCCTGGTCTGCATTTCTTCACATAATACATATGTGCCCAGGTCACACTGCATGCTGATTCTTCCAGCAATTCCAGTCATGAAACAGTTAACACCATCTCCCCAGGAAGGAAAACAGCTCACAAGCCCAACAACAGCAAAGGATCACAGGCTCTGCCTGGGCTCCTGGGGGTGGAGGAAGTGACAGTTTGAGTACCTTTCACATACCTTCTGTCTCCCTCCCAGTTATAAATCCTCCATGCTGGAGTTAGTGGCAGGAACTGAGTTCTCCAAGCCTGAATCTGTTAAGTATTTGCAGCTTAGAAGATCAAGAAAGGAATTTGTTTATACACATTGGGCCTGTGTTACCAAAAAAAAAATTAGCCTTAGACATACAGGGAACATGATCAATAGCAAAACAACCAGTCCCACCATGCTTTGCTACCAAGAGATAATGAATGACTGCAGAGCTGCCAGAAGTTGCTCAAACTACACCCGCCTCTCCCTTTTTACTTAACCCTCAGGAAGTCTGGTATTTTTCACAAGTCTCTTATCTGCTCCCCAGGTCTGCTGGGAGACTGCTTGCTAATCAGAAATTAGGTCAGACTTTCAGAGCCCCCAGCTCGTGGACATCTTCCCCAAAACCACATGCAGGTAGCTGGCCCTTGTACACACTCACTGTCCCTTTCTCTGGGGCTTCCTGAGTGTCCCCTCTGATGCCACACCTGGCTCCTGTCTACAGTGAAGCAAGGGCACCCCTTCCCTCAGAGTTGGCTCAGTCTCCACTAGTGAGGTTCACTACACTCCAGAAATGCAACTGGGTTCTCTCAGGGGCCAAAACACTGGAAAGGGGTGGAGAGGGGCTGAGAGGGATGTGAGAGCATGCAAGGGGAGGAAAATGCCTTTCTCACCAGCCCTACTGTCCCCCACCCCACGGAGATAGCAACTACACTGAGATGATGAACACACTTTTCCACTGTGACCGGCACAGGGCACTCACCCCACACAAGCCATGGGGACCCAGGGGAGGTGCAGTGTTAGAATGACCGCTAGTATTATTACAGATTTGGGTCAACTTATCAGCTGTGATGGAAGTCCTCCTGATACACAGCCAAAGCCATCAATCTGTGATTTGACCTTGCTCTAAGACATGAGAACAAATTAGCTCCACCAGGAATATAATAAGCATGTGTTTGTTATTCAGTGAAAATTTAATGATTCGATCAATGAATATTATATGTGTTTGGGTGCATGCATGTGTGTGTTTGCACGTACCAAATGTGTGCCATGTGGTTTGATATAGAGCTCAGAAGGATACTTGTATAGAAAAGCCACAAACAATTTTAGTGGGTTCTATGTGTAATTTAGGGAAATCCATGGGCAGAGGGAAAGATATTAAATAAATGATCTTATGGAAAATGCTGTATTACTGTTGGATATGTGATCACTAAAAATAAAACCCACAAATAGGTTTATCATGATGAGGTCAGGGGGTAGTTATAGACGATGATGATGGAGGAAAAGGAGGAAGACAGGGGATGGGGAGGAAGGGAAAGCAATGACAACAACCATGGTGTTCATAGTTGTGACAGTTACGCTCACTATTGCCAGACGTTGTTTTCCCTTTTCTGTAGTCAATTTCTCTCCGCTTCCCTCTGATAAAAGAACAAACACTCACAGTTGCACTGAGGGCCCACTTGGATAGTCCAGGATAATCTCCCTATGTCAAGATTCTTAAAGTGATCACACCTGTAAAGTCTTTTTTGCCATATAAGGTAACATTCACAAGTTCCACATTTCTCCATTCATTTACTCAACAAGTATTTATTGAACACCAGGCATCATGCTAGCATTGAAGAGGCAGCAGTGAACCAGTATTTAGGTCCTTACGTTGTAAAAAGTACCTTTCATAACAATCTCTGCTGATGTTCTTTGAGTTGGGCCCTAGAAAGCCGTAGCACATGAGTCCCAATGAAATAAAGATAATGGCACAGGATAACACACACACAAAAAGAGTTATTGATTGGTTTTTACCATGATCTGACAAAACATGATAGAACTGCCACAGGAAACTGGTTAGAAATGGGTCATGAAAGCGAAAGCTTGGAAGCCTAACATGGAGAAATGAGGGGGCTACTCAAAGCCATACCATACAAGTGGGTTCACTGAGAATTACGGAAAGAGAAGAAGTTCACTATAAATTGTTGGAACAAGTCGGGTTCACTAGGAATTGTGGGAAGAAGTGAAGTTATCACTGGGAATTGTGGGAAGAAGTGAATTTCACAATGACTGGAACTCGAATGGGCTAGCAGGAATTGTGGGGAAAAGTCAGGTTCACTAGAAATTGTGAGAAGAAGTGAAGTTCATCACTGGGAATTGTGGGAAGAAGTGAGCTTCACTGGGAATTGTGGGAAGAAGTCAGGTTCAAGTTTCTTGGCCCTTTGATCTGGAGTAAGAAAGGGCAACCTTCTGGCCAAATTTGGAAGCAAGTTCAACACACTCAAGTAACACTATAAATAGAATGAATATCTGAAGATACAGGGGGCCTGACTTTGGGAAGGGTGCCTGGATGAACTCTAATGTAAATCTGGGGACTTCAATGGGTACCACAAGGCAGGATTCTGAAACAGCTATTGCCACAGAGGTTAGGATGTCCTCAGCAGGACCCTTGCTGCCTGGCCAGCCAACATATAACCAATGAAGCCACATCTGGAAAGAGCTGAACTCACCCTTCCAGAATCTTCTACCATAAAATGTCCAGGGATATAATGCATATTATTATTCTATAATGCATTTCCCAAAACCCTTCCTACCTCACATTTTCTTTTTGTCATTTGTCCCATGTTTGGATGAAGGTAGAAGAAAGAAGCCATTCATTCATTCATTATAAATGTACTTAAGTTACAAAACCATAAATTCTTGAAAGGTAATTCCTTTGGAAGACTTAGGCAGTGACACACAGATGCTTCCCCACAGTCTCTGTGGGCGGTGTCTATACATAAACACAGCTCGAACCAATTGTGGGTGTACCAGCAAAAGGAGATTGGCCATGCAAAGGACATCTGTATTAGGACCAGTCCCAATCAAAGGAGAGTAACTCTTCTTGGTGGTCCGACCACTTAACTTAAACAAAAAGAACTGAGCCAACATTCATCAATGAGCCTTTCTTCCAACCAAAAAAAAAAAAAAAAAAAAAAAAAATAGAAGAAGAAGAGAAAAATGAGAGTTGGCTACTGGTTATGGAGATGTGGTGCCACAAGGTTAATAATGATGGGTTTCAGGTCACTGGCAATTTCTCATTTCAAACTAACTTGAACCCTCAAGGGCTGATTGTTTAATGTGGCCTGCATGGCACCCACAATCCTTCTCGAACACCCACGTGGTGGGTGAGTGACATTCTGCCATTATATCATTACTAAAATTAAGAGAGGGGTTGTTCTTCCTTAAAATAAAAAAGAGCTCCTGTGTTTAAACTCCATGGGAGACCCACAGACTTGTTCAATTTCACAATGACTGGAACTCGAATGGGCTAGCAGTGACTTATAATCAATTGATGGGACCTGGGCTCTTTTTTCTAGGGAGAACTTGGGAAGAAAAAAATTCTAAACGTCCCTGCAATCATTCTGAGGACTCCATAGCTTTGCCTTTGGTAGTGTCAGTCACTTTTTCCTGAATGTTCATTACACTTCTAAATGACCCAAGGATTTATCTGAAGGCTACATAATTTTTTTTTCTCGTGGTAAGCTGGAGGGAAAGAAGAATAAATGAGTAAAGCTGCTTAAATTGGGGGAAGAAATGAGGTTCACTGGGGATTGTGGGAAGAGGTAAAGTTCAATATGAATTATGGGAACAAGTGGGGCTCACTAGGAATTGTGGGAAGAAGTGAAGTTAATCACTGGGAATTGTGGGAAGAAGTCAGGTTCAAGCTTCTTGACTCTTTGATCTAGAGTTAGAAATGCAACCTTCTGGCCAAATTTGGAAGCAAGCCCAACACACGCAAGTAATACTATAAATATAATGATTAGTTGAAGATACAGGAGGCCTGACTTTGGGAAGGGTGCCTGGATAAACTCTAATATAACTTTGGGGACTTCAGTGGGTACCACAGAAAAACAATAGGGAGTGGTGGAGAGTATGGAAAACTAGAAACCACATGCCCTTCTGATGCCTTTACTCAGCTCCAGCCACTGGTTGCTTCTATTTACAATTTTCAAAACTATTGGAAAAGGCAGGTTTTTATATAAAATCTCTTCAACTTTTTTTAAAACTTTTTTATTGAATTTTCTAGAGGTCCGGTGCATGAAATTCATGCACGGATAGGGTCCCTAGGCCTGGCTGGAGATCAGGTCTGATCGGGGCCTTCCTTCCCCTAGCTGCCGGCTGCCTGTCAAGGCCATCCTTCCCCTGGCTGGGGCCATTCTTTGTTTTGTGCTGCACCTGGTGGTCAGCACACGTCACAGCAAGTGGTCTCCCAATGGAACTCCCGAGGGGATAATTTGCAAATTAGCCTTTTATTATAAAGGATTGAGGTGACATTGGTTCATAAAATAATATAGGTTTCAGGTGTACAATTCTATAATACATCATCTGTATATTATATTGTGAGTGTTCACCACTCCAAGGTATTTCAACAATGTTTAAAAGTCACTGAGTGGGCAAGACAAACATTTCTGCCAGTAGGCAATATCTACAAAGGCAGAGGGAATTCTC
Organism: Cnephaeus nilssonii; assembly: GCF_951640355.1. Lineage (NCBI taxonomy): Eukaryota > Metazoa > Chordata > Mammalia > Chiroptera > Vespertilionidae > Cnephaeus > Cnephaeus nilssonii. Next base: position 23,655,623 of record NC_137091.1, on the reverse strand, counting down.
ACTGCATTTTCTCCTCTGGACTAAACCAAGAAAAGGGTCAAAAGGGGAGACAAAGGGGCAGGAGGAAAGTCTGGGAGTGGAAGGCTAGTCCTACAACTTTGGTAGTGATATATTTGCCTGTCAAATTTCATGACTCTGGGAGGATGATAAACACACTTAAAAACCTCATCTAATTTTAGAGTAAGTTATTTTGACACACGAACCAAGTTGTGGGCATATCAGTGCCTTCTCTGTGACCTAAGCTGTGCCAAACATCCCCCTAAAGGAGGGAGAAGGAGGGCTCAGTTCTACCATGCTGCCCAGCATTTGTGAGGCAGTGATATGTGTTTGTCACCCAATGCCCTATGGTCCCCAGATGAGCCATCGGTGCCAAGAGGCAGTCCTGATCTACACTCTGTCTTTCTTGAACTCTAATCAGAGGCAAAGAGCCCCGAGGTCTTGGAGGGTTTGGTTTCTTAACCTGAGGCTTGAGTCTTTCTTTCCACAACCTTTTGCCTTACTGTGTGTGGCACAGAGCCCAGGGCAGACTTATACTGCCTGAGATAAACACAGCGCACTCCCACAATCCTAATTAACAGATATTTTTTCTCTCCTCCCAAGTTTCACCACAGAAAATCCTCCTCACGGTCAGTCTTAGCTGGGCTGGAAGCTGCAACCAGATTCACACACGTACAACAGTATGTACAACAAATTAAGTTTCCTAGATGATACGAAAGTACTGAAAAATCAAGAAAAGCCTTGCTCCTGAGAAAGGAAATCTGCATCCACAGTCTTCAGATGGGAATCTTTCTCCTCAAAATATTATATTTAAAACAGACTGAAAAGATACCAAATGTTATGGGTATACCTTGAATGACTGCAACCTGGTTAAAAATAAAAAGCTATGAGAGACCTTTTGAGGATAACTTGGTAAATCTGGGTATGGATGATGTATTATTTTACACTAGTGAATTATTATCAAATTCATAGATATGATAACAATAATAAGTGTGATCATGTAGAACAATGTCTTTAGTTTTAGGAGATGAACACCAAAGTACCTAAGGGTCAAGTATGTAGATGGGTGGTAGGGGGTGGATGGATGGATGGATGAACAAATGAATGGGCTAACAAAACATAGCAAAATCTCAGCATTGGTTGAATCTAGGCAGTGAGCATATGGTTCATTGGAGTACTAATATATTATCTAAATTTTATATGTGCTTTATAATTATCACAGCAAAAAAGTTCCTGTTATTTTCAGAACTTCAGTGTTTTAATTAACATTTTTAAAGATATATAGATGGCCAACAGGCATATGAAAATATATTCAACATCACATTAGTAGAGGAATGCAAATCAAAACCACTGGACATCACTTCACACCAGTTAGAATAGCTATTATCAAAAAGAGAGGATGTGGGGAAAAGGGACTCTCAAAAACCTTGGTGCAGCCACTCAAAAACAATTAATAATAGAACTGCCATATGATCCAGCAATTCCTCTTCCGGGTATCTATCTGAAGAATATGAAAACACTAATGCAAAAAGACATATGTACCCCTATGGTCACTGCAACATTATTTACAATAGCCAAGATATGGAAGCAATCTACATGTCCATTGATGGATGGATGGATAAAGATGTGGTATATATGTATATATAATAGAATACTACTTAGCCATAAAAAATACATTTAAAAACCTATCTTAGAAAGAAGTCCTATGTATAAAGCAAGAATAAAGTAAGAGTTACTCCAGTTAATATTGTAGAGAGGAGAGTCTGAGATCTTCAGCCCAAGGATCTTTTTCAGGACATCCTAGAACACTAGGCCCACTCTTTCACCTGACTGATAAGAAAACTGAGGTTCAGGGACGCTCAGTGACTCCCCCACAATCACACAGCAAGTTAGTGGCAGATGAAGGCACCTGATGGATGCCAGGGTTCCCCTCTGCAATATATTGCAGCACTGAGTTGACTGACCTTGCCTGATTCATAGCTATTTGTCAGGATGGTAAAGGGGGCCTTAGCAGTTGACTTTATTCTGTGTTCTTTGGAAATGATTTTCCTCGGAGTCACTCATTCCCCTCTTTCCCATTCACCCAATAAAGTCTTTATCACACTTTTGTAAAGGGCATTATTCTAGGCCCTTGGGAAAATGTATAGACCTGCCACATGGGGCCCCTGCCTTGAAAACAGACATCCTACAAGTTATGTACTGGTATAAAGGACAAATCCCAAAGAGCTGTTCCAAAAAGGGTCAACTTCTAAAAATGGTTTCCAATCATTATATCTCAGTGACAGGAGAACAAATGTTATCTTGATAGTAAAGGATTTAAATTTATTGCATAGCTGAAAATGGTTAGAGAATTGAAATTATAAAGCAATGAATCATTTCCTGGAAAAGTCGAGATTGGTAGTAATGCCACTGCACGAAGAACTAATATTTAGAGATGTGAAAAAGAAAGTTATGAAGACTCCCAGGAAATTACTCCTAAATGTATATACTTTTTAGAAGATTAAAATATTTTTTCAAAAGAAGAGAAAATTGAATAGATTTCATGATTACTGCTGGAAAAATTAAAGCTGACTCCTAACTGCTACTCATTTCCTTATATTTTGAGCACTGTCCTTTACTAGTGTAACAATATGTGTTTCAGTTTCCCCTCATGATAAAACCACACTGTGGCCAGACCATGGAGACTTCCTTATGCCATGGACCTTGTGAGCTGGTTCCTGCCACATCTCACCACACAGCCAGGGAGACCACTTGACCCCAATCTTCGCCCAAGTTCTTAGATCACAACCTTGATGACCTGCTTGATAAGAAACTGGGTTTCCAGCCACAGCTCAACAGACATGAAGAAACTAGGGCAACACTGTAAACTGATTCTGTGTATTCTGTACATTCAAGCCCAATTATTCATTCCCCTTGGTTGCTTTTACAACTAAACGTGGGCAATCGGGGTTCACTACACTCAAGCAATCGAGATATGAATACCTAAGACTCTGATGGTGAGAAGGTGTCAGGCACCAAGGAAGGGAGAGCTTGCTCTTGGGATACAGAATACGAAGGTGGCTTTCAGATTCAATCGACAGTGCCACATAACACAGCCATTTTGTGTCACTGAGCTTCACCTTGGCTTTCAAAATCCTCTAGGCAAGAGCCTGTCTCTCTAAGAGTCATTCTTCTAGGTTCTGGGTATACTGATAAGAATATGACTCCATCCCAGGTTGTGGAGACTCACTGTTTAACCTAATCTCAGAATATTTGCCCACATACCTCCCAGGGTCCTGTCCAACCAGAATGTTGGCTCCAACTAGGCCTTTTTTTCCCCCCAGTGTAAACCTTTTTCAAAAGGAGGGGGAGTGGAGAAAGAGGAGGAGGTAATAAGAAGAAAGAGGAGGAGGAAAAGGAGGAGGAGGAAGAGAAGGAGGAGGAGGAGAGAAGGAGGAGGAGGAGAACAGTTGCAGTGTAGCAAAAATAGAAGCTAATGGTTATTGACTACTATGTCACAGAGACAGTCAAACAAGTTGCATGCATTGTCTCCTATAATTCTCACAATCTAGAAGGCAGAGACTACTGTTATTCCCATTTTATAGGTGAAAAAACTGAGGCTCATAAAGATTAAGCAATTTGCCCCAGATCACAAAGACAGTAAGGGGCAGAGCCAGGATTCAACCTAAGTCAATTTAAATCTGGGACTCAGGAGTCTTATCTGTCCGCCATGTGTCCCTCCCTGACATTCTTACTGCCTGGAAAGATCTCTTCTCATCTCTCAGCTCAACATCCTGCTGAGGCCTCACAGCCCAGCTCTGGGAGCCACTTACAATCATCCCATGAAGAAATGATGGCTCCTTCTCCAGAGCCCCCCAGAGTTTCCATGTACCTTGTTTGAGGCCTTTAAAACAAGGACCTTATCCTCCGGTTAGACTGTAAGGACAGGAATCATGACTTTTACTTCCCCACACACAGGCACCCAGTTTATTGACGATAATAATAAATAACAATAATGCCATACTGTGTCAGTCCAATAGTCCATTTCCGATAGAGGTATTAAGCCATGGTTTGTGGGAGGACTGAGCTTTTCAGGAGATAAACACACACACACACACACACACACACACACACACACACACACACACTGCACTTGATCCATAAACATTTATTCACTCCATAACAGGTTGAATTTCCTCAGACTCCAGCAGTCAACATGAAATTATTAGATTGCCTCTTAGAAGGAAACTAAACTGCCTTTCTGGAATCAAATAGAAATCACTTCTTAGTAAGGTCCTACAAACGACAGACTTCAGGTGCTCCTTCCAAGTTCTCCACCCAGAGTCGCGGGAGATGCTGTTGGAAGGCTCCCTGAGCAATGCCGTAATTACCAGAAAGTGGAAAACCTGAGGAGTACAGGGGCCCTGGAACAGGGTTCAAGGAGTGAGGGCAACTGTTGATCCATGCAAAGATCAAAGCTGGGCAGAAACCGTGCTTGGGTTTACACAGCTGCACGCTCCATGTGAGAGCCATAAAACACACACGATCTGGACAGGAGGGAAAGGTCTTGTGAGTGGGCGTGTGTGGGTGTCAGTGAGTCCCCAGGACATCAAATGCACCAGGAGGCCAGGGAGCCACCTCACTCCTGGGCTAGAAAAAGCAGCCTGTACTCTTTCTAATTGAGGACTTATTTTTATTGGGCCAAAATTTCCACCCATTCAGCTTTCTAAAACATAATAACAAAGAGGAAAGAGAATCATTAGCAAATGTGAAAAATAAAGTTGTTTAGTTTAATAAACACCACTAACAAGATGGTGAGTTGGTCAACTCTTTTTCTTTAAATGTTTGTATTGATTTCAGAGAGGAAGGGAGAGGAATAAGGAGAATAGAAACATCAATGATGAGAATCATTTGATTGGCTGCCTCCTGCACGCCCCACACTAGGGATGGAGCCCACAACCCGGGCATGTGCTCTGACCAGGAATCGAACCGTGACCTCTTGGTTCATGGGTCCATGCTCAATCACAGAGCCACACTGGCCGGGCAAATTTGTCAACTCTTAATACCCTGGGATGAGAAGCTCTCTGGCCCAGCTCGTCTTGGTTAGCTGCTGCTACAACATCTGAATGAGACCCAGGGCTCTCAACACTCCTTTAGGTGCATAAATTCCTAAACGAAATAATAACAAAGCCATATGTTACCATATTTTTAGATATGAATTGCTGTACAACGCACAAACACAACAGCAGCTCCCTGCTACCATTTGGATTCATTAAAAATAAAATCATCTCATAAGCCTGCAAATGTAGATTTTTTTTATTTTTTGCCTTACAAAACTTTCATATTTCCCCTGTGTACAGAAGTATAATTTCTTTATGTGGTTGTTCTCAATGTCTTGAACTTGATATACATGTAATATTAGGAAATGAAAATAATATATATGTGAATTTCTTGTTTCGTGTATTAGAAAACAATATGATTTGCTCATTAAAGGCGCCAATATAAATGCTATAAACCATGAAATTACCTTTGAGCCTTTCCTGAATAACCAGTTCACAAACAAATGATCCATGCAAAAAAGGCAAGGGGAGATTACAATAATAAGACTAAGTTACATTTTCATTCCAGGATTTTTTTTTTTATGTAGAAAAGTATTATTACCGCAAAACCAACGTCTGCACCAGGTACACTCAATTTTATAGGAAACACTGAACAATACAGGTAGAATGGACAAAATAAGTGCAAAATGAGGTTTTGCATATTTTCCAGATGTGATGCAGTGCTCATAGTTACAACAAATTATCTCAATAAAAGAATCTCACTTTTGGTTTTCTCACTTCAAAGGGCTATTTTTAAAGCCAGGACGGCAAAAACCCAAATAACTTTGTTTTTTTCATACTCAAAAAGTAAGATTCTATCCTACTAATGACTGAAAGAAGTTGTGGATGGCAGGAATTTGACCGAGGGTGTGAATACTCTCAAACTGAAATTAGCAAAGCCCTTAGTCCAGTGTGGTCCCCTAACCAGCATCATCCACATCACCTGGGAAATGACTGGAAAAGCAGGCTGTTGGGCCCCTACTCCAGACATTCCGCAATCAGAAACTCTGGAGGTGACGCCACATGAGGTGTGGTCTGATAAGCTCTCCAGGGGTCCCGTGCAGGTTCAAGTTTGAGAACCAGTGCCTTAGTCTGTTAAAAGAAAGAACCAGGGTTGGAGATAATGAGCTTATCTCCTCTAAGATCCTGCACAGAATCCCAATGGTTCATCCATACTGCTCTAAAACTCTTCAATATCCCGTTCCTCTCTAACCAAATATTAAATCTAAGCCAGTCACTCTGCACATTTCTGTCTGAATTAATCCCGACCACTATTTCTACTCCACCATATCTCATCTGTCAAACTGTAGAGCTTATGACTTGAGCCAAAATAATCTGAGATGAGACTCCTGAATTTTCTCCAGGTTCTAACCACCAATAATTGATCCCAACAATACTATGAAACAGGCCAGGGTGAGTGCATCCTGGGTAGGCAATGGTCCACTCTTCTGAGCAGGACCTATGGGGGATTTAAAGCCTTCCTGTGAGAGCCCCGAGTAGAAAGCCACATGTCTCCTTTGAGCCAAATCTTGTTCTTTAATCATTCATTCATTCATTCATTCGCTTCATGTATTTGATTAATGAGTCACTCACACAGTCATGAAACAAACATTGCTCAAGCTCTTACTCTTTTTGGTTTTGCTTCATGGTGGGGACACAACGCTGTATCAGACCATCCCAACCTTAGTGGAGCTCAGTCTATTGGGGGATACACATATGCAAGTCATTAGTTATAATACAATGAGGTCAAGTACAAAATGGACACCCACATTAGGAACATAAAGAATGAATGACTGAGGGACTATATTTTTGGTGGTCGGGAGTCAGTGACACACATCAGAATTGAATCTTAAAGAATGAGTAGAAGCCATCAAGGTTACAAGAGGGACCATGAGTGAGTTCACAGCAGTTGTGGACCATGAATAACACTAATGAGAGGATGGGCTTCCTAACTGCGAGCTCTTTAAGGGAAGAAGTCACTCAGAATCCTCGTGTCCCCAACCCCAGCACCTGGCTTGGCACAGAGATGTGAGTGAAGTCCAGAGAAGACCAAACTGGACAAGTGGTAAGGAACTCATCAAAGGAAGTCAGCTCCTGAGACAGGAGGACACTTAAGGCTCCATCTGAGGGATTCAGACAAGGAGAAAGGGGAGATGGTTTCCCCCAGGATCAGCAGCGGAGTAGAAGACAGAACAACAGGACTCTGTGGGGAGCCAAGTGCTGAGCATGTAAGGACCCTGAAGAATGTGTCAATCACCTTTTAGTGGGTATTCCTGAAAAGAAAGGCTCTTTTAAGCCTGGAGGAGGTCCTGCCAGAACTGAGCAGACCCTCTGGAGTAGAGAGAACCTACTTAAAGGCATCTGCTCTATCACATACCTAATAATTTTCCCACCAGTCTGGGAGGGAGAAAGGACACTCAACTGCCCTAGTCCTGCTCAGAAGAGAAGACAACTGACCCACAGATCACAGAACCACTGTAAGACAGAGGGAAGAGAGAAAGGAGGGAAGGGAGGACACGCAACCCAGCAAGGTGGTGCTAGCTGTCACATGAAACACACAAGGGGCAGAGGGGACCATTTCTCTAACTTCTGTTTCTAAAGAAGCCTGGACTCAGTTACAAAACATGACAGGAGAGAGAGTAAAAACAACAAACCTTCTGGTCTGCTTATTGTACACCAGACAGCTCCCTGGGTGACTGCCCAATGTCCCCCTCTTTCATCTTTGCAGCAACGCAAAGAGGTAGGTGTGAGATCCTCGTTTTGCTGCTGAGTTAACTAACTTAGTGGCTCGAAGAGGTAGGTCACTTGCCTGAAGCCACACAGCTACTAAGCAGGGGAAGCAAGGTTTACACTGGAGTCTGACTCCTTAGTCCAGAGTGGACCTGGTCTCAGAGAGACGAAAGGCTCAGATACCTGGAGGATAGGGTGGCTGGCAGGCCAGGCCAGGAGCAGGGGATGAGCAAGAAATGGTGACTTTACCAGAGTGTGCCCATGGGGTGATGCTGGGGAGAGTGTCTTCAGGAGGCTCTAGAATGTTCTAACATTTTGGCCGAAAACCTCTGGCCTACATCACTGGCCTGAAGACGCTGAACTGGAATCCTCATCATTTCCTAACCCATCCTTGAAAACCTTACAAAGTATTTTGATGAAGTGCACATTCAGCCGTACGACTGATAGCTGTCTGCATTCATCTGGCTCCTCTATGAACCCCTTCCAATACTTTAGGGTGAGGGCAGAACATTTAAACTTAATGGAATTTCCTGCCGTATTTCTGCAGTGCCAGAATTGCTCCATCATATAAATAAATTTGGAAGGAACTTTTTTTCCCTTCCTTTTTTGAAGGATATAGGACATAATCTTTTAAGTAAGTCCTAATTTTTTAAGCATTCTCAGTCCAAAAAATAATCTGGACCATATAAATACTGCATGTGGATGTCATATGGGTTTATATGCCTAGCTATAACAAAAATACTTGGCTGTGTTATTTTCTTAAAACTGCTGAGTTGTTGTTGCCATTTTTATTGGGTTAATTAAAAGACCATAAAAATCAATTCAAACATGTTTGGTAACAGATTTTCAAATTTTATAACTGTGCTCAGTTGTTGGGACAAAAATAAGAAAATGACAGACATCTCTGTACTCATAGCTTTGGTGTGATCGTTCGTTCATTCATTCATTCACTCACTCATTCATCCAACCCCAACCCCCTACCATGGGCCGGAGTAAGAGTGCTTTGAAAAGTGCTCTGGAGTGAAAGCACTGGGACAAGGGTAACGCCTATCCTCCTGGCACGGCCAGTCTGATGGGAGACAGGAAATAAAGGTCATCCTGTAGGTCGGGTGGCACACTTTTCCCTTAAAGGGCCAGAGAGTGAGCATGCTCAGCCTTGAGGGCCACAGCGGCTCTGCTGCCACGGCTGAACACTGCCTTTGCAACATGCAAGCGGCCACGGACAATGCACACAGATGTAGCGGCATGTTCCGATGAAACTTTATTTATGGGCATTATAATTTGAATTTCGTATATCTTCATGTGTTATGAAATATTGTGCTTCTTTTCATTCTTTTTAAAGATGTTTAAGCCATCCTCAGCTCTCAGGTCATATAAAAGCAGGGGGTTTGTACTGTTATCCGAGGAAACACACCATGGTATGGCTGACCCAGAAAGAAGGTGCTGGATGCCCTGCTGGTGAGGCTCACTGGTTGAGCATTGGCCTATGAACCAGGAGGTCACAGTTCGATTCCCAGTCTGGGCACATGCCTGGGTTGCAGGCTCAATCCCCAGTGTGGGGCGTGGGGCATGCAGGAGGCAGCCGATCAATGATTCTCTCTCATCATAGATATTGATCTCTCTCTCTCTCCCTGTCCCTTTCTCTCTGAAATCAATCAATATATATATATATATATATATATATATATATATATATATATATATATATATATATATATTTTTTTTTAAGAGGGTGTTGGAATTCTTGGCTGATGACTCCAGGGGGCCACCAGGACGATGACGATCCAAAAGGCACGGTTAAAGAATAGCAAAGAGAAGGCCCTGCTTCAGCTGCTGGCCATCGACCTCTCTGCTCATTTCTGAGGTGGCTTCTTGCCGAGTTCCGAGCCGTGGTCTTTGGTGACGCTCCCTGCTCCCTGGTGGCCTTGGCAATTGGCTCCAAACTTGATAAAGTGCTAATTTTGCTTTTTACAGTTGTTGTTTACCATTGAAATAAAGCCAAGCCAACCCTCTTTGAAAATCTGAAGAAACGTTAACCCACAGATTGAAACCTGGGGATCCAAGTTATAACCAGAAGGCAATTTTCATGGACAACATCTGAAGCTATCCAAACAGCGGTCTCCGACGGAAATAATGAGAAGCCTCTGTGTTATTCCTACATTCCTGGTCCGGCCTCGCTTGCTGACTGTCAGCCCCCAGCCAGCTCAGTTATAATGGCAGGCACATAACGGAGTGCATGCGAGTGGCCTTCGGTGGGCAAATGTTCAAGCACATTAAGGTTTTAATATAATTATAATTATAGAACATGTTCAACCAATTAACCACAAATATGCTGTTTATCTGAAAAGCTGCCAACGCTGTGAACTGCAGTCAAAATAACATTAGGCTGTGGTCCTTAAGCAAAGAATACACACTGAATCAAAAGAGAGATCAGAAGGAAAAGGCCAAAGTAAATATTTTCTCTGATATTTTATGAATATTTCCTCAAATGCCAGATTAAATTATGTCATCTCAACTTCCCATATATTTACTTGATGAAATCAGCTTGAGTTCATAACACTGTTGAAAAACATCATAAGCCAGAAAGAGAGAGAGGGAGAGAGAGAGAGAGAGAGAGAGAGAGAGAGAGAGAGAGAGAGGTACTTGGTAAATCTTGGCAGTCAAACTCCCCTAATGCAAACCTTAGTATAATATAAATAAGAAATGGCAATTAGATCAAGTCATATTTCAAGGCATTCAGAAACTTCTCATTATTCCTCATATCTTTCTGAGTTGCAGCCTATAGAAGTGGAAGCTAAATTAAACTTTGCCTTAGCAACTAAATACTATAAACCTTCTCATAACTTTCCCCTAAGAAAGAATTAAAAAAAAAATCCTGGTTGTACAATTTGTATATACACAATTTGCACTGCTGTAAAAGCATATTTTGAAAAGTGCTCCCTAAATAATTAAGCTATTCCTTTTACCATACTTCCTATATTACAGAAGTCATTTTCCCACCAAGAATCAATAAGTCATTCCTCACGTCACTCATTTTTCTCCATTTAACAGAATGGACTAAAGTCCGGCACTACAAGTTACATTACCTTTGAATTATGTGTGTAATTTAAAATTCAAAGTACTACACTAAGGAGCCTTTTAGACTGACCACTCTCCACTCTCTTCATAAATATGGCCCCTTGCAGACCCTTCTGACAGATTTACCGAACAACAGGAGTTTGAAACAGTTACGGCTGCGAGCCCTGCAGGAAGGCCGCTCTCGGTAACAATGCCCCACAACCAGGCTCTTCTCAGAGGAAGCACAAAGCAAAGGGCCATACATCACTCACCAGGAAACGGCGCGAGGTTTATAGATTAATGGTAACGCTGTTCTAAAGCATCTTAACTTTAATTACAAATAAACACGAGGGCAGATATTGACGTCAGTTCTGAGTGCTCCCTAAGTAAAAGCTGCCAGTATGATGTTTGATTGACCAAACCCAAGGCCTCTGATAAAATTTCAGATGTACAACCCAAAGCAGGTGTGTCCTAAAGAGACTCTTTTCATCCATCAAACACATCTCAGGGAGAGGGGGGAAAAAACAGAAAAGAAAAAAAAAACAAAAACACCGGGAGATATATAAATGGAAATGTGTTTCAGCATGCATGTGCAACAATCACATTTTAAAGAATTACTGTGACAAAAGTGACTTTATATACCTTGAACAGAATTCATGGGTTGATATGCTTCTGATTACAAATGAAATACAACTACCCCATTTTGCAGGAAAATAAAAATAAAGTGACTATTAGAAATGTCAATGGATATTCATAAATTCGTGATGTACTGTCTATGCTGTAGGTTGACAAAACTTTAAAACAGCACGTGTCAAGAAAATAGCATTACTCTCAATCGCCCATATTTTTTGAATCAGCATCTCCTCAAAAAGAAACAGACCCTCCTAGGTAGAATAAAAGTAAATGAGACGTGGTAACACTGTGTTTTCAAATATTGCGTACTTAGGAAATAGAACAGTAGGTTTGATTTCAGAACTGGGGTGCAGGTATAAACTTGGATCTCTTATGCTTCCCTTTGTCCCTGAGGTGACTCATTTACCTTTCTGGGAATTTGGGGGTTTTCCTGTCATCTGTCACCTGTCACACTAGGACAATGGAATCTGTTCTTGAAGAAAACACCACCCTGGATCCCCAAGGTGGATGGTTTCTCAGACCAATTCGTTCGTTCCCACTGCTGTAGCCTAGTCAGCTTTTGTTTTTCCCCCTTTTTCTCATTAGTAAGTAATTCTGGTAACTGTACACTTTCCCTGATGTGGAACAATCTTGGCCACTGGAGCCTCACTAAATCACTCCAGGACGTGCCTTCTTTGGGTCATCAAAAATCAACTCTCCTTGCCTAGGGTTTATTCTTGCCAACTTGGCATTCCCAAGACAAATCACTTAAAAACGCCATAAAAAGCATTAGCTCTCAGTTCTTCAACATGAACATCAGCATTGCCGGAAGCGGGGAAAGAAACAGGCTGGCAAAGTCACACTGCCAGCACCAGGTAGAGCATCCCCTTCCAGCGCCGGTATCCAGCTCGCCCTCAGCCGGGGCTGCCTGCCTCCACGCAGCCCCGCACCCTGACCCTCCCGCCAGCTGCCCAGGCGCCTGGTGCTAACGGAGATTTTGTGAGGAAAGCAAAACCTTCCTGCTGGGTGTTAGTTGTGCATGGCAACACTCAACAATCTCAAATTGTGAGACCCGCAGGAAATTTTTTTTCCTTCCTCCCCCCAGGATGACTTTCTGTTTCCTTCCCAAACTTGTAAGGATTTCTTCCCACTTGAAAAATGCAGCAACCCCTACCCGCCTGAGGGGTTCCTGCTGGTAAATCACTATATCTGAGCACCTGGTAAACTGGTAGTTGCCTGTAAGTTATGGTCCAATGCGGCTACTTCAAATAAAAGGGCATTTCATCGGAGGGAACTGATGCTCTGAGAACTTTCTCCAGAAGGCCCCATCCAGAGAGGTAACCCTAGGGAATAAGGGGAGATGCTGTAAGAACAGTGGGCTCCTCCCAGCACATGAGGGTCAGTGTAACTGTCCTGGCAATACTCTCATGATGGGGGAGTGTGCATTGTCAATAAAGAATGAACAAGAAACATATTCCCCCCTTTGGAAAAAAAACACCAAAATACTGCACTGTAAACAAGCTTGTTCTTTCCAACTGCATTTTATTAAAATGACAACCGTAACACCACCACCTCAACACAAATCGGCCAACCTACAGCAAATTGCTATGACGACGGGTAATATTACTTCTATTGCCATGAGGTGTGGGCACTCATTGGGACCTCTCAGACATTTCCCTGAGTCATGTGTCCTATAACTCATTAATGAATTTCATATATGTATGTGCTGCTAAAAAAAAAAAAAAAAGAGGTAGACTCATAAATAATTCAACACAGGGTCTCCAGCCAACTGACCATATATTGTTCATGTTTCACCTGCCATATTAAGTAAAATTTTAAAAGTATTTAAATATTTTTCATTTAAAAGCCCAGGCTGTTATTAGAGGTGACGTACAAAGTGTCTTGAATACAGTAGGCATTTGAGAAATGATTGCTTAAAATGCACAGTTAAAAAAAAATAATCACTAAGAATGTCTAAATTATGGGGTGGGCGGAGGAGTTCGTTAACTCTGAGAGCAATGTTGTGAGGTCTCTAACACTGCTCGCTATAAAAATCTCTATTGGATGGCATAAGGAAAAGGAGAGAAATAGCATCAGCTCAAACTTGGGAAAACTAGGCTGCACCAGTGTCTTTCCAGTCTTTAAAACTACGATGTCACTGTAACACTTCTTTTCATGCCTTTGTGGATAATTATTATGTAATCATCATTAAAATAAAAAACAGAAAAAGTAAGGTTAGAAACCTAGTCCAGCGAAATTATCAAATAGAGTATAACCTTTAGGCGCAAAGATCTGACTTGGTAAGTCAGCATCAGAGGAGTGGGCCTCCTTGAGCCGGTCTCTGCCTTATCACCTGCACTGTAACTGCACCAGCCCTTGCTAAGCCACAGGAAAATGGAGCACTCTTACAGCCCTTACCCTGCGTTAGCCACAAAACCGAGAAAGAGAACAACAGTCATGTGACATCTAAGAGGTACACATACTGTTGTTTTGTTAGATGGCAATAACACAGTTCCGTTTGAAATAAATATCTCTCTAGACCAGTGATTTTCAACCGGTGTGTCATGGCAGGCACACTGATATGCTGTAGGAGTTTTTAAAACATGCAATACCTGAAAATAGCTGCTCTAGACCATTGGTGGGTCAAAGTTATGGATACTGTTTCTGCTCTAGAAGATACAATTTTCTATTGGCTAAGACTTAAAGGATTCAAAACTAGGTGATACCTGGTTAAAACCATGCTCTAAACACTTCAGCTAATAGTTCATTCCAACAGACATTAAGATTTAAGGAGAGTCATATATTGCTTGAGCCAACGATTTTCAAGCTTTTCCATCACATGGCACACATAAACTAATTCCTAAATTCTGCAGCACACCAAAAAATATATGTTTTGCTGATCTGACCAAAAAAAATAGGTATAATTTTGATTCATTCACACTGGATGGCTATTGTTGTGTTGGCTGTCGTCATATTTTTATTTGACAACCTCAGGGGAAAGAGGTCAGTACCTCTGACTGAACAGTCAGGTATTGCATGTTTTTAAAAATTCTTGTGATACTCAGGTTGAAAAATTGCTGGCTTAGGCAATTAGAAATGAATATGTTTAAGAAAAACAGAAAAGTTAAGCCATATGAAGCATCAAGCATCATTCACCAAAAGGGAGAAATTTATTTTATTTTCCTTATGGAGTCCATTACCAGTTCCTATATGTTTTCAAAATTTCAAGTTGTTTCTTTGAATGCCGAGGGCAGGCCTACCATATCTCGTTCTGTTACATTATCAAGTGGCTGATTGCACCCCAATGATTAGAGAGAAAACTCCGAGCAGGACCCCGGTGGCATAAGAGGATGGGTGTCCAGCAGGACAAGGAGGCATGAAATAAGACAGGCTTTCTAAACAACAATAACAAAATGTAAGGAAACTATGAAATTTATTTCAAAATCTGGAGAGTTTTAAAATAAAGGAGACATGAATTATGAACATCTTGAGTGGTGAGGGTCACAAAGTGGAGACAGCTTGGACTTTTCTATGACACTCACATAGTTATATTTATAATGGTCTAATTGGTATGGAGTATGTAATTAAGCTGTTCACTGACTCGTTTTGTTTTGCTATTTCCTTTTAGTTTTAAAAGTGTGCCCAAATATATTGCTTATAGATCATACCAAAAAAAATGTATCCATTAAAAGCCACAGTCATGTTTCATTTCAAGGTGGGGGTGGGGGGGACAAGTTCTGAAATCCAACTTTCACATTTTACTTAATTACAAACAAAGACATAATGCATTATTTTTCTGTATCCACAAGAGACAGGCAGACTAATTTTTATTGCATGTTAAGTTTTCACTGGATCACAGTATTATTAAGCTTTAAATCAGAGGATTGGTTCCCTCAGCTAAGCCTAACAATACTAGAAAGTAAAAGGGGTGGGGCGGGGGTTGAAAAACCACCTCATCTGGGGCTGTAATATTTGCTGAAAAAAATCTACTTCAAAACATTAATCAAATTTTTCGCCTACTGGGCAACCATATGGTATAGCAGCATGTGAATCTCACAAACTTGCTGATCTCCTGTAACTGGGTGCAATTAATTACGCTGGCTGCATCCATCTCTTGGAGTTTCGCCTTGTGAAAAAAGTATTTATTGCAACAGCTTTTACAAAACAAGGGAATGAAAATCACAATTGATTAATGAGCTGAATGGAAATATTTCCGTTAGCAGATTTTTAAAATGAATAAGGATTAATACCGTGGGTGGAAATGAACACACGTGGAGATCTCCTGGTACTCTTTGGACCCCCAGAAAGGTGGAGGGAGAGTGGGAAGGTGCTGGAAGCTCTAACATGCATAATTCACTAGCAGGCTTCAGAACACAAGTAATAAAGCCTTAAACTGGTGAAGTAATAAAGAGGTTGGCTTTACAAGACACTATCCTGGGAGACAAAAAGCTTGTTCTTTGATTTGAAAACACAGATATTAAATACTCAGTGGGTGAGGAGCATTGCAGGCCTGACAAAGGAGGGGGAAAAAGTGGCTCTTACAAGGAAGCAATTGACTTTATCCTTTGCCATTTAGGCCCAAGGATTGCTGCATATATGGTCCGATTATCCCTTTAAGACTCCTTCATAAAAGGGAGCAGCGGAGAATAAGTCAGAATGGTATCACTGTCCTCACCTGCTTGCTAAAGGTACAAGCAATGCACAATTGCAACATCTTTCCCCACTGGTGTTCAGCCCTCACGCATTTGCCTTTTCCTAACAGCGAGACCCTTTCCGGTTGCTCAGCCATCACTCCTTACCTCCAGGAGCTGGCTTCTTGATATGCATGGGGGTCACAATCTTTCTCGGGCTGGAGGTCTTACAGACAAGCAGAAGAAGCCACACTTGCCCCTTTTCAGACTGCCCTCAGGGCTGAGACCACCTATGCGAGGCAAGCGTTAGTGACATCTTCACTAGCATCCTTATTTCAGGACGATCAGTTCCCTTTTCTCTAAACAGACAGCAGAGCCTGGTCCCGATGCTTGCCATTTGTTAAATACTCACCTTGAGAAAACAGACCAAATACTAAACATAAGCAGAAGAAATATATTAAGTTAGAGAGATCAAATATTGTATTACTTTTACAATCAATAAAGGAAAAAGCTATGAAGACCAAACTGTGTAATTCGACTCTTATGCCAACCTTTTTCTTTACTGTGTCTACTGTACTTAAACGTTTACCACAAAATTCTGCAAAGAATGTCATTAAAGAGAATTTACTACCGTTTTATTAATTTCCACACGGTGTGGGTGGCCAATATGGTGCTTTCTCTACCAGTCTTGTTGGTTTATTTGTTTGCTTGTTTTGTGAAAATGTCCAGAGGAGATAAAATCTTCTGCAATTGTCTGAAAAATGAGAGCTCCCAGGAAAAGAGGAATGAGATTTTACAAAGCAACGGGTTAGTCAGCAGTATTTTAAATGATGCTATTTCATCACAAATTACTCATTCCATATGTGTTCTATGTTTATATTAACACATATGTTTAGAAATTTTGATGGCGCGGGGGGAAAAAAAATGTGCCCTCCAAAGCAGCAAGCAAGTCTAGGTGGCTAAGAGATTCTGAAGGCCACCACTTAGGAAAACTTTAAAGTGGCATTTAAGTCAGAGCCACTTTATAATCAAAGAATCATCCAGTAAAAAGTAGTAGGAGGTTACTGAGAAAATGTACTTGGCTTCTGGAAGAAAAAAAAAATAACCTAATGGAAACTGGCTTGTCCAACTCCTTAAACCAGTGACCCTAAAATGTACACCACTCCCGGCCATCACCTCTCAGTTGATCTCTAAGCCCTCCTACCTGCAATGGTTGTTGGCTTAAAAGTTTAAAGAGCTAACAAAATGTTTTAACGAGATACAAATCTCAGAGATCATTAATCAATATGTTCAATGTTATTTGTGATAATTCATCATGACATGATATTAATGGGTTACTGCACCCTTCAGAGGTGAGATTAATGCAAATGAGCCGCCACAATTAACTTTACTGCTCCCAACTCACAGGAATGGACAGATGATTATAAATGACAACTATATGTCAATTACAATATCCAATAAAGTGAAGCTTAGAGAACAATCCATCTCCTTTTATTGCTCTTCCTTGACGTAGCTGAATTTAGCTCAACCCACTGTTGTCACAATGTAGCCATCGTTTTGGGGGGAGGGGAAAGGGTTTTACTCTTCTTTCTTTTTCTTTTTTAAATGTTTTCAATATCTTAAAAAGTGCTTCTGAAATGTCCATGTAAATACATTTTCTAAAGGAGGAGAGCCACAGGAAACCAGGAATAAATGCCATATTCATTCTACGTGAGTTAAACAAAACTGTATCCGTTTTCAAATAGTAGCAGCAAGGCCAGCGAGGAAACAACCTACCCAGCTGTGCATAATATATTTACTCAATTAAAAGAAAGGAAGACATTAGCTCAGCATCCTGAAAAGCCTTGAGTTTCACTAAACAGAAGTTATTGGAGGATCCGGGTCGAAGGAAATAGGTCGGGAAGTGGAAAGGCAGGTGTGAGGCCAAGGGCAGGAAGAAAGGTTTAAAGTCAGTCTGGAGGCCTGCCTATGAGGTGACAGTGAGCCCCAGGTCCAGGCCCCACCTGCAGAGAATTTCCAGGCCTGGGTCCGCTTCCTTCCATGGGTGGAGCGCTTTTTGAGAGCACTGTCTCTGGTGTAGACTGATGCACTGTAGTGGTGCCTCCTGACCCCAGATCCCTTTACTGGGCAGGTGCAGCTTGTGGCTCTGAGTGGTGCCTCTTAACTCACAGCTACCTCACCCAGGAGGCTACGCTGCCACCACCCCTGTACCTGGCAGATGGTAGCTAATCGCTAACTGCCAGCCAGCCAGCTGTGTCAAGCAGAATCAACTCCGTGGTACCATTCATGCTCCAGAGCTCCCCAGGGGACCCGACTCCAGCTGGCCACATCCTTACTGAACATTGTACTTGCCCTATGCCCCTCTCCTCACTCACCTTCTCATGAAAACATACCCCCCCTCACCCTCACACCAGCCAAGATCACTTGAACAAGAGCCTGCCTTGTGCTCCACTTCCATGAGATAGAAACAGGAGGGGTCTGCTTGCAGTGCAATTTACAGAGAGACCTGTTCTTCACCAGTCATCCATAAGAGACCATCCTTGTGTCTCTAGGATACTGTCGCATGTCCCCTCTGCTGCCGATATGGAGCTCGTTTTTCCTTTAGGAAACCGGCCTCCCTGACTCCATGGAGGACCATGGTATGTAATTCCAGACTAAGGAACCCCATCCCATGAGCCATCACTGGTTCAGAGGGACATGCCTGCCTAAAGCCAGGCCTATCCGTTCCCCTGCGGCTTCTGTGCCAGAGACGGTGGGGGAGATGGCTTCGTGGGGCCCGGATTGCTGGGCTGGGGAAGTGCTCGACTGTAAAAGGCCATCTCCATCCCCACTCACGGAGAACATCCTCTTTGAAGAGATTAGATGAAGACAGGGTCCTGATGACATATTTGAGCTCTGGCAGGAGCCAGACTCTAAACCAGAACGTGGCCAGCGATGACCGCTGGGCCACATCTGGACAGCTGCTGTCTGCTTTGGTGCAGCCCAGACGCGAAAACTGCTTTCTACTTTTAAATGGTTGAAGAAAAAATACTTTGTGACACAAGAAAAATTACATGAAATTCAAATGCCAGTATCCATAAATAAAGTTTTATTGGAGCACAGCCCTGCCCACTGGTTTACCAGTTGTCCAGGCCTCTTTCCGCTCCAAGGGAAGATGGGAGCGGTGACAGAGACCTCGAGGCCCTCAGAGCCAGTATTTACGATCTGTCCTGGTGCTGAGAAAATCTGCTGGCCCCTGCACAAAACTTTGTGCTTTGTGAGCCAATAATGACCCTCTCCACTTAAGCTAGTTTGACTTTGGACTACTTTGTGAAAGAGGGGAACATCCTGACTAATTAACTGAGGAGTCTACTCTAGGCCCTTCCCATTTTTCCTCTTTCTTGATTCTAAGAAGTCACTGCATTCTTTGCTGAATGTCACAACGTGTTGAAATGTCTATCCTAAAACATGCAAAACATGTACTACCAATCATTCCGACTGATAGGAGATTCTAAGCCAAGCACTGAAAGGTAAAGTAGACTAAAGATGGGGGGGGGGGAGGGGGGTATTTTTTTAAATCTACCTGAAGAGCATGTTTAATGTGCGGGGATATCCCTCCACTGCCCAGGTTCGTTCAGCGGGAGAGCCTGCCCTGGTTAGCAGTAACGGGCAGGAACACTGAGTCTCGCTCAGGAAACTCAGGTGCCTGGTGAGAACAGTATGATTTTGATGACTTTTACAGAAGATCAGAAAGAGGGGAAATGGATTCATTCCCTTCATTTCCGGTTTCCTGTTTTCCATTAGGAGACAGGTCCAGGTTTCAATTTCGCTTCCGTTTTCTCTCTCTGCTCACCTTTGTCTCAGGCCAGGAGGAGCAATCATCATGGAAACAGATTCATGCAGCCTCCCCTGGTCACTGGTCCCCTGGTCCACTGGGTCCCTGGTCCCCTCGTCCCTGAACCCCTGGTCCACTCATCCCTGATGCCCTGGTCCCTGGTCACCTGGTCCCTGGTCTCCTAGTTCCATGGTCCCCTGATCCCCTGATCCCTGGTCCCCTGATCCCTGGTCTCCTGGTCCCTGGTCCCCTGGGTCCCTGGTCCCTGGTCCCCTCATCCCTGGTGCCCTGGTCCCTGGTCCTCTGAAACGTTAGCTCAGGCTGGTTGGGACGGTTAGTAAAAAGAAGCCAAGTTACTTTCTTTTGCAAAGACACAAAGATATCTCACTTTCACTTTAACGATATGAAGATAACTTCTGTTTCTTATTGTAACCAATCTACGATGCTCGATCTTAGTAGCTCTATTACACGTCCCATACATTCTCCCAGCAAAGAGTATAAACCGACAGGACAGCTCTGGATAAATCGCAGCCAGCAGCAAAGGCCTTTTCTTGGGAATGAAGGCTCCCATTTTAACTCACTCACTTTTTTTGGAAACACCCAGTCACAAATGAGTTTCTGAAACTGAACAAAATTGAAATTGATTTCTTAGGGTAATAATTAACCTCCGAAAATAACTATGAAAGGTTGCTTATTAATTATTTTTATAATATACTTTGGGAATATTTCCTTTTTTCCCAAGGAAATGGAGGCAAAAGTAGACACAATTTATGATCATATAAAGCATTATTGGATTCATATTTTATAGGAGAATGAAACTCACTTAATTTGCAAAATGCTCAACATGAGAGGGAAGACCCCTCCCTCCACACACTTGCTATTTTTTTGAGACTCCTAAATATTCCTCTTTTAAAACAACACACTCCTTATGTTCTTTATTTCCTCACACATAACTGCCTTGAGTTTTTAATATATTATGGCTATTTCAGTCTTCCATGGTTTTTCCACTTATTCAAAAAAGAAGGTTTTTTTCATCTGAATAACAGCTTAGAGTGAACTCTGGTGACTGCCTTATTCTTTCGTGAGAATGCAAGGGGTTGCCACCAAGAAACAGTTATTATCCCAAATAATGGGAATATGGGGCAAAGACTAGCGTCGCTCAGGTAACACTGTGCAGATGGACCAGTGTTTGGCAAGCAATTTCTCTCTCTCTCTCTCTCTCTCTCACACACACACACACACACACACACACACACACAATGCAAGGCGACATTTTTCCTTTAGTCACCTGCAGATCCCTACCACATAACCGCAAACTAATCAAGGTGCAAGTTAAATCATAGAACAGTCGCTGCTCCAAGTACTCCGTCTGCCAGATCACTAGGAAATGCCCCCAAAGACGACGGAACAGATAAGACTGTCCACGGTGTTTTATTTTTCCATTCCGTGGGTGGTTAAAGACATTTGATTCTGCATGATTTTGATGGAGGGGGTTATTTTGTTTTCTTTAAGAGACAGACAAACAAACAAACAAAACAGCAATTGTGGGAACAAATGGAACTGTTTCCTGAAGCATTCCAAATATAAGTTTGTGCTAATTAATTAACAAATTCAAGCTGGTTAAATAAAACCTTCTTCCAACACCTCCTATTTAATTGCAGTTTGGCACCAACAAATATATATCAAAATTATAGTATTTCCCCTGACAGGAAGCTCCTTCCTTCCACACACTGTTATGGCTCTCTGCAGAGTAAGCCAGAATTGCTGACAACCGTGAACACTGCTACAACAATATTACTATACTTGGCAAAGAAGTACCCTTGCGGCAAGAGAAAAGCTGTAATTTTGACTGTCACTTCACATTACACTAGATATTATTTCACTGTGTACACATGCACTACTCACAAACTCTTAATAGACTACAGTTTTCGCACTGCCTGTCTTCCCAATAGAAGTGGCCATAAAATACCAGTGGACTGCCAATGGGATCCCGGCGAGGAACGAATGTTCTGCATTATGGAAATATGGTTGGAGGCTGCCTTTTAATGTGTATTTCATTTCTTTGTCCCCCACTCACGCCGTGTACACCCCAGCACCAACGTCATAAGCTAATTGTTTTGGTTATCAAAATGATTTCCCTTTTTTTTTAATCCCCCTGGAGGACAGGGTTATCGTGAATGAATCCTATGAGTAAAAATGTCCGTGATATGTGGCAAAGGAGGTCCCACGTGATTCTTAATATTCTGGATAGTCTTCAAGTCTGATACCTGATATGCAGAATTTCCAGATGTCGCAATGTATCCGTTTGGCATCTCTATTGTGTTTTTCTTCTCACAGGGAGGAGTCGGTTAAAAGGCAGTGGCCACTAACCATGTCACAGCTGAGTCTAATTGGCAAACACAAAACAGACCCACTAATCCCACAAAACGTACACACTGTCCCTACCAGAGAGCAGTGCCCATCCTCAGAGACCTGGCTGCAACATATGCTTCCTTCTTACGAAGCTCACACTGAAGCAGATTGGGCTAGGTTCCCTACTGTGCCCTCTCCCCACCCCTCCCCAGCTCGGATTTACAAGGTGGTATGTTATTATTCCCTCCTTTTGTCCCAGGCAAGGAATTCTGTGCTATGAGGAGGGGCTCAGGATGCAGACAGAACTCCCTGGATCCAGAGCTGAGGTCAGGAGGACAAGTGGAGAAATTTGTAACTTGCCCGATGGAGAAGATGCTAGCAATGGCCTTGGGCAGTGGTCGGCAAACTCATTAGTCAACAGAGCCAAATATCAACAGTACGATTGAAATTTCTTTTGAGAGCCAAATTTTTTAAACTTAAACTTCTTCTAATGCCACTTCTTCAAAATAGACTTGCCCAGGCCGTCGTGTTTTGTGGAAGAGCCACACACAAGGGGCCAAAGAGCCGCATGTGGCTCGCGAGCCGCAGTTTGCCGACCACGGGCCTTGGGCAAGGGAGTAAGGACCTCCGCATCATCTCTGAGGATGCAGCCCGTCCCTCCCACAAGCCGGGCAGGAATCCCCGAATGCTTGAGAAACAGGCCACTTCGGCAAGAAGACAGGAGCCCCTTTTTCTAGGTGATCTCTGCCATCCCTACCTTTTTCTTCTCTTCCTTCAAATTACAACTTTAAAAGATTTAAATAAGATGTAAACTTGTTTCACTGAATCAAGGGAAAGCAACGGCAAACTCTTTGCCCTCCACTAAGAGAGCGGATCCGAAACTTCCCCGTGTCTGCTGACCACACCAAATTTAACAAGGTTCGCGAATGAACTCGAGTAAGTTTCCCACAGTGGCACATTAATAATAAGTTCCTGATCCCATCTATCCCAAGCCATGAATATGTAATGTTATAAAATGAGTCCTTTTCACACAACAGAACCTCAGACGTGAATAAATAAAAACTATCCATCACCAGCCTGTGAAAAATTAATGAGAGTTCCGAGACGCCAGGAAAAATGGGGGCCAAGGAGAGATGGGCCAGTTCATAAAAGCCTCCCCAACTTTCCGATAGTAAATATCCTCGCCCCCGCCCCTCACTGCGCCGCTGCCAGGTGTGGGTGTGGAGTAAGGGGTTTTATTCTTCATCTGTTGAAGTCGACTTCACAGTCTTAAAGCGGCGATTCAAGCACCCCACCCAGAGGTCACCGCACAAACTCCACTTCCATTTATTTAACTATTTACCTTTCATAACCAACCTACTTCCGGAAGGACGTGAGGTGGCTCACAGCAGCTAGGAGAAAAGGGAGAATTGTTGGGCTGCTACAGAGAGAACTAAAGCCCGGTTTTGTGGACATCCTTTCAGGTTGCTGTGGACGCGCGGTACGCATGATTAAACTGTGCCTGTCACTTCGGTTATAATTCATCACCTTATCAGAACCACTGGCTGGGTGCGTACCCTCTGCCAGGCGCTAATTCTCTAATTCTCTCCAACTCTGACTCCATTTGACAGATGGGGAAACCGAGGCTGGCATGAGCCAGATAACCACCCAAAGTCTAAGAGCTGGTGGGAAGCAGAGCCAAACAAAGGTGGTCCCCGCAGCTCCAAACCCTGCCCTTCCCACCTGTGGCTGCTGGTTACCACGCCTGCGTTGGGATGCGCTGATATTGCTTCAATAACCTCCCACATCCATTAAAGGGCCTTTCATGGGCAAACCACTTTGGGTGAATAGCTTTTTCATTGAATTTTTCTGGAGCAGAAAGTGTTGTGTTGAAGGGCAATCACCGTAAGAAAGATTCCAAAATGAGTCAGTGGGGACAATCCCGCTGACCCCTCTAGGTTTTGCTTGTCCATTCCAGGGAGAGTGGGGGATGCATTTACTTAGTTACCTGGAGTGCTGCTTAGATTTTAACTCTGCTTCTGCCTGGGCTCTCCCCTCATCCATGATGCTGCCCCCATCTCTCTCCACCAGCGTACATCACTCATATTTTGAGATGCGGCTTACCCATCCTACCACACAGTTTGGTCAGAAGCTGCAGGTGAGGGACATGGGCAAGCCAGGTAACATCCATGAGGAGAGAGGACCAGGTGTGAAATAATAGGACTGGGGGAATGAGCTGATCGGGGCACATGCCCCACCCACCCAACCGGGACAGTCACTGTGTGGGTGACTATGGCTGCCCCGGGAAATAAGGGACCAAGATTGTTGGAACTTCCAGACTTTCCAGAGAAACCAGGAATCAAAGTCTTGAACGAACTCTCTCCATGACAAAAAACAAAGTGCACAGGTCAAAGAAAACAGGTCAACAGGCTGGATTCCACGGTGCTTTAGATCCGTAACCATGTTTCTTATGATGTTCCAGGTTCCTCAAGAGAACTCTGCATCACCACGCTGGGCAAGGGCCTGGCACACGGTGGACCCTCACTGCTTGCTGCACTGGACAGATCCACCTGGTGACTTGCAGCTGAAGAACCAGAAGCACAGGACAATTAATAGAAGCAAAATCGGGCCAATAAGAGGAAGGACACTCTGAGCACCATTGAGAATTTTACTTTTAATCACTGCAGCCGGTAAGGAAGTGCTCTTTGGGAGTCTTCTAGGCATTAAGGGGGAAGGGGTTTTTAATTTCTTTGTCTTCCCACAAAGGAATGCCCAAGGTGGGCCTGACAGCAGAGTCCCTAGCTGGTCCTAGGGCCCCAGCCAGGGAAGAAACACAGAAATGAGCAGGTCAAGCAAGGATAAGGGAGGCAAGCAGGCCGAGTCCGCCTAGCAGTTAAACCCAGAGTTGGATACACCACAGCCATCACACCGGGCGGCACAGGAAGCCTATGGCCAAAACAGAGTGCAAGCTGGAAAGTACCCGACCCCTCGTCTCTGAGGCACATGGACTCAAAACTCTTACTCTGACCAGCAACACTGAATATCGGAAGGGTCCACCTGAACAGAATGAGGCCCACGCCTGCCACAATCCTGCAGGGCATACTGACGCAGGAAGGGGACAGTTCACGGAAGATGTGAACTGTGCACAGGTCTGAGTTCCCAGGCTCTGACCCCATATCCTTGTGTGAGTTACTACAGTGGCAAAAAGAGGAAAAGCCAACATGAATTCCAACCTCGAGGGAGTTTACCAACCAGTAGGGGAACCAAGAGGATTTCAGACAATTCTGTAATATACTTTTTAAAGTGGTAAATGCACCCAGGACAGGAGAAGTGTTTGGAGGGGTAGAGGGGGTGGATAACTCTCAGCAGATGCAATGGGCTTCAAAGCATGGGTAGGAGTTAGACATGAGGGGATCGGAGGATGGGGGGTGGGGATGGGGACTGCATTCGGAGCAGAAGGAACAGAAGCTTGGAGTGTTTAGCGAGACCAAAAGTCATCATTCCTTGCCTGGGTGATCGGAATTGTCTCCCAGGAGGTCTCCCCAGCCTCGTTTCTCATGCGGCTGCCAGAAGGGTCTCCTAAAAGGCAAATCTGATCATTTAACAACTCGGCGCTAAATTCCTGCTACGGCTCCCCATGGCTTGGATGTAATAAATGTTCATTGAATGAGTGAGCGCTCTGGATGCATGTTCGCTGCCTGGCACAGTGGAGGTCAGGCTTCTGTGGACACATACCTCTGAGCAGAGTTGGACAATGAACAAAGTGGTTTGTTCTGAATTCCATACCACCCCCAGACGCTGATCGCTTGGGAGAAACCTAAGAGGTGTAACTCTAGGGGGAAGAAGGTTGGGAAAGTGGGCTGAGAGCCATTCAAGGAAAAGTTAGAGGCCAGGAGGTCTGATGTGACTGTTACGTGACATCATTAACGGTTTTCTTAGACTAGAGACAAGCAGAGCTGGAGTTTGAAGGCAAGGGGCAGAGTGAGGGGAATGGATTTGGGAAGAGATGTTAGGAGGTGGAGAAACAGTTCAAAGATTCCACCAATGACAAGGGTCAGAGTCAATGCCCAGAATTAGAGTGGGAGTGACTGAGAGAGATTGCCTAGGGGAAAATGCCTGCAATCAAGGGCCATTTATTGTGATGCCTCTGAATTTGAGAGGGGACCCTCTGACAAACACTCCGAAATCTTCCACAGACCTGCTATGGAGGATTGCCTTGTGGAACACAAACCAAAATGATGCCTCCCTATTGATTAGTCAACAAGAAGTCGTTTCTGATGTCAAACAAATGTAGTGAAGTAAAAACAGCATTATTCTCAATGTATTCTCAGCTTTATCACTATCATTGTCATGATGCACAACTGCAATGTTCTGGACCTTTCCCATGGGCTGCCCAAGGTGCTCGTTGCTTTACATAATCATCTCACTTAATCTTCAGAAAGTTTGGATTTATTCCGTAGACAATGAGGTCGACTCACTCATCTATTGTCTCCTGGCTGGGAAGCTGGGCACAGCCTGGGTAAGAAGCTCGCTCTGCCTGACCCAGATGCACACAATGCTTATGAAGTAATCCCTGAAAAAATAAAGCCGGACCGGAGCGGTGGGCTAACAAAATTCCCCCAGCTCTTTGCGTTGTGTGAGCAGTGCCAGCCTCACCTCTCCTCGCGTGACTAAGGTGTTAGATACAGGTAAGGCTGGATGATTCCCACCTGCTCCCCTACTCCTCCCCTTCCTCCTCTCCAGGCAGAGTCCCACGGAGCTATTTACATAGCTGGAAAGACTACGTTCCATAATGACCAAGAAATAAAGATAGATCCAAGGACAAGAGACAACCTCCCACCTCAAAGCCTCCTCCTCATTGGGTGAACAAACACTGAACTCCTACCCCTCCGTAAGGAAAACAAGGAAAGGGACATTTAACTGAATGACTACGTGGGCTCCCTGCCTACCTCTAGATTAGGGAGAATCCGGAGCTGTAAAGTGCTCAGGATTGGTTCCCAGGACCTTCAGAGACTTCCAATAATACCCAAATGCTGAAACGTCCAGGAGGTGATCAATGCGGGCCTGCTCCCAGGATAACGCAAAGTGAAACTTCAGCATACCGCGGTTTATGATTCAGTGCACGAGATGCTGGAAGCAGGAGTGACTGACTTTACATGGATTTGTGATTTCCTCTGACAAGATACACGCACTCATTCCTTCGACCTAAGCAAAATCCCCAGTCCTCCAACAGATTTGAAAGTCAGGTGGACAAGAAGACCATCTGTGAACGGGATAATGTATGAAGTCATCAAAAGTGACTCAAAATGACACATAATAGCATTGACAGATCTATTCTCAGTTACCTAAATATAGGATTTAAAGTAATTAGGCTCGTATTTATATGCTTTTAGGGCTCTATAAAATAAATCTAAAAATCTTCAGATAAACCCCAAAATAAACAAAACAAATTTAAGCCATTGAAGGTTGACAGAAGTGTTAGGCAATGAGGCCTTTTAGAGCAACTGTCTTAAGTGGACAAAAAGAAGGAATTTGAAAGTGAATCTGTTCAAGTCCCTGAGGAAAAGGTGTTCGAGCTGTTTAGCTCCTGCTCTTTCGTGATGGATCGAGGAGCGTAACGCACTTTTAAGATTCTTCCTCGCTTGGCTTTTATGCCCCATTTCAGCAGATACATCATCTTTAAAGGAGCCCACGTATCTAAACACCAGACAAATGCTCCCAAAATACACAGGCCCATCAATGTTAAGGAAATTATTTACAGCCAACATGAAGTATTAATTTTAGAAGGCTGTAAAACATTCCAGCTAGTCACTCTGAAAACGGGCCATTCTGCATTTGCCATAGACTCAGCTTTGGGCCCTATGGACTTGGCTTTGAATCCCAGGACCAGTGCTTAAAGTGACACACCTTTGGATAAAGCTTCAAACTCCTAAGAGTCTCTGTTTCTTAATCTGCAAAATGTAGAGGCCAGCACTAGCCGGTTTGACTCGGGGGATAGAGTGTCAGCCTGCAGCAGTAGGGTCCTGGGTACGATTCCAGTCAAGGGCACAAACTTACGTTGCAGGCTTCACCCCTGGCCCTAGTCAGGGCACATGGGGGAGGCAACCAATCGATGTGTCTCTCTCACATCGATGTTTCTCTCAGTGTGTCTCTCCCCCTCCCTTCCACTCTCTCTAAAAATCAATGGAAAAATATCCTCGGGTGAGGGTTAACAACAACAACAACAAAATGTAGAGTCCACCTGGGAAGACTATGTTGAAATTAGTCCTAAAGGGCATGGGAAAACACCTAACGGGTGCTAGTAAAAACTCAGTATTTTTAATATCTACCATAGGAAGGCAGTAGAAGGTTAAGAAGATGGGCTTCAGAGGCTGGTAGCCTGGGTTCTAATCCTACCTTCACCATTTACAGCTGTGTGGCCTTGGATAAGTTAACCAGTCTCTCTGTGCCTCATTTTCTGTGTGAAGGTAATGAAGGTCTTGGCAGCATTCACCTCAAAGGACAGCTGTGAACAGATCTGATATGTATAAAGTATATATGGTTAATGGTATTGAGGTGTTACTGTCAGTAATATTGTGTCCACTATTTACCAGACACTGTCCTAATAGCTTATCCCATATCGGAAGTTGACCAATGTCTTCTGTAAAGGGCCAGAGATGAACTACTTTAGACTCTGGGCCACCTATGGTCTCTAGCCCATAGTTTGTTCATGTCTAGCTCCTTACAATATCGGTTATTGGTTAGGTAATTTTCAAATTGTGACGGGCCTCAGATTGCACCCTATTTGTAAAGCTAAGGCGTTAGCTTCCAAGTATCATGGAAGCCAGCAGAAGACACCAGATTTCCCGCGTCAGATACAAGGTACTTTACTGCTCACAGCATTGCAAGCGGCATTTGCATCAGTTCCTTCCCCCCTGCCCCCGGTCCCACAGGAGGGCTGTGGGACAGCCCAGGCATGCTGGGCCCACAGCTCTGAGTCTCAGCCGGGAAACACTGAGCACACCTGCCTACACCTTGTCCTGAAGGGAGCTATTACCTTCACACACTGCACAGTACACAACCCGCCCTCTGACAGCGGGAGACACCGTCTCTATCTTCCCCTGTTCTCGGCAAAGACAGCCCAAAAGGAAAGCTGCCAGGACCTCTGTTCCCAAGACTGGCAAACCCATGAGAGACCCAGGGGACTCCGCCTCCCAACAATGGGACGGAGACGAGGCCAACGCTAACATTACCTTCATCTGAAGATTCTTTCTAGGAACCCATCAAGCAGATTTATATTTTTTAAAAGTGCTCATAAAAAAGGAAGTTGGCAATTGGGAGGCTTAAAATTGAACGCCATCGAGATTAGGAGTTGGATCTGTGACATCACACACATCATTTCTGCTGAAGAAGTGCCTTTAGTGAAAAACAGAAACCAATTTGTAAATGTGAATTAAATGCATACTCCACAAAAAATAACTGGTGAAAGGAAAAAAAAAAATTCCTTACATGTAGATATAAATGTTTCCTGACAGATGTAAATGAAAACTAATACGGTGACATTTTTCAAATTAGCCACTGGAAAACGTGGTGTGTGTGCCTGTGCATTTTTTTTTAAACAGCCTAAGCATTTTTCAGTTGCGTTGGCCTAGGAAAGTATTTATGAAAAGGATAATAAATAATTAATTCCACTGGCTAGGGGCTGCACCTCCTTTCTGCTTCGACAATATACACTGAAATGCTGTTTAAATTATAGGAGCAAATTGATTCAAAAGGCTTCCATTAGTGAGCTGGCAAACAGGTTTGGAGCTGGCTAATAAATTTTCCGTAAAGATATAGCCTTTGATGAGGCTGGCACTGCTGAGTGCTGATGTCCAAGTCACCTGTTTGTTAAATCGGTGGCTGAAGCCTAGATTTCTCCTGTCTCATAACTCACCGTGTTAAGCCAGGGCAGCGTCAAGTCGGAGAGCCCGTGTGTGCAGCAGCTGCTTTCAGGGCTGGGAATGACATAGGACCCAGGTTCTCTCCACTGTCCCTTTCCCAGTCTCTGTTCTATCCGCTTTTAACAGTACATTAATCAAGGATAATGAGACCCACCTGTGACATAAAAATTTCCGCCTATGGTATGCCTGGCAGCATAAAGTCATGTCTGAGCTATCTATGAAGAAAACTTCTTATCCAAAATCAAGAAATTATATGTGACACTCTTAGTTCCTTTTAAACACACATCCTTTAGCTGGCTGCAACATGCTATTCTAGGTTGTGGACTATCACACAGCTATTAAACAGAATAACGTAGCCCTGGCCAGTATTGCTCAGTTAGAGTGTTGGCCTGTGCACTAGAGTGTTGCTGGTTCGATTCCTGGTCAAGGGCATGTAACTGGGTTGCAGGTTTAATCCCCTACCCTCATTGGGGGCTTGTTTGGGAGGCAACCAGTCAATGTGGTTCTCTCACATTGATGTTTCTCTCTCCCTCCCTTCCACTCTCTCTAAAAACAAAACAAACAAATAAAATCAATGGAAAAAAATCCTCAGGAGAGGATTAACAAAAAAATTAAATTAAATTAAATTAAAAGATAATATTTTTGAAAAAAGGTAAAGCTGTATTTACTGGCCTGGAAGGTAGACATCATATACGATAAAGGGATGGTGAAGTATGCATCCTCTGGCTTTAGAAAAAGAGAACAAAACTTTATATATGCGTGTCATGTATATTAACATGAAGACTATTAAGCAGAGTCACCTTGGCAGTGGGGAGTGGGAGGGCAGGGGGTAGTAGGATTGGAGGAAGAAATGAAAGGAGGAAGTTTGTTTCCCTTTATATAGCTCTATAATTTTTTAAAATTGTCTCAATAATCCTGCATTTCTTTTATAATTGAAAAAAATCCAATACCAAACTATCAGTCAACATGACGGTTTGTATGGCTTGCACAAAACTGTAAAATGGGCAAGTTGCTTATTCTCTTAATTTATTTGAACTTGGCCATTTCAGGAAAGCTTGTCAAGGACTATGCCATCTTCCACCCTTCCACCCATCCAGCCAATGAAGCACCCCTAGTAAATGGGGAGCTAAGCGTGTGCAGTTTTGGAATCAGCTAGACCTGAAGGGAATTTCTGGCTCCACCCACTTGCTCCCTCTGCAGCTGTGCACCAAGCTCAGGATGTCTTCCAAGGGAACTCCTGCAAGAACGACAGTCAGTGCCTGCAGAAGGAGCCTATGACATTCCCAACCAATATGATCTCGCCCCTGTGTGCATCAGGATCTTGGCATGGCTACCGCAGAGCAGAATAAACTATTCTTGGCCAGTGGCGACAAAAGTTGTAACACTGAAACACATCACATGGAATTGATTGCAAAGGAATTCAAATTTACACCTCTCAAGCTTGTACCACTTAGCAATGGGGGGAGGGGGGATGAGGGGATGGAGAAATACCATATTTTCTTTTGCCTCATTTCATAAAGCAATGTTGTAAATGGAGCCATTGTGCAGTATTCCCAGACTTGGCTCTACCATGGAAGAAGAATTTACAGATAAAAATCCTGGAGCCGACACTTTACTTTACTACCCATGGATCTGAGGCAGCCCAGCTGAGATGAGGTCCTTTAAGGGCAGGTCTCCAAACAAGGACAGCATCATCTGGTCTGTGGCTCATCTGCACGGGCTTGGTGGACAAGCTTGCCTGGGTTTCACTGCCAAGGACTGTGTGTCCCCTGACCACAGAAACGGACAAAAAAAAATCTTTGGCGTTTAGCTGCTGCCCTTGACTTTCTTAATTTTACTGGCTCTTTCTTCCATTCAGAACAGTCATGATGAAATTATATCTCCAGCGAAATGGCAAAAGAATTGCTAGATGATTTAAAAGGATTTGGTCTGTGGAAGATGTTGGAGCACACCACCTGGTGTCTAATAGGATTTCTTTGTGTACCACTAATTTTATCCTGCTTTCTTTCAGTCAGCAGCAAGCTCCTTCAATCTCAAGTATGAAGGGTACATTTAAAATATAAAGAAGGGGGGAATGTAGAGAGCGCCTGGGAAAGGCCCCTGAGCTGATTGTCATCTGAATCCAGTGGTGCCTGGCAGAGCCATGCCCTGGAAACATACCTTGCCAGAGACAGGTGTGTTGTCAGCCTGACCTTCAGCTCAGGTGCCAGGGGGTGGGTTTCATTATCTAAATCCAGCCAAGCACCAGGAACAAACACGATTATCCAGGCCAACCCAGAAGTGACAATTACAAAGAAGCCACAAGAATGCACATAATCTCCTTTGTCTTGGACTTTAATAAAACTTCCTGGTATTTTGCTGTGTAAAATAAATGCAATGTATCTGCTCTGGGTCACTGTCCCTCCATCAGAGGAAAGCTGTCCCACCTGGCCCCAGCTTTTTCCTTCTATCTCTGTGTCTGTCTCTTTCATTTTCTCAATCCCCAGCCACCCTTACTCAGGAACCAGACCACTCTCTAGCCGCACGGGATGCGGAAAAGAGAGAAATATTTTATTTGACACCCAAGCTGCTCAGGATTCACAAGGCTCTCCAGGTCCTGGCGCCACCAAGATGGGGAAAATGCATCCGAACAGCCCTCTTTTAGGAATATTCACTGACACTTAACCCCCACTTTCGATTTTAATGGGCTACAAAATAAAATATCCAAATTGTCTAAATAGAGAAAATGAAGTGAAAAGTTAGTTATTCATTTTTAATTAAGTTCCTAATTATATAACAACAAAATAAGCAATTAATTTCCACATGGCTACATTAAGCACGCCATACTTAAATGAGGCAGAAAGAACAACTAAAAGTATTTTCTCTTCTTTCTAAGATAAAGATGATACAAAACATGTGTGTGTGTGTGTGTGTGTGTGTGTGTGTGTGTGTGTGTGTGTAACACAGAGAGAGAGACAGAGTGAGAGAGAGAGAAGGGTGTGGATGGATAAAGAGAAATAAGAACTTGGATTTATCGAATGCTCACTGTGTAGTAGGTGATGTTCAAAGTAATAAGTCTAGCTACATTAACTCAGTTAATCCTCACCAAATCCAATGCAGTGGGTACCTTCTTACTTCCACTGGGCTGATAAGGAGGCTGATATACAGAGACATTGCGAAGCTCCCCTAAATCCTTCCAGCTAGTCACTGCAGACCCAAGAGTGGACTCTGCCAGTTGACCTGCAAGAGAGCCTTGCAGTGACCGCTGTGCTGCCTTGCCTTCGGAGAAAAGCAACAGGAAAAGAAACAAACGAAGGCAGACACGGGAGGCTATGGGGGAAGAAGCTATCCAACTTCCTGTGAAGGGCCGGAGAATAAATATTTTCTGGGCTTTATGGATGACATGGTCCCTGTCCCAACTACATAACTCTGCCGTCATGGTGCAAAAGCAGCCACAGGCAACAAATAAACGAGAAAATATGAAGCTGTGTTCCAATAAAACTTATTTACGGACACTGAAATTTGATTTTCATACAATTTTCACGTGTCACAACACATTATTCTTTGGATTTTTTTTCAAACATATAAAACTGTTAAAAACAATTCTTAGCTCACAGGCTGTACAAAAAACACATGGCGAGCCCGACTGGCCCACGAGCCACATTTTGGGGTCCCTGCATGAGAAGCAAAGTGATGTAGGGGCATGTGCTTGGGCTTCAGCGCCAGAGAAGCCTGGAGTGGAGCTCTGTAACCTTGGGCAAGTTCCTTAACAGCTCCAAGCCTCGGTTTCCACGTCTGTAGAATGGGAATAACAACATCGACCACATCATTTTGATTTGAGAATTAAGTGAAACTACACACATAGTAGGGCATTGGATATGCGACAGACAATTGTTTTCAGTATCCATTCACCCGACAAATCACTCATTGAGTCCCTACCCTGTGCCAGGAACTGGGGATGTGGCTGTGAGAAAAAGACAGAACTTTCTGTGCTCAGGGAGCTGACATTCTAGTGCCAATGTTTCCAAATGTGAAAACAGCCCAACTCTCACCATGTGTCAGCCTGGCCCGCTGCAGAACGGGTTAGGACCTGGGTGGCATTCTGCAGCGATCAGTCCTACCCTGTCGCCCACCCACAGTGCAGCGAGAGGAATCGCGGGTAGGGGAGCACACAAAGATGGAAGCTACGTGACTACGGACATCAAAGAACTCACACTATCTGGGGGAATATGTCAATAATTATGCTTCCTTGTGATCCTGGATGTATGAGTAAAGGAAGCAATTAATAACAAGAGGGAAGAGGAAGGGCCAGGGCTAACTCCACATGCTTAAAAGAAGCACCATGAGCTCTTGGCTGAAGGCATTCCTGCATGGGTTCCAAAGCCCCAGCTAGTCTCAATCCCTAAGGATTCACAGGAATTCCTCTTCCTATCAAAAAAAAAAAAAAAGGATAATTGAGGGGAAATTAAAAAAAACAACAACAAAACACAGAAAAGGCTGTCATCTAAGCATGGCTCAAGAAGGCATAATTTCTCCACATCCACAAGAATAAAACTCCTTAACTCATCTCTCAACACTTGGATGGAGTGACCCGAAATAGCCTTTCAGACCAGTCACTGGGAGAAAAGTTGCCTTGCAGGTTATAACTCACCTTCTCCCAATGGGTCCCTGAGGCCCTCCGTGATGACGAGCAAATTAATGCCAAATGTCACTTCAGCATGATCAAGACCCGGGAAGTGACCTCTGTCCCAGCATTCCCAGATACACTGGAGGTAGGTGGCCGGAAACAAGTCATCTGGGGAAATGCATATTTCACAGCTCCACAGAATAAAGGTACCCCAGCCAAAGACATATTTCTCTGCCACATTAAGGATAAAGTGGTGAGATGGCAAGCACGCTGGGTTTTTAAAGGATGAAATACAGCAAGGCTGTTTGCACACTGCCAGGCCCGGGGAGCCTGCTGGCCAGTCCATCCCATGGGAGGTGGATGGGCAGGGGGAGCGGATATCCTTCCTACTTACTCCAGATAAGTGGCAGGTAAATCTCAGGGGAGTCCTGGCTCAGGCATTCTCATTGGTAATTATAAATCTGAAAATTATGGTCTACGTTGGAGTGGAACAAAATGGACTGGTGGTCCTTCGTTTTCTCCTCTCTGTTTAAAGCCTGTATCACCAAGTCTCTGCAAAGCTATGAAAATCTCACCTTAAGGAACAAATTGGCTGGAGTCAACGGGATTCCTTAGGAGGAGTTTAATTGCTGTAAGGCTAGAGTAGATATGTTGTTTTTACCCCTCCTATGTCCATGCCCCCTTCTTCTGAAGATAGCTTCCCCATTCACCTCGGGACAACCCCTCCACCCCCAACACACACACACACACACACACACACACACACACACACACACACACACAGTGCACTTCTGGGGAACCTGACCCTAACTGCTGAATCAAGAGCTGAGCCCATCAGAAATGGGCACAACCACTGCCTCAGAGATGGCCGTGTACCTCGGGTTGGTCCAATCTGAGTGAAGCCCAGGCACTGGCTGGAAGTACTGGGAAGGGATAATCCCTCTTGATTAAGAGAACAGGGTGAAGCCTGGACTGCTGGCTTGCCATCATGTGGAAAATGACTGCCCAAAGGAGGCCCATGTAAACAAATCACAGCCAAGAGACGGACAGATAGCAAGGCCTGAAGAAACAAACCACCAAGTCCAGACGGGCTCAATGTTGCTTTTAGTTATCGTGTGATAGTTTTTCAAAAGCCCTCAGAGAATGATGCAAGTAGCTTCCCAGGCTCCTACGAGAATTACATCAACTCCCACATTTACGACCAGCAGGACAGGACACCCACAAACCACTTTTCTCTCCGCCTGCCATCTCCCCACAGCCCAGCCTGGCCTGTCCCTGAAGCAGTCCCAGGACCTATTAACCCCAGACCATCTGTCTTCTACTCTAAATACCACTCCCACAATGCCCTGCCCCTCCCCCTTTGTCCTAGGGGGCCAAATTTTGAATGCCCTCTTCCAATGCTTTCATCACATGATGCCTTTTGTTAAGGGAGATTTATGCCTGATCTGCCAGACACTGAGCATCTTGGGGACACGGGTGGTAACCAGAGGCAGCCAACTTAATCCACTCCCATGTAATCTTTGAATCCTCGGCACAGAGTTGGCCCCGAATGAAATGTAATTAATAAATAATAGACAAAAATGTATATATAAGGAGATCTTCCCAAACATACTGAAGGTCCCTGGAGAGCAAAAGTGATCTCCTATAGCCCTGAGTCCTCCAACAGGGCCAGGCAGCACACTCTGTACCCAATAGATGCTCAAAATACCTTTGTTGAATGAAGGTGGATATCCCACCACCACTAAAAAGCACTTCCAGGTTCACTTACATACAGCTGGTACTGAATAATGTACTGGGGAAGGTGGGAGGGAGGGTGTATACTCCCTATTTCTTGATTTCTTTAAGGCCTAATCAGATATGATGAGGCCTTGGGCTCTCCTGGGTCTTCCAATTTGCATTATTGATCTAAAATATAACTTACACAGGCGCATTTTGAATGCAAATGATCAGAATTGGTAGAGACAAACATAAGGAGTTACCACCGTGGTTCTACAAGACCCTGCGTTATATCGCTGTGGAACTGAAATACAACCATGTACAACACACTTTAAAAATTGTGGTATCGCAACTACGGCCCTCAGACTGAGATCTGAGTACTGGGGCTTCCACAGCCTCCCTTTTTCCCCAGCAAGTAGTTTCAATCACAGATTTTTCTAGATTTAGAAGGCCCAGTGGTTGCATGTAAAAAAAAAAGACATACTCAATTTAACACAAATAAAAGGCAAAACTAAGGGTGGGGCGGGAGATCATTATACAAGAAGAGTGGAATTGGGGTGAGTTTCTTTTTATTCTTTCATATAGTTATGACAACATCTTTTTAAATAGAAAGCACTCTCTCTCCCACCTCAGCCACCAATTACTGGATGCTGGCTCTCTTGGGAGATTTTATGAACAGGACACTAAGCAGACGTCCAGTTTTCTGCCAGTTAGACTTTCAAAAGAGAAGCCACAAACCCAGCAGAGCAAAGATCACAACAAAAAATGGCACTGCAGCAAGAATATCAACATGGACATCTTAGAAGCACAGAGAATCACCAAAGCGGTGAATCTGAGTTTAGCAAAGGTAAACTCCCAGAGAAGGGAGCCGGGAACTTCCTTATGAGTCATCCTCGTGCATACACCTTCAGTGCTAGGCTCTCCACAACCACTTTTGCTGCCGTGGGTAATGGGGAGAGTTACTGGACCACATGCATGAAAACGAGAAAGAAGAAAAAACTCAGGTAGAGCCATAGGCCAAAAGCAGGCCCGAAAGATGTCAACAATACAAAATGATGCCACTTCTATCAAAATGATGCTACTTTCTATGACTGCACTAGGAAGATGGTGGTGCTGGTGAAGGGCGGCCACACCTTCTCAGTGCATTCCAACTGTGAGGGGAAAACGCAGAGCACAAACCTCACTGCAAAGTCTAGGCTGTTGTGGTAACTTCTTTGATCCTTCATTCCCGCCCCTGGAAAACTGAGACAATTCCCCCCACCTCGTAAGAATGCTAGAATGAATCAACGAGGACCTACCTAGAGCACCAGCACCCAGGAGACATAAAATAAGTGGTAGCTATTAGTATAATCATGACCATCAGCACCATCAGCATCAAATCACTTAGGATCAAGGTTGACTTATGACCCTCCATCTGAAGGTTGACTATCACTCTATTAACATATTATAAATTCCAACTAAAATAGAACCATAAATGAACTAAATAGCCCAGAAATGAACTATGCCTCCATAATCCACACATTACCTAGGGATCCCCAGGAATTTATAATAAAGATTTACAGTCTTTTGACACTACTCTTTTAGACACCGAAAGTTTTATATCCAGAAGCTATTTCTACAATATGTCCTTGGGAGCTTTCTGCATGGGCGGGGTGGCGGGGGGGGGTAGGAAAGAAAAGTACCATAGCTAAGTTACCAGTGTGTGGTCAATCTTGACCTTTCAACTGGGTTTCGTTTTTTAAAATATATTTTTATTGATTTCAGAGAAGAAGGGAGAGGGAGAGAGAGATAGAAACATCAATGATGAGAGAGAATCATTGATCAGCTGCCTCCTGCACACCCCCTACTGGGGATCGAGCCCACAGCCCTGACCAGGAATCTAACCTGTGACTTCTTGGTTCCTGGGTGGATGCTCAATCGCTGAGCCACACCCAGCCAGGCCAACTGGGTTTCATTTTTAATTATGTTTCCTTATAAACAAACAGTATATTGTCATCCAGGCAAGTCCTCATTCTGACTAATCTGAGACTCCGTGGTATGTGAGGGATGCTAAGAAAGACTATTCCAAGTCTAATGTGGCCCACATGCTGTAGACTTGAAAAAGGGAAAAGAGGACAGACCCTGGCCATCCCTCTGGATGGAAGACTGTTAAAAATATGGCCCAAGAAGTACAATGGTTCCGCCCAGTGGAGAGTCAGGTTTCAGG
The DNA here is from genome assembly GCF_951640355.1 of Cnephaeus nilssonii. Classification (NCBI taxonomy): domain Eukaryota; kingdom Metazoa; phylum Chordata; class Mammalia; order Chiroptera; family Vespertilionidae; genus Cnephaeus; species Cnephaeus nilssonii. The sequence continues at coordinate 23,616,923 of NC_137091.1, read as the reverse complement.
TGTGACCCCGAATAAAACATTATTCTATACGAGGACATTTAAATGCCCTTCCTATTGCCCCAGCATGGACCAGAGATCCTGGAACTCTCTCAGCCTTTACGCAAAAAGCAGGAAGCTAGCTTGATATATGATGGAGATTCAACTTGGATAAGTGGAGACTATGGATCATTCATAAATAACAACAAAAGATCAGCAACAAAGACACCACCAATCCAAGTACAAACAGTGTGGAAGAAGAAATTCATGAGGCCCTTGAAAAATGTTCAATAGAATCATCCAGACAAGGAACCCCAGATAAGATCAGAATGAGGAAAGCTACATTGTGAGCCACAACAGGCGCTCATCTGGTGTCTTCATTAAAAGATGCTCCAAAGATTTATCAGAACCCACTGTATATCGTGTACAATAGCTACAAACACTTATGATTCACGGCAGCTGGACTGCATTCCAAAGGGGAGGAGGATCCAATTGGTCCTTTTGTTGTCTTCATAAAGGCGAAGAACTCAGTTAGGCATTGTAGGCAAAATACTGGTACCCAGGGTGAATATCCACTCTTTAAACATGTGGGGTTCTGCATTACTGAGACTCATTTCTCTCTGAGCCACACATGACACAGGCCCACAGCAAATAAAAGATGTTCCCATAGAATGAATCCAAGGTGAGCAGCCAAAGATGCACTACTGACAAGACAAAATGTGAGGGAGGCCACAGTTTAGTCGATAGGACATGGGACATACTTACCACGTGTACTCAAATGATTGACAGATAGTTCCTGCTTCCGAATGCTCATTAATTATGTATTAATAGCATCACCAGCTTATTTTAGAATCCATTATCTGCCAGGCGGAATTCTAATAGATATTTTTAAAAATCATGCATATTGTGGTCATTTCAATCACCATTGAAATAAAACACGATTTAAAAAGAAGTCACACTTCACCTATAAGTCCCAGAGAGGAATACAGAATTCTTGATGTACAACACAAAGATGACAGCAAATCTTTTCCCATGACTAAAGCATCAAGTTGACACAGACATAAAAGCCTGAGTTATCATTTGAAGGGATAATTTATATGAATAGCATGTGATATATGCCCTACAGTACCCAGAATAAATATAGATATAGCAATGGACAGCAATCATATGAGTAATATGTCTTTATCATTTCCTTTTTAAAGTAGTTTTAATCTAAAAGAAATAAAGCATTGCCAAATACACCACAGCGGGATAAAAAATAAAAAATAAAAAGTAGTACTAAATGCTCCCAAGAAATCTCCCAATTTTAATTAGTGTGCCAGTAAAATTAAATTTTCCCAATTTCTTATGCTTTTCAACTCACCAAAAATGCTAAACTTGCAATCTGTTATGCATTGAATCATAAGCTAAATACTCATTTCTTCGTATCCATGTTACTTACCAAGACCCAGCCCTTTCTGGAAGTTGAAAAGAGGTCAACTGTTCCCATGAAATTAAAGGTATTAAGGATCTCAAATGAGAAACACTGGTCATTTTGAAAACAGTTTAATTAACAACTGAGCAAAATCAGTTGGTCCATATAAGTGGATAAACAGAAAATTAAATAAAATAGGTGAGCCCACACTTAATGAAGCAACCTATTAACAAAGCTTTCATGTAAAAGCTAAACTTTTATTTTGTCACTGCTTACCAAGGAAAAGGATGGGCCCATATTATATTTTTTTAAAGTGCCCTCCAACTGGCCTAAAATTGATATGGTTTAATTATAAGCTTTGAAAGTATTCAATGAATGTTTTATCCCCATGATTAATGTAATAATGACTTCACACAATCCTAGTAGATAAATCTTGTTAAAATCCTACTTCTCCAAATGGCCAATTCCCTATTCAGAAAAAAAAAAAAAGCAAGAAAACTCACTAATTACCCATAAAATCTTCAAAATTCCTAAATTAGGCATTTAAATTCTCCTCAAGCTGATCCCTACTCACTGTCCTATCTCTTTGCACATCCCTTAGGACATAAGCTCCAAAGAGGGGCCAATTTTATTCCCTGCTGCATCCCTAATGCCTACACAGTGTCTAGAAACACTGAATTGCCACGCTTTGTTGAATGGCTGAACGAGCGTTGGAATGAATGCGGCATTACCTAGACCTGGGGAAGAGGGGCTCCTGCCCCAGTCCCCAACCTTTGGAAAACACCATATGTCAAACCCCGACAGAATAAATTTATTGGAAAACACATGGGTGCCTCCGTCCCTTGAGATGTGCTTCTGAGCATTGTTATGGTGTGACGTGTGACCCTAAACATCTACTCCCACAACTAAAGCTCGACAGGGCCCAGAAAATTGCGACTGTACATCTCTTATCCATGTCCTTGAAACAAAAGACCACCGTATCTGAATGCCCTGATGGTTAGGGGTGTGCTGCTCGCAGCATCGGAAATAGAAAATGTTTCTGGGTGCTAGGAGGATTTGAGTATTGTAAGCTGTTAGATAACAGAAAAGGCAAATTAATTAACTTGTCAAATCCTTTCTCCCAGATAGACTGAATCCGAAAGAATCTTGTATGATGAAGTATTATGTCCCAAAAGTAGAGAGTATCCGTTTTCTTGTGCTCTGATTCATGATTTGAGAGGCACTTACAGATTGTCAGATGTTATAAAAGGTGCACATGGCAGCCAAAGCTAAAACATTCACATCACTCTTAAATTTGTATATTTGCAGGACTAGACGTAATTTGCATAAAGCATGAAACCAATTCCCTTCATTGGCCACCAAAGGACATTCTGGGCTAGAATTACAAATTGTTCTATTTTTATAAAAAAATATGTGATATGATTTAATGAAAATTTTAAAAAATATATGCTTCAAGTTTAAATAAATATATGTACAGTTTTATAATCATTGATTGATAAAACCCATTTTTAATCCTCACCTGAGGATATGTTTTTATTTATTTTAGAGAAAGAGGAAGGGGGGAGAGAAAGAGAGAGAGAGAGAGAGAGAGAGAGAGAGAGAGAGAGAAAGAACTATCAATGAGAGAGAAACATCAGTCAGTTGTCTACCATATACACCCCAAAGGGGGATCAAACCCTTAACCAAGGCATGTGCCCTGACTGGGAATTGAAAGCACAACCTATAGGTGTACAGGTGATGCTCCAAACAACTAAGCCACCAGGCCAGGAAAAAACAAATATTTTATGACTCAATAAAAAGACAGATAATCCTTCACTATTGCTTTAGTTTTCATTTAAATTTTAATGGATAACTTGGAAATTTTTAAAAGAGAAACAACTTGAAAGTTGAAACAGTTTGAAATTTTCAACTTCTTACATTTATTTTAGTTTACATTTTTGTGAACTGCATAGTATTGTATGCTTTAGATCATCATAATTTAACTCAATTGTTAAATATTTTAAGTTCTAGTTTTTCATCACAAAAATAATACAGCACTGAACATAAATTTGTGGCTATATCTTTAAATATTTCCTTAAGATATTTCCTAGATTTGAAAATCCTACAAATGTTTTTGAAAACTTTGGATAGAAATCCCCAGATTAAACCTCAGGACTGAAATATTGAATTGTATTTCTCTCAAAGCCCCTGTGGCTCAGTTTGTTGGTCTTGGTCCCAAGTAAAAGGAGATTTCAGGTTCCATTCCAGGTCAGGGCACATGCCCATCGTGCAGGCCCCGGTAGCGGTTGTGCAGGAGGCAGCCGATTGATGTTTCTATCCCCCTCACCCTCTCCCTTCCCTCTCTCTGAAATCAATAAAAACTTTTTTTTTAAAAAAAAATTGGACTTCTTTCCCACAGTATTGAAAGTGACCACCTCTGCAATACTCCAACACTCTTAACAGTTTTAACATTGGTTAACTTTACATATATCAAGTTCAATACAGTTCCTATTCTAAATTGTTTCTTCCTTGCTAATAAACCTGAATATTTTCCAAATATTCACTAGTCATTTGAATGACACTTTAGAATTTTATAAATTATCCTATTATTCCTTGGGTGTTTTTATTAATTTTTAATTTTATATTGTTGATTTGTAGGAGCTGTTTATTTATTAAGCAGATTAAATATCTGAACAGACAGCTAAAAAATATCCTATTACTAATTCAAATACATAGGTACAGAAATAATTCAAGGCTGTGCTTCTTTTATTAATGTGGTGCTAAATTACTTTAGGAGTTCTCAAAGATTCTTATTTTTGGCACATTTGAGGGAAGGAATGAGACGTTCCCCCTGTTTCCATATGTGAACACCAGTAACAGTATTTGCAGGCCAAACACAAGCTGAAAGCAGACAGGGAAGTGAACTCTGTAAAGCGGAGATTTGTAGAGTGTGATAATGAGGCAAGTCGTTATGTTCTAACAGGTCTTAACTGTTCCATAAATGTTTCCTTTACCCTGTAAACTTTAAGGTCAAGATAATATGAGGAGCACTTAAAGCAAAGAGAAGCCATGTGGGCCTTGGCTAGGGATCATGCCTTCTGGGGAGGGTGAGGGAGGGGATCTGGAATACTCTTTAACTGCCGTAGGAACACATAAAAATATTTTTTCTCCTCCAGCATGGTTGTCCACGTTAGACGGAGAACTAACTTGGGCTGTATGGTTCACCTTCCAGGTAGTTCCTAGGAATTCCACAGCTGGGTCAAGCCCCAGAAAGGGTTTGTCTTATCCATCAAAGAAGACTCCTGCCAAGCAGACCGCACACTGGCCCACGCCATAGAATCTGACAGAAAACCTCACTTTGCAAAGAGAAAAATCATCTCCCCGGACATTTGGTTTTCACACCATCTGTGACATGTTAATACCAAAAAAAAAAAGAGCGTGCCATTATTAAATCTTCCAGCAAAACTATATTCAGATTATTGACATGATTTTGTAATCCTTTTTTAATCCCAGAAAATAAAGGGCTATCGCTACATGGTTGAATTTACTGGTACCTTAAAATAACAGTGGAATTTCCCCCCTCAGTGTTATTAACGCTATAATATGACTGGTTTCTTTTTGTACAAATATCTAATATACTTTTTAAAATTTCCTTCAAACAACATTAGCAAATGTGAAACCAATGGATTATTGGTTAGTGTCTAAAACATCTTAAATGTCACAAGCCATGCCTCTGAAACGAAATCGTTTCAATTACATGGAGGGTATTTCACTAAACAGGCAAGTCAGGACTCATAACTTACATAATTAACAACAGCTTTTCCTACTTCAGAATGGTGTACAATATGACTTGGAGTTACATATAGTTCTGTTTTTTCTAGAAAGCAAGATTTGTGGAATTTAAGATACAATGTCACTGATTTTTTTAAAAAAAATTTTTTGGGAGAATTAAAAAAGTGAAAATGTATTCATGTTCTGTTTGAAGAAAGAAAAAACAATCCTATGGCACAGGATGGTTATTCGTCCCAGGTCACCCAGCAGGTGAGGGGCTGAAAGATTCAGAATCGAAGTCTTAGAACGCCAAGAGTTCTCAAAGCTGTCCAATCACTTTCCCACCCCAAGCAGCAGAGCATGTGATAACTGTTCTAAATCTTTCCAAAAGAATAAAGAAGCTGTGATCTAATTACAAAGCCTCCCAATGAACAAGGAGAGGGGGTGAGAAAAAAAAAAACGTGTGTGGGCGACATCATTCTCTTCCTCAGTTTTAATTGCATGGTTGCAGGGGGCTGGGGGAGAGTAAACAGCAGTGCGTCCCACTGAGCTCCCTGCAGGTTCTCCTGGTAGGATTTGGATTCTTCCCTTGATTGATATGGTTTGAGACAGAGCCTAAGAGTCTTATGTCACTCAATCCCCACTTCCATTGCTGGGCTGGCTCAGAGGAGCCTGCACCGCCTCACAGGAGCTTGTAACTGTCAAAAGGCATTCCCCAAATCCATCAATACTGCCTGCTGCCAAATATATACCCTGCTGCTCCACAGGTTGCAAATATTTCAATCACTGTTCAGACCTGCAGCAGCATCTGAGCAAACTTGGAAGAAAACGCGTGCAGTGTGATGGCTTTATTTATCCTTCTAACATAAGAGAAACACACAGGCCTAAACCTTCCCTTTCCAAATATTTACTGGAAGATTAGAAAAACAACAGATGACAGCCATTGTGTCAGGCAAGAAGAATCACAAAAATCCTTCTTTAAACAATCTAGCAGCCAGATGAAGACCCCAGACCAGGAAGCCTGTGTGTGTTTAAGAAGTTCATGGGGCTGGCATTCCTTTGCGAAGACATAGAAAAGTCATGGGGTCAAGTTCAAAGCCAAATAAGTGCCGCATAGAGAGGACTCCCAGGGCCTCACCTGAAACAAATGTACCTAGATCTGATTCTATTAGTCAGAATGCAGGAGACCAGGGCTGTGCTGCATGGCTGTTCAGGTGGTGAACTGAACAATTCCATGGATCATCAGTGATATAGACTGCAGTGGAATGGAGCCTTCTGTAGGCGTGCAATCACGGATGACAGCCTGCAGGACTACAAGAGGGGCATGGGGCCAGTCTACCACTCACTAAGGTCCTACTCTGTTCATGATTCATTTTAGAACAAATCATTCATTCATTCATTCAAAAAAAAATGCTCATTGAATGCAAGTGGAATGTGAATCTCACTCAATCCTGCAATCACCTTTTGGGTAGTCACTATTCTTCCACTTAGAAAATGACAAAACTGAGGCCAAGAGAAGTTAATACAAGTGTCTGTGTGGGTCACAGAGTGGTGTGACTTCTGGGTCTGAGTCCAGTGCACGTCTCTCCTGGACTGAGTTGCCTGAGTCATTAGAGGAAACAGTCCCTTCCTCAGCAATAACTGTATGTTGAGTTCTCGGGCTGGAGAAGCAGGAAGGCAGGGTCAGGGAGGACGGAGGAGGGGCAGTGAGTCGGTGAGGACCAGTGGGGTTTATACAGCAGTGCTGGAGGTGACTGGAGGCAGTTTGCAGTCTTTTGCTCACCCTATTTGGGACAGGCATGAAGCCCCATGGTGTAGGTGACAGGGCCCGGGATTGGGAGTCAGAAAAACTGTGCTGACGTCATACTATGTAGCCTTGACTAAGTTACTAATTTCTCTGAGCTGTGAGTTCTTCACCTGTAAAATGGAAATAATAAAACCTCCTAGAGCTATTGTGAGGAGTAAATGTGATTATGGATTTATAGGGACTAGACAAACGTCTGGCTGTCATAGATGTTCAATAAACTGTGGGTAGCATCGTTGTTTACTGTTCTGGGATGCATGATTCTTGGTCTCTGGCAGCTGCAGGGTGCACATTTTCCTAAGTGGGGTGTGCACATGCAGGTAGAATTTGTGCTTCTCTTGTGCCTCCTCTTCCCCCAAAGGACATCGGGAGAGTAAGTGGGTCCCCACTTAGAAATATGACTTCTCTCCTCTCTACTTAAGGAACAAGGAGAGAGAGGTGACCGCAAAGGCTAATTTGTCCAAAGAATTTACATTTTTCTCTCTCGGCAATATAGCTTCTTAGCGTGCCCCAGGTTTTTAAATCCTTTCGTTTTATTCATGTATGCTTCTTTTTCCTGCACACTGTTTTGGAAGAAAACCTGAGAACTGTTCTATAGGCTCATAAAGACAGTGAGCCAGAAATGAGAAGGTGCCGCAGGAGGTGGGGGAGGGAGCGGAGACGGAACGTGCCAAGACAGTTATAACCTTATTGGTTATGGCAAATGTTAAACAGTCTAGAAAATCAGAGGCCTTGGAAAAGACTTGTAAAAACAACAACATGAGAGCTTCGTGTAAAGGCGAGGAACATGAAAAGGGAGGCCGTGGGTGGCATTTGAAACATGCTGGAGACGGTGCTGGAAGCACGCCCTGACCGGCGCTTACAGAGGGAGACTTCTTTAGAAGTCCCTCCCGTGGCCCGGCACAGGCAGGCCACGGTGCGGCCCGCCCGCCCGTGGGAAGGCTCAGGATTTTCAGTACCCTGATTGGGACTGAGAAATGAGGGGACTGCACCTGATGCTCCCCAAGAGGGCTCGGAGAAAGGGAAGTTGGACAGCTGCCCGAAGCAAGAGTCTAAGTGATGAAGTAGAAACAGCAGGTCTCTGAGCTAGAAGACAAAATGGATTTTTTTAAATAATCAAGATAATTCCTTTAAAAAAAAGATCATCCTTCATGGAAGACATTGTTTTTTTAAAAAAGACTGTCTCATTGAAATCTTTCAAGAGCGAGCCTAGCTGAAGTGAGAAAGGTTGACCAGATGTCCCGAGTGAATGGCTCCGTGGATTAGCTCTGCATCTGCCCAACATCTGCAGGGTAATATGAAAATGCCTGGTGAGCTACTCTGAGGGAGAGCAAGGGCAGAGCCGGAGTCCGCTCCCAGCCTTGCATGGCACTCTGTGTTCACAGAAAGCGTGCTCCAAATTTCGCCACCTTAAATTTCTCATTCCCAAGCCACTATTGCATCACACCTACAGTTAGTCTCTTGGGTTGTATTTTTTAAATTCCTTCTTAGTGAAAGCAACGTTGTTATGGTACTCTGTGCCTATTTAAAAGGAAAATAAAGTTTTCTGTTTATGAAGTTAAAGACCTTATTTCCCAGGCTCTTAGGAAACCTATGGAAGACTAATGTGAATCAATGATTGAACCAACAACTGCTCAGACACATTCATGAAATCATAGTGTCCAGGAGTCAGAAGAAGATGCTCCCAAGGGAGCACAAAAGTGTGAAACACTGGGCAAATCCTGGGGCACAATGATGTTTCACAATCTCAGCTCTGCCCCTTACCGACCCTGTGATCTTGAGCAGGGTACTTAGCTCTTTAATGCACCAGGTTCTTTAACTATAAAATGAACACAATTATAACATCTAGCCATGGAGCTCACATGAAGATTACAAGTCAAAACACATGCCAAACACTTAGGACAGGGTCAGAAAATAAGAGTTCCTATGTATTATGCACTATGATTATGACTGTTATCATTACCATCATTAATGAATTACTAGTTTCTGACAAGCTAACAGTGTTATGTGATAGAAAGACTATGTATGACCTTAGGAATGTGACCTTAAGCAAATTACTTAATCCTTTTGAACCCCAATTTTCCCTCTTATAAACAGGGAGAATGGCAGGGATCTCGTAGGGATTAAAGGACTCAAGAAAATAGATGCCAAATTTATCTTTGCTCTCTTACGAAACAGAGCTGGAAAATTTAAACAATTATTCAGATCTAAACAGAGGGTAGGGTCCGACATTTATAAAGGGCTTTTGTAAATAGATGATATTACTGCCACTATTTGCGTTTCTATCGGCCCCTATGCTGAATAATCAATAATAAATGTTGTTTAAACAAATGGTGTAATTTTCCAATCTGTGTTGTTCTAAACCGACCTTTACTCCTCATTGCCATTTATAACGCATGCATAATTCATTGATGAAGCAGGAGAAATAAGGATGCTTGGCTAAGTGGCCCTTTTTGGGTTGTTTTTGATGATTTGTTATCACCCTATAAATAAAACAAAACGTCATTGTAAATATGTATTGTGTTATCTAGGGGTATATTTAGTGGGTAAAATAATAAAAGCTAGCTTGCCTCTCCTGGAAATCTCAAGGTATAATTAATTGCTGGTAAGATTTATTCTAGAATTTTAGAGCCCTAAAGTAGAAGGAAAAATAAGGCCACCGTCAACAGAAATGCTAAAAGAAATGCCTAAAGGGCAGAGCCATTTGCCATTTGCAGGAAGCATTTGCTGGTGTCTGGGAGGCAAAGCGGGTGATCCAGATGGTATTTTTGTTCAGGTAGAGAGGTGTGTGTGTGTGTGTGTGTGTGTGTGTGTGTGTGTGTACATATACATGCACTTTTTAATAAATCAAGGAGTTTACAGAGCTATCTTCTGTCAACTTTAACTCCTGTGTGTTCTTTGTTCAAATTCACACCTACATATCCTCCTGGACAAAAACGTTAGTGTACACATATGCATGGATTCACACTTAAAGAGATACTCAGCGCAGATGAAGAGCTTTCAGAGCTGGCTTCCCTAACTCCGACTCTGGTCTGCTATCTGTTCCCCGCACACACTCACGGTGCAATAAACCCTTTCAATATGGGAGACAAGAGCAGGACGCTCCTCTGTCCCCAAAGGGCACCTCTGTGTGCCCCCTCAGATCATAGCTGACGACATGTCGATGAAACGGTGCTTGCTCTGGCCCCGGAGATCAAAATGAGGGCTTAACCTGCAATTTACTCTACAAGTCCCATGACACTTGCCAGATCTGAAGACTTCATTCTAATCTTCCCTGCTGAAAAAATAATCAAATACTCCAGCAAAGATGTATTGACAACTCTTAATTAACCATGCTAATGGGGGGAAGCAAGAGCATGGATAAATGAAATCCACACATAACCTAACACCTTCATTTACCCATTAATTTCCACGTCTCCTTCACTAACCCTTGCCAAGGGGGCCAGGATTAATAGATGCTTTAACAATAGAATTACTCGATGTCTATGTCTGCACCATACCAGTCATTTGTGGGACAAGCTAACAAGCAAAAATCGTGGCCCAGGACATCATGTGCTGCAAAGGTGTTTGGTGGTAATGTTTTCTGATCCTTTGGGTACAAGTAAATAAAATTTAGGCAGCTTTTAGAATAGAGTTAGCTGGAATTGTCTTGCAGCAATAGAGGCTGATTTGATGGGGACTTTCTGGTTCCCTAGCTGCTATCATTGTTGCTCCTCAAACAATTAGATGGGAAGGAGAGGAGGCATAGAGACAGGGGCCCCCATGTGTGCAGAGTCAGACAGTTGGTGTTTTGTAATGAGCGGCTGATTGCCATGGACCATGGGAGACCTTGGATGAAAACTGGGGAAAGAACAAAAGTAGGCTTCCTCTTTCTTCTTAAAACATCTGGCATAGCCACCCCGGATGGCAGGAGTCGGATGTGGGACCTTGGGTAAGTCATCCCATCCATCTGAGCCTCAGCTGCCCTGGTCATCTCTGCACCTCCACCCTGCCAGGCCCAGCATGGGCACCCAGGGAAGCCACCCTTACAATACTAATAGCTTCACACTTCGATCACCACCAGCTGGTCAGGCACGTTCCACGGACCATCTCGTTCCATCTTGACAACAAAATGTTGTCTGTTCTTATCCCTGTGTTACAGGGGAGGAAGCAAAGGCACAAAGGGACCTAAGTCACTTGCCCAGAATTCCAGGCTAGGAAGGAACCAGCTGAGAGCCAAACCCCGGCCATCAAGCTCCAGAACAAGCTCTTAGCCGCGACACTGCCATGTCTTCGCTCTCTCCCCATCCTCAGGCAGACACTGCTCCGCGCTCTGAGTGTGTTTTCTCGCTTGATCCCTGCATGGCCCTGTTAGTTGGAGATTACTACTTTATACAAATGAGAAAGCTGATCTTGGACAGAGAGGGGCAGTGATTACCGAGGTCACCAAGGAAGTGCAGGTCCGTGCCCAAGGCCGGGCTGCTCTCCGGATGAAAGTGAAGGCTCACCTGGAGCGGGTCTGCATCCCTGTGTCTGCAGCTGCTCGCTGGGGACCTGGCGTCAGCCCTCTGATAACTTTAGGACTTTATTACTTTCTGAATTCCCTTTGCTCAGCTCACTCGCCCCTTCCTCCCATTTTCCCCTTCTGGTGCCCCTCCTCCCCACCCAGGCTCGCCGCCCCCACCCCACAGCCATCTCGGCTGTGAAATGTTTGTGGAGTGTTCACCATTCAAAAGCCGCATCCCAGTTTGCAGTTTGTAATTCTTGGAAAGATTGGGGCCATGTAAATAATCAAGCCCCAAATGTTGTTGGAATGATCATTTCGGTTCATCTGCGTTTATACAAACACATTGCCCATGGTCTGGTGTCCCCACCTGCACTATGTCAAACTCCAGATGAAGTTCAGAGGAGAGTGCCAGGCTCCTATCCCTTGTCACCTTGTCACCAGCGAGGCTGCTGCACAGTTTAAAAACTCAGCCCCAGCTTCTCCTGAAAACGTTCTGGGCCTGGTCACATCCTAAAAAGTAAGGGGGCTAAGATAACTCTGGATTTACATTTCAAATACAAGCAGAAACTCGCATGAGAGCAACTGTGGCCTGCACTGGAGGCAGGGACGGTCCTGGTGCGTGTTCCTGGGAAGTGGGGCGGCATTAAGATAACTGATCCCCGTGACATTTTACAAAGTGCTCAGCACGGTACACGAGTCCCCGGAGGAAGCAGGGTGAGGCAGCTTCCTGGACCGCGTGAGGCAGCTCTGCATTTATGCCTGGAGCTCTGCAGACAGACTCCCTGGATTCAAATCCACTCCCCCCCAAAGATGTAGGAGCTTGGGAATGCTCTTAACCAACTCCATGCTTGCTTGTAGGAAAAAACGGGCCTACTAAGGGTACCTGCCTCAGAGGGCTGTTGTGAGCTCGGGCTGCAAATCCACGTAAAACATTGCGCACGGTGCCGGCCTATAGCAAACACTACATGTCAGTAAAGAGCATCACCGCTGCATTGCACAGCTGGTGCTTCGTGTACGTCCCTCCATGACATAGGCCAGTGCTCGGCAAACTCATTACTCAACAGAGCCAAATATCAACAGTACAACGATGGAAATTTCTTTTGAGAGCCGAAAACCGACTTCTGCGCATGGGCCACGAAGTTTCAATTGCACTGTACGTGTGCGCCCGCACGTGGTCTTTTGTGGAAGAGCCACACTCAAGGGGCCAAAGAGCTGCATGTGGCTCGCGAGCTGCAGTTTGCCGACCACTGACATAGGCCTATGCCTTGTGAGACGCGCACGTCAGCCTCCACGTTACAGAGGGCTATGATGTCCAAGGCTCGGCTTTCAGGTGGGTTTCTGCTTGTAAGGGACCTGCTTCCGAACATCTTCCGCAAGGTATGACCCCCACATCCACGCCCATGTGGGAAGGAGCATGGCTGTGTGGGCATAGGGGAAGGGGCGGAACCCACAGCCAGAGGGGCACAGGGAGGACCAGAAGAGCATCCCTAAAACACTGGTGGGATCCAGGAACCAGCCCACGGCCACAGAGGCAGGGGTGGAAAGCTCACAGGATCCCCAAGGACAAGGCAGAATGAGGGTCTGAGCGGATGTAACTTCCCCGAGGAGGAATTTCGGTAGAAACGTGGGTCCAGCGGGCACAGGCGTGGGCATAGGCCCCGTCACCGTCTGCACCCACACATTCCCTCCTCTCTTAAACAGCAACTTCCTTCAGGGTCGGGAGTATATCCCAAGAGGCCCTAATGGCACCTTTGCACCCGGGGGGAAAAATGGGGTGGTGGGCAATGGAAACTAGGTCCACTCAGGGTGCGAGCAATAAATGGGTGCATTTCATAGAGAATTTAGAAACACTCCTAAAATTGACCAAAGTCTGGCTCTTTTTATCATCACCATGTTCGGCAATTCTGAACAGTGTCCATGAAGACATATCCCTCGCTCATCACCACCACCACCCCATTGGCACCCCTGAGTTCTGCACACTGCACTCACTAAACACTCCGAAGGACTGAACCTGATAAAAGGGGGCGAGGGAAGAGCAGAATTCCTATTAATTTCTGGGCAGACATCGTATCAACAGACTGACATTTAGATTTACAAAACACATCTTTCAAGGAAAAACCATGCCCTCCTTTCTTATGTGAAATAACACATCCACACACAAGACCCCAATGGCACCGACAGACATTGCCACAGGCTGACTGGAGACTTGACATTTCCTAATTCTGTGGCTACAAAACTCACAAGGGTCCTAGGATTCCTTTCCCTTCTTCAGGAGCCCTGGACAGACCGTGAATACCCCCTCATCAGCTGGCCAACTGCTCACATTTACAGACGGGACCCCAACACCCCACCCACTGCCCTCGGAACAAGATTGCAAGAACAGACCCCCTGAGTGACGGTCAGAGGGCGCTGGCTTGGGAAGAGGCAGGTGAAACTATTAAGAAATCAACGTGGGCATTTAAAAGCAAAGCCCTTTCCACGTCGGAGAAGACACTTCACTATTCATCTTGCTCCCTGACTCCGCTTCACCAAGTTGATGGAAGACGGTTTAACTGACATAAAAACCAGCTCTACGTGAATAGCGGTGATTGATGGAGCCATTCCCAGCATCAGCCAAAAAAGGGCACTCACAGATGCCTCGGGCTTCCTGTTCACTGTTTTATGAAGGGACTGATACTTCTTCCTCCTCTTGTTTAAAGAATAAATTAGCAGAACAAGTACTTTCAAAAACGGAATATTGTTATACTGAGATTTTAAGAAGCAATGGAAGGCCTTTGGAATGTTAGCGTTTGTGTGAGGGCCGTTAGGATGGGGAGACCAGGGTTCTATAGGGCTCTTTCCACAGGCCACTGTTTGGTGCCAGGCTACTGGATTTACCCGGGTTGTCTCGAATTCCATGTAATAACAAACTACCCTATAAAGTAGCCTCACCAATAAACACAGTGTCTCAGCAGCAGCAGAAAAAAATCCAGACTTCGAGGGGAGTCTTAAAAACAACGCACAGATGCTCCAAATGAGCCGTGAGGAAGCAGAGGAGGGAGGAGACCATCTCCATAAAAATGAAAATTAGGAAGGGCAGATTCGTAGGACTTGCGCTCACGTGTAGACCCTTTCAACGCGGGACAATGATCCATTTGCAACACGGTGCCTTATTCTGCGGTGTTTCTCAATAAGGAATGGAAAAGAGCCGAGGTTTCAAAAGTGTTCACATTCTGAAGTTTTGTTCTTTCTGGAGCGTGGAAGGTCTCTTCCCAGCCTTTCTTCCTTCTTAGTTTGAAGAAGGTTAATTATGACTGGGATTTGCGCAGTGTCCTGGCACTTGAGACTCAGCCATTGTCGAGAAGAACATTGTCCGGCGGCACTGCAGAGACTAACTTTGGAAGCATCCAAATTTGGAACGCCTTTTCAGAAGCCTCGGGCCGTGTCCAGGTCCTGGCATTCTATGGGATGACAAATACCCACCCCGCTCCCACTTGTCTTTGAAGATGTGCACATTAGCGAAGCATAAAATCCACTTGACTTTTACAATAAAACAAGCCGGCTCTTTAACCCAGCTAGAATAAGTACTTCTATCACCGTAGCACATCCAAAGGCCCACTTATTGCCACGCTCTCCCTGACGCACCAGCCAAACCCTCAGTATTCTCAATCACACGGTATGCTTCGGGCCCAAGTTGATATGATTCTGGAGTTTTCAAGTGTTTGCAACCTGGACCTAGACATTCTATTTGTGGCAAATCAGTCTTACAGAAATCATCTTACATGGGAAGTGCTTCAGGACTAAAGATGTTCTTGCCCTGGCTGGTTTGCTCAGTGGTTACAGCATCAGCCTGGGGACCAAAAGGTTGCGGGTTTGATTCCCAGGCAAGGGCATGTATGGACCTGGGTTGCAGGTTCCCCAGCTCCGGCAGGGGCCCTTTCAGGAAGCAACTAATCGATGTGCCTCCCTCATATTGATATTTCTCTCTCTCTCTCCCCCCAACTTCTCTGTACCTTACACTCTCTCTAGAAATCAATGAAGAAAATATCCTCGGGTGAGGATTAAAATATATATTTTTTCTTGGCTGTTTAGCAACAACCTAAAACTCCAGTTAGGAGGAGAATGGGGAACTGAAATCATGGTTCATCCGGGCGGTTTGCTTTCATGCAGCCACTCAAAGCACCACTTAGGCCTGTTAGAGCAACTGGGAAGAGGGAATCTGTTATCTATGTAGCATGACGACCACTATGTTAAAATGATCTCTGGAGTCTGGGATGGCAGGAGGAGAATTAGTGAAGAATTAATCTGTGAGGAAAGCTATTGCAAGTGTATGTGCTGCAGTTACAGCAAAAGAGTAAAACAAACAGCCCGCGCATCTGAAAGTGCATGTGGAGAATGTGCCACCATGCTGGGAGTGGGCACATTGGGTGACTCTTCTCTCTCTGTCTCTTTTTTCAAATTTTGTGTAGTTTCCACTCTTTTAATGAGGATGTCTTCTTTTATATAGCAAACTGCTAATTGTAAGAAGAAATGTGTCAGATGGCCACTAGACTTATGGGCGTGATCACTTTATAAATTATACAAATGTCCAATATCCCGTGAACCCTGAGCCGTTTTAGAGACCAGGCTAATCCACCGGCCGCATCATTTCTGTCTTGCTACTTCAGTCCCCAGTCACCGGAGAGCTTTTCAACTTTTAACATGATTCTCAGAGCCACACAGAATTGGGCATTAAATGCTGGCGAGAACAAAACAAACCTTGTCATTTGCAGGAGGGTAAAAATCTAAAAATCTTATCAGAATCCCAAAGGCCAACCTGCTACTTTCAACGCTTCATAAAAACTTTACCTTAAGAAAGTTTCGTTTTGCTTTCTTTCACCACCCTCAAAAGCAAAACAAAAACAAACCAAAACAAACCTGAGACTAATATAATATTGTAGGTAATTGTAACTGAAAAATTAAATAAATAAAAATTTTTAAAAAGAAGTAAAACTCCAATAGGAAAAAAAAAGAAAAAGAAGAAGTGTGCTCCCTTTAGCTCCTATGAGAATTCATTGCGGGCCTGCGTGTTCTGGATCCACGCGCTTCACGCACATGAACCTGACGCCCAGGTCAGAAGCCTCCTCTGCTCTGAATGCGCATGGTGACGCCAAGCCCTGCGGGAGGCACGGAGGGGACCCCTGACGGGAATGAGTTTCTTCCAGGATTCACTGCTGCGTTTGCTCATCGCACTTAATCCTCCTAGAGATGGTCACTCAAAAGGACCCGGCATAGTGACCTTACCACTGACAGGGCCGGTGTGGTGGAGACAGGGGGCAGGAGAAGCTGGGGGATGCCGTGTGGCAGAGAGAACGGGTGGCAGGGCTGGGGGTGGCCTCCTAGTCCTGACACTCGCAACTGAGTGACCTCAGACACGTTGCCAAGCCTCCAGGGTCTCCATTTCCTCCTCCTCAACAGGAGTCATCATAGATAGCAAGGAGTTTAAATGAGGCAATACATGAAATGCACCATAAACATCAACTTCTCATCATCCATGACCCCTAAAAATATAACTGGCCACTTATATGTGCCAGACACTAAGCTAAGCACTTTTTTGTTGTTGTTGTTAATCCGTTTCTTTCTTCTTCTTCTTCTTCTTTTTTTTATTTTTTTGCTTTTTTTGTTGTTGTTGGTTAATCTTCACCCGAGGATATTTTCCCATTGGTTTTTAGAGACAGTGGAAGAAAGAGAGAAAGACATAGAGAAACATCGATATGAGAGAAACACATCAATTGGTTGTCTCCTGCATGTGCCCCAACCAGGGCCCGGGCCGGGGAGGAGCCTGCAGCGGAAGTATGTGCCCTTGACCGGAATCGAACCCAAGACCCTTTGGTCTGCAGTCCGACGCTCTATCCCCGGAGCCAAACTGGCTGGGGCAGCTAAGCCCGTTATATGCTCTTTCTCCTATAATCTTCCTGATATTATTTAATCCCCATTGGGAGGATACTGTCATTATCTCCTTTCACCCTTGAGGACACTGGGGTTTCCAGAGATGAGGTTGCTTGCCCACCACACACACCTGGGAACTGGGACGCCAAGGCTGAGCGCCAGAGCAGATGTCCCACCACCTTGGACACCCGCCACCTGCTGAGCCACAATGAGGCTCCTTCTGAGGAGCAAGCCGCATGGAAATCAAACTGTAGGGTGTAGACTTCGTCAAGAACAAGGGCTTCCAAAATCTGAAACGCAATAGAGCATCCAGTGGTTTCCCTGAAAGAAGGGGCCTGGGGTTGGGGGGAGGCTGGTATAGGACTTGAATTTCCCTTTCTCCTTCAGAGGATGAGTTTCTGCATCCACTCTCTCCTGTCCCCCAACTCTTATAGGGCCTACAGATGGGACAAGGGTCGAGAATGAAGCGGGGAGCTCAGAAGGTCACCCTGCCCACCACCCCGCTTTTTAACAAACCCCCTCGAGCCCTGGTTCCGTGTCTCCCTCACTCAAGGATTTATGTCTCATTTTCAGTGGAATGCTGCATTTGGTCAGACCACGAAGAAAAGTCCTCATTAGAAACTAGGAAATGTGTGGAAAGAGAATTATTTACCCAAGGCAGCGCTCAATCAGTGTTGCCCGAATATTTATTTAGCCCACACACGGAGAAGTTGTGTTAATGTTTGCCAAAGAATGTAGCTTTATAAAGTAACTGGGTCAGAAAAGACAGCATATCATTTTACAAATAACTTTAAAATTGCTTAAGTTAAATGGCCAGGCTCTGTCAGGTTTGTCTTTTCAAAACGCTGCAGAAACAATATCCAGAATTATGTCTCATAAAATACAGGTATCACAAAGTGGCTGTTTAGCCCATTAAAGAAAATGGAGAATGAGATCTGAATTATTTCTTCCCGAGGCAGAAGCAGGCAGAGTCACTAAAATTATGTGAGGCCACCATTGCGATGCTTCACGTCTGCAGGGCAATGAGGCCACGGCTCCTGCACCAACACTCTGCTAGGAGGGCTGCCGTTTTCACTCAACAATGACAGGAGCTCCATTTCTCAGCCCCAAACCTAGCGTGGCTATAGGGAATTCACCCAAAATATTGGCTTTGGGTTTATCAGTGGCATTTGTCTGCCTCGAAAAGCCCCGTGAGAGAGAGGGCTAGTGACACTGAGGGAGAAGACTGCCCCAGGCAGTTTACTTAATGGGTGCGAAGGTAAGCGATGACAACCTGGGTGTGAATCCTACTGTGCCCTCTAAGAGGGGCAATCTGAGCAAGGCTGCCATATTGATCATTAGTAGTCACAGCAACAGTAATGGCAATAATGACCAGGGCAGACACGGATGAGGCTCATGGGCCCTGATCATAATAGAGGAGGAAAGTGGAGGGGGAAAGGAAGGGAAAAGGAAGGCTGAGAGGGAGAAGAAAAAAACACAACAACAATTACAATAGCAACTGACCTTTATCGAGCACTTGCTCGTGCTGGGAACATGCTACCAATCTATGGAAACAGTGTGGCAAATATCAATGGTATCTTCATCCTAAATGTGTGTAGGTCGCAAAGTCTTCATCAGTCTAGTGGGGACACCGCTGTCCCCCAAAGGCCGTGATGGTGGAATGCAGTGAGCAGGGTGAGAGTCGTGGCCCATGAGGCTGAAGCAGTAAGCAGGCAGCTAACTAGGTTAAGAACATACTCATCGAGATGGATGTCACTAGGTTAACAGGTTCCCAAATCATAACTTGCCCACTCGAGACAAAGGGGTATGTGCCTGACACTAATTCATTCTAGCCTCCCTGACCTTCAGCTAGCTCGCTGCTGCAAGTTCTGAGGGCAGTCAGCACACAGTCCCACTTACTCAAATGTCTTCCCAATGGAATAGGGAGGACACCGCCTTAGAGATTCCTATACCACCAATGCCCAGCCAGCCCAATGCCTGTCCCTAGAGGGTGCTTAGTAATTAAATGTTTACAAAGAAGAAATGATTAAGGCCATGAGATCTCTGCTTTGGAAAGACAGCGGTGAGGGCAGGAGGCTGCTGAGACTCCTGGAGATTGTAGATAAAGAACAAAGACTCCACGAACTTCCTTGGGGAAACGAGGTGTATGAATTTCCGGTGGCTGCTGTAACAAAGCACCACAAACTGGGTGGCTTAAAACAACAGAAATTTGCTATCTCACAGTTCTGGAGGCCAGAGGTCTGGAATCAGCATGTTGGCAGGGCTGGTTCCTTCTGCAGACCCTGAGGGGAAACCATGCCATACCTTGCACCCAACTTTGGGTGGGTTGCTGGTGATCCTGGGTGTCCCTTGGCTTGTAGATGCAACACTCCAACCTCCACCTACATCTTCACCTGGCCTTCTCCGTGCCTCAGTGTGACCTCTTCTCTTCTTACAAGGACAGTGGTCTTGGACGTAGAACCCACCCTCCATCCAGGATGACTTCATGTTGAGATCCTAACTCATTAATTACATCTACGAAGGCCATACTTCAAAATAAGGTCACTTTCTGAGATTCTGGGTGGGTATGGATGGGGGCGGGGGGCCACTACTTAACCCTCTGCACTAGGACTCAGCAGCTTGCCCACGTTTAGAGTTTCTCCCTCCCTGTACCTGCCCACGAGGCTCAGAACTAGAGGGTGGCTTCATGCTCACGGACTTTGTGAAAGTGGGAGGCAGGTGTCTTGTCCCAATCCATGGCGAGGCTTAAGAAAAAAGAGAAGGCAGCTCCAAAATCTAGAGCAGTCAAATCGCTAAAGCCTTCGGTAGAAAAGGGCAGAGGAATGCAGGGCCTGGGGAGTGAGGCCTGCAGGACCCCCACACACACTGTCATACCCACCCCACAAGCAGGTAAGCATCAGGCCTGGGCCCAGTCCTCTAGTCTCAGCCTGAATGAGGTTCTTCCTCAGGGAGACAGGAGCATCCTTGCTTTCCCTGCCCTCACCCAGGAGGATGGGAACCCCACCTTCCCCAGCCTCCAAAGGGGTCATGCAAATGGCTTAGACCAAGAGATGTAGCACACTCTGAAGTCTCGCTGGGCCAAGCTGCAGGAAGCTGTGGGCAATGTAGACCTGGGAGGCCGTGGGGAAATGTGGTGAATAAACTATGTGAATCAGAGGTCAGCGCCAGACACACTGGGCATTTGAGGAATAGACATGTGTGCCCACTGGGAGGCACAGCGGATATGTGCCCGGGTTAGACAGGACACCCTGGCATCCAGTAGGCAACAGGGAGTCCATGAAAGGCATAAAGACATGCAAATCTGCAGGTCTTGGGGGCAGGAGCGCCACAAACAGGGTGCCACTGTCCCTGCTATAAAGGTAATTTGATGCACAGACTGCATATTATGAAATACCCCCCACGGGGCTTGGGGTTATGTCCTGTAACAAACACATTTATATGTCTGCAGTGAAAATATGATTATTCACAGTAGAGAACAAAAACAGACATGAAATCAGTGAGGGTCAGGTTTCGCCACCAAATGAGTTTGCTGTAAACTTACAAAAAAAGTTTGGTTGTCAGAGCTTTATAAATGTTTTGAATAGCGAAAAAGGGGACTGCAAGTGGGTATTTAGGAGCCTGAATCTACGCATGTTCCTAACCAAGGCAGCCTCGTGCCCGAAGGGAAAGTGTGGGGTGAGGCTGGGATGGATGCCCAGCAAGGGTCAACCACCACCCTGCTCCACACAGCTCCATCTTGTACCTATTTTATAAATCAGGCTTCTCCCAACAGCTTTAGTCTGGTTAAAGAATACAAAATAGCCTAGAAATTGCTGCCCTATTACAGGAGTTGATAATCTACAGTATTTACTTATTTATTTTTGTAAAGAGCCATACAGGCCCTGCCAACGGCATGGCTCAGTGGTTGAGCATCGACCTATGAACCAGTAGGTCAAGGTTCGATTCCTGAGTCAGGGCACATGCCTGGTTGTAGCTCAATCCCCAGTTGGGGGCATGCAGGAGGCAGCCAATCAATGATTCTCTCTCATCATTGATGTTTCTGTCTCTCTCTCTCTCTCTCCCTCCCCCTCTTCCTTCCTCTCTGAAATCAATAAAAATAAAAATAAATTTTTAAAAGAGCCAGACAGTATATATTTTAGGCTTTGTGGGCTGTGAGGCAAAATTGAAGAAATCATGTAGGTACTTAACATAACAAGAGATAAAACAAATTTTTACATATTCTGATTAATGAAATTTAAAACGTTATTTATAAAACACTGAAATAGAAATCTCATGTAATTTTCATGTATCATGAAACAATACTCCTCCTTTTTTTTTTCCTGATCATTTAAAAATGTGAAAACTATTCTAAGCTTGCGGGTGGAAACCACAGAGGTACAGGTCCTACTGAGTGGGCAGTAGGTTGTGGCTGCTGCTCTAGGTCCTTCCTGGTCAAGCAGGGTCCAGTCCCAGAGTGGACCCACTGGTGACCCCTGAAGTGAAAGCTGTGGCTGGGTCAGAGGAATACAAAGCTGATGGCTTAAAACAGAGGTCCTCAAACTTTTTAAACAGGCGGCCAGTTCACTGTCCCTCAGACCGTTGGAGGGCCGAACTATAGTTTAAAAATAAAAAAACTATGAACAAATTCCTATGCACACTGCTAAGTCGGCTGTTAAGCAGGACAGGCAGCGGCGGCAAAAACACCCGGCGGGCCGGATAAATGTCCTCGGCGGGCCGCCCGTGGCCCGCGGGCCGTAATTTGAGGACCCCTGGCTTAAAACAAGACACTCCCCACCTTTGACTTACAAGTCACTTTAGGGGCAAGTGCTTCCTTCTCAACTTTTCAAAATCTAAATAAATACCAAATGTGGCAAGAGCCATAACTTAAGAAAACTACTTTCCTTAAACAGATGCTTCCTTTCCAAAAAATACTTTTATAAAGAAGCCTACTGCAACATCTTTACCCTCTTATACTGGAATGATTATACAGCAGGCTATAAACTTCTTATTTGCATTGCGTGTTGTCAGTAGGTGCCATCGTCAATCTGAATCATATTAACAAATGCCCTAGGAACATAAATCACTCCAAACGGAACCATCCTAGCAGTCTCTGAAGGCTGACCGCGAGCTCAAAAGTCCAGGCAGAAGACAGATACCACCATCAGGGGGCAGTCTAGCCATTCCCAGATTCCAGGACACGCTTGGTGCCACATGTGTATTTGAGCCCATGTTAATCACCAAGAGTATGCATGCTTTTGAATATACAGGTTCCAGGGTACACTAATGTCTTATCCTGCTTAAGCCAAGAACATGCAATAACAGATTAGACAAACCCTGAATTAAAATGTACAGTCCACCCTCAAAAAGGGTTGGAAATATTTACAGGGAAAGCACATGTGCATAAACTACTTAAAGGCAAACCCAGTGTTTGAAATGGCAATGTGGAGGTGTTCCCAACATGGAAAGGGAAAACCACAAAATGACCTTTAAAGCTCTGAACGTGTCTGCCAAAAAAGCAAGGCCAACTGACAAACTGAAAATCAAAAGCTTTATAAAAACATCTATTCTCCAGGGGCCTCAGATCTAGAACAATCCCCCCATCCTTTGAGCGTAAGGAGGTCAGGAACAAAAATAGCATTTACTGAGATCTTACTCTGATTACTTCATCGAACATTTTCAATAGCCATGCTATGAACTTATTTTCATCCCCATTTGCCATAAGAGCAAACTGAGGCATAGAATTCTAATTAACTTGCTCAAGAATCAGGTCTGAGGTTCATAATCTGTGTTCTGCATGCTAGAACCTAATAAACAAACAAGCCCATGGATCAAATATGCCCACAGCCTGTTTCTGTAAATAAAGTTTTATTGGAACAGAGCCATCCATTTATGTATTCTCTGTGGCTACTTTCATGCTCCAATGGCTGAGTAAGTAGTTTTGACAGAGACTGTACAGCCCTCAAAGGCAAAAACTATTACTCTCTAGCCCTTTGGAGAAAAATGCCATGGTCTAATCTTTTGTGGGTACCTACCATGCTACAAGCCCTCTGCTGGGGAAGCACCTCGGCTCACAGGCTCCAATGAGGCAGCATCCCAGACAGTCCTTAGATGCTGGTGGCTCCAGGACCTCCTCCCCGTGACCTTGACCGTGCGTCTGGACAATGAGAGCACTCGTGATGTAAGTACAGCCAATCTAGAGGTGACCTGAGACTTTGTCCAAAAGGCACAATGATGACAACATTGAACCAATCAGATTCACTCCCTCTGAGAGTTTGAAGGAGGCAGCTGAGAGCAGGAAGCAGGAGCAACACGGCATAAGGAGGAGAGCAAGACTGTGAATCAGCTGAGCCACACTGGCAGTCTGGGCAGAGAGCGGGAGACAAGGTCAAGCAGTCCCTGTTGCACCCCAGGCCTGGTCTGCAGGCTTTTCCTAGACTAGAGGCAGGGATTTCCCGCTTCGTCATTATCTAAGAGCATCGGGACTGCCCCTCCGCTCCAGGCCACCAGGACATCTGAAGCCCTGGCCTGGCAGGCTGGTTTCACTATACCAGGCAGCAAGAACCAGAAGATTAGCATAGTGATGCATCCTCTCCAAAAACAAGGCAAAACAAATCCGAGAACACAAGCCATGACTGACAAACACAGACACACTCTATGTTATAGTATTGAGCTATTTGAAGAAAGTTAGTATCACATGGCCCCTTCCAACAATAACAATAATAAATATTTCATAAGTTAGAATATATACTCAATTATTTATGACATTTTCCTCTATTATTATCATCACCATCTTTACCTGGGTGTGTGTGTGTGTGTGTGTGTGTGTGTGTGTGTGTGTGTGTGTTGTTTTTCCCTCATTTTGAAGCCACCAGGTAAGAGGTGCGGGTTTTTTTTCGTCTCCCCTTTCTCTTAACAAAAAAGACCCACTGTTTCTAGTTTTCAAGACCACCCAGCAGGAATCTGAAAGTTGGGTTCTTACCCTAATCCCCTAGTTAAAAAATAAAATCCACATTCAAGATCCTGCTATATCAACTTAATCAGGTGGTGTTGTTTTTTTAAGTTAAATTTGATTTCTAAATCCCTTGGGTGATGAGATTTGTGAGTTTTTATCATTTTACTTCTGTCTTAAAAATAGAGACTTGTGTTTTCTTTCCAAATCAATCCAACAGAAAGGGAATTATGGTCAATGAATATTAAAATCAGAGTTACCTTTTTACTTGGGAGAATTATTAGCATTTTGATTTGATGGTCTTAGAATTCAAAAATACATTATCAAATCCAAAATACTGGAGTCCTGCAGATTATTCTTCTTCAATGCTCTTATTGTTTTTACTTGTTTTGTGGGTTTTTTTCCTCATATATTTTTACTGTTGATAGTATTACAGATATCTCCAATTTTTCTCCCCTTTACCCCCTCTCCCAGCCCCTACCCACCCTCCCAGATCTTCACTATCCTATTGCCTGTGTTCATGGGCTATGCATATAAGTATATAAGTTCTTTGGTTTATCTCTTCTCATCCCCCTAATCCCACATCTAGGTATGTCAGTCTGTTCCGTGCCTCAATGCCTTTGAAACAAAGAAGGCACAATGGCATGGAATCTGGCTACAGAACAACTCTAAACCCTGTAGAGAAGTACAAACAAACACACGACTGCTCAAGCCAGTGCGCTGGGGAAAGGCACGGGCCCAACCCTGCACACGTGAACTGCTCGTGACCCTCACGTATGCGTATATGATGTATCACAAATACCCTAAAGCAGCACTGTAATTACAGGGAGCAATTGATTTTCAAAGGCCTGTATCAAAATTAATACTCATAAAAATATAATCACCTGAACCAGAAAATTTAGGGATTAGAGCATTTTGAACATTATACTTCAAATTTGTAAAAGCTGTGTGTTAGCTCGCATTCACAAAGGCTTTTAAGAATGGAATAGCTATGAGCATGGTGAACTTATCATATGTATAATTCAGATATAAAAAATGGGTATTCAACTGCCCCCACCTCATGTTCAGGACTGAAATCAATTAAGTTCCACTAACATAATTAAAATGCTGGTCCCGTGACCCATCTTCCTGTGAGCAGGTTTAGAACGTCAGAGAACACTGCATCTGCAGGGGACCAGGAGGGCTGTCCATTACTCAGATGCCTCCACAGTCAAGCCCTGGCAATGCCATTTCCCATCGGAAGGAATCAGCCCTGGGAGAAGAAAACATTGGCTGATTTGGGTGAGATCGAGGTATATCTTGGAGTAAAAACTGGATCCTCAAAGGAAAGTGTTTTAAAATTATTTCTTAAACTTAAATGGTACACATATAATGGAATCCATTCATGGACGGGGAAGCCAAATATCAGTCTGCTAGGCCACCACTGCACGTTAAAAATATCCTCCATGTGACTGCTTGATAGGGGAAAATAGATCTTAAACAGAGATGAATAAACCTGCACAACAATGAAATACCAGTTAAGCATGTTGGCCATTAACAAAGTTTTAGGAATATTTCAGATATGTGGAAATATACGAAAACGTAGTTCTCAATGTCTGACTTTGAATTTAAACTGGTTCCAGCTGAAGTGTATCATGTCCAGCCAAAATAATGAGTATTTCTTTCCTGGCTTTCCTTTGGCAGACCTCTGAAAGACAGTAGCACTGAATGAAGGCAAGTCCTTCAGAAACAAACAAACAACAAACAAATATAGATAATCACTCCTTTTGGATTTCTAGATGAATGATAGAGAGTGAGAATCATATTTGAGAAGCAGTTTATATTTTTCAAAGAACTTTTATAGACCTCATTGGATCTTCAAAAGAGCCCTTCTTAGGAAAAAGGACATTCAAGTCTAAAACAAATAATTTTATTCCTCCCATTAAAAAAAATTCAGACCCATGAGATAATCTCCATTTTTCAGATTTTAAAAGCTAGTTTTCCTTATCATGGCCCAAAATCTGCAGGAACAAGGATTTCTCCCCAACAGTGAGCTCCATTTTATGAACTCCTTATCTACCAAGATTCACCTCTGCGAACCTCTGCAAATCCCTGGTTGTGAAGTCCTGATAGGAGAAGCTAGCTCAAGCAAGTTCAAGAATGTTGGGGAGGAAATGCCCGACCAGCTGCAGCCAAGCAAGGAGTGGAAAGTGGAGTTAACTGTACAATATTGTGTATATTTATCAATTGCAGATACATGAGATCACATAGATACTCTTTAGAGTTCTATCTTTATTGTTGTAATTTAATGAGTAGAAGATAAACATGTTTGATTTTGACTTCCACCACCATAATACTTACCAGTTCCTAATTGAAGAACTGAAATCCTCAATTTTAAGTTTTACTAAAGTGGTGATTTTCAGAAAAGTGATTCGTAAGGCTATGGATGAAATACTACGTTTGTTTGTTTTTAAAGGTACACTTACTTGCACTTCTATCATCTGATATATTACACTAGAGGCCCGGTGCACAACATTCGTGCACTGGGTGGGGGGGGGGGAGGGTCCCTCAGCCCAGCCTGCGCCCTCTCGCAGTCCAGGACCCCCTCAGGGGATGTTCGACTGCCAGCTTAGGCCCGCTCCCCATGAGCCTGGCTTCTGGCTGAGTGGCACTCCCACTGCGGGAGTGCACTGACCACCAGGGGGCAGCTCCTGCGTTGAACGTCTGCCCCCTGGTGGTCAGTGCGTGTCATAGAGACCGGTCGTCAGCCGTTTGGTTGATTTGCATACTAGGGTTTTAGTATATAGGATAGTAATATATATTTAAATTTTATATCCCCTAATAGAAAATCACAAGGACTACCTCGTTCACAGGTATGGCCTAACTCATAACAGGCACTCAATTATTGAATGATAAAGTAAATAAATTGGATTCCATATTGTATAGGGGAGAAAAAACTTAGCCTCTCAAAATACTTACATACCTTGTAGAACGTGCTCCATAGGCAAACGAAAAGAAGTCCAATGGGAAGGCCTCCTAAGCAAAGGCAGGGCAATCCAGACAGGTCCAAGTCTAAACCTGAGTTTCTCTGAATCAGCTATACTACTGCTCATACACTGCTCCACTCAGCCAATGGCAATTCCGGGAGAAAAGCAATTGATAATAATTACGTTTTCTGCCTTCTCTAGGGTTATGAATTTATCATGATGTAAAAGTTGAGCTACTCTGATGCCACGTTAACAATGATAAACACCATAAAAAACAAAAAGAAACTAAATCTAAGCATTTAGAGGGACTTTATTAAACAAATTAACTAAGCAAAGGTAAAGCCACGCAATTATGGAAAACAGGTAGCAACACTCTGGCTGGCTATTTTTGACATCCACCTGAGAACAGATTTCAAATGCCCTCATGTCAGCAGGTACATTATCATGTGTTTTATTGTTGTTCACAGCTGCAATTTGATTAATTTGTATTCAGAAAGTCTAAGTGAGAAATGTGCAATGCATAGTAATATACATTTTTTAATGGACACAGTGAAAATGCCTAAGCCACAGTTCATGAGCTCAACCAGTGAGTAAAATCCATAAAAGAGTTTGTAAAAGGCTTTGAAAGAAATTGGTCTGATAGGAAAATTGCAAGAGGAAGCCTTCCTCCACTATCCCACTTCAGGAAGGAAGGAAGGAAGGGAGGGAGGGAGGGAGGGAGGGAGGGAGGAAGGGAGGAAGGGAGGGAGGGAGGGAGGGAGGGAGGGAGGGAGGGAGGGAGGGAGGGAGGGAGGGAGGAAACTAAGTCCGAAGAAAAAACAAACAAAATTTGAGAAATGTAAAGCTGCCAGAATCATCAATGTTCTAGTTCATGTTCCTGACTCCTCGTTCTCTGAGCATTTCCAATGAAATCCAGATACACCTGTGATGACTCACACCAACAGACTTGCGCACCATAGTCAGCACTCAAACAAGGGATAATGATACCTGTTAAACCCACTACCTAAAGGCAATCTTGGAGGTTCTTAGGAACAGTGAACCAACTCTGTTTTCTGCACTAAGGAGACAGGACTAGCATGGATAATGGAAATGAGTGGAAAATACATATCATTGGTTTGAGAATATACAACCTAATCTGTCCCTCCCCTCCTCAGCCCCCGAATTTATGCCCCTAGCTGACTGATTTTCCTGATCATGCTTCCCCTTGCTCAAAGAGAATTTACATCCCCTTTCACACTGACCTTAGAAGTAGGTCTGAGGCCTTGCTTCCCAGCTGGAGAAAACAGTTTTCTCATTTGAAAACCTATGCGAATTATCACAGCTATGACAACAGACACTCAACAGTTGACAGTGTTCTCATTGCAAAGTAGTATCAGCTACCTCGCGTAACTCAAAGAGGCAGTAGGAGTGGTATGTTAGTAGGAAAACATATTCATCAATATTACTGAAATGCATTTTGGGTTTACTTTTCCATGATTTCCCATATTTAAAAGTCCTAATTGCTTTCCCAGGCCTGCTGCCATGAACACAGCCCAATCAAAGACTATACCAATCAAATGTGTGCATAATGCTGCTCATGTTCATTTCCACCAGAGATAACATGGACAGCCAACCTATGGGACCTGGCCTTTGTAAGTTCAATACAGCATCACAGACATGACTGTAGACCTGTCTGTATTTCAAATATTTTCCCAAACCTTCCCTAGCAGCACATAGTGGGTGGATTGGGAGATGCTAAACTGTAAACCAGGAAGGGAAAGAAACTCTTTGAGATGGTGCACTCAGGTGGAGGGGGGTGTGGTGTGGTGTGGTGTGGTGTGGTGTGGTGTGGTGTGGTGTGGAGGGGAGAGGAGAGTATCAGCTACTAGAACTCGGCAAGAAAAGTTGGTCTGGATGGAGGGCTCTGCTAAGATTTCACACATGGAATTCCACATGGTTATGGCTAAAATGAGCCATAGACACTGAAACAACCCACTTAACCCAAAAACAAAAAAATGTGGGCTGGGAACCTCAGACCTGCAGAAACTCTAGGAACAGAAATGACTGCTTCCTCAGACTAATCACACCAAGTCCTATAAATATACACCAGGTCCCAATCAGCCCGTTTCATTATTTTTTAAAGAATTATTACAGAACAAACTGCATTTCTAAATGACCAGATATGAGTGAAATCATAAAACGGTAATGATAAAAGGTCCCGGCCATGGCGGCCTGGTAGCTCAGTTGGTTAGAGCTCTGTCCCGATACTCCCCAAGGTTGTGGGTTCAATTCCCAATCAGGGACATATAAGAATCAACCAATAAATACATAGCTAAGTGGAACAACAAATCAATGTTTCTCTCTCCCTCTCTCTACCCTCCCTCCATATCTCCCTTCCTCTCTCTTTCTAAAATAAATTTTAAAAAGTTAAATTCAAAAGAAACTATTTGATCAAGAATCAGGAAGTTGAGTTTCCAGTCCTGGTCATTTTTATTTCTTTAAAAAATATTTATGGAGTCTTGCTGAGTATTCACACTAAGATCCTTAATTTTATTTTGTAATGGAGAATTAATATTTGCTCTTACTGGTATATTAAATTAAATCAATATGAGTGATTAAGCAGACATATGATCATATGTTGGAAGGATCCTATACATAGAGCTATACAAATGTGACATACTGATATTATTTTATTGAGTCAAATGACAAGCTTCTTAGTACAAACAACCGTGGCAAAATTCAAGATAACAAATGAATTAAGGTACTGAGTAGAGGTCAGGTGACCAAGGAAACTCCTATTAAGTCTAACTTCCTATGCAACACTATGAAGGACTCAAAAACACTTATTCTGGAGTCTATGAACACTCGGAACAGGAAGCCACCAGAGCCCCACCCTGGCTGAGCATGTTCCACAACTCCAGAAGGGAGAATCGTAAATGAATGATCTGCCAGCTGACACTGAAACCATGAAAGACAAAAACCTTGATGTTATATTTGTCAACTAATGACATTCACCAAAAAGTCCAAATTTTAAAAGGCCTATGGTGTGCATTTTTAAGTCATCTGAAATCCTGTTTCATCTAAGGGAATTTGATTCCTATTCATTCGGCAATGTCTACAGAGGGCAGAACGGTTATGCCTCTGGGGTCTTCTCCCATTGAGGCCTGCTTTACTATGCAGTGACGACATTGTTTCAGGGGTAAGAGAACCCCTTGGACTTTGCGATGAACTGATGACCTCCTTGTATCCTGTTACCCACCCTCACTCTCCATACAAAGGATAGAGAAGATGGGCCCCTGGAGAGGGGAGAAACATCCAGGTGCTGGTGATGCTGTCCTTCAGGGCCCTAGAATGGGACCCCTTCCTAGCCCACTCTCCCCATGACCCCAGGCAGAGGCTATTTGATAACAGTAACTCTACTGGCCAGGGAGATGGTCCATAGGCCATGCTGGTATGGTGTCCTGGTGACATCTTGTGGTGAAATAGAATAGAAATAAGCCTAGAATCCTACCCATGGCTGAATTTGGGTTAACTAGAACCTGAGTTCACCTTTGTGCTTCTATCTAAGTAACTTCACACTTGATCCCTCTTTCTCTGAAGAATAGTCCATAAATGAGAGGCATATACTGAGGTCCATTGGACACAAAGATTTAACCACAAACCAAGGCAGACACTTGCCAGAGGTGATTCTACATAAGAAAGCAGCAACTATCATTAGATGAGTGATCTATATTTCCAAAGAGATAAAACCATTGATCATCTATTCTAATGGACTAATCAATAAGAAGGTGGCAGGAAGGAACAATGGCATATCGGTCAAGGTGGTCAGGTAACGTGTACCTAATTCTCAAGACTCCTTAAATAAAGCCTGGGTTAAGATGGTAAATATTCCCTCAAATTTGTGTGAAAAGTTGTTCATATTTAATTAGGCATTCTATAATCCTAAATTATACAATTCACAAAAGGTAAACTCAAGTCATTTATCTGAGGTTAAAAATGAATTATGGACAAGGAAAAGATTCTACAAATAAAATGTTTCCATAATAATATTAAGAGCCTAGCTGACTGTGATTACAAATATAGATGAACAGATTGCATAGCACTGAGGATGCTAACAGAAGAGTTAAACCATTTGCATTGAGAACTAAAAAGTACAACATAAGTGTATGTAAGTGCTAATACCTCTTTGTGTCCAAATTCATCTCTTCTTAAACATTTAGAAGGCAAGAGGTACATATAATGGAAGTGAGATGAATCTGTCTATGTGAATCCTTATGTCCGGGAACAGCTCTTAGCAGACTGGCCGGGTCAGGGGAAACGCATTTCCTGTGTATGACACACTGAAGCTGTACCTTTGATAAGTGTGCCCATCAGCAGGAAGCACAGCACAGCCAGGCCTGGCCCTCGGTACCTATTCAGTGTGACAAGGCACTAGACCGATGCACACATTTGTTAGCTAGTGTTGTCTGCAAGAGTAGTAGCCCGGCAGTGAGGCCTGAGCCGCACAAGAAAACATCCCATGGTAAGAAGGAAGCAAGGAAAGGAAGGAAGGAGGGAGGGAGAGAAGAAGACGGAGAAGGGGAGGGAGGCAGGAAGGGAATAAGTTTGTTAGTTTCCAGTATTTTCTAGGCAGCACCAAGGAAAATTATTAAGATTTTTCTGACAGAATATACATCCCTGAGAATGCTGAGGTTTTAGACATAAGATTTGGAGATTCACAGTGGTAGGTACCTTCCCTTCCAAACTGAATTAAACCTAACCACCAATCCCAGGAGGTGGAGTTAGAGCAAGTTACCGACATGGGGCTCACCTCTGAGAGTTTAAGAGTATCAATCTCTGACCATTCACTCCACTTTCTTAAAGAGTCCCAGATGTTTCTGAAGAATAGATAATTAAGCAGTCTATGCTTTCAATCTGAGTCAAAATGCCACATTTTTGTTTTGTTTTACTTTATTTTGTTATTATTATTATTATTATTATTATTATTATTATTATTATTTTAGATGCAGATATCTAAGTGAACATACTGTTACAATGAAGAAGGGTTTTTAAGGCATAGCAACTAAATGCAGAGACCTTAGAGGACAGGCTGATCGATGTGGCTACATTAAAATTAAACATAATTTTTTAAAAAGATCATGAGAAAATACCTGTGATATACCCAACAAAGGGTTAACACTCTTGCTGAGCACATACAGACAAAGTGCTAGAAATCAGTCAAGGGACATGAATAGGCCATTTGCAAAAGAAGGCACTGTTAAATACATAAAAACGGTTTGGCTTCACTAATAATCAAGGAAACGCACAGTAAAATTAGATGCAACCTGGCTTAGAAAATGATACTTTTTTTTGGTTAAAATACAGGCAAGTAGCCTCTCAGTCTTTCAAGAGGGCAATTTAGCAATTTATCTCAAAGCCTGCCCTTACCCTCGGAACCAGCACTTGCAGGCACACTCAGCAATCACTCACTGGGGTGAGCTGCAAATCCACTCATTGCAATTCCGTTTACAATAGAGAAAAATGGTAAATAACCTGTATGTCCGACAATAAGGGATTGGGCAAGTAAATTATGGCCCACGCGTATATCAGGGCACTGGGCAACTATTAAAAACAATTCTGCTGAAGGGTTTAGTAGCACAGAAATACTGTTAAGTGGAAAAGGGCAGTTTTTAGGACAATTCTATTTTCTTTTTTTGACCTGCCTATATTTTAAAAATTTTTACAAGCAATATGTGTTTGGGATATGAGAAATGATATATGTGAAATAATCACACACACACACACACACACAAAAAAAAAACCACCCAAAAAATAAACAAAAAACTGTTCCACTTAATCGGGAAGGAAAACTAATAAATATGCTGCCTCTAGTCCCTCCCTCTCCACTGACAAGTCATGGGAACTTCCCCAGTCACTTAATGCATTTGTGCCTACGTCTACTCCTCTGTGAAACGGGAAAAATAACACCCTCCATACCTTAGACATACGGAGAAGGCTAACAGCACAATTACATGAATATACTCTCTCTAGACAGGCTATTTTGTTGTGTTATTGTTCTTTCGGAAACTCTGTTGTCATAATAGCCACGTAGAAAACAATTCCTCAGCTCTAATTAACAAATGTGTCCCCTGAGGTAGGTTCAAATGTACCCCCGCCCCATTCCTCCACCCCCAATAACTCTGCAACTGAACTCAAACACAGTCTCCTTCCAGAAGCTGACGGGCAACTTCACCGGCCACATCAGCCTCTTGAGGACCAGCCAAGTTTGGAAAGGGCAAAAGGGTATGTCCCGGGCGAAAGCAGGGTTTCCCAGCTCGGCACTGCTCACTTTTGGGGGCCAGACCATTCTCTGAGAGGGGCCTGTCCAGTGCCTTGCAGTGTGTGTTAGCAGCTGGCCTGAACTCACTAGATGCCAATAGCCACCCATTCCCCTTAAGATGTGACAACCAAAATGTCTGCAGACATTGCCCAATGTCGGGGGGCGGGAAGGGGGGAGGGGGGGAAGGCAGCTGGACCAGACCACTGCACACAGTCTAAGAAAGGCACTATTTTCTTTTCTTTTTTTGTTAATCTTCACCCGAGGATATTTCCACTTTTTTTTTTTTTTTTTTTTTTTTTTTTTTTTTTTTTTTTTAAGGAGAGTGGAAGAGAGAGGGAAAGAGAGAGAGAAACATTGATGTGAGAGAAGCACATCGATTGGTTGCCTCCTGCACATGCCCCAACCAGGGCCTGGCTGGGGAGGAGCCTGCAACCAAGGTAAGTGCCTTGACTGGAATCAAACCTGGGACCTTTCGATCTGCAGGCCGAGGCTCTATCCACTGAGCCAAACCGGCTAGGGCGGCACTATTTTCTTGTTATGAATGGGCATGGCCTGTAAGCAGCAGATCACCAGATCAAATACGTGATGGTCTCAAGCATATACTCCCTTGGCGGGAGAGTCCATGCCACGCCTCAGCCAGGATCTCCAGAGTCTGAACGGAGATGACAGGGCCTGCTTCACCCCCCTCCCCGCAACTTCTCTTCTCAGCCTTGAGCAAAAAGCGAAGGGCCAGGCCCCTGAACCCGCAGCCTATCTGCATCTCTTCCGAGAGCCCGTTCTCAAAGCGCTACACGGGAGCGTGAAGATCTTTTGTGAGATTACTTATCTCCAGCGTGTGTCACTTTTTCAGCACCATAAAACTGAAATACTTGAAATAGATGTCACTACATTTGTCATGAACTGACATGGCCAATTAATATTACAAATTCACCATGGAGAAACGCTTCCAGCTCCCAAGGTATAAACTGCTGAACATCACAATTTCGTCTTGTAACAATGGGCCAACCTCGCCAGGGCTATAAATACGCCGGGCGAGAGCCTGATTAAATGGCAGAAAGTGCTGTTCACGGGACTCGCTTTGCAGGGTTGACACTTGCACCGTGCCCAAAGTTAACAGGGACCACCGGTGTCTTGCCTGCAAAATGTATTTTTTTCCAATCTTTCTTCCAGGAAAAGTTGACTGCTGCAAACGATGTGATTTTTTCTCCTTACAGCTAGCAATTGGCACACTCATTACATGACATGAAAGATTCTGGACACAGGTTGTCCCAAGCTATTTGCCATTTAGCGATACAGGCTTTTCTCTTTCTTGCTTTATTTTTAGATGTATTTTTTATTGTTGATAGTATTACAGGTATCTCCCATTTCCCCCTCCTTTACCCCCCTCCTCCCAGCCCCTACCCACCCCTCAGTCTTTCTTGCTTTTTTTTTATTAAGTGGTGTCATAGCCAAACTCTCGTTCCTAATGAGGCACAGTTTGGCCCTTGGCCCTGAAGAAATACATGTTGGAAATGAACTGGAAAATGACACTTGGCCTCTCCTTAACGTCCCATGAGCCAGCTCTGCCCCCTGGGAGTCAGCCAGCTTCTTTTCCCGTGACCATTTTATAACCAGAAGGGGGGTGGGGAGGCCGTTGCTCCAAGTCACACAGTGATTTTGGTGATTTCCAAACACTCTCCATTCACGGCTGGGAAGGGAGGGCATTTGAAGTGACCTCCACGGGATGCTTTCAGGGCTGACAGGCCTAGACCTTCCTTTCTCGGCACAAGTTTCAAGTTCAGGTCCCGTGGCTTAGTTCTTTCTATTGTTGGTTTGGAGGACGGAGAGAGCATTCAGGAAAGAGATTATGTACTAAGGAAAAAGAAGTAGTGGCCAACAAATTACCCAAACTGAATAAATTGAGTCAGCTTTGGAAATAAGGTTTTTGGAGGAAGGTGAGAGCTATATGCATGAGTGTATGAAATCAGAGAGAAATGTGTCAAAAACAAATTACAACTCTACCAAATACAGGATTCCACATGAACGGATGTAATCATCACCATCCGCCAAGCTCAATGTGTGCATTATGTCCTACATTTCATCAGACAGAGTTAGCTCTTGGGTCATTAATTAGCAACCTCCGTTCTAGGTACCAGGATACGAGAAAGGCTATAGAGCACACCGGTCCCGCCTGTGTTGTGATTCATTTTCTTATCTACTTCTCTTTTTTTCCCGTCATTTTGCTAAAAGTGCCCTCTGAAGAAAATCAAAGAGGTTTCTCTTAAAAGGAAAACCATAAAACTTGAAAGAGATGTCATAGCAACTATTGAGAAGAAGCGGGAGAAGGGGAGGGAGAAAAGAAGGGATTCATCCAGTTATGACCAAAAGGAGTGTTTGTTAGGTACTTGCAAGTCTTTGCTCAGAGTTCAATGAAGGGGAGATTTCTTTCCTCAAAGTACACTTATTTAAAGTCATTTGCTAACTTCTTTGCATCTAATACCAAAATAAAAAAAAAAATAAAAAGCTATAAGAAGTTGTATGCATTTATATTAGATTTTTCCCCTTATTCTCTCAGTAATGGAATCTTCCTGTTTTATGGAAGCTGAACCACTCCATACAAAGCACAGTTTACTCCAAGACAAACAGAAATTATAGAAAATATAAAAATCCCATTAAACCCTTTAATCTCTAACTTTCCAAGCAGGTGAATTAATATAGAGGATATTCGAGATTTACTTTCTTTAAGCTCCAACAGTAAAGAGTGTTTCAAAGTCATTCGCAAAGCTCCGGAAGTTTTTTTTAAATCCAAATGAACCAAGCTTAACTCCGCAGTGTGATATCTAATAAAACCTACTCCAGATTCATCTGCTTAAAGATATATGGTACATTTGGATAAGAGAAAAAGAAATTAGAGAATCTAAAGCTATAGTGATCTAATGGTTAAAATTTTTGAATAAAGGTTTCTTGTTTCAAGTAATAAACCCAAGCTGCTCAGAGGATATTCTGAACCATGATTTTAGAATAAGCCCAAAAAGAAATTATTGGAGCAAATACCAGGTGAAGAGAAAAATTATAAGCATGTTTTCCTATAAGATCCCCACTCTGTAACTGTAAGAATTCCATCATCACATTCGAGCTGAGAATAGCCATTAGGGTCCCTTAATTCTTCTTGGTCCTTGTCAGACCACCACCCATAAATTGCTTTTCTAGGGGGGAAGTGTACATGGTTTTCTTCTCCCTAAATTTCTTATACAAGAAAACATTAAGCATATTTCAATTAAAAGATTACAGTCATCAATAGCCATGTCAAAGATTAAACACCCAAGCTAAGACAGCTGAGTTTAAAAAGGTTATAAAATGAAACAGAAAGCTTTGATTTTCTATTTGTAATCTGAAGGTACTATTAGAGGCTGTTGGGAAAGAATAGTTAGAAGGCCTTTGGGGATATTTCAGTAATACAGTTATGACCAAAAGGAGTGTTTGTTAGGTACTTGTCATTCACTTTAGTAATTATGCCAACTGAATAAACCAAGTCAGATTTGAAACTAAGGCTCTGGAGTAAGGCGAGAATTGAATGAATGAAGATATGAAATCAGAAAGAAACAAGTTTATATTGTCATTTTGCTTAAATAGAAGTATCCAGGATGTAACTGGCTTTTGTAAAAATCATTGATATCACGTATGAGACCCAAGATGCGCAACTTCCAACTGAAGAAAACAGCAAACTAAACCCCAACACGTTACAGACAACAATAGATAAAGATTTTGAGTGAGTGTCCTGAATAAACAAACATTAGCAATCATTGGGCATTACCTTACTTAGATACCATAGATTAGAAGGATAACCCATTTTAAATTAAATTTGAATTCATCAAAATATACTTTAGAGAGTACTCATACTGAGGATGATTCACGAGACACTTTTAACAATAATATTACAGATCTTTTAATACATAGTTCACATACCAATCATTCATCCATGTAAAGTGTACAATTCAATGGTTTTTAGCTTATCCCCAGATATGTACAACCACTGACATGGAGGTGGGGATGGGTGCGGACAAAAAAGAAGGGGAGAGAAGGGGAGGGAAGGAAAGTTAGGAAAAGAGTAGCAAGAGACTTGGAGACACACAGGCTATGCCGTCCTCACGGTATTTGCTGTTGCAGGACTTCTCACTATTTCCCACGGTAATAGAGCTCGATCTGCCTGGTTGCCAAATAAACTCCCTTCCCAAATAAAGTGAGAGAGAAAGCAAAAGAAAACTGTTCATTCGCAAAACTGAGACTCACCCAGTTAAAAAATTAAGTTGTACAGATCAGAAATGTAATCATAGGAGACAAGTTCTGAGAGTTTTTCAATCACTGTGGGGCTGCATCAATTTAAAGTCATGTTACATTAAAGAGGAAAACGTCTGGGAGAGCCTCCCCGTGTCACTTTAGATTAGATTTGTTGTTGTTATCAGGCTGTGCATTTTTGTCGGCTTTATTTTACATTTTAAAGACATGGCTTAATGCCTATAAATAAGAAACATGTAACCTATGACTTGTTGTCGGTCGCCCAGAGATTAGTAGGCAGCACAAATGAACATGAAGAGGAAAACGCACCATGTTCCTCCGGATTCATATTAACATATTAACTGACTTCCTTGGAGTAATCTAACACAGGGCAACTTCAAATCCAGTGTTGCTGTGTTTTAACTCCTCTCCACTTAATTTAAGAGTTACACAAAAATCAATCTGTGGTCTCTCTCCCTTCACCTACTCTACCATGTAGGAGGGAATTGGAAAATTCCACATCCAGTTTGTCTCCACGTCTCGTCAAGTGCGACTTCCCTCATCTCACCAAGATCTTGTTAAATTGCCTATGAGTTTAGTCCTGGGCTCCGAGGACTTCCAAACATCAAGCTGCATAAAAGTGACACTTCACCAATTTAAGTGATAAGTTTTCAAATTGTGAAGCGTCTAATTGCAACGATAAATTCACCTTGTTTTCCTCCATGGCCAGACATCTGTATCTTTAACAAACAACAGTGGCAGTTTAAAAACAATTAGACTCAAAAACTCTAATGAATAAAAATCACTGTCTCCCATAGATAGCAGATGAGCATGGATGTACACAGCCCGGCACACGCAGCTAAGGGCTCTCCGAGCCAGGAAGCAATGCCTTCTCGACGTTGATGTCGAAGGTGGAGACCACAGGGAACATCAAAATTCTAGAGAAAACATTAAAACCTCATGCTCGTCAATGCAGCAGTTTTATTATTACTTTTTTTTTTCCTTAGAGAAAGCAGCGTGGTCTTCGTTTTGGTTGACAGTGGCATTCGATTCAAGGTCGGTTGCTACCTCACAGAGTCCAATCACGATGTCCAAAAACAAACTGCCTTTAGTGACAAGGACATGAAGAAAAGCAAAGGCAGGAAGGGACAGGGGCGGTGAAAAACCGAGGGGGTTGGATGGGGTGGGCCTCTGCTTCCCATGGAAGAGGCCACTCCTGAAATACAAGATGCTGGATATGAGTTTCCAGACTGGCTGCGTGGTCAAGGGCATGAAGTCTGGAAGGATCCTTGAGGGTCATTTGACTGCACTCCATTTCCAGTGTAAATGCTGACTTCAGAACCCGACCACACAGAAGATGAGTCTCCACGGCCTCCCAGCACTCAGAGTTATTTATCCCTGAACCCCTATATATTAAACACCCTGGCCCGTTCGGTGAAATAACTTTGCTGAGTGAACCGGATGAATCTTAGCATCGACCTATGGACCAGGAGGTCATGGTTGATTCCCAGTCAGGGCACATGCCTGGGTGGCGGGCTTGATTCCCAGTGTGGGGGTGTGCAGGAGGTAGCCGATCAATTTTTCTCTCTCATCGTTGATGTTTCTCTCTCTCTCTCCTTCTACCTTCCTTTCTAAAATCAATAAAAAAATATCTTTAAAAAAATAGGTGGCTCATTAACAAACAAAGACATAAAATCAAATCCACAAAGAGCCGAAAGGAGTGGAGCACAGCTAGGCACGAAGGTTAGAGAGAAATGAAGGCTGGCTGCGCTCTCACAGGCTTTGCCACCCACCAGGGACTTGGGGCGTGAACATCAGAAGAGAAAAGTGCGCGGCAGTGTGGGTAAAGGGCCTGGTTGGTGAGGACACCCAGTCCCCAGGGGCGGAGGCCTGGAAAGCGGCCTCAGGGGAGGTCAGCCTGGAATGGAGGGGCGATGATGACGGGGCTCACCCTGCAGACACTGATTGGGTGCTGAGTGCCAGCACCTGCTGGGTGGGTTACGGGGTCTTCAGCTAACCCTCACAAAAACCCTCAGAGGTAGCAACAATTACGCACCACATTTTACAGATAAAGAAAGAAGCTCAGAGAGAGGTTTATTGCGTGGCCAAAGCTCACATGGGTAGGAACGGGTGGGGTTGGACTTGGACCCTCAGTCTGACCTTGAAAGCCCTGATACTCCTGTCCCCAGGAAGAGCAGTGACTTTAGGGGCAAGCCTGTTGGCACAGACAGGGATCCTGAGACCCTACAGTCTGGGGGTCAGTCTGCAATGTGGGAGCTGACGTGGCCCCGGCGATGAGCCCAGCTGCGCAGTCCGGGCCACAGGCAGCAGGGGTGGGAGGAGAATCTGCCTGGCAAGGGACCCCTGCCCCGGTGGCTGAGGGGGCACACCCCACAGCACGGGCGGCACCTCCTTCCGGAGCTCAGAAGAGCCGAGGCAGCCGCACCGAGGCTTACGGCAGAGTGACATGTTGATCAGCGCCTGCTCTGCTGCAGGGCCCGTCCCCACACCCGGACAGGTCTCAGACAGCCTCCTGAAACCGCCCTGGGGGCCCCAGAGGCCCTGAGGTCTCCACAGCTTGTCACTCAGGCACCGAATACACTTAGTCTAATTGGATATTATTCCTCCTTTATGAAGCCAAGCAGGTTGTTACCTAGTTCCCTGGGTAAGACATTTGCAGCTTCATTTTGCAATTACATCTCCCTGGTATTTTCATGGCACAGGAGTGAAATCCCTGTGTCACTGGTCCCCAATGTCATCTTTTCCTTCTGTTTAAAACATAGGTGCCATGCCAGGTCTTTTTTAATCTGTAAGTGCTTTTCCATCCTCTAGGAAAAAAAAAAAAAAACCCTGCGATATCTGACCAATTATTTTCTAACCCACATTAAAAATAAATGCCACTTCCATTGCCACTGTGGCAGTTGAGAGAACTGCTCACAATTGGCCTGGCTCTTCGATTCTTGGGGGCACTGACTAGGATCGCACGCACTTTCCTGTCCTCTCACGGTCAGGCATGGCTGTGGACTTGTTTTGGCCAATGAACTATAAGCAGACGTAATAGTTCTAGGTGGGAGCTTAGAAGCCAGGCACTGATTTGCCATGTACCCTTCCCGGTACTGCAAAAATAACAGAGGTGTGTGTGAGAGATGGTAGTGAGGTCATCCTGGATCCCTGAGTGACTTTAATGAG
Organism: Cnephaeus nilssonii; assembly: GCF_951640355.1. NCBI lineage: Eukaryota > Metazoa > Chordata > Mammalia > Chiroptera > Vespertilionidae > Cnephaeus > Cnephaeus nilssonii. The sequence continues at coordinate 23,575,951 of NC_137091.1, read as the reverse complement.
CAGACCCTGCCCCCTTCCCATCCTCTTTGGTCAGATATCATGACTGAAAAAAATCACTGAGATCTGGGGGTGTTTGTTACTACAGCACAACCAATTGCTTCCTGACCGCTAAAAGCCAGTTCCGGTTCCATCTTTGCATCACGCCTCTTTGTCACAAAGCCGGCTTTCTTTCTGGCTCCCAACATTATGGGACTGCTCATGAGTTATCAAGGGTGGGCCTGGATGACCTCCTGGGCTGTGATGTCTATCCTTAGTCCTGCATCCTTTCTTGGTGCCTCTCTCTCTCTATGCAGCACACCATCTTTCTTGGACCTAGTTCAGATTCATAAAATAAGAAAATGGACCTCGCATCCTTACCACCTCATCTAGAAAGAGTTACAGATGGGCTCCCCCACATTTCAATGACAGAATGCAAATCCAGGCCATTGGCCTACTCCATCCGGGAATTTCTAGAATCCAATATAAGCCACCCGTGTAGCAAAGAAGGGGTCATTCCTTTGCTTCCTCAGGCACATCACGGCGATACCTAGGTCCCCAGGCCCCTTGGAAAGCCTTAGTGGGTGTTCTTCTGAGGTTACATCTCTCCCTACCAACCTAGACTAACCAACCTCTGCCCTTAGAGAAGAAATCAATCCACTCCTCCCGCTAGTGGGCCTTCCTCTGTAACAGCATCTGATGCCCAAAGAGGCAGAAAGCTGCAATGTCCTCAGCTGCACTGCTGCTGAGGCCGGATGCTGCGCTCTGGAGTAAGGTTGATACCTCAGCTGAACACCTGCTGGGAATGGGCAGTTCATAGCCTTATATTCCACGCAGGATGCTCTCTTGCTGGCTGTACGCCTTTCCCAAACACTCCCCCCTCCCCAAAAGGACACTATGATCAAATCAATATAGTTAGCAGGATTATGTGCTAGGCAACTAACATGAATTATCTCCAATTTGCAAACTAAAAGTTCAGAACACTTAAAAGGCAGTAAATGGCAGAGTCTGGATTTGAATGAGGTTCCTCCAATGTCAGGTTCTTGTCCCTCCCACTCCTCCAAACTGCCTTTGTGTGGTGTGTGTGTGTGTGTGTGTGTGTGTGTGTGTGTGTGTGTGTTCTTCTCCCTGCCAGAAAGATCCTCTCCAATCATATCCACACCGTGAAGTTTTATTTCTGTTTCCTCCATCAGCCATTCCAAATTACCCATCCTCTCACCCTGAACTCCCTCTGGCACCCCTTTCCTACAGTCTTGGTGTCTTAGTCTGGTCAGGTTACTCTAACAAAATATCATAGACTAGGCGGCTTACATAAGAGACACATACTCCTCACAGTTCCAGAAGCTGGAAGTCTAAGATTGTGACAGTGGCAGATACAGTTCCTGGTGAGGGCTCTGTTCATAGCTTATAGCCCTTCTCAATGTGTGCTCACATGGCCTTCCCTCAGGTAGCACTCATGGAGAGAGAGCTCTCTCTTCCTTTTCTATCATGGCACTAATCAGATCACGAGGGCCCCACCCTTATGACCCATCTAACCCTAATCACCTCCCAAAAGCCCCCCCTCCAAATACCATCACATTAAGGATTAGGGTTTCAACATATAAAGTTTTTTTTTGGGGGGTGGGGAGGGGGAGAAACAAACATTCATCACAGAACAGAGGTTAACAGAGTTAGCACATTAAGCCTAGACACACAGATACAGTCTAGCAGCCTCTTTTTTCTAAGTTTCCAAGGCGCCACTCTTGGTGCTTTGTAACATAGATCTTGACCATGCAACAGCAACAGGGGCAGGAACTGAAAACATCCACAGGTACTTTCTTTGTTTCTTTTTTTATAATTAAGTGGATGTTTATTACACATGCACACTAAGCAGATAATGCCAACTGGGGTAAGTTGGTAGTTTGCTGAATTCTTTCATGCCTCTTAAAGGAGATGTCAGACAAATCAAAACTCCCTGACCTTTTATTTACAAATGAAAGATGGCTTCTGTACCTGGGATTTTTGAGCAGGATAAATATACCCCAAGATATATTATTAAAACTGAAGATGGATGCTTGTTGCCTATGTGCCATTATATTTCCAAATAGAGAATACTTTTTTCCCTTATAATCCCATTTTTAAAACTAAGGCTGTTTTGTTAATTTTGGCTTTAGGAAACACTTTTGAAGAAGCCTGTCATTGTAGGGAGTCTTTTGACAGAGCAAGGAGCCTTTTGACAAAGCAATTCTACTTCTAGGAATTTACGCTAAAGAAATACTAGTGTATCTGCAAAATAACAGATTTCCAAGACAATTCATTTCAGCATTGTTTACAATACACTTAGAAGATCAGAAACATCCCAAATGGCATGTCAATGGACAGAGAACCAATTCCATTAAGGAACATCCATATCATGAAGCACTATGCAGCTACAGAAAGAAGTACGGAGACTGAAAGGGCGGCTGACTCTCCAGGGAGCGGTGCCTGTGGAAATCACGTTGGCACACGGAGGCTGGCTTCCCTGGGCCTCTGCAGGTGCTTTCTGCCAGATGTGATCTCCTATCTGTGTGGCCCTCTAAACATGGTTCTCTCTGCTCAGGTATCACTCCACCAACAAAGCCTTCCCAGCAACCCTGACAAAAGCACACAGTAGGCTCACTATACATATCTAATGAATAAATGAGTGAATGAGTTTAAAAAGCCCTTCAAAACCATGTATGTGGACTCCTTATGGTATATCAGCCCCATACAACAGCCATGAGGATGCTCAGCTGGTCCCACCACCACTTTTCTGAGAAGCAATGTCCCCCCAGGCCCACAGGCAACGGCAGCACCGGGACTGAGCCCGTGGTCTCCCTTCCTCTCCCATGGAGCCAGGCCAGGGCCAGAATCAGAACCCAAAATGAATTCCTTTCAGCCGTCTAGCCTCTCAGTAGGAATATCCGAAGTATCTTTAATCAAACTTGAGAGGCTCAAATTGCCCACAATTCTAGAAATGCCTCCAGTTACTATGGATTTATCAGTGCAGAGAATGAAATAAAGAAAATTTGTTTCATAGTTAAAGCCAAGGCCACTTTATCCCAGATGTGCTTAAATCACTTAGCTCTTAACAGAATCTTTAACTATAAATATACTAAATTTGGTAGTAGGATAGATTAACTACAAAAGGAAATTAACACTGCCTTAGAGAATGGAGATAACATATTAAACCACTGATAGGCTACTTCTGAGAATTATAACTGGGTAGCCCTAACATTTTTAAATGGATATTAGAGATGATGAAATACTGCTTGGCCACCCTCTGAAATACAATTGAATTTACATTGATTAAGGAAGAGGGAGGAAAGCTAGCATTATATGAGGCCTTACATTAAAAACTTTAAACAAGCCCGAAAATGATGCCTTAGGAAATAGGTCCGGGTGACTAAACGGTGTGTCATTAGTCCCCCGGCAAGAAACTGCAGTATTTAGTTCCCTTATGAATGGGTGTGTGCAGGATTTCATCCGTGAGTAAATTAACACTTGCCTTCCAAAGAGACCGGCAGGACCAACCCAAGTTTGCGAGCCTTTGTCGTTAGCCCTGCTTGCATTCTCCAAGGCAAACCGACAGTCTAGTGATGCAGTGTGTTTGGAACCCTCAGCGGTATCGGCTGCCTGAAGCTGACGCTTCCCCGTTAAATACAGCACCGCTCAATTAACAGCTCTTCAATATACAATTTAATTTTCCTTTCATCTTGATCCACAGCCTGGCTCGGGCGCGGGGCGTGCTGGAATAGATGCGCACTGAATGTTGAAGCACGTCTTTAGAAATAAACCTATTACACTCGTAATGATTTCTGTCATAACACGACAAAACAGATGAAGCTCCGCGTCTGCCACTTCTGCCCACACGTCATTTTTCCAACATCACCAGAACCTATGATTTTTTTTTTCTTTTTTGGCTCTTCTCTAATGCTTTTTCCCCACTTATCGCTGAATGGCATTCTGCTGTTTGAGAAAAGTTTATCCTTTTTTCTACTTCTTCTTCTTCTTCTTCCCTGTGTGACAATTATTCAGAAAGAATGAAGAAAATCACTATTCCACTACTTACATATAAGTGAGGACTGTAACTTATAAATGAATTATGAAGGTCTTGTCCTTGGAAAGACATGCATATTTCATCATAAGTGTGAACCATAACACTTACTCCACATCCAGTATTTATATTTATACATGATTATTCTAGGTGGTGTTTTTTTTTAATCGCAGCAAGCCCACACTTTCTCACAAGCAAGTCCAACATTCTCCTGGAACCTGGGAGGCACAAAACAGAACGCAGGGAAGGTCCTCCCAGTTGACCCTGCACACGCACTCTCCCCCGGGGTGGAAGGCATCATGTTTATGGAGAATGCTGGGCACCAAGTGATTTCTCCAAGGCGTACGATGCACTGTTCAAACAGCTCCCGTGCTCACCTTCGTCAAAGAGGCAGGTGTTCCGCTTTGGACCAAAGGCAGTTCCTTCTGTTTAAACATATTCATAAAAACAAACTTGACAACGCCTAATGCCTTGGATAGGAGCAGGGTAGCACTGACTTGGATTTCTCACGGTTTTCTACGCTGTGTGAGGAAAGCGCAGGGTCCTCCCACTGTAACTGAATAAAGTATCAGGGAAACCTGACTAAAACCCAGTCCCTTTCTGATGAAATCATTGCAGTTAGTCTTTCTTAGGCTGCAGAGTTAGGTTCACTGCCGAACGGAGATCCTGGGTAACGTCACAGCCACAGCACGATGCCAGATAGACTTATTGTAAATTTACTGGTTTTATCCCAGTGTATTTGATCCCAGGATAATTTGTAACCTACTTTTAAAAAAAATCACAACACATTTCAGATTTTTCACCTTTTTCACTGCCTATTTAGCAAGAATAGAAATGACACATAAATGTGCCTAGATATATATGTATATGTAAACACAGACACAGCCATTTAAAATAGGAACTGACACAGCTACCATGTTTTAAGCATGTTCCTTTCCTTCTTACTCTTCTTTCCTCAATGGTGTACTGGCTCCTTACATAATTCCAAGGGAACTAAACAAAAACTGTAAGAGACTTTTTAATTGTCAGAGATAGAGCACTTAGAATTTATAGTAATTAACTAGTCATTATTTCAAATAAGAACATTAATTGGTATGTTTGGGAAATCTGCAGCATTGCAAAATTTAAAATAAACATTACAAAGATATCATTTACAACTAATCTATATTTACCACTGAAGTGAGCTTCAAACTATATTTCTTTCTATTATGCATTTATTGGCTACAGCACACAGCAAATGGGGTGTGTTATGCACAGCTTCCTAAACACCTAAATTTATAAAACCCAATTACATAAATTAATTAGGAATGAACGCATACATTTATGCCTTTGTTTGCAACTGGAACATATTAAACATGACAAAATTAATAAGTAGACTCTAAAAGAAAAAATAGTGCCATGTATTTATTTTCCATAACCAATTTTTATGAGGTTTAATTTGACTTACCTAGTCCTAAGGGTCATGATTCTTAATAAATATGCAGTTTCTTGCCATTTCATATATATGTAAGGGTATGTTTTTATGGTTCCTAAAGGACCAAGAATTCAAGAGCATTTATTTCCATATATAGAGACTGAAGGGCAAAGAATTACTCAAATGTTTTCTATCTTGCTTCTCTCCACACTGTTATCAAAGGCCACTTTTTGGAAATTAGAGCAGTACACACACAAAATTAAGTGATTCGCCCATATATCACTTATCATGGAAACATCCATTAAAACAAGCTGTCTTGGCTCCAAAGAGGAAGAAAATATGGATATAGAATGGAGCCAGTCAGAGAACATGGCAGGAAACAGACACAACATAACTTTTTAAATGCAAAAATCAGAACCCGAAAATGCCTTCCTCTTATATTTAAAATAAATCAAATAATTTCACAGCATTGTTGCTCAAAATACGTTACTGCATGGGAAATACAAAAATAATCTGATTTTTTTTAAAAAAGGTAAAAAGAAAGAGATAAAGAGATGTGGGAAAAAGGTAACTCTCCCCCCCGCCCCCCCGCACCCCTGCTCCCTGTCCATGCATATTCCCAATGATCTCACTAGCATGTGCCTGCAAGGTGTCCAGATAGAGAATCGCTGCTGGCAGTGGTGTGTGTTTGCACACATGTTGTGTGACCTGGTCTGGAGTCTCGGTTAGAGGAAAAGCAGGGATGTGAAAACAAGGCCTGTGTCAGGCCTCTGTTTCATAAGAGCTCCTGGGAAACAAGGGAGATGCTTCAGGTCACAGATCACTTCCGTGGGCCACACCATGCCCCTGCTTGCTGGAGTAAAAGAAAGACCCTCACCAGGATAAGTAAGAACGCAGAGTTCCTGGAATCAACCCACGAGATTGCACACAGTCCATCTTACACAAAAGGGACTGACTTCATCTTTAGGGTGCAGGGCCCTCTGGGAGGTGAGGCAGCAGAAGGTGGAGGCAGCTTGTAGCCTTGTTCACACCCTTTGTGCCAAGCTGCAGACCCCACAGCTCCACGGCTTCCCCACAGGTGCCTCCAGCTCCACAGGACCCAGACTGAAGCCTTCCTCTCCTTCCCCTTCCTCCCCTTCCCGTGCTCCCTATTCACCGCTCACCACCCCTCCACTCCCGCCCTCACTCCACCTGAACGGAAGATCTACAGACTTCCCAGGTGGCCCTTTGCTCCCCTGGGTCTCCAGACCTTTGCCCAGGGGATACTCTGCCTGCAATGTCCTTTGCTTTGTTTTTCTTTGCTAAGTCCTATTAATTCTTTAAAATTCAGCCAAAACGCACCTCTTCCACCAGTTTTTTTCTGACTCCCTCTCCCAATGACCAGCTGATATTGTGGTGGTTTTCAAACAGGCATACCAATTATTTGACAATCCTCTCTTCCCGAGGGGGAGCCAAGTTCCCATTCCCTCCCATGTGGCCCGAACAAGGTGATTCACTCCTAATGACCTACTGTGGCAGAGTGAAAGTAGGTGACTTCTGAGACTGGGCCATAGACAGTAGGTTTCTCCTCTTGGATCACTTCCTCTGGAAGCTGGCGGACGTGTTGTAAGGAGTCCCTAGCAGCCCTATGTAGAGGTCCACATGGTGAGGAATGAGGCCTCCAGCCAACAGTCACGTAGGTGAGCCTTCCTGGAGGCAGCTGCTCCAGCCCGCCAAGCCTTCAGAAGACATCTCAGCAGCCCCTCATGACACAGCCTGTGCCAGAACCACCTAAAAAGAGCCGCCCCCCAATTCCTGTGAGTTCTCTGTGAGTTTTCTCACAAAAGCTCTGGGATAATAAATGCTTACTTTGAGGGTACCTTTTGGGATACCGTATTTTCCGGCGTATAAGACGACTTTTTAACCCAGGAAAATCTTCTATACGCCCAGTCGTCGTATACCCCGGAAAATATGGTATCTTTTTATGCAGCAGGAGGTAACCAACACCAATACCCTTCCTGTATGCTTCCACAACACCCTGCATTACCCTCTGTATCTCTAGAACCCAGCACAGTACCTGGACACTGCTGGCACTGAATACATTTGAGGGATACATAGTCTGTGGCTGAATAAATGGATTTATGAACAAATGAAGCAACTCTGTGAGAACTGCAAACAGTATGTATATCAAATATCCTAGCACCAATTATATAAACTGTGATATGATGTTACGATAATTATTTATCACCAATATTTATTCAGATTAGGAAGAACCATGTCATATATCCACAATAATGTTTCAAGAGGCCAGAATACACCTCATTCTGGAAATCATTGCTCTAGGGGTCTAGAAATCACATGTATATTCTTGTTTGTTTTTTAACAACATTACCCCTTTGTTGTGACACTTAAGAAATATGGAAGTTCAGAATACAGAGGGGTGTTTTCCAGTAATGAGGATGAAAGATGAGGTGAAGACTCCATGGAAGAGCTGGGCCTAGATGAATACCGTTGAAGAGAGATGGGAAAGTGGGCAGACAAAAAAAAATTAGAAGGAACAACAGGCTAAGGTGAGAAAGCTCCATCTCTGTATCCATCCATCCATCCATCCATCCATCCATCCATCCATCCATCCACCCATCCATCCATCCATCCATCCATCCATCCATCCACCCATCCATCCATCCATCCACTGAACTGCTGGTATTTTAAATGTCACCACTGAACGCGTATGTCCATACATGATTAGGTGAAATCTCTGTAGGGTCTAAAACATCAGCTTAAGGAGTTTAGAATTTCTATACTAGGAAATGGGGACCCATCACGGAGTTTTAAAGAGCTATGCCTGAGGAAGTCGCATCCCACACCTTCAGTGGGTGTGAGTGCTACAAGCACAGGCCCAGTGAGGAGGCTGCAGCAAGATGCGAGAGACGATGAGAGAACATGGGGTTATGGGACTGGACGACAGATTGGATGCTGAGGTCAGAGAAAGGGCTGGAGAAGAAGACTCTGGCATTTTGAGTCTGTGTGACAGATCTATGTGTGTTCACATTAAGAAAATGATGTATGAAATTCTGAATTTAAAAACAGATGGAGTCTCATACAAATAGTGAATCATTATGTTCTACACCTGAAACTAATATAATATGTCAATTATACAACAATAAAAAAAAGAAGAAGGAAGATGGATTCTTAGTGATGTGAACGATAATTTTTCTTTGTAATTTGTGTGAGTTATCTGCATAGATTTCATTAAGCAGCAGCTCTTCTAATCATTGTCAGGCATGACAACACCATAATTCACCTCTCCTGTGTCGGTAGCAGATGTCACTAATCACAGTACTCTCTTCCACTGAGCGTGGGGACAGCTCCTGCATCCTTCTCAATGGGATGCTGCAGGCAAGAAAGTCCAATAGTTGGAAATGCACTTGCCATCCCTGTGTGAAATAAGTTGTTTGGTTATTGACAGAGACACTGGGACTACAAACCTTCTCATCCTTGAAGTGACTAGAAGTGGAATGTCAATCCAAAATGGAGACAAATCATTTTGGAAAGGAGCCTGTCATTGAAAAATAGACTTTATTTTCTGTTTGCCATCACCAGCACAAAGTATCTTAGTTGGTGAAATAATGAAATAAATCAACAACAACCAGAAAGAAAGAGGAGAAGAGGAAGAAGAAAAAAAGATAAATCATGTCAGGACTTCTAAGATTAGGAACTCAAAGTGTTGATGTTGTTCTATAACTCCTTTAAACTTGACCAGTTAAGTCCCTGGCAAGGGGAGGAAACAGAAGGATGAGGCATAATCTGGGGAACAACCCTTCATTCCTTCATTCATGCCAGAGGCACATGGTCAAAGGGGAAGGCACCAGGACCAGCTACCCTCTGAGCCAGCTCTCTGCGCCCAGGTTGGGAAGGAAGATGGGGCACCAGAGTGCCCAAAATGTGCTCGGTCTGACCTGGCAACCAGAAGTTAGCCAGGTTTGGGGGAGTCCAGAAGCCATGTAAGCGTGGTCCTGTACCAGGATTCCAGCCAGATTGCTAGACCAAAATGGCTAGCAAAAGTTAAGGTATGAAAGAGAAGGTCAAGAATGAAGAACTGAGAGAGGAAAAGTTGAAAGAATAAATTGAAAAACATTGAAGAATACATGGAAAGGAATGCCCAGTGAATGGGGTGGAGAGAATGTACAGATGCGTAGATAATTCCACGTGGATGGCCTGGTGCACCTGGCTAGACCAGGATCCTGTTCCAAAAAGAACCAGACTATGTTAGAAAACTATAAATGCCTACTTCACTTCTGTTGTGTTTTTTTTCAACCTGCTATTAACATAAAAGACTGTTGTGGCCTTGCCAAACATTTGTCATTTCATCCCTTAGCTCTCAACACTTTGGACTTCAAATACAGTCATAGAATAACTCAGCTCAGATCACTGGTGTTTTTGCATCATGCCTTCTCCTGCTTTGGAAATTCTGTAAGTTTCATAAGGTTTCCTTGCACCCTCTGCCTTTTCCATGTTCCCCATATAATGCTGCTATAATAATTTTCCTTCTCAAAAAATCACTGTCTTAACAGACAAACATTTTGGTTCTTCGTTGAAATTCTTTCCCTACATCAGTGGTTGCAGAACAAAGCAAACGTGCTGTCAGATTAGTGCATACATTTTCATACCTTAGGATAAAGCCATTTTATTTGGGTGTTTCCCTTCCTTATTTGGGTACAGCCCCCTCTGTGCAGGGGGAATTCATAGGCGCAAAATTAAAAACCAGAAACAATCATACTGTTTTCAGCCCAATTTTCCTTCTAACTGCTTCAGGGAGAAGGAAGAATTGCTGTCTATTTGGAAGCCAGAAGCAAATGTTTGCCTTTTCATCGTAAGCTTTTCTACTGTTTGCAGTCAGCTCTGCACTCAGACCTGCTCACAAATAAAACTGGAATGAATTTTTAATAGCCTGAAATGAATTTGGGAGTGATGACTGCCTTGCCCTCCGGCACAACAGATCATGAATGTGCACATGTAAAACGCTCCATCCAGAGAAGGGAGGCCCAAAGAGAAAGGGCAGGCCCAAGACGGAGCATGGTGACGCCTTATGCTTACCTTGGGCAAAGGACACCACACTGTAAAATTAACCCAGCCCTTACAGATAACAAAGCTCCCCTCTGGCTTTGAACACTTCAGTCTGATCTCCCAGGACATGGATTAACTGAAAAACCATCAAGTGAGGGCAAACCTCCCGCGGCCACCTGAGAAGCCAAGCGCCCCCGGACTGTGAGCACCGTATTAAGAATGACAATAATAAAAATTGCGTGATGATCTACGATCTAATGGGCACTCTGTTAAGCACTGGAGTAATATCACCTCGAGTCCTCCCAACAGTCCTGCAAAGCAGCCATTAATAACCTGTCTTTACCCAGGGGGAACCGAGGCTCAGAGAGGTCAGGTGCCCTGACCTAACCTTTGTTTATTCCTTTGCTTTCTCTCTCTCTTTCTTCCTCATAATTATTGCGAGTATATATGCTGCAACCTATATAGAAATTCACTTTAAAGGTGTGTCGGCCGGGTGAAAGGAATGACATCAAACTCAGCTAATTTAGCAGTGAGTCAGATGAAACAAAAAAGGAGAAAACTAGAAGGCTGGCGAGGAATTCTTAAAATGCCTACTATGTGCCAAGGAAGCACGGTCAGAGCCGAGGCAACAATCACAAATACTGCTATCCGTCTTTCTAGTTCTACCACTGACTCAGTGTCTAGCCTTAGAAGTCTCATGGCAACACTCAATAACCTAAAAGAGGACATACTAAGAAATGCATTATTTATTTCCTCCCTTGCCATCCCAACAGGCTTAAAAAGAAAAATAGGTTGCACATTGGCTACCGTGTCATTGGTAACTTTTGAAGCCAGAACCTTTGTAGATCCATAAATAATACTTTTTCCTGCTAGGAAATGGCTCTTCTTGCATCTATTTGTGTTTTCCCTCATGCCATTGATGATTCCATCCAACAGGCTGCTTAGTCTGTCAATGAATCATTTACACTGAAACCTACATACATATGCCTCCAGCTGCTTGCTTGGAACAAGAGAGAAGAAAGGTCTTTGGGTCTGGAAATCAGCCTAAGCAAGACACTCCCAGGTAACTTGGCGAGGAAGGGGAATGGAAGGGGTGAATGGCAGACATCTGAATAAAAGATCACCTCACCCTAGCTGGTTTGGCTCAGTGGATAGAGCGTCGGCCTGTGGACTGAAGGGTCCCAGGTTTGATTCCGGCCAAGGGCACATGCCTGGGTTGCAGGCTCGGTCCCCAGTAGGGGGCGTGCAGGAGGCAGCCAGTCAATGATTCTCTCTCATCATTGATGTTTCTATCTCTCTCTCCCTCTCCCTTCCTCTCTGAAATCAATAAAAAATATTTTAAAAAAAAAGATCACCTCACCTTGCCCAGCCAGCATGGCTCAGTGGTTGAGCATCCACCTATGAACCAGAAGGTCACGGTTCGATTTCTGATCAGGGCACATATCTGAGGTGCTGGCTCGATCCCCAGTAGGGGATATACAGGAGGCAGACGATCAATGATTCTCTCTCATCATTGATGTTCCTCTCTCTCCCTTTTCCTTCCTGTCTAAAATCAATAAAAATATTTCCTTGTTATAAAGATCACCTCATGGGGCTCAAAATATCAGGTGAGCAGCATTAAGGAGATTTGGAACTTGCATCCTATCTGCACCTAATGAACTAAGGTCATGCCCTAGATAGCAAGTAGTAAAGCAGAGGAAAGGAGAACCCACTTGAGTGTTGGGTTCATTGTCTAAGAGCCATGGCAGAGAACCCCTGGAGGTGGAAATGTAATGGAGGCACATTAACTGCTCTTGAGTAAGAAATATTTATATGGCCATGATGGTGTAAATATTTATTGTTTCTCATCTTTTAGAATCAATCCATAGAAAATGCACAAGAGGTTTAATTATGGTTATAGAATGGAATGTAAATGTTATTAACTATGACAAAGCAGAAGTTAGGGGTGAAGGGGAAAGAAATAGGTGAAAGACTTGGAAAGGATGCCAAGAGTTCATCTAACAAGGTACAGAGGCGAGGACACTGTCCAGAATCAAAATTAAAAATACACACACACAGATATATAGACATATAAAATATTTAAAATTCATAAAATACACAATATAAATATACAAAATCTTAAGTTACAAACATAGTGAGAGGAAGGAGACATAACTATTGAAGTTGGCATAAATGAGTTAAATCCATACCCATAACAGCAAAAGTCATTTGCAAGTCCCTGAAATTGATAGATCAAAAAATGGCAGTTTACACATTCTATTAAGACAGTGGTCGGCAACCTGCCGCTCGCGAGCCACATGCGGCTCTTTGGCCCCTTGAGTTTTTAGCAAAGGCCAGCTTAGGAGTACCCTAATTAAGTTAATAAAATATACCTACCTATATAGTTTAAGTTTAAAAATTTGGCTCTCAAAAGAAATTTCAATCGTTGTACTGTTGATATTTGGCTCTGCTGACTAATGAGTTTGCCGACCACTGTATTAAGACATCGAAGGCAGCCATCAGAGCATCAGAACAGCAATTGTTCAAAGTGGTTGCCGTTATCCACTCTTGTAGGCCAGCATCCAAAAGAGCACCAGACACAGAATCCATTCTCAGTCAATATTTGTCCGATGAATGAATGAGTGGACGAAAGTGGAGGATGAGAAGGTAGGGTAAGAGGCCACTGTTTGCTGTCATTAGTCCTTCACAACGATTTGATTCTTTTCCCTAACGGTTGCAAATATTACCTTTACCTTGTTGTGTGTGGAGGGGGGGGGGGGGGTGTTTTATTTGGGCTTGTTGTTGTTTATTTAGAGGGGAGACATGGTCATTTTCATTCCTCTGGTAAGAATCTGGTTCCCAGGTTCAGCAAGGATAGCCTTCTTTGAATGGTAAGAATTCCCTGCATGAAAATGCAGTGGCAGCTTCCACTGGAAGTGGCTGTACTGAGGGGGTGGCCTGGACTGAGGTCCCCTCAGCCCCCTGGAAGGAAGAGGCAGCCTGAGAATAGAGGCCTGGAGACAAAGCTCCTGCAGCGATCAGAATGGCTTACAAACACCGCATGGGGACTGTGGCAGTCTTTCGGTTAATGAAATACAGTTTTAGGCAAAGGAGTGAAAATTGCCTTCTTTCCCTCAATTAGTACATATATGCTGTAAAAAGAAAAGAGAAGATAGCAAAGCAAAGAAAAATCACCGGTATGGGAAAGAAGGAGGAATCTATGTCCTTGCCTGTTTGCTGTCTAGTTAAAACATATAGGTTCTGTTTTCAAATTCTGCATCTGCCAGGGACTCAGCAGTAGAGCCTGGGGCAAGTGGCTTACCTCCTCTCACTGACTTTTCCCTCTTTTATAAAACAGGGGGCACTTCCTAGTTTTCCTAGGGATTAAATTAGATAAAGCCTGTAAACATTTGGCATGTGCTAGTATTAAAATGTCCCTTAAAGTTTCCCCTTTCCTTGGATGAACACTAGAATACATAGCTTTCCACCACAGAATGAGTTTCCTAAAAGGATGGAAGAAATGTTTCATGCTAACATTTATTAAGCTCAGATTCAAATTAACTTCAAAGCACATGAAAAAACATTTGTTAAAACCAAAAGATATTTTGATGTAAAATCCAAAACAAAAACAACCAAAAAAAATCACAAAATATAAAGCTCAGTCAGTAATTAGCTGGATTAAGAAAAAAAAAAAACACTGCATTGCATATATTGTACCTAATGTGGAAGGACTAATTTAATCACCATTGTGGTACCTGCCACGTGGCGAGTTCATATTGTAGCTGCAACCTCGGTCTCCTTTCTGCAAAAAGGCACTAAGGAGTGGGGAACAATAGCGATCAAGTGCGCGTACGAGGCCTGGCACAGGGCTGGCCCTTCAAGTCACACTCACTGCTACCGTAGGCTATGCGATATCGCCTTTTCCGTGAGCTCATATTACATATTACGCAAGTAATTTTCTCTTCCATGCAGGAAGGATTTCACTAGGATAACAAGGAGATCACAATCACGTTGTGCCCTCGCTTAGCATGCTCAACCCAGGCAGCAGTCAGTGGGGGTGACAAAATTGCCTCCTGGATCTTACCATGACTTTTGTCCAAAATGATCAGAGAGTACATTAAATCATTAGCAGAAACGTTGCTGCCTGCTGATTTTACAGCGCCGGCAATGAAATTCATTGCAGAAGCAAAATAGGGCCAATAATATAATTACAGCGCTCTGCCTATGCAGTCGGAGCTAATGCTATTATTTGACATCGCAAGGCTGTGTTTTTTCCCCAGAGTCTCTGTGGAGACAAGGTTCGCCCTAATTGGTTCCAAAGCACAACCTCCCCACCACAATCTTTCCTCAGGACCAGTAATGTTAATTTCCACACGACTGTAAATAGTATTTGCAAACAATACAAACATGGTAATAAGAGGCTAGGTGGGTAATTAATGTGGTTACAAAGTAGCTTATTTGCATTTTTATTTAAAAAACGGCCTTCTTTAAAAAGCAGCTTAGATTTTTCCTTGCAAAAGGAGCCTTGGTTAAAGAGTACAGCAGTAATTACTCTCTTTAGGGGTTCTTTTATATGTCCTTCAGGGAATTAGAATAAAAAGATAAGCAGAATTATAAAGGAAATCATGTAAAATATGAAATGTACTATAAACACTTAGTAGTGTATTTACCATAAGCTAGGCCTACCTTTTCCATTAATGAAATATTTTAACCAGCTTACAACACATTTAAATTAATCGTAGGTATGGCTAAAAGGTACAATCATCTAGTTAGACTTTTTTAAGGCTTAGTATTATAAGGTTTTCTATGCCCTCACAGTAAACTCCACATGACAGCCTCCTGCCAAAAAGGGCCCTCGTAAGAGAAAGGGTTAAGTGTGGTGACCCTCTGAAATAAAGCACAGATAGATCTGTGTTTCCTAATAAAAGGAAACCATCATGTTAGAGCAATAAGTTCATCTTTTTCTTAGCTTGCATTCCTGGGCTCAAGAAATAGGAAGTGAGGAAACAAATTCAAAAGCTGGTATGGAGTAGAATTCAGTCTTTTGCATTTCTTGCCCATGTTACATGTGGAAATTCACAGAAGGTGGTCAGTGTTGGGGGACCTGAATTCATTTGGAGGCCATTTAATCATCACTTACCAGCCAGCGGGAGGTGAGCAGGAGTGGCGTCACCGAGATGACTCCATCCCCATCTCCATCCCCAAGGAGCTCATGGTCTTGATGACTGTCTAGCTAATAAAGGATCAGATTCTAGTCAGACTGGGAAAAGGCTCACATGGGGCATAATGGTCAAGGAGAAGAGTCTATGGATCTGAACAGTGGAAGGGAGGGGCTCTGCAGCAGGAACTGCCAGCATGAACCAAGGCACTGGGGCACGGAATCGCTGTCTGAAGAACCATGTGGGGAATCTTCGTTAGCAGGAGGCAGAAAAGCAGTGTTAAGTGCAAATGTCAGTCAGGTAACAACTCCTTGCAATTGTTCCTTCAATGACTCTTTCTGAAGTCCCTACTACGTGCAAAATTGTGTTCTACAGCCAAGCTCACATCCTATGGGAGGTAGGCAGTCAAGAAGCAATAAGTATGATCCTTGAGAAAATTCAATAAAATGTCAGTGCTAAGAACAGAAGAAAGAGGAGTTTAAAAGGATCCGGAGTAAGGGTCAAAGCAGGCGGGACAACACTCCAAGGAGTGGGGAATGTGTATGGGGTGAGCGCCTGGCCCGTCTGTGAAGAGGCTGCTACTACTCAGTCCCTGCTAATTATTGCCACGTCTTCCAATGTTTTAAAAAGAAGCTAAAATTTGGATTTTTTAAGTGAAATCTTAACTTTTTAACTTAAAAGGCAAACATACCACCCATTAAGCAAGTACAATAAACCTGTCTTGCAGAAGACCAATGTAACAAAGCTCCCTGACTTGAAAGGGGCATTATATTATTTTTTAAAAAATAAGTTAAGCCTTTAAATGGTATATTTTTATGCTCATTCACCCAGCCCTCCAAAAATTACATCAAAAACAAATTATATATATATATATATATATATATATATATATATATATATATATATATATTTTTTTTTAAACTAAGACTGCCTGTCTTCATTTAAGCATCAGTATTCATGCAAATTCCATACTGTTAATATTTGTCACCCCAGGCCCCTGCCATCCCCTAAACACCCAAACATATTCTCGTAGGCCGTGTAATGGTACTGCAGCTCTATAAGACCTGACTAAAAGAAGACCAGCCCCTCTTGGTATTGTCTTGAAAATCTTCCCCCGGCAATCGTTAGTTACACTGTAGATAGAATTCAGAGGCTGTAATGATGTTTTAAATATGATTTCAAAATACTTGAGAAAAGCAGAAAAGCAATGAAGTGGAAGAGAAAGATAATAAGTTTATGACATTCAAGTAAATATATCCAGAAAACTGGGTCATTTATACCAGAACTGTAATCTTTTCTGTTAAAATATGCAAATGACAGTATGAAAAATGGCTTGTGATTTTAAAGAAATATAGCACCACAAATGTCAGTGTGAGGGAACTCAATAACACTTAATGAAACTTTGGATTTCAAATTAATTACTGATTGACTAAGGCATCTAGAGGGAAAACAGCCTCGATTAGGGAAGCCTGGGATAGGCCATAAATCTGAGGCCTCTTTCGAGGACTCTGAGCTGCTATTTCCTACGCATGCCATTCATGCTAGGAGCTAATGAGGTGACTGGCCACTGCGAAGACCACTAGTCTGGTTCTCAGAAAAAAGACTGGTCAATGTTTTCCTGACCCTTTTAGATGGACTTTTCTTTCCTTCTATTTTTTTTTTAACTTGTATATTTGTGGCTTTAACAGTTTATAAGAGCTTTAAAAAAATCAAAGGTTAAATAAACCTGCAAAGTGGTATATTATTGAAAGATAAGTGGTATCTATGTTTTAAAAAACAATCTTTGGCCTTAACCAGTTGGGCTCAGTGGATAGAGCACCGGCCTGTGGACTGAAGGGTCCCAGGTTCGATTCCAGTCAAGGGCATGTACCTCGGTTGCAGGCACATCCCCAGTAGGGAGTGTGCAGGAGGCAGCTGAATCGATGTTTCTAACTCTCTATTCCTCTCTGTAAAAAATCAATAAAATATATATATTTTTAAAAATCATCTTTGGTAGACTGTATTATTTGTTCCAGTTATTGTGCCTTCCTTGCCTTTGCCATGTTTTCCTATAGGTGGAATATACTTTCCTGCCTCACTGATGTTGGTCTTGGCCATGAGACTTGATGCAGACATGAGGTACATTAATGTCTGAATAGAAGTCCCTGGAGCTTCTGCCCTTAGTCATGACAAAAACATACCCCTAGTGACTGGTCCTGCTTCACGGGCCTGGAATGAGAAGCCCAGGAATCCCAGCGAAGACAGAAGAACCTCAGCCAACCTCCAGCCCTCATGTGCCATGAGCAAAGAAATACACATATGTTTTGTAAGCCTTGGAGAGCTTGGGGTTGCTTGTTAAGGCAGCAAAAACCAATACACTACCCTTGCCAGTTAACTAGGAAGATTTCTATTCTACCATGAAAGGCAAGTCATAGCTGTGTTGCTCACGTAAGTTATATAATTCAAATATTCAACTATAACAATACTAGACCTGTAATAAATAAATTCTCACCTAATGGATAAAAAGGTGTGTTTTTTATAGTTACTATCACAGAATGGACAAGGAAGAGAATATAATCACCATTATCTATAACTAGAGGCCCGATGCATGAAATTCGTGCACGGGGGTGGGGGGGTGGGGGGGAGGGAGACGGGTGTCACTCAGCCCAGCCTGCACCCTCTCCAATCTGGGACATCCCTCTCACAATCCAGGACTGCTGGCTCCCAACTGCTCGCCTGCCTGCCTTACTGATTGCTCCTAACCACTTCTGCCTGCCAGCCTGATCACCCCCTAACCACTCCCATGCCAGCCTGATTGATGTCTAACTGCTCCCCTGCCAGCCTGTTTGCCCCCAACTTCCCTCCTCTGCCGACCTGGTCACCCCTAATTGCCCTCTCCTGCAGGCTTGATCGCCCCCAACTGCCCTCCCTTGCAGTCTGGTCCCTCTCAACTGCCCTCCCCTGCTTGCCTGATCGCCCATAACCCCCCTCCCTTGCAGGCCTAGTCCCTCCCAACTGCCCTCTCCTGTTGGCCATCTTGTGGTGGCCATCTTGTGTCCACATGGGGGCAGGATCTTTGACCACATGGGGCAGCCATCTTGTGTTGGAGTGATAGTCAATCTGCATATTACTCTTTTATTAGATAGGATAGAGACCTGGTGCATGGGTGGGGGCCAGCTGGTTTGCCCTGAAGGGTGTCCCGGATCAGGGTGGGGGTTCCCCTGGGGCGTGGGACAGCATGAGCGAGGGGCCTGTGGTGGTTTGCAGGCCGGCCACGCCCCCCGGCAACCCAAGTGGAGGCCCTGGTATCTGGAATTTATTTATCTTCTACAATTGAAACTTTGTAGCCTGGAGGGGAGCCAAGCCTCCTGCTCACTCCGTGGTGGCAGCCATTTCTGTTGGAATTTATTTACCTTCTATAATTGAAACTTTGTAGCCTGGAGCAGAGGCCTAGGCTGGCCAGGGCTGCAGAAGCTTGGCTTCCTCCATTGTCCAAGGCAACCCTAGCCTCCTGCTCTTCCAGCTCTGTGGCTGCCGCCATTTCTGTTGGAATTTATTTACCTTCTATAATTGAAACTTTGTACCCTTGAGTGAAGGCCTGGGCCCACCAGGGTATGTGGAAAGCTTGGCTTCCTCCATTGCCAGGGAAACCCAAGCCTCCCTCCTGCTCTCTAGGGCCACAGCCATCTTGGTTGGGGTTAATTTGCATACTCGCTCTGATTGACTGGTGGGCGTGGTTTGTGGTGTAGCAGAGTGCTGGTTAATTTGCATATTACTCTTTTATTCGATGAGATATAATAAAGAGCTAATATGCAAATGGTCATCACGTCCCCATGCCCTCACGCCATAATGGCTCAGACACTCAATACTGGGGAAAGAGAAATGGGGACCAGCGAGGCACAAATGAGCTGGCGAGAAAGGAATGGGGACCAGCCAGGTTGCGGCCCAGGAGAGGAACAAGCCTGCCTGCCCCACAGTCCTGGGCGCCAGCAGCTGCATCTGTGCCTGCAGCCCAGGAAAGAGACAAACTGCCTGCCCTGTGGTCCCGGGTACCAGTGGCTGTGCCTGCGCCTGCAGCCCAGGAGAGGGACAAGCCACCCACCCTGCGGTCTCGGGTGCCAGTGGCTGCGGCCCAGGTGAAGCTGCCCGCCCATGGTCCCCTGCAGCTTCGGCCAGCCAAGGTGAAGCTGGCCCAGGTCTTGGGTGCCTGTGGCTGGCCAGAGGGAGGGAAGCCCAGGTCCCGGGTGCCTGCGACTGGCCAGAAGAATGTGGGGCGAGGCAGAGGTGGTTAGGGGTGATCAGGCCAGCAGGAGAGCAGTTAGGGGTGATCAGGCTGGTAGGAGAGCAATTAGGGGTGATCAGGCAGGCAGGCAGGCAGAGGGGTTAGGGGCAATCAGGCAGGCAGGCAGGCAAGCAGTTAGGAGCCAGCAGTCCCGGATTGAGAGAGGCAATCTGATATCCCCCGAGGGGTCCCGGATTGGAGAGGGTGCAGGCCAGGCTGAGGGACTCCCCTTCACGAATTTCGTGCACCGGGCCTCTAGTATAGGATAAGAGCTTCAAAGTAATGAATAGTCACCTGTCAGAAAACAACAAGAAACCAGTATCATTACTTAGTGCTCATTGTGTGGCGGGCACTGTTCTGGGACCTGAGGCCTATTTGTGTCTACCTTTGGTGTATGAAGAAACTGAAACAAAGGTTAGCTAACTTGCCCAAAAAACAGATAGGCAGCCTTTGTTATTCTCCATATAATTTCTGAGGTATTCCTTATCAAATTTTAGGAATCTGTGTCATACATTCAATATAACCAAAACTTATTAATTAAAAGCATTCAAAGATCAACTCGTGTCGCTCAGTGGTTAAGCATTGACATATGAACCAGGAGGTCACAGTTTGATTCCAGGTCAGGGCACATCCCTAGGTTGCAGGCTTAGTCCCCAGGGAGGGATGTGCAGGAGGCAGCTAATCAATGATTCTCTTTCATCGTTGATGTTTCTATCTCTCTCTCCCTTCCCTTCCTCTCTCTGAAATCAATAAAAATATTTTTTTAAAGTAGTCCAAGTACAAGCAGTCTATCACTCATCAGGAAAGTGACTCCTATGATCAAATACCCTGTAAGATCTGAGAAGCACTCTAATAATTATTCTAATTCATTTCTCCATATAGTTTGCGCCCTCCAGCGCTCCTTGCACCACTCCAAAATGCTGTTCTCAAATCCCACCTCAGTTAGCAATCCCTTCTAAGGATCAGGAACCTGCCTCGCTATAAATCCCACCCAAAACCTTCCCCATGTGGGAAATCTATGTTAATTCAACCAAACTATAGCTATAAAACAGAAATCATGTACAGGGGAAAAAGAAGGACTGAAACTAATAAAATGGAATTAACATATTCATGTGGGATGTTATATATAGTATGCACAAAACAGGCATCCAAGGGTTTTCGAAAGAAGACTTTTTATATGTTGGGACTATACTGGCATGTTTTGGAGCATTTTGTTGAAAGCTCAAATAAACGTATTAGAAACTCATGCTATTATCAACTGGTGTGGTATGTTTTTCTACCTTCCCTCCCTGTAATTAAAGAAGGATCACCCATATAATTGATTTAACTCAACAGCAATGGTCTAAGGCAGTGGTCGGCAAACTCATTAGTCAACAGAGCCAAATATCAACAGTACAGTGATTGAAATTTCTTTTGAGAGCCAAATTTTTTAAACTTAAACTTCTTCTAACGCCACTTCTTCAAAATAGACTCACCCAGGCCGTGGTATTTTGTGGAAGAGCCACACTCAAGGGGCCAAAGAGCCGCATGTGGCTCGCGAGCCGCAGTTTGCCGACCACGGGTCTAAGGGGCAAGATGGGCTGGGCCGCAGCTTGCATTCCGTTCACCAGGCTGTGTGCCCAGTGGAGGAGGAGCTGTGGGCCTCAAGAGAAGAGGGGCCCTTATTCTAATTGTCACAAAGGTGCCAATTGTCTGTGAGGGGTGATAATCCAGTGATCCAGGAGCCCCATATTGTCTGATCTAGCCCTTATCACAGAGTTGGGAAGGGAGCATGTAAAACATATTTTATTCCATAGCTGTCTCTTTAAAGGAGAGCGAAAAATGCAACATATAACCTTAATGCTGGTTTCCATCTGAAGTGTTCAGACATTTAAGACCAAAGTCTCCAAATAAAGGCCCTTGATAAAGCCATGTAGTTAACAGACTACTGATGGCTTGGGTTCAAAATAATTACCAACAACTGGTGTTTGGGGGACAGCATAAAGGGAACTAAAGGATACTAACCCTGTGATGTGGAAGGCACTTTGTCCTGAACTCCCATTCATTAGCAGTCACTTCACAACCCTATGCCGTGTCATCTGAGATTAATGATCTAACTCAGATTGGACATCCATTTAGAAATAGAGTTGGGATGCAACCCAAGTGGTTCTGACTCCAGTAACCAATGTTTCCCCCTGTAGTACCAGTGTGACTATAGGCAGCCCTTGAAAATATGCAGGACCTAAGCCAAATCTCTCCAAATGGGGCTCAACTCCTGTTTCTAGCATGTGTGTAGAACAGAATTAACTGGAATGGCATGAGTTGCAGCCATGCGGAGGTGAAAGGTGAGAACACTGAGAGTAAGAGTACCCACTAGGCATAGCCAAAGAGTCACCAGCATATCAGATATTATCTCACACATAAAGTGGGGCTTATCAGCTCCGTAATATGACAAGGGCAGAGGTGACGTTGGCCAAAGGAATTATTTTGCTCTCTCTCATTTCAGCTTGCCTTCACCTTTCTTATTCTGTCTCCTGATAATAGGAACCATAGCTGCTGCAGCCTGTACAAACATCCTTCTAGCTCCCAGTCCCACAGACAAGAGAGCATCTTCTCCATCGGCTGGCCTGGCCAAGTGCCCATCTTGGATGGACCACTTTGACTAGGGTGTGATGGACCAACTAGTTCATGTGAATGATTAATGACACCTTCACTTCCACAGCTCCCAGAATGGAGGTGTTAATAACAGGATGGGAAGAAGTGCTGGACAAGACAACAGGCACAATGGGGAAGATATGGGTGAGAAGGGAGCTCCTGCAAAAAGGTAAGAGGGGTTTAGCTGCTATTATTACGTCAGCCACTGGCTGTCCACTCACTCCTTGACCCCCCTCTTTTTCTCAAAAAATATATTTAAAGGCTATTCTCCCAATTTTATATGCCCTGTGTATTGGCTCTGCCTGTAACCCTCTTCACTCAGCCCTGAAGATGAACAAATGAGCCACCATTATTGCAAAGATATGCAGCCTTTCACATCCCTCACGAACTTGCACCAAGAAGAGGATGGAGATGGGGTAACCTCTGGGTTAGGTCATCGGAACAGCAAAAATGCTGATGCCTACCAACAAGCAGGGATGAGGAGCAAACCCCTGGGGGCGAGGCTGCCATAGGCAAGGGTTCCTGGGAGGCCACCGCTGCACAGGTGGACCAAAGCTCTGATCTTGCCCATTAACTTGTCACAACTTGCCTCTGAAATCTACCTATTCCTGGTCCTAAGAACCCAAGCTTGCTCCTGTTTCTGGCTTGGCTCAGCCCCAAACCCGCCTCTTGCAACTCCATCTTGCAGATGAACTGCTTCCTCTGAGCCATGGCTTGAATATAATACCAGCGTACAGGAATGTCAGAAACTCTGGTATTGACCTAGCCTCTGCCTGCGCCTCCAAATTCTTCCTGCCCTCTCACCCTGCTCTCCTTCTCTGCCCCTTCCCCTCCTCCCCAATCCTCTTCAAAGTCTTAGCAGGATCTAATCTAATCTTTATGGTTAGCCAAGCATGGAATCAAAACAGAAGATGTGTCATACTTCATCACACGTAGGTTCCATTTTGTCCAGTGGCCCCAAGGAAAGTCATTTCTATGATTTCAAAAGACACATCCTTCCTACCCTCCACCGCCCAATACCCACTAGGGATCTTAACATCCATAGACTTATTGATAACCTTATATAAGCCAATGACTTTTCAGCTGGGGCCAGATCATAATGGCCCATAGTTTAGTGCCCATTCTATAAAGTATAACTTGCTGTCATTATTATTTTTTTTTAATATTAGCTCCTTAAAACTTCCAAATAATAGTCCTACTGTTCTGGATTTTTTCAGATATAACCCTGTTACTTCCTTTAAACTTTGTTTTTTCCAATTTAGACAAGTGAACTATTCTATGTCTGGATAAAAGCTCTTCTTATCAATTCATTTGATTCTTCTAGTTGGGTTGATTTTATGTTCATTGATAACTACTGAATTCCTTGAAAAAATAGCTAGTTGGAAAAACCACAGGAAGTACCTTTTAATCAACCAAATAAGAAACTAAACACTCCCACGTTCTCACAACCCTGGTGAGGAATTACAATGAATGAAGAGATGTTATATTAATTAAATTCTTGGAATGCATCCATGATGCTTAATGGAAACGGAAGCCTTAGGAGGCCTTAAATGCCTGGGAAACACCCATCACATCACTTAAATCCCTAAAAACCATCCATATTTACCAAGGAATCTGTTTAAATCCAATTATTTATTTCATACAAAAAATAAAGACTCAGAGGGGGAAAATGAAATAAAAAGAGAAATAATAAAAATGTATCTAGCTTCCACACATCTTTTCACTCGTTTTCTGATTTGGTTCTACAAAATCTACTACAGTTATTTAGAGTTTCTTGCAGCCTTCAAGCAGAAGGCTAATTGAGACTAAAGAATTCAAGTTTTCATTCATTCATCCATCCATTCATTCATTCATTCATTCACTCATCCACTCACTCATTCAACAAATAGGAGAAAGGAACTGAAATGTACTCATTCATGAGTACCCATATGTGCTGGGTCTTACGCTTAGAGGCTTTATCTGTTTTTATTATAATTACACTATTAATCCCATGGACAAAATTCAAGCTTATTGAATGTCATCTATGTGCCTCACACTACACCAAATACTGAAAATTAGAATCTCAATGCAACAAATCATATGATAAGCATCAGTATTAGTCTCTTCAATTTACACATGTGGAAACTGAGGCTCAAAGAAATTAGGTTTCTTGTCTATTATCACATGGGACTCTAATGGCCACTGACTTTATGTTTAAAACTACTGTTTGTTTTAAGATTTCCAAAGTCACAACCGATCCTTAGGTGAAAAACAAACATTGCAAATAAGGTTCCATTCTTTAGGGGGGCGAAAAGGCAAAACATACTCCTAGATTAATAAAATGGGCAACATGCCACACTGATGTATGGCCTACTGAACTGGTGGCATAATCCTTCTGTTTTCTTCAGAAAAAGGTAAACCGAGGAATACTGTGTCTGCGTCCAGGCAACATGTTTCAATGGGGCGCAGTACAGCGGAAAAGGCTGTGACGGAGATGGATCACATAGGGCTCGGGTCCCTGCGTGGGGGAGCCTGGAGAAAATGCATACAGGTGCTTCTCCATGGCCTCCTGTGTGTTGAAAAGGATGACAAACTGTCCTCCACCTTAACAACAAGAAATGAACACAAATCCTAGGACACAAAAACCCATATCAAGAAAGACTACTTTAAACAGCCACAGAATCAAAAACCTAGGGAACCTTCTTTTTTAAAAAAGCTTTCTAACATATACACACAAATAGTTGCCAAAAATTCCAAACACAATTTCTGAGATTCTTCTTTGGGGAAAAAAAATTCTAAGAGTTAGATCTCGTGAGCATTTCACAGAATACCTGGCTTATAGGATCACACAAAATGCCCAATAAAGGGGGCCCATTACTTTCTCCTTTAAAACTAAGTGGAAAGTGATTGTTTTCTACTGTAATTTGAGCCTTTCTTGCTCTGCTGAAGAAGAGGCAAAGGAAGGACAAGAGACTGGATCCTGAGACCAGGAGGTCACAGTTCCATTCCCAGTCAGGGCACATGCCCAGGTTGTGGCTTGATTCCCAGTAGGGGGTGTGCAGAAGGCAGCCAATCAATGACTCTCTCTCATCATTGATGTTACTATCTCTCTCCCCCTCCCTGTCCCTTCCTCTCTGAAATCAATAAAAACATATATATATTTTAAAAGAGTTTGGGCATAGGAGCAGGAAGGTCTGCAATGCATTTCCTGTTCCCTTCGGATGCAAAATTGCATTAAAAATAAAATATCAGTTAATGCCCAGCTGGCATGGCTCAGTGGTTGAGCATCAACCTATGACCCAGGAGGTCATGGTTCAATTCCCCGGTCAGGGCACATGCCCGAGTTGTGGGCTTGATCCCCAACGTGGGGCGTGCAGGAGGTAGCCGATCAATGATTCTCATCATTGATGTTTCTATCTCTCTCTCCCTCTCCCTTCCTCTCTGAAATTAATAAAAATATATTTTAAATTTTTAAAAAAATAAAATATCAGTTAAATAACTACAAAAAGACTTGGAGTAACTGTGGCAGGAAGTCTATAGGGCCATTCTCTGATACATCAGTTCTCCACCTCCTTCTATGTACATGGTGGGTTGCCAGCCTCCGGCCCTGGGAAACCCGGAGACTTGCTCTGGCCAATGGGATAGGAGCGGATGTGGCAGCAGCACTTGTGAGCACAGGCTTGCAGAGCCAGTGCCGGCACCAGCCTGCCTCCTCTTCCTCTACCACCATCCCGCCAGGCAGCTGCTGCCGGTCCGGGTGGCTGAGTGAGGTCCCCTCCTAAGAGAGCCCTCCAAGCAACCAATGATGGAAATGTAGTTGGAGCAAGACATAAACCTTTGTGGTTTTAAGCCCCAGAGATTCCAAGGTTGTTATTACGGCAGAGCTTAGCCTGTCCTAACCCATAATTCAGTTGTTGATTCCATACGTGTGACATCAACTATTCCATCCTGGATATCTCCCTGAATGTTAGGGCTTATCACATCTGCTATATAACCCAGGCTTGGTTTTACAGTGGTTTCATTACCAACCATAAAAACTGGAACAGTGGAACTGTATAAACAAACCGAACAGTATTTTTACTGTAAAACATGAATGTAATATAAATATTTGTCTTTGCCTTCTCTCAGCATCTGTAATGAGAACAGAAAATTCATGCCATATGTTTATAGTATGAAGGGGGAAGAAAATAGATCTCAACGATTCATCTATGTGGATGCCAGCTAAGCTGTTCAATATTTTTAATTCACCCATTTTCTTTCACGTATGAATTCTCCACAAATCATAAAACCCTTACCATTGTCAGTTACCACATTCATGGCTATTTTGACAGAAGGGTCCTTGCTGAGGAGATGAACATGGTGCTGTGCAGTCAGTTTCTGGGACGAGATGAGAAACCACGCAGTGAATGGCTACATTACACCATGGCGGGCCCCAGCCCCGCTCAACACATTTGAATACGAAACCACTTCTCTGCAGACTTCAAAAGACCTATCCTACCTCTAGCTGGAAGCGCATCTGAACATTGGGGATCCTGACAGCTCCTACTCTTTTTTTTACGCTCACAGGGAGAAGCACTGAGCATGCTAAGTGGCTCTGCCTTCTGCAGGGCCCTGCGAGCTGGTGGGAGGAAGTGTTATTGCTACTGCCGAGGTCCGTGCCAAGCACAGACTCCAGCTTCACATGCAGGGAGCAACGGGGGATGTTTTCATTTCGGAGCTGTGATGGGGCCTCGATGTGAAGTTGCTGAAGCCTGCCCAGAGTGTTTGTGCAGCCTGTTAGGATGTGAGCCGAGAGCACAGAGAAAGATTCAATTTTCTCCAAATTGGCTCACAGACCAGAGGTTTCTGGAAACTGTCACTATCCTACAAAATCCAGGACTACAGCAAGGAGCCTTCGGTGGAGCATGAGGCAATCAACCAGCTGAGGCTGCCTGGCACCGAGGAGGCCGCCCCTGTGGGCAGAAGAGTTGTTAGTGGGAAAGGGCGAGGGCGGAGGCCTTGATGGGTGAGAACCCGAGACACGCAGGCACAGAAAGGTCACATCAGAAGCGTTCGGCGCAGTGAGCGGTGCTTGGCAGGTGTTACTGAGCACCCACAGGCCACGAGCCTGGCACTGTTATCTCCAATCCCGACAAGCATCCTATGAGGTAGGGATACACTATCCGTGTTTTCCGTGGTTAGAAGGAGAGAGGCACAGGGCAGAGCACTGGGCTGGGTCCACACACCGCGGGGAGATGACAGAGCCAGGGCTCCAACCTCTGTCAGGCTGATTCCAAAATCTGTGCTTACAACCACGAAACAGAAGGCTGACATCAAAGAAACACCTTCATCCCTCCAACCAGCTGGGCCACACCATCCACAGTGACGAGAAGCACAGGCGTTGTGTCTGCTCCTGCCCGAGTATCACTGAGCTCAGGCCAGAAACCAGGCCTTGTTCTCCTCCTCCCCGCCCACACACAACACCACACACACCTAGTACAGTGTTGATATTATTGTTATTAATATTATTATTATTATCAATTTACCTATCTGTTGCCACACCTTGAGACCTTGAGGGCAAGGACAATGCCACGTATCCACATATGCTCAGAGTTTAGGGGGATACCTGGCATACAGTAGATACCAATAAACGCTTGTTGATTAATAAGAAGACCATAGGCAAACCATCAATGTGCAATGTGCTCAGCACTGTGATGGATGCATAGTTAAAAACCAAAATGTGGCCCTAGCTGGTTTAGCTCAGTGGGTAGAGCGTCGACCTGTGGACTGAAGGTTCCTGCGTTCGATTCCAGTCAAGGGCAGATAGATGCCTGGGTTGTGGGCTGGATCCCCAGTGGAGGGCATGCAGGAGGCAGCCGGTTGATGATTCTCTCTCTCTCTCTCTCCCTCTCCCTTCCTCTCTGAAATCAATAAAAATATATATTTTTTAAAAACACCAAAATGTGGACTATAAGCTCCTTGGAGGCAGGAACCTTTGCCTTTTTAGTCACTGCCATGTCCCCAGAACCTGACTCAAAGAAAAGGGTTGCTGACTATTTGCTGACGGAAGGGAGGGAGGTGGGCAGGAGAGAGGGAAGAGCAGTCCAGGACGGCTTCGTGGGAAAGACAGCCATGGACAAACGCTCACAGGATATGGAGGCATTGGTTAGACTGAGGTCCTTGCAGGCAGAGGAAATGTTCTGGGTAAAGACACAGAGAGACTGAAGGTTTGGGAACAGCAATGACACTGATATGCAGTTGGAACAAGGAAGAGATGGTCAGCAATGAGCCTGGACAGGCAGGCAAGGGCTAGACCACACGGGGACCCCAAGCAATTATTTTTAATCATTGCTAGCATTTGTATGGCACCCACTAAGTACCCAGGTGCCATTCTAAGCACTTTATGGGCAGGACTTCGGTTAATCCTCACAACTTTACGATTCAGGTGCTATTCTCCTCATTGTACAAACGAAGAAACTGAGGCAACAAGAAGAGACGATCACCGGGTTCATACGTGGCAGAAACAGGAGTCAGATTCAGGCAGACAGAATCCCAAGCCTGCTGCTTATACCCACTGAACGTATGTCACAGCTCGATCCTTTTAGATGAATGGAGTGAGCAAGTTTTAGCATCCCTCCCAAGGTGCCTGGAGCTGACCAGGGACTCACTGATGCTAAATGCATCCTTTCCAGCAGCCATCATGGTGACCAGATGGGCTACTTACTTTTCTTAAATAAAGTCTTCATATACCCCCAGTTTGTCCACTTATAAATTTAAAATATATACTAGATGGGGTTTTATTTCAATCTATATTTAATTATAAAGCATCAGTGAAATTTCACTAGGGGAATGATAATGTCACATAAATGAATACTTCCACTAGAAAAAGCAGTAATTTAAAATAAATTACAGTGTTAGTCAGAAAAAGGATTTACTCTCTTCATAGGAAAAAAAATTGCTCCCTGGTATTAGGTAGCCACACTCAATTAGAAAACGGCACCAAGAGCAGAGAACCAAATAACCACCCGGAACTGCGCCTCTCCCCATGCAGGTTTCACTGTTGATCCCAGCACCAAGCGTGTGCAGCCCGCTCTGGCCTGAGTTTCATTAAGGCTTAAAGTCAATTAAGCCACGAATTGGAACAATCATTCCTCCTTTGCAAAGTATTGATATTTTCTTTCCTGGCCGCTTTAGGGCTTTTCCAGCTCTCACAAGGAGATTTATGTTAGACAATTTCTTTCTGATTAAAACAAATCATAGCTCAACAATTCTAATTTCCTCCTTTCTGAGCAAGAAATGATCAGAGAATGCTGAAAACAGTGATCAAACCCATGGTGCAGAGGCCGGCACAATAAAGCTCCATAAAAATACGCCTGAGAGAGAGCTCAGTATCCCTCCTTCTCTGTCTGTTTCTCTCTTTGTGCCTTGATCTCTCTCCCTTCTCTGGGTCTCCATTTCTCATTGAGTGCTTGAATCTCTCTTCTCTCTCTCTCTCTCTCTCTCTCTCTCTCTCTCTCTCTCTCTCTCGTTAATTTCCCTTTCAGTACATATTTCCCTTAATAGCCTTCAGGACAATTACTTATTAACCAAAAGGAAGAGGGACCTTAGAAGCAAAGCCAACCCAAGCTGGTTTCTACCCTAAGTAATGGGAATTAAAAGGTTTCTACATTTACCTCCAAAAGCCTAGCCATCATCTCAGACCTTTTAATTTTTAAAGCAGTTACTGATTTATGATCACCTTATCTCTCTTGATCACACACTCTCAGGTTAGATCAGCCGTCTCCTGGGTCCATCCATTGGCCCTTGCACGTATCTCCTATGCGCTTGGGTTCTGCCTTCTCAGCTGATCTTTCTACAAAAATGATCCATTTTTCTGTCCTTCAAAATCGAGTTGATTTATGAGTCCACTCCCCACTTCTCCAGAATGGCCAGGGAAGCTGGTTAACTGAGATAACCCAAATCAGGATTATAATTTTTTTATTGATTTGAGAGAGAGAGGAAGGGAGAGGGATAGAGAGTTCGAATCATGGATGAGAGAGAAGCATCATCCATTGGCTGCCTCCTCCACGCCCTCTACAGGGGGATTGAGCCACAACCTGGGCATGTGCCCTAACAGGGAATCGAACCAGTGACCTCTTGGTTCATGAGTCAACATTCAACCACCCAGCCACACCAGCTGGGCAAGGATTAGTAATTGTTAAAGAAGGGAATGCAATATGCTTGACACAATGTGTCCCACAAAATAGCAACTTCTTCTTTAACAAGCTAGAAGGTAGTTGAAGAATTTTAGGCACTTTAGGCAACATGAAATCAACTTACAGAGTTCAACACTTTAGAAAATAATCTGCTTATTTGTCCCGTCTGCTGGTATGGTTTCCAAAAACAAACAAACCATACTGCCCCTTCTCACAGTGACGGGATACTGCTGCCCAGGTTATAAGCCCCAAAACTCAACTGTCAACCTCACGTATCCTCAGTCATTATTTACTAAATGCCTCCTATTGACCAGGAAGTATGCTACACACTGGGGAAATTCCCAAAGGAATACAACAGGTCAGGCTTCTGTCCTCCCACCACACTTAATCTCTGCTGCTTATATGCTGTGTGAGCTTGGACAAGATCCTAAACTTCTCTGTGCCAAAGATCATCATCTAAAAATAGGATTCATAATTTTAGCTACCTGGTAGGGTTGTCATAGAGATTAACGGAATTATAGCAAGGAATCATACCATTTAAATTGCTTTTGCACAATGACTGGCACACATTATAAACATTGTTACTATCATAAAAATAAGGAGGAGAATTAAACAAGTCATCCAATTGAGCATTAAGTGTTGGGTGTTTATATCCCTGTCTTATAGGCAATTCTGTTCTTTTAAAAAATAAATACACACTTTTTTGTCACACTAAGCAATTGAGCAACATGATAATTTGTCTCAAAATAAGGCATAAATATCTAAGTAACATTTGATAGGTGACCCTCTCTGAGCCTCAGTTTTCCTATCTGTCAAGTGGGAGAGTGAAACTAGATAATCTCAGAAAGTCCTTTCCAATCCTAAAATTCTATCATTTCTTAACCACAGTATACCTGAATGTAATCTGTTAATTCATAATTTTCCCCACGAAGACAAACGACTTCACCAATGAATATCTAACCTTATCATTATATTATTCTTACATAAATTAGCTCACATCTTTACTAAAAGTAATGGCTAAAAGAGTTCCGCAAAGCCTCATGGGTCATATATGACTGAAAAGACTTTATTTTCAACATATACTTTAAAGTGGTGTCGAATTACATCTGCTTTTCTTTGAGGCCTCCCAAAGCCATCCATGCTAGTAGGTCTGCAAGGACGCCATCAACAGTGGCTCAAGCCTGCACTCTGACTGCGACCACTAACATCACTGCCAGACACCCCAGATTTTCCAGCAAAAATGCAAATTTATCCAAAGATGAAAGTAAGCACTGAACCAGCTCTTTTATCCACATGTACACAACAGACAAGCCGTGAACCGTCCCAAACAGAAGGCGATTCTGAAACAACCCCTATGCACTAGTACTTGTTTCTAAACGGCATTCTGGGGAGATCCCCATTGTGAAAGGGTCTGGCTAGGTCTAACACTATTCCACAAGTCCCCATCATCACGAAGGGGGGTCCAGAAGGTTCCAGATGATGGGTAAATGGTATGAAAGGAAGGGCCTGGCTGGCCACAAAGATCTGGAGTCGAAAAATACACTGCAACGAAAAATAGAGACAATCTTGGGCTGGAAAATGGCAGCCTCTGAAAAGGAAAAGTGCTAACAGCAGAGAACCCAGAACTGGAGGGACCAAGGCCAGTGTGAGGCTCCAATCCGCCCCCTCAGGAGCCAGGCCTGGCCCCTTCTGGACAGAGCCCAGCAAGGCCGCCCGTAGGGGGTAGCCTCGCTGGGTTACTAGGATAGCTGCTCCTACGCATCTCGCTCAGACTTCCTCTTCTTCCTCCTCCTCATTTCTGCCATAGGGATCAATGGATGGGACACCACTGAGACCATGACTAGATGGGTCCTATCTTTCCCTGCCTTAAAAATAGCACCCTCCCAGCCCCCCTTTTCATTTTTATCCTCATATTGCTTACAATTTGGTGTAGATCTTAAGCATCCTGTAATTCATCAACTAATTCTCTCCTGGCTACACATTCCAAGTAATTAAAGTTCAGTAATAACTTATTCTTTCTGCTCCAGCACCTGCATTTCATTTGTTTATTTTCCCAGAGTCGTAAATCTGAAGGGCTGTCAACGTGCCATAATATTAGTGCAATAATCAAAGTTAATTAGTCCCTCTCAATAAACAACAACAAAGCCATTACAGAGATGCTCTGAAGTCTCTCCCAGCTACCCCGCGTACAGATCGCACTGTAGTTGGAACAATCAGAATCTGAGAATGACTGGGTAAATGAAGGCACGTTCCTCAGTCATTTAAAAGGAGGCTGTGCTCCTCATTCGCACTGACTCGTTGACTCCGGGGAAGGCAAAGGGGATCTGGGCTCTGACTCTGTGGCCTGGGGAGGACATGGGAGCAGATGGAGTTCTCCCCACTGCCATGCCTTACCAGACACACCCCAACTCCGGTGTAAAAGAGGGACAGAGGGTGAAGAGAAATGAGCGGGCCGGCCACACTGCCAACTTTTAGTAACCCACGATGTCTTCAATAACATTGGCGTCATCACGTAGGGCCTTTGAGAGATGTGACTGTTAGTCGAGTTCTGATGAGAAGGGGGCCCAGTGGAACGTGGAGGGCAGAACCAGGCAGGAGGGGATAAGATGCTCGGAGGAAGACGCTGCCTTCACTGGAAGCCAGATGATCTCTGTCCAGGGATGTTGTATAAGAGGTCAGACAAGGGGACCCGGAAGGCTGATGCAACCCTAAGACCTTAAGATGCCTTGCATTTAGAGGCGATCATTGGGCGAGTCCGCATGTCTTGTCCTTGTAACTCACTGTCCAGTTTCTCTGAGACCCTGCTCCCCTTGAGGACATGACCCATGGCTACATAACAAAGTTCCCCAACGTGTAGTGGCTTCAACAGTAAGCATTTCAGATCTCATCAAGTTTCTATGGGTCAGGAATTCTCAGTGTTTCTGACTTGAGATGTCTCATGAGGTTGCCGTCAATCTGTCAGCAGCAGGCTTGACTCGGCTGGAGGATTCCAGGAGGGCTCACGCACCAGGCTTCAGGCTGGAGGCCTCAGTCCCTGGTCACATGGGCCTCTCCATGTGAGAGATGCTTGAGCGTCTGCACAACATGGCAGCTGGCTTCTGCCAAGTGAGTGACCCAAGAGAGCAAGAAAGGAGGAAGAGGCATGCCTATTATGACCTTTCCCATTATCACCATTTCTGCCACATTCTATGTGTTCAGAGTGTCCCTAAGACCAACCCACGTTCAAAGCAGGAGGATTCAGCTCCACTTCTTAAATGGAGGGTACCAAAGAACCTATGGACAGATTTTAAACCACAGCCACTTCTAAGGCTTCCTTTTCTCACTGTCTTCAAAATCTAGCCACAACTGCATCCCCTCCTGACCTCAGCTCCTCTCAGTACTAACTAACACACAGATGGGAAGATGAAAAGAGGCTTGTCTACTTCCTAGTACTCTGATCATTTGGAGGAAGAGGAGGAGGAGACAAGGAGAAGAAGAGGAATAGGAAGAGGAGGAGGAAGAAGGAGAGAGGAGGGAAGGGAGGAAGAGGAAGAGCAGGAGGAAACACTTCCCAGGAAGATTTCTGAGTCCACCTTGGAGATCTGTGCTGAACAACTCGGCCGCTCCCGGAGCTGCCGTCCTCTGAGTCTTGCTATGTGCCAGCACAGTACCAAGTACAGAGAAAATCTGGCTGCATAAGAGTGTGTTTGTCACTTCATCCTTTTGATGACCCTGGGAGCCACTATTAGCACCATTCTGCAGATAAATAAATCAAGATTTAAAGCGATGACCGAATTTGCCCAGGGAAACCCAGGGACACATATGAAAACTAGGATTCAATCCCACTTCTGTTTGACTCCAAAGCTTCCGCTACCTCGACTCCACTCGGCTGCCTCCCTGTAAGTGAAAAAGTTGTCTAGTTTACAAATTTGCTTAAAATAAACCTTAATGAATTGCAGTATGTGCTGCCCTGTTCTGAGACTGGCCGCCTCCTCTACAGCTGCATCTCTATTTGTCCTTCTGTACGAGGTTTTATTGGCACAAGGAGTGTTTCTCCTCTCTGTTAATCTAACACCTGCTACGTGTGAGATTCTCTGTAAATGCCCCATAATAAATATGAAAAACAGTCTCTAGCATATTTTTCCCTCTTAAATAACACAGCCTAAATGCCTAGTGGCCAGAAGCAGGTCTTTCAGCATGGGCTGAACACCATCTGAAGATGAAATCCGTCTCTTCAAACTATGTTAAAATTGCTTAATAAGAACTCGGGGGACCACCTAGCAATGAAAGGATGCATCTGCTTTGGGTTTCACATGATTGGGAGTGATGGTTTGGAGCCGGCCACCTAGGCTTGACTTTCACTCTCAACTCTGCGGTTAATCACAACCCTCGTTATACAAAGGTTACAGTGAATATAAAGTTTGAAAGATAACGTTCAAGACTGAGAACGGTGGCCTCAGAAAAAAAAAAATGAACACACAGAGACAGTGATCAAAGAACAATGAATAACACTCAAGATTAGGTCAAGGCAGATTTTTCACAATGAGAAGTAAAATGGAAATCTTAGAGGGTAAGTACTAAGCACAAGTTTTAGGCATTCTGGAGACAGAGAAAACTCAGAATATTTTAGCAACCAATTATGTCTACGAGAGGGATGAATAATTTATCTGATAAAGAATCTTTCCTGGGCCTGTGACAAGAAAGGTCAATAGCCAACTTAAGTAGAACAGTACGTACGCTCTACGCCACTTGAAATGGAAGTCTGGGGAGGAAAGAGCTCCCTTTCGTGAGTTCCATCAACTCCGTCAGATTACAAAGAGCCACCCATGAAGCTCTCTTTCCTAGGGAAGCACAGGTCGCCTCGGATCACGAACAGAGAAGTAGTTACACATAAGCATGCAAATCTCTCTGAATATAATCCTGGGCTAAATCCTTGAGAAGGAGGGGCCTGTCTTCTGACACAACACACATGATTGAGTAACAAGACAGCTTCGGGGTTGAGAAAATATGACTTCCAATCCTGGACCTGCCACATAGCTCCCAGCTGTGTGAGGTCAGGTGAGCCTTTTCCCCTCTTCTAGCCTCCAGTGCTTTATCTGCAAAATGGGTCTAACACATAACATAAATATTTCATTGCGAAATGCTCACCATAGTACCTAGTACAGGGACACCTATCAATGCCCAACCCCACCACAGATGACCATAATAATAGGACATTTTGTGAACAAAAATGTCCCAAGGGAGAACTCCAGAGGCTTATCTTTACCTTTGTCTGTATGTGTATGTGCTTATTGATTGGAGCAAGTGGTTAACATAGTTCTTGCTGGTTCACAGACTTGTTGATATCACACTTTATTTATTAAAAATCCAATACTATACATAAAAACAATTTTTAAAGCCAAGAAATGAGGAACAAATCTAATGGTGGATTTAGGATGAACTTTTCCCAATTATCTATAACTATTAATAATATTAATAGTTTTTATATTTTTGTTTAGCTAAAGATCATTCAAAACAATGGGGATGAGCCCTATAACTCGTGAGGCGTTGAATAGTGATCATCTTTTCCAAGACAAGTCACCAGCTTAGACAGGCATAAGGCTTATAAATTACCCACAATAGGTGCTGCCCGTCTCCCCCCAGCACACGCATCACATAAAAGTAGGCATCACTCCTACAGCCTTCAATCTGTAAAGGCAAATTATGGGATTCAAACTCTTATTATCAAAGGAGATTAGAAGAAATTCCTGCCAACATCAAAGCTATCCCAGATCACAAAGTCACTGAGAGGATTTGAGGGAGCCTAAAATTAGCTGGGTTTCTCCAGTTGTTCTTAAAAGTGCAAGTAATTTATTACTCAACATCCTAGCCCATCACTGCTTAAGATCATGTCATGAAAATGCAGGGTGTTTATATCTATTGAAAGCACAGCAAAGTGTCTCACCCACAAGCCTAACACACCGGTTGGTATCTAGTATTCCATAGCTGAAAATAATACGAAAATCGTTATTCTACATGTTAATCAACGAAACTGCAATATGACATAATACTGTCAGCTTTCCACATGCCTTCACTCCAACTAGATAAATAAACCCGCTATCAACCGTATTGACAACGAGAATAATTACAGCACTTCAGTCTCTCCAGCATCCAACGATGTGGCCACAATCAACAGAGCATGTGGTCTCTCTAACGCATGGATATTCCATTACCTCTGACTAATAAATCTTTTCTTTTTACCCCTCATCTCCCTGCTTTCTCAATAGCCATTTTGATATAAACCGTTGCTTGCTGTTCCTGATGACTGATCCCTTAATCATCTTTCTTAAATATATGCAAAGTGTATTTCTTTGTAAATACAAAAGAAAAAGCAATCACATAAATAATTAAGATGGCTTTTCAAATGACAGTTGAGTGCTAATATGAGCTCCACTGGAAAATACTAATCAACAAACTAAATACACATCTATTAAAATGTAGGAGTCCAGACAGATGAAGACAGAAAAGTAATTCACGGCAGCTCCACTGGCATCACGCTGATGATAAACACCCTCCCTACAGCTCCTCTTCAGCTACTTGGAGAGTTCAGAAAAGTAAGCATCACCCTGTACTCTCATGTATGAATAAGAAATCATTACTATTATTATTACTATTATTATTATTAACAGCAGCAGCTAACATTTAATTAAATGCTTAATCTATTCCCAGCAATGTGTTAAGCACACGTACAGTCAATGCATTTAATACGTACAGTCAACTATATCTCCAGCATAGATATTAGTATTTGTAATTTACAGATGAAGAAATTAAGGTTTAGAGACATTAAGAAACTTGCTCAAGCTCATAGGTTGTATCTGTTTCTAATCTTTGCCATGTTAATGCAGCGCCTTGTGGAGCAGGTGTTATCAACTGGAGGGGAATGGCCCGCCACAAGGCGCATGTGCGCAGGAGGCCTCTTGAAGCCCACCCAGGCTGCCTCCTGCACAGCCCCTGGATCTCTCAGTGAGACGCCCACGAACACGAGCAGCTGAGATGGGTCTCCTCTGTGCTGCCCGGGCCGAAGGTATTCATCCTAACCAGTCTCTGGGATGACCTGAAGTCTAGGCTAAATAACAAGACAGGTCAGAAAAGTCGGCTCCAAGTCTGTCTCGGGGACCAAACCACACCAAACTCAACGTTCTTGGGACACCCCTCCCTTTTGACAGGGGAATGGTTGTAAGACGCATTCTGGGGAATTAGGAGTGGGTCTCATAATAACTCCAAGGAAGGGCCACCAGCACCTCTTGCCATCAGCCCATTTCCACCAATTTGGGCTGCTCAACCCCCAGTAAATGCTAGCTTCAGAACAGTCACTGGGCCGTGCATTTCACAGGTGGGCAGCCACACAGGTGAGCTCTCTTCCACTTCCTGTTTGGCTCTTTACATGGTAAGCAGATCTAAACGCCTGGCAAAAGGGAGGCAGTCTGGGAACCAAAAGTGACCCCTCCTCCTCATTAGATCCCCCCTCCACCCCAGTCTGTTCTGCCTGCATACAACTGGCAGGTGCATGGGAGACGCCAGGCCCGTCTGCTCCAGCTCTATTCAACCTCATTCCTCCCCAGGACCAGAAGTTTTAGACCCCACGCCTTAGGAATCTAAAATTTAGAAACTGTAATAAGGTGAGAGGGAGGAGGAAGTGGGAGCCCCACTGAGGCCTTTCAAGAGCCCTACACTGGGATGTGGGATCTTGCTGCAACTGTAAAGTGCATTTTTTATACAATTCCCTCAGAGATCCTCAGATCTCAGCATGGAAAGGGGGATGTGCCAGACAGCCATTAAAAACAACAGCCAAACCCCTCTCCGATAAATACTAATTGAGTCAAGGACAGTAAAACCACACCTGTCAGTGTCCCAGACTTAGAGGAGGCACATGAAATCCCAACATTCAGACATGCTGCTACATAAAAGAGAATCCACTCCATTCAAAAATGGGAAGATAAACTACAAATTTCCTACCCGGCCAGCCTTACGGACTCCTTGGAATAATGAGAAAAATAGTAGGTGCTTGCCTTAGAGTCAGGGACACCAGTACGCAACACACTTAGGGTGTGAATCAGGTATGGCACACACCTAGGATGGTGGACTGCTTACGTAGGCAGGAACCCCATTTCCAGAGACACTTCATTCAAATACGAAGGGGGGCTGATGGGTCCACCCTCCCTCCTTTTTTAATTATGCTAATGGATTGGCCCTTTAGGAGGGTGGTTTACTTCTGCCGTGTCCATGTTATCCAATTTTAATTACTTTCGATTCTTCTCTTATTTCCAACTTTGGAGCATCCAAAACATTTCAGCAGGAGGGCCTTTTCCCATGAAATCATTATTAGTAGCAGTAATTACATAGCGGCTCTTAATATAATTCCATATGGAACGTGTTTCCATTTAAGTTACATTTCACTAAATAGCTGGATTGCCCCAAAAGTGATTTGAGAACACTCTATAATAAAGGACATTTTCAATGAAAAGGTTTTGTTTGGGACAATAAGGTATGTCAGAGTAGCTTCATTTGAAAAATAAGGTTAATCCTGAAATCAATCACTCAAATAGCACCTAGCGATTTTGAAAGCAAAGCCTGAAAGGTAATAAACATGTATGATGCCGGATGTGGTAGAAAAGCCAGGCCGTGGGGTGGAGTAGATGGACTTCAGGTTTGAGGACAGGTGGACGCACCAGGAGCTGTGCTCACCAGCTGCGTGACTCTGGGCAAGTCTCCTCAGCCTCCTGAGCCCCCCAGGGGCTCTTCCGTGCAGTGGAGAAAACCAGGAATGTGCATGCTCCTGAATAAGGATATAAAGTGTCTTGCCCAGGACACACAGCACATGACAGAGACACAATAAAAGGTGGTTCTTGGGGGCCCCAAGGAGGGTGTGAGGCACATTTCCCCGGCTAAGAGGGGATGGGACTGCTCTGGAACAGAGCGATTCTAGTAATGGATAGC
The DNA here is from genome assembly GCF_951640355.1 of Cnephaeus nilssonii. Classification (NCBI taxonomy): domain Eukaryota; kingdom Metazoa; phylum Chordata; class Mammalia; order Chiroptera; family Vespertilionidae; genus Cnephaeus; species Cnephaeus nilssonii. The sequence goes on along the minus strand of NC_137091.1, from coordinate 23,536,320 downwards.
GAAGGCAGGAAGAGAAGGGCCAGGCACAGAGGAGCAAGCTGGGGAAGGAAGCATGAACTCCAACTCCTGAGCCAAGCTGATTGCCCGGGAGCCTCAGCATGTACGAGCCAAGGCGGAGCCAAACGGCCTAAAGACTCCTGAGTGAGCTCTTGCTGCAACAAAAAACTTTGGATCATTCTGAGAACCTCCTGGGAGGTACCAATATGTTGTGGTGCCGTCCCAGTTCCGATACTGTTAGGATTCATTCCAAATAAAGGGTGAACGAGCTCAAGCTGGCTAGCAGCTGGGAAAACCAGAGTAGATCAACTTGCCCTTGAGAAACGCAAGAAGGTGGTATTTAATGATGTCACAGATAAAGTACCTTGGCAGAAATGAGGTCAGGAAGGGCCTGAAGGCAACCAGACCAGCACATATCGAGGGTGGGGAAGTGGGGTGAGGGCCTGAAACCCCAGCTCAACAGATTGCCGAGGGAGGTTCCCACACGCTCAGCGCTAAGTTCATAGTGCAATGATATGAAACGGCAATGACAGCTTTCAGGGCCAAATTTGAGCTTCCATTCCACAAACCAGGAGGGAGAGGGAACACGGTACAATGGGGTTCACAGAGAATACCCAAACAGATGAGAGAGATGGTAAAAGGGTTGAGTTTCTTCAGTCTACAACCTACAATATTTGATGGAAACATTTCTGCCATGTGAGTATTAATTTTGCTTTTGTTCCCATTTCTTTTGCTCACGTCCCTGGCAGTGAATATTTCAGGGTAATTCTATCTCTGGGAGTACTATTTGCTGGTCGACCTCAAGTTACTATATGGTAGAATGAAACTATACAATGATAAAGTCTGTCCTCTGAAACTGATTCACAGGTACCCACCCAATTATGGCTTAAAATGCAAAAAAAAAAACACCCCAAAACACTAAATGGTGGGTCTTTGAGATCATCCCATTCAACCTTCTTCATTGGAGATGAGGAAACTGAGGCACCAAATAGACTGAGAGATTTGCCAAAGACCCACAGTTGATTAGGGCAAATCCAGGAATTTCTTTCTCTGAGCATCAAACAATAGTTATAATGGGATTGATACAGATGACTCTGGAAAAGGAAGACAATGTTTAAAATGCTTAAATAATTGTGTTTAGCATTATCTTCCAAGACTGGTTTCAATATTAACATTATTGTATAACTAGAGGCCCAGTGCACAAAATTCATGCACTCAGGGAAGGGGTTGGTACTCAGCCCAGCCTGTGCCCTCTCGCAATCGGACATCCTTAGTGCTACCGCCAATGCACTTGCCAGCAGTGAGCCTGGCTTCTGCCTGAGCGGTACTCCCCCTGTGGGAGTGCACTGACCACCAGGGGGCAGCTCCTGGGTTGAGCGTCTGCTCCCTGGTGGTCAGTGCACATCATGGTGACCTGTCTTTCCGCCATTTGGTCGATTTGCATACTAGCCTTTTGTTATATAGGATATGGTTATTACAGCATCACTAGGGCAACTGGACTTGACTTCTCTAGTTTAAATACAACATCAATGGGCAAAGTTTCACAAGCTGGACACTCTCTGGTGTGAGGTACTCTTCTAGAGTGACAGTGTGAATAGAAACCGGCACAACAACACTAGATGAAGCACTGGGAAACAGCCACCAAACTTTCAAAAACTTATATGCCTCTGAATCAATGGGCCCACTGCTAAGACTCTGCCCACTGACTGGACTCACAAAAGTATGCATCAAGAATGCTCACTGCACCATAATTGAGACCCAATTTTGAATGAAAATGCAAGAGAGACTGAATTTATAGACAGCATCACCTCGAATAGCAAAGCAAGAAAAACAACCCAAATATCCTTCAAAAAGGGAGACTGGTTAAATAAATTACAGCATAAGAAGATGATGGACTATTACATAGCAGTTAAATACAATTAGGTAGAGAAGAAAATAAGGAAAATAAGAAAAGATCTATAGTACTAAGTAAAAAATAATCAAAGTATATTGTGTGTGTGTGTGTGTGTGTGTGTGTGTGTGTGTAAGTATATACAACCTTTATCTGGAAGAATACACAAGAAATGGTTAATAATATTTACTTTCCAAGAGAAGGACTGGGAAGGACTTTCACTTTTTACTTAATACCATCCCATTTTGTATGAAGATATAAACCACATGCATATATTACCGTTTATTCACTTTATACAATTCTAAAAATTATGGGGCCCTGTTTTGTTTATTTAATTTAATACCAAATAATGAATCAGGTGAGATTAGGACAAGAGTTCATTTGAAATATACAGAATTTTTCAAGCAGAAACAAATCTTCCTTTTCTTGACTTTCATAAATTTTCAGTCCAGAATCTCAGACATTCTCTTAAACAAACCATGGTCTACTTCTTCAGATGGCAAGAAATCTTCCATGGTGTTCAGAAAACGAAGACAGTCTTGGCAAGGATGATCCAACCCCTTCACGCTCTGCTCCCAGCCACGTGACTGTCATCGCCTCCACCACCTCTTCCTCCTATTCCCTCTGCCCGGTGTGACCTTTCTCCCACCTTCCCCCAAGTCTTTCTTTCTTTTTTTTTTTTTTTTTTTTGAAAGAAAAATTCTTTTCTTAAAAATATATTTTTATTGATTTCAGATAGGAAGGGAGAGGGAGAGAGAGAGATAGGAACATCAATGATGAGAGAGAATCATTGATCTGCTGCCTCCTGCACGCCCCCAACTGGGGATGGAGCCAAACCGGCTAGGGACCCCCTACCCTTTCTTGAGATCTCAGCTCAATTACTTCTTTCTCGGGGACTCTGATGCCCCCCCACCTACCTGGCGCTATTTTCCATTTTGGAGTACCACATACTTCACAGTACCACTTGCCATTATTTCAAGTTTACACAGAGGCTTATATTTCTCAGGTTAAATCTGTCTTTCACTGTGAGCTGAAAGTTCTACAAAGATATTGGTAACATCTGTTTTTCCTTAACAGTATGCCCCAGTACCTAAGACCATGGTGCACTTCAAGAATCTATATATATAAAAGCCTAAGCAACCATTACAACTGGACGACCAGGTGACCGGTCAGTAGGTATGATGCGCACTGACCACCAGGGGGCAGACGCTCAATGCAGGAGCTTCCCCCTGGTGGTCAGTGCACTCCCACAGCTGGCCAACCTCCCACGACCCCTCCCTCCGGCCAGCCAGGTGGTCAGTGTGCTCCCACAGCCAACCTCCCATGGCCGGCCGGTCCCATCCCCTGGCCAGCCAACCTCCCATAGTTCCACCCTCCCCCCCCCATCAGCTGGCCCCAATCAACCCCGATCGGGACTGGGAGAGACAGCCCCAATTGGCCCTGATCGCTGGCCAGGCCGAGGGAACCCAACCGTGCACTAATTCGTGCACTGGGTCTCTAGTCTATAATAATAAAAGCATAATATGCTAATTAGACTGGACATCCTTCCGGACAAAGCCAGGGCTGTGAGGGAAGCCCAGGTCCCGGGTGCCTGCTGGCAGCTGGAGGGAAGCCCAGGTCCTGGGTGCTGGAGGGAAGCCCAGGTCCCAGGTGCCAGAGGGAAGCTGGTGCCAGCAGCCTGAGGAAGGAAGGCCTACTCTTGCACAAATTTCGTGCATTGGGCCTTTAGTATGTAAATAAGTGACAACTGAATAAATGAACTTGGTCTATACTTCACACCAAAGCCCAGTGATTGTGTTAAAAAATGACTCAGACTGTATCACTTTTGGCTCAGAGTCCCAAATACCCCCCTCACCATTGTCTCTGAGGCCCTGTGTGAGGCCCTCGGAACATCCCTGCAATCTCCACGCTCCCCCTTGGCCCCAGCCACACTCGCCTCCTGTGGACCCTTGAATCCTCCAGGCACTTTCCTGCCTCTGTGTCTTTCCACGTGCTGTTCCCATTGTTTAAACAGTATTTCCCCTGCCCAGCTGGCATGGCTCAGTGGTTGAGCATCGATCTATGAACTAGGAGGTCACAGTTCTATTCCTGGTCAGGGCATATGCCTGGGTTGTGGGCTTGATCCCCAGTAGGGAGCATGCAGGAGGCAGATGATCAACGGTTCTCTCTCATCATTGATGTTTTTCTCTCTCTCTCCCCCTCTCCCTTCTTCTCTGAAAGCAATAAAAATCTATCTTTTAAAAAACAGTATTTCCCTGTCATTGGCAGAGCTCACTTCTTTACTATATTCAGGTCTCGGATCAAATGTCACACCTTTTGAGGGGTCCCTGCTGACCACCCAACCTGAAAGAGTCCACGCTGCCCCTCCTTACCCTTCACGCCGCTTTATTATGTTTCACTGCATTAAAAATCACCTGACATCAGGGTCGGTTTCTCCTACCAGAAGGTAAGCCCATGAGTGTCGGGATTTTGTTTTGTTTGAGGCTATATCCTGAGCCCCAAGGACACTGCAAGCCCTCAGTGACTATTTCCTCTTAGATGTATCAACACCAACATCGACACAGAGATAGAAAAGCACAACCCAGAGACAGGGTTCAAGTCTGCTCCTTCCTCGCCGTAAAGTCCATAAGCATAAAACAAGCTCTCAGTTGTATTTAGGGGCGTTAACCACACTTTATTTTTCTTAATACATGAGCTAAATGAGTAAACATTCACCAACCGCTGACTATAGAGCAGTTGACACTGACAATGAACTGTAAACAAGTGTGGATGAAGGCGGGCCTGCCTGTCCTTTTCATTCATCAAGTAAACAAAGTGAACGTGGCTTTCTATCTAAAGAAAACATTATTCCAAGAGCAATAAACTTTACGCACTGCACTACAACCGCCATGTGTTCATCCTGGCGTGTGTATTTGACAATTAAAAGACACAGTCAAGTGCTTGCTTACCCATTCTCCTAAAATGCGTGACACGGCTTCATTGGCTCTGCTCATATTCCTACAGGCCAGGATCACGTGAGCACCATGGAGGGCAAAAGACTTGGCGGTTTCAAACCCTATGGTTTAAAGGGAAGTCAACATTAGAAAACACTGAATCATGGTGAATGGCCTTTATTGAGCACCATACACATCACCCTATTGGTTCTCAACCAGGTTGTGTAGCACCACTGTTCTGAACTGGATGGGAGCGGGAATGGGGAAAAATCTTGCTGACTGACGGGCTGCATCCATCAGGCTAATGAAACGCTGACAGCCAAATGGAGGTTACATGATGTGGCCAAAAACGACTTCACTTGCAATCCAGGACTTCATACACTCCGATCTTACTGAAGATGATGGATTCTGTGTCCCTATGAAATTTCCAGGTGAGAGCAATTATCAGAAATATTTCTCAGCACATTTTCATCAGACTATTTAAAAAATGATGTAGGGGAGTAGGGGCACATAGTGGACACAACGCTTAGTCATTCATTAGCAAACATATTTCCGATGGATTGAGAGATTATCGACACAATGCTGGGCCAGGCAGGGCTTTATGTATCTAATTTACCAGTTTAACAGCAAACACCTTACAATTTGTGCCTTTTTCATCTCTGTATCCCAAGGGACTAACACTCAGTAGGATTCAAAAAATATCTGCCAAAGGAATGAATGGCTCTTACATATTATTAATAAGCTACTGGTAATAAAAAGTCCTTTGCCAGAGGTTATTTTGTCAAGTGAAGCAGCTGGACTACTATAAAAAAAATCCCAATTGTTTCAAATAGTTCTGATGACCCTCTTCCTTTCAAATGAATAAATAGTAAAATCCTGCAAAGATTCCACTGCAGATTTGAAAGACACTAGCTAGAAATCTGTGGGGGCAAATCATGCACTTTTCCTATCAAAAATTATTTTCTTGCCCTGGCCAGGTGGCTTGGTTGGTTGGAGTGTCATTTCGTACACCAAAAGATTATGGGTTTGATTCCTGGTCAGTGCACATAGGGTAGGTTGTGGGTTTGATCCCCAGTTGGGACACATATGGGAGGCAACTGATCGATGTTTCTTTCTCACCTCTCTCTTTGTCTCCCCCTCTCCCTAAAACTCTAAAATCCATAAAAACATATCCTCAAGTGAGGATTTAAAATCCTATCTAATAAAAGGGTAATATGCAAATTAACCATCACTCTGTCACAAATATGGTGGCGCCCATAGCCACACGATGGCAGCGCCCAGTCCCCTCAGCCTCGCCGGAGTCCCCCAGTCCTGGGGGGGCTGCCGCTGAGAGCAGGCAGCGTGAGCGGCCTGGCGGAATGTTTGCTTCATCGCCTTGTCGACGGAGGGTCTCTGGGCAGCAGGCGCAGAGCAGCCGGGGTGGGACGCTTGCTTCATCGCCGCGGTAACACTCCAGCCGCAGAGGGCCTCTGAGGGACGATGAGGGGGGCGGGGGAAGCTGGGCCCACAGCCTCCACAGCCGAGCACAGGCCCGGAGAGGAGATGGCAGGCCCGCCTCCCACAGAAGCAATGCGGCTCCCGGCGGCGTGCTGTGGTTCCCGCCAGCTCCCGCGGAAGCGGCGGGCGGCGTACTGCACGCGGTATCGCGTGATGGGCTACTATTGTATATATGTTTTCCCAAACAAACCTGTCAAGTCATGCTGCTTCACTTGACAAAATAACCTCTGGCAAAGGACTTTTTATTACCAGCAAGAACACGTCTGACATGATGGCAGCAACGGGCTGCTGGTGCAAGTTTGCACCCGGTCGGTCTCCCTAGATAATTCCTGACTGTGGCTATGGTGAAGCCATCTGTCCCTGTGTCATGGGAAATTGCACTGTGGGTCTTCCATCTTCCTTAAGTGAGCAATGCCTCACACACCGCTAGTCTACTCTTAAAGCTTCGACAGGCACCTCCGTCTCCTGATGCTTTACAACTGCCTTTGGAGCAGAAACAAAGCATGGATATTTCAAAAGATGATGGCTTAACAGGAAGGACCATAACATTTTTATAGTAAACCGTATCTCTAGAGTGTGGAGTTAAAAAAAAAAAAAAAGTTGAATAATGCTACCTACTGCGAAAGTCCTGGAAAGTCCAGGAGAATCGCATTCCTCACTCCCGTTTAATTAGTTAAATGTAGAAAGCTAAGCCAATTCTGCACGATGCCAAAGTTTGCACAAGATATTGAAGGCAGTGGGTTTACTAAATTTAATAACCTGATTCGTCTTACAAAAAATTAACTTTATGGCGATGCTTAGATTGAACGAGCTTAACTGCACAGAGGTGGCAAGAGTGCTTTCAGAAGAATATTTCAGTTAATAATACAAAGAAAACAAGGGCACACATCTTAAAACAATGGGCAGTGTCAGTTTTCCAGCACTTGCTCCAGCCAATCCAAGTGGGAAAATTCAGTCCCGTGGAGGTTTGATATCTCCGTCTTGGGTTTTAAGCTTTGCCTACAGACATGAAAGTACCATAAGAGGTAAAACATACCAAAAATATTAAATACCTGCTTATCTTACACTAGTTTTCATTCTCTAGAATGGTGATCACAGGATAAATCAAGCCCACAGGCCAGTTTTGTTTGGTCCACGCTTTGTTTCCCTGACTCCCTCCCTTCCACCCTCCCTCCCTTCCTTGCACCCTCCCTCCCTCCATTCCTTCCTTCCTAATATGAATTAGTTACCAGCATTAAAAAAATCAGGGAGATTCCATATCCAAAAGTAGATATCCAACTTCTCTGAAAAAGCTTGCCACACTGGGCCCCTAAACCGCCTTGCATGGGGTTAGTACCATCCTGAAGGCCTAAGTCACCACCCACACTGCTGACATACCTGTCCGGCCACTCTGGGCCTTCGATGCTCAGATGCGCATTACCTGGGGCAGATGCCTGCTAGAGACAATGGCTCAGGACTTAACCACAAAACAGCCTCAATCAGAAAGTTCACATCCAAACTTTGAAAGTTCACTCAAAGACTGTTTCACACGGATCTGCTTGAGATGTCACTTAGGCCACCTCGAACTCTAGGCTCTCAAGCATGAGAAGATGGGGACTAGCTGGGCCGGGGAGACCTGGCAGCAGCACTCGGCTTTGCCAGGGTGAGGACTCGGGGCTCTGCAGGAATTTGGATACATGGTGCAAGTTCCTTACCCTCCTGTGCATCTCCCAAGTGTCGCTGCGTGGAAGAAGGACCCCTGGACCGGGAACCACATTGGGGCCAAAGGATATAGACGTGAACCAGACAAGCAGTAAAGACCGGGTGCATGGCAAAACAAGGTCCAGGGTTGGAGATGGGCCCATGAGAATGAGGAACAGAAAACGCAATGGGAGATGAAACTCTGGGCCCCAAAATAAAACTGTGGGGCTCTTTTGCACGTGGCAGGAAGCATGTACAAGAACCTGGGCAGGGAGTAGCACTACAAACTATTGTTATGTTATCCATTTAAGATGCCTCAGGTTCTCACATAGAAGAGGGATTCATGAAGACACTAAAGCCTTGTGACCAGCCAGGAGGGGTGAGGAGCCGCTGATACTCAACAGCTAAGGGGAAACCAGAAAACCATCTGGGAAGCACAAATCTACAAAGCCTGAGACTGCTTGCGTCCACTTTAGAGAGAGCACCCAAGGTCTCCAAGGATGGCAGCTGGGCCACAGGTGAGATTGCCAATTGGTTTACCCAGACAAGGAACACAAAGGGAAGAGTGGAGTGCGTGGCAGTGGAGAGGGCGGGGACAGGGGCCACACCCAGTGAGACGTACCGCTAGGCTGGACGGACAAGGAGAGTCACCGATTCCTCAGGCACGAAGCACGTCAGGCTGGGAGCCCAGGCCCAGCAATCACGGAAGTGCGAGCTCAAAGCAAGGCCATTTCTCTCCCAACGCCAGGAAGGTTCCTTCTGGTTTGAGATTTTTAATTTCCTCCACACTGTGGATTTACTTGGGCAGTGTCCCCATTTACTGTAAATTATTATTTTAATTATCATTTTTATTAAGATGCCCAAAGGAGCTGGGGCTTACAGCACCCGTAATTTCTAATGGGTTGTTATTATTAATTTATAATTGTGAAACACTGGAGATAAATGTTACTTGTAGCTGAACACAATTAAAAGGCCACGGAGATGGTGATTCCCTCCCCCTAACCCCCTCCCCCCCCCCCCCAAGAACAGACCACTAAAGCGTCGTTAGGAACCAACCAACAAGTTGCAGAATCGGCCAGCACAAGTCATCTCCCTCCCTGGAGACCTACCGTCACATACATAAGCTTAATGTCTTTCATCTTGAGTTAGATTTGGGGACAATTCAAATTTGGGGATAATTTTTATGTTAATAAACCAGTAGCTTAAAGCAGTGGTCACCAACCAGTAGGCCGTAGACCACTGGTGGTCTGTGAGATCCGAAAGGTTGGCGACCACTGGCTTAAAGGATGAGAGTTCCTCCTTCATTCTCCTGCAAGCTCAAGGACCCTACTTTCCAAACTGATCTAATTAATGGGAATGAAACTGCAGTGGCATGACACTGACCATGATACTGCACTCTAACTCCTGGGCACTTCCGATGAAGATTTAGACACATATCCACCACAACCGTAAGGTCAATGCCACAGAACAGTAACCAGAGAATCCATACCGCTGTTTCTGCAGTCACTTGAATTGCCTGAGTGATCACATTTACCTCGCACGCCATTTCAATGACATAGTTCTGAGTTCCAAGGAATTATAAATTGTGCCCGCTAAACCCTAAACACAGCTGCCAACTCAAGAAATTACAAAACTACACAGGTCTCTCCAGAGGAAAATAAGTCATCACCAGCCCTGGTTTCAGTGCATGTGTTATATACAGCTAGCAACAAGTACCACACAGAGGTTCCTAAATCCTCCTGATAACATAAATGGGTTTCGAATATAAATACATATCAAAGAAAGATACCGATTCACGTGTTGAGGATACAGAAGCAGGGAATGGTCCGCTCACATGGAATATCTTTCTGAAATATCACCAGGCTGCACTTACATGCTTTGGGAATATAATGTTTTGTAAAGCTACATAATAAATTCCAAGTGACTGCCCGGGATCTCTCAAGAGGCAAGACTGACCCCAGGCTGCCTACTCGTGCTGCCACTGAGCTGGTTGAATAAGTTCTCATCTGACCTACTATCGACAGGGCAGATCCCAGTGTGTTAAGAATCACAGTGAGAAAAAGGCCCAAAGATTACAATTAACATGGGTCTAGGCAGCCTCAATGAAGACGGAATCTGTAAGGGCAACTAAACTGAGCAATGTCCATGTCAGAAAGGGTCTGAGGGAACCAGGCAACCGCATATGTTAACAGGAGGGAGAAGAGGAGCAGAATTCAAAATGGCTCAACATCTTTGGGGGCAATTGGGCTATAGCTATCAAATCGTATGTGGATGTGCCCTTGACCCAGCTATTCCACATCCAGAAATTTATCCTACAAATAAACTTGCCCACTTGAGCAAAAATGTGAGAGGAATACAGTTGCAGGCTTGATTCCCAGCCCTAGTCAGGGCACGTGTGGGAGGCAACCAAATCGACGTTTCTCTCTCTGTCTCTACACTTCCCTTCCACTCTCTCTAGAAAAATCAATGGGAAAAGATCCTCGGATGAGGATTAAATATACATCCTCTCTAATAAAATGGTAATATGCAAATTAACCATCACTCCGCTACATAAGCCATGCACACCAGCCAAGTCACGCCCACCAGCCAATCAGGGTGAGTATGCAAATTAACCCCATCCAAGATGGCTACAGCCACAGAGTGCAAGGTTTCCCAGGTAACAGAGGAAGCCAAGCTTTCCATAGCCGTTGCAGGCCTAAGCCTCCACTCAAGCTACAAAGTTTCAATTATAGAAGGTAAACAAATTCAAACAAATGGCGGCAGAATGGAGCTTGAGAGAGCAGGCCAGGGTTGCCGGCGGCAACAGGGGAAGCAAAGCTTTCCGCACACACTGGCCAGGCTCACCCGCTTAAGACAACAAAGTTTCAATTGTGGAAGGTGAATTAACTGCCACAGAAATGGCTGCCACCTCGGAGGGAGCAGCAGGCTTGGCTCCGCTCCAGGCTACAAAGTTTCAATTGTAGAAGGAAAATAAATTCCAGATACCAGGGCCTCCGCTTGGGTCGCCAGGGGGCGTGGCCGGCCTGAAAACCACCACAGGCCCCTCGCTCAGGCCGCCCCACGCCCCAAGGGAACCCCACTCTGATCCGGACACCCTTCAGGGCAAACCAGCTGGCCCCCACCCGTGCACCAGGCCTCTATCCTATCTAATAAAAGAGTAATATACAGATTGATCATCACTGCAACACACAATATAGCTGCCCCCATGTGGTCAAAGATCCTGCCCCCATGTGGACACAAGATGGCAACCACAAGATGGCCAGCAGGGGAGGGCAGTTGGGAGGCACCCGGCCTGCAAGGGAGGGCAGTTGAGAGGGACCAGGCTTGCAAGGGAGGGCAGTTGGAGGTGATCAACCCTGCAGGAGAGGGCAGTTAGGGTGACCAGGCTGGCAGAGGAGGGAAGTTGGGGGCAAACAGGCTGGCAGGGGAGCAGTTAAGCATCAACCAGGCTGGCAGCAGAGTGGTTAGGGGGTGATCAGGCTGGCAGGCAGAAGCGGTTAGGGGCAATCAGGAAGGCAGGCAGGCAAGCAGTTGGGAGCCAGCAGTCCTGGATTGTGAGAGGGATGTCCGACTGCCCTTTTAGGCCCGATCCTGGTGGGATCGGGCCTAAAAGGGCAGTCGGACATCCCTCCAGGAGTCCCAGATTGGAGAGGGTACAGGCTGGGCTGAGGGACAACCCCCCACCGTGCACGAATTTCATGCACCGGGCTTCTAGTATATATATATGGAATGTTCAACCAGTATTGTTTGTAACAGCCAAAAATCTGGAATCCACCTAAATGTCCATCAGTGAGGTTAAATAAATTACACAGCAGGCATAGAACAAAATACTGTGCTGCAGTTTAATAGAATGAGGTGAAATGAGATGGAGACACAAGAAAACATCTACATGTTGCATTAATCAAGAAGAAAAATATCAGAGTACAGAACTGCATCAGGTATGATCCCAATGCTGAAACACAAAGGTAGGAAAGGCATGTGCTTAATATACGTTAACATTGGTTAGTAGTCCTTGGGCAGGAAAGCCATTGGTCAGGGGCAATGCATTTGAGAACATCTAGGCTATTTCCATTTTTTTAGCACGTGCATGTGTGCCTATTATGGAAGGAAGCTAAATGTAAAAAAACTGAATGATATCTAGTTGATCATTTACAGGCCTTTATAAATGTTAATACAGAGAAATGAAGGCAAGTGGGAATGGAAAGAAACCTACCATATTTCTATTCCAAACAACACATTTTCTGAGCAGGCTGATTTTTAGAGAAGACTTCTGAAGGAATGTAAGTTGGAGGACAGGGGGCCATTGTTAGGTGTTGGGCACTAAACCAGGTGAGAAATACATGATCTCATCTAAGATGCACTTCACAAAATCCCTATGAAGCGTCACTGTCATCATTTCCTGTGTAAGAAAACCAGCAGTCCCAGAGGTTAAGAGACTCACAAGGTCAGAGGCAAAAAAGGAGGAGGATCCCCAAGGGGTGTGGCCTGAGTTCAGAGCAGGTGGGCCCCAGCCAGCCTCCAAACCACCACACTCACCACGTGGGGTTAAAGGCACAAACTCAGAGCTCCTCCAGGCAGGACAAACCTGCTCGGAACACTGCCCACCAGCCACTGCCTGCTCACTGTATCCTTGAATGTGACTTACAGAATCTGATGTATATTCTTTGTGACTCTGATGAGGTATGTGTACTTTCTTCCCATTGTTTTAAACTAGTAAACTTACTGAGCAGTTGTCCTTCTGAAAGAGGCAGAAATGGTCCAAATGCATGAGTTTCCGTGTCAACAGCGGCCAGTGCCTATTTCTTCTCTGTGTCCTTATGTCGAGGCAAAGACCGGAGGCCCCTTCAGCTACTTTATTACATAAACATACTTAGTTTATGGACTCCTGCCCCAAACGGTGACACATTATCAAATTATCTTCTCTCTCATTTAATATTTCATCACGGGGCTCAGCATTGACACCATCCTCTGCGTTCACAAACACTTCCCCGTGTAAGCCCTCTGTGTGCATAACTAATCCGCAGTAACAGCTTCTCTCCACATTCTCCAAGGTCAATAACGTACAAGTGCGGGCTTATTTCAACCCTGTCTCTATGCTTTCATAAGTAAGGCATTTTACATGGGGCACTCTGAACACCACAGCCATTACAAATTTTGCTCAAATTTTCATTTAATTTCTAGAAGGCTTCAATGCCAAACTTTAGAGGACTATCGGTATGAAAGTCTAAGCTAAAGAGCCCTCCCAATAAGAAGAAAGCAACGCCACACTGGATTTTTTTAACAAAGCGTACATGGCACATTCATAAACTTGGCCCAGAGCTTTGAGAAGAAAAAATTAAAACAGGATGAAATAGAAGAAACAAAAATAAAGGCTTCTTGGTAAAAAAAATAATAATAATAATTTAATCCAGCTGACTGGACGTAGAGACCACTATGTCTTTAAAGGCTCTCAACTACATTGTGGACATTAATGATGGAAGGAATACCATGGCTCTCGCTGCCTGGCTCTCCTTGATGTGCTTCTGAGAGCAAGCCATTGTAACTAACAAATCACTCACACACACACACACACACACACACACACACACACACACACACACACACAGTGCCGCCTCTCATAATCCCACACTCACAGTAGTATCCACTAAGAGAACCAAAGTGTTTCTGGTTTTCAGAGGTGGAAAGATTTACCCTGAAGTTAGGCTTTTTCCACTTTGATGGATTAATTTACAGCCACTTCAAGAGGAGCAGAGAACCGCCTCGGAATCTGCAGGCACGCTTGTATCAGGTTACTGAGCGGTTCATTGTTTTCACAGCTGGGCCAGGATTTCCTTTCAGGACTGCGGCCTCCGTGGCTCTGTCCCCTGCCCAAGATGGGGTTCTTTGATTTAGAGCAAACGGGGGCGGCCACGAAGGTCCTGCTCCCACTCTGGCCACAAAGAGACCCCTTTATTTTACTTTCTTAATTACCAGTGGGACCACGATCAGCCTGCCTCCCAACGTATTTTCCACTCCTGTCAATTAAGAGGTGCTTCGGAAGGGACTGTTGACAATGAAAAACCTTCTTCATTCCACCCTGAGCTCCCAGAAATGACAGGCCTGCTCCCTCCCGCGTGCTCAGGGTTGGCAATATGACTGCCTTTCTAAGTCAAGCCTCCCTGCCCCCCCCCCTTTTTTTTTTAAATCGACCTTGGCTCTCACCATTTTAAAAGTGGTATATTACTTTGCCTTTTAAAAAGATTAGATTCCTTATGCTCCCAAAGTCATGTGGAGATACATAAAACACCAGGCTGGGAAAACTCGGCACTTCCCTGAGGCTCACTTTTAAAGTGTCCAAACTGACTTTTCCTTCTCCATCACGTACACCGACTTAAGATGCAATTTTTGGGAAGTATGACTTAAATTCAGTCGTGGAAGCTATCGTGAAGGACGGGTCCATCAACGCTGAACCCTCTGGGTCAGGCCCAGAAATCAGTGACTCCTACAGCTCCTCACTTGGAAACAAAATCAGTAACTGAGATTAGTTAGGAAGCGGTAACAACTGAAATGAAAGATTCGCTCAAACAAAATGTAAAGAACTTTAAAGCAAATTGAGTTTAACTCAAAACATCACATTAAAGGATAAGCCTTACCTTGTCCTATTAGGAAAAAAGTATACTTGATAATGTATATAACCAGGTCACCCTCTTAGATGACGTATCTAACATCATCACTTTCAGTTTCATCAAGTTTGACAGTGGTTTTGCCTTGTGTGTTTCTGTTGTCACTTTTTCTTAAAATACAAACACTGACATCACCTCAACTCAACTTAAAAATATATAGGGTGCCCCAAAAATATGTATACACACACTTTGAATAATTATAAAGGCAATGTTTGTAAAAAATACATTTTATGTTCAAAATTAAGCTATCAGCTATGCAAGTGTGTATACATTGGGGGGGGGCACACTGTATATAACTTTAAAAGCTAAAAAAAAAATTTAAACAATAATAAAAATTAAAAGTAAAAAAGATTTGGGGCTTGTAACTTGGAAACCTGGGTTCAAAACCAGGCTTTGCCAATTGCCAGCCTGGGTAAGTCATCTAAACCCTCTACACCTCAGTTTCTTCATATGTAAACAGGGATGGCAATGCACCTGTGATGTGAGTTTTCAGGGTTAATGAATGGCAAAAAAGAAAGAAAGAGGAAGAGAAGGAAGGGAGGAAGAAAGGAAGGAAGGAAAATAGGAGGAAGAAAAAAGGAAGGAGGAAAAAGGGAGGGAGGAAAGGAGGGAAGATTATGGATTGTAAGAAAGCTCCTAAAATTTGATTTTCATTTAGAGGAGGCTCCAATAGTTATACCACTTTTAATAAAATTCAGTCTCATAATCATTAGAATCATAAAATTTGATGTAGTGATAAGGACATATAACAGTGATTATAAAATTATGAAATTTTTGCTTAATTGGAAATTGACATTTCTAAACAAAATGTCACATTTTTCCATTCATAATTAACAAAAATCCTACCAAATACAAGACTACCTTATATTTTTCCTACATATTAAGTACCCTGTAGATATTTAAAAAGTAAAACGCAGCACTGAGTTTATTGTTAGTGATAACAATAATGCCTAGATGATGCCATAATGGAATCTAAATCATCTTTTTCCAATTCAATTGAAGAAATATTTAGTGAGTAACTACTATTCTCTAAAAACAGCATCAAAAGAGCCATAGGTTTCTGTTTCTCTGGTGAGTTCTCTTGTGACAAACAGTCCACAGCAGTCCTGGGTGGAAGGAACCTACACTGGCTCTCGAAGGAGTAAAGAAAATCTCCACTTCCTCCCACAAGCCAGGGAGCACAGAGGGAGAACAAAGAATCGTTACACACTTGGTGGCCACAGAGCCTGGGTCCCCAAGGGAGCTACCATTTGCTAAAGAAACGCTCCTAAACACAACGCGACTGGCTCGGACGGGGAGAGAGGAAGGTGTTCCTTTTCAGTTTGATAACATTTTGTTTTGGAACGCCATGCCGAGGGATTGGTGAAACATACCCATTTTAAAATCTATACCTCTCATCTAACCATCAGCTGTGATCAGGCACCTGCTTGGCGTGAATGTCAGAGGCTCGGAGCGCCTTCCAGGCGCGGCTGACTCCGCCTGGCTCCTGGAGACTCAGCCAGCTGCGAAGTTGTGTTTGGCTCCCACCATGCAGCTGCTGCCTCTGGGCCAAGACAGCCCCAGTCGGAGTCCCCACATAGGTAATATTTCTAATTAGGGATTAGGCTCAACTTCCATTCAAAGAGGAGAGAGCGCTCAGAGCTGGGGAAGGCATCCGGCAGGGACAGAGGACTGCCGCTTGCACAGAGCTTCCATGCAAACAGTGCGCCCAGAGGGGTCTCTGCTCCCAGCGGTGGGAGCCTGTGCGATTGGGCAACAGCCACAAAGATTCTGATGGAGATTCTCCTTCCTAGATGAGATAGCTTGAGGAGGCATTCTCAACTAGCTTTTTTATTCGGCTCAAACCTGCAGCCTGCCCCTCAAGCACATAATGTTTCAAAGGCTCTGTTGGGATAAGTGCACTAGATTTTCTTCAGGGCTTTAAGACAAATACAGAAAAGGAAATAGGCATGGAATCTAAGAAATTTATTAAAGGAAAAGCAGATTATGAGTCACAGTGATTGTTATGGGCTGAATTGTGTCCTCTTAAAACTCATATTGAGCCCTAGGTGGTTTGGCTCAGTGGATAAAGCATCGACCTGTGGACAGAAGGGTCCCAGGTTCGATTCTGGTCAAAGGCACATACCCAGGTTGTGGTCTCCATCCCCAGTAGGGGGCATGCAGGAGGCAGCCAATCAGTGATTCTCATCATTGATGTTTATCTCTCTCTCTCCCTCTCCCTCCCTCTCTGAAATCTATAAAAATATGATTTTTTTTAAATTAAATAAAATTTATATTGAGTCCTGGTGTGACTATTTCGAAGATGGGGCCTTTAAGGAGGTAATTAAGGTTAAATGAAAATGAACAAACAAAACAGAAACAGACCATAAACATAGAGAACAGACTGATGGTTGCTAGAGAGGAGGGGGTTGGGGACTGAGTGAAAAGAGGTGAAAGGATTAAGAAGTACAAATTGGTAGTTACAAAATAATCATGGGGATGTACAGCAAAGGGTTATAGTCAATAATATGATAATAATTAAGTATGTTGCCAAGGAATGGGTACTTGAAATATTGGGGAGAATACTTGAGAAAAATACTTTATAAAGTATATGATTGTCTAACTACTATGCTGTAGACTTAAAACTAATACAAAGTAATATTGAATGTAAACTGTGATCGAAAAATAAAATTTAAATTAAAAAAAAGGTTAAATTAGGCCAGGGGTGGGGTGATAATCCAATGGGACTTGCATCCTTATAAGAAGAGAGACACCAGGGATATGTGCACACAGAGGAAAGACCATGGGAGGACACAGCAAGAAGGGGCCATCTGCAAGGCAAAGAGAGGCCTCAAGAGAGACCAGCCCCACTGACACCTTCATCTTGGACTCCCAGCCTCCAGAACTGTGAGAAATAGACCTCTGCTGTTCAAGCTACCCAGTCTACAGTAGTTGTTTTTATAGTAACCTAAGCAGACTCATACACTGTGCTTTCGACCAGATCAGCTCAGTCTACCAGGAGAAAAGGCAATGTCCCCTAAGCTTCTCAACCACAGGAAGTAAGATGGAAGTATTTACGTCATCCCTTAAAGAGGTCAGTCACTGAGGTGGAGTAAATGAGACTTCTGTCGGATATCTAAGTTCTCCTTGGAGTTTCTCTTAAGAAAACTGAACAACATATCTGCAAGTGAAAGACAGATCTAGTTCCTTGCTACTCAAACAGTGGGAACTTGTTAGAAATGCACCTTCTCGGGCCCTACCCCAAACCTGCCGAATCAGAGACTGTGGGTGTTGGGCCCATCAATCTGGGTTCTAATAAGCCCTTCAGGGGACTCAGATGCCTGTTCAAGGTGAAGATTCTCTGGCCTTGTCAATGCCCAGAACTCACCTTCCCTAACAACACACTGTTGTATGATGCATCATATGGACACACCACTTTTACAACCCAGTCCCATTCAACCCTCCACCATGGGATATGATGCTGTTATCCCTATTGTGCAGATAAGAAAACGGAGGCTCGGAAAAGCCAAAGTCAAACAGCTAGTAAGTTAAAAAAGCGGGCTCCAGGACCTGACTCTCTAAAGCCTCTTACAGTGTCCTCCTTGGCAAAGTCAGTCAGTTCTCTCTCTGAATGTTGGCTCTTCCCTCACCGCACCGCCTCTTCCTCGCACCATCCTGGAAGGGCCACTCACTGGAGTCAGACAGACTTGGAACTGCCACTTTATGGGAACCTTTGAGTCTTGAGAAGGATGCTGGATGTTCTCGATTGAATTGTGGTGCCCACCTCCCACCACCCCCCTGCCTCAAAATTCATATGTTGAAGTCCAAAGACCCAGTACCTCAGAATGTGACCTTACTTGAAGATAGGGTCTTTGTAGAGGTAATTAGGTTAAAGTGAAGTCATTATGCTGAGCCCTAATACAATATGACTGGTATCCCTATAAAAAGGGAAAAATTGGGCACAGCATACATATGGGGAGAGCACCATATGAACAGGAGGACGGTCATCTACAAACCAAAGATCCTTCCTCCCAGCCCTCAAAAGGAACCAAACCTGCCATCACCTAGATTTCAGACTTCTATTCTCCAGAACTATCCTATCTAATAAAAAGGTAGTATGCAAATTAACCATCACTCCGTCACAAAGATGGCGGCACCCAGTCCTCTCAGCCCCGCTGGAGTCCCCCAGTCCTGGGGGGGGGGGGAGGGAGGGGCGGGCGGACACTGAGAGCAGGCAGCATGAGCAGCCTGGCGGAATGCTTGCTTTGTCGCCACGGCGACAAGGCAAGAGTTCTGCGCCCGGCCGCAGATGG
The DNA here is from genome assembly GCF_951640355.1 of Cnephaeus nilssonii. Lineage (NCBI taxonomy): Eukaryota > Metazoa > Chordata > Mammalia > Chiroptera > Vespertilionidae > Cnephaeus > Cnephaeus nilssonii. Next base: position 23,517,368 of record NC_137091.1, on the reverse strand, counting down.
GCCTCTGGGCCGCGCAAAGCCTCTGGGCAGTGGGCGCGGAGCGGCCAGGCCCCACAGAGAGCTACTGGTGCACGGATTCATGCGAAGGGCTACTAGTAAGACAATAAACTTCTGCTGTTTAAGCCATCCAGCCTGTGGTACTTTGTTACAGCAGCCCCAGGAAACTGACATACTTAACTTCTATGAATCTCAGTTTTTTCATCTGTCAAAGGGGAATATGAAGATGTATGCTTAAAGAGCTGTTAGGAAAATCAAATGAGATAACTTGCGGAGTTCTTGGCAAGTAGCAAGTTCCCAATTCATTAGGCTTATGGTTAATACAACATTAGCTAAAACGTTCTCTATGTGATTTATATCTCATATTCTATGGTAATCTAAAAATTTGTGAAGACTAAATAGAATAAATGAACCTTAGCTTCTCTAGTAGCTATGCTATTCAACAACTACTAGCTGGTATCCCAACTCCTTCCAAAACGTAGTACACAATAAACACCCACATACAACACTGTCATTAAAAATAACATGGAAATTGGGAGAGGGGTGAGACTGACAAGTAGCCTGGGAAAAAAGCAGGAGGAAAATTTCTGTGCAGATGTACATGTTCTATATCTTGATTAGGGGGAGAGGAGTTATCTGGTTGTATACTGTGTCAAGTGTCATCCATGTGTATAACAAAAATGTACTTCAAAAAGTTGATATTTTTAAAAAAGTAAAAATGTGTGCTCATATTGAGAGAAAAAAAAACAAAAACAACTGATCTACCAAGAATCTGAAGTTAGCTGATTATTCAATTGAATAAATGTTAATTCTGAGCTTCCTGCCAACCAAGGTAAAGAAGGGAAATAGAATACTTTATAATGCCTTCTTTATAAAATGAAGAAAAGCATACCAATTCTTTAGGAGAGGTGAGCTTTGTTTCTTAACAATTGTGAAATTTTGCCAGAGGAATCCCTTTATGAGAAACATGTTTTAATAGAATAAACCATGGGTTGGCAAACTTTTTCTGTAAAAGGTCAGATATTAAATATTATGGGCTTTGCAGGCCATATGATCTGTCACAACCACTCAATTCCACTGTTTTAAAATAACATGAAAGCAAACACAGAAAAGCAAATGAATGGATGTTTCAGTGTTCCAATAAAACTTTATTTACAATAACAGGCTGGATTTGGAGGGCTGGACTTGGCCAGTGCACTATAGTTTGCTGAGCTCTGGAATAAACAATGCACTTTTGACATTCAATTCTAAGTTGACCTAAAGCCAAACAATAACAAGATGTGGAAGGATATGAAGGTGACCTTGACCTGTAGATTTTCTATGAAAGCAAGTGTGAATAATTACAACAGACAAGTCAAGAAACTATGTGGATAACAACCACAGAAAATTTAATTTTAGACAGTTTATAAGATTCCATGCAAGCATCTATAAAGAGAATCTCGTTAAAATAAATATAAAAGAAATTTTTAAAGTATTCAATTTGCATCAAAATCTTATTACACTGTTTGTTTCACCCTGAATTTCATTCAACTTACTATAACTGCATTCATTGGCTTTTCATTGCAAAGCTGGATATTTAACTATAAACTACATCCTGCCTCTCCCTTTGTGTGTAAAATTGACAAATGTGTTGTTTTTGGATTCCAGAATTCTGGAGAAAGCCAACTTAAATGAATTAAGATGACTAATGTGTTGATTCTGTTTCCAATCCAACAAAATGTTAATGTAAGAACCCATGTCATATGATGCTATGTGTTTTAGTTCAAATTTAACATCAAATATTGAATAAGGCAGTTTCTAAGCAAATTACCAAGCTAAAAATATTCCTTCGGCGTAGCAAGAACTCCATCTTGTTTAAGTAAATGGAAATTTGAACATCTTTGCTCAGATCAGCCTAAATAAGAAATTAGAAAAATGCAAACCTCCATTATAGTCAACAGCATTGATTCCGTCTCGTGTGGAAAGAAGCACAGTACTATATATCAAGGAAAAGGATTCATTTAAAGTAGTTTGGCCATAATCATGACTTCAAACAACGTTCTATATGCAACAAACACCTAAGCAAAAGAACGCTTTTCTGGAGAGCCAGGTAAGTCATCACATCCACGGTGAATGATCATCAAGACAGCATAAATGCAGTTGTGTGCCTGACAGCCCAAGTGTCTCTGAACATCCAGCTACTCCGGGGTGCCTGGCTTACTAGTTCTCTTGCAGCATGATAATGTTGTTACCAATGTTTTCATTGCATTTACTTAACATTTGGCTGAGGGATTCCTGTGGCTATAACATACTGCTACACAGTTTTGTTTTAAGTGAACTAACATTAGTTTTTCATCACATAATATCTGAGTAATTTCTATTTCCACAGAGGCAGTTAACTATTACACTTTTCAAAGTTGGAAGTGTTGCAAAAACCTGAATTCACTTCCATAAACATTTACCATGCACCATAAATAAGACCCTAAATGTCAGGTCTTGGATGTTCAACTAATTCTAATACCAAACTTTTCCAGTTTTCATAAATTAATTACATTTGCTGACCACCAAAAAAAATTTTTTTCAATAATTACCTTCTGTGTGGAAATCAATTCTATTAAGACATTATAAAAAGAAGGAAATCAATAATTAGAGGGTCCCATCTTTCAAAAAAAAAAGAAATTTAAATTTTTATAAGGAAGAATTTAGAAAGCCAGAGTCTAGAAATGGAAACTACACAGAATATATGTATTTTGCCCCTAGGTTTTAGATTCAACTATGACAGGCTGTCAGTAACTGAATTTTTTTTTCATTACCTGCCAGTTATTTAGGAAATTTCCATTGTTTAGCAAAGGGCAATTCTGAAATCAATACTACTTTATAGTAATTACATGCTGATAAATTTCCATCAGATAGTGACCAGTGCAATAAAAAGTTAACATCAACATCTCTAGGCATATTTTCATTTCTAATTCTATTCAATGATTCTTTTTATGAAAGAATTCTCTAGAGAAAGTGTACATATTTAACTGCTACTAAGGATTACAATTCCTGAAAAATATTAGTATTTCTTAATTCAGTGTCCAACACTGCACGCAAATGCCTGGTTATGAAAACATTTGTTTTCTCCCTATGGACAGGGGCCAGAGGTTTCATGATGTTCTCAAAGAAGTACAAAATGAAAAAAAAAAAAAAAAAACAGTTAAAATCTAGTGACCTGGAATATTTTTTTCCTAAGCAGAAAGCTGTGAAAACATTTTGTTTGTTCCTCTGAAAGGTAAACAGAAAGAAGTCAAGTACTGTGCACTTAAAACCTTCTCAGAACAAGTCCGTCTGTGCAATCCTACCATCTCCGCATCAGAGTGGGACCTTAACCATTTCAAGACCAAACCCTGCTCAGCACTTAAATTACCTCTGCAGCACCCTCGGCGAGCGGACACCCAGAGGGCTTAAATACCTTTGTGAGGGGAGCTCATTTGCTCAGGCAGCCTGTTCTGTTACTGGAAAGCAGGCAATCCCCTACTGGTTCCTAACGGGTGATAAAAACAGGACGAAAGAGCAACTCCTCCCGAAAAGCATTTCTCCCGTGTGAAAGTAACCTCCACAGGAGCAGGAATGCTTCGCTCATGGTTGTGTCCCTGGGTCCTAGAGCAGTGCCGGGCACAGGAGGCACTCAGTATGTGTCAAGAGAATGACTTACTGAATGACTGCTATTCATCTGGATAGCATCGATAACAGAACGCAATGCCTCTTTATAGCAGGGTTCTTATGGGTTGAATTGTGTCACTAAAATATGTAGAAGTCCTAACCTCCAGAACCTCGGGATGTGACTTCATTTGGAAAGAGGGCCTTTACAGAGGTAATCACATCATTGTGTCGGCTCTAATCTAACATGACTGGTGTCCCTATGAAAGGGAAAACTTGGACAGAGACAGACACACAGAGGGACGCTGATGTGAAAAGACACAGGAGAATGCCATGTGAAGACAGAGGAGGAGACTGGAACTGTGGGCCACAAGCCAGGAAATAGCTGAGCCTGCCAGAAGCTGAGAGAGACGAGGAGGGGTCCGTCCCCTACAAGTTTCAGGGGGAGCACAGCCCTGCCAACACCTTGATTTTACACTTCTAGCCTCCAGAACTTGGAAATAATAAATTTCTGCTTAAGTCACCCCATTTGTGGTCCTTGGTTATGCCAGCCGGAGTAAACTAATACAACAGTGGATAAGGTTAAAGCCCCCCAGAATTCATCACAAATTAGGACTGATTTATATACCTGGCAGTCTTTTAACCTTCATCTAAGGAGACCTGTAAGTGATAAACTATTCTCATAGGGCACAAGAGATATGAGTAATGGTGCAAGGGGTGGACTGTATTGGGTACCTGTCATACACGCTTAATGCTCCCACCCCATCTCACTCCAGCTACGGCTGCATGTAGCTTCCCACCAACTCCACACAAATGCAGTTGGACAGCCCCACCTGGGAGCGCAGTGTGGCTCCCTCCATTCATTCTCTGACGCTGCAGCATGGGATACCTGCAGAAACCTGCTTGGGACTCATACTGCAGCGTGCTGAGGCGTTAACACCTGTGGGGCTACCCTGGTCTTCTGGGGATGGGAGACATGGATAAGTGCATGCGCCCTTCATTCCGCAGGCAGGCAGCTCGGAGAAGCACTTCACTGAGCTCCTCAGAGTCCTCAGCATCGAGCACGACTGACCCACAGCACTGCGCAACGCAGTGACACAGCCTGTGTAATCCTCCCCTCCCTCACTCACACTCTCTGAAACCACACCCCAATTATCTACAAATCAGTCTTTGTCTCGGGTTCTGCTTTGGGGGGAACACAAAAACCTCTGAAAACATTTTCAGTATGGAAAATTTACAACCTCCTTACAACGGGGATCATTAGCAAAGTTTTTCCCTCCATCCTAATCAGCTGGACACTACTTGCTTGCAGAATTCTGTCCACTGGTCCCGGTTCTGTCCTTGATGTGAGCCAGGATTCTCTCTCTCCTGGAGAGCTATCGCAAGAACTAACCTATGTAGACCTTCTCTTCCATCAGGTAACTAAAGCGTGCTCCCAAGGCACGACTGAATGACTTTGCCAGCCCTTAGCTTGTCTGTGCTCCATCCAGAAATGAACACTAGATTCTAGACATTTACCTTTCTTTACAACAAGCCATGAAGGTTCTCACCAACCAAAGGTACATGGGAGGCTTTCTTTCTGCAAATGTTAAGGGCTGCAAGAAACGCGGCATGGTAGCAACTCCTTGGAGCAGCTGTAGGTGATAGAGATGCAAATGCCGATTGCGATCCAGAAACCCCGTTTCCAGCATTTGCTCCCCATTTCCAGCATTTGCTCCTGCTCACACCGTGGAGTGCACATCAGCACTCCGCTCCTGCTCGAGGAGCACATGGCTCTCGCAGGCTGGATTACGGCCGATGGCAGCTGGGTGATGGCGGTGGAAGTTAGGCAGATGCCCTCTGACTTCTCAGAGTGGCTCCCCCAAATGCGTTTTGTTATCATGCAGGGGGGAAATGATTTTGAGAAGGACTAAATCAAGAGATATGCATTCTTACCATATCTTCATTACTTGGAAAAGTTCAATTAAACCAAAGACATTTACTCATTCTCAACGGTTCCTTATTCTCATAGGTCACAGGTAGGAAGACCAACACCCGTGAGGAATCTGTACATGGGCCCCCCTGAGAAGTACCTGCCAGATTCCTGCAGTCTTGCCCTCCATTCCTCTTTGGTTTTCACATCCTGTTTTGAACTAACCGTGTCATGCACATCTTTACTGCTCAACTGCGTTCTAATTAAGCCTTATAAGAAATAAAGCAAATTAGTTGCAGGTTGTAAACGTCTGTTGGCAAGTATAATAGCATGGGGTCTTAATACGAGAAGTAAATTTAATAAAATTATAAAGAAATATTTCACCGAAGACAGAATAATTAAAAGGCACACTGTCCTGTCAGCAAAGCTGGGCTGGCCCCTGCAGTATTCCCAGAGGGAGTGGCACTGCTGAGAGACTCGGGGTTCTCCCACAGCGCCCCCAGAGGACAGATGGTGGCCCCACAACCACCTTCTGGACAGCGTTCATCATTGCAGCCACTTAGAAAGCTGATCTGTTCAAAAGAATTCCACTTGGCTTGCTCGGGCACTCGCTGTCTCCCTTTAACAAGGGCTCAGTGGCCTGCCCTGTGCCTCTCCCTTCCTCCTGTGTGTTCGTGATGCTCACCCACCAGGGAAAAGGGTCAGCTCTCAATGGACATGGAAGAGACAGACCTGCTGTAGTCCGTCTCTTCTGTTAAAAGTCTGAATCCTAACCCGGTGGAACACACAAAACCATGGCTTTGCATCAGTCCCTCTTGCTGTTCACTGGCAATTCTGCACACGGCCAACGGGCAGCTCAACATAACGGGCAAATATGTACCACCCTCCCAAAGTGGAGCAGAGGCGGTGACGACTGTCGGGCTGTCCCTCAGCAGGTGGGCTCCTGGATTCCAAACTCTGGCGATTTTTCTTCCCTATTTCATACAAGGGTGCATCTTAGACCAGTTCCTTTTTACCTCTTAAGAAAACGAAAATCCTCCCTGTATTGGCATACAAATAAAATTGTCCACGACAAAAAGTTAAGAAAATAAATTTGAAACTCAGTCCTGAAACAGAACAATCGACGAGGGGACTCGTGGTGGACAATACCCGGTGACAGGCATCACGCCCGGGGCTTTCACTTCATCCCATTCAGTTCTCATGGCGCCGTGAGGATGGCGTCACGGCGCCCACCTCCCAGGTGCGGAAACTGACGCTTGGGGATTAAGGATACGGTCCAAGGTCCACCGCTATCAAGTTGCACAGCATTAAAGTAAAAAAGACAAAAAAATTGTGTCTAGTTATCCAAGAATGAGGACTCACAATCTAAACACTAGGTAGTCGACAGCAGATATACATTTATGTTGTGGCCTAATCTTCCTGAGGCTTAATAATTGTAACCATGCTAGTGTTTTATGGTTGAAGAGATGGGGTGGGGGCAGGCAGCTTTCCCTTCAGATGTGTCTCCATTTGTGTTAATGTCCCAGATCCCTGGTCCCTCCCTCTGCCCCTCACTTACTCCTGCCCACGGGAGGCGGTACAGCTTACATGATTAGGAGATCTACCCATGAAAACCAGGCACACACAGGCCTGCCTTCCCTCTCCCCTCACAGACAGCACGCCCTGCTCTGCACCGCTGTGTGGAGCATGCGCAGGGCTGTGTCTGCCCTCGGTGGTGGCCTGGAGGGGCCCAGCTCTGACCCATTTCCCTGTCCAATTCAGGTGCTCAGGAGAGAGAGCCCACTAGCTCACACATGTAAACCGTATTCTCCAACATCAACTTGACCAGTCATTACTGTGATGTTCTAGCCTTCCATTTGCCTTATCATTGGTCCTGTTTCTCAATTAACTTATACTTGGAAAGGGGAGAGAGTGTCATTTGCGGGGCCCTGCACACCCCAACACCATTTTTTTGTTTGTTTTGTTAATCCTTACCCGAGGACATTTTTTCCATTGATTTTCAGAGAGAGTGGAAAGAAGGGAGGGAGGGGGGAAAAGAGAGAGACATTGATGTGAGAGAGACATATCAATTGGTTGCCTCTTGCACATGCCCGACCAGGGCCAGGGAACAAACCTGCAACCCAGGTACATGCCCTTAATCAGGAATCGAACCCGAGACCCTTTGGTGCGAGGGCTGATGCTCTAACCACTGAGCTACCAGCCAGGGCCCCAACACCTCTTTCTGTGCTAATGGGCCCATCTGAGCTTAGGATTCTCTCATTAGAGTGAAAAGCTCCATGTTCCTCAAGTCTCTATAATTTGAGTGTAGCCACACATCTCAAAACAGCTTAGAACTTATAAACAGATGCACATTATTAGGTTTTGTCCCCAAGACACAAAAGGGTTCACAAGTCACATGATGAAGACTAGAGCCAGCGAGTTCTGAGTGAGAGATGGGAGAACGCACACCAACCTAGACACCCGGGAAACAGGATGGTTCCACCGTGCCCTGGGAGCCCAGTAAACCTGTTATAAATTTGAATCAAGCTTGTTATAAATTTGAATCGATACTACAAGCGAACACGTTTTTTCAGCTCTGTGATATTCCTTGTTTCATTGTATCGCCATAATTTTTTAAAAAGCATAGGCATATCCTGCAATCCCATGCTTTGTAAAAGATTCCATTATAAGAGTAATCATTATTGAACCTTTTAGTCCAGATGTAATTTCTTACATGTTACAACAAGTTTGGCACGCATTGTGAATTTCAGCCAAGGTTGATCAAGTTCAATAACTTGGCTAACCAACCATGTGTACGACTCATTATAGAAGTAATAAATAGATTCATCAAAATGGACATGAAAAAGCCGTAAGAAAATCGGATGCCATTTCCAGGCTGCCTCGTAAAAGCACCTCTTGGACTGTAATATAATTTTATATATAGTTATCGCACCTACTCATCATTCAATAGCAGGCATATATAAAACAATCATCAGCCCACATATGCATGCTGAATAAATTCCAGTTCCAAAGGTGAATTCTCCACTCCAGAGACCTCAAAAGTCGCATCGATGCACACGGGCTTCTATGCTCAATTCCCAAAAGAATTCAGATCGAGTAGAAAGGGAGTTAGATAGCCATGCCTACAAATGTCCTTTTCCTTCCCATTATCTTCTGAGGGTCAGTTTTAGTGGCTGTGTTTTATTTTTCACTAATGCTTTCATTCCAATTATTCTCTTAGCCTACTGATAATTGAAAATTGTAGCAGAGAAAAAAAGAAAGCCTGAGTTAGATCGAGGTCATGGGTGGAAGAAAGAAATCCCAGTGCCTAGAACAGAAAAATCTCCTATCATGGAATATACAGAAATCAACAAAGCTGGCCTCAGGCATATGAACACAATTCACAAAATTTCCTTTCCAGGGACAACCAAACTTGAGCGACTGCAGGGTTAAAAACCTAAACTCCCCCCACTGCACTGTCCTCTTTGATGCTTCTGAAAGAAACTCAAACACCGTTTGAAATGTTCATTTTTTTAAGGAAAGTGAAAGCCTCCCCTTCTCACAGAGAAATTGTCCCCACACTTGGTCAACCAACAGGGGAGCTGGCAGCGTCACGTTCTGAATTAAACACTAGAAGTCATGCCGCCCGTTTCACACACTGCCCGGTACTAACACTGCCCTGGGTGAGGAACTGTGGGGTCTTCTCTCCAGGAGGGGAGCCCGAGGGAGAGCCTGCACCCCCTGGTTCTCAGCCAGGCCCTGTCCTCACTTACAGGGCGCCGGGGAGCCAGGCTTGTCTATACGGCAGCGCCTGCTCTGTTACAGCACTTGGACGTTTTGACGTGCAGGCAACCCCTGTTCCATGTGTGCCTCCCCTCTCTCTCCCATTCTCGGTGCCACCAGCACCGCAAGGCACCAGAAACTTCTTCCTGTTCAGTGTACTGGTTTCTGCGAGATCTCCTCTCTCGCACCCGTGTCGAGGGGTCACTGTATGACAATACTATGAACGTTCTCACCCTCTCCTGGTTCTTCTCGCATCCGCCATGGAGACACGGTCAAGCTTTCTGAAACCGGAGTTCTCCTCTTCACAACCAGGAAAAGAGCCCGGCTGTGCGTTACAGACAGCATCTCAATCATCACGAGCTCAGCCAGAGGATGTGAATTTTTAACTCCGCACGAGCAGAGCATTGCAGCAGTGGAGCGCTTTATTTTCTCCAAAAGTTGGCAACTGCCAAACTCTTCCAAGAGCTTAAATACCATAATGACAGATAACTGATGTACAGAAAGATTAAAGTAAAATCTGAAACTAACCAGAGAAGGAAGATGTGAGCCAGAGATGTGCTTTGAAGAACAGACGTAATGAAAAAGAAAAATCTCGTTTCAATTGTCATGACGGGAAAAAAAGGTTAAAGGGAACGAAGGAAAGAGGGCTTAATGGTTCCCAAAAGACCTAGAGTAGAGGTCAGATTCAGCAGGCATGACGAGTGCCGTGTGCACAGACAGTGGTCTTTGCAACATCCATACTATTGTTGACTGCAATGCCCAGCGCTGGAGATGTGGTTAAATCTCTAAATAAAGACTTCTGACAGCTGTCCAGAAATGCCATCAGTCATAGCCGTTCGTTTTCTAACACGGGCTTTACAACAGAGCCATCCTGCTCGCATGTTGACTCTGAAATCCAATACTAATATTTGCACAAATTGTAGAGTCAACATTAATGTTTGCTGTTTCTTATTTGTCACAAGAGTGAATGCTCCCCACCAACATGAACACACACATACACACACACACACACACAGCCTACAATATAAAGCCCTTCTTCGTGAAAACAGTCCAGGAGCGTGTAAGAGAACACATGTGACTCCTAAATGCCTGCGCAAGGTCCACGGAATCGGTTAGGAAGGTAGAAGCATTCTACAGACTGCACTTGCACCCCTCACTTCTGCACGTGACAACTCTGTGGTGTTTTGTTCCCTTCCCAGCCCCGCGCGGCCTCACAAGTGCACCCCCTGCTTTTGTGCGCTGGCATCCCCATGATTAGCCTCGCATGACGAGCAGCCTGGGAGGGTCAGTAGTTCAAGCTTTATAGACATATAAAGCCATCAGCCTTTGTTCTTCAAAGGTTAATTTGAAATTATTTCACTTTCAGGTACTTCTCTGGGACAGTTTAAACCAAACACATGATATGACTGTGTGTGTTTTTAAAGTATCCTTTGGAAAGTATCCACTATTAAATTCTTCAATGCAAACAGGTCCGAGCTTTGTAACAACAGGAGTGTGAACTCTAGAAGCCAATTCTTAAAGACTGGGTATGCCTTCCTAAAATGTTTAAAATTCTGAAAATTAGCTTTTAAATGTTACACACTAGGTAATAAAAAGTTTGCTTGGACTTCGTTGGTCCAAATAGTATCAAAACGTGTGACTCCTTTCCCTGCAGCCCGACAGAATGTAAAATTCGAAGTTTAAGCTACAATTCTCTATCTTACGCTGAAATGCTGTGCTTTGCAGCTGCTGCACCATTTGAGAAGCCGGGGAAGGGAATGGAGCAAAGAAGAATTATGGCAATTATAAAATCTCGCTGGTATACATTGTCAGATTAATCACCAGCATTAGCAGGGCTCGGCTCCACCATCAGCAGCGTGAGGAACGGAGAGCCGAGAGCTCCAGGCTAAGGTGAAACTCAGAGCGGAGCGCAGATGCCAGCTACGGAGAGCCAGCCGGAGCTGCAACAGAAATCTGTACACACACACACACACACACACACACACACACACACACACACAGCAAAAGAATAAAAAGAGGGAGTAAGCGTGCCACTCAACTAACTACTAATTCCCAGCAAATATTATCTGAACAGTACATTACTGCATAGACTGGAAGCATGAGCATTCAAAGACACAGCATACGCTTTCAAAGAATCATAATACAGCTGCGTGCCTATTGCCACAAGGCAAGCAGTGGAACTGTGATTAATATAAATTCAAGAATCTACACATTGTTCTTCTAGTGAGGCCGACTTTTCACTCACCCTGCCTTCCTTATGGTTACTCAGAAGATGAGTTCGTGCAAATGAACCCTAAGGAAAGCCAGAGACTATCAGTAAGACTTTAAAAAGCATCCGTCGAGATTTAAAAAAAAAAAAAAGTTCTCTTTAATTTACAGGAACGTATTTGGTGGTTCATGTGTAGATATCTTCTCAAGAATGAGGAGGAAAGGTTTTAGTGTCCTGTACTTTTAAATACGAATTAAAAAATACAGAAATAATTAGAATGTACTCAGAGGCATACATGTACAAAAAGAAATGTATGGGTTTTTAAAAAAATGATAGTATAAGGACACAGAAGCACAAAGATGAAGTTGCTAATATTTTGGTTAGTGTGTAACGCTAGAAGGTTAATGTGTAAATTCTGTTTGGTACTAACACTGAAGACACACAGCACCTGGAATCCGTAGTCATCTAATGTTTGGCTACACAAATGACCACATAAAGGGTGTGTCTGTGGGTGTGAGCCAGCCAGTCCACACCCTCCATGCAGCCCTCATTGCACACCCTAAACAGGGCTCTGAACTCAGCCTCCAAAAGGACCTGGCAGGTATTGTAACGTGACCAAGTGAGATACTCTTGCCTCCCTGCAGGGAAACAGCCTGCAGGGGGCAGCATGGCTCAGGCTCAGTGCAATTCCCCTTGGTGGACACAGGGACTCAGTGTTCCCAGCTCTCTGAACCTTCAAGAGTCAGAAATCAAGATTTTAACATGTTGGCAAGTAATCTAAATCAAAACAAGAAACACTACCCGCCATTGTTGTGTGGCCTCAACAAATCATCTGAGGGCCAGATTGAGGTTACAAATCTCTGCCCTGATTGGGTAGCTCTACTCTTGGCCGGATGGCCCCCAGCTTGAGGAATGAGCAGAATGAAAATGCACTCCTCCCTTCATCACTCTCCCGTGATACCAAGCTACTCAGTAGCAAGACAGTGAAGTTCCTGCTCAAACTGGAGGACGTGAGGCAGCGGATGCAGAACACGGAGGCACACAAACCAGGGTCCTTCTAGACAAAACCACCCGGCCCGAAGAACCAGTTAGGGAGGGATAAGGTACAGTGTGGATAGAAGTCTCTATGCTAATGCTGGAAGAGTTCTTGGAGGTAATGCATCACTTCTGGCTTGGGTTGAAGACTGGTCCCCACGAGAGGCCCACAATCTAATCCCCGGAATCCTGAGGGTACCTTATATGGCACAAAGGACTTTGCAGACATGTTTAAGGCATGGGTCTTGAGAGGGGGAGACTATCCTGGCTTTTCCAGATGGGCCCTAAATGTAAGCGCACAAGGGACCATATGAGAGGGAGACTGGACTCTGCAGAAGGTGGAGTGATGCACCGTGAAGGTGGAGGGAAGGACCCCAAGCCACGGAACACGGGTGGGCACTAGAGGCTTCAAAAAGGACAAGGAAATGTGCTCTCCCCTAGTGCCTCCAGGAACCAGCCCGGCTGACACCTTGACTTCTGCCCCCTGAAACTGATCTCGGACGTCTGACCTCCATGAAACGAATAAATGCGTGTTGTCCTAATAAGGAACGTGTGAATGTTAGGTGTACATGTGTGCACGCGGGCATGTCTAAGACTGCCAGAATAACGGCACAAATGGCTCTCCTCTTGTGAGTCCCTCCCTGGTCAGGACAACAGGCGATAAGACCGGGAGAAACACTGGGCCAGCTGCAAATGCTACATCTGGTAGGGAAAAGGCCCCAGTCAGCTCTTCAGGCTCAGAGGATGGTGAGCGTTGCCAAAAACCTGCCTCTCTCCCTGCCTGAGATGCTTCCCCGTATGGACCACTTACAGCGCTCTCCACCTTGTCAAACGCTCAGTCTGGTAACTGTACATGAGCTTAGAATTGAGACTTCCTTTGCTAACAGGTAACGTTGTAATGGCGTTTTTGTTATTTCTTTTTGTAATGCCAACTTGGAATGCAGTGACGATCCCTCAGCTGATAGAAGCCTCTGCAACCCAGCTGCTGAATCTAGAGGCCATGGCCGCCCCCGCTGGACGACACAGCCATGCAGAAAAGCTGAAGGCACTAGAGTGAAAAGATGAAAAAAGTTTTGAGATTTCATCCTCCCAGGCTTTGGCGGCTGACGCAGCAGAGTCTCTCCGTTTGAAAGAGATTGATTATTTTCATTCTTCTGCTTCGTGTGATCACCAGGAAAACCGTTTCCAGAATCAAGATGTCGCTGGCAATTTTGATGTCACATAAGCAAACAGGCACCCCGTTCACACTTCCCATTCACATCCGTATTAGCTCTGCCTTGGAAGCGGGGATGAGGGCCTGGCCAGTGGGAATGTGAGCCAACCAGGACAAAATGGACTGGGCAAGAACTGACATTTCCACCTGTGAAGCCTCAGCACAGCTACGACCCTGGCGTCTCTGCCTCCGAAGGTTTCCGCCCCTAAGTATCTGGCTAAAGTCGCAGCCTGTCAACTCTGGATGGGACAGCATCCTTTCAATCTGTCTAGTCATCACCACCAAATCGATTGCCTAATGCACAACGAAGTTACCTGACGCCAGCATACCCTGACAGAAAATATCTAGAGATCCTCTTTGGCTCTGTCCATCAGGGATTAAAGGACTCTCCTCCGCTCTCCATCCTCTTCCTCCTTTCTGACAACTGTTGGGTTACTTTTCCCCAACTGCAAGCAATCACAGTATTCTCTCCATGACTGCATCCGCACGCTGTGTTTTAGTTGATCCTTACAAAATGGTGACAGAAATTATTATTCTCTGGATTGTACAGATAAGGAAAGGAAGGCTCAAAATAGTTAAGTGACTTGCCTTAGGTCACGTAAGTTAATGACAATCTGTCTCATAGCCCAGTCTTCTAACAAGTCCCTATGGTCTCCAATAAAACTCATCATACCTTTTCAAGTGCTGATAAAATTCTATCCAATGACACATTCTTTGGCATGATCAAGAAAATTGGACAGCAAAGTTGGACACTGATGCTTAAAGTCCCAGGCAGTCCTATAAACCATCCTAAACTCAAGGGAGCATGTGCTCTGATGCCAAACTCTCATAATAAAGATGTTACTGGGATGCATCCATTTAAGATGTAATAGTTTTTCTCCCAGTCTCCCCCCCCCCCCCAAGTTTAACTATTTTTTCTTTCTTTCTTGACTGCAACAAAATTAACCTTGTCCCTTTTTTTTCTATTGAGTCTTTTCTTTTACATGAAGCTACTATCTAACCTCCAAGCAAAACAAAAAAAAGTCTAAAATGTTCCCTTTCCTGGTAAAGACAAGTCAATGCCTAAAACAGTGATTTAGAAAGGTCATTTTAGGACAAACTCACAGAGATTATGGCAGCCTTCGGCGGATCCAAGAACCAGGAAGCTAGGAAAACACCAAACTAATTTCAGTAACTGGATAGCCTGGCCTCCCATCCCTAAAATGACGACAATTTATTAAGTGCCTGCAATGTTGAGCAGGCAATCCCCTGGGCACCCTGGAGTTCCCATCTTTGCAGAGCAGAAATAACATCCATGTTTCACAGAGGTGGAACCGCAGCTCAGAGAAGGAAGGTGACTTGCCCCAAGCCACTCAGGGGGGACGTGGTTAGGCCAGGTTTCAAAACTAGGTCGCGTCTGCTTCCCGAGTCAGTATTCCCCCTCCTGCACCCTGCCGCCTCTCCAGACAGAAACCTGCCACCTATCAAGCTTCCCCTGACTGTCAGCAGAGCTATTTTCAGCAGTGGTACCATTTCACCACGCAGGAGCCAGGCTCCTCAAAGGAGATAATGCATAGAAAAGCTCTGGAGAGTGGTTATGGTCATTTAATAGACGATCTGGGGAAATCTGCAAAACCAAAATAACCCAATGTCACCTATTGTGCTATCTTAGGACTCAACCACCATTGCAAGCCGACCAACTGTGTGTTTTCCGGGGTGCTTCCTCCTTAAATGCAGGCATTAAGCAGCAGTGCCCATGATCTGAGGGGTAGCCGGTGTGATAGATGAGACTTCTATGCTTAAAAGTTTTTAGTGGAGCAGACTGGGAAGGTAGGCCAACTTCTTTCTCATGAATTTCCTCTTGATCACAAGATTGAATATGTACTTAAAGTAATAGACACTTTGAGATAAATTAACTTCTAAGAGAAAGGAACATTTTGAAAATTAAATTATACGACATGAATCAGGCAATCAATTAGCAATCAATACATAGCCAATAGTTACGCACAGAAGATGAAAAGGCAATTCATAAAAGAGTAAATACAAATGGAGGAATGTAGGAAGAGCTGATCAATCTCACTAACAATCAGAGACATGAAAATTAAAGTGATACTTTTTAAAAAATCTTAATTGCCAAGGTTGGCAAGGATGCGAGGCATTCAATTGGTATAAGCTCCCAGGGGTGTGGTTTGACAAAATCAGCCAAGATATTAAGGTTAGGAACAAATCCCCTGATTCAGCAACTCCACTTCCAGGAAATAAAACTATAGAATAGTCACAGATATGTAAGAACACTTAGTTACAAAATGTTCGTCTCCATTCTACCGTTATCAAAACGCTGAAATCCACCCAAATGTGCCACAGTAAAAGACTGGTTAGAAACATATAAGAAAATACTATGCAACCACTTAAGATGATGTAGAATAGTCAACAGCAGGGAAGAATGCTCATGAACCACAGTTAAGTAGGAAAATCACAAAGGAAAAGAAAGGGAACATGCTAAGAATCAAATATGCTAAATATTAAGTTATTTCTGGTTAGGATGTGATTTTCTTATTAGCCTTTATTTTTACTTCTCTGCATTTTCTAAGGTTCCCATGAAAAAATTAATGTTTTATAACAATAACATATAATTTTAAAATACTTTATGAGAAGGCATGTAAAGCTGATCCGGCCTCACACCTGGCATAAACACGAACTTGACAAATGCTGGCTCCTGTTCCTCTGTAATTCTTCCTCTCCCCACCCCCCACCCCCACCCATTTTACAGGAACACCAAAGGGGAACTGGGTAGAGAAAGTGTCTGTACGAATTCATGACCGCCCAGCCGTTCAGAGATCTCATCTGCCTCCCTCCCTACAGATACCACACCCAGCACACAGCTTGGCACAGCGCGGGCTTTTACTGATGTGAAAGTAACTCTGTTGACTTCGGATTAAATGAGCTGCTTGGGAAGAGCTTGGTCAGGCGTGTGCACTATTCCTTGGAACAAGAAGGCAGCAAATAGAACCAAGAGGGCCCCAGACATGGTGTCAGAAGTTCTCTGCTCTAGTTCTGCAGGCACCCAGCACTCAGGAGCTGTGTGATCTCAGAGAAGTTACTTCACCCCTCTGTGCTTTCATTCTGACACTATTTCAAGATAGCTGGGAGCACTGTGGTGAGAATTAAATACAATGTGTACAGAACCTTTACATATTCTAAAGAGCTAGCAACGTAAGATAATCTTACAGTGATCAGTAAATACTAATTATTCCAGAATAATTAAGCAAATTTTAGAGGTAGGAATGATAATGAAAAATGTTTTGTTAGTTTTAACTTGTTTCCACATGACTACACGAGAAACTTCTTTGGTTCTGATTTTGTTTCTCTTTATATGAGATAATTTGTTAATATGTAAGGACTGGCTCTATCCACTTTGCTAGGTCCTCTGTAATTCTTCCCCCCTCCCACCCCCTCACTCATCCATCCCTCCCCCAACCTAGGGAGAAATAGTAAAGCATTGGAATAAAACCCACCCCCCCTCACCCACATAAACTCTCTCCTCTGTCTGTCTTGCACAAGCACACCATGCTAGATCTCCTCTCAGAGTCCAGTGAGGAAACCTCGATTTGCTTTCAGAGATGGCACAATTTGAATATGGTTTCTAACAAGTAGGATCCGGAAAACCAAGCGCCACAGCCTGGTAAACAAATAACTCACAGATTAGAAAAAATGAGATTCTAACCATGTCACACAAATCATCAAATCGGAGGACACTTCCTGTTTACCTCAATTAATTAGGCCTGTGTAGATAAAGACTGGCACTTGGTGAAATGCAGGGTTATTAAGCAAAAGGAAGGTAACGAATTTAGGCAAGAAACTCTAGCTTTGATCAATCTACTGGAGCCCTTTATTTAAGAAATCTTTGCAAGAAGGCCCTCCAATTGGCCCCCAAATGTTACTCTGCAAAAGGCTCAGGACTCACATATGAAGTTTGTGTATATGCTTCAGAAAGTGCAGGAAAGAATGTGGGCGGCATCATGTTAAATAAGTGACCTTCAACTGTCAACACGTCTTTTACTATAAAATCTGTAATAATTCCCAGAATAACCATCTAGTTTTAACAACTTTTATTTGATAAACAACAAATATATCTGTACATGAATGACCAAAATATCTTTACTCTGGTGAAATAGTTTTGCAATGTTACAAGTAAATTCACAATGCTTTCAGGCCCTTTCATTTTCAAAAGAGAAAAAGTAGGCTGCTGAGAGAAAGAATAATATAAATAAATGTAATATGGTACAGTGTATTCATTTTATCCCCATATAAAATCTGAAAATAAGCAGTTTTATAAAGCCAAAAGTGTTTTCTTTTCTGGGCCAAATTTCTGTTTGAGAACTGAAGCATGCAATTAACGGGCTGCCTCAAACTTCAGTTATGGAGCCAAGATAAAAATTACTCTCCTTAAGATCTTGTATGTGTAGAGTAATGGCTATTTGGTTCAAATTAAGTATTTGGTTCAACGTGCCCTCTCTTACTTAAGAAATATATACTAAGCCCAAAAGGGCACATTTTCTTCTATTTCAAGAACGTATCATTAATAAACAATCTAAATATAATAAATTATATAATACTGGGTGGTAAGGCCAGGGTGGCAGGGGCAGGGAAACTCTATATTCTTAGAAAAAAGTATATGATTGCCAAGGCATTCTAAATGACCTTAAACAGAGGCATCAGTATTTAAATATTTAAATTTCCACTTAGAAAAAAAAATCACATTATTGATAGGACAGCATACTCAAAACCAATAATGTCATGAAAACACATGCCCTTGTGTAATTTGGCAGGACAGGCAGCTCCCTGAATACAATAGACCTTTTTATTAAATGGATCTCTTCATCCTTGGCATTTTATGCTACAAAAACACCCAAAAACAAAAAAAGGGAGGGTGAGAAATAAAAAGAAACAAACATGACACTAGTAACAGTCTTCAGTTTGAACTCTTTCACCAAGAAGTATAAGACCTAAAAGATATGTTAGAAAAGAGACATTATTTAACAAAAATGAAAGCAAGCCTGGCTGGAGAGGAGGAAAACTATATAGAGATGCTACCGCTTTTGTGTGACTATACCAAAGGGCAACAGAGCCCTCTAGTGGAGAAAACATATAAGTAGATGGTTCTCTTTCAGGTTAATTTACAGGGAAAATATGTGGAACCTTTTCTTTCATGACGACTATGTCATTGTATTACGTAAAAGCAAAAGATCAAATTATTTAAACTAGGTATTATGTAAAATAATTTCCAAATTTTAAAACCTTATATAACCCTTGTAATATCAATCAGAATAAAAATCATATTTTTAAATATTCTCTTTAAATTAGGACTCAACCATTTTGTCCTTGAACAATAGCTTATATAACTCTGATCTGTTATGCTGGCACTTTAACAAATAAATTAAAATCTAAACCTACATGCAAGTATGAAATTCAACTGATTTCATGAAACAAAAAAGTTTCAATTGAGATCAGGTATATTATTTATAATTACTCTCTATATATTACTTATTAACATTTTTAAATAAGTTTTTTATGGAATTGTCCAAATTATGAGATGAGGCTCATTAGAATACTTCAATTGGTCTTTTTGGAAACATATAAAGCTTCTCAAATACTCTGATCATGTTATTTCCATGCACAGTCAATGTCCAAGAATAGCAAATATAAAACGGTTGCTTAATTCATAAGATAATAAATCTCAATTTTTATGTACAATCGTTCAAGGACTTTTTCCAAGATAGTCAAAAATCTCAACAGTTACTCAGAACAAAACAATTTCAAAATCATTTTACTTGTAATAAACAGATATGTTTTAGCATAAAAGAAAAGTGGTCACAAATGTTTTTAATTTAAAATGGGAGTTTAAATTACCAAAAGGTTAGATTATTACAGAAATTGTCCTCTACTTAATGAGCACCGGCTTCTTTAAAAGAAGATAAATGCCAAGATCCCACTGGTTTAAGTTTTGTTGACAATTGGAAAAGGAATTGTAATCAGACATCTGAGGATCCCAAGTGTAAATGATCCGATACAATGAAGTCTTATCCACGAAAAGGACTGTAAGTTAGCGCTAGCCTCACATTCAAGGGATCTTTCGGAGAAACTGAAAGGCAAAGTTCAGTAACATGAGGTGTGAAAACGAAAACGAAGAACTGAAGGTATAAAGGAAACTAGTCTAGTTCATAATTGCGAAGTGTGGATTTAAAAATCTTGAGAATACACTTTTTTACAGGAAGAAAAGTAATTTTCTTGTATTACTATAGAACTGGCAGAATTTACACTAGATATGAATTCATCATGGTGATGATTTGCAGGATAAAAGAATATGGCAAGTATACTTCACACTGTAACTACAACACATGATTTAGGAACAAGACCCTGAGCTTTAACAAACGGGTTCTCCAAGCCCAAACCACCAATTTCAAAATTATACTATACAACATTCTGGGTTTCGCGCATGGGAAATCTGGTACCTTCATTGAAGGGAATAAATTTAGGGGTGAGTTTGATAGTTCGCACATGGACTTTGTACCTCTCACAATATATAAATTTTGAAATTTAGGTATGTGTATGTATACATATGCATCATAAGCATATATATGCACACACATTAGCATCCCTTAGGAAGGTGACTACATAGAAAAGTGAAGTGCCAGTCCTAAAATATCTTTTACTGGTATATACCAAGGTACCAAGATTGTATTTGTTCAAGGAGAAAAAAATTTTGTTCTTTTCAATGGATCCTCTGACTCAAAAACCAAAACCAGCCCAGGCTATTCTAGATTTAAAGCCACAACATTAGACAGAGCCCCGTTATGAAGGCTCATCCTGCCTAAACTCTGAAAGAGACTTAATAATCAGATTTTACCCACTACTGATGTAAGATTAGCAATTAAGAAAGTTTTCTCATCATTACCAATGAACATTAGACTGAAAATATTGAAATTGCTCATAATTAATAGTTTTAAAATGGATGTTTGACAAAACCTGGATTTTATACCTTAACTACGATTATGATAAATCTGTCGGCTCATTGAAACAATCTGCATGAGTTTCAACAACTGTCCCCGCTAAGAAACAGTGAACAGGGCGGGCCTGTCCCACATTCAGGCATTCAATCAACCCCTCATTAGAAGGATCCTGCCTTCGATGGGCACATCAGCCCTCAGATTCAAGAAGGCAGCATTTTATATGAACTATTTATCTGCAGAGCCAAATTAGCTTGATTGACAGGTTGTGTCTAGAAAAAGAAGCTACGGGATCTTCCATGATGAGAAATTTCCTAGCCTAAAAAATTCTCTCTCTTGAGACTCTGCAATAATGCTTGTATTTAATGATCACCATGTTGAAGCCATTTCCATTCATTTTCACCCAATCAGAGTCCTCAAGCCCCTAACTCCAGACAGTCGTGAACGCCTGCCCTTCCTGCTCAGTACCAGGTGAGCACCAACAGAACCGAATTCCTCCCTTGCCTCTACTGGTTAGCAGTTGGGACTGCGGGGTCCGGGCCTCTTGGTCTAGCAGAAGCTTTAGGTGAAGAGATGACTTCCCCCTGGATACTGAGATGCTGAGCTCCACACAGAGAGGTCCACAAGCTACAGCTTTCAACCTACAAAGGTCTTCGGGTTCAGAACGCTGGTTAAACAAAGGTCAAGGAGAGAAGAGTGTTAGTTTCTGAGGAGGCAACATCCTAAAGCTTGCAGCTCCCTAACTAGGGGGAAACAGACTTGAGGCAAGGGGTGCAGGATACTGGTGGGATGTCCCCAGCAGTTACATATGATGTGTTGCCACAATCTTCCTGTGGCCTGAGGACATCCCATATATCTAAATTTTACCTAAAATGTGTCGGATTTAGAGACTGTTGGGGTGATTGTACTTTGAAAGGAATTAGATCACCTAATGTAGGGGCTGGCAAACTTTTTCTGTAAAGAGCCAGACAGTAACTATTTTAGGCTTTGCGGACCGTATGGTCTCTGACATAATTACCAATCTCTGCTTGTAACATGTAAACAGCCACAGACAACATGGAAGTGAATGGGAATGGTTGTGTTCTAATGAAACTTGACTTATAAAATCAAGTGGCGGGTCAGATTCAGCCCATGGGCTGTAGTTTGCCAGCCTTGAATCTAGACAGCTGAATCCAGTCAACAGTGACTTCTGGCTACAAACTTCAAGTGTCAGAGCACTTGAAGTTATAATGTTTTATTCTGATGGCTCCTCAAAATCCTTCTTCTACCTTCCAGAGTCACCCTGATCTTTTTTTAGTGGAATTAACTAGGAGTCCCTCCAATTGCCTTAGTAAAGTCAAATATCAAAAATTCAAAATATGAATCTGTATCATTTACAGCCGGGGAAGAAGCAGACAAGACAAAAATGCGTAGAGGCCACTTGGAAGGCGCAGTGTCCTAGCACAACCCAGAGGTCATGAAGGAAAGGTGACCCCTTCTCACCACCTGATCAACAAGAGAGAGAATGTGATACGATTATGATAAATCTGTCGGCTTTATCAACAAACAGCAATTCCAACAGAGCAGTGCCTTGTGGGAAATTTTTTTTTTTTTTTAACCACTAGAAACACCAGAATTGTAAAGAAAATTAGGTTACCTATGTTTTCATTCACAGAGTCACCACTCTGCAAATAAATACTGGTAGGTTTTGTTCCAGCCTACCCTGCCTCAAGGAGAACAGACATTCACAGCTCGGACGTAGAAAACAAGCTTCCCTGAGCGGCTAAGGAAAGCTCTGATGAGAGATGACACTTGAATGCCCAGAAATCTTGGAAATGAAGATGCCCGATTCCCTCTGCATTCAGCTATTTGATTTGGCATGGGCAGAAATAAAGTGGTGATAGCAATTTGTAAATTGGCCTATTTCACTGTGCAGTAGAAGGAAGGACTTTATCTAGAAGCCGCAGCCTACTTGGGCAAGGACACTTTCTAAGACAGCCACGTGGGACATAAAGGCTAACTCAGCAACGACGAAAGCCCTGTGCCTGTCTTCAGCCTCTTTTCTTTAAGCCTGATACCACCACTGCTGCAGAGTGAAAGTAATTTGCAAGGATTTGATTGCCTGGAATGCTCAGTACAATATTATTTTAAAAATTAAGAATAAAAACCTTCAGCACTCACCTAGATTTATGCTTCTCAAGAGTGAAGAAGGGACTGGGCAGTGTTAAAGGCAATTTCTGAGGGAAGGTTGGAGCTGGGGAAATAGCAGCCGTGACTGAATAGAAAGCGCTGGTGTGCCTACGACCTTCCCTAACATCCCTTCCTTTCTCCCTGAGCTTCACAATTGGCCACCATATCTGTCGGAACCACAGACGCCTGCTTGCAGTGTCCACAAAATGGATTATGGGCATCAAGAAAGAAGAGTCTTCAAAGGGACGTGGGAGCCGTGAAGAGGCAGAGTCCAGGGTTTTCCTCAAAGAGGTTCGAGGTCCATTCTGATCAACACCACACTTATCCCCTGCTTAGAATCTCCTCCTCCTCTTCAATCATGATTAAATATCCAACTCAACATAGCTCTTTGTATGAACCTACTCGATTAGTCCAGGATTACAATGTCATAAGCCTGATGTTGCAAATCCCCGACAGAGCATTAGCCATATCCGAAGGTCTGTTATCAAACATCAGACAAAGTATAAACACTCATGCCAAAAATCAGCAGTAATCACATATCTGACTAAACAAAAAGCACTCTAGGCAGAAGAGTGAAGGAATGAAATCTCTTAGTCAATTTTCTGGTTAACTAAGTATTAAATAAAAGGGTGTGGTTTTTTTTTTCTTACTTAAGTCCTTATTTTTTCTTAATTTTGCTACATTAAGAAAATGATTGGTCATCACCCTCACATTAACAGTAGTCAACGCAATAAACACAACATATTTTTTCTTCGATGATTGAGGATCTAGCCATTATTTTTAATACAGTGTCATCAGTTTGATTACCAATGATAACTATATAGAACTCATCCCAAAACAAATTCAGAAAATTGCGCTGAACATATTCTGAGCCCAGGGTGAGGTCTGCAAATTGATTTTAAATAAATTCTTCCAAATAAACAAACTCCATTTGCTTCTTTGCCTTCACAGACAAGTGCAGTCACAAGTTGTGTTCAGAGACTGTAGCTCAGAGTGTAGACCCTGCACAATAACTAATCCTCTAACTCGTGTTTTCACCTCCTGAGCGTGAGCTGATGATGCTAGGGAATGATTCTGGGGGCTCAAGAAGGGGTTACTGAAAATGAAGAAAGAGAAAGGAGAGAGCAGGACAGAACAAAGGGGCAAGAAAGAGAAGATCGACAAGGGAGGGGCTTTGAGGGTGGGAGTGATCAAAGGACAGAGAGAACCTGCCAGAAGACAGCTGAATGCAATCCCATTTTTGGTCTCCATAAATTAAGATGCATATCCTTACTCAAAGCAGTTGGTTCTTACAGATCCAGATATTGATGTAAATAGACAAAGACAAAGTAAGAGTGAAATCCTATGGAGAGTTACTGTACAAGCATCTGCTTTGCCACTACTTCCTTAACCGCCCATGATGCTAAGGGAAGAACACTCCTTCAGCCACCTGCCTCATCATGGTCACTGTGGTTAAACACCAGCATTCAGGAGAGTTAATTTACAGGTTAAGGCATGCACTAATTGTCCAACTTTATAAAGAAATGAAATCCTTTACCCAAAGGAAAATTATATTCTCAATGACCAACTGAAACCTGCAGTATCCTTAGTAACAAAATCATGATACGTCGTTGTTCCCTATTATTCCACTAACCAATCAATTTTGGTTTCAACAACCCAAGTAGTTGGAATATGTCCGTACACCACACAGACCAGGTCAGAAACTCTTAGAGGGAGACTGTTGTCTCTAACCCTTGAACACCAAAATAGCCACGATCTTTCGCTGCGTGTGCATCTTTCACAGAAGACAAGGTCAGCCCTACACAGCCTTTCATGGTAACACTGGGATTTTAAAAGAGAGCAGGATTTTAACTAAGCAATAGCTGAAAATGTTATAGATACATTTTTAAATTATAGAATCACTATGTAAGATTTCATTATAGCAGTCATAATAATAATAATAATAATAATAATAATAATAACTGTACGTTAGTGGCCTACCTATTCCTGAGTTAGCTCCAGTAACTACAACCACTTTGCCAGTGAAGTCCCGGCCCTGGAGTATTTCCATGGCTGTGGTGCTCCCATCGTATCTCTGTCTGTTGGTTGGCTTTGTAGGATTATCATCCACAGTAAATGCCAATCTTGGGTCCAAATAGGTAGTTCTTTTATTTATATGGCTGCAAAGAAAAGGAGAAAGCAGTGACCCCACAGCAGTGAACACAGGCATCTGTAAGTGTATGATGATGTTATAGTTTAGGCTAGGCAAACCCCATTCTTCATGTACTAAGACGGCTTATTCTTAAGCCCAGAAAGAACTGAAGTCCATGTAGTCTATCTTCTGGCCTCAAGAAGAACTACATCCCTGCCTGGAAAGAGAGTCATCTACTCCTTTCCTTCAGAACTGCCTATAAAATATGCTGTAACACACACTATGCATTGCCTTGGACCCTTAAATCTCAAAAGAGAAGAAGGCTTTAGGTTTGTTTTTAATTCATGTAAATGTGGTTATAAGATCTGTCAGTCACTCTTTTTAGTAGGTTTCAATTAAATCTTTTGGTCCTGTGCAAGGGCCTAAGAAGATTGGCAGAGAAATAGAAAACGCAAAATGGTAAGTCTCAACAGTAAATGTGAAACTGACCAACTACTAAATTTCTAAAGATTTTCCTTTTAAGACTGTACTCATACCTCCTACAAGCACTCTAATTTTGATTTGGAATTGATCTCAATATTGTAGAAACAATATTAAAATATATTTGGGACACATGGATTAACAGGTTACTCCTTATGTATTTATTGCATTTTAAATTCTTGGGATTTGAGATAAAGACCTCAAATACCTTAAAAACTAGTAAGAACTTCCAGAAAGAGATGAGATTTCATGATTTGTAAAAGTAAATATAGTTTTACAACTATACTTATCATCCTATAAATACTAAGATCCAAGGATAATCCAACTTTCATTGTAATTGTAGCCACAGCTGCCAGGTAAGCGTTTGCACTCCAATGTTACATGCAGACAACAGAGCAGTGCTATGCTGGACCCAGTTCACCTGGGCTTGCAAGAGCCCAATGTGCATAAATATCTCTCCCCAACTCCTCGGTGACTTCAACTTGGGAGCTTGAAACAGGCTGTGGTGAAAGTATTTACACCGTGGTAACAAATCTGGACTTTCCCACCGGAGAGCTGTGTTAACATGAGCCAGCACACCACTCCAGCAGGCCCAGGGAGGTAAGATGACCAGCCAGGGCAGCCCGGGGCCGGCCGGCCTCCCTTGGGGCACTGTGGGGATTGAATGAGCTACTACTACAGGTATAAGGTGACTAGAATCACGCCTGGCTCACACAATGTGCTAGACCGGACAGACAAGAAATGTTCAAAACATTATTTATAGGTACAGCTGCCCAATGATAGGAATTTAACAATATCACTGCCCACTCTCTCTACAAAATAATACTCTATAGCCATTAAACATTTTCTTGAAAAATATATAAGGATATGTGAAAATGCTCACAAATACATTACGTGGAAAAACAGGCTACTAAGCAGTTCACCAAGTACATTTCCTTTTTCTAAGAAAGTGTGTGTATATAAAACAGAGTGGATGAATAAATGCAAAAATTGTAAAAGTAGTTATTCCTGTTAAGATTACATTATATACTGTGCCATATTTTTCTACAGTCAATGTATATTATTTTTATGGTAAAAATATTTAAAAGTAAAATGGCTGAGAACAGTTACTATGTAGACACTTACTCGACAAAATACACTTGTCCATTTTCATCCGTTTCCTGCTCCCATCCATATGGCAAATCTGAAACACAGGAAAGACTGAGGTCTACACGAGGTAGGGGTGGGGTGAACTGAGCAGTGTCCTCCTGGTCAGGAGAGAGGCCCTGCCCCTGAAGCCTATGCCACCAGACCACACCTAGGTCACGTGTTGCCATTGTGGCAGTTGCTGAAGGCCCAATAGCCCAAACGGACTCCACATTTCTGCCTCTGGCTCAGAAATAAAACTCTGATTCATTCTTGGTCATTCTTAAACTCTCCACTCAGCTTCGGCTCATGCTTTTGATGAAGACTTTACTGGTTGCTCCAGTTAATGTGAATTTTCCCTTGAATGAATTCACAGAATGTATCTTTACACCATTTGTATGCTGACTCACGATGCCTCTTAGAGTTCCATTTTTTTCCCATCGGTACATACTGTCTCTTCAACTAGACCTTCTTATACTTCTATTCCGTGGGTGGCACACTTCTTCAAAAGCACCCATAAGTCATGGCGATCTCGATGGAATCCCATAAAACATTGGTATATTTAATTCCACAACAGGCACCAAGAACAAGTTTACAATCAGTGCAGCTATAAGAAAATCTAAACTGTGAGTCAAAGGCCTCTACTGTTTTTATACTTTTTAATTTAAGACCAGTAAGAAATCATCCTCACCACTCCACCCAAAGACCTCATCACCTCCTTCTGCCAAGTCCCACAAGCTCCTGGGAGTGAGAGTCCAGCTCCTGCTGGCTCGCTATTAGAGGGCCTTCCCAGGATGACACAGTGACCTGTCACCTCCCTGCCTGGGGTGTTCTCTCATCTAATTAAAGCTTTACATACAAAGGGCTTTGCTTTATGACCTCAAAATACAAACCTCCTGCTATTCGTTTTCTTTTTCCAGTTTTCGGATGTTCCCATTGAGTCTTCTCCTCAGTGTGACTATTAAAAAAAATTCACAAAGCAACAATAAGTAAAAGTTATACTTCTAAAAATTAATCCATTGCATTAAATTTTTTCTCTCCCAAATAATACTCTCTTTTGAGAGCAGTGAATTTACATTCAGGAAGAAAGAGAACATAAATGTTACTGTTTGCATCAAGTCAAATTCCCAAGATTGGAAGAAGCAGCGATCTGTGGAAATGTCCTGAAAGCCTGCCGAGGGCGCGGGAGGGAGGGAGGGAGGGAGGAGGACCACAACTTCAGTGTTAGGAAGCCAGCTCAGTCACTCCAAGTATCTAGAGAGGAGCTTTGTTTTAGATTTGTTCTAGTTTTGTTCCAGAGTAGATTGACAAACTCCAGCCAAATTCATAATGCTGATATTTAGATACTTAGATATAACTGTATTGTTCTTAATGTTTATTCTTCCCACAGATATAATTTCAAAGTGTTTTTTAACTATTGATTCCTAATTGCTCCCAAGAGGTAATTAAGAGTGCATAGGTCACCGAGCTGTGTGCCTTTGGTCAGTTACTCAACTTCGGGGCCTCAACTTCCTCATCCGCAAAATGGAAATAATCCCAGCACTGAGCTCAGGGGACTGTTATGAGGATACTGCATACAAAGGATTAAACACAGTACCTGGCATATAAGAAGCCCTCAAAAGTGTTAGCTATTATTTTGAACAAATCAAATATACAAACTAGTCTGATATCTGTGTCAAATTTAGCATTTCATCTCAGAAATGCACACTAAGTTATAATTAAAATAATAAGCCAATAACAGACTAGACACCTGTCAGCAGGTGATAAAGTATGAAGGAAAACATAAAATTACTTAATCATGGAAACAGCTGGATGTTTCAGGAGTCAATCAAAGGGGAGAATGATTTCCTAAGTTCACATCCCCCTGCCAAAGGAGAAAATATTTAATCAATGACCTCTAGATGGTAAAATGTGAATATTCCTTCCCTATCACTTATTTGAAAGAGAATAAGAATGGAGAGCATAAACCTGCTGTAAAATTTAGCAGGTCGAAAGCAAGTTCTTTCCAGGAACTGCTGCCTCTGGTCTGTTTGTATAAAATCTGCGTGGCCAGTGCAGGGACAGCAGGGACCCTGGACTCAGAGGCAGACCTGAGCTCTTGTGCCACCTGCATCTAGTCAGCCAGTCTCCCTGGCCACACACTCATGTCAAGGAGACACCAGACCTGCAACAGTGATTGGTGACTGACTAATCTACTGTACAAGCAAAGGGTATCAGTATCAAGGACCAACTCCTACTTGTCTGTACATGGCCATCATCAAATCCTACTTGCAAAAACAGAAGCCCGGACTCCCTGATAAGGATAACCTGCCCCTCGCTGACAGGACCCCTGCTTCTTGCAAACTAAGGGAACAGCAATCAGATAAACCAAACACTGGCAACAATATAAAACCTTCCTGCTCTTGGCTTTGCCTGCCTCATGCTTCTTCAGGGAAATTTACAGATGGGACCACATTTTCCTTTGTCTGACATTAAAAGTACTTGTCATCCCATAGGCACATATCAAATGAGCCTGGAACCCAGCTCTAAAACATCTGCCCTCGGGAGTGGAATGCTGACACTCTTGCATCCAGATGAACCCTCAGGCACCCAGCCCTGCGCCTGGCCGACAGGAGGTGCTCAAATGTAAGCATGTGGAATGTACAAATGCTTTCCCAAGAAGGTGAAACATTCACTCAGAACACCGTTTTCTCCTATCCTGAGAAGAATTTTTTTTAAATAAAATAAAATAAAATAAACATTGTCATGCCATCTTCTCCACTTTGACAGAAAATGCCTAAGCCAGGGCTTCTTACACTCACTCTGGCCACATGGCTGGATGGTTCTTTGCTGTGGGGGCCGTCCTGTGCTTTGTGGGATGATTAGCAGCTTCCCTGGTCTCCACCCACTAGATGCCAATATACCCCTCCCAGTAACTGTGAAAACATAAACTGTCTCCAGACATTGCCAACCGTCCCTCAGGGCACAGTGACCCCTGGGAGGATCCTGGGTCTAGCTGAGGCGAAGACAGTGTGGTTTGGTTGTGAGGATTCCAGAGCCTGATGCCCATGTGTTCTGGCTCTCCCATGCACCAGTCACATGCCCTTGGAGGTTCGTTAGCCTTCCTGTGCCTCAGTTTCCGCATCAGTAAAATGAGGATAATAGCAGCACCCACTTCTTGGGGTTAAAGAGAACTGAATGAGTTAACGTGTGAAGACCTAAGAGCCATACCTTTCACATAGAAGTATTATATTAATACTTACATATAAAAATTAAAGTGTTCTTTTTAACTATAACCTAAACTGACTTTTTAATGCACAAATAACTATGACACACGTCCCCAGTGTTATCTTATTCCCCCTTAAACAGAAGCCCTCTCTTATTTTCCTTTCATTAAGCTTTTTGTCATTTAAAAAGATAATTAACAGTCATCTTTATTTAAGCCAAAGGGATCGAAATTAAATTCATACTATATTCCATGGATTTCACTTTCAAGTATGCTCTTATAAGGTTTTTGTTGTTGTTTCAAAGCAGTTTAAGTTCACTGGGAGGCCCAGGGCTGCCTGTGAGGAGAGCCCGCCCTGGGGGAGGGACCCATCTCCCCAAGGGGCAAAGCTGGCTGCGAAGAGGGCATCAAAAGAAAAAGGGGGATTGGGTAGGCCACCCAGGGAGGCCTAGGGGGCTGCCCCAACCCTGAGACCTCACCCTCTGTCCCCATCTCCTGGATCAGGCAGAGGTAGGGGAGAAGGCCTGCCAGCTCTCTCTGGTGCTGGGAACAGCCCCTCCCTGAGAGCCCTGACTGGTGGCCCTGGAGCCATATGATATATGTGCCTTGAGGTCCATGAGTGCACCATGGCCATGTAGGGAAGCACAGGAGCCAACAAAACCACACAACAGAAGAGGGCGAGGCCGAAAGGGGACTCCACGAGACCCCACTTGCACTGGGCTACAGCCTGTCCTTGGGCATGGCCCTGTTGCAATGGGAGGAAGACAGCTGGGAAACAGGAACTACCGGAAGGGCAGTCTTCTATTAGGCCATTAGTGAAGGCTCCCAAACCCCACGAGAAAGACAAGTGACCCAGAGTTCAGCGGGGAAATAAGAGTCAGGATGCTTGCAGGTCAGGAGAGACCAAGGGGACTGCTGGGAATCCAGGGGTAGGACTGGTCCGAGACATCCTTCAGCCCTGAGAGCCAAGGAACAGAGGATTGGAAAGAGGTTCTGGAGAGACGTGCCCCCAGCTGGGAGCCAGCCATGCCTTGTCACCAGTCAGTGTAAACATTGGGGCCAGACAGGCCAGTGGGAGACCTAAAGCAATGGTGGAGGCTAGGGGGTGGCTTTTCAGAGAACACGTAGGTGTTCCCTGAGGCCCTGGCCATGGCTCCCGGAAGCTCTCAGAGGAGCTGGCTGGCATGTACAGATCATATTTCATGAAAGAAGAGCCCCAAGTCCAGACACTGGATGCCATGTAGGAAGGAAGCAAGTGGGAAAGGCCACCCAACACAGGGAAAGGGGCAAGGGGACAAGGCAGGGTGAGCACATGGGGAACCTGCAGACCTAACACCAGGCTCCAGGCAAACCAGAAGGGAAGCCAGGAACCTGAGGTAAGGGGCCCGGACAAGGACAGGCCCCACAGAAGAGCAGAGGGCCCCGAAAGCAGGAAGCAGTTGTGTGCATCTTTTCCATCCCAGGGCCTACTCCACCACCTCCCCACGGAGGCCCACGGTACACCTTCACCACATGAGTTAATGTATCCCTTCCCCGGGGATTTATTTTACAGTGCTGAGCACTGGGGATACAGAGGTAAACCAGAAAAAGCCCCTGGGAGACAGAGCCATCAGGGAAGAGCAGGAATGAGACAAGGATGGACAATGCTAAGTGCCAGGAGGCAGAGATCAAGGTGCTGGGAGGGGTGTACCCGGGTGGGACAAAAGCAAAGGGGCCTTGGGCAGTGCATTAAGCAGAGCTCTGAGGGATGAAAGGGCCCTTCAGGAAAAGGCACAGGGAACAGCAAGTGCCCGTTCAGGAGCTGCCTAGTGACTCGCCGCTGCTGAACTGTCCCTTCCGTTCTCCAGAGCAGAAATCATCTTTCTGAAGACACAAGCCCGGTGTCCCTTTCTGGCTCCAATCCCTCAGTGGGCCCCTGAGTCCTGACAACAGAGCCCCAGCTCCTCCATGAGGCACAAAAGGGCATCCATAAGCCAGGCCCTTCCTCCTCTGCCTGGATCTGCTCGTTCCTACATCACCACACCGGCCATGCAGGGGCTCGAGTTTGTTTCCTCTCCCTGGACTGCCCTCCTGCCCCCTCCACCTGCCCACTTCTCCCGGTGCTCTAAGGCACAGTTCAGGTGCCAGCTCCACCAGGTCACCTCACCTCGGGTGCCCTCCTACCCACACATGCCTGCTGTTCAACAGACTGCTGCTCACTACACACAACGCACCGGGACTACCTCACTGTCACTCTACCCCGTAAGGCTGGGCACTCATTAAGGGTGACAACTGGATTTCATTGATCTCAGTATAACCAGGGCCCAGCAAAGTGACTGGCACATAAAATCCCAATGAATCTTGAATGAACTCAGCAATGTCTTATTTTGCTGTTGGTTCTACAATATTGGGTAGATTAGACTCACTGGGGAAGATTATACAACATACCAATGGGGAGGAGAGGAAAATCAATCAAATGAGAATCTCTGGAGGTGAAACCAAGTAAAAGATATAATTGAGTTTACCAGATGTTGAAAAACACTGATTTAAAAACCAAGTCATAATCTGACTCACCTGGAAAGCTTAAAAAAAAAAAAAAAGAGCCAAAACCGGTTTGGCTCAGTGGATAGAGCGTCGGCCTGCGGACTCAAAGGTCCCGGGTTCGATTCCGGTCAAGGGCATGTACCTTGGTTGCGGGCACATCCCCAGTAGGGGGTGTGCAAGAGGCAGCTGATCGTTGTTTCTCTCTCATCGATGTTTCTAACTCTCTATCCCCCTCTCTTCCTCTCTGTAAAAAATCAATAAAATATATTAAAAAAAAAAAAAAGATTCCCCACATTAGGTGTCTGCTACCTGAGGGTCTCTGTGAAGACCTGAAATCTGTCCTTAGGACAGTCCCCAGGTGGTTCTAATTTCAGGCCTCAGGAGGTGCTGAAACACTAACATTTACGGAGCATAGCGTACTGACTGAACCTGAGCTAAGTGCTTTATGTACACTGCCTGAACTAAAACTCTCATATAAACCCATTTTACAGATGAGAACACTGTGACTGAGAGTTCTGTCAATGGCCCAAGGTCGTACATACAGTAAGTGTAGGGAGCAAGGGTCTGCTAGTGTTTCTAAAACTTTCCCGTGAAACTATAATGAAGCTATATTAGCTATAGTATATGTGCATACACACACGTATACACATATACATAGATATAGTAGGACAGTTGCTAAAAACACATGCTCCTAGGTCCCCAGCCCAGACCCCTGAGGAGAGAGCTGGACACCTGCATTTTTTTTTATTGTTGTTTCTGATTCTGGGGGGGAGGAGGGTTGATAAGGCCGTTTGCCATCATTGCACTGTGCAGCGCTGCTTCCTGAGCAGCAGAGGGCGCGCCTAGCCGCCCCCAAGTGACCACGGCTCGCCCCAGGCCCCAGAGAGAGGAGGGTCCCTTCTCAGGAGCCTGGACGCTGCTCAGTGTCACTGCCACTTCGCCCGACCTCACCAAGCTGGAACGCAGACCGTTCCCCACCCCGCGCAGGCGGGGTTCGAGGGCAGCCGTGTCCGGGGCCCGTGAGGCCGTCAGGTTCCAGGTGCGTCCCGCTGCAGGTGTCTCCCAGGCCTGGCGGCCCCCCGGCGGCTCCCCTGCAGCCCTCTTACTTGGCATAGTACACCCAGCCGTCCTTGGTGGTTCTCTGCTCCCAGCCCAGGGGCAACTCGTCCTCGCTGTCCGTGTCGTCCAGGCCCGCATAGCGCAGGGCTGCCATGGCGGTAGAGGAGGCGCTGGGTCACCCGTGCAATCAGCCGCCCGCTACCGGGACTCACGCCCAGAAACTCCCGCTTCAACCGAGCACCGCGCGCGTCCAGACCCAAACGCTCGCGCCTGCGTACTACGCCGCCCGGAGCCGCTCAATCGATTCGGTAGCTGTAATCCAGTTTCCGGAATTTACTTTGCTGACCGGGTAAAAGGGGCGGGGCCTGAGGAGAACGGTAGTAAAAGTGCCGAGGAGATGGCACTGCCGCTCAGCTGGAAGTAAAATCTGGTGAAGCTCCAGGACTGTGGAAATGGAGCTGAGCCTCCTTATCACCCCGGCCGCAGGGAAGGGGAGAGGACATCCAATTGGGGCCCGGGACTTCGCACGTTGCTGGGCGACCCGTAATCACGTCCGCATTATTCTGACCAATCCTAGAGGTGCTCTCCCAAGTGGGCATCCTGGGAAATGTAGTTCAGGCCCAGTCAGACTACAGTGGAGCAGAAAGGGTGGCCAAATGCTGATATTATGGAGTCTCGCCTGTGCTTGTTTTAGGACGTTAGAAAGAGTGAACGTTCCTGCTCAAAAAGCTTCCAGCGCTTTCCATCACCCAGGCTGATTCACAAACTTATTTATGGCTGTAAACACAATATTGTAAAACTTGAGGACTGTTAAAAATTCACATTCACTCATCTGATTAACCAGTCTTGCAGAAAACTCTTACAGCCAGAGCATGGTTCTGTTGATAATAAAGGGCTAACGTTTAAGAATTATTTATCTGAATAAGCCTGACTAAACTAATAGAGCACCACATCTTACGCTTCTTTCTATCACTAGCAGTTAGTAAAATGCCTAGACCAGGAGTGGGGAACCTCAGGCCTGCGGGCAGTATAAGGCCTGGGGAAATCATTTGGTCTGGCCCTGTCAATTCATTAGGGTGAGTTAATTAAATGTCTGACCAAATATAGCAGGCTAATTTTTAAGTTGATAATTTTGTATGGTTGGGAATGTTATAAATATCCAAACGGCCCTTGGCAGAAAAAAGGTTCCCCACTCCTGGCCTAGACCCATGGTCGGGAAACTGTGGCTCTTTGGCTCCTTGAGTGTGGCTCTTCCACAAAATACCACGGCCTGGGCAAGTCTATTTTGAAGAAGTGGCGTTAGAAGAAGTTTAAGTTTTAAAAATTTGGCTCTCAAAAAGAAATTTCAATCGTTGTACTGTTGATATTTGGCTCTGTTGACTAATGAGTTTGTCGACCATTGGCCTAGACCAACAGGTTTATTAAATGAAATGAACAGATGAATGAATGAATGTGATCCCTTAGGTTTTGCCTTCTATAAACTTAATTTGAAACAAAATTTCAAATTTACAAAGTGGATGTTCTGAAATCCTCTTGGAGAACCTGTAAGTATCCTTTAACCCTTTGCACTCACTTGCTTTTTTCTCGATTGCTTTATTCTACTCGGGATTTAATTTTTTAAATACCCCAGATTTTACAAAGCGCGGCAGTAGAATAAAAATCTGGAGTTTCTTTTCATACAAACTTATTTATTTGGATTTTTTTATATTTCAAATTATTGATACATTCAAAGAGTAATTTTAATCTCGACATCCAAGTGCAAAAGGTTAATGTCCTGTGTCAAAAACCAGAAGCATATCTTCAACTTCACCTCACCCAAGGCATTTTCCAGAACATTCCCTCCTTGGAACTTGCTACACAGGCCAGCATTACAAGGAAATCTACTGACCATGATTTCTCTGGCCTACATCACTAGAGGAATGCAAGTCTCCTTCAAAAGAACTACCTATTTTAAAGGAGAGGGTGGTGATCAGTGTTGCTTTTAGTTTTCTTCAAGTCCTAAAACTGATATTCTTGATTTGCATGCTCTTTAGAGGATTCATTTTACTTTGAAAAAAACAAAAGCTAACTTAATGAAAGCATGTTTTCATTTTAACAGGTCCACTATCTCATCTCAGACCTATAGAAACATCACTCTTTCCAAATATGAGTGCATTTAAATAAGCTACCATTAAATAGCTGCTCTTTTGCTCACCCCAATTTAACCCCTTGCCCCTGTCACCCAAGCCAATTTACTCCTTTGGTAGATATGAATAGGAAATTAGGTGACAAAGTCCCCTAATCGTAAGGGGGGGGGGGGGGCGGGGAGTGAATGGAGTCAAACCGATTAGCCTCAGTTTCTCTAATCAGTACCTCTGCCTCTGCTTAGTTTCTCAAGGACTGACTGCTTAGATTTTTATCTTGAGTTACCCTCACCAGAGCCTCTACTGGCACCTGTTGCCTGTGACTTGGCACAAAGGTAGGTATGGTATCTTCCCCACACTGGGTAGTGGTCCACTTGGTAGAATTCTCAACTTTTGGGCCAACCCTCTGCTCTCCCCACCACTTTAACAATTCCCTCTCTGCTTCTCCTGCCATGGACACCAGAGTTCTCAAACCTCGGCACTAGTGACATTTAGGGTCAGGTAAGTCTTTGTTGTAGGGCACTTTCCTGTGCACTGGAGGACATTTAGCAGCATCCCTGGCCTTTACCCACTAGATACCAGTATGTCTCCCTTCCCACAGCTGTAACAACCCAAAATGTCTCCAAACTTGACAATTGTTCCCCTGTTGAGAACCACTTATCTACACTGACCATTAGTCAGGAAATTACTAACTCGTGAATCAAGCGCTGAGATTTAAAACATTGAAAAGCCCATTTTTGGCCAGAGATTCATAGTTGGTACTCAAACACTGCTGGTTCTGATTGCTAAGTTCTCTAGCCTTGTCTGAGAGCACCTGCTACTCCAATTCCTAGTTCATCAGATGAGAGGCATGAACTGACAGAAGTCTGGCTGGGTGGCCCAGACACCAATAATGGTCACAAATGGTTGTAATAACCTCATTTGATTCCTCTCTTCCTACACCTTGCCTGTGGCCTCTATCAGAAGGTTGAAGAAATAAGACATGTAGGCATTTGGGGACTTGTGAGCGTGGGCATGCCAGATTTTAAGATTTATGCCTTTTGAGTTTGCACAAACTGATACTGTTTAACTCATGCTGATTTGACTGAAAGCAACAGAGACTCATTTCAAAGTTTTCGACCAGGGTGCACATGAGCTAAATTAAAATGTTATAAGAGCCTGAGGGACCCAAGGACAGGCCGTTATTGTTTGTGTGTGTGTGTGTGTGTGTGTGTGTGTGTGTGTGTGTGTGTGTGTTATTATTCTCTCGTGGATTTCATGGTCTCTTGCTCCCCCTCTCCCTGGCTTCCTCTATTTACTCATAGTTTCTGTGCCCCTTGGACTTTAACTTACACATGGCTTTGACATTGGTCTTATAAGGATCTATTCAGAGGACAAACCCTGTTTAACTTGTAAGATTATTATGGGTTTGAGGAGCCTTAAGTTTGGGAATGAGCTGAGGTCTTTAATATGAACCTCTAAGAAGACTAAAGAATGGTTTGTTTTTATAAAGTGAATGGAATCACATGGATTACTGGTGAGGAGGCTAAAAAAAATAAATTCACTGTGTGGTTATACAACTGCACACCAGATGGCCCTATCTGCCCATGCTTTTACAAGACTAAAGTCTAATTCCTGACAAGCATTTCTACGCTTAAACTGCCTTTTCTTCTTGATTGATCACTTCTGCAACAACTGACAAGTGGTGAACATAAGGTTGATCAGTTTTTGCTGAAAGCAACTTGGCCTTTGTCATGGAGTGGGCACAAGTTTTAGAGGAACTTTTCGTTAGTTCATTATCACTACCACAATGATGGTCATTTCCCTCTCAATCAGACACACAAATAACCCAACAATTCTGCAAAATCTATTTTAACTTAAGTCACCATTTCTTGGGAAATTAAGCCATTTGTTTTGCTGCCAAACTCACTATGCTAAGGAGTCCTGGGAAGCTTCTTTGCTCTTCTGATAAACTTCTCATGGGAGGTAACCAATAAGGAAGAATATTGAACGGCTTTCTTAGGGAAAACTCTCTCCCGGTCAATGTGACCTTACATAGGAAGCTGTGTTTGCATTTCATTTATTCGCTCAAAACACACAATAAGTGAAAATAAAATTATGCTATGTCTCTGAGAAAAATCAAGGAAAATGAAACACCCCTGTATCTAAGTATCAGCCAATTATGATAAGACCAACAGATACACAAAGAATTATGGATTGAGGCTTTTAAGAGAAGTTTGAACCAAGATCTATAGTTATGGAGAGACAGGGGATGGATTCCTGTAATTTACCATTGGAACCAAACTCAGCTAATGTGTGTGACAGTGGCCAAGTCATTTAACTTTATCTGTTTCATTATCAACCCAATTTTTACAGATGACAAAACCAGAGCACAAGGAATTTAAGTAATTTGTCCAAGGTCACTTAGCAAGGAAGAGCCAGCAGGAGCTGGGATTGGAATCCAAACAAGGGTACTGCCCCCACAACTCATCTTTTCAACCAAATGCCCTGTGGGCTGCCTTTCCAGAAAGGGGGTTTCCAGTGCTGAGCCTCAAGTGGATGCCCAGTGGATTTCACTCTCCCAGGGGAAAGAGAGAAAAATAAGGTAAAAGAAGTGAATTTTTCATAAAGCTAAATATATTCCACTTAAAGTACTGTCCTTCTATTTTCTATGTGATTACACCTGTTCTGCTTTTATTTATTCTCTGACAACCTATTTTTTAACATGTTTTTATGAAAGGCATATTTCAATCATCCAGAAAAGTTGAGAACGGTACAAATAATACTCATATCACCCCTCCCCATACACACACCTAGATGTAACAGCCTTCTGCCATGTTTGCTTTAAAGAGAGAGAACCTAAATAAATAAATAAATAAATAAATAAAATAAAGAGAGAGAACCTGATTCCTTGAAGCATTAGGAGAGAGTGATTTTGTCTTAAAGTCCCCAGGACTAAATAGTTATGCTCATTTTCCCATGGGCCACCAGGAGGCACTCTCACCTGGTGAGCTCATCACATCCACTGCAGTGACTTCTGGAAATCAGACACTTAAGTTTGGAAATTTCATCTGTTCAATTTATATTTAAAGGCCTCAATGTAGCTTTAGTGTATAATTGCTAACTTGACAACATTCACAAAATTCTTTTTCAGACTAACTTCACTCCAGGTTATGTTCTGCCCTATAGAGAGAAGAATCACCCTCCAGGGGGCAGTCTTGTTGCTCCCAGTCAGTTAAGGAGCCCATTCTGTTTAAGGCAAGCTTGTCAAACTCAAAGGCTAACATGGGCCAAATAAACAAGGTTTTAAGTTTATGTGGGGTCACAAAAAACAAAGCTTCAATTTGTATAGAAACATAGGTTTATTTCGATAGAGACA
The DNA here is from genome assembly GCF_951640355.1 of Cnephaeus nilssonii. Lineage (NCBI taxonomy): Eukaryota > Metazoa > Chordata > Mammalia > Chiroptera > Vespertilionidae > Cnephaeus > Cnephaeus nilssonii. The sequence continues at coordinate 23,478,460 of NC_137091.1, read as the reverse complement.
TGCTGAATACAAAGGACTGGAATAAATGAGTAAGCATTAACATAAAGTAATAGAACATTTTAATAAAAATTAATATTTTTCTTGAACATTAACTTATCAGACACTGAATAACTTCACAAATAAACGTAACGCAAATAAACCTATTTCTCTTGTTCTCTGAAAGCAAAATATTTCCTGTTGCACACACCAAACAAGTCAGTACAAGGCTACTGACATGGCAATCAGTTGCTAAAATATTTGCTGCTAATATTAGTGGAGAGAAATGGTGCGTCTGTGCATAAGGCACGTAAGGAAAAGGACTGCAACACGATTATAGTAATTAGTCATTAGCGAACGTTGTAGTTCGTTATTAATAACTAGAGGCCTGGTGCACGAAATTCATGCACAGGTAGGGTCCCTAGGCCTGGCCGGCGATCAGGGCTGATCTGTGGGGTGACAGGCAGGGTGATCAGAAGGCCCCGGCTGGCACCCACCTTGGCCAGCCTGGGGCCTGCGGGATGAGGGCAGCTCCTGTGTTGAGCATCTGCCCCCTGGTGGTTAATGCACATCATAGCGACCAGTCATTCCACCAGTAGTTCCGCCGGTCAATTTGTATATTAGGCTTTTACTATACAGGAATAACATGATATTGTAAAAATTAAGTTACAAAACTTTTATTAAAATGTTTCTTACATACCATTATATTGGCTAGGCTGCAAAAATATTCGTTGTGGGTCACATGCAGCCCCCGGGCCGCAAGTTTGATACGCTTGGTTTAAAGTCTCCCGCCACTTGTTTAGAGTGTCTTATTTGGGCAACCAAAGCTTCCAAGATGTCACTCTGATCCTCAGCTGTCACTTTCTTGCAAATGAATTTCTCCAAGGACTCCAAGCCCTGGAGTCCAAGATTCACCCCAGATTCTGTCAGATGTATTCATGTAAATGTTCCAGAAGGGGGTGGGGGAACCAAAAATTTCAGCACAGTGCCAGGCACAAAGCTAGCTATTATTTTTTTCTATTAGAGTTGATATTCCGTATTTCACATTTGGTTTCAGGTGTAGGGCATAATGGTTAGACAATTATATAATTTACAAAGTACTCCCCAATTCAGAAGTCTGCCCTCATAATATTTTTGAGAAAATTAAGCAGTATAATGAATAAAAAGTTCCCAGTAAAATGCCCAACACAAGTCAGGCACTCAATAAACAATCATCATTATTGTATATCTCTCATTATCATTATTACTCTTGCCATTATTTCAAATGCTTAATCCGGTGCTCACATCTAAAGGCCACACTAAAATGCAAATTGAAACAAAAGGACCCATGCCATGTATATATTTTTGTAGCTGCACTAATCTAAGTCAACACACATTTATTTTTTCATAAATCAAGAGAATATTTATAGTAACAGGGTTATTTAACCAGCCTGATTTAATTCCTCTAGGCAACAAAGCACGTTTTGTTGACCTAGCAGAAACAAAATGAATCATACCCCCAAAAGTCATTCCTCTGCCATCTCATTTCCTCATAGGCTAGGTACTTGGAATCATGATTGAATTCTTAAAATAAAAACCAGAGAGCGGGACTAGATCTGCTCCTCACTGCTGTGTGTGTGTGTGTGTGTGTGTGTGTGTGTGTGTGTGTGTGTGCGCGCGCGCGCGCGCGTGAGAGAGAGAGAGAGAGAGAGAGAGAGAGAGATGGAGGAAATGATGGGGACAATGAGGGTGCATGGCTTCTAGAGTCTGACAGAACTGCACTGGGACCTTCATTTCACCTCCTAGTCACAGACTGTAAGTGATGGAGCCTGGGTTTGACTCTAGGCCCGTGGTCGGCAAATTGCGGCTCACGAGTCATATGCGGTTCTTTGGCCCCTTGAGTGTGGCTCTTCCACAAAATACCACGGCCTGGGCGAGTCTATTTTGAAGAAGTGGCGTTAGAAGAAGTTTAAGTTTAAAAAATTTGGTTCTCAAAAGAAATTTCAATCGTTGTACTGTTGATATTTGGCTCTGTTGACTAATGAGTTTGCCGACCACTGCTCTAGGCAATCTTCCCAACAGCCACTGTCTTATCCACAGCACCAATCTGAATCAGCTGTTGTAATAAAGGCAATCAATTCTTGTTCTTCAGTGGGTGCTGGGGTAACAATCTTAACCAAGACCTCCATTCCTTCAGCTGAAAACACAAGGATAACTCTTTCAAGTTCCGAATGTCCTCTTCTTAAAAATGTTTTCCTAATCTTTTTATCTTTGCCCTTCTCTTCATCCCTGATGCTTTCTACATCTCCAATACCACTAAAAATAGCCCTCGTATGCAGCTGGAGGCAGTGTAATGGATGCTGAATGCCTGCATGCAAGTCTGCTCTGCCACAAGCTGATTAATCACGTTAGACTTTAGTGTCCCCATCTGGAAAATGGGGGTAATGTTAATGCCTGTGAAGTGCTTAGAACAGAGAGTGCTACATAGTAAACATAAAATAACTGGGAACAAATAATATTATTTTGTAGGCACTGTGCTAGAAACTTGATGTTTGTTTAATTATCATAAAAACCCTATGAGATTGATGCTGTATTTTCTCCATTTTACCAGGGAGGTAAGGAAAGACTAGTAACCCTCTTAATTTAGTCACAGACTGTAAGTGATGGAGCCTGGGTTTGAATCTAGGCCCGTGGTCGGCAAATTGCGGCTCACGAGCCACATGCGGGTCTTTGGCCCCTTGAGTGTGGCTCTTCCACAAAATACCATAGCCTGGGCGAGTCTATTTTGAAGAAGTGGCGTTAGAAGTTTAAGTTTAAAATATTTGGCTCTCAAAAGAAATTTCCATCGTTGTACTGTTGATATTTGGCTCTGTTGACTAATGAGTTTGCCGACCACTGCTCTAGGCAATCTTCCCAACAGCCACTGTCTTATCCACTGCTCTATAGCACCAATCTGAATCAGCTATTGTAATAAAGGCAATCAACTCAATTCTTGTTCTTCAGTTTTTGGCATTATTTTAACTCATTAAGAAATTACTGTGTTCATTTGCTGTACCAAGCACAGAAAAACCTCCATAGGTTTAAAAAGATGGAAAATATGGCCAATGTTATTCAATTCTTACCAACCACTTTAGACATATTAATTCATTGAATCTCACAACAACCCTCTGAAGAGTACACTATTAATATCCCCACTATACAGCTATGAAACAGAAGCTGAGAGAGGGTATTAGGTAGTAGCACGTGACAGAGTTCTGATGCCCCAACTTGTACCATGATGTCACGCTGCCTCTGAAAATATGGTCCCTGCCCTTAAGAAATTTATAAGCTGCCCAGGTAGATAGATAGCACTTTGCTTGCCCTACTTATGTCCCTGTTCCCTCCAACCTCCCACCCCCTCTTCACTCCCATGCTCAAGGGAGCACTCTAAGCAAATCCTCAGAACCCACCCCATGCAGCAGCTCACCTGTGTCAAATGGTGACACCCTGTCTTCACCCAGCTGGTGGCAGCCACAGCCCGCCTGAGGGGGAGCATGACCTCACACAGTTTCCTGCTGCACTGAACTCAAGGCATCTCAGTGCCCCTCCAATGGGGCTCTATGTCCACCTTATAGGCATTGAATGCTCAGTAGAAGAGGGTCTAAATTATCTACTAGTAGCCCTGTGCACGAATTTGTGTGCCAGTAGCTCTCTGTGGGGCCTGGCCACTCCGCACCCACTGCCCAGAGGCTCTCTGCAGCCCAGAGGCCGTTCCGCGCCCGGCCTGGCCAGAGGCCCACCCGTGGCCGGGCGCGGAATGCTTGCTTCGTCACCGCGGCGATGAAGCAAGCATTCCACCAGGCCGCTCACGGACTGGGAAACTCCAGCGGGGCTGAGAGGACTGGGCACCGCCATCTTGTGGCTATGGGTGCCTCCATCTTTGTGACGGAGTGATGGTTAATTTGCATATTACCCTTTTATTAGATAGGATGAGCAAAAGGCAAGAAACTTGAGAGCCTAGGTCTCTGCTTCAGGAAATCCATCACACAAGTTCATAAAAATCTTTTTCCAACAAGATTTTTAACAACAAACCAAGAAACTAACTAAATTTCTCACAGTTGGTATCCATGGAGAGTGAGAGTGAAAATTAAGCAGTTATTTAAATTTGTGTTTAGAAAGGTAAAGGGTTAATCATAAAGATGATGCTTAGGTACAATCTATATTCAGTTCTTAACCTGAGACCACAAAAAAAAAAAAATTACAACTCTACTTTGATTAGACTCTACCTGAAGTTTAGCATTTCCTTCCATTGAAAATGCAGTGACACCCTGGCTGGTATGGTTCAATGGATAGAGCGTCAGCCCCTGGACTGAAGGGTCTCAGGTTCAATTCCAGTCAAGGGCATATGCCTGGGTTGTGGGCTCGATCCCCAGTGTGGGGCATGCAGAAGGCAGCCAATCAATGATTCTCTCTCATCATTGATGTTTCTATCTCTCTCTCCTTCTCCCTTCCTCTCTGAAATCAATAAAAATGTTTAAAAAAAAAAAAAGAAGAAGAAGAAGAAAGAAAAGAAAATGCAGTGACCGTAGCACCATGACATTGTCTGCAATAAAAATCATGGTTATTTTCTATGACATGACAGTTGTTACAAAAATCTCAAAACACTGTTCATGCTTATCTTGTCTTTGACATTAACCAAGTTATTAGAACTGCCACTAGAACTTATTTCATACAATATTTTAAAAAGCACATATATTCTGTATCACAAATTCTTTGAAAATATTTTTATAATTGTATTTCAATTCTATCAGTTTTCTTTGTTGTTACATATATCATATTTTATGCATTTAAAAGCAAGCCTGAGAAGGTTCGTCAGACTGCCAAAGTGCTCCATGTACTAGCACATCACACCAAAAATAATGGTAAATTAATTTCCATTAAACTCAGATAATATATAAGAATCTAAGAGTCTTTGGCAGACCCTAGATCAGTGGTTCTCAACCTTTCTAATGCCGCGACCCTTTAATACAGTTCCTCATGTTGTGGTGACCTGCAACCATAAAATTATTTTCGTTGCTACTTCATAACTGTAATTTTGCTACTGTTATGAATCATAATGTAAATATCTGTGTTTTCCGATGGTCTTAGGTGACACTGCAGTTCCTCATGTTGTGGTGACCCGCAACCATAAAATTATTTTCGTTGCTACTTCATAACTGTAACTTTGCTACTGTTATGAATCGTAATGTAATGTAATCGTAATGTAAATATCTGTGTTTTCCGATGGTCTTAGGTGACACTGCTAGCAGTTCTCAACCTGTGGGTCGCAACCTAAGTGTCACCTAAGACCATCGGAAAACACAGATATTTACATTACAATTACATTACATTACGATTCATAACAGTAGCAAAATTACAGTTATGAAATAGCAACGAAAATAATTTTATGGTTGGAAGTCACCACAACATGAGGAACTGTATTAAAGGGTCTCGGCATTAGAAAGGTTGAGAACCACTGCCCTAGATGAAGAGAGCACTTAAATTAACTTCTTTTACATGCAGATTAATTTGGCCTTGAATTTTAAAGATTTTATGGATTAGCTAGGAGATATGCTGAACATGCCCATTCATGTTTTTATTTTTCAATTACAGTTTACATTCAATATTATTTTGTATTATCTTCAGGTGTATAGCATAATGGTTAGAGGATCATATATATGCCCATTCAATTTTCAGGTGATTGGTTTGAGAAATTTTCCCCTGTAGACACTGGTAGATATCACTTTGGGATGGGGAAGGAACTTAAAACACCCAATAAAGAACGCATCTCTTTTTGTAGCATCAAGAGCTAAAGCAATAAGAGAAAAAAGAAGTTGGGGATAACTTGAAAACGTATTCTTAAAGGGATACTGCCTTCTCTTCTTGCTCTGGCTTTGTTCATGGTTCCAAGATCACTACGCACAGTTCTAAAGTGAGAAGGTAATATCCAGAGGCAGAAAAAGGAAATGTCCCCTTTGTATTTTTTTAATTAACACAAACCAAATAGGATTATTAGGAAGCAAGAGAACACTTTTTTTTTTTTTTTTTTTTTTTTTTAAAGAGAGAGAGGAAGGCAGAGGGAGAGAGAGAGAAAGATTAATGTGTGAGAGTAAAACATTGAACGGCTGCCTCCTACCAGGGATTAAGCCAGCAACCTGGGTATGTGCCCTGACTAGGAATCAGACCGGCAATGTTTTGGTGCACAAGATGATGCCCAAACAACTGAGTCACAAAGGCCAGCGCAGAAATGTCCCTTTCTTTTGTCCGTGTTCAAGAATAAGGGAAATCTTCCAGGATACCCTCATTGGCCAGAATTGTGGCGCACACCATCCTGGAACTGAACACTTAAAAGGAAAACGGCATTCTGTTTATCCAGTCAGAACAAAGGTGATTCGCCTGAGGGCAGGGAGGAACCAGTAACCGCAAACCAGGAACAGACCTTGACTGTATTAGCAAGGAAGAAGGTAGGGATGTGGGCTGTATGTGCCTGTGCAGAACTGATACTCAGAGTGAGAAGTTTTATAAGCCTCCAAGAACGCCTGCCACCCACTCTCATTGTACCTCCTCAGGAGGAAGTCCATTAGAAGAAATACCAGCATCAAAATACTGTTTGCAGTCTAGGGAGAGAAGTAATTCTGAAGAAAAAAAATCATGATAGGAAATGGTTCAATAATGAATTCTGCACCTTTAAAATATTCACCCATTAGCATCTCTTCCTCATTAACAGTACTTCTAATTTATGCCCACCCATCATCAATATCTTTTTGATTGGTCTGACTGATAGTCAACTCTAGTGAACATTTAACAATATAATGCAAATACAGTCAATGTAAATTAATTACAAATCAGAATTGCAAATTTTTCCAAAGTGTGGGCATTCATAAAATCAATACCGGTGATTTCAGAGAACCACTTTAATTACAAGCAAAGGAACTCACAGAAATACACTAGTTAACAATTGAGTTAGATAAAGGATGGATGATAATGAGCACTTAAAATATATATTTGGATTAAGAGCTAGAGAAAAAGCCACTGTTAAAAATTCATTAAGTTCTTGAATATTGTTTTTGCCAATGAGGCCTTTTTTTATGTTCCTAATATGCAGATCAATTGTGAGGGACATGGTCTATAATGCTATCATATAATTTTGCAGGAAAAATGAACCATCCCTTTCCCCCAAAGTTAACATTTGCTTCATTTTTTATTCTAAGATTTAGCAAAGTTGCTATTATCGCCTACATTTGAATAAACTTATTCTCATAATTTGTAGCTATAGTTTTCTCTCCATTTATAACACAGTTTTGGCTTAAGGCCTTGCTTAAGAGAACAAATGATCTTGGGATAATAAAGACCTAGTGTATGTTAAAAGGATGATTATGAAGATTCTCTAGAAACATGCATTATTCTTTATGATATGTTTCTAAGTGCAAAAAAAAAGGGGGGGGGGGCACCAAAGACTATACAAGATCACTGTAACCATGTAAAAATCCTCCTATATAATAAAAGCCTAATATGCAAATCGACCGAACAGCAGAACAACCAGCGGAACAGACGGTTGCTATGATGCGCACTGACCACCTAAACAATAAGCCTGAAAAAATAACCCAAGATGCTTTTGAGCTATTTAATCTAGAGCCACAAGTAATCTGGTATGTTGATTAAGGACATTCCTGACTTAATACTCACAGGTAATAAAAGGCAGCCTCTATGTCAGCTCCCAGCAACCATATCCCCTGGTATTCATGCCATTGTGTAATACCCACCCCTTGAATGTAGACTTGATTGATCAACTTTCTTCTAATAAATACAATATGGCAGAGAAATGGATGTCTCTTCTGAGATTAGGGCATAAAAAGCCTGTGGCTTCCATCTTAGATGTTTAGCCTCTCCTTCTTTGCTCACTCATGATGAGGGAGCCATCCACCTGCCATGTTATGAGTTGCTTTACACAGAGGCCTGTGTGGCAAAGGTCTGATATCTCCTGCCAAAGCCACATAAGAGATTTTGAAAACAGGTTCACACCACACACACACACACACACACACACACACACACACACACACACACGTCCCAGTTAAGCTTTGAGATGAGTGCAGATCTGACCAACACCTGGATTGCAACCTGGGTGAGAGACACTGAGCCAGAGGAAACCAGCTGAGCCCCACCTGGATTCCTGACCCACAGACTCTGTGACATCATTTGTGCTGTTTTAAGCTGCTAAATTTGGGAGTCATTTGTTACACGACCACAGATTACTAATAATAAAGATTTACATTCAAATATTAGCAAATTTGTCCTTTAGAAATATGACAATTTGTGTGATTTACCAATACTGTGCCTGAAAACATTTTTTTTAAAAACTCTGGGGTAGAATGATAGAACTGCTTTTCAGAAATCAATAAATGTTATTTACACAGTTTTATATATAATAGCAGCATTGATGACAATCTTTATTTGAAAATAAAACCACACAAAGTTGAAGGCACTATAGAATTTCTTAGATGATCAAAATATAAATAAATCCTGACCCAGTTCTCCCTATAGTTACTGAGCTGCTGAAAGTATGATGGAGAAATTCAACAACTTTGGAATCACAAGCTGGACATGCCAAAGCCATCTATTGGTGTCAGAAGGTTCATAGATTTTTCACATGGAAACCTGGATGTTTGATTCTCAGATGCAAGCTCAGGGATTCCTCTGTTGCAGACGTGATCTTGATCCCATAAGCAAGAGAGATCCAGATAGAGGTTGTGGGCTCGGATTTCTGGTGTAGGCACTTGGAGGAAGAAACAGATGAAGAAGATTGTGGAGGAAAAGAATACTGACAACAGAGCATTCTGGTTGGTCCTGGCCACAGGTCTGGCGTGGATTAACTCACATGGTCACTGCTCTCTATTTCAACTAAATGCCAAATGTCCCCAAAGTACAGTCATCCCTGGTTAAGAGCCACTGCTCTACAGGATTCTCTTCTGCTATTTGACTTTGGTTTCAATTACTAATATGTATTTCCACCCAGGGCTATGGAGATGGAGTTTCAATAAGGAAAGCTAATATTTATTAAATACTTAATAGACCCTACGCACTTGCCAAACATTTTATATATATTACCCAACCTAAACTTTGAAGTAGATACTAGTATTAGTGTAACATGTTATAGTTGAAGAAACTGAGACACAGCGGAGTAAGGTAAACTAGATCAAGTTATCAGTATGGACCATACATTTAGGTAAAAGCCTGTAGGCAAGGCATTATTATACCCAGTGTAGGACAAGGAAACTGAGGCTTAGAGAATTTGAGGAAATTATCTAGGTTGCACACCCAGTAAAGAGTGGAACCAGCCTGGTTCTAGAACCTTTTCTCCACTCTTGGGTATTTTTTGTTGTTGTTGTTCTCCTTTATTCACTTTGGGGGGAAAAACAAGTGAGGACAAAAACTGAATATAATTGTTAATAAGGATTTGGGTTTGTTTTGAATGACAGTCACCCATGTTATCCCTGAGTCCTTTCACACCGGATAAAAGAGAGACTGTTAGTTAAAACACAAGTTTGCAGGAAGGCATTCCCATGTTGGAAAGAGTTGTTGCAGTCAGGTTTCTAGAGAAACTCTCTTTTTTTCTTAGACAAAGCAAAATTTAGACGATATTATTAATTAAAGTCCAAAGTGTATTCCTATTTATTCAAATGTCCCCTAATGTCTTTTCTCTTTCCTGGGACCCTCATCTAGGACACCACATTACCTTTAGCTGTCATGTCTTCTTGGGTCCTCTAGACCAGTGATGGCGAACCTATGACACGCGTGTCAACACTGACATGCGTAGCCATTTCTGATGACACGCGGCCACATGCCGAGGATGAAACATTTGCGACTAGAATCTTGGAGTTAGTTTTTTTCTCAAAGTGACACACTACCCGAGTTAGGCCCAGTTTTTTGGCGAAGTTTGACACACCAAGCTCAAAAGGTTGCCCATCACTGCTCTAGACCTTGATCGCCTGGCTGAGGTCCTGTTTATCAGGTTTCTCCACGTAGAGTTACTCCCCCCACCCCTTCCAAACCCAGATCCCTGGAAGGACGTCACCCCACACGTGATGGAAATGATGGTCCACCTCCTCGAGGCCAGAGAACGTGTGGGCATTATCTGGAATCACTGTGGATATTTTAAAACATACCTTTGTGGACTCTAGTTCCTTAACATAATAAAGGCGTGTTAAATGTTTCTGCATGAAAACAATCAGGAAACGCTATTTAAGGCTAGCATTTTCCTCCACCCATTCATTTCTCCAGAGCCAACAGGACAGTCGTCTCCCCTTCTCCTCGGTTTGGCTTTCCTGGGTCTCAGGTACCTGCAGTCAACTGCGGCCCAAAGATTATTAGGTGGAAAATTCCAGAAATAAACAATTCATCCGTTTTAAATTGCGCACCTTTCAGAGTAGCGTGGTGAAACCCGGGAGGTGTTCCGAGTGGCCCGCTGAAATCTCGCGTGGTTTTTTTCCTGAGCCGCGGGATGAAATCTCGCGTGGTCTCTGGCTCCGGTCCTGTCCCACCCAGAACGTGAATCACCCCTTCGTCCTGCGTCTCGACGCTGGACGCGTTCCCCGTGCGTTGGTTACTGAGGAGCCATCTTGATTGAGGAGTATGGCAGTGCTCCAGTTCAGGGAACCCTAACTTTCCTTAATAATGGTCCCAAAACGCAATTTGGAGGTGCCAAAGAGAAACCATACAGGGCTTCCTTTAAGTGAAAAGGTGAGTGCAGTTTAATACGATATTTTGAGAGAAAGAGAGAGTCCATATTCATATAAACTAAGGTGACCAGACGTCCCGCTTTTGGCGGGACAGTCCCGATTTTTAACAATTTGTCCCGCATCCCGCGGCGTTTTAAAAAAGTCCCGATTTTTGAAAAGAATGCACGACAAGCTAGGGAACGGCAGGAGGACGGGAAGGGAATATACGGTTTTCAGCGGCCATGTGGCTATTTAGCCAGGATATGAGTTTTATATTATTTTTGTTAATTTTATAATGTTAAACTTTAATAATAACAAATAATTGTTGAGAACTGATTATCGAGAACTGCTTATCAAAGTTCGCATTGTTGATCAGTTGTTAGAATTCGACCACCATTGTTTGGACTTAATGAACAATGGCACTTTTTGGGATTGGCAACGACGAAAACATTTTGTAACTGTCTCTCAGACGATACACATTGTACTGCGTGCTAGTAAGCTAGTTAAACAAGTGATGTCATTACAAATCAGCTATTCAGATAATTTAGGTAAGTAATTTATTTATTTCATAAATACATAAATTTTCTTGAATTTAGCAGACAGTACTCGTATTATTTATATTTTATAGTGGCGGCAAAAAGTCTAGCGCCGGCCTTGAAAGTGACACTTACGACTTACGTTATGGCAAATTCATGACCTTTTAAACAATGACAGCAATCTACTAAAAAAATTCACTCAAATGAGAAATATGCCAAAGAATAAAATAATACGACACATAATTTTTTATTTATTATATTTGTAAATTGTACTTATGTTAAAATTTAAAAGAATATATTACAATACTATTTTGCATTCTATGAAAATTTTTGTTGCTCCATATAGACCAAATTTTTAATCAAGAATCCTCCCCCCCCCCCCCCCCCCCCCCCCGTCAATGGTGTCCCGCTTTACCAATGTTAAAATCTGGTCACCTTAATATAAACACTATTTCAGTATACTGTTATAATTGTTCCATTTTATTAGTTATTGTTGTTCATCTCTTCCTGTGTCTAATTTATAAATTAAACGTTATCATAGGTATGTGTATATATAGGGAAAAACAGTATATATTGGGTTTGGTACTATCCACAGTTTCAGGCATCCATGGAGGGCGGGGGGAGGGGACTTGGACCATATCCCCCGAGGATAAGTGGGAACTGCTGTACATAAGAGACATTTTCCCCTGAACTATGGACACCTCATGACACTATAGGGCAGGGGTCCTCAAACTTTTTAAACAGGGGCCAGTTCACTGTCCCTCCGACCGTTGAAGGGCCCGACTATAGTTTTAAAAAAACTATGAATAAATTCCTATGCACACTGCACATATCTTATTTTGAAGTAAAAAAACAAAACAGCAAAAACACCCGCATGTGGCCCGCGGGCCGTAGTTTGAGGACGCCTGCTATAGGGCTTCAGTACCAGAAGCCAGGCTTAGCTCTCTCGGTGGGGTAGTGTCTGGCATATGGGAAATATGGAGTCTGGAAACATTTTTAAAATGTGTATGCTTTTTTGGCATTTCAGCTCAAATTTGGCCATTAGTCCATTTTCTGGCTTTTAAAGTGTACTATAGTTATGTAAGATATAAACTGAGTGAAGGTTATGATACCAAAAAATGTGGGTGTTGAGTCCGAGTTTTTGTCTCGCGAAAATCAAAGACGGAAGTCGCGGATAAAAATAATGAGCAGGAACAGAATCTTCCTGGTGGAGGGTGGAGTTGCCATCAGGAAAAAAAAAATGTCTTAAAAAATACTCCTTAGCGGGTAATAATGAAGAAATAGTTGAGGAACACTGTTCCCAGATAATGTTTGGTGGGTAATAAATGACGGTCACTCTGAGTTTTAGTAGAATACATTGCTAAAACAGGTGTTCAAGGAATAGATCTGGTCCTGTTTGTTCATTTGAGAGATAAGAAAATTGAGATCAAGAAAGGTGCAATTTGCCTTGAGTCAGTGGTCGGCAAACTCATTAGTCAACAGAGCCAAATATCAACAGTACAACGATTGAAATTTCTTTTGAGAGCCAAATTTTTTAAACTTAAACTTCTAACGCCACTTCTTCAAAATAGACTCGCCCAGGCCGTGGTATTTTGTGGAAGAGCCACACTCAAGGGGCCAAAGTGCCTCATGTGGCTCGAGAGCCGTAGTTTGCCGACCACAGCCTTGAGTCATTCACTGAACTTGGAGCAGGCCCAGCACCTTAACTGGTAGCATCTGAGACCAAGACTACTTGTGCCAATTTACCCTCTGCTCCAAACAAGCATTTATCAAATGAATGTTAAGCACCTGTTTCATTCATGAGACGCACATAAGCGCCAGCCCAAGTTGGCAAAAAGAAGCCATAGAAACATCACAACTCAGAGCATCTGTCCAACTTCGAAGGACAGAAATATCTCATTCTGCAATCCCCATGACTTAGCTAAGCATTCATTAAATGTTTAAGCAGCTTTTGAACAGAGGTCCTGAAAAGTTTGAGGCATGCTCTGACTTGCTTTAAGAAACATTTTCTTTTCTTTTTTTAATTTCTTTATTGATTAAGGTGTCACATATTTGTCCTCATCCCCCCATTCCCATCCCCCACCCCTCCCCACAGATGCCCCCACCCCCCTGTTGTCCTTAACCATTGGTTAGGCTCGTATGCATGCACACAAGTCCTTTGGTTGATCTCTCCCCCCTACCCCCACCCTCCCCTACCCTCCCTCTGAGGCCCGACAGTCCAATCAATGCCTCCTTGTTTCTGGGTCTGATCTTGTTCATCAGTCTATGTTGTTCATCATTTCCCCTAGATGAGTGAGATCATGTGTTACTAGAAATATACTTATAAGAACCGAATGTGAGACGAGCAATAATAGTTATGCTGACAGGCAAATGAATCAGTCTGTAGTGAGTTTCTTTCTGGACCAACAGTTCTTTTGAGACCCAATTTCAATGTCCACCAGTTCCTTATGTGTACATGTCGGCACTGACCCCTCAGCTCTGGATGGTGGACAAATGGTGGTAATGCAGGTCCGACTCCCTCTGGTTTGGTCTCGCCTGGACCCAGGGGCACGGCTTCACCCGGACTCAGGGGCGCGTGGCCTCACCTGGACCCAGGACCCAGCCTCACCCGGACCCAGGGGCACGCGGCCTCGCCCGGACCCAGGGGCGTGCGGCCTCACCTGGACCCAGGACCCAGCCTCACCCGGATCCAGGGTCGCACGGCCTCACCCGGACCCGGGATTCAGCTATACCCAGACCCAGGGGCGCGTGGCCTCACCTGGACCCAGGGGTGCGGCCTCACCCGGACCCAGGACCCAGCCTCACCCGGACCCAGGGGTGCGGCCTCACCTGGACCCGGGACCCAGCCTCTCCCAGATCCAGGGGCGCATGGCCTCACCCGGACCCGGGATCCAGCTTCACCCGGACCCAGGGGCGTGTAAGAAACATTTTCATAGACATACTCATAAAAGAGATATTTTATTTAAAAATATATTTATTGATTTCAAAGTGGGGAGAGAGAGAGAGAGAGAGACCTTCATACCTCTAACCAGCTGGTCCACACCATCCACAGGGATGAGGATTGAGCCCGAAACTCAGGCATGTGCCCTGAATGGGAATCGAACTGTGACTTCCTGGTTCATAGGTTGACGCTGAACCACTAAGCAACACAGCCGGACAAGAGAGATCTTATTCAGTCAAACCTTGATTCTCGAATGTCTTCCATTTAGAACAATTTGGTTCTCACCCAAGTTGTTCACAGAAAAATTCTCTGTTGTCGATCAAAACTTCACTTTTCAACTTGACAACCCTTTCATGCTGATACCTCAGCATGACAAAAAAATGTCTCTCAGGCAACAAAGAAGAGAATGCTTTTGTTGCTGGGGAAATCTATGATTAGCAGGATTTTAAAATATAAAGAGGCCATCAAGAATGCTACTGTTGCTAAGGGTGTGAAAGTGCTCACAAAACAACAATCCCAAGCAATGGAGTAGGTAGAAAAACTGTTGATGATTGGATAAACGAAAAGCAGTTAGCTGACGATAGCATTTTGGAGGCAGTGATACAGTTTCAGGCTAGTAGGGAGTGGTTCCATAAATTTAAGAAAACAAGTGTTTATTTAGATTAAACAGTACCATGTACTGTATATAAGAAAGGTTAAAACAGGGAATCATTTGGGGATCTGGAACAGATTAATTCAATTTACATTATTTCTAATGGGAAAAAATGATTCGATTTTCGCACAAATCGCTTCTAGAACAGCCTTCTGGAAGGCAGTAAGTTTGAGAACCGAGATTCCACTGTACTCTTCAATTACATGGAACAGAATTTTAAAATGCAGTTATCCCTGATGGAACCCAATACATTGGTGGGACTACCAGTGATCTTTGGAAGTTCTACCTAAGCATTTACAGGATCTGTTTACTAGAATGAGGACTATCATTAAGAATAACCAATTGTCTTTTTTATTTGCATTTTATAGCTGCTGTGCTAATAAACGCAAATAGCAACTAAGGAACTACATTCTTTTTTCCAAGTACACACATATAAAGGCGGGGGAGAAAAACAGAGTTCAGTAAATACACAGAATTTTAATTGAGTAGTACTTTATGACTAACATGCTGCATACTAAAATAAATTAAAGTAGACAAAGTCCCAGACAGCCCCAAATAATAATCAGAATGGCACAAAGGCAGTGGGCTTCTGGGTAAATCTGAGGCCGTCAATCTACAGTCCACAGGTCAAATCTGCTGTCTGTCTGAATTTGTGAAGAATGTTTTGCTGTGACACAGCCATGCCTACTTGTTTGCATATTGCCCCTGGCTGATTCGGCACTGTAATTCTCTTTTGGAAGGAGATTGGTATCCCCTGTTGTTTGAAGAAGGGAATATAATCAATCAGATCCTTTGAGATTTGAGGATTTAAAAAGGAAAAGTTGACCAATTCCTAAGTGTAAATCCCCCCAGAAAAGAAGAGCAGTGGGATTGACACTAGAACCTATACGGCTCCAGGGGCTCTTGGTGATACTGAATGGGGCCTGAAAGAATTAAACACCCAGAACTGCAACCCTGGTGTCCTCAGAGAAGCTCAGTGCCATGGAGTAGGCCTGGCCTCCCTGGAGGAGCCCTGCTGGGGTTTCCAGGTGGCTCAGTCTCACTCCCTGTGGCAACTGCTGAGCCCCGCCCCCCTCTGGCTGGCTCTGCACACATGAGGGGCCCCAGCAACCCCACAGACCAGCACGAACAGGGGAAGACACTTGTCACTGACACCCTAATTCCTCTGCTGCCTGGGTTGTATCGGTTTAGCAGTTCACTTTCTATTCCAGAGGTGAAGCTCGAAACAGATTCTTTTCCCTGTAAAATGAGTGAAGCTGCCATCTTGACTGCCATGCCTCCTGCTCCTGAGACCCAGTGGGAGAGAAATGAAAGCTTCTTAGCCCAAGAGGAGAGGTACAGGCTCTCACAGACAGCAATGGTGCTCCTTAGAGGAGGGGAAACCGGGCCACCTGCTTTGACAGCTTGTAGGCTTCTCTCTGAGGTTTTTTCCAACACCCACTAACCCTCCAACACCACGGGGGTGCCCCTAAATTCAGCTCAATTCTGACACTAACCATCTACCCAGAATTTACACAGGATCCATAGGTTAAGGCAGGGGTCCTCAAACTTTTTAAACAGGGGGCCAGTTCACTGTCCCTCAGACTGTTGGAGGGCCCGACTATAGTTTTAAAAAAACTATGAACAAATTCCTATGCACACTGCACATATCTTATTTTGCAGTAAAAAAACAAAACGGCAAAAAACACCCGCATGTGGACGCCTGGGTTAAGGGCTCGGTCCCAGAAGACTGCGCCCACTTCAGACACCAGCCAACAACTGGGTGCCCAGGTTACTCACACACCTACCTGACCAACTACAGAACTGGGGGTTCTCATGGCCTCCTCTCAGGTTCAGTGTTCACTAGAATGATCGTAGAGCTCTTGAGAACACTTTATTTATCTTTACTGGTGTTAAATTAATTAAACAAGGAGGCCATTGGATTGGGATGGCTCTCATGTTGGGGCAGTCTACAAAAGCAAACCAAAATCTAAGCTTGCAAATGCTTCAGGGTTACAAAATCACAGCACTGAGGGCAACCAATCACAACAACTAACTAGGCTTTAAGCCGGAGCCAATCAGTAGTTGTCTTACTTTGTTTCTGCCCTTTCTCAATAAAAGCTTCTCCTAGAGCTGGTGTTGGTGGAGAGCTCCCAACCACTTCTGGTTATGTGCTGCCTGATCTGAATTGATTTTTGCTCAGATAAACTCTTGAAATTGTTAATATGCCCCAGTTTATCTTTTAACAGTTCTGGTGTCAGAGGGAACCAGAGGAGACCCCCGACAATCTTCAGGAGCAATGAGCAACCAGGAGAAGGTACCTGCTGAGCCCCTGGCTGGCTGCTTTATGGCTGCCTCAGGAGGTGCTGGGCAAGGCCCTCTCGGAACCTGGATCCTAGCTCCCCAGCTTTGCCTTAGGAGTTTGTCCCAAGTGATCCTGGGAAAGGATCTGGGGTGTTTATCTAAGCCTTCCCTTGAGATAAACTTTAACCGTGCAGGTGTGGGACATTCAAGTAGTTGTTAGCGAAGAGACTACTCTACGCAAACAGGACCAAGTGGCAGGCTTAGGACCAGAGGGACCAGAAGCTTTAATTTAAATTTTAAGCGTACCCAAAATAATTCAGTTAACTGCGGGAGGAATTACACCACATGAAACATATGCAGTTGCAAATCACACAGCTTTTTTATTACTCACACAAATTCCTGAGCTTCGGGTACAAGCTTAGTTAGGGATCCCCGTGGTGCTGTCCTCTGGGGTCCAGCAGCTGAGCTGGTCTGGTCCCGGTGCAGGGGGCCGGTGTTCCTCTCCCGAGAGCTCGGTAGCATCTCAATAGGGGATTACTGGCCATTCTATCATCTGGCAGGAAGAGGAGCGTGGAGCAGGGTCGCTTGTCAGACCGACAAAGGGACGGGCCTTTGTGATATCTCAACAGGCGAGCATCGTTAGCTGGCCAGGGTCCATATTTAAAGCTTGTTCATACCCAAAGCAGCTCAGGTGGCTATCAATGATTTACATCAATGCAGATATGTTAATCTCAAACAAGGCGAGGGGGCTAGGGAGAGTACGTCACTTTACGCAAGTGTTTATCTTGACAAGTCACTCTGCATCAGTTCAAATCCTTATCTCTGGGGTACACACACTTCAAGGCAGTGGGGAATGTGTCTTTAATATTACACTTTAAGTTTAAAGGAAAGTTAACTCAAGCATTTTAAAACTTTTCTAACATTCTTTAAGCATTTTTAAACATTTCTATATTTTACTATGACAGAGTTTCAGACTTTATGTGAGCACTTTCTTTCTGGACAGGGTCTGGAAACTGTAGGAGTGAGACTGGGTCTGACTTAGAAATGGGACCAGATCCAGAGTCAGACTGGATCTAACTTAGAAACTGGACCACTGGATCTGGGGTTGGGCCAGGTGTGACTTAGAAACCAGACTGGATCTAGTGTGAGGCCAAATATGAATAAAATTGTGTGTGAAGTTTGAACAAGAAGATTAAATTTACCAAAGATAATCTTGAGTAACAGTGGCCTCAGTGAAGAACTTTTAACCATCTTAGATAAGCTTATGAGGTGCCCTAGAGAAAAAGGGATCTTAGCCAGGTACTCACTGAAAAGGATAAAGGGAAAATTAATCTTTCTCCTTTACAGTTTCCAGTGACTGGGATGAGACCTGCTGGGACACCCCACTTACTTCAGAGCCTTCAAATGGCATCCTGGGGAAAATGGCAGAAGTCAGCAAAGGGTAGGAATTTTTACCAGTCAGCTCTTCCAGATCTCTATGCCTGGTGCAGAATGGAAGTTAAAATGTCTCACTGTACTTTTCTTTCCAAATTGAGATAATCTCCTAGGAACAGCTATTGCCTCTTTGATGATCTCATTTTGTGTTCTGAGAAATTGTTTTGGCAACTGTCAGGTGGGAGGGGGAGATGGCAAAAATATGCTTGGCAGAAATGTGAATTGCACTCCATTTGCAGCTAGGAGGGAAGTAACTTTTTTTAAAAATATATTTTATTGATTTTTTACAGAGAGGAAGAGAGAGGGATAGAGAGTTAGAAACATCGATGAGAGAGAAACATCGATCAGCTGCCTCTTGCACACCCCCTACTGGGGATGTGCCCGCAACCAAAGTACATGCCCTTGACCGGAATCGAACCTGGGACCCTTGAGTCCGCAGGCCGATGTTCTATCCACTGAGCCAAACCGGTTTCGGCCCGGAGGGAAGTAACTTGTCCAGTATGAAAGACCTTGTTAAGTAAGTATCAGAGTCATACGTTAACATAGGTCTCCTATTTCAAAATCCAAGTTTTTGGTCATTCTTTTGGTAGGTGCTGGAGATGCAGAAAAGAATAAAACACAGTGTGTGCCCTCAGGCCTAGAAGGTTAGATAACTCATGTGCAGAAATAATTTTCAAAGTAGAATATAATCTTTGCTCATTTTTAAATTGGATTGTCTTTTTATTGCCGAATTGTAAATAATTCTTTAAATATTATAGATACAAATCCTGTATTAGATACATGATGTGCAAATATTTTATCCCATTCTGATGGTTGTCTGTTCTTTCTTTTTTTTTTTTCCTGTCAAGCACAGAAGTTTTAATTTTGATGAAATCCAATACATCTTTTTTTTTCTTTTGTTGCTTGAAGCATCATTGCCTAATTCAAAATCATAAAGATTTACACTTAGGTTTTCTTATAAGAGTTTTATAGTTTTAGCTCTTATGTTTAGGTCTTGTATCCATTTGGAGTTAATTTTGATATATGGTGTGAGGAAAGGCTCCAAATGGATTCTAATAGCTATCCAGTTGTCTCAGTATCATTTATTGAAGAGACTATTTTCCTCCATTGAATGATGTTGGCATCCTTGTCAAAAATCAGTTACTCATAAATATACAAGCTTATTGCTGGGACTCTCAATTTTATTCCATTGATCTATGTGTATCCTTATTGCAGTATCACACTATCTTGGTTACTCGACCTTTGTACTAACTATTGCATTTGGGATATGTGAGTTCTCCAATCTTTTTCTTTTTTCAGATTATTTTGTCTTTTCTGATTCCCTGCATTTTCATATGAATGCTGGTCAATGTTTATATGTTTTATGTCCTTTTTCTTCCGCTAAGAAACTAGCTTGGATTTTCATCCTAATTGCATTGATTCTCTAGATCAACCTGGGGATTCTGGGAGGGCTTACTCTGTGTCAGAACCTGTGCTAAACACTTTCCTGCCATCATCCCATTGTATCCTATTATGCAAGTACAGTTACCATTTTACAGATAAGGACGACGAGGCTTTTAGAGTGTCGTAAAGTCAGGTTTCTTTCTAATATATTATTTTTCTTTTATTTTTAAATTTATCTTTATTGTTTAAAATATTACAGATGTTCTTCCTTTTTTCCCCCTTGCCCACCCTCCTCCCCACCTTCATCCCCTCCCTAGGCCCCTTCACTCCACTATTGTCTGTGTTCATGGGTTATGTATGTATGCATATAAGTTCTTTAGTTGATCTCTTCCCTCCTATAAGTCAGGTTTCTTGGGAAATAGTTTCAGAGACAAGATTTTCATGCAGCAGGTTTATTGAGGAGTATCCTCAGGATAAACACTTGCAGGGCAGGATGGAAGTGATATTAGACAGAGGGAGAAGTTGAAATGGGATGCAATTACAATAGAGCAGATCTCTGCTGATCTCATGGGAAGAGCTGAAGCTAGGATGACCCAGAATTGAGACAAGGGCCCAGGTCACTCTCTCTGGTCATCAATGTAGGCTGCCCAGGACAGTGCATAACCTGCAGCGAAGCACCTCCCTTCAGTGAAGGGCAATTTCTCAGGAAGGCCTCATCAGCAAGCAGCCAGGAGGCAACACTTCAGAAAGCTGGAAGAAATGAATGCCTGTGTCCTAGAAGGGGGATCTGGTTGCACCACAGCCTCTGTACTAGGCAGTGATCACTTGCCCTAGGTCATGCAGATAGCAAGTGACAAAGGGTAACATCTGAGCCCCATTAGCCTCACTCCAGACTCTTCACTCTTAAGGTTTAAGCCAAATTCACTTATTTGCAGAGATTCAGTCAAGTGTTGGAATTATCCCAAACATCCCTTGTTATGGGCTGAATATTTGTGTCCCATCAAAATCCATGTTGAAATCTTAGCCCCCAATGTGATGGTATTAGGAGAAGGGGCCTTTGGGAGGTGACTGAGCCATAAGGACTCAGCCTTCATGAGTGAAACTAGTGTCTTTCAAAGAGACCCCCAGAGAGTTATCTAGTCCCTTCCAGTGTGTGAGGTTACACCAAGGAGCTGGCAATCTGGAAGAGGGCTCTCACCAGAAATCAATCATACTGGCCCTCTCATCTTGGACTTCCAGCCTCCACCACTGTGAAAAATGCATTTCTGCTGTTTATATGCCACCCAGTTTATAAAGTATTTTGTTATAGCAACTTGAATAGACAAAGACATACCATAATTAAATCCTTAGCTCTAGTCCCTCCCCACATCGGACTTGTGACTTCTGAAGTGTCTTAGCTTAAGGCCTTAGGGAGGAAATCTTACACTGGGATCTCAAGGATCCAGAGTTTTAAAAACAAACTCTGTGAAATAGAGACGAAAGCTTTTAACTTCTTAACTCTGCTTTATGAGAAGTGTGGACTCTGTCTTGGTGGTCTGGGCTCAGAGTTAGTCTTTCTGAGGACGCTTCCTGGTTCTTCAGCTCACGCCACCGCCAGGAGAGAGGAGGTCTGTAAACAGTGTCTTCCCCAGCAGTTAAGCTATAAAATGCACAGGGCCTTCTGAGCAGTTTAATAAGGACTTTTTCCTAGATTGACAATGAGGTAAGCATATAATCTTATACTTTGGGAGCTTTAAATGGCTTTTTAGGGCATAGCTCAATCTCCAAAATTAATGGAGACTAACTCTTTGCACATGTTTTGTCAGAAGTTCATAATGGGTTGACAAACATCAGATAATGGCTACACAGTTTAGAGTTCAAGTTCAAATGGATTGAAATAGAGGATTCTAAAATAGAGCCTATGGGGCCCCTGAAACTATGCACCAAGTGGTTTGTGGACGTACATACATCCGTTTTATGAAAGGAAGGCTTATGCTTTCCTGATGGGCTTTGTGACCCCCATAAAATACAGGATAAGTGGTTTAAAAAAAGCACCACAAACTATTTTCTTCTCTTTTGTTACTCATAGGCCCATGTTCTTATGTCCTCCTGATTTTGCTAAAAAGTGATTCTAGATTGTTACTTAATATCTGTCAGGGGACTTGGGTATGTCAGCTAGATAACTAAATTGAAAAATCTTCATCCCTCATAACGCATCTGGCAAATGGACCAGAACTTGGTGGCCCAGTTCTGTTCTTTTCTGCTCATTTGATATTATGCCAACAGCTTTGATTTCAGAGAGGAAAGGAGAGAGAGAGAGAGAGAGAGAGAGAGAGAGAGAGAGAGAGAGAGAGAAACATCACATTTAAAATATCTACTTGTGTTTCAATCCATCTTGAAAATATTTCTATCATGTATTATACCAGGTTATGTGCAAGCTCTATGGCTTGATGGGGTATAAAAAATTAAAAGGGGTATACCTTTATGTTCATAGCAGCATCTTATATAATAAAAGGGTAATATGCAAATTGACCCTAACGGCAGAATGACCAGAATGACCACTGGACCAGTCACTATGAGGTACACTGACCCCT
The DNA here is from genome assembly GCF_951640355.1 of Cnephaeus nilssonii. Classification (NCBI taxonomy): domain Eukaryota; kingdom Metazoa; phylum Chordata; class Mammalia; order Chiroptera; family Vespertilionidae; genus Cnephaeus; species Cnephaeus nilssonii. Next base: position 23,455,967 of record NC_137091.1, on the reverse strand, counting down.
TCTTGGTCCCTTTCCCTGGCTGGCAGGCTCCTATCACCTGATGGCCACCTGCTGTGGGGGCGGGGCCGGTGAGTGGGGAGGAACAGCCGACCTCTCGGTCTCTTCCCCCGGCCATCAGGCACCGATCACCCAATGGCGAATGGGGAATGGGTGAGTGGGGAGGTAGTGATGGAGGTTGGGGGGGTGGGGGCGGCGGCTACAGGCAGCTGGGGAAGATGACCCTGATCACAGGACAGGCCTAGGGACCGTACCTGTGCATGAATTTCATGCGCCAGGCCTCTAGTTATTTATAATAACCAAGATCTGGAAACAGCCCAAGTGCCCATCAGTAAATGAGTGGATTAAAAAACTGTGATACACTTACACAATGGAATATTACGCAGCCTTAAAAAAGAAGGAACTCTTACCTTTTTCGACGGCATGGATGGACCTGGAGAATATTATGTAAGTAAAATAAGCCAGTCAGAGAAAGACAAGTATCACATGATCTCACTTATATGTGGAATCTAATAAACAAAATAAACTGATGAACAAAATAGAACCAGAGGCATGGATACATGGAACAAACTGACAGATGTCAGAGGGGAGGGGTTGGGGGAAATGGGTACATCTTTAATAATGAAGACATTAGCTGAAGAACATATATGTATAACCCATAGACACAGACAAAAACGAGGTGATGGCCAGAGGGAGGGGGGCCAAGGGATGGGTACATGTGTAATAGTGTCAAAAATAAAAATAAAGTTAAAAAATAAAATAAAAGGTATCTGTACTCTCAATAGCCCAATAGTCCCTTTGAGGCTCTCTCCCTGCCCCCCCTTCCCTACCCCTTTCTTTCCCCAGTGCACAAAAGAAAAAAATATTAAAGGAAGGGAAGTGAATATTTATTGAGCATTTTCTTTGTGTCAGGCTCTTAAAAGCCTGTATTACCCAATTTACCTCTCATACTATGAGGTTGGTATTGTCCATTCTCTCAACTGACTTTTATTTTTATTAAACCGGACAACTAAAGGTTAGGAAATTTGAAAAATGTATCCTTGGTCACAGAGAGAATAAGAGGTGACATTTATTTAATAAATACCAGGGATGCTTTGTTCTTGTTTATACAGTGAGGCTCTTCCTCATCCCTCTCTCAAAAAAATCTCTATGGAAGACACTAGAAATTCATTTTAACTTGAAGCATGTGAGAGGGGGACTGTTCCTATCTCAGGGAGGGAACCATCAGAGGAGGGTGAGGGAGATAAGAGAGGGCTGACAGAATAGCCCTCAGCTTCTCCCCTCCCACCAGTATACTTGTTTTACTTTGAAAGAAAAGGTCAACTCTGACTAGCATGGCAGAATTTTCAGTTGAAAGATCTGTGAAAAATACTCTAGATTTCCTTTTTTACAAAATACCTTTTATTGATTTTTAGAGATAGATGAAAGGAGAGGGAAAGAGAAATAGAAGCATCAATGAGGGAGAAACATCAACATGGATCTGCTGTCTCCTGCATGCCCCCTACTGGGGATTGAGCCCTAAACTCAGGCATGTGCCCTGACCTGGAATCGAACTGGTGACCTCCTGGTACGTAGGTCAATGCTCAACCACTAAGCCACATAGGATAGGATAGATTTCCTTTTTTTTTTCCCCCTTCTAGGAATAAAACAAGCTGAGAGAGAGGGACTGACTATGAATGCCACTTAAATATTTAATAATCAAAGTATCCCTTTCCTATCCCCTTCTCAGCTCACCTCATGCGTAGTCATGTGTCCAAAGTGTCTTTCTGCCCATGCTGCCTCTTTAGTACACGATTATTTGCTGTGTCGTAAGCACACATGCTCTGATTGTGGGGATAAAATGACTACCTTCTTCATGTTTCCATTTATGAGCTTATACTAGAAACACCCCAGAGGTCTGTGGTCTGGATAGGGAGCCCTCAGAACAGGGATACCCCAAAGTAAGTTCCAGGAAGTAATCCAGCGCTAACTAAGCATCTACTTTGTGCCATGCACTGTATTGACACATCCACATACCTCATTCCATTGTCTTTTTAAGTTTATCTTCTTTTTTTAATAATCACCCAAGGATATAATTTTATTGATTTTTTTTTTTTTTTTTTTTGGACAGGGGAAAGGAAAGGGAGAGAGAGAAAGAGGGAGAGAAACGTCACTGTGAGAGAGATGTACCCTGACCTGGTATTGAACTGCAACCTAGATATGTGCCCTGACCAGGGATTGAACCTGCAACCTAGGCATGTGACCTGTCCAGGAATCCAGCCCGAAACCTTTTGGTGTACAGGACAATGCCCTAACCAACTGATCCATCCCACCATAGCAAGTATATGCAGTTTTTAAGGGAGGACACTGAGTATCTGAGAAATGAAGAAATTTGCCTTATCTCATCTGGCCATGAGTTATTGGAGGAGCCCATATATGAACTCAGGTTGACTAATTGTTACTCCTCTCTAGTCAGGCTACCTTCCAGTGTTTGTCATAGCAAGTGAGCACACAGGATTTGGGATCTGAGAATCTGGCCACGGGGCAGCTAAGAATACTCTCTAGGGTTCTGGCTTTTTTTTTTTTTTTTTTTGGCTTGGAGAATCTATCATCTGCCTTGGGTGGAGTGTGTGTGTGTGTGTGCGCGCCATTTTGGGAAATATGCTCACAGTGTGATGACAAAAAGAACAAGAATAGCTAGCATTTATTACATACTAATGGTATCTGCTAAGGAGCTTATGGATATCATCTTATTCAATTTCTACAATAACCCAGAAAGGAAGGTGCTATTTTAATTTTCATCTACAGATGGCAAATGAGCTTTGCAGATGTTAATGTGCCCAGTTAACTCAGACAAGTTTTCTAGTTAGTAAGTAAAGGAAGCTTGGTTTCTACCTGGGTCTGTCTGACCTCAGAGCCTTAATTACTTTGCTGCTGTCATTGAATATGATGTCGAGAATGATTATTCTCCTTGTACCCAACAACTCAACAACAGCTAAACCACAGAAACCTTTTATTTCTGAGCACTTCAGCCAAGTAAGATTGACTGCTTAAAATGACACAGCTCTTTAATTTAGAGAGCTGCCAACCTGAGATAACCTCCCTCTCTAGTTTGTTGGAAGTTATTCATTTATTTGGGGCTGCTGTTAATTTTAATTAGTTGTTTGACCTTTGACCACTATAAAGTTGATCTGATTAAAAAATATTTTCTTAACATAGAAAATTGCCAACAAATACCAAAAGCTCTAGATAAACCAAGCCAGACATGCTTGAATAAATATCCACAGAGCTCGTAAAAATGTCTGCCTGTGCCCTTGGCATTTGTAAAGAGATAATTATGACTCCAACACAGTCTGCTATCATTGGGTTATTGCTGACACATCAATCTTAACTTGACCATCAGCTTTGACTTTTTCACTGGCAAAAGAGCTACTTAAGCTTTTCACATTTTCTGCATTGCTGGTAGTATACAGATCTCGCCCCACTTTACACACACACACACACACACACACACACACACACACACACACTTTCTTAGCAAAGAGGCTTTTAAGAGGCTAACAGTATAAACACTTAGTACTCTGAAATACAGAAAAGCAACAGAAACCTTTCAGAGTGGGCTGAACGAGGGGGGCTTCAAAGATGGCTGAAAGAGTGTAGATTAAACATAAAAGAGGATTTCTTCTCTCTGAAGCTGGAAAGACATTATTTACTAAGAATGTCCTCCTTTGCCTGTGTTCTTCTCTGGCAATTTTTGAAATCAGGGGAAGAATCCTTTGAATTTTTTAGTTTTCCTTCCACATCTTCTTTACTTAAATTTCTTGACTGAGCTTTTGTTCTTTTGTAGTCTGTACAAACTGCTAGGCAAAAGTAAGTCAGAGAAAATATTTGAAATAAGTGAAAGGAGGGAAGTATAAGTCTGACATTGTTTTGCCGCTGGTAGAAATTTCCCTACAAAATTTGCACATGTGAGGATTGCTCTTTGCTCCACTCTCTGAGGTTGAGTCTCCGCAGTCATAAACTACTCCCTACTTTATAACTTGGGATGAAATATGGTCTCTGGGTACTGAATCCATGTTTCTGGTGAATGAAAATGTTCTCAAGACTTGGTCTCCACATGATTATTTTTCTCTTCCTCCTACCCCCTTTCTTTGAATTGGTGACAAAGTCTAGCTATTAAAAATGCCTTTGTTTTACTTGGGCAGTTGGTTGAGCATTGTCCCATGCACCAAGAGGTCGCTGGTTGGATTCCCAGTCAGGTCACATGCTTGGGTTGTGGGCTCCATCCCTAGGAGGGGGCAGCCAATCTGTTTCTCTCTCTCCCTCTCCCTTTCTCTCTAAAGTCAATAAAAACATATATTTTTTTAAAAGTCTTCGTTTTTTCTACAAAGTAGGCTTCAACATAAGTCAGTGGACATCTTGGCTACAAAAATGTTAAGCTCTCAAATGAGTCAGTGGGGGCAGTTGTAAAATGTGTTTGACAAGCATCAAAGTATCAAAATAAGCTGATCCATTGAAATCCACTTATATATACACATAAAACATTGTTCTTGATTTAAAAGTAATCTATGCTCATTTTAGAAAGTGAGTAAAATAAGAAAAACACAAAGAAGAAAATAAAATTCACCCATAAAATTTTATCATCCTACTATTAACAGTTTAATTAATTCCCTTTCAATCGTGTATGTTTGTTAATGGCTGTATGCCTAAAAATCTAGAATAGTGCCTGATATCTTATAAACTTAATAAATATGTAGATAAGATGATTTGTGCATTTCAATGCCCAGAGTCTGGTGTTTTTTGTTTTTGTTTTTTTTTGGTTGTTTTTTTATTACTGTGACACTTCTGTCAGTTACAGCTGTGCACAACATCAGTGTTTTGTAAGTTAGTCCTGCTTTGGAACTCCTCCTTTGGGTGATTGACCTTGAGAGTCTGCTCTCTAGACTTATCTACGTAAAAGTGATGGCACATGTTAATAGTGCTATTAGATTAATTAGATAATTTAGCCACATGCTAATTTTAACCTGTATTATGGCATGGCAAGGGAGTGGCAGCCTGGGGTGTTAGAAAGAACACTGGCCCCAGAGTCTTTTGAACATGGATTCTAATCCTGGTTGTACAACTTCCCAACTTTGTAGCCTTAACAAATTACTTGATCTCTTTCACCCTTAATTTGCTCATTACTAAAGTGACATGTAGTAAAAACCAACATCATATGTTAATTGTGAGATAAAATATGCATAAAGAAAAAATTACTATATAAATTTGAGTTATCACACAGTGAGACTCAGAAAATTTAAAAACATGGCTTATTATGTCATATATGTTTTTATAAGTAAAACCCACAGTGTCATAAAGGTTAAATGGTAGCCTGGATTTTTTGAAAATGATATTATACTAAAAGATAACACATTTTAAAATTGAGAGTGTTCACTCTCCACAGGGAAACTCTAGGGCTGACTTAGATGGCTCATTCTGGTTAAATCTACACCTTGGAAAATTACTGTCATTTAATCTTCTCATTATTCTTTGAGGTACTCAGGTAATTTCTCTTTTCTCAGAGCCACCTGATATTTGATATTTGAGCAGTTGCTTCTAAAATCATGAGGGTCCTTTCCCCCGGTTCTTGGAAATCAGTTTGCAGCTGGTGATGATCATTTTCATTTTCTAAGCATCTCCTATGAGCAACAGACTGTGCAGTGCCTTTCTAGCTGCACTATCTCATAAAATCGTCATAAAATCTTAAATGAGGTGGGAGTATTATTCCATTTTCTAGATGGTCTCAGATATTACCTGCCATTTACAAATGAGGGGAAAAATTATCTTGTGAATTGCTTGCTCCTGTTTAAAAAAAAAAGCTGGTAGGGTAACTTTAGCTTTGCCATTACTAGGCAAAGAGGGAAGTCAGTCATGGCCATTAGTTGTCATGGATCCTGGTAGTCAGCTGGTGTTGGGGTTCAAGAGGCTAAGACAGGGGACAGTCTTATTTTCCCAGACCCTTCCTCACCTTAGTGCCCAGCAGAAGGCAGAAGCCAAATCGCTGTCCCTTCGTCTCTAGGAGACTCAGCCAAACAAAGTGAAAAAGTGGCCCCTATGCCAACAGCCCTCTGTGTTGTTGAAGTCCACTCTCAGTGGCCAGAGGAAGTTGATGCTGCGGGGTCCAGCACAATCTGCTGTGGGTGCCCCAGCAGTGGGCTGAGCCCCAAAACGGCACTCAGAGATTTTAAAGGACTCTAGGCAGGCTTTTTCACCGGGAATTCTCTGGGCGGGTCTGGATCCTGGGCAAGTCGGAGGGGAAAGTTACTGGTCCTAGCAAATGGAATGTGGTCTAAGTCAAAGGGAATGTCAGTTGGCAATGATCCCGAGGTCAGTTTCCCAGGGGAGGGTATATCAATTCAATTATTTGATCAGACCTAACAATCTGAATGTAAGAAAGACTGTATCTTTATTTTTTGTTTGTTTTTGTTTTTGTTTAAGAAATGCTATTCAGCAGTGCTAGGGAAGAGAAAGGAATCATTGAGCCTTGCAATAAATCCTCCTTCAAATCACTAATTTGAGTCTCTCCTATTGGTGTTTTCTTTAACTAATTGATTTTTACTTTGTACCTCATTTAATGGTATGGATGGAAGCATCTGTGGGAAAAATTTCTCAGTATTGTTTTTCACTCAAACAGTGACTTGACTTTTGAGTTAAAGAGAAGCAAAATTGCTGGAATCCATCAGAAACTGTCTCCGGGCAAGTAACAGGCCCTTGCTATCAGCTTGTCATGTGTGGTCTAGCCTGTTGGCTTCCACTGGAAGCTTTTACAAATGCAGAATCTGGAGTCACAGTCCAGACCTATGGGATCTACAGTTTAACAAGGTCCCCAGGTGGTTTGTAAGCACAGAAAAGTTTGAAAAGCACTGCTTTAGAGATCAGAATCAGCTTCCTGGTAAGGCTTGTTGAGCTTTGAATGTAACTGATATCTGCAGTTGTTTACAGTAGGAATGACAATTATGTGGTACAAATGTGAACTTGTGAGAAACTATGAACTTGTGAGAAACATTGCTAATTGTTCCTGGCACTCTTTCCACCAACCTTCAGGATGTTTCTCCACTCCATAGTCCAGGCAGCTTTCATGGAGACAGAAAAGTTGGCCTAAGAGTAAAGACGCATTTCTCAATCTTGCCTAAAGACCAACTGTTTGCTTAAGAGTGCCTAACAGGCAAAAATAGACCTAGAGCAGTATAAGTTAGTGAATCTTGTTGGTGTGAACTTTGGTTGATTGGCTAAACAATAAAGTCAAGGTCATGAGATTGACCTTGGGCTAGCCAGATAATCCCTTAATCCACTCCTTCCCGTTCTGCTGCGTCTCTCATCCAGGTGCTCATTGTCTTGCTAACTCATCTTGATTTCCCCTTACTAAATTTCATCTGTTCCTTTGAATTAAGCTTCTTCTCTGTAGCTTTCTGATTGGGGTACTCAGGGAGGATGATATTATTTAGCCCCATGTCCTAGAAACCCAAATTCTGACACTGATTTGTGTGAGCCATGGTTGTCTTTATTCAGCCCTTTGGGAAGCAGCCTCAGACTGAATGCCTTATCAAGATCAGCTGTTTGCCCAAATTGCTACCCCAAGTGAGGGAATTGGGAGAACAGATTAGAGTCCACTTCCAGTTCCTAGTTGAACAAACTTGACCATGTCATAGCTCCCCTGTAGTTGCTAAGGGTGTAGGATCTGAGCAATTTGTTGAGTTCTGGTTACAACTTCACTACTTCCTGTTCTGTGACTTATAGGACAGGTTACTATATATCTCTCTCCTTCAGTTTTATTCTTCTATGAAATGAAATTGTTCCAGTGTCTAATTCCCAGAGTTGTTCTAGAGATTAATAATTATTTAAAATCAGGACAGTACCTGGAATATGATGAGAACATACTACCATTGATGTCTACTAATTTTGTTATCAGTGGAGAGAGGTCCATGTCCCCACTTGTTGCTTGTGGGAGTGGGCTTCTCATGATATCCCAAGAAAAAGAATTTTCTGTGACTCACATGGGAGGATGAGATGTTGTAGAAAGCTTTCTTTCTGTGGAATCAAACCCTGAAGTTTCCAACGTCCCATTTCCCTTCATTCCCCCAAGAAAGAAGTGTAGCTATGGCTTCAATAGGGCTAGAATCAAAGCCAGTGTCCAGAGCTTCCATTCCATGTCTGCACAGTCCAGTACAACATTAGGCTAGTTGAGTGTGTGTTCCCAGCTTCAGTCCATCAGTCTGTTGTATGTGGGGTTCACAGGGCCGCATAGCTTGGAGAAAACATGGGTGAATGCAAGGAAGCAGGAACAAGAAAGCCTCACAAGCCAAGAGCCAAGAGTCACAAGAAAAGCAAACTCCTTTGGGGGATTATGTATCCTCCGATTTTTGTGGGTTTACAGTGGGCCACCCATTCTGGCCAATGATCTTTGTTCCTAGGTTTGACTGTCAGGCACCTTCCCTAGTCACCCCAACTTCACTGGGTGTATATCTATCTCCCATTTGTTGGTACCTTTCCCCCAATAATCTGTGAGGAATGGGTTGGTGGTTCCCTGAAGAATGTGAAATTGCAGCTTCCTGGTGGCCATGCTTATAATGTCTGGCCTCCCTTTCGCTCCTTTCCTATTATTAACAACTAGCTAATTATAATGGTGTCAGTTTCATTGTTGTCATCATCTTTGAGGAGATTATGATTGTATTGGAGTAGTGAGTTGGCCAGGGTCAACCAAAAACAATTGCAGGTATAATTTTCTTTTTAAAGTGCCCCTCTTCCCCACAGATATTTCCTCTTTATTGTCAGGTAAAATTATTTTCCTAGTACATGTAAATCATGAGTACCCCCTGAATTGTGTCAAATCTGATATAAACCAACATAGTTTGAATAACTATTCTCTCTAATAAAATGGTAATATGCAAATTAACCATCACTCTGCTACATAAGCCATGCCCACCAGCCAAGCCACGCCCACCAGCCAATCAGGGCGAGTATGCAAATTAACCCAAACCAAGATGGCTACAGCCACAGAGAGCAAGGTTTCCCAGGTAACAGAGGAAGCCAAGCTTTCCATAGCCATTGCAGGCCTAAGCCTCCACTCAAGCTACAAAGTTTCAATTATAGAAGGTAAACAAATTCAAACAAATGGCGGCAGAATGGAGCTTGAGAGAGCAGGCCAGGGTTGCCGGCGGCAACAGGGGAAGCAAAGCTTTCCGCACACCCTGGCCGGGCCCACCCGCTTAAGGCTACAAAGTTTCAATTGTAGAAGGTGAATTAACTGCCACAGAAATGGCTGCCGCCCCAGAGGGAGCAGCAGGCTTGGCTCCTCTCCAGGCTACAAAGTTTCAATTGTAGAAGGAAAATAAATCCCAGATACCAGGGCCTCCCCTTGGGTTGCCAGGTGGCGTGGCCGGCCTGCAAACCACCACAGGCCCCTCGCTCAGGCCGCTCCACATCCCAAGGAAACCCCACCCTGATCTGGGACACCCTTCAGGGCAAACCAGCTGGCCCCCACCCGTGCACCAGGCCTCTATCTTACCTAATAAAAGAGTAATATACAGATTGATCATCACTGCAACACACAATATAGCTGCCCCCATGTGGTCAAAGATCCTGCCCCCATGTGGACACAAGATGGTCACTACAAGATGGCCAGCAGGGGAGGGCAGTTGGGAGGCACCCATCCTGCAAGGGAGGGCAGTTGAAAGGGACCAGGCTTGCAATGGAGGGCAGTTGGAGGTGATCAACCCTGCAGGAGAGGGCAGTTAGGGGTGACCAGGTGGGCAGAGGAGGGAAGTTGGGGGCAAACAGGCTGGCAGGGGAGCTGTTAAGGATCAACCTGGCTGGCAGCAGAGTGGTTAGGGGGTGATCAGGCTGGCAGGCAGAAGTGGTTAGGGGCAATCAGGAAGGCAGGCAGGCAAGCAGTTGGGAGCCAGCAGTCCTGGATTGTGAGAGGGATGTCTGACTGCCCGTTTAGGCCCGATCCTGGTGGGATCGGGCCTAAACGGGCAGTCAGACATCCCTCCAGGAGTCCCAGATTGGAGAGGGTACAGGCTGGGCTGAGGGACAACCCCCCGCCGTGCACGAATTTCGTGCACCGGGCTTCTAGTAATCAATATCCAGATACATCCAGATTGATCAGAATTCAGGCTTTATTATTGTACAATTGAAAGAACCAAAACATAATTCCAAGCACATGTAGTTAAAGTTTGCAGAGAATGATAATACAAAATACATTCAATATTTAAAGAAAAAAATGATATTTGAAGAACAGAATATACTTAAAATTGTTTGCTTTTGAAGTACAGAATATACTTAAAATTGTTTGCTTTTAAAAAGCTCATTTCCCCCAAGCCTAAACATTGTAATTTCATAGTAAGCAATGAAGTTATTTTACACACTCTAGTTAAATAATTTAATAGAAATAGCATTTGGCAGAATAAAAAATTGCACAGAGATGTGACTCCAAAATAGTTTTATTTAAATCCAATTTTTAACCTCCAAAGATAGATTGCCCCTTATAGACTTAAATATATGATTATTGAAATATGAAGTATGTAAAAAGGGAAACAAATATATATCTATATATCTATATATCTATACCAATGATATAGATATAGATTATCCATCTTCAATTTCATAAAGGACAATAGGATGCTAAAGCAATGAAAAATCAGACATTTTTTCTTTTTCCATCTTTTCATACAATCTGCTGCTCTTGTTCTGCCTTAAGGTTAGCCATTCATATTGGAAGTGGTAATGTAATGCTGGAAGCGGAAAATGACCAAATATGCTGCCTTATCATTTCCTTGCAGATCTTTATTGGGAATTAAAAAGAAAAAGTGTATGGGGAAGGGGTCTTGAAGAAAAAAATTAATGAGAATCTGAGACTCTCATGAATATGTTCTGACGTGGTAGACAAGATACAAGTTCTACCAGGCAATGTAGCAACTCCAAGAAGAGGGAATGGGCTAACAAGGCACTAAGGCTAAAATGGAACACATTGAGCATCAGACTGAAAAGTTTTCGGATTATATAGCACCTAGAATCTCTGATTTAGAGAATTCTCATTAACAAAATACATACTAATCTTTCAAGAGAAGCTTGCTTTTCTGGCTATTGTATTTTTAATACAGACCTCGTCTATACAAGTGAGAGGGACTAGGAAAGAAAGAAGGATTTGAAGCCCGTTTTGCAGAAGCCACTTCAACAGTGTGTACATAGCTGGATCATTATTTTCTGATCCCTCATGCCCCATGGAGGGAAAAATCACAATGAAACATTGTAGCAAAATTGGCTAATTCTTGTATTCCTATGGACAATTTAACTTATTCTTAAGAACCATTAGCCTATAAATCATGCTTGGAAGATGCATTTGAGAAGGATCTATTAAGGGATGATAAACTCACATATGTACCTCTTGCTGCTCCGACAGACCTCATCACTCCATTTGCCCTGAGCTGACTGGGAGAACAGGGCACAGTTTTCCCGCTTGCCACCATTAGGCTGTGCTCGGTCCCAGTTAAGGAAGGAGATGCCCACTCCATTGACATCAACGAACTTGCCTTCCGTGACCAGGTCATTGATGCCTAGCCAAAAGTCATTGACACCCGGCAGGCTCCTTTTACCATAGTCTCGAAGGGCATTGATTTCGTCTGAGTTTCTGGGGATTACCAGGGTCCCTCCCTTGGAAATACAATCTTCATTGGCTTCATGGAAGTGCTTCGAGCCTTCTGAAGCAAGATAGCATTTCTTGTGAAATTTTGTGCCTCGGAGACAGACTGTAAAGATGTGAGATTTGACATATTAAAATGCTTGTTGAGTATATGACATTCAGAACCAGACCTGCCAAGTACCAGTATATGTTTGTGGAATGAATGATATGTGATGGTAATGCTGAATTAACATTTATTTACTGGTGATTTTGTATGTGTTGGCCATTGTATATACACTGTACAAGAAGATAAATTTTGATCTTTTCCAAGCACTTTACTCATATAATAATCACAACAGTCCCATGAAGTGGGATTTTATTACTCTCATCTGTACATATCAGGATATTAAGGCTTAGAAAAAGTTGTGATTTGCAACAATTTAGCATGTAAAAATATAACTTAGCATGAAATTACAACTATGCACACCCAGGTCTGTCCCTCTCTTAAAATATGGCCTTTAGCCTCATGCTGCTTTGATATACACATGGTTGTTAGTTATTGTAGCTCCACTATGTGTGGGACTTTTGAAACTGGAATGGTATTTCATGATTATTAAAAACAAAAACAAAGGCCTGAGTTTGTATAGAGACAGTGTTTTTCTTATGCAGATAACTCAGCCCTGCTATATATCCAGGATAAACCAAACATAAAGATAGATTAGGCGAAAAGCATGGGTAAATCAGGCTCTGACATTTACTAGCTTTGTAAAGCTTGGGAAAATTATTTAATTTCTCTGTGCCTCAGTTTCCTCATCTGTAAAATGAGGATAATAACTATGGCAGGTATCTCATAAATTGTTAGAGATTAATGTGCTAATGTAGGTGAAGCATTAATAAAACTCTCCTTTTGCATGCACATTTGACTTTCTTTTAACTTTCTAATTCTGTTTCCCTGGAAACCTGATAACGGGGATATATCACCAGTGTTGCTAGGCAACATTGCTTATGGTAAAAAATGACCTTGAATTGGAAACATGGATGGTCTGGGAGTTATAAGCACTTGATTGAAAGCTATAACTTAAGTCTTCTCTGAAGGCTGTAACTCTTATAATTGGGCAGGTCTCTTGTGGGACCCTCGAAGTTCTACTTTTGAGTTACTATGAGAGTGTTGTTCCCTGTGGGTATGAGTTTTGCAAGCCGAGGCTGTTCCTGAACCACCCAGTGTGGCTCTCATTTCTTCACCCCTGGAGCTCTGCTCCAGAAAGTAAGGAACACCAGATGCTGCCCCCTATTGGCAAGCTGTGGTTCTAACCAACGTCCTTCCATTTGCATTTGATGTACATGGCCTGAGTCCTGTGGCCCTCTGTTTAATTGAATCTCAGCAGATCTCCCAATGAGCACTTAGTAAACATCCAATGAATGCTAATTACTTAAAGTAGTTAATACTCACTTCACTTCTGTTTCATTGCCTATAAGAGAAGAGTTATGAACAGACTTTTAAAATCTATTATTGAAATGCCTAGTTTTATTTCTATACCACCCATATATAAAAGAAGGGAGTGGAAAATCAAGCTGATTTCCCAAAACAGTCATCTCCTCAGCTTTTGGATCCTTTCTCCAAGACACATCTGGCTTGTCAATGTCTCTTTTAAAAATATGTCACCTAGACCTTGACAAGCACTCCAGGTATGGTTTGAATTGCTGGGAAATCACAGGCATCAATGAGATGGGGTCTTACCTGTCTGCAGAGCCTGTATTTCCTTCAGGGCATTGACTTCTCTCCAGAGCTTTTCAACTTGAGTCTTTAGGTCTCCATCCTTTTCTGGGGATATTTTAGGGTGGGGTGGTAAGGGAGAAATAAAAAGCATATGATTAAAATAATATGAAAATAAAACAAAATAAACTAAAACTTTGAAATCCAAAACCTAAGGCAAGGGTGGTTTTGATGAAATTGCGCTCAGTGTACATGAAAAATAAAGCATGAAAATAAGTTGGCCAGGAAGATTCATAGGGTTTGGTGGAGATAATAATGCCAATCATACTAGAAGTCCCCTCTGTGCAGTAGGGCTCCCATCTATCTCTCCAGCCCCTTCCCATGCGATCCTCCCTTCACCAGGCTTCAGACTCCTTGACTCTCAGATGCATCCGACAGCAAGCTATCTCATCTTGGGATCCTTTCCTTTGGGTTCCTTATGCCTGGAACACTCTTACCCATCTCTTTATTGAGTGTAAACATTTCTTCTTCTGAGAAAACTTTTCTGATTATCCTCTCTACGTTAGCATCCCTCTGGCCAATCTTTTTCTTTGAACCTTTATTTTTCTTCAAAGCACTTTCTCCAATCTATAATTATTTTACTTAATTTTATCTGCCTTATTATCCAGAGTATTCCTTGGCACATAATAGGCACACATAATGTTTGTTGAATGAATCAACAAGATTTCAGGACTGATGGAGACTGTCTTGGAGATTGACAGCTTGTGAGCTCTTCAAAGGCAGGAATTGTAATAAATCATACTAAAAAGCATTAAAAGCCACCATACCCTATGTGCTAAGAGCTTCATTATTTCAATATTCCTGTGAGATAGACACCATCACGATCCCCAAGAAATAGAGGCATAGACAGTTGAATTGACCTGCATAAGGTTACCCAGCTGGTAAGGTACAGAGTTGGGATTTGATACTCACTGACTCCATTTCTTCCCATCCCTCCCATCTACTTCTGCACAGTGATTGCCTTCATCTGCTTGGTCCCTAACATGTGGTCTCGGTCAGAGAAGATGCTCAAAGCTTGGCAGGGACTGTCCTTAGATGCCTCCTTGTGGAGATGCCATATAGAGAATCTATGCTCTGTCCTGGGTTTTTCAAGTCAGTCCCAAATCCAAACACACTGATCTCTATTCCCTTGTGCTTTGCAAGCCAGGTATCTCCACACTTGGGTTAGGAAAATGCCTTCTGCGGTACTCAGAGGTGGCTCCCAGCTCCGTTTCACTTCATACTGCTCATCAGTTCTCAAAACATCCACTAGCTCAGCTCAGAAATAAATAGCCTAAGCATTTCCTCAATGGGCCCATTCAATCCAGAATAAATATGTTCAGGGAACAAAACCCTTGGCTGTTGGGGCCAGGCTTGTAAAGACCTGAAGACTTGCTTCCAAGTTACAAATTGTCAACTCTGTACATGTTATCCCCCATCCCTCTCACCTTCCTGCTCCATTCTATTTAAATAACTGGCCTCTACAGAGAAGCTGTAAACATTGTAGTTAACATAAAGACGTAAGGATTAATATTAGGCCCCAGGGAAATCATTATGGAAGTCATTATCCAGATGGCCTGGCTTCTGCTTCTTTTGTGACAAATGTGAATGTTTTGTCTACAATGAAGACGGGGATCAACTATTTCACTGTAAAAGTTACATTTTATTCATTACTGTAGCACATCATTTTTTGAGATCTATATAGTAAGTACCAAAAAATCTTTTGTTTGGAAATAAATCACTCAATTGCAATTTTGAGTTTTTTAAAAAAAGACTCCTCTTCACTTTATTATTAGTGTTCTTCAAAATAGGTACAATGTGGAAATGATGCAAACATAATTCCCAGAAGAAATGACCACTAAACATATGAAAAATAGCTCAGCTTCATGAACAGTCTAATACATGCAACTTTTAAAAGGCTTTGTTCTTTTGGTTAGGTTGGCAGGGCTTAAACTGAGGGTGTGATGTTGGCCTGTCAAGGTATGCAGAGAAGGGACAAGCTCATACACTGAAGACAGCATCATAGATTGAGGCTGTCATTTTGGGAGCCAGTTAGAAAGTGTGATTAGCCCGAAATTTTGCTTCTAGGAATGTATCCTAACATCCTATCATAGGGATCAATATGCTTATAGATAGTCTCTGACAGGATGTTTTAATTTATGGTTTTTGATTTTACAATGATGTGAAAACCATATGCTTTCAGTAGGAACTGTACTGCAAATTTTAAATTTTGATCTTTTCCTGTGCAAGCCTTATGTGCTACCATTCTCTCTCGTGATGCTGGGCAGAGGCAGATATTTTAGAGTATATACTGTGTTGCTAGCAAGGTGTTTTTTTGTTTTTTTTTCTAACCAGGCCCGACCCTGCTTAGCTTCCGAGATCAGGCGAGATCGGGCGCGTTCAGGGTGGTATGGCCGTAGATTAATGTGTTATGAACACATTTAAGGTCGTTTAAACTAAGTTACAATATTTGGTAGACTAGGTGTAGTAAATGCATTTTCAACTTTTACTGTATTTTCTTCTTTTATAAAAAAATATATTTTTATTGATTTCAGAGAGGAAGGGAGAGGGAGAGATAGAAATGTCAACAGTGAGAGAGAATCACTGATCTGCTGCCTCCTGTACACCCCTTCTGGGGATTGAGCCCACAACCTAGTCATGTGCCCTGACCAGGAATCACACGGTGACCACCTAGTTCATAGGTTGATGCTCAACCACTGAGCAACACTGGCCAGGTGATATTTTTAATTGATGGTGGGTTTATCAGAATGTTACCCCATCACAAGTCAGCAAGTATCTGTAGGTGTGTACAAAGCAGTTTACTGAAGCACTGAATCAGAGATGGATTGAAAACCACACAAAAGTTCACCAAGAGAACAGATTAAATAAATCATGATCCATCTATATAGTGTGATATTATGTGGCTGTTAAAATGACTGAGGTAAGCTATCTATCTGAGTGTTAATAGATGAAATTAATAAGTTTGTCTGCCAGACATTTTGCATAGCCAATTCTTATTTTGTTAAAAACATCAATTTTTAATTGTGCACTCAAAAAACTGGGGATATTACCTCGCAACAGTTAGTAGTGGGTAATTCTGTGGAGAGGATTGGGAGAGAGAAATAGCTTTCACTTTGATTTCATAAAGTGTTATTTACAGGTACTTAAAATAGTTTAAGGGTGTGAGAGGTTGGGGAGAGAACTATTCTGCAAGCCTAGACTTACTACTTCCCCTACTGTAGCATCTGCTTAGTGGGACCTGATGGCAAAATTAGCAAGAACTGCTTTCAGATGATGATATTTAAGATGTGTACCCAGTCAGTAAAAACAAGAAACAAAACTGTGTGTTCGTGTGTATGTGTGTGTATGTGGGGGTTGAGGAAGGAGCTCTCTATGACCTGAACTGCAATTACTCCAGAAACCCCTCCCCCCCCACACACACACTCACACACTCATACCCCTCGCCCCATCCCTATTGGGTGGTGACCACTTTGCACTCCCTCCCACTGGTGAGGAAATGCTGGCAACAAAAATGTGCCACATCACCCAGTACCTTCTCTCGCCTCCATCCCCTGCCCTCATCTTCAGCAATATACTGAATAAACTGTACCTACACATGGGAAATATTTCAGTCTTTCATTAAATAAGGCACCAGGGCAATATAGTATTTTATGAGGAAAAAAGATTCCACTTAAAAAACCTTGCATCAGACTTAAATTGTATAAATAAATTCCCCTAGAAAAGCGTACTTTATAATCATCAAAACACAACACAAGTCCCCTTTCTGCCCACCAGTCATCTGTGCTGTGTCACATCAAAACCAGCCTTGTTAGTATATGTGTGTTTGTGTGTTTTGTTAATAACGAAGTGCAACTGATAAGGAAATAGTATCATAATATTTACCTTAAAATATCCTGATATGAAAATGACTCAGAGGATAAGATAAAACATTACCCGTGTTTTCCCTTTTGCTTTGGTTTCAGTATGTTGTAAATAAATTGTCATCATTTTTGTTCTTTGCAGCATTTACTTTTAATCTCACAACCTAATTCAAGCCACCCAAAATTTGAGATTGCTCTTAGATTTAGTTTTGCATTAAAATGTGTTCAAACACTATATGACTTTGCTAGTTAAAATATGTTTAAGTCAAAGAGAGGTTCAATTTCTCGATGACAGGAAAAAGCTTAAATATGTAGTATATACTGTCTTTATATAGCAAGATACGAAAATATATCTACATGGTAACCAGTGACAAAACAGAAGTCACAATTACCAATAGCTCTGTCTTCTACTACACATTTAATAGATCTTAATTATTTCACAGTTACCTTTGAATAATGTCACACAATCTCTACGAGTCAAACAGTGTACTCTATAATCAATATGTTCTGTTTGATTCCTCATTCATAATACCAGATGTCCGCATATCCCGGTGACTCCCTCTAAAGAACATTCTTTGTATCTAACCCACTTGGCAAAGGATATACAATATAAAATTTCTTTTTATATTATAAGAATTTTTTATCACTGTAAAAAAACAAAATACCCTTATTACATGACTCTTTTAATTATCAAACTCTACAGAGAATTAAAAGGTCATTCAGTCCCATGAAATGTCATTCCCATGTGCTGGCATGGCACTGTCACCAGGGACAGTCTCCTGGAGGGGTTTGGAAATGAACATTGTCCAGCCCCTCCCCACCCTGAGCAAGCCCAGTATTTTACCTTTCA
Source organism: Cnephaeus nilssonii (assembly GCF_951640355.1). Classification (NCBI taxonomy): domain Eukaryota; kingdom Metazoa; phylum Chordata; class Mammalia; order Chiroptera; family Vespertilionidae; genus Cnephaeus; species Cnephaeus nilssonii. The sequence continues at coordinate 23,437,848 of NC_137091.1, read as the reverse complement.
CGCGGCGTTTGCTGTGCTTCCTGGCTTTGAATTTGGACGGGTGGCTGGTGGTCTGGTCCAGGAGTAAGGTGATAACCAGGACGTAAATTACAAGTCCGCTCTTTGCCATGGCTCCCGGGCAGGTCTGGTGGCCACTTTGCCAGCTCCTCTGAAGTAGCTAAGGGACAAGCAGACTGCACAGCTACATCTTGCTCTGGAGTGCCAGGGGCCAGCTTTATAAAAGTGAGCTGGGAAGGCTGGCTGCCGTCCTGCTGACGAAATGCTTGAGAGCCTCGGCTGGCCACGGCATGAGGTGGCCCCTTGTTCTTCCTCCTTCCTCATGGCAGACGTTTTCTGTGTTACTATTGGTGCTACACTTCCTAGTTGACTTGCCTTTTCAGAGTGTATTAGAGTTAACGGAGGGATGAAGGGTTTTGCCTGTTTTCCCTTTTTAAAAAAATTTAAATTCCAGGAAGTTTGGGAGTCTCTGGGGAAACCCCAACATTTAAGTCTTTCATTTGGAGCTCTGGAGTGCACTTAAAGAATGTTCTGGGAAAGTGTTTCATTCCGTTTTCAGGGCAAAAAATTACACACACCCCCAAACCTACCCCACAGTGTGTGTGTGTGTGTGTGTGTGTGTGTGTGTGTGTGTGTGTGGAGAGAGAGAGAGAGAGAGAGAGACCATAAAACCACCTGTGTGTCTATGCCCACTTGCGCATGTGCACAGCCCACATGCAGCTTGGGAATGGTTTGATTACAGGAAATAATGAAGATGGTTGAAGTGGAGAGTTCATGATAAGATATAAGGCCTCCCTTTATAAGGATTCTATGAATTTGTCAAGAATTACATCCTTGCCCTGGTTGGGAAGCTCAGTTGATAATAGGATCATCCAGATATGCCAAGGTGGTGTGTTCAATGAGGATTGAATGCATAAATAAATGCATAAATAAGTGGAACAACAAAATTTTTTTAAAATATAGATTTTTTAAATTGATTTCAGAAAGGAAGGGAGAAAGAGATAGAAACATCAATGATGAGAGAGAATCATTGATCGGCTGCCTCCTGCACACCCCCTACAATCCCTTTCTGGGGATTGAGTCCCCAACTCAACTCAGACATATGCCCCTGACCGGAATTGAACCTGGGACCCTTCAGTCCGCAGGCTGATGCTCTATCCACTGAGCTAAATGGGCTAGGGCTGGAACAGCAAGTTGATGTATCTCTCTCTCCCTTCTTCACTCTCTCTCTAAAATAAAAAAATAAAAATTACGACTTACATTCTTAGAGTGAAAAGAAAATTAAGATAGTGAATTATTTCCACAAGAATTAATGTAAAATATCAACTATAATTATCGGGGATCCCCAAACACCGAATACTTTTTTTCTTGAAACTATCCCAACCACTTAAATAATACTTTCGAGTGAAATATATAAATAACAGAGAAATATAATGAAAAACTTTAACAATGGGCTATAAAGACAAGTAAGTATTGGGAGCCAGATAGACTTTTTAAAAAAATATATTTTATTGATTTTTACAGAGAGGAAGGGAGAGGGACAGAGAGTTAGAAACATCGATGAGAGAGAAACATCGATCAGCTGCCTCCTGCACCCCCCACCCCCTCACTGGGGATGTGCCCGCCACCAAGGTACATGCCTCTGACCGGAATCGAACCTGGGACCCTTCAGTCTGCAGGCGGACACTCCATCCAGTGAGCCAAACCAGTTAGGGCCCAGATAGACTTTTCTATCAAAAGCAAGGGACTGCCATACAGACGTGACCAAGCTGGAGTGAGTTAAAACTCGGGGAAATACCTCTGTGGACTGACCCTACCACGCTGTTATCTGGAAAGACAGCAGAGCTTGCAGAATCAAGGGGTGATTGATTGATTCCTTCTGAATCTTAGTAAGGAAAACCACAGTCTAATGCACCTTCATTTTCTCCCTGTTAAAGTCACGTTGTAATCTACCCACATATTTACACCAGAGGAAGGCCACTGATGTGGGAAAGTCAGACATAATATAGCAATGTAACCGTGAAATAAAAAAGTAAAGATTTTACTTATAATGCAAAGTCCTTGTATTGATATGGGCAGTCTATGAGTAGGCATTTGAAAGCATTTGAAAATAAGCTGAGCTGGGTTTACATTCTACTCTCACCCATTTATCAGCTGTGTAATTTTGGGCAATCACTGAACCTCTGAGTCTTCTCTTATCTCAGTGATGGGGCTAGGAATGCTTACTTTACAGGGCTGTGGGAAAGATTAAATGAGATAATGAATATAAGCACTTAGCACAATGTCCAGTACTTATCTATACTAATAAAAGGGTAATATGCTAATTAGACCGGGAGAACTTCCGGATGTCCTTCTGGACAAAGCCATGGTGGCAGGGCTAAGGCAGAGGCAGTTAAGGGCGATCAGGCTGGTGGGGGGGGGGCAGTTGGGGGCAAGCAGGCTGGCGGGGGGGGGGGCAGTTGGGGGCAATTGGGCCAGCAGGAGGGGGCAGTTAGGGGTGATCGGGCTGGAAGGGGGGCAGTTGGGCAATCAGGCTGGCAGGCAGAGTGGTTAGGGGCAATCAGGCAGGCAGGCAGGTGAGCGGTTAGGAGCCAGCGGTCCGGGATTGCAAGAGGGATGTCTGACTGCCGGTTTAGGCCTGATCCCACAGGGGTCCCAAATTGGAGAGGGTGCAGGCCGGGCTGAGTGGTGGAAGGAGAGAATTTTGTGCACCAGGCCACTAGTAATAATAATGATAGCTATAATATCCTTACCATGAATTATAATAGTATGTACCATTTCTGGAATGCCATCTCTTTTTAGTCTTCACAGCAAGCCTATGGAATAAGTAATCTCTCCATATGACAGCTGATTGAAACTGACTGAACCTCAGAAAAGTTAAGAGGATTTGGTCAGTGTCACTCAGATCCCAAGGGTAGGAGTAGAAATTAAAATCTAGTTTTGATTGGCCCCAGAAGACGGCTCGCTCTTTTGCCCTGGGCTGTGAAAAATATACTTTGATTTGAATAGGAAAAAGGATCAATGTTTTACAGTTGATCATACGATTGATCAAAAATGCTTTTTGCCAGCTTCTCAAATCCTTTGCTCTGAGATTTCAAAGTTGCAGAATACTGGTAGAGAACTAATTATTTTTCTTGGACCTTTGATACGTGCTGTGTTCAAACTGAACTTATAAGAACAAGGTGTCTTGTTTTCTTCAAAATAAATCTATATTGTTTTTTAGTATTTCTTTTCATCTATATTGTTTTTAAACTCCTTTTCCTTTCCAGGAAAGCCTCTGACACTTTTTTTGATTTGTTTTCTTTTAGCCAGATCTTAGAGCCCATGCTTTCTTATTAAAAATTAACACACTTTATTTTTTAGAGCAGTTTAGATTTATAGAAAAGTTCACCAGAAAGTAGAGAGGGCTCCCTGATATCTCCTCTCCCTGCCCCCCACCCCCAATTTATCCTATTGTTAACATGTTGCATTTGTGTGGTATATTTCTTATAACTGATGAATAAATATTGTTATATTATTATGATTAACTAAAGTCTATAGTTTAAATTAGGCTTCACTCTTTGTGCTGTACAGCTCTATGGGTTTTAGAAAATAAATGTATAATGTCATGTATCCACCGTTACAATAGCATACAGAATAGTTTTGCTGAAGCCCACTCTTAAAAAATGTTTTTCAATTACAGTTTATATTCAATATTATTTTGTGTCAGTTTCAGGTGTACAGCATAGTGGTTGGACAATCATATACTTTACAAAGTGTTCCCCTGATATTTCAAGTACCACCTGGCCCCATATGTAGTTATTACAACACTGTTGACTATACTAGTATTCCCTAGGCTGTACTTTACAACCCCATGGCTATTTTGTAACTACCAATCTGTACTGATTAATCCATTCATCTTTTTCATCTAGGCCCAAACTCTTGATGACTTTCTCTGGTTGTAGAGACCTTTGCCAACTTTGAGTCATATTTAATTCTCTCCTTCCACCACTACTGTGTCTTTCCACGAGCTTTATCTCTGTTACTATGTCCCACCTCTTTCCAAACTTTTACTCATTGTGTGTGTCTAAGTTAATACCATTTTGTATATGATTAAGTCCCTCTTGTCCTCCAGGTCTGAATTCAAAGGCCACCTTCTCAGACGTACCTTCTCTATCAGCATAATCTAGGAAGGTCCTATTTTGTCTTCTTCGTTGAAGTATACTGATTCATTTGTAGCCCTCATCGTAATTTGGGACTCATTTAAAAATGTATGTACTTAGTTCATTTCCTTCTCTCTGGCTGGGCTGTAAGTTCTGGAGGGCAGGGGCTGTGTCAGGTTAGCTCAATTCTGCATATAGCACAGCACTGAGAACATAGTATTTGCTCAATAAATATTTACTAATATGTGGCAGGACAGTTTTGCTTTTGCTTTCCTTTCTCCCCACCTCTGAGGCTCCAGCAATAAGGTACTTGACCAAGGAAATAGCAACTCAACTCATGGAAGAGTAAAGAGACCAAGACTCATTTGGCATAGTAACATTTGGAGTCATGCTAAAAAACCATCACTCTTAGCATTGGGGAAGTTCTGATGGTTTTTTAGGTGCTTGGCCCTGAACCCAGACAGGGATGGGAACTTTCCTTTAACTTCTCTTCCTCCTGTGGAGATCCCAAGTCCAGTTCTGCCTCCTTCAGGGAAAAAACCAATGGAAGCCAAATGGCTGCGGGATTGGCTAGAAGAAGAGGAGAAGGGGTGGGGATCAGGGGTAGAGTTGGATCTGAGAACATTTTCAAGGTAAGGAATTTTTGTCCTTGCCCCAAATGCCAGTTGACATCAGACAGGGCCTCCCCATCAGAAATGGCCCTTTGATTGAGCCCCCACCCCCAAAACTTCAACCTGAAAAGCAAGAATTGGAGTGATCTTTAAAAAAATCACATCAAGAGCTATACACACATCAATGATAATGGGGATGGGTGGCCCTTTCCCCACCTTGTCCTTAGGGAAGGCAGACCTCACCGGGTTTTTTGGAGGCGGAACAATCCCTTCTTTGTGCAGCAGGATGATGTCACCAGCTCCTCTGCTGGGCTGGACCTGGGCTTCTGAAAGGGCTATTTAAGAAGAAGCACACATTTATAGGCAGGGAATAGGAACTATAAAAATATTGCCTTTAGTCAAAAAGTGTTTTGGTAAGGATATAAAAACTGTCACCAGGGTTTTACTTTCTTTAATGAATTGCTGTTTACAACACATCCCCTGACCATCCTGTGTAATTGGTCTATTTATTCTACCGGTTGCTATTTTAACGTTGCTCTAAGCAGTTCTCCAGTGTCAACTTCTAACAAACAAGTCTCTCTGGCTTCATTGCTGTCTGTCTGTTAATATTCAAGGCTGACTATGTTTAGAGATTGTTCCAAGGTTCACGAGCAGCATTTAGTGGAAGTGATAGGACTGAACTTGAATACAGCACAAACCACCTGAAAAGCTTGGAGGCAAGATTGATTATGGTATATGTGCAAGTCGCCCACTTTCTACTTAGGGCTATTGCTTGTAGCTGTGACTGGCAGACGTGTCAGGGCATTTGAAGAGAAGGCTGGGACAGGTCTTAGGGAAGCGGGTTCCGAGACTCTGCTAAATGGGGCAGCATTGAATATAGGTAATGAGCAGTGACTAGGATAATTTGGAGTTAAAATTCAGATCTGTTGTTTGTTAGTTTTGTGACAATGGTCAGGTTTTGTCATCTCTCTGTACCTGGGTGTCTGTCTTGTGGAATGGTTGGGAAAATTGGAGCATGTCTGTAAAACATTCAAGTTACATCCTGTCACAGTAGATAATCAAAGGGAACTAGGGCTTCCCTCACATCCATACCCATATAAGGTCCTCAGAACCACCCCTGCTCTGACCCAAAACCTGCAGATTTGGTCTCATTTGCACCCACACTGAACATACTTCTATCATAGAACTACTAAACACCATATACTTATTTTATATTTGTCTCCGCACATTTGTTACAGTGGACATGGATCTTGTCTTACTCGCTTCTGATTTGCGGGGCCAGTGCTGTCTGACAGTGGCTAGTGGCTACCATATTGGATAGCATAGTCTTCATGCCTAACAAAATGACTAATGCTTAATGAAAATTTAATAAATACGTTTTACATAAAATGGTTCACTAATGTGGATTTGAAGTAAAGAGAGTGGCGATTTAGATTCAATTAATCTCCTTCCAACTACTGTGCTAGGATTTTCCATCTAAGTCCAGTAAGGAGTGCATTGTTATCCCTGTTTGATGGTAGATGAGACAGCCTTGGAGAGTGAAGTGACTTAGGCTTCTTTACTTCTAAGTTTTGGTCAGACTTGGGTCTCCCACATCGGAGCTCAGCTGTGGCGTGAGGCCCACCTGGTGGTAAAGGGGATTTGGAGCTTCATGGGTTCACCTAGGAGGTCAGTGTGGATATTTCTGGTAAAATAGGGGTGGTAGGATCAGAACAATGGAATCCCAAGTTTGAGAGAGACAAACCTCTGCTTTGAACACTTCCTGCCAGGGTTCTTTTCCCAGCCTTACAAAGGGTTCACCATTCTGGAGAAAGGGGCTGCATGTAGATTCAAGAAGGAGTCCAAGGACAAAAGATAATTTTGAAAGGCATTGGGGGTCAGAGGATCTTCAGCTGAAGGAGCTAAAGACTCTCCTCCTTCACTCAGGACCCTGCTTTTATTAATACAATTTATCCTCAGGCAAGGTGGAGATATACACTTCAAAGGGTAAGGTATCAAAGGATATTGTCAGATTGGGGAATAGCCTACAGCTATTCAGGTGTTTGGCCAACAGGAGGCAATAAAATGCCCTGAGCAGACAATCCTGTTCAGGTCTGGGGGAAGTGCCATTTAGCCATTTCCAACAGGTAAATTACATATGTGGCTCACCCTTGTTGAACCGCCCAAGTCCCATTAACCTTTTGATGGAACTCTTGTAATTATTACATGCTGGAATTGGTTTCTCGGCACTTCCCATGATGAAGAATCCTCTCCCCAGGAAGGCAGCCAGTTTAATTGCAAGAAAGTTGGGCTATCCCAGAAGACATCCCTCCTTCTCCTCCACATCTTCTCCCCTCTTATTGTGACCAGGCTTCTTTCTTGGTAGCCTGTAAGGAGAGATTTCCTTCTTCTTTCTTGGCAGCCTGTAAGGAGAGATTTCTGCTCCAGTTTAATTCATGAATGCCCCCTGACATTGCTGTGTCTAACTTGCCTGTTTACACTATTTCCATTGTCACTCTAATTTCATTGGGCTCTTCCTGATGGTAGTTATAGTGGCCTCTGCCTGAGTCCCCTTGCTTTTGCTTTAGGCCTTTGGTAGTTACTTCTCTGAGCTGGTTTCTAGTGTGCGGTCTCATCTTGAATTAGCTTCCTCCTTTTTTCTAGGTTCAAGTGTTCTTCTGGCTCCATCCAACCCTGCCTTCTTGTAGAGCCACTCAGACAGTGGCTGCAGCGACTGCATCCTTGGCTGCAAACAGTCAGACACCTCACTTTAGTCCTTACATCCCAAGCAACTTGCAGTAGTGGGAATTGCACAAAGGATATTCTGCAGACCTGGGGTTGAATTGGGGCTCTCATTTGCCAGCTATGTGATTTGAGTGAGCCAGTTAACCTCTAATATTCCTATAAGTTGGGCATCATATGAGTATTTGCCAATATTATTGGGAAGATTAAAAATATGCCCTAAAAACAAGCAGTATAGTTAGTGGCTGATAGAGAACAGATATTTCATATGTGGACTTACTATTAATAAAATGAACCATCATTATCACCATCATTGTTATAATAAGGCCCTAACTCTTAATGATTTCACCATGAAATTGTTCCGCTCCAGCCACCCCACCTGGCTTTTCTGATCCCCCTGTGCCCCGTCCTCCAAGTACTCACTGCACTAAACAGTACATTTTTTAAGGAAGGCAAATAGTCCGTTGGTCTGTTTTCTCTAGGTGTACCAGCTTTCCCAATTTATTGTGAGTTTTGCCTAGCCCCTGCTGCCAAGATAGTCCAAGAAGACAAGTAAGTCAGTATTCACCTCCCTGCTACCGAGAGCAAGGGCAGCCCACAGTGGAAAACCTTCATAATTCCTCTCTGTGAGCCTCCGAAGGTTGGACTTGGTAGAAAGAGTTTTCGGCCTTGAGGTGACGACAGTGAGCTCCTTGTTCTTCCTTGGCGTTCAGAGGCTTGCAGACTGCCTGTGCTTGGAGCATGAGGACTGCAGCCTGCAGAGCAAACCATTGAGGAGGTCTGCCTTTCTGGGTACTAAACAAATTTTCCAACTATAAATCCATGGCCTTTTTACTGGTGAAAATTAGTGACAGAATCCATGGCCTTTTTACTGGTGAAAATTAGTGACAGAACTAAAGTCATCTTGTGTTCCCCTTGAGCTGGCTCAAATAAACGGTCAAGCTATTCCTTTGGTTTAGATACATCAGAAGGGATTGCCTTTTGGTCACTTTTCCAGGAAGTGCTTCTTGCAGCTGAAAGCCTGAATGGGGAAACTGAAATTGACCCTACTGGGTAAACCAACAATATTGTGTCCATGATATCTGTTCCTCATAGAGAATAGGAAAAGGAGCCAAATAGTTAGATAAATTGTATGTACAAGGCACTACGTACTTACATTTCTTTTGAATCTGAGCTTAATAAAGAGAGGAAGAGAATCAGAAGGTGGGGAGGATGGAAAGATTGAAGCAAGTTTGGTATTTGGACAAGTTGGTCTTAAGGTGTTCATGAGACCCTCAGCTGGATGTGTCTAGTTGATGATGGGAAATAATATTGGACACTTGAATGAGGTAAAAAGAGTTGAATGAGTGAATCAATAATTTATTAGTAGAGAATTAATGATATAGTAACAGTGGGAAACCAATGATGGGTATGAAGCCAGGATATTTTATATGGAGAAAAGGGGAAGATCAGAGACAAATCCATGGGGGTCCCAGATATTTAAGGAGTGGGTGGAGACAGGACATGGATTAAGTGGTTGGAAAAGCTAGTGAGAAATTGCATTTACTTTCAGTGATTCAACAAGCGATTTTTTGAACCTAAGATGAAGGTTCGTAGGGATAACGGAGGACAGAACTGGCAAATATGTCAAAGAAGTAAAATAGGAAAAAGACTAAAATTTATCTTAGGAGTTAGAAAATGACTTCAAGCAATTTCTGTAATGCATTAGGCATGAAAGTGAGGAAAATAGGAAGTAGAGATTATAAAGTTAAATTTTGATAGACCTTTTTTAGAGAGGTTTCAGGCTCAGAGCAGAATTGAGAGGAAGGTATAGAGATTCCCTGTGCCCACTGCAACTACACATAGGTCTCTGCTTGCATTTTGGGGGTGGATGGGTAAGGTGTGTTTGTGTGCAAGGGGCCAGGGCAGTCTTCCCTCCGCAGTCTTTTGATCTAGTCCTTGCTGCTGCCCCTTCCCTAGAGAACCAGGTCCAGACCCACACTCTTGCATGTACCTCACTCTTAATGCAGGGCTATGCTGGCCACAGGGCCACACACATCCTCACCCACAGGCTGGTGGGCAGAAGGTGGCTCCCACCACAGGCTCTGTGCTAAAATGGCTGGGTGGGGTGGTGGTTACAGCTGAAGATTCTGGAACCAGACTACCTTGGTTTGAATCCTGGCTTTATGACTTTTCAGCCGTGTGCTGTTGCTGTGGCGTCTCTTATCTCCTAGGGAGAGAAGGTATAACAACAGTACCTACTTCCTAGGTGGAGATTAAGTTAGTGAGTACACATGATAGCTTGCAACAGTGCCTGTCCAATAGCAAATGTAACAATGCTTATGAAATAGATGGGGATGTTGAGTGGTTCTAACCCAGGGGTGGGGCTCATTCCAGTTAGAGAGTTGTCCCAAAGCCTCTGCTGGGAGCCTGGAAGCCCAATACTTCCCTAATATGATAGGCAATAGGGGCTGGTTGATGGTTCAGAGGAACCCTGCTCTCTCTATCATGTAGAAACCTTGGGTAGGTCTATAGTAGCTTTGTAACAAAGTTATTACACATTGTTTTATTTATTTATTTATCCATCCTCTCCTGAGGATATTTTTTTTCATTGATTTTTAGAGGGAGTGGAAGGGATGGGGAGAGACAGGGAGAGAAACATCAATGTGAGAGAGACACATCAATTGGTTGCCTCCCACATGTGCCCCAACTGGGGCCGGGTCGAGCCTGCATCTGAGGTACATGCCCTTGACTGGAATTGAACCCAGGACCCTTCAGTCTGTAGTTCGACTCTATATACTGAGCCAAACTGGGTAGGGCTATTCATTGTTTTAATGAATACATAATATTCCATGTACCTTACTTTACTTAAGTTTCTCCAATTCTTCCCTTATAAATAATGATGAGGTAAACACCTTTGTGTGTTAATCTTTTCTTATGTATTCTAGGCTATTTTCTTAGGACACACGGTTCTATAAGTGGACTTACTGAAAGGCATTGTAGTCTAATGCTTAACAACAGAGACTTGAGCTTGGATTTCTTGGGATCAAATGTAGGCTCTGCCACCAGATCTTTGATCATGGATTACTCTTCCCACATCTTGGTTTCCAAAATAAGAGACAGTAATAGTACTTAAAATATAAGGTTAGCCCTAGCCGGTTTTTGCTCAGTGGATAGAGTGTTGGTCTGTGGACTGAAGGGTCCCAGGTTTGATTCTGGTCAAGGGCACATGCCCAATTGTGGGCTCGATCCCTAGTAAGAGGCAGCTGATAAATGATTGTGTCTCATCATTGATGTTTCTATCTCTCTCTCCCTCTCCCTTCCTCTCTAAAATCAATAAAAATATATATTTAAAAAAATATAAGGTTATTGTGGGGCTTAAATAAGTTAATACTTGTAAAGCATTTAAAGTAATGCTTGGCCCATAGTAAGCATTAATAAGTAAAATTAATAGTACTGGGCTAAGGGGGATGAATATTTAAGGCTCTTGATACATATTGCTGATTATATTTGATGGGGAGGAGAAGAAGGTCTTAACTTGTCTCCTTCCCAGGCGGAGGCATAGTGATTAGATTGGGTCACTTTTATAGGACACAGGTTGGGCTGTGTGGACCAGCAGGCAGGGTCACTGATTCTTAAAACGGTTCCACGTGGAAATGGCTAGTTCTTTCTCTTTGCCTCTGTCCATAAACATTTCTGCCCATCTCTTTGTTCCTCTATACTATGCAATCGGATGGAAGGTGTGAAGGCCCTGAGGTGTGGGTTTCATCTCAGAAGCTCCTAACTTTGGGGCAGTTCTCTGTGTTCCAGCCCCGTATACTGCAGAATGCTCCTAGTGGAGTTTGGGAAACAAGCTCTGTACTAACCAGGTAGGTCCGTGTGTCCACTCTTCATTGTCCCTTGTGCATGGAGAAGGAGGGCTGGGTGGGCCAAGGCAGGATTCAGCTATTTCTGTGCTCCCTGACCATAATATCATCTCATAACAACCCAAAATGCCATCATCATACATAACTCCATTGAAAAGGGATGTACCCATTTTCCCACCAGGAAAAAATGTGTAAAAGGCAGCTTTCCGTTTTAGATCTTTTCTTAGTGCTGAGGAGAGGTCCTTTGGGTTGAGAAGGGAGATGGTGGGATTAATGGAGAGTTGTGCTGGTGCCTAGGAAACACTGCTCTTTTTCTCAGAGGCGAAAGCCTTTAGGGCTTTGGAATACGAACCAGCTTTTCTTTCCCTTCAGGAAACCACTCGCACATCCATTTTGAATGTCTGGTAAACAGTGAAGGAGTCAGTGTTTTATGAATGTCTAGTTTTTCATCTCAGGAACCTTTTTCAGCTTCTCCTTTCCTCTGATGAGCCAGGGCCATCCAGTTTGCATTGGATACTTTTTTTTTTTTTTTTTTTCTGAAGGGTTCCTTCCAGTGGAAAGCAGACAGGAAATATTCTCAGAGCTTGGCTGCTTGGGTGTGGAGACAGCAAGTCCAGGAGACAGCCTGATGTCTCTGAAAGACCCACTTTCACCACGCCCGCTTCCTTCTGTAGTTTATTTCTGTCTAAGGAGACTAGGCCATCCTCCAAAATATATACCAGATAGCTGGGATTGTTGTTGAAAACCCGGTACTTGCCTTAAGTATCCCTTATTGGAAATAAAGGAGCAGATGGTCCTGGCTTGGGTCTATTAATAGTAGTTTGGAAGGGATAAGCAAAATAATTGTTTCTAACAACCAAAAAATTGAAAGAGGATTATTACAAGGAGAGTAATCTAGTGCTCATTAACCTTCTATGCCATCATTAAAATTCTGTTGTAAAAGAATATCGGTCGACATGGAAAAGGCCCATAGTATATTTCTAAAGAGGGAAAAGAAGTTATAAAATAGAACTTATGGGTTGGGGAGTAACAGGTGTGTATGTGGGTATCTGCATAGATTAGGGATAGATCAAAATAGAAATGGTTACATTGGGGATGCTGAGATTTTTTTCTTTTTAGTTTCCTAAGTCTTCTGCATAAAACATACATGAATAACTTAAATGTAAACATTTTACTGACTGAAGTGTATAACACACATACGGAAACATGCTCAAATGGTAAGTATGGCTGTGCTACTGGTACCAAGAAAAAAATAAGAACATCCCCAGCACCCAGAAGCTTTTTTGTGCCCTGTCCTAGTCAGTGTCCCTAGTAAGCCACTGCAGTGACTTTGGAAGATGTCAACTCAGCCTGGCCCGACTATGATTCCAACAACTCCCCTCCCTTATGTTTTGAATTATGCTGAGGCACCAGCTTTCCCTGCAAGACTCCCACGTCATCACAGTAGGAGTCAGGGAGAGGCTGATAAGGGTTCCAGCTCATGCTCACGGGTTCTAGCTCATCTCCCTTTTCTTCCACTTTACTTCCATGTTCCCTTTTCCACAGCCAGCTCTGTGGAACTCAAGCTCCAGCCTCAGACACGAAGACTACAGCCTTACAGGGACAGTTTCACCAGCTTCCGCAATCACATCAGCCCAAATCCCTTAGTAAACTCTTTAGTATGTGTGTGCATATGCACACATGTATATCTTCTAATGGTTTTGCTTGTCTGATTGAGCCCTATCTGATATTAGCTTTAGAAGGTGGGTGACAGTGGCCAGTCTTCAAGATGATTTCCCAGCATCACTTGTTGGGGTTCACCACTTGTGGAGTCCCCTCCCCGTGCCACTGATAGGATATGGTGGAAGTGGTAGTATGTGACTTCCCAGATCAGATCATAAATGACATTGCAACTTTCATTTCTCTCCCTTGGACTCCTTGTTCTGGGAGAAGCCAGCTACCATATCATGAAGACATTCAGCCGGCCCTATGAAGAGGTCCACCCTGATCCAGATCCACCCAGTTCAACCACTCTCAAATTCCTGACTCACAAAATCTATGTAAAATAATACACTTACAGCGTTATTGTGATTTGCTAAGTTTTGGGGTAATTTGCTATACAGCAGTAGACCCACAGAACTGTGAGTAAATGAAGTGATTATTATTTAAGGCCCCTATGTTTTGGGATGATTTGTTATCTAGCAACAGCTGTAAAAATCCTTTCTAAAATCCTGACAGTCATGCTACAAATCTGAATCACTTAGGGGCATGTTCTGCTACAAGTAACAGCATCTTGAACAAATGAGGCGGATGGCGGGGGTACCTTCTTCTTATGTAATAAGAAATCTAGAGGGACATATTCCAGCATGGGCTCCACAGCTCAATGTTTGGCTATCAGTTTCAGGCTCTTTGCGATTCTCTAGGCCTTCTCTTCAGGTGTAAGATGGTTGCAGTAGCTCCCAAGCATCACATCTTCACAGCATCTCTTTGAAAGCTGACAGCAGCGGGCTTTGTGGGACAGAACTATGGTCCTCACATGCCTCCCTTTATTCAGGGAAGCAAACATACACTCAGCTGTTCTCTGGAAGATTTCCCCTTAATGTGTCATTGGTCAGAATGGGGGCCCAGAGGCCCTACACATGGACCATGCCAACTTTCCCTGAGACGATAGGTGCTTTACTAGATACTTGAAGAAAACAAGGAAAAGGGCAGGGAGGATGGCCTTTGGGTAAACAACAAAAGGGCAGGGAGGATGGCCTTTGGGTAAACAAACACACTCTATGCCAAAATCCCATTTATCTTTCAGATTTCCAGCCCTTTAGGAAGAACTCCGTGTCAAAACTTTCTTTTAAACTCTTGGGGTTGTGGAGCATTCTGTACTTTCTTTTTGGAACAACAATCACTGTATTTTGGATAGTTTGTTATTTAACAGTGCCTGTATCTCTTGCTAGACCGCACATCTCATGAATTATGCCTGAGGATGCAAGATTTGGCATACATGACTCCAAGAACTTTATTCTCCTGTGCCACTCTGCCTCTTTTGTTCTTTTGTTTTATTTTGTTACTTCTGATCAATAGAAATCACTGGGAGAAGTAAAATTTTCAGTTCTTCTGCTGACTTTTATTTGTATATCTGTCCCAGGATGTTCAATGACTTGTTGGGCATAACTGTTTAATAAAGCAAGATGTTGGGTATTTAACAAAAGCAATGTTCTACCATAAGAAGTCTCATGACGGGGGAATTGGATTTATTCTTTACTTTATATAACTGACAAGGAGAGTCTTGATTAAGTATTAATCAGACTCTCCTGGAAACAGGGCCTGGGTGTAGTGATACAATTGTGGCTCATATTCATAACTTAGGATTTATGCTCCTTACTGCTGCCTTTGGAATACTAATACCATCCACCCACCCACCCCACCCCCGCCAAGGCTTGTCAAGTCAAGGAGAATGGATAGAGAGGGTGAGAAGATGACATGTCAGACCTGGTTTGCTGGGCCATGAATGGGAAGATCACTGATTAGTATTGACTAGAATATGGTCCCATGCCCTGGCCAGGAAGCTCAGTTGGTTAGAGTGTCATCCGGTTCACCAAGGGCACATACAAGAATCAACCAATGAATACATAAATAAATGGAACAACAAATCGATGTTTCTCTCTTTCTCTCTCTTCTTCTCTTTCTAAAATCAATTAAAAATATATGATCACTGTCTGCATCCCTATGTCAGATTTGTCCATCAGTTGGGCCCTGCTATGTGCCAGGAAGAGTTCTAGGTGCATGGATATAAAAGTTAACTACACAGATAAAACTCTGCCTGCAAAGAATTTAAATTCCAATGTTTTTGGATACCTACTTCTTGAGAACATGTAGTCTCAATTAATGCTCACAATTACCCATGATATATGTTATTATTCCCCATGATGAACATATACAGCTTTTTTCCTGCCTAGCATGTTTTTCTCCTCCTGGTTACAAAACTTCTGCTGTGAGAAACACATTCTTTGTGTTTTGGGAGGGGATGAACAGCTCCCATCCCAGTATTCCAGAGGTACAGAAGTGAACCAGATGTGAGTGACCGGGGAGTCTTTTCTCCAGGGAAGGCCACCAGAACTATCAGCAAGGTTTGATTTTCCCCTGCTGAGATTACTGAAGAGAGTCACTAGCAGCCAAAGATTCACATGCTGTCTACCCTTTCCCCCTCCCCCTCAACTCGAGAGAGAGAGAGAGAGAGAGAGAGAGAGAGAGAGAGAGAGAGAGTGAGTGAGTGGCGGGGGGAGAGAGACCTTTTTCTTTTATAAACTGTGTTTTTTATTGATTTCAGAGAGGGAGGAAGAAGGACATTGTAAGGACCTTGAAGGCATGGGTCAAATCTTGTTCATCTCTAAAACTCTTCCTTCCAATGCTTTGCACATTGTAGGTTCCCACTGTAAAATATATTACATAAGGATCAGTCCTCCAGTCTTGGCCTAATGCATAGTATTGTCCAACTAACCATCCAGGGGCAGCCCAATATAGCAGAAAACTGTGTGATTTGGAATCTGTCAGAACCTGAATTTGAGACCTGGCCTTATCGCTGTTAGTTATGTGACCCTGAAGAATCAGCCTTTGAGAAGTACAAGTTCCTTATTTGCAGGATGTAAGTTATGTTTGCACACTGCTGTATGTAGGTCAAACCCAGTAATGGATGTGAAGGAAAGTTGTAAACTGTAAAATGCCATATAAGTGGAGATCATTATCACATAGAAAACTGGGTAAGAGCCTTGTGATACAAAATCATGTTTTCAACTGGATGTATGTGTGTGTGTCTGCATACACATCTATATATATAAAAGGCTAAACAGCTGTCCAACCATCCAACCAGTCACTATGATGCACACTGACCACCAGGGGGGCAGATGTTCAATGCAGGAGCTTCCGAGTTGCAGTGACTTGGCAGCAGCAGTTCTCAGGTGACGCACCCAGAACCAGAGAGGAGGGAGCCCGATTCCGAGGTACATCACCAGAGAACCGCCCTCTCGTAGTCCGGGACTCCTGGGGGGGGGGGGGGTGTTGGAGAGCTGGTTTCAGCCTGATCCCCGCAGGCCAGGCTGAGGGACCCCACCTGCTGGAGAGACTCTGCTCACTCTGCAGACACAGACACCCTTCTAGCCGCAATGCCCTAGGTGGGGACAGCCAGGGAGAGACCGCGGGAGGTTGGCTCCAGGGTGTGTCTGGCCTGTCTTGCACAGTCCCGCCCTGCCGGCCAACTTCTAATTAATTTCCTTTCAATGTGCACGAATCTGTGCACTGGGGCACTAGTATGAAATAAATATCTGTGAAGTTTAAAAATTTTATTTACCATGAGGGATCCCATTTTAGGCTTTCCAAATATGAAATTCTAGAAATGGGTCCCTGGGTGAATAATTTTTTTTTAAAAGCCCACAGGTAATTCAGACTTACACCCCTATTTTGTGAAGGAAAGAATGTTTGAGGTGAATTGTCAGAGGAGTTGATGTGGGACTTTGTGTAAGTCCCTCATGGCCCCAGGCCTCAGTTTCACCATGGGAAATGACTTGACTTATATAAATAATTGGTAGGGTTCCTTCCAGCTTTATAAACAGACTTATTTTCCTCCAGAGCCCAGCAAAGTGCCTGGTAACACCATGGGAGCTTGACAAAGGTTTGCTGGATCAGTGAATGAGAGTGGGGTGGAGGGTAGGAAGATAAATTAGCAGCATATTTTGTTTTGTTTTGTTTTTTTACCAAAATAAAATAAAATAAAAGCCTTATTTTATTACTTACACTATTCCAAAATCAACCAACAAATATTTTTCATCAAGGAGCATGTTTTTTTGATTGACCACTAGGTGGCAGGAGGAGCAAGCTCAGATGCCCAGATGCCCTGGGTGGAGGTGGGGGCGCCTTGAATGTCCTTCTAGGGGCTAAGGCTTGGCATGGGGAGGAGTGAGGGGACAAGGAGGCCTCCTTCACAAAGACCTTTACATGGAATTTCTATGACAATGGGAAAAATTCATGCAATTTTAGATCTGTATATTTTTGTAAATTTAGCATTTCTGAAATTCTTTAAATATACAAATAGTGTAAAACAGAAGTGGCAAGCCCTTCTTCCTCTTTTCCTACCCTTTGCCCGCCCCTCCCCTTCCTCCCCCCCCTCCCCGCCCATACACACATACCTGACAAGTTCTGCACTACTCGTGGAAGAGGCCTCCTGATTGTGCAATGATGCTAGATGATCAGCCTCAGAGTTCATTTGCATTGCAGAAGGGTCTTTCATAAGGCAGTGGAATCACCCAGGGCTGGTGTGTGTAAAAATGCAGATTCCTAGGGGCTACCAGACTGTCTAAACAGGAGCCCCTGCGAGTGCCATAGTCTGCAGTTGCATTGGCTTTTAACAAGCTCTCTGTTTTCACTGACACCGAAGTGTGAGAACCAGTTCCTTAGGCTTCCTCGGGAGCCTTTTGGGACTCTGATGGGCCCTCTCAGAGGCGTAGTGATGCCCAGCCACCTCCAGTTTCACACACACACATACTCTCGCATAGATGCACACATATACACACAGATTGTGTTTTGGTTTATTTTACATGCACAATAATGCCATTGGCCCTCAAATTTGTATACCAACCATATAGATTGGCAGTGGGCTGAGGATATGAAGTCTCACATATACTGTATAGATCCATCTACATATAGCCACTTCATGACTATTTAGTAATGTGTTTCTTAGGATAAAGGTAAATGTGGAAATAGTTGGGCTAAAGATTGTCTTTTAGTGACAGAGCCCTCCCCACTAGTAGCTACTCAAGACTTTCTGGAAGGGGTTCTAACACTGAGTTCTCATAGAGGTCTTTATCAGCGAATTGTGGGGGCACACTCTGGGGAACCCTGGACTAGGGTCATGTAGTCCCATTGTAGGTTTTTTTATTATCATTTTTTTCTTAGTATATTTTTAAGTTGAGATATAATTCACATGTCATAAAATTCACCATTTAAAATTGTATTTATGGATTTGAGAGAGAGATATTTTTGTTCCACTTATTTATGCAGTTATTGGTAGATTCTTGTATGTGCTCTGACCAGGGATTGAACCTGTAACCTTGGTGTATGGGGACAGTGCTCTAATTAACTGAGCTACCTGGCCAGGGTCATAAAATTCACCATTTTAAAGTATAAAATTCATTAGTTTTTAGTGTATCTATAAGGCTGTGCAACCATCACTATCAAATTCCAGAACATTTTCATCACCCCCAAAAAGGAAACCCCACACCCATTAAGCAGTCATTCCTCATTCCCTCCCCCCTCCTACCCATACCCTGATCTACTTTTTGTTTCTATAGATTTATTTATTCTGGACATTTCATATGAATGAAGTTGTAAAATATGTGGCCTCTTGTGTTTGGCTTCTTTATAATCAGCATAGAGTTTTAAAGGTTCATCAATTAGTCCAGTTGATCTTATAATTCAGGATGCATCAGAATCCATTGGCGATCTTATAAAAATGCATTTTTCCTGACCCTTCCCCTAAAATTTCTGGTTCAGTTGGTCTGTGATGGGGACCAAGAATGTACCTGTTTGCAAAGTTCTCTGGGTTATTCTGATACAGGCAACCTAGGGACCACACTTTGAGAACCCCCCACCTAGCCCAGTGCTCTCATTCTGCATAGGAGGGAGTTGAGGCTCAGAGAGGAAAGCCTTGTCATAAGTCACACAGATGACAAATCCAGGTCCAGGGTTTGTCTGGGCTTTGAGACTTGAGGCCCAGCCTTCTCTGTCTCATCAGATCCAGTACTGCAGGTTCAGCCCACAGAAACATTTTAGTTCTTGATAATAATTACCTGTGGGATTCTTTGGCATCTTTTTAGAACTCATATACCACCATACCCTCATAACAACAACTCCTCCCCTCCCCAAATTCTGAAATGATTAGAAGAGCTCTGGGCATATCAACTTTTATGGAAGATTCCAGAAGATCCAGACTCCACTGGTGTAGCTGAGCCCAGGCCCTAATAATTAAGCCACCTTCTTCTGAGCCAGGGGCTGTAGGTGTGGGTCCTACCAAGAAATGGGTTTCCAGATTAGCAAGTCAAAATGCAGGATGGATGCCCAGTTACATTGGATATCAGATAAATAAGAAATGATGTTTTAGTATAAGAATGTCTCATGAAATATTTTGCGACATATTTTATTGAAAATTTATTGCTTGTCAGAAATTCATATTTAACTGGGCATCCTGTATTTGTTCTGGCAACCCACCAGCCAGTTGCCTCTTTTGTTTTCCCTGGGGCAGCACAGCCTAGTGGCTGATGGTGTTGGAGCACAGGGACTCTGCAAGCAGATGGAATGGGTCTCAATCCTGGCACCACATAGCTGGCCTCGAAACCAGGGTGAGTTACTTAACTTCTCCTAGCCTCAGTTTCTTCATCTGTAAAGTTAGAGCATACAGTGAGAAGATTAAATGAAATAACCCATGCAAAGTGCTTAACAGGGTCCTGCCTTGTGATAAATGCTAAGTAAATATTCTTGGGAATCCCTAAGCTCCCCACAGACACAGTTAAACCTTCGATGGAAATGGCTGGGGTTTCCTTTCCAGCACTCCCTGGGACCACTAAATTTAGCCCTTTCAAAGTACTGGGACCATTTAGTGGGGGTTGAGGCGGGGGGGTGGTTCTGTCTCCATTTTGGGACTGCAGGTGCTTGGCAGCCAGAAATGGGCTGTAGAAGTGGCTGACGGGTGATTTGTCTTTCCACCCGAGTTTCCTGGGGTGGAGGAAACTGAACTTCTGTGGATGATTCATTGTTGAAGTTGGCTTCAGCCAGCATTTAAATAGAAGCGGCTGGCTGTAGAAACTATTGTCACCACCCAGAACCAAGATCTGTTTCAAAACTGTTGAGACAAAGTGGGTTTCTGGCAGAGGAAACCTGGGTGTTAAGTTATGTGCATTGGTGTGTCTTCTCAGCCAAGTGCTCACAGGAAAGTCAGCTCCCCTGCCTCCCACCTCCCCTGTATTCCAGCTGTTCAACAGACCACAGCTTCTACAAGCCTTGCTTGCTTGAGAGCAGGTTTCCCTGAAGTCTGGTAGTCATATCACCGGGGCACATACATTAGAGAGCACGGATCACACAGTGAGAAGGCTCTTCCCTGTCCAGTTCTCTTTAAATCCTGATTATGGTGTCCAGGAGGCAGTTTTAATTTGATGTTGGTAGGTCTTTCTAAGTCTTTCTACATCTTGCTAATCTCTTTTTTTATTAACAAGATAATAAACATGAGGTCCTCTAAAACTTGCAAAATACTGCTCTTATATTGTGGGTATGTTGGCTCTATATTTTTTTATATTACAAATATTTGACCATTGTGTCCCAATTAAAAACTTGGAATGTTCCTGCAGTGCCTATATTTTGTCATGCACACTCTGTTTCTTACACTGCCTCTTAACCCTGATGCACAGTAATAATCCTTTCCAGGATACATGTCCTGACCTTCCTTTGGGAAATAAAGGTGCTGTCTATACATGGATGCAACCAGGGAGATGAACTATTCTAGTAACAACACTACCAAGCAATTCAAGGCCCAGTTCAGAGTCCCTCTTTATATCAGGTAGTATTCTTGTTGTGTGCAACAGAAGCCAGGTTTGGCTAACTGTGGTCTGTTGAACAGCTGGAATACAGGGGAGGTGGGAGGCAGGGAAGCTGACTTTCCTGTGAGCACTTGGCTGAGGGCAACGCCATCAGGATAAATGGGCTCCATTCATTTTCCCGTGTTTGCATCCCCCTTCTTTAGCTTCACATTACTAGGAGAACATCCATTTTTCCTTCCCTGAGTTATGAGTCCCATTTGACTGGAGGAGGACAGAGCACTTTTATTCATAGGATCCCCAACCCAACATACAGTGGGTGGGGTCATTCCCCAAAGGAAAATGAGGTGCAGGTGACAAAACGCCTCATAATTACAAGTTCTTACTCTGTGTCAGACATTTACGCAAACATCTGACATCTATTGATTCATTAAATATATACCACAACCTGATAAAGTTTTAGTGTTATTGTCCCTCTATACACAGGAGGCAACAAAAGCCCCAAAAGATTAAGTAGATTGATCAAGGTCATGCAACTGTTAATTACAAAAGTCAGGAATCAAACTCAGGCCCCTCTGTCTTCTGAGTCTTGCTTTTGACCTCTGAGGTGTAAGGAGGGTAAAGTCAATTCTTGGCAGGCAAACCCTCAGGTGTCCACCCCACTTCCATCCCACAGAGACTGTCTTACCCTCTGTCCAAATAACATCTCTCCCAATTTTGTACTCTAGAGACCCATGTTCCTCTCCCTTTTAGACTGCTGGCTTTGCTTCTGGTAATTCATGTTCCTGTCTCACTCTGTCTTCTAGATCAGCAATTTTCAATCCATGTGCTGCATGAGGCACATTGGTGTATGGCAATAATCTTTAAAACATGCCATACCTGAATGACCTCTTTTCCCTTAGCTTGTCAAATAAAAAAATGAAAACAGCCAACACAAAATAGCCGCCTGGTGTGAATGAATCAAAATTATACCTGTGGGTTTTTTTTGTCAGATCGGCAAAAAATATATGTTTTTTGGAGTGCTGAAGAATTTTAGTAATTAATGTATGTGTTCTATGAGATGAAAAGGTTGAAAATCATTGTTCTAGACAGCAGGCTCCTCACCAGCAGTGACCAGGCTATATTTATCTCTAAATCCTTTACAACAGGTAAAACAGGCCATGCACATAGCCAACGTTTAAGAAATATTTGTAGAATTGAATTTAATCTCCTTGATAATATTTACTTTAGCAGAGATAGGTAGGTAGATAGATAGATAGACAGATCAATTGACCCTGAATGAGAAGGGAAGTTTTGATATACTCTTAATTCATCTAGTTAATAATTAAATACTGTAAGTGCCAATTTGATAGTGCACTGACTTCCTTCTGGTTGATTAATCTCAAAGGATCATTATGATATCCAGACTTCTGCCCCTAAACAAAGACAGTAGTTGGAGCAGCCCTTAATATCAGCAGTCAACCTGAGCATTAGCCTGGACCCTGTAAATAGGTATTTATGCATATTTTTGCAAAGGATAAAAAGATCAAATGCATTGGGATTGTGTGTGTTGATCTGATTCCCTGTTTCACAGCACAGCCCTTTAACTCCTCAGGGCTGCTGGGCCCCTCCTGCTGGCCTTGGAGTCAGGAAAACAGTAATAATCCCTTCTCACTCCCTGGGTGGGCTTTGGAAAACTGAGAACGGCTGGCCCCAGAAGTCATTTTAATTGACACTAGCTTAACTTTTGAATAACTTTTCCAAGTTGTTAATTGGTAGTGTGTGTTTTCAGTGACTTGGGCATTCGAGAGAACTTAGCTTGATTTCTGGGCCCAAATTCTGGAAACTCAGTTGCTATGTGTAGTTTTCAGCATTTTCTTTCACTTTTCTGAGCTTCATTTTGTCATCAGTAAAATGGGGGATACTTTATAGGTTGTTATGAGTATTTGGGAAGTTAATGCACACAAAAATGCTATTTTTCATTTGGGTTTTCCCAAAGTAGCCCCCGCAAGATAAGGACTTGAGTTCAGGTAGTTTATTTGGAAGGTGGTGTCAAGAAGCAGGAGAGGGGGAGTGGGGAGAATGAGATAAGGAAGGAAGAAAAGCCAATAAGAACATGCTAATGAGTAAATTACCACTCTGAGCAAATTTGACACCACCAGGGGACCCTTGAGATACTACATGGGATGTGGTTCAAATCATGACACCAGAGAAAAGGGAATCTGGGCATTTATCCATTGGTTCCCAACCGCCATGGTTGAGGCTGTCCTAGGAGGTGTTATCCCCCGTACCCCACCATGGTAATTCTGGGTTACCTTTGTGCATTTGTGCCCTATGGTCCTGGAGTAAGCCTGAAGGCAGAGAAGAGGAAAGACAAGTGCAGGTGCTTGAGGTGGGAAACTGACAGCATGCCAGGAACTGTCCACAGGGGCAGGGGAACTCTGGTATACCAAGACAATGTGTGGTGGGGCATCCCTGGTGACTGCCATGGGCTTAAAACAGTATCTGGTGCACTATTGTTGCAGAAGACCAAAGAAAACCAAGGACGCTTCAAAGAAGAGGAGGGACACTGTTTAATACACAGGCGGACTCAGGGAACAGCCTTCCAAATCTGAGTGAAGAAACATGCATGGGGGCTTTCCTTTATATCCCCCTGTGGTCTTTGTCCCGCAAATATGGATTATGCTTCTGGTCCTTTTCGTGGGCCTTGCAAGAGGGCCCCAAATGTTGGGGGTCTCCAGGCCATATCTGATGGTCTGGCCTGGCACCAGCGTTAATAACCCTCCCTCCGGGGCAGTGCTCTGTTCACAGTAATAGGTTCTGCAAGACCAGTATCTGGGAAGGAGATAGGGACTTAATTATAGGTTATCAGGAATGTACACTGAGCTTGCTGGCTTGGATTCAGATCACTAGCCCCAAATATCAGGGTTACATTGGAATTAGCCCTTTTTAGCCTTCTCACTATGAGTGCTCGGTATACTATAGTGAACACAGTTTTAAATGTCCATTATCCCATTTGGGGATCTATCCCTCTGTCACTTGATGTGGTTCTCTAGGGTTGTCAGTCAGGGTGCTAGCACCTACCATGACCAGGTACAGGGGTGGTCTTATGACCCAGGCTACCCAATCAGAATAGCCGTCTCTCTGCTTCAGTAATTGATTTAGGATGGACATGTGACCCAAGCTGGGCTATTTAGAGCCTTCCTGAGAGCACCTTGATTTACACAGAGCTGGTGGAGAGGAATTTCTTTTTTTCTTCTGTGGGTGGAGGAGGAGGAGGTAGGAAGTGTGGGGAGGTAGTGGGAGTGACCACCTTGCCAGGAGGATGTTAATTTGGAACCAGGGACCCCCATATTTCCCAGCTGCTGGAAAGAAACCTTTCTGCCTTAGGGAGTCCTGGGTTCTAGACAGCATTCTTCTACTTTCTAGCTGGGTAGAAAGGCAAACTAGCCCCGTGTTTACGGGCAGGCCACCTAACTTCTCTGAAATTCAGTGCCCTTAACTGTAAGTGGGGCTGATGTCTAATTTTCAAGGTATTGTTTTGGTTCACTAACATTTACTGAAGGTTTGCCGTTTGCCAGAAGTGTTACACATACCCTCACCAAAAGCTGGTGCCATAGCATTGACTTCTAAGCACATCAGGCAGTGAGGCCTGGTGTGGTAACACTGTCAGGTTTGACTCCCAGCTCTGATAGATGGTGATTTATTTTCTGGGGGCCTCCATGGACAAGCTTCCCAGCTCCTCAGGAAAGCCTGCCACACCAACCCCTCTTGGTTTCCCATTCCTGAAAGGGAGAGGCGAGCCTTTCCTCCCGCTCATGCCAGTGTAGTGGTCACCTTAACTCATGACCAAATAGACGATGGTTGGACCTTGGGGGACTAGCCCCAAAACTATTATTCCAATATGGTCCATCTATATGTTCCATCTGCCCAAAATGGACCAAGTAAAATGGTGAAGTTCATTTTGGGAAGATTTCTCATGGTCATTCTCCAGTAGACCCTTTGCTCAGTACAAAATCCAGAAGCCTTGAAGGGACATTTTTGGATTTCTATAAGCCAGTCTTCCTAAACTTTGTCTCTTCTCTTGATACATGCGATAGCTAAATGGACCATTCCATTGACCTGCCTTGTACTTCCCCACTGGTGTGCTTAAATATAGATACTTCTCCTAGACAGCTCCTCTGACCTGCTGACAGTTTTCATCAATGATGCTACTCTATATTTCACCCAAATAAGCTCTCAGTTCCAAGCAGGCTCTACAAATTGCCGTTTGCACGGGAGATAAAACTTATTGTTATCACAACATTAAACTATAAGATCCTAGATGGCAGAGGCTATGTATTTCTTATTTTTCCTACTAAGACACTAACAATATTGTGTAGGAAATATGCTAGGTATTGGATCACTGTTTGTTGAATGAATGAAAAAAATTTGTTTTGAAAGCATTCACCCTCTGGCTTCCAGCCTGGAAATTGTGGGTCATGCTTTCAATCTGGTTACATATACACTGTTACATTTGGTCTTCATAACAATTCTAGGAAATAACATTATGATCATCCCCATTTTAGTAAAGGAAAACTCAAATGCCAAGCAATTTGCCCAAATTTGATCCCTGATTTGCAAGATTCCAAGGCTGATGCACTGCACATGTGTGAGTGCATATGCCTGTGTTATGTTGAGGTTTCAGTTGCTCCTGTCTGAGTCACTCCTTTGTTTGGGTGTTTGGGTGCCAATCTGAATAACTCATGGGGCATATTTCCCAGCATCTTTGCTTGGCTGCTAATTAGAGCGCTGCTAATTCTGCTCATGTCAGAGAATTCAAAAACACGTATGCTTCACACAGTCCAGGCTGCTCTAACAAAGTATCATCAACTCAGTGGCTTACCAACAACAGAAACTTATTCCTTATAGTCTAAAGGCTGGAAGCCCAAGACCAGGATGCCACCATGGTCACATTCTCATAAGGGCCTGCCTTCTGCTGGGTCCACCTCTCAGTGTATCCTCCCACAAGGGAGAAAGAGAGGAAGCAAACTCTCTCATGACTCTTACAGGGGCATTAATCCCACTCATGAGGGCTCTACCCTTGGGGCCTCATCTTATCCTGATTACCTCCTAATACCCACCTCCTAATACCATCACATGGTGGGTGTTAAGATTTTGACATATGAATTGGGTGGGTGGACATTCAGTTCATAACAATTTATTTTTTCTCCCACAAGCAAATCTAGATGTGAAATATAGTGATCTATCTTTTTTCCGTTGTTATAAAAAGGAGGAAAGCTACTGAGTATTTGTCAATCATCTCATTCTTTCATCACTGGCAAATGCTGCTGAGCATTTGAAGTGTCCAGTTCAAATTGAGATGTGCTGTGAGTGTAAAATGCACATCACATTTGGAAGTCTTAGTATGAAAAAAAGAATATAAAAATATCTCATTAGTAACCTCTGTGTTGAAATAATAACATTCTGTATATATTAGTCTATATAAAATATTTTTAAAATTAAATTTCCTTGTTTCTTTTTACTTTTTTAATGTGGCTATAAGAAAATGTCACTTTGCATGTGGCTCACATACAAGATGGGGCAAAAGATTTATAGTTGTGAGTTCATGAAACAGAGTTTATTCTTGTATTATTATTTTCCATATGAACAACTGTAAACCTACTTTTGCCCCACCCTGTATATTTTTATTGGATAGCATAGTCCTAGACTGTAAATTTCTGTTTTTAAAAAATATTTTTTTTATTGATTTCAGGGAGAGAGAGAGGTAGAAAAATCAATGATGAAAGGGAAAAATTGATCGGCCGCCTCCTGCACACCCTACCCCAGAGATCGAGCTTGCAACCCGGGCATGTGCCCTGACCAGGAATCCAACCATGACCTCCTGGTTCATAGGTCGACACTCAACCACTGAGCCACATCAGCCAGGCATAGACTGTAAATTTCTTGAAAAAAGGTCTGCATTTTGTTTTATTTCCTATTTCTAGAACCCAGAACAGGGTCCTGCACCCAGTAAATGTTCATTAACTTTTGTTGGACAGACATGTGGTTTTATTTAACATAGAACCCCAGGTTTTCTTGCCCCAGATGAAGAGAGCTGAAATTTGGCAAGTGAGTCCCAATGAGGTAAGTCATCATGATGAGACAAAGAGGCATTTTGGCTATCACTTCTGAGCAGAAACTGTAGTCTTTAAGTCAAGAAACCATTTAAGGAAACAAAAGCAGAAAAGAAGGGATGGTGTGAACTAATGGGATAACTGGAATGGGGATGTGATTAGTAAGACTGAAATATCCTATCTAATAAAAGAGTAATATGCAAATTGACCATCACACCAAGACACAAAGATGGCTGCCCCCATGTGGTCAAAGATGGCTGCCCCCATGTGGACACAAGATGGCCTCCACAAGATGGCCTGCAGGGGAGGGCAGTTGTGGGAAGTTAGGGGTGACCAGGCCAGCAGAGGAGGGCAGTTGGGGGTGACCAGGCCAGCAGAGGAGGGCAGTTGGGGGAGACCAGGCCAGCAAGGGAGGAGCAGTTGGGAGGGGGACCCAGGCCTGTAGGGGAGGGCAGTTGAGGGGGACCCAGGCTTGCAGGGGAGGGCAGTTTGGAGCCAGCAGTCCTGGATTGTGAGAGGGATGTCCGACCGCCCGTTTAGGCCCAATCGGACATCCCTCAAGGGGTCCCAGATTGGAGAGGGTGCAGGCTGGGCTGAGGGATGACCCCACCACCCCGTACACGAATTTTGTGCACCAGGCCTCTAGTAGTTTATGAAAAGCCTTAAGAGTGTCCCCCCTGTAATTTCAGAATAAAGGGTTAATTCCCTGGAAGAGTTATAGGAGCTATGGACACTTGTTTGATATCTCCTTGAAGCTGTTAGATATCATCTCAGCTTCTTTGGTGGTCTGAGGGCACTGTCTGGCCACAGCAATGTGCGTGGGTCACCCAAGGGGAAGGTCGAGAGTGCCAGGGAAACAACACGTTTGCTGGGAGTAGCCCTCAATCAATGATGCATGGGAATTGATGGATAAATATGACAACTCCCCACCTTTCAAGTGGTACAACTGTGGGGCATGTCTATGGTCTTCCACAGCAGTAACCTGCTCAGCGACACACCCTGAATTGCCTTCTTCCTTTCACCACCCAACACTGCTGACATCCAAATCCTTGTTTCAGTGTCTGATCTTGGAGGGTCCAAACTTGGGCAAGGTGCTTGATATCTAACTCCAGACCACCTGTAAACCCCTCTCATAGCCCTCTTTCCATGAAACCCTGCACTTACCATAGTAATTGCCTCCACACCCCAAGCTTCCCCATCACACCATTGTACATCCTTCTTCCTTTCCATCCAACCCAAGATTATCAGGTTGGCATTCAAAGATCTCCAAACCTGGGACTCACTTCCCATCATGCATGTCTCCTCCCCTCAAACCCTGCACACGTGTATTTCAGCTACACTTTTCTACTCTCCATTCTTCCCGTACGCCCTTCAAAGGTTCTCACCTCTTTGCTATTGCACAAATGTCTTGCCATGCCTTAAATGGCTTTTGAAAAGTTTACCCCCATTACTACTGTAACCTGATCCACACTGCTGAAAGTAATTTATTTCCAACTGCTGGACCTCTTCCCCATTCTCAGGTTATAAGAGAAGATGTGGGCTTTAGTTTAGGCTCCCGTGTTTTCTGCTGGCCTGTGTTAAATGTGACAGTGCACCAGCACTGGCTCTGAGAGGCCATGAGATGTACATGGAGCACATGAGCATTAAGTGAGAACGTCGGAGAAAAATCCTGTGTGCAGGGACTTTGTAAGCATTTCACTGACACCACGACGAACTCTTCTGCTTTGTAAACTGAGGTGTATACATGTGGCGCTTTATTGACATGGGACTAGCTCTGTTTTCTTTTGGCTTCCTGCTGAGAAATATGGTAAACAAGGTAAATCCTCCCTAATCACAAATTCCTCTTTTGTGAAGTCTTAGCCTTTGGAGATTTGCTCTTGTGTATTTTGTTGATGGCCTTTAGGATATTAGATCAAGAAAATAAAAATGGTGGAGACGTGTGAGTTTTAAAATCAGCACTTCACTCGAACGCTTGGAGGGAAGGCCAGGGAAAAGAAGTGCTTCTTGATAGGCATATTATTTGCTACAAAGGAAAACGAATTGACAGACATATTCTTGAAATCAGAGGAAACAGAATCCCTGAAGTATTTCTAGTGACCAAAGGGTGGTAATTTGAAATGCATCATATTTTAGCTTTAAGACAAGAAAGCATGGTAGGGCATTTAAGAGCATGAATTCTAGTGTGGTGAAAAATCCTGGCTCCATCACTTACTTGCTGTCTGATCTTAGAAAAGGACAAAACCTCTCTTATGCTTCAGGCTTATCACCTATAAAATGGGCATAATGATAAACCTTACTTCTCAGGGCTGTGGGGAAGATAAGCGAGTTAATGCATATGTATATAAACTCTTCCCCCACCCCCAAATATTTTCATTGATTTCAGAGAGGAAGGGAAAAGGAGAGAGAGGTAGAAACATCAAGGATGAGAATCATTGATCGGCTGCCTCCTGCATGCCTCACCCTGGGGATGGAGCCCACAACCTGGGCTGTGTCCTGACCAGGAATCCAAACGTGACCTCCTGGTTCATAGGTTGATGCTTAACCATTGAGCCACACCAGCTGGGTTGTACGGAGCTCTTTTAAAAGCATATAGTAGGTGCCTTATAAATGCCATTCCAATTATTATTATCTCATATAATAAAAGGCTAATATGCAAATTGACCAAACAGCAGAACGACAGGTTGCTATGACACTCACTGATCACCAGGGGGGAGACGCTCAACGCAGGAGCTGCCCCCTGGTGGTCAATGCTCTCCCACAGGGGAAACACTGCTCAGCCAGAAGCTTGGCTCGCGACTGGCAAGCACAGTGGCGGTGGCGGGAGCCTCGCTCACCTTTGTGGCAGCGCTAAGGATGTCTGACTGACGGCTTAGGCCCGCTCCCTGCCATTAGTTGGACATCCCCCAAGGGTTCCTGGACTACAAGAGGGTGCAGGCCAGGCTGAGGGACCCTTCCCCCCCCATGCAGGAATTTCATGCACCGGGCCTCTAGTTATTATATGAAGTCTCTAGTAGTTCTTTTATTTTCTCACTTGAAGAAACTTGAATGTCTTTTTAAAGACTTGTCTCATCTCTACCCTACATTTTCTATGTTGTCTCTAGTTCCTCATCCTCTTTTAGCCACCCGTTCTTTATATTTCAGTGTGTGCTTTTCCAACAACCATTGATGTGGAGTAACTGATGCCAGGCAGGGTTATGCTATGCTGAATACTTTATTTATATTTTTGTGTAAACATAATTTGCTTTGTAGGCACAATATAACAAAAGCTCTAAAGCCACAAATACATTAGACAATGTTGCAGTTCTCTCCAATCAAGCTTAGATTACAGAGAAGCCTTCACAGTTCCTTTAAGGCAAACTGAGACCTTCTTAAACCTCCTTCAGAAAACCATCACATGACGGGAAAGAAGGTGCTTGGGATCAGAGTGCATTACACAGATCCTTTTGATTCTCTTGTTTTCCTGTTCTTCGTGGCACTTAATTAATCATATTGGTCAAATTCTAGCTTTCTCATTCTGTATTCTGAGGGGACAGAAGGGTTTTCTTGAGCCAACTGGCATTGTTTGTGATTATTCTATTAATCTTGCTAGTTGAGAAAACAGATTTGGGGAGGAATTACTTTTAGGCTTCTCCCCTGGATGTAACAAGAATGTGGGGTCCCACTCACCTGGCCGAGGAGAGCCCTGATACGGCCAGTGGCTCTTTGCTCCCCCGGCTCTAGAAAATGCCATTTCTGTCCAGCTTACCAGGAATGTCACTTGGGTAGCTGGACAAAATGGAAGAAATGGTCTTCTTAAGACCCCATTGTCAGCTTGGTTGTGGGAGAAAGAATGACCAATAATACAGCGTTTGGCAAAGGTATTGGGATAACACCTCAACATCATCTCTCTAAATGGCACAGAACTGGGATGCTGGGGAGTCCTGGGGTGTAGGGAGAAGAGGATGTTGTGTCCTCTTTGAGATACTCTCATCTCTGCACATGAGATAGCAGCACCCTTTCTTGTCTTCATATTTCCCACAGACATTCACAACGAGAGACTCTCCCTTCAGATAAATATTTGGCATTAATAAGTCATCATCACAAGCTTAGGGTGAGAAAAAAAAGAACATGATTAATGAGGCGACATTTGTTACAAAAGGACTGAAAATGAAATAGGTAATTGCTGAAATGCATTTTTCATCACGTTGAGGAAGAGTTGGTCTACCTTTAGGGCCCGTTGGTGGAGAGATCGGGCAATGTAGGAACCCCCCAATATCTTCCAGCATGTAAAGTGAGCTGGGGTGCTAACCCTGTGGGCTTCTTGTGTTCCCAGCTTGGTTTAGGAGGGATGGAGTCACCTTTTTGGGAGGAGGGAATGAGAAGCACCCTTGTGGAGACACTGAGCCTCTTTCTCTTCCTGCAGGGGAACTGTTCACCTCAGCCATGCCAAGTGGGGTGGGGCAAAGGGCAGGGTTTCTTAGAAGTTTAGGAGCTAGAAAATTGAACAAAGGTGTGTAATCAAGGAGTTTGGTCCCCAATTTGCCCAATGCAGGGTCCCTGCAAAGAATCTGCACCATGATTTTATATTTCAGAGGAGAGGAACCACATATTTGGCATCTGATACTGAATTCTTATACCACTAGAATTTGTTACATGTTGGAACACACTTTGGCAAGTAAAACGATGCTCACTGATTTTTTTTCCAAATATGGTCTACCACGGAGGTCTTCCTTGGGGGATCCATGGTAAACGTGACTGTTCAATTCTAGGAAATGAATGTAGCAAAATTGGTAATACCAAAAGCAAGTGTGCAAACACAGGTGATTCTCAGTAATGATTTCCGAAATAGACCCACATGTGGTGAGTTTTCTTAAAACTAAAATACAATCTATGTGGTGGGGGAGGAGAGGATTTTGCTCATGAGATGTGGTTTCAGAGAGAAATCTCTGTGGCTGGTCTTCAAACACATGCTGTTGACCCATCTTTTATCCCGAAAACTTCACATCTGTTTCCCTGTGTTTATGGATAAGAACCAGCGAAGGGATTGAGCATCAGAAGGCGAGAGGACAACAGTTCAACCTTCTGAGCATGAAGCAGTTGAAGGAAGTTGGGGGAGAGGGAAAGTACTGTTTGGAGAGATCATAAGTTTATGGGCTCATGAAATCATCTGGCCTATTCTCATTCTGCCAGCCAAATCGGCAAGTGCTCTCAGCAGAGGCCTGGGTGGTTGGCAGTGAAAAGTGTCATTGGCCTGAAGAATTCTAGGAACTGGATAATGCTCTGTGATGACACCTTTCAATCCAAACTTGGCTTTGCCCGTGTCTAGTCTCCTAGGCATGGGGCCTGTGGACTTGTATTAATCAGACTGTCTTGAACCATCGAGAAGGAGTCAAAGATAGATGGTTTTGAAACAGGGAAAATAGGAGAGTGTAATACACAGAGGGGGAGGGACATAACACTGCATGGAATGGGGTTGGCACTTAATTTCAAAAAACAACAGTGATCAAAGCTTTTTAGCTCAGCTGACTGCAGACAAACACGACACGCACTGGACTACAGCATTTGTTCACTGGGGCACAGAAGAGCTTTCTTCGGTGGCTCCTCTTCTTTCAAACCATCCTTCGTTCTTCTGGCCGGGTCCTGGGTTACTGGATAAAGGGCATCCGCTCCTTGTTCTCGCTGTCCCCCTCATGGTCCTCCTCCTCTTCTCCGGCCTCGCTGGTCTCCGTGCTGTCATTGGCCATCTGTAATTCAACAGTAGACTTGTGAGAGGGCTCTGCAACCTAACCCCCACCTTTTCTGAGCATCTGATGAAGCCATGTGGAAGGACTTCTTTAAAGGCCAAGAGCTAGGAAACCCTGCACTGCTTGCTTCCCCAGGAAGGCAGTGTGGTATTAGCTGCCTTATGTTGGGCACCCCAAGAAGCCGTCTCTGAGCTAAGGATTTGAGTGCATGTATTTGGAATTTGGGAGATGATTCCTTTGAGCCTACTCTTCCATCCAGATGGGCTGTAGCCTCCACCCACCCTAGAGATGCTCCAAATACAGGTCTGCGTTGGCCCATTCTCCATCATCTCTGTTTCCTTGAGTCCCGGGGTAAAAGTCCTCCTGAGATTCAGGAACAAGAGCAATGATATATGAGCCAAGGCAGGTTTTCAGTTCTCACATTAAAAGGTCTGCCTTTCAGATTCTGCTCTGATAAGACCCCCCCACCCCCACCATACACACACCTTTGACATCAAACAGGCCTTCCCGCCAGCCCTGGAGCCCAGCAGGACCTCATGGGTAAGGAGACAGGTGGGAAGCCAGTGCCAGCGATTTGGCTTGAAAGCACCAAGCAGACCAGGATGCCTCTACCTGTCTGCATTATACTGATGGGGCTGGAACAGACTTGGTCACATGTTTAAAGAACACAGCACAGGTGCACAGAAGACCCAGATACAAGCCATCTTATCCTTCTTAACCTGGTCCCTCATCTGCTTAAAACACTTGTTGGCACAGACCTGGAACCTAGTAAGCATTTAATAAGCTATATTCATATTGTCATCAGTGACTTACACATTATAAAATGCCCTCTCATTTAACAGTCCTTCATTGAGAAAAATGGCCATCATACCTAAACTAAATGATGGTTATGAAAGCCCAGTAAACACTTTTAAAAAATACACGCCTTACACTAAAACATGCAAGACATTTTAGGTCTTGCTCTTTCATAAATGACTGAAGTAGCTCCAAGATTAAACATGTGAGAAAACAGAAACCCTTCCTAAGTATTTTCTTCGTCAAACCTTTCCTAGAATTTAGTGTGTGAGAAACAGTGTTTTAGCATATCATTCTAACTGAGAATTTATCAATTTCCAATTTACAGACGGGGACTGTAAATTGCAGCAAAGTAATTGTGGCAAAGTAATTGCCCAGGTCACACACACGAGCTCAGAGCTGAACTTTGAATCATGCCGTCTGGTGAAAGCTGCTGTGTTGACTGCCACACTAGTACCTGGCCCCTCCCCCCACCTCAAGTGGCCACTGCAAGAGCCTATGGGATGGGATTGACATGCTTCATTCCTGGTGAGATCCCTGGATATAAGGGTTTTATCTCGATCAGAGAAAACAAAAGCAATGCAATCATCAGAAGCCATCTCAGAGGCTGTTGGCATCAGTCTGTCGAGTATGTGCATGTGAATTTATTAGATTTTTTTTTTGCCAGGAATTCCTCCTGTTCGTGACAGCCAATGAATGGCATTTGTCATAGACACAGGTCATTGTTTCTATCCTTTCCTGACTGCCCTCGGATTGCTCTTGGAAGGCTCTCACTGAAGAATTTTCCGTTCCTTCTCAGCATTTATCTCAGTTTGTGGCATCCCTTATTTGCGTCATCCTTTGATATCACTGGTCACCTCCGCCAGCCCAGGGCCTGCTATATTTCCCCCTGCCCCATCTGTGCCTGCACCTGATCAGACCTCTTGTGTTGAACTGAATGCTTTTGACTCACCAGTGGAGTCGGGGTCTTCTCTACATCCAGAATTAATTTGCCGATGTTCCCTCGGTCGTGGATCCGCTGCATGGCCTCCTTCACCTGAGAGGGAGAAAAACGGAAGCGCAGGTTAGGTGCGATGTCTCCCAAGGGTAGAGGGTCTGGAAAAGCCAAGCCACCACATTCCCACCAGGGGGCGCTGTGGTTCAAGTTTATCGGCAAAACCTGAAATGGGTTTGGATGTTGGGTACAAATAAATTCTGGTTGTGTCACTCATGCACTCTGATCTGTACAAACAACTTGGTCTTCTGGGTCTAAAATATGAGGGTGATTGCTCTTAAAATAATTAAATTAAAATTCCTTTTAAAAAATAGGGCCATGTGTGAAGGGGTGGAGAGTTTACTGTGGAGTTCTAAGACTTATGTGCTTCAGTGGCAGGGCACTTTAGCCAGAGTAAATTTTGATCAGTAAAATTATTTTTGAGGGTCACTTGTCATCTGCTTACCTAAATATTTTATCAATCTGCCCACAGTTTGGTTAAATGACTCATACCCTGGACTGAACTACGTTTTTAAAAAATTCCCACAATTCCTAGAACAGGGTGAAAATTTTGTGTACAAGTAAGTAGACATTTCCAGAGAACTACTATTCTCTCCATAAAAGAAGACCTACTGTGTTGGGTTTTTCCCCCAAATGATGGGGGCCAACAGATGTTTCCTGTGATCCTTTATAAAAGCAGGGTTTGACACACTGATTTATGCTTTGGGCATTTTATTCCGTTGCTGTGTGGAAAATGAACTGTAGGGGGTGCTGTAAGTATTAAACGGATAAGAAAAGGGCAAAAGAGAGCCCAGTGCTTGGCATGGGTACTTCCTTCACATCTCTTAGTGATTTCTAAATGAAAATTCAACATCTCCTGATTAAAAAAAAAAAAGTTTCAATAGATTTAGCCTAAATATTTTTCCTAAAGTCTCAAATTTTTAAATATTTTTGTTCATCCATTTAGCCCACAATAGTCATTAAATGTTGCTTAGAGGCAAGAGGCCATGTTTTTAAAAAAATTAAAAACTAAGTGAGGGTGTTTGCCATTGAGGAACTCAATCTGGGGCTGATGGCGCAGTGTTTGCTTATATAAAACCCAAAGCCGTTTTCTCATTTGGGTAAAACTTGACAGAGCCATTAAAATGTGTGCATTCTAATTGCTTTTCCTGGGATTTTATCCTAAAGAGATAATTCAAGCTATCGGGGAGGAAACTTACCACACAAAAGACACTCAATCACAGCATTGTTTTTAATGGCAAAACATTAAACTTATGTGTCACACACAGAAAAAGGGAATGGTTAAGTAAACCATGATTCTTACATTTTTCTACTGAATAGAAATGTTACGTAGCTGTTAAAGTGCTAATTACAAAGAATGTACAGCAGGATAAAATGCCTTTATAATATTGCTAAGTGAGAAAATCAAGATGCATATTTGTATTTGCATCCCCATAAAAACAAGGACATCTGAAAAGAACTAGATATATGCTAAAACATTAGGTAAGGGAAATGTGTGCCTTTTAACACGTGCCCAAACATTGTCATTTGGTAACAAGTAATCAAAGCTGTATTCAATATAAATTAAATGCATCTCTAAATGTAGTCTTTGGATAGAATCAGCATCTATAATAGACTGATAGTGTCATATGATTGCTAAATGTCTTTTTTTCTTTATTGATTAAAGCATTACATATGAGTCCTTATCCCCCCCATTGCCCCTCACCCTCCCCCCCGCCCCCACTCATGCCCTCACCCCCTTATTGCCAAATTTCTTGATCATAATATATAATCCAGTGGATTTCTTCTATTTCTGTGGTGAACGTTGCTTTGCAAAGTACTCTCATAGTTGGTCATAGTAGCAGCTGCCATTTACTGAGAATCTTGGAATATCGTGGCAGACAGCTTCTACCGGTCACTTCCTGACACACCCATGTGAATGTGGGCTAGACTTAGTGACTTGCTTCTCACCAGTAGAATACAACAAGAGTGATGGGATGCCACTTCCAAGATTAGGTTATAAAAGACTGTGACCTCTGTCTTGCAGTCTCTCTCTTTCTCTGACTCTTCTTGCTCTGATGACACAGCTGCCCTGTTGTGAGCTGCCCTATCTCCATAGGCCCACATGGCAAGGCCAACAGCCAGTGAGAGAGCTTAGAAGCAGGTCCTTCCCCGATTCAGCCTTGAAATGAGACCAGAACCCTGGCTGACAGCTTTGGGAGAGATCCTGAGCTAAAGGACCCAGCTAAGCCATGCCCAGATTCCTCACAAACAGAAACTGTAAGATTGTGAATGTTGTTTTAAGCTAATAAATGTTTGGGGGGGGGGGGGCGTAATTTGTTACGCAGCAATCGCTAACTAATACATTCTTATCTTGCATAAGATTTCTTACCTTTCAAGATATAGTATATCATACCCATTTTATAGATAAGTACCTCAGTGCCAAAGGGATAAGCAATTTGTCCTAAGATTCTTTATCTATCAACAGTAGAATTGTGGTTCAAACTCAGGTTTGTCAGATTTCAAAACTGATGCTTTTCCTGATTCTGCCCAGACCATATCGCTTGGTTTGATTCTCAAAGTCAAAGGAAAGTGGTAGGTAACATCTCACATAATGATTTCCCAGAATTCAGTGGTTTATTACCCCGGCAAGTCATTAAACATCTGGAAACTCCTTAGAGATTAGGAACAATTTTTAGGCTGCTTCTCCAATAAGACAGAGCCCAGGGAAGCAGAAAAGGCTGTTTTTTTGCCAGGTAATGCTTATTGTGATACTAGGGGAGGAAAAAAGCCCCCCTGCAGGGCTGGCTGTAATCTGCCTATTCTTTTAGACATTTCTTTCTGAAATGAACTGAGTCCTTAAAGTTCCTACGTGGGGGATGGAGAGAGGGTTAGGAGTTTTTCCAAGAGAAGTCTGATTCCCAGTTGTGCTGCTTGAGTTTATCATCTTAGCTGCTCTTGGAGATGTGAAAGAGTCCTTTTGATGATAACTTAGAAAAGAAAGAAACTACCATTTTTTGATCAATTCTTTATCCGGCACAGTATGAGGCATTTTACAGATGCTGCTTCATTTTATCTGTACACCAAGCCTTTGAGGTGAGTATTGGCATTACAGTTTCATAGATGAGAAACCCAGAGGTTTCTGTCCTGTCTATCCTGTATCCCAGAGTCCCTGCCCCCCTTGGTGGCCTGCTGAGTGCTGCCTGGGTGGCCTAGTGGAGTCTGCTGAGAATCAGGGTGTGGTTCCCCACACCCAGTCTGAGACTCCATTGCCAGCTGCATGGCTGGCTAGATCTGGTCTTAGTAGCAGGATTTTCCAGTACTAGGGATTCTGGGCATACTCAGGCCATCTCCACTGGAGCTGGTTTCTCATCTAGACAGTAGAAAGGAATTTGAGCCACATCATTCAAACACCTTAAGAGGCCAAAATCCTGAGTACGGAGGCCATCTGATCCTTTTCTGACACTTCTTGTCCTGTGGAGGACACCTTAATACCGTCCTAAGTGGATGGTGGGATGGTGGCAGGAGGCAGTGGGAGCATCATTAAGTTCTAGGCTCTGCTTTGACTCAGTAATGTCACTCCATCAAGTCACATCATAACTTTGTCTCTCAACTTTTTCATATGTTAAGTGATAATTGCTATTCTATCCATTCACTTATTCAGTCAGTCAATCACTCAGTCAAAGGTGCCAAAGCCCTATCCCAGGATCTGTTTATAGAGTAATGGGTGAAACCGATATGCTTTCTCTATCCTAAGGGAATCCCAGTTTCATTTATTAAATAGGCTAATCATCAAAATAATAATTTCACAATTAAAAAAAATGTGTTCCTGATTTATTTATTTAGCCCTCACATGGGTCCCGACCTATCAGAGTTGATCCTGTACCAATGGTTTATGCATCAGCAAAGTCCATTGGCATTCAAGATGGCATGCAAGCATGACCCACAGGGAAGATATAATTGGCTCAGACCATGTTTGCAGAAGAGCAGTAGTTATGATCATTCTTATTTCTGTCTGCAATGTTACTAGAAGAGGTGGGGTTTCTGGAAGCCTGGTAAAATGATGGTGAGAAAACACCTACAAGATCCCCTGCCCTCATGAAGTTTATGATCTTACAGGAGACACAGCCTTAATCAACCAAAGACTTCAAATAAATGTAAGATTGCCACTTGGTAACTCTACAATGGTGTTGTGAGAATATGGATAGGGCAGTGGTTGGCAAACTCATTAGTCAACAGAGCCAAATATCAACAGTACAATGATTGAAATTTCTTTTGAGAGCCAAATTTTTTAAACTTAAACTTCTTCTAATGCCACTTCTTCAAAATAGACTCGCCCAGGCCGTGGTATTTTGTGGAAGAGCCACACTGAAGGGGCCAAAGAGCCGCATGTGGCTCGCGAGCTGTGGTTTGCTGACCACTGGGATAGGGGATTTGACCTGGTTGGGAAGATTAGAGAGGGCTTCTCTAAAGAAGTGATAATTTAGCTGAGATTTAAAGGATGCACAGGATGTACCTAAGACAAGAAGGGGGAGAGGACCATTGCAAGCACAGGGAGAAGAATGTGAAAGGAGAGACTGAAGAGAGGCTAGTCGGCATGGGGACAAGGAGCAAAAGGGAATGTGGGGCAAGATGCTGGGAACATTGGTTGAGGTCTTTGGTACTATATTCCAAAGTTTCCAAGGATGCAGCTGCCACACTGGATCATACAACTCTAGAATATCTTCTAGTCACCTTCTAACTGAATAGTCAGTTCCTTCACACTTGGGTAAAGAGGGTCTCATTTAATGTTTCATAATATTCAATTTCCCTTTGAATGACATGTAAGGCACCAAGTCATTAGGATACAAATGATACCACTTAATAATCAAAGCATTGGGCTTGTGTTATGAATAATAATAAGCCTAGCCACCTAAAATAGGAATAAAATAAAGATGGATTATTCCATGGATCACTGTGCTGATTAGATGATAAATTAAAAGATTTGAAAACAAGAAATGAGTCATATTGCAATTAAGAAGCACATCTACCAAAGTCATCTATGATATTAACAATGGACATCTTTGGGATTCTATAAAATCCAAAGTGGGTGTTGAAAAGTAACACGTTCATTGCATGTAGACTTAGAATCTGATTTCTGTGTTCTGTCAAGTAACTGCAGGAGTTGAAAGGGAGTGAGCCCCAGAGATTTTTACATCAATGGAAGAGTGACTGGAGAAGTGAAACATCAGGGATTATGGACTCTCCCACTGGAAAGGCAGAGAAAAGATTTTAACACTCGAGTTCTTTCTGGACCAGTTGCATATGGGATCTTTGCAGTAATGTAGGGAGGACCCTCTCATGCCTGTGGAGTTCCCATAAATATGAATTAAATTTGCTTTTATTCTCTTGCTAAAAAATTAATGCATGGCATGGAGTAGGATCAGACAAGAGAGGTGACAGGGGTGCAAAGTTTAAGGTGGTGCTCACTCTCAAGTTCGTGCAAGTGCTGGGTCAGAACCTGAGAGTGAGCACCTCCTTAAATATTGTACCCTTGTCACCTTTATTGCCCCAATCTAGTCGGCCTTGTAAGGATGGCTGTTATTTTTTAAGGAAGGGAAACATTAAGTTGCTATCATAAGAGAAGTGTCTGCTTGGCTATAGGACAGGCAATGGGGATGCTCCAAGAGGATTTTTAAAGAGGCCATTAGTAGGAACACTAGCTTAGAAGAGGTCAAGAATGTTTTAAGAGTGAGGAAGAGGGGAATGCAAAAAGCCAAAAAATAGAATCTGAATGGAGTGGCTGATCCTTTTTCCCTGGGTACTTGGTTGACAGAGACCCTCTTGATCAAATATATATCATGGTCATGTTCTGCAGAAATCTGCATTCCACAATCAAGCCAAAACTGTATCTTTTTAGCCTACTATATTTTGAACTATAGCAAAAGATGAAAAAAATCGAATGAATTGTGAATTGCCTCCACTGTTTGTTTTATATTATTTAACAACTAGAAGCCTGTTGCATGAAGTTTCGTGCAAGAGACCTTCCTTCACCTGGCTGCCGGCACCAGTTTTCCTCTGGCCACCCGCCAATCGGAGCGCCTCCTGCCAGCGCGATCGGCCACCCTGACAGAAAACTGGTGCTGGCAGCCACACAATCGGCCACCCCGAGTTCCGCCACCGGTGCCTTCTGCTGACCCCATGGGTCCTCCCGCAGCACCGGCCGGCCATTGGGGCCGGCGGGAGGAACGGGGGGTGGGGGTGGGGGCAGGGACTCATGAGTCCCCGCCCCCTGCTCCTCCCGCCAGCCCAATCAGCCACCCTGAGTCCCGCCCCCAGCCTCCCACCGGCCCAATCATGGGCGTAGTGGAGTGATGGTTATTTGCATACTTTCCTTTTATTAGGTAGGATGTTTCCCAGTGTTGGACTTGGATGGTTGAATAGAATTGAAGGGGAAACCCAAAGGATGCTTATTCCAGCATGTGAGCCCTGCGAGGAACATAAAAAGGTGCAGGAGATGATCTCTGTTTCCTGCAGAAAAAGACATTTGAGTTGTGATGGGGAACAAAAGAGGAATTTATTGGGGATGAGAGAAGGATGAAAACCAGGGAAAACGACTGAAAGGAAGTAACTTTTAGACTGAGACTTGAAGGTCAAGAGAAGTTTGTGACTCAGCTAAGTAGAAGGACAAATAAATCATCTAATTAAATATTGCTCTACTCAAAATGAGTCAGTGAAGGCACAGAGCACTGAGGGTGATGATGGTGAGTTACATTTTGAAAATCCTCATGAATCGCTTAAGCTCTTCAAGTGTGCTGGACATGGACTAAGAAATAAACCAAGCTCCCACTGCTCATGAAATTCCACTGGACAGTGGCAGAGCTAACAAAATATAAGTTCAGCTGGAACTTTATTTGAATATTTTACCCAAATCCTCCAACTGGGGAGAGATACTTTGTGTTTCTGTCTGGAGCACTCTAGTACCTTATTAATGATGTAGCTACCTTTCCTCCAGATACTTTGGGTTTTATTTATTCACAGATTAGTAACTATACCATTCCATGTTCCCTGAATGTTTTCACCTGGAATTGCCAAATATGAGAGCTGGTGGAAGAGGTTTAGATTTATAAGGAGTCCAAAGACCCTTCAAAAAGTTTTCATATACGTAGCCATCCTTTCAAAAGGAAGATAGCCAGACCTGCTGACATTTAGAAAAGTCTAGTTTAGAAGGCAGAGGCCATCTCTCTTTAGGCTTGGAGAGAAAGGTATTTGGGGCATTTTTTAGTGCCTTAAGGGGATTGAGATACTTTGACTATGCCATTTAGACATAGCTGTAATTTAGACAGGTGCTAGGGTGGCAAGGATGCAAAATTAGAGGTGGCCAATAGAGGCAGCTATGCCTGAGACAAATTGTCTGGGACCTGCGGAATGGTCTAAAGGAAGGAGTGGAAATAAAAGAGTGATTGCCTAAGAGGCAGTTGCCAGCAGCATGCCTATGAAAAGCTGTTCCTCCACCACTTTTACTGAAGGGGGGTTTCTCGTGGATCCTCCCCCATAGTGGGAAGGATACAGGGAGGCTATAGACTCTGCACCTATGACCATAGGGCTATAAGGTTCATCAGCTGCTCACAAATTGTATTAGGAGGTGAGAGTCTCAAAGAGCTGAATCTAAAGATCAGGTAAACTTAAAGGTTGAAGCAGGGGTGGTGGGGGATGTAGTTCATCATCATCACAGCAGCTGACATATGACGAATGCTTAGCAGAGGCTGTCACAGAGCAAAACACCTTATATGCTTGATCGCATTGTGTTGCATCCACCCTGTGAGGTATGTGGGAGGTTGTCAGACTGTCAATCATAAATACATAAAAATATTCTCCCTTTTCTTCTTGAGTCCCTGTTGCTTGTGGAGAATTGCGGAGGTTCAGCGAGATTAAATGGTGTGTCCAAGGTCAAAGAGTGAAATATGGAGAAATCAAGCTTCAAATTGAATCCTGTATAACTCCAGAACTCGATGCACTGTTGCTTGGCATGCGAGGCTAGGATGGAACCAGGGAGGGTGAGGGTTAGGAGAGAGGAAGGAGGCTGCAGGGCTCTGGGTAAGTGCCCTGTAGAGCCAGTAGTGCATTATTCCCTCTGTACTTCATTTGCATCTTGCTTCCTCCTTGGTTATGACACTTATTTCATTCTCTCTTGAAGAATTTCTCAACCTAGGGACTATTGGCATTTTGGGTCTGATAATTCTTGGTTGGCGGCGGAGGTGCTGTCCTGTACATTACAGAGTGTTTGGCAGCATCTCTGGCTTCTACTTACAGGATGGCAATAGCACTTCCCAGGTGACGAGCAAAAAGGTTTCCAGACATTGACAGTGGTCCCCCAGAAGGCAAAATCGCCTCCAGTTGAGACCTACAGTGTGATGTGAGCAAATCCCCCATCTCCATCTGTGGGCTCTTCCAGGGCAGGCACTTGCCTCACCTCAGTACCCTCAGGGGACCTTGGACTTGCCACAGGAGATTGGGCTCTGCTCCATCCTCAGGACTGGGAAGAGTGTGTGGTACACAGCAGATGCTCAATAACAGGAACACGCAGTATAGTCTCTGACCTCAAATTGCTCATTGGTTAGATTCGGTTTTCTCAAAGTGTGGACTGGAGACTGCATGCATCAAAACCATCAGGGGGGGCTTTAAAAGTGATGCATTGGCCTCACCCTATACCTATTTGTAACAACTGTGATTCAGAGGCTCTGAATTTCATACCCTTGAACTTACGTGGTGCTTCATTTAATAAATATCATTGATTGTGCACCATGAGTCAGGCACTGGGGTGGCTGACTCACAGCGGGGACAGGAAGGACAAGCCCCCTGCTTGGCTAAGATCCCCGGAGAAGCTGGGCTGGTATTTGGATAGGACCCACTTTAACACTTAATATTAATGCCTTAATATCATTTCGTGTTAGGAAGTGGCAGAGAGCCACAGCTGCAGCCCTGCCCATTCTACGGCACCTGAGGAGGAGTCAGCTCTCAGCTTTGGTTCTGCATGTTTGTGCAGAAATTAAACAACTTGAGTTCTGCTCTGTGCATTAAGAAACCTGCAGGATATTGCTTGACTATTAGTTAAACACACTCAGTGTCTCTTTGTGGCCCCTCAAAGGACTCAGCATCTGAGTTTCATCTGATTATGGTTTAAGGGGATGATCTCTGTGGTGGGGCCAGAGGAAGTGTGTGCGTAAGTTAGACTCAGCAGGTTACTCGGGCAACCCACAAGCCATGATGTAATGAGCCAGGTCTTACTGCAACATGAGCATAAAAATTAGCAGAGTTGCATGCTGGAAATGCAGTGGGAAGGCCTGTTTCATTTTGAGGAACGAAACAGTAGGATTTAGCGTGAGCCAATGGCTAGTAGAGATGTGTACCCGTGCATTACAAAACGCAAATTAGCCTGACATGGCTCAATGGTTGAGTGTCGAGGAAGCAACCTACCAATGATTCTCTCTCATCATTGGTAAGTCTGTCTAACTCCCTTCATCTCAGAAATCAATAAAAATATATATTTTAAAAAACCACACACACACACAAAAACACACAAATTAGTGTTCTGTCAAGTGAAAACAAAAAGTCCAGACATAAAACTGTATTTGACTCTAACTACAACCAAGTGAATAACTGTTTGCATATGGACAAGAACCTGGAAATAATACCTTGAAAAATTACACCCAGTGTATATACAGCTAAAGTAATGATTCTTTTCATTAAAAAATATAACAAACTCATGGGTATGTTTGGATAGTGTATTTGCTTCCTAGAGCTTGTGAAACAAGG
Source organism: Cnephaeus nilssonii (assembly GCF_951640355.1). Taxonomy (NCBI): domain Eukaryota; kingdom Metazoa; phylum Chordata; class Mammalia; order Chiroptera; family Vespertilionidae; genus Cnephaeus; species Cnephaeus nilssonii. The sequence continues at coordinate 23,393,600 of NC_137091.1, read as the reverse complement.
TACGGTACATAAAAATGGGTGGCTTAGAACAACAGAAATTTCTTGCACAGTTGTGGCAGCTAGAAGTCGGAAATCAGGATGTCAGTGGGACTGATTCCTGTTGAAAGCTCTGAGGGGGATCTCTTCTATGTCTCTCTCCTGGCTTCTGGTGGTACTAGCAATTCCTCTCTCTCTCTCTCTCTCTCTCTCTCTCTCTCTCTCTGTGTGTGTGTGTGTGTGTGTGTGTGTGTGTGTGTGTGTGTTTGTGTGTGGTCTTATCTCCTGTGTTGACTCCACTCTTGGTCACTGTCCAGCTCAAGACCCCATCATCTCCCTCCAGTATCATTTCCCTAGCCTCCTGTTTGTTCTCTAAGGCTTTCGTTTTCTACACTCCAATCTTCCCTTCTTCTGCATTCAGAGCCATGATTGCTGATACAGTCATATTTTATGTCACAAATGCTTGTTATTGTGCTATAAATTTAGAAATGATAATGATGACATAGTGCTTCTGATGACTAACACTGACCACTTAGCATACAAGCTGGGCACAGATTTTTCATGGGTTACTCCTCATTAGAACCCCATGGTGCATGTGCCATATCATTCTCATTTTACACATACAGAAAATGAGGACCAGGGAGGTTAATTAGCCTGCCTGAGGTCACAGACAAAGTAGACTAGAATTTGAGCCTAGACTGTTTTGAAATACTAGTGGCCCAGTGCACGAAATTCGTGCACATTAAAAGTGGATTAGAGGAAATATTTTAATAGAAGTGTCAGAGATGAAAGAAAATTAGTAAAATGTATATGAAAATCTTCCTCCTGTCAGAGTCTGGGGCACACCACAGGACCTAGAGTCAAGTCCCCGCCCACCCACCCACCCACATGAGCCTCAAAATCGCACAAGACCCAGACCCGGCCGCTCCCCCTCCCCAATTGGGCTAGATCCAGACCCATCCGGTCCCACCCTTGTCAAGCCCCGCTGGGTGGGGGACGCAACCTCAGGTCCCCTGGCCTGGTGCTGGGGTGGAGGTTGAAGCCTGAGGTCCCCCCGTCAAGCCCCGCTGGGTGAGGGGCACGCCTTGAGGTCTCCTGTCAAGCCCCGCCAGGCAGGGGGTGCAGCCTCAGGTCTCCCGACAATCTCCACCGGGAAGAGGGCGCGACCTGAGGTACCTTAGCCCGGGGCTAGGAGAGCAGCCTGAGGTCCTGGAGGAGTGCACCTTGAGGTCCCCCATCAAGCCCTGCTGGAGGGATGTGTGGCCTGAGGTCCCCTGGCCTGGCACTGGGGCTGGGGGAGCAGCCTGAGGTCCCCCAGCCCAGCACCGTGGCAGGGGGCACACCTTGAGGTCCCCCATCAAGTCATGCCGGGCGGGGGTGCGGCCTCAGGTCCCCCGGCCTGCTGCTGGGGCGAGGGGAGCAGCCTGAGGTCCCGGGGGGGGGGGGCTCACTTTGAGGACCCCCGTAAAGCCCTGCCAGGTAGGGGGCGCGGCCTCAGGTCCCTGCTGATAGCTTGTTTAGGCTTGTTACAGGAATTCAGCCTCCACTATGGGTGCAGCCATCTTGTGTTATGGAACCTCACCCTGCCCCCCCGCCTCCCCTGTGGGTGCCGCCATCTTTGTGGTGGAGTGATGGTCAATTTGCATATTCCCGCTTTATTATGTAGGATTGACAGATGGAATGATAGTATGTCTCTGATTTGCCTTAAAATATATCCAGAAAAAATAATGGGAGAAGAGAAGCAATAAAAGAAATGAATTTGACCAAATGTCAATCACTAGGGAATCTGAGTTGATGGTTATGTGGCTGTGAGAGTAGGGGGGTGGGGAAGGGCAGTATTCTATTATTGCTACTTTAGAATATGTTTGGAATTTTCCAAAAAGTTTATGAATGTGAACTTTGAGCTTTGTTCTCCAAACAACAACCATAACAATTTCAGCACCCAATACTCAACTGTTACACCCTTTTTAGGACCCCAGCATATGTTTGACAATGATATTATACAAGAGGATTTGGGTTCTTTAGAAGCTTAGTGCTACAGAAGTTCAAGGTGTTATTCTTTTCTACCCAGATAGAAAAATGTATCCTTTTACCAAATAACCCAGCTCTGTGAGGGTAATAACTTCCAGTATTGAGCTCCTACCATGTGCCAGGTCCCGTTCATGGAGATGAACCCACACGGCCCCTGCCCTGAACAAGCCCATAGGCTGCCACAGAGGGGAGGCCACTAAGCAGTAATTGCAATAGAGTGTGGGACGAGCTATAGTCTATACATGAAAGAAGAGGCGTGTGAGCCCAGGGGAGGAAATGACTCAGAGAAAAAATGGCATTACGTTTTGTTTTCAAGAGTGGAAGGCATTTTCCAGGGAGGGAAAATATGCACGTACTCCAGGCAAGAACAGAGTCCTGAACGGGAAGGGATGGCCCATGCAGGGAGCCAGAGTTAGGGAGGGGCACCATGTGCGTGGGGGATACCCTGTGCCCAGCTTTGTGAGCTGGGCTCTCTTCTGGGGGAAATAGGGAGCCAGAAGAGGTCTTTGCTTGGACGTAATCAGAGGTGTGTCTTGGGATGATGACCCAGCCAGTGATGTTGGAAGTGGGGCACTGGTGGAGGAAAGACTGGGAGACCAGTGAGAACTGGGAATTAGGGATGTGGAGTGGAACTGATAAGATTTTAAGGTGGAATATAGAGATATACACTGTCAACCCCCATCTCGCCTTTTCAGGTCATTTCAGACTGTTTGGAAGCCATGTAATTCCCCAAAGGGTGGGAAGATTCTCTAAAACGACCTACGTTTTGAAAGGTTCTCCATCAAACGGAAATGAGGTGGACATAATTTGATTTATCCTCACCCATATTCATTAGCGTTGGAAACAGATGACCTGGAACCTTCCTGGTGCCAGTGTCTGTGTAACTCCAAAGTTTAATTTTTAATTATCCCTGCCCATTGGCAGAGGCACAGAGGGGAACTGGAGGGAGGGGAGGCAGAGGGTGCTAACCTTTTCCTTTTCTTCACGTCTGTTAGCTGAGTTTTCCCCTCTAAGCACCAAGGCTAATAGCTATTGTCTTGAGATTGTGTTGCCATAGCAACAAGACAAAAACCAGGCTTTTACATGGGGGGGGGGGGGGGTGAAGTAAGTAGATGAGGAGATGTTATCTTCCAGCTACTCACAGGCTCACTGCCTCAGCCGGCTGGGCCACAAGAGGAGACAGCGAGACTGGACCACTGGCTCACTGGGAGGTCCAACTGGACTGATTCCCGAGGGGCAGCTTGGAGAACAGTTATAGACCCCCTAGAGTCATGAGGAAGGGTGGGTCTGGGAAGGTCCCCACAGCAGATGAAGAGTTTGGGAGAAGTGAGGTGGGTGGCAGTTCACTCACACTAAGACATTGAAGTCATAACTAGAACAGATAGTGGAAGGGAGTGGTCGGCAAACTCATTGGTCAACAGAGCCGCAGTTTGCTGACCACTGGTGTAGGACATGCTCATAGAGGCTTTCAAAGGTCTTTAAAATGCCTTGCAAGATCTTCGAAATTCTCTGACCTAGTAATTCCGCTTCTGGGAATATATACTAAGGAAATAATCTTACATCTGGAATAGTAAGAACACAAGCTTTATATCCAAAATGTTTGTTATAATTACAACAATAAAAATGAAATATCACCTCACTGTCCAGGAACGGGAACAGTTGATACACCCAATGTTGGAATATTATGGGGCCATGATCGTTTAAAAATGCTTATAAAACATCTATACGAGGGGAAAAAACAGCCTACAAATTTTTTTATGTAGTGTGATTATAATTTTTTAAATTGTCAAATGCTCAAACAAAAGAAAAGCAAAACCCCCCAAATGCACACAGATAAAATATTGGAAGAAAAATAACAACAAAATATACATGAAGGTTATTGTTGGGTAATGAGAATATAGATTTTTCTTTCAAGGAGAATATTTTTAAGTGTGTCATTTTTACTATAGGAAGATTTCCTAATTAAAAAATAAATTCTGCAATCAGGAATCAGTTATTTTTCCAAGTGAGTCGATGGTCTCACAAGTGCAGATACCACAAGCCACTTAATGCACTTTTTTTGGGGGTGGGGCTCTTCTAAGTGTCAGAGCAATTCTAGGCATTGTGGGAGTTACAAAACCAAATGATGTGGCGTCTGTGTCCCCATGGATTTGACAGACGAAGCCTGTCAGCTTTTGGATGGTTGTGCCATTGCGCACTCTGAATGGACTTTGGCTCAACCTAGATACTCTGTAGGAACACACGCCGGGCAGGCCTGTGTGCCCCATAGAGTCTATAATTAGCTTCATCCTTCTTTATTACTTGGGATTCCAGGCCGGTGTTAAAGAAATTACCTCATGGATGAAGAAAGCTTGGGAGAGTGTGGTTTATCTCTGCGCTCGTGCAGGTGGCATGATTAGAAACCTGCCCTGTGCATCTGCCTGGCTTGTTTTCCTTCCCCCTGTTCAACAGTCTGCAGAGTCTTGGCACAAGAGGCAGGGGTACGTGCCAGTGAGCCGCCCATAGCTATTTAAGAAACTAAAGCAGACCCAGAATAATAATGTGGACAAAAATAGCGATTTGAGTTCTGATTGCTATAGGTAATATAATGGTAACAGTAATGATGAAAACGGTCATGTTTATTGAGTATTTACAACATGCCAGTAGTAGTCAGCTAACTGGTTTAGAGGCAGCATCTTCTGTAATCTTCACAACTTTGCACACGGCAGGCACAGTATTTTCTACTTTACAGATGAGGAAATCAAGGATCCAAGAACTTAATATGCTCAAGGTCACATAGCTAAAAAAAAAAAAAAAAAAAGGAAGAACTAGGATTTAAAGATGGGAACCAGGGTACTTAAAATTGTTCTATCACAACCATTTAGTTATTTAGTGCTTCTCGTGAACTTGAGAAGTGTGGGACACCCTTGCAGTTCTTAAAAATATATTTTGAAAATTATTTCAGAGAGGAAGGGAGAGGGAGAGAGAGCCAAAAACATCAATGATGACAGAGAATCACTGATTGGCTGTCCCCCACAAGATCCCACTAGGAATCGAGCCCACAAACCCAAGCATGTGCACTAACCAGGAATCAAACCATGACCTACTGGTTCACAGGTCGATGCTCAACCACTGAGCCATGCTGGCCTGGCACCATTGCACTTTTTAAGGACGAGAAAACTGAAGCTAAGAGAATTTGAGTAGCTTTCCCGATGTTACACTGCTAGAAGGTGGCATAGCTGGGATTCAAACTCAGCAAGTATCCATGTGACTCTAGAGCCTGCTTCCTTTCTCCTCCTATAGCACGATGGCCCTGTCACCTAAGCGTGGCAAAGAATGTCAGTTAAATATTTCATTTCTTTCTTTTTTTGGGGTCTTTTTTATTGTTTAAAGTATTACATATAGTAGTACATATATCTCCTCTTCCCCACCCCCCATTGACCTTCCCCCAGCCTCCCCTACCCTAAATAATTTCATTTCTTACACTTAACACTGGGTCCAGTACAGAGCAGGTGCTTAAAAAGATTTGTGGAAAGGATGAGTACGTGGCATTTGGATGCTGAGAATCTCTAAGCAAGGCAGTGAGAGAGACCTAATTCACGGTGCATCCATCCATTCTAAACAGAATAATCTACCAACCAAACAAAAATGTCCTTGAATCACTATTGAAGGTGTGCAGTGCATTAGGTACCAGGGTGTCCATCCACTGCGAATGACTGAAGAGGGAAAAACATTTCATGCTCTGAGTGATTGGATTTGCTCTTCTGGAAACTGGGGCTGCTCCATGGGCTGCCTTGCTGGGAGGCGTCTTTGAAGGACATGTGGAGGCAGGCACCAGGGAAAGTGCAGTGGGAGCTCCTGTGGGGGATGGAGGAAGCTCTGCTGCATCCCAGGAAGGTGCTCCCTAACTGCGTCCGGGGAGTGTGAGACCTATTACACTCCAGGGGCAATGCCATTCCTTCTCAGGATGGGCATTCCAGGGATTTCTAATATTCCAGCAGAATAAATGCATCTTCCAGAGTGACCCACCTCACTAAATCCTTAGAGTGGGGTTTTTCAACTCTGGCACTAGTGGCATTTTGGAATGAATAATTCTTTGTTGTGGGAGGCTGTACTATGTATTGTGGAATGTTTAGCACCATCCCTGGCCTCTATCCAACTAGATGCTAGTAGTATTTCCCCTAGTTATGAGAACCAAAAATGCCCCCACACATTGCTAACTATGCCGTGGAGGACAGAGTCATTCTAAGGTGAGAGCCACTGCCTTGGAGGTAGGCATTAGAAATAAGATGCTGGAGGGGAGCTAGGTCTGTGATGATGTAGTAGGTGAGCAAACATAGGTGGAGACAGAACTCTGAAGGTATATCATCTTTAAACAATTCTCCTTTTCTCTGGTTCTGCAGTTGTGGAAGGCAAATAGGGGTGGTAATCCAGTGGTGTGCTGGAGACAGCTCCTACTGCTTTGCAAAAGTTGATGGCGCGCATTTCTTCCCAATTCTGAGTTCAGTGGTGTCATGTTGGTTGCTTGAAATTAGCCATGGTAGGGACATTTACACCATGGAAATTGGCAGCTGCTACAAATCAGCATATGACAGCATATCACTGCTTGAATCTAAATCTGTTTGATTTAGACCAGTGATGGGCAACCTTTTGAGCTTGGTGTGTCAAACTTCGCCAAAAAACTGAGCATAACTCGGGTAGTGTGTCACTTTGAGGAAAAAACATTATTTCGCAAATGTTTCATCCTCAGGAGCAGCAAATGTTTCATCCTTGGCATGCGGCCGCCTCAGCGGCCACGTGTCATCAGAAATGGCTACGCGTGTCAGTGCTGACACGCGTGTCATAGGTTCGCCATCACTGATTTAGACAAATGGGAGTGGGAGGTCCCAAAGATAGGGAATCTACCGCTAATGCAACCAGGCTGCCTCCAGGCTTTATCTGCCCCCAGAGGGCCCTGCAAACACACCTCACACGAGGCTGCACCTCATCTTTTGAAGATTCCCAGCTCCCAGTGACTTATGCCTCAACCAGGTACCTGCAGTATATAAATACAAGAAGTATATAAAAGTAAACCCTGTGCTACTTCCATATGTAGAGAAAAGACAGCATTATTTGCTAGATATAGCAAGTAAAATAAAAAGAAACAATTTTCATTACATTCTAGCTTGATACCATTGCTTGCCTGAAGACTTGAACCTGAGGCCTGCTCCCTCTTTGTTAAAAGGGAGAGGAGCAAGAGGTGTTAAATTACATTAGCGCCCCTGAGACTTCACTTTTGACATAATCAGGAGGATTGAGACAGAAATACCTTTCCACTGGGTGGTTCAATGTGAGACTACTTCATGTTCATGCCCTATCCCAAGTCACCTCACATGAGAATAGAGCTCACTTTGGAAAACGCTATATTAGATGATGCTAAAACATTTGAAGGCAGAAAGAAAACCATCATTATTTTTAAATCAGCATGGATGTATCATTGAATGCAAAATTCATATTAACTTTAAAGCTAGAGTCAGTGGTATGTTGGACTTGGCTTGTATGAGCTCATGAGAATTGATGGTTAAATTTTCAGGAATTTAGCAAGTTATTTGACAGCACATTGGTAGAATGAAATTGGCCATGGTGGGAATCTTTACACCATGTAAACTGGCAAATACTACACATCTGAGCTTCCCATACTCCAAGATATGACTGTTAAAACATTCACTAGTATGCCACTGGCTAAAGCTTTCCATGCCAAATTGTACTTGTTTAAATCTCTTTAGGCTATAGCTTTAGACTTCTGGGGATGTCTATTCCCTCTCTCCTGCCTTGGAAAAACTCAGGATACACCGAGTAACATCCTCAAGTCTGGTGAGCTCATTTTCATTATTGCATCTTAAAGAAGAGTAATAGAAACCACTGTGGAGGAATGTACTGTAATTGATTACTGTATATAAAGTATGCTGACAATTCTTCTTTCCAACCCATACTCTTAAATGAGTCACTTTAGTGCTTGCTCTGATAAATGTTTTAAAATTTATTATACCCTGGAAACTCATCAGTTTCAGAGGGTGTAATGACTATTAGGAAAACAACAACAACAACAAATAAGATGTAAGGCAATAAATTGAGGGCAGGAATTTTTCACCCTTTGTATTCCTTCATGTCACTACTGTCTGTTTTATTTCAAGCCCTTCTGTGTACTGTTTGGTTCAGAATCTCAAACGCTTTGATCTTACTTATCCGGGAAGCATGAGAAGGACCACACCCAGATTACCCCAGGGAGGGGGGAAGGGTGGGGCTTTGGAATGAAGTTGCTGTGTGGCTGTATCTGGCACATAGTGTTACCACTGGTGTGATGGTAAGTGTGTAATAATGTTTTGTGTGTGTGTGATCTCTGGTTTTGGGGTGGGGAGCCCTGATTTGGAGCACTTGATGATTCTTGGTGCACCTACTCTCACCATAGCTGATTTTACTAGTAAGCTACAATGTAATGTCACTGATGCTTTAACAGGGGTACACGCAGTGGCTGCAGCATACCACTGAGCGTTGCTCGAATAAGCCCCCAGTCCTTGCAGCATTTCAGAGAACTGGGAAGCTCAGCCCTACAGAGACTGAGAGGGGTAGACAGGTACTCTCCCAGAGTTAGCTGTGAGCGGTGGTAACTAATTCCAGCCAGCCAGGGAAGGGTTACTCCACTGTCCTCTGTGAGTGGAGCCCACAGGAACCATGAGGGGACAGGACAGCTTTCTGAGAGTAGGAAGCCCGGATCTGACCAGGCCTGATGGTGCAGGTGGCAGAGGTCTGCTGGACCAAGAGTAGGAAAGGATCCAGGGACACACCTGAGCCAGCTCACCCCTTCTCTCCCATCCCTATGCTCGTGTTCCTACTTTACCCTTCTATATTTCTTTCTTAGCATCTATCACCTTCTAACATAAAGTGAAAAACAATTCACTTATTCATCATATTTATTGCTTTTTTTCCCCTCCTCCACTCACCCACCCCACACAGTAGAATGCAAGCTCTAGAGATTTTTTAAAAAATCAGTTTTGTTTACAAATGTAGCTAAAGTGTTTAAAACAGAGCCTGGCAAAGAGTTGGAATTCAATAAATATCTGTTGAATCAGGGCCCAGTAGGCAAGGGAGAAAGACACACATCAGCAGTTTAGAACTGAGGTGCCCAACTTGCGGTGGGAATTGGGGTAGCCAGTGGAGCATAATAAAATGGAAGACCTGGACCCTTTTCCAATAACTTCTGATTCATTAGGTCAGAGGGAAGCTCGGGAATCAGCCTCAGGTGGCCTACTCTTAAAGAAACTGGGTCTCTGTAGTCAGAGGGAGTAGGCAGTGTGGCTGTTGCTCATATGAGATAGGGTTCTGCCCTGCCTACTCTTAGAGTCACCCTTCCCAGGGGGTGGTAAGAGGCTGAGTGGCCTTGCCAGGCACTGCCCAGTTGTGGAGACATGAGCCAAGCTGTCTTCCTTATGAGTGGGTGTAGACCCACTTTAATCATCAGTGGCTTTTCCAGTGCCTGATGCCAGCATCAAACAGACTTGCTGGTGACCTGTTCAGAGCAATGCTTTTTATTCTTGGAATTGCACATTTTCCCAGTCCCAAACCTTCAATGACTTAGCATCTTCCTTCACAAGACTATCTCAGGTTCTATCTCAGGTCTATCAATACATTCCTTTAGGTAATTGTCAACTCTCTTTAAACTTCTGGCTTAACAGCCTCCTCTGGATCCTCACCTATTAGGGGCATCGCTACTGGGTTGAAGGCTTAGCTTGTTTCCTCCATTTGTGTAACTCTAGAGCTCCAACTCACCCCTTCAACCAGGTGTTTCTCCTGGTCTCAGAACCTTATCATGTCTCCCACTTTCTTCCTACCTGCTTCCACCTCACCCAGGCATATGCCACTGACTCTTGGAAGAGAAAAATCAGGAAGAGAGGGTGTCAAGAAGAGAGAGAAGCAGGATGCTCTGAAAAATGAAATTAATATTTACTAGGCTTCAACTAAGTTCTAGACTGTGCCGGGCATTTTAGATACATTATCGAATTAGAATTCTCAACAGCCCTGCAAGCTGGTGTTATTACTTCTTCGATGGATGGAAAACTGAAGCTCAGAGGGGTTAGGTGTTTTGTCCATGGTACACAAGTAATTTATGCCAGAGATGGGCTTTAAATTCCGGTCAGCTTAACTTTACAGCCAGCACTGATTTTACTGAGCAATTCTGTCTCCAGCAATGGCTGTAGACAGTCCAGTGAGTCTGAACCTCTTTCCCGTGTTTCTCACTTCCCTTTCTGATCTCCTCTGTCTGAGATTTAGAGTAAGGGTAAGATTTTCTCATAAATTTCATTGAATGAACAGTGGAGGGAGTATGGGGACTAAAATAAATCCTGGTGCCCGAGAGGCTGCTCACCTCTCCTTTCCCAAAGAGTTGTAATTCTGCAGAATATCAGTTCTGTTACCTGCACTGCCAATTTATTTCATTATCTATAATAAGCAGTAATGCCATTTCTTAATTGCACTTGATCAAAATCTCAATTATCACTTTAGAATTATATCAGATCAGATGAAGAGACAACTCCTACAAGTGAAAAGAAAATTCACTCTTCAAATGAATCTTTTATTATCTTTTCGGGTTTGCCATACACACTGTGAATCATGTTGCTGATTTCAGTTGAATGTTAGAACCAAGTAGAATAAACTTCATTGGGGGCAGAAGTAAGAGAAAAGACCTGCCTGAAGAAACATTATGTGGGAACAGAAAGGACTGTAAGAAATGTTGTGTGAGCATCACAAGGCATTTTCCTCTCCACTCAAAAACGCAAACTAGAAGTCCTGGATGGTGTGACTCAGTTAGTTGGGCATTGTCCGGTGCACTGAAAGGTTGCTAATTTGACTCCCGGTCACAGCCAATTGATGTTTTGCTCTCATATTGATGTTTCTCTCTCTCTCTCCCTCTCTCATCCTCTCTCTCCAAAATAAATAAATAAATAAATAAATAAATAAATAAATAAACAAACAAACAAATAAATTTTTAAAAATTGAAATAAAGAGGGGAAAAATGCAAACTATATCAGAGTTCCTTTTAGCAATAAAATGAGAGGCTGGTTCATTAAATTTGTCCCCGAGACCTGTCCGTGCCTCTTACCCATCCTTGTTCCTCCATCATCTGATTCAGTACCTATCATAAACTGGCACCTCCTGCTTGGCTTGAAAACTCTTGAGTTACCACACAATTAAGTATGCTTCTATTTTAGGGTTGAACCCATCCTCTCTCCCTCTGTCCTCTCTGCTGTAATTCCTAGTTTTCCGTGGTGGCCACTGTTTAGTGTTTTACAGTTTTCAAAGCACTGTTCCACAAACCACTATATTAGTTTTCTCTTGTAGCTATAACCAATTATCACAGACTTAGTGGCTTAGAACATCACAGATTCATTATCTTACAGTTCTGGGTCAGAAGTCCAGTGGTCTCACTGTGCTAAAATCAGGGTGTCAGCAGCGTTGTGTTCCTTCTGGGTGCTCTGCAAGAGGATCTGTTTCTTGAATTCCCCTGCATCCTGTGGCTCTGGGCCCCTTCCTTCATCTTCAAAGCCAGCAGCATCTTCAAATCTCTCTCTGACTCTAACCCTCCTGCTCCCTCTTCTAATGGCCTGTATGATGACATTAGGCCCGTGTGGATCATCCAGGAAAATCACCCCATCTCAAGATCTTTAACTTAGTCACATCTGTGAAGTCCTCTTTGTCAGGTAAAATAACACATTCAAAGGATCCAGGGATTAGAACATAGACATCTTTGAAGGGCTATTATTTTAAGACAAACACTATTCATCTTTTTTTTTCTGGCCAAAAATCTGGGAATTTTTCTTGATTCCCTTCTTCCCGTCAATCTCACATCCAATTCACTAATAAGTCTGGTTGATTCAATATTCAAAATGTATCCAGTCTACCACCATCTTTTGTCTGTATGACTTCAGTAGCCTCCTAATTGCTCTCCCTACTCTACTCTTATTCCCTCCTTCTCAGAACAGTCTATTCTGCACAAAGGAACCAGAGGACTTTTAAGAACAAGAAAATCAGACCATGTCAATCCATTGCTCACAGCACTCCAATGGCTTCCTTCCCGTCATAGTTAGAAAATCCCCAGGTTTTATACAATGCCCCGCTCACTGTGTATCATCTGCCCGCTTCTCTGACCTCACTTACTGTTCCTTCCCTGTCTCAGTCTGTTCAGGCTGCTGTAACCAAACACCACAGACTGAGTGGCTTATAAACAACAGAAATGTATTCCTCACAGTTCTGGAGGCTGGGAAGTCCAAGATCATGATGCAGGCAGATTAGGTGGGAGCACACTTCCTGGGTCATAGATGCTTTGTGAGGTGTCTTCATATCATGGAAGGGGCAAGGAAACTTTTTAGGGCCTCTTTTATAAAGACACTGATATCACGCATGAGGGCAGAGCCATCATAACGTAATCACCTCCCAAAGATACCGCCTCCTAATACCATTAGCTTGAGGGTTAGGTTTCAACATATGGATTTGGGGAAACACAAACATTCAGACCATAGCACTCACTCCCTTACTCTAGCCATATTTGCCTTGTTGCTATTCTTTCAAATATACCCAGCCCATTCCTACCTCAGGGACTTTGCACTTGGCATTCCCTCTTCTTCCTGCTCTGCTGAAGACTTCCTTCAGGTTACGGTCCACAAATCACTTCTTCAGGCTTTGCCTGACTTCCTTATCTAAAACAGTGCCCTCTTCATCACCCCCACCTCCATCCCCTTAGCTTGTTTTATTTTTCTTCCTGGAATATGTCATTCACTGAACTTGTTCGGTTATTTTCTTATTTATTAGTTTAACCCAATATGAACTTAAGGTGTATGAGGGCAGTGTCTCCTGAGTCCCCTGCATACTGAATAGTAAATGACACAGGTAGGTGTTTAGTACATATTCGAAGGAATAAATATATTTCTATTTAATCAGTCTTCACAACAGCCTGTGGGGTAAATAAGTTTGTACAGTCAGGCAGGTATGGGTTTGATTCTGGCTTTGTCACTTACTAGCTGAAGGACCTTGGGCAAGTTTCTCAACCATTCTGAGCTACAGTTTCCCCAGTTGAAAAGAAAAACTAAGATATATTACAGGTTTAGTATAAGTTCAAATGAGACAGAGTAATGAAACTGTACAATATGATACTTGAAGTATTCTATCACATTAATCTACTTGCTTCTTTAGAACACTGAAATTATCAAGAGCTTAAGGACTTGGGGTAGAGGCACTTGTGCTACCCATATTTGGTTCTCCTCTCCTTTCTGGATACTTAGGAAAACTACGTTTCCCAGCTTCATTAGATTAGGTGGGACCATGTGGCCAGTTTTAGCCAATGAGATTTGTGTGGGAGAATATTCCCCAAGTCCTTGGAATTTCACTGCATTGCCCATTTGCATAGAGTTCTAGCATACTTGAGCCCTAGCATTCTTCTCTTGTGTGTTAGCTCTGCACTCCTGGTAAAGAAAGACCCTCTTTGTTTTTTCCCTTTGGGTTTCTGTGAATTCATGGAGGCAAACAAGAATGCAGGTCTGTGGGCAGAGCAGAAGAAGGAGAAGCCTGGGGGTGCTGTAGCCGGCATAAATAATGAGTGGTGATATCTCAGGGGATTGCTTCCTTGGTAGGAGGTGACATTCTTTCTCCCAGACACTCTCTGTTTCTGTGTGTTTTAAACAGTGAAGCACTGCCCTGTTCTTCCCCCAAATTTGAACTGTGCATTGCTAGGATTTGACAGTCTGATGGCAGAGACATAGTCTTATGTTTGTAAAGAAGCTAGTTTTAAAAACTGTGTTCCATGGAATACTCAGGTCTCAGGAAACTTTCTTAAGTGAGCTACAAAGAAAAATGTTTGCACAAACAAGTAGGACAGTGCACATACTCTATCGACAAAAAGTCCTATAGGAAAGAAACCTGAAGAACTTTGTTTAATTTGGGTTTCTTACAGGTAGTTTATTTCTAGTTTATACAATGCATTTCCTCTCCCCATATTGCAACAAAAGAATAAGAATAAAAAAATTATTTTGCACTGAAGGCCCAGGTATGAAGGAATGAATGAAAACCCAAGGCAAAATAATATGTGATGACTCCCTTAATGGAAAAACAGTTAGCCTAAAAACATCACATTCAAGATACACAGGGGCAAAAGTAGGTTTACAGTCTGAGTATGTGAAACAGTTTATTCTTGCATTACTATTTATTAATTATTGCATTTTTTACATATGAACACTGTAAACCTACTTTTGCTCAACTCTCTATTCTTATTCTCTCCCCACCCCCACCCCCATTATATGGAAGGTTGTTTTTTTTATATAAAACCCCAAACAAACAAAAAAAGAAGCAAGTTAAAGTCGACATAGTGCTTAGGTATGGAATTGGATTTTCTTTCTAATATTTTGAACTTAAATATATTATTAGTAAGCCCACCACGTGTCAGCATTCACTAAGACCAATATATTTATTTTAGCTATGCGATTTTCAGCTATCCCCTCTGGCTTTATGAAATATTGCGACATATCCAGACTTTATGATTTCCAACTAGGATTCCACTATCACATTCTGCACTTCTATGTATAAGTTTTTCCCCTCTATGAAATTACTGTCCAAAAAGCATGATGAAAGGTACTATTTTGCACAAAATTTATGAAATTGGGATATGTCTCATATAACATGAATTTTTCACAGTAGCAAATACAGTAATTGACCCCAGGACCCTTCTCTCTTGCTTCCTTGATCTATCTTTTAACATCTCACAGGCCTGACTCTCCCATGGTGTAAAAGTTAATTCTATGTAAGCTGTTGTCGTTTGTTCCCCAGAGGTATTAAGTGCTGCTCAGGGGTTGAGCATTGGCTTATGAACCAGGAGATCATAGTTCGATTTCTAGTCAGGGCAAATGCCTGGGTTCTGGGCTGGATCCCCAGTAGGAGGTGTGCAGGAGGCAGATGATTGATGATTCTCGCTCATCATTGATGTTTCTCTCTCTCTCTTCCTCTCCCTTCCTCCCTGAAATCAATAAAAATATGTTTTAAAATGCTTTAAAAGGATTAAGCCATTGCCCTCTGGAGTAGAATGGCCTAGGTTTGAATTTCAGTTCCATCACTCACTGGCTGTATGCTCCTGAGCAAGTGATCATTTTTTGAGCCTCATCTGTAAAATGGGGATAATACATTGCCTACCCACTAGAGTTGTGAGGAAATTGAATTTAAGTGCTCATTCAAAGGTCTGGGTCAGATTAAACTCCTGCTGGTCCTTCTCACTGTGGTGAGAGACAGAACGAATGGATGGGGTAGGAGTGTGCCCTCTGTGCAGAAAACAGCTGAGGAGTGCACCCACCCCAAAGAACACCAGTAGTGGTAACTGTGGGGAAAACCTAAGGGCTGCCACTGAGGCTATGCATAGCCAGGAAACGGAGAATATGGGCTGGGGGTGGAATTCAGTGGTTCATTCCAAGAATGATAAGGAATACGGGCCCAGGAGTGGGTGTTGGTAATTCATTCCAGGAAGTATAAGGAATATGAGCTGGGGGTGTTGGTATTGGCGATTCATTCCAAGAAAGATAAGGAATTTGGGCTTGGGGGTAGGGTTGGTGGCTCAGTCCAAGAAGGATAAGTGATAGGGGTTGAGGGAGGGGCTGCGTTGGTGGCTCATTTCAAAAAGGATAAGGAATATAGGCTATGGATGTGGGTTGGAGGTTCATTTGGAAATGCGGTGTCTCATCTAGACAGACCGGCAGGAAGCAGAGTGTGTTGTGTCGCATAGGATAGTAGCATGGAGGGGGTTTTGGAACCCTTCTGCTGGCATCAAATCCCACTTCTATCACTTACCAACAGACCATTTGCTTAACTTCTAAGTGTTTCCTCAACTATAAATTTGGGGTCATTACAGCACCTATGTCATGCCATCTTGTGAGTATGAAAGCACTGAGTAAGGGTGAGGGTGGCCTTGGCTTCATTCTGTGAGGGGTCTCTGCCCCACCAAACAGTCCCTGTCTGATTCCCCATCTGCCACATTTTCTGTTCTGGAAATGTCAGTGTTTTGAGATATGTTGACTACTTGGGAAAATGGGGCTCTTTTCTTCCATTTGGAATTGACTTTAATATTTTACATGTTCTCTGGAACACATCCATGATTTGCTAGAGCTGAGAATTGCTACTAAGGCTTTTTTTATGAAGTATTAAACACTGCAAGAAATTCAGCATGCCTTGAAACTCCTTAGGGAATAATATAAATATATGGTCTTAGAAATACACACACACACACACACACACACACACACACCTCGTAAAACTCCATTGCTACCCATGTAGAAAAAGGTTGCTGATCTTTTCCTCATTAATGCTCCCTGCCTGGAAGAGAGTGCCCCATTGTTCAGGTGGCGCTGAGCCAAGAGAATTATTGAAGGAGAGGGATGGGGATTTCTTTAGACAAAGAAGGATGCCATATTCCACCTATCTTGAGAATTCAGAGCACAAATAAAGAACATTCAAAGTACATCAGTACCGCACAGCATGAAAACACCAGAGCATCCTGGTGCGGCAACCTGGAAGGTTTTAAATGCTCATTAAAAACAAACAAAAGGAAAAAAACCAACTTACTTCTCTGACTTCTCTATCAATATAAGCCATTTTGAGTCTGCCCCCATCCACAATGGAATAATAGAGAGAAATAATAGCAGTGACAATAGTGGGATTAGTGAACAGTTACTAAGCTTTTGTAAGTGCCTGACACTGTGCTAAGTGATGTTATAATTTTTCTCATTCAGAGCTATCCACTCACGCATTTGTCAGAAAGGAGTCTGGTGATCAGAGAGAGAAAGGTTTCTCTGGCATCTCACAGGTAGCCAATGGTCTGGTCTCTGATTGGAATCAACTACATTAAAATAACCTTGTCAACAATACCTGCCAAGAAAATGTTCCACTTGAGCCATGAAGACACCAAAGATACTAAATTGCTTTATTATTCTGATATTGTGAAGAGGATACATCTAGTGGTAAAGGGGAAGGATTGAACTAGAAGCCAAAGGACTTGATTTCCATGAAAAAAGGGAGTCAGCTCCAGAGATCAGGAGCGCTTAATTGTAAGAATTGAAAAAGAATTTTGAAAACTTGATGGCTATGGCAATTTTATTTTCTGAACTGCAAATTAAGACTGATGTGGATTAATGGGTGTGGTAGGGTGGTCACAGGGAGACAACACAGATTCATAAGAGTGCAGATTATGGAGATAGACTTATTTGTTTTGATCCTGGTTCTACTCTTACTAGCTGTTCAGCCTTCATCCAGTTATTTAACTTTGCTGAGCCTTAGTTTCTCCATCTGTAAAGGGGGACAATAGCAGTACTTACTACATGCAAAGCCCTCCTAACCATGTGATGGGTACTGAGTTTTCAATAAATAGCCACTAATTGTTCTATTGTATTGCATATCCATCACCAGACAGGTAGAATATGTAAATGTGTATTGGTCCTCGAAAATCTGGAGGAAGTGATTGGTTGATCTTCAAGGGCAGCCATACTGGAGTAGAGTCCCTTTCCAGGGCACACAGAGGGAGAAGTGTCCCCACAAAGGGAGACTGCAAGAGGAATGAGACATGCTGTGTCTCTGGGCTGAAGGCAAAGGCTCAGGCAGAGCTCTAGGTTGGTAATTTGCACAGTCCAAAAAGCTAGTGGGTGTGGGCAGGGCTGTGAAGCAAACTTTATTTTTTATTCTGAGATCCTTAAAAAAACTCTAGCCCAGTCAATGTAGCTCGGTGGTTGAGCATTGACCTATGAACTAGGAGGTCATGGTTCGATTCCGGTCAGGGCACATGCCTGGGTTTCAGACTCGAACCCCAGTGGGGGGAAGAGGGGGCATGCAGGAGGCAGCCAGTCAATGATTCTCTCTCATCATTTATGTTTCTATCTCTCTCTCCCTCTCCCTTCTTCTCTGAAATCAATAAAAATATATTTTTTAAAAATCTGACCATATTTCTATGACTTTATCACTACCACATCTTTGAGTTTTATTTTTTCTATTATTCTTTAATTTTGGATCATTAGCAGGAAAGGATCAAATGAACATGTACCAATGATCATCAAAGGACCAAATAAAGCATGTAGTCAATTTCATAGTCAAGGACTTCCAAAGTAAGAAGAGGGGAGAAATTAAAGAAAGATGATGCTTCTGGCATTTTGTGTTGTTTTAAAGATTTCTCAAAAGTCACTACCTTATGATCTAGCAACAAGTCCCCAAGTCCACAATCTATATAACTCAATATCCTTTCGTCTCCCCTCTAGACTTTCATGTCATTTGCAGTGCTGGGAAAAAGAAAAATCGATTTTAGGAAGGGGGACTATGAAAAGTGGTTCTGGGTTAGTCTCATCTCCTGCTTCATTCACTTTATTAAATGAAACAAAGAAAATATAAAAACCTGGAAATATGATATCATCCCTTTTTTTCCGGGCAGAGGGAAGTAGCTCTACTTCTATGGTCACCTTTAATTCCCTCAAAAACCCTTTACATTCAGGGGTAGGAGCCAAATTTTATAAATAGGTGAAGCTTATGCATCTCAATTAAGTTCAGGTAGTAAGTATCTGGTGAAGTGAGAATCAAATTCACACCTGTCAGATTCAAATGACCATCATCAGGGGCAGACAGTGCTGTCACCGGGGCCAGGACCAGGGTCAGGCAGAATTTGAGGAGGCACTCACTCTCAAGGTTGTACATGAATCTGAGAGTGAGGACCTCCTTAAATTTTGCTTGCTAAGGGCCTCATCTGCCTCATCCATCTGCCCTGCTGTCAGCATTGGTTGGGGTGGGGGAATGGGCTGTTAACTTTAAGGGACCTACTGTGAATAGGAGCTGGCCAGGAGCTCTTAAGTACAGGATCACCCATGCTCTCAAATGCCTCGAGAGGATATATTTACCTTCAGCGTACACATGATTAGAGAGAGAGACAGTTTTATGCACCAGAATTCCTCTTACGGAGAGGGCATATGTTTGGAATAAAATTTTTGATAAAACAAAAAGGAACAGAGAATGAGCTGGCCTTCTCCCTGCCTCAGGGCTTCAATGTTTGCTGATACCAAGTCTTGAGGGAAAAGACATTACTTAGCCAGACCCAGGAGTTGGAAAGAAGCGGGCATTGGTGGAGGCTTAAAGAAGTCTGAGGGTTCATGCACCTTGTTGGGATCCCTACCCCACCCTCATACACCCCTCTCCCCCACGAGTCTCAAGCAACTTTCGCTAAAGCTCAATATACTTGTGTGTGTGTGTGTGTGTGTGTGTGTGTGTGTGTGTGTGTGTGTGTGTTTTGCTGGGTTGGTGGGGTGTATTATGGAACTCAGCGAAGGTGCTGAGTTGATGTCGGGGTGCTCACAGGTGGAGCAGAGACCCTGCCCGCAATCACGAGAAAGTCCACCAGATCATAAGCCCCAGGAAATAGCAAATATAGAAAGAAGAGTTTTACGCTTCCACAGACCACAGGATTGGCTGGGAGTCTGAGTCAAGTTAAGGGGAAAGAGATCCCCCAGCAGACATCTGCGTTATGTACAAATGGAGAAAATGAGGTTCTGAGAGGTTGAGTCAGTTGCTCAATATCCCACAGCTGGAAGGAGACCATGGGGTCCAACCTCTGGTGTGTCTAACTTCACAGTTGCATGAACAGACAGCCTCTTCTGTAAAGGGAGAGGGAGGTGGAAAGTGGGCCCCACCCAAGGCGGGAGAGCGACTCCAGGGCTCGTGGGAAAAGGCTAGTTTGATAAATGAGTCTCATCCATGCCTGTGTCTGGCCACGAAGCTGAAAATAGCTGCCCTGGGACAGTTTTCTCAGGAGTCACCCCTCCCCCCCCCACTCCCCCACCAGTGAAGGCAGTTTGTTTTCAGAAGCTGCATCTACCAACTTGACCCAAGAAGGGCCCTGGGGGATGTCCTTGTCCATCCTCCTCATTTGATGAACTGGGAAATCAAGGTCCAGAGGGAAAAGCTCAGTAACGAGGCAGGAGACTGGTTTCTGAAAAAAAGCCAGAGGGATGCTATGGAAGTCAACAGAGACCAGAAAAGCCTGGCAGGGATTTTGTTAAAATCAATCCTCCAGGGACAGGGATCTGAAGACCTGAATCATGGCCCGTGAGGTTGCTCCCTTTAAAAAAATATATTACTTTTTTAACTGCAGTTGACATTGAATATTATTTTATATTTTCCAGGTGTACGGCACAGTACACAGAAATTTATAGAATTTACTAAATGCTCTTTTTAAAAAATATGTTTTTATTGATTTCAGAGAGGAAGGAAGAGGGAGAGAAAGATAGAAACATCAATGATAAGAGAGAAACATTAATTGACTGCCTCCTGCATGCCCCACACTGGGGATCGAGCCTGCAACCTGGGCATGTGCCCTGACAGGAATCAAACCGTGACCCACTGGTTCATAGGTTGACGCTCAACCACTGAGCCATGCTGGCCGGCAAGTGCTCTTTTAATAGATGCTATTGGCTGATAAACTCACAGGTGCCCCTACTCCACAGAACTACCCTCCAAAAGCTGAGTTCCTGGGAAAGGGGGTGTTTCAGGCTCCATGGTCTGCTACTGGGGGAGGGTGAAGTGATTTGCGGGGAGGCCTTTCAAAGCCCACCATTGTGGCAACGTAGGCTTTCTGTATGCACTAAGTCTCAAGAACCACAACACTAGAAATCAACCAAGGTTCTGAATTAAGAAGTCTGGACTGGGGCCCAAGAATCTGCATTAGAAGCTCCTAGGAATTTCGACTCAGGCAGTTCATAGACCACACTCCGAGGGCATGGGTACAGTACAAATCACATGGGTTTGGAAGCTGGACAAACTGAGGTTGAAATCCTGGCTTTGCCTCATAGTAGCTACATGGCTGTGGGGAAGGGGCCTTATCCCTTTGTGCTTAATTAAGCTTATTATTATTCATTTTTTATCCCATTTGAAACCCTAAATTTAGTAAAATAATTTATACTATAAAAAGATAAAAGAATGCTGATTGTCTTTAAGCTTCTCCGTGCATCAAATGGGAAGTATTTTGGGAATAAAAGTTTAATGAGAATTTCTAAAAAGTGCTTAATACAGTGCCTGGCACATAGTAGGAGCTTCACAAGTGTCAGCACCTTTCTCCTGCTGCCCCTATTTGAGAGGAGGCTTCCTTTCCTGCTTCTCCCCCATGTAAGCCCATCCTCCCTGGCACATGCCAAAGCACTCTATCTTCATCACTTCCCAGCTGTGACAAGCCTGCAGCAGCTGCCTATCTTTGCATCATAAGGAATTAATCTCCTTTCATTCGGAGACCAAGGCAGGAAAAGAATGTTCCCTTCCAGCCATCAATAAGCAGCACATTTCTAACAATGGCTTATCTTAGGCTCCCTTTGTCTGTTCAATTGGACCTTGTCTGGCTCGGCTGCCTTGATAGAACTGGCCTTGGTAATTACTATAATTGCATGGCTCTGGGTAGCTCAGCTCCAACACTATGCCTTTTAATTCCAAGACCTCAGTCACGTGCATTCTATACACACATGCGTGCATACACACACACACACACACACACACACGATTCTTCATTTATCAAACACAGTGCTGCACGAGCTTCAATTTTCCAGGTAGTAATGATTGTCTCTATAGGCGCTGATGTGAAAAAAAAGCTTTTCTGAGGTGCACATGATTTCCTGGTTGTTACACATTCATGAAGGATTTGAGGTGACTTAAGATATCAATGCCCAAAAGTCTCAAATAAAGTGATCAAATTAGGACAAAAGGAAAATATTAGTAAGGACATAAAATTAAGTTAGGGGGAAGATGAACAGGTAAAATACATACAAGAGGTCCTGCACAGGTTGAAAGGAGAGCATTGCAGAGGGAAACGTAATTCATTACAGGACCTGTGTCCCAGGAGATCCAAACAACCAGTTTCTTACAACAAACACAGTTCTCTATCCCACTGGATGTCTTTCTCCCATGGGTCTGCATAAAGGGGAGTCTCTGAAGTGGATAAAGTTCTTCAAACAGCCCTATGAGGTGCACACAGAATTTCTTCTGATTGTAGTACCTCTCAGTGCAAGAAGCACAATGTCAACATGGTTCAGTAAAAGCAATTCTATGAGGAGTCCGAGCAAGTGGGTCTTGGATTACAGTATCTTGGGTTCCTCCTTACTCCAACGGGGAAAGTGTAGGAAGCCTGTTACCACTCATTTCTCTCCCACATCCCAGGACATGCATATCACCTATCAGTAATAGCCTTTCTTTCTTCTTCTAAGATTTGGCCTCAGAATCTTCCCCAGCACAGATTTCCAGGTAGCCACTGGCAACCCATTGAAATTGGTTTCTGAGACAAAACTGATTTGCCACTGCTGATCTAGAAGAATGGATATTTGTGTTAGCTTTTGATGGATTCCCTATATGAATGTGTGTTTCTGTGTATATGCACAAACACACACACACACACACACACTAGAGGCCTGGTACATGAAATTCGTGCATGGGGGGGGGGGGTGTCCCTCAGCCCAGCCTGCACCCTCTCCAATCTGGGATCCCTCTCACAATCCAGGACTACTGGCTCCCAACTGCTCGCCTGCCTGACTTCCTGATTGCCCCTAACTGCTTCTGCCTGCCAGCCTGATCACCCCCTAACCACTCCCCTGCCATCCTGATTGATGCCTAACTGCTCCCCTGCCAGCCTGTTTGGTCCTAACTGCCCTCCCCTGCTGGCCTGATCACCCACAACTGCCCTCCCTTGCAATCCTGGTCCCTCCCCACTGCCCTCCCCTGCTGGCCATCTTGTGGCAGCCATCTTGTGTCCACATGGGAGCAGCCATCTTTGACCACATGGGGGTAGCCATCTTGTGTGTTGGAGTGATGGTCAATTTGCATATTACTCTTTTATTAGATAGGATAGAGGCCTGGTGCACGGTTGGGGGCCAGCTGGTTTGCCTTGAAGGGTATCCCGGATCAGGGTGGGGGTTCTCTTGGGGCATGGGGCAGTCTAGGCGAGGGGCCTGTGGTGGTTTGCAGGCTGGCCATGCCCCCCGGTGACCCAAGCGGAGGCCCTGGTATCTGGAATTTATTTATCTTCTATAATTGAAACTTTGTAGCCTTGAGCGGAGCCAAGCTTCCTGCTTGCTCGGTGGCCACAGCCATTTTTGTTGGGATTTATTTATCTTCTATAATTGAAACTTTGTGGCCTTGGGTGGAGTCCAGGGTGTGCGGAAAGCTTGGCTTCCTCCTTCGCCGGGGAAACCCAAGCCTCCTGCTTGCTCTGTGGCCGCAGCCATCTTGTTTGGGTTAATTTGCATACTCGCTCCTGATTGGCTGACTGGCATGGCTTGTGGGTGTAGCGGAGGTATGGTCAATTTGTATATTACTCTTAGTAGATAGGATATCATCTGTACATTTATGGAATACATATATACATACACATACACATTAGGTATACACACACATTTAGATACTCAGTGTGCTGAGTAGTACATACATTTACATATTCTGTCTTAGAAGACACAATATAAAGCCATCATTATATAATTGGGTAATGTTTTAAACTAGAACTTAGTGGGGGTTTTCAAGCACTAGGGAGGTATGCTGAGTATTTTGCCCCTATTATAAATGGCAGCTGAGTTTTGGTGGGACCTTCGGACAGCTTTGCGGAGGTCTACTCGGAGGTCTTCTCCTCCCCTCTTGCTGGGCTACCACTCTGGCAGTTGTCACGGACCTGCTTCTGTCAGGGTCTTCCACCTTTTGAAACTTCATACTCCACACCAGACCAGGGGAGAAGCAGCCAAGGTTTTCAGTGGATAGAACTGGATGAAAAGTAGAAGTACCAGGAGCTGGACTAGGCATATGCTTTGGGTACCTCTGTGCGGTCCCAACAGTGACCACTTTATTCTTCCTTCTGGAATTATGGCTGTGTCCAGACACGGTTTGTTTTTTGGTCAAATGGGATCATTGAGCCTGTCTTAAAAGTTCTAGGTATTTTTTGCTTTCTGAACTCTTGCTCTGCAAATCCAGGAGCCAAGGTGACTTAGATAGTAAGGGATATTTTACTAGTATAAATTCTTTTTCTTTCTGTCACAGTCATCTCTTCTCTATTTCACGTTAGAGACTCACTTTAGCTCATGCCACCACTTGAAATGGGATCTGAAAAGGCAGCACAAACTCACTCATGAACACTTGCATATTCCCACATCCTAGTCCGAGTATCCCAGCTCTGTGGAGCACGGGACGGGGCGCGTTCTTTGGTTCTACATATCTTCACCTCCAATTAATTTGAAATAGGCTGCCTGGCAACGCTGTTGCTGAACTCTTTCCATCCCAGCTCCAGACTCGATTTCTGTTAATTGGAGAATGTTTTGTTTCAACTAATCAGCTCAGAATCCTTTCCAATCAAAACAACATTCTGGTCTAGGTAAAACACCCATCAACGAAGGGCCTGATTGGGTTTGCAAATCAGGAAGCACAGCTTTCCGTTTTCTTCTGGACACCCAGATTGCAAGCAGAGCATCCCAACACACACACACACACACACACACACACACACACACACCCCTAAAAGCTCTTGGGGGACTTTTAGCCTTTCTTAGTTGCTGGTTGGTTTCAAAGCCCTTACCCCTCCCTACTGGCACAGCCTCTCCACTGAAAAGCGATATGGATGCTTCAGCATTGTTTATCTAGCCAAGGCTCTCTTGAATAAACAAGAAGCTAGATAGAAAGGAATGATAGATAACACCCACTTCCTGAGCAACTTAATTTTAACTAATAGTCGAGAGAGAGACAGAGAGAGAGAGAGAGAGAGAGAGAGAGAGAGAGAGAGAGAGAGAGAGAAGAAGAAGAAGAAGAAGAAGAAGAAGAAGAAGAAGAAGAAGAAGAAGAAGAAGGAGGAGGAGGAGGAGGAGGAGGAGGAGGAGGAGGAGGAGGAGGAGGAGGAGGAGGAGGAGGAGGAGGAGGAAGGAAGAAGGAAGAAGGAAGAAGGAAGAAGGAAGAAGAAGAAGAAGAAGAAGAAGAAGAAGAAGAAGAAGAAGAAGAAAAGAGAGGAGAGGAGAGGAGAGAAATATATTACTTCATTGATCCAACATTTCCTGGCGCCTGTCCTGGGCCAGTTATTGTGCTATATACCGTACTTTCCGGCGTATAAGACGACTGGGCGTATAAGATTTTCCTGGGTTAAAAAGTCGTTTTATACGCCGGAAAATACGGTATATTGGACTATATTGATGGGATTAGATATAATGGATTAGATATATTGGACTACTGTATTTTCTGGCGTATAAAACGACTTTTTAACCCAGGAAAATCTTATACGCCCAGTCGTCTTATACGCCAGAAAATACAGTAGTCTAAACCCTGAGACGACTAAAGAAAGATTCTTTTCTCCAAGGAGCTCAAAGTTGGATGGAGGAGAAAGACAGGCAAAGTAAGAATTATATAGAATGTGGTAAGAGGTGAGGCAGAGGAACCCCAGGGGTCCTGGGAGCATGGCAGTAGGATGGTTGGCTCTTGCTGAGGAACAAGCAAAGAATGCCCTCTGGAGGAGGTGATGTTTGGTTTGAGTCTGAAAGAATTCCTAGTACAACCTTATTAGAATAGTAACATGTTGAAACCATATTGTAGGAGGCGAGTCAAGGTCAGCAAGGAAAAGGTAAATGTGGCTTATAGATGCCCCTTTTGCAGAATGTGAAAAGCAATATGATTCTATATATATTAAAAAACAAAAACATTTCCTTCCCATTTTTTAAAAAAAATGTGTTTTTATTGATTTCAGAGAGGAAGGGAGAGGGGGAGAGAGATATAAACATCGATGAGAGAGAATCATTGATTGGATGCCTCCTGCACGCTCCACACTGGGGATTGAGCCCACTACCCAGGCCTGTGTCCCTGGCTGGAATCAAACCCGGTACCCTTCAGTCCACAGGCCGACGCTCTACTCACTGAGCCAAGCTGGCTAGAGCAGCAATATAATTCTTTGACTACACCTCAGGACGGAGCCTGGGGTGATGCCCAGGTGTGCTCCACCAGATGAAGCTATGGCCCTGGAGAATGTTGGGGGAATACTGGGGAGGATAAAAAACAAGGAACCTCTGGAAGCTTTATACCAAGTAGACTACTTATAGACTGAGTTTTTAAGGAGCTCTGTTCGCTGTCCAGTGAGAGGAATGCTCATCATCAGCTTGGGCAGGCTGATGCATTTCCTTCCCATTTTATAAAAAAAACATGTTTTTATTGATTTCAGAGAGAAAGGGAGAGGGAGAAACATCAATGATGAGAAAGAATCATTGATTAGCTGCCTCCTGCACATCCCCTTCTGGGGATTGAGCCTGCAACCCGGGCATGTGCCCTGACCAGGAATCAAACTGTAATCTTCTGGTTCATAGGTTGATGCTCAACCACTAAACAACACCAGCGGGCTCCTTCCCATTTTAAGGCTATATTTTCAGGGATGGAGCTGAATATTGAAAAAACAAATGGAAAATGAGGTTTTTTCCATCCTCCCTAGAGCCCAGGTCAAACAAGTGCACCGTGAGTAGCCACACTCTCAGCAGGCATTTGGTCCTGATGTTCCAGTGTGGCCACAAGGAGAGCAGGGGGCAGGGGATGGGGGCAGGGAGACAAGAGGCCAGTGAAGTAATCTAACTTAAGGAAGATGGTGGGTGGAATTACAGCAGTGGTGGGAGTGAAGAGAAAGGACTAGATTCAAGAGAAAGTCAAAGTGAATAGTGGACGAAATATATGTTTGAATAGCTATCTTTGGAGAAGAGATGCCTGCCATGGCTGCCTGTGTGGATGGCAGTACCATTAATTGGGTTGTAATGAGAACATTTCCAAATGTTTGAATCAGTAACTGGCTTCTTGGCCTCTGAGACAACATACAGCTTGCTGGACCAATTGGTGTGAGGTTAGTGAGAGGACCTTCTAGTTTATGGAGCCAGTTAGCAAATTCCTTAATACCTTGCCTTTGCATAGCTTCCCATAGTCCCCTATTCACACAATTACTGGACCATGAAATTCTTCAAAGTGTATCTTTTTGATAAAAAAGATTCAGGCTTATGTCTGTGTTATTTATTTCCCTGCCTAGTGGAGTGTCAAATAAGTGTTCCCTAGGATAGCAGGAAGGGGCTGCTTAGATCTGGAGCGTCTTACACCTCCAGAATCTCAGTGTCTGGTTTCAGTTGATTTCCATTCCTGGGGCTCCCCATGTATGAAGATAGGGAAGTTAGGAAATTCAGAATCCTTTCAACCCATGTGTCTCCCACTCAAGGGAAGAACAAGCCATTTATCCTTCTCATTCCTTGTATATACGTCAGTAATAATCTCTTCTGAATTCCAAAAGATTCACTGGAACCAAAAAAGCAAGGCAGCAGAGTGGAGGGACCTTAGATTAGAAAGACAGAATCCTAATCTCTCTCCACCCTAAACCACTCTTTTTGAGCCTCACTTTCCCTATCTGTAGCCTTGCAAACTGCCTATTAATGGAAGCTACAGACAAAGCAAACCAGAGAAAATGCCATGAGGGTGCTGAATTGGATTGAAAGTGTCTTCTTTTTTACTTTATTTTTTATTTGAAAAGTGCCTCCTTAATTGCAATGATTTCAAGTTGAACAGGGATCTTTGGGACTGCACTGGGATGAATTTAATTATCTCTGTTAAATGTGCACTGGGACCTGAGTCCCTTCAGCAATTTTTATTATCAAATATTAAAGGTGATATGATGAAAGGAAATACTTTAATGAAGGGTAATATCATTGAAACGATAAAGCACAGATCTGACTTTCCACAGAATACCGTACACCGCCCATCTGTGGTTTCACTTTCTGGGGTTTCAGTTACCTGTGGTCAACCCTGGTCTGGAAACATTAAATGGAAATTTCCAGAAATAAACAGTTTATCAGTTTTAAATTGAATGCTGCTCTGGGTAACGTGATGAAATCTCTCACAGCCCTGCTTCATTTGAAATCCTAAATTTGAACCATGAAATTTGAACCGGGATTTGAACCATTCGTTTGTCCAGCTTACCCAATGCTGTATGCACTACCTGCCTGTTAGTCACGTAATAGACATCTCGATGATCTGATTGACTGCCGTGGTTACTGTGTTCAAGTAACCCTTACTTTACTTAACAATTGCCCCAAAGTGCAAGAGTTGTGATGCTGGCAATTCAGATACGCCAAAGAGATGCCTTAAAATGCTTCCTTTAAGTAAAAAGGAGGGTACAGTACAATAAGACATTTTGAGAGGGGGAGATCACATTTACATAACTTTTATTACAGTATATTTTTATGATTGTCCTATTTAATTATTAGTTATTATTGCTAACCCCTCACTGTGCCTGATTTATACATTAAACTTTATCATAGGTATGTATATGTAGGAAAATATACAATATATGTAAGGTTTAGTACTATCTGCGGTTTCAGGCATCTTGGAATGTATCCCCCATAGATAAGGGGGAATTACGCTACTATTTGTTAGAGCTCAATGTGGCTTACCCTTTCCTTTTTCATTTTTTCCAGTTTTCCTCCCCTTCTGAGAAATTCCACCTTCCATCTTCCATCTTTATACTTACTGGGGAGATAAGCCTAAATTTCCTCTAAACCCTTCCTTTATTGTTCTCTCATCACCCTTCAAAATTGGCCCTCAATTAGTGAAAGTGAGGCTTCCAAGCAACACTGAGAATCTAGGTTATATTTCAGAGGCTCCATTAGGCCAAGCAGACAAATTACTCCAGAATAGCTCTTATCCAAATCCTTCAAGTGCTGGTGGATGGATAATAAACTTTGATTCACTGAAGTAATACACAGAGATGACTTTTTATCAAAGCAGTGTCTGTTAGGACTCTGCCGGTGGGCACGACTGTACTGTGGAAATGACTAATGTCTCCATAAGTGCAAGCACCACTAATCAGAGGACGCTCTTTGCCCAGAATGCCAACAACAAAGTGGAGAAGTGACAGAGGTCTCTTTGAAGATGTGCCTTTAAAAAAGAGAACAAAATTCACTATGTCCTAAAAGGATCCCTTTAAGGATAGATTAAAAGAAAAACAATTTTGCTATCGATGCTTTTGAAAACCTTTCTTTGAAATTTCTACATGTGATAACAGGAACAGAATACTAAGGTACAAAGCACCCTCGTGTATAGTTTTAATCCTCAGAACAACCTATGGGAAGGTAGTAATAATCCCATTTCACAGATGAGGAGGAGGACACAAGATCCTGTGGACTTTCATAGTCGTACAGTTGCTAAGTGGCACTGGTCAGACTTGAACTCTGATCTTCTGAACCCACACCCCCTGCATTGTCTTCTGTACCATGTCATAAGGATCCCATAGCAAGGAAAGTTCTTGAGTAGGCTGTATTTCCAAGGACAATGCTTTGTTCAAGAACACACAGGGTGGGGGCAAAAGTAGGTTTATAGTTGTGAGTATGCAAGAGTTGTTCTTGTATTATTATTTACTAGAGGCCCAGTGCATGAAATTCGTGCATGGGGGGGGGGGGGGTCCCCTCAGCCCAGCCTGCACCCTCTCCAATCCAGGACCCATTGGGTGATGTCCGATTGCCGGTTTAGGCCTGATCCTGGGGATCGGTCCTAAACCGGCAGTCAGACATCCCTCTCACAATCCGGGACCACTGGCTCCTAACTGCTCATCTGCCTGCCTGCCTGATTGCCCCCAACTGCCCCCCACCCCCCACTGGCCTGGTCACCCCTAACTGCCCCTCTGCTGGCCTGGTCGCTTCTTACTGCCCCCCCGCCCCCCACCAGCCTGGCCACCCCCCCCCCAACTGCCCCCCTGCAGGCCTGGTCGCCCCACCCAGCTTGCTGCTCAGTCGTTTGGTTGTCCCTCACTAACCCCCCTGCCGGCCTAGTCGCCCTACACAGCCTGGTCGGTCGTCCATTCAGTTGCGATAGTCACTTAGGCTTTTATTATTGTAGACTAGTTACTAGAGGTCCAGTGCACAAAATTCATGCACAAGTAGGGTCCCTCCTGGCTGAGGCCTTCCTTCGTTCTGTGCTGCCCCCTGGTGGTCAGCGCACATCATAGTGAGCAATCAAACTCGGGTTGGTCGAACTCGGGTTGGTGTTCTCCCAAGGGAACACTTTGCATATTAGGCTTTGTATATATACTAGAGGCCAGGTGCACGAAATTTGTCACGGGGGCGGGGGGGTTGTCCTTCAGCCCAGCCTGCACCCTCTCCAATCCGGGATCAGGCATAAACGGGCAGTCGGGACATCCCTCTCACAATCCAGGACTGCTGACTCCCAACTGCTCGCCTGTCTGACTTCCTGATTGCCCCTAACTGATTCTGCCTGCCAGCCTGATCACCCCCTAACCACTCCCCTGCCAGCCTGATTGATGCATAACTGCTCCCCTGCCAGCCTATTTGCCCCTAACTGCCCTCCCCTGCGGGCCTGGTCAACCCTAACTGCCCTCCCCTGGGGGCCTGGTCACCCCTAACTGCCCTCCCCTGCAGGCCTGGTCTCCCCCAACTGCTCTCCCCTGCAGGCCTGGGTCCCCTCCAACTGCCCTTCCCTACAGGCCCGGTCACCCCCAACTTCCCTCCTCTGCCGGCCTGGTCACCCCTAACTGCCCTCCCCTGCAGGCTTGATCGCCCCCAACTGCCCTCCCTTGCAGGCCTGGTCCCTCCCAGCTGCCCTCCCCTGCTGGCCATCTTGTGTCCTCCTGGGGGCAGGATCTTTGACCACATGGGGGCAGCCATCTTGTGTGTTGGAGTGATGGTCAATCTGCATATTACTCTTTTATTAGATAGGATAGAGGCCTGGTGCATGGGTGGGGGCCAGCTGGTTTGCCCTGAAGGGTGTCCCGGATCAGGGTGGGGGCTCCCTTGGGGTGTGGGGCAGCCTGGGCGAGGGGCCTGTGGTAGTTTGCAGGCCGGCCATGTCCCCCGGCAACCCAAGTGGAGGCCATGGTATCTGGGATTTATTTATCTTCTACAATTGAAACTTTGTAGCTTGGAGTGGAGCCAAGCCTTTTGCTCGTTCCGTGGCGGCAGCCATTTTTGTTGGGATTTATTTATCTTCTATAATTGAAACTTTGTAGCCTTAAGCGGAGGCCAAGCCAGGCCAGGGTGTGTGGAAAGCTTGGCTTCCTCCATCGCCGGAGGCAACCCAAGCCTCCTGCTCTCTCTGTGGCCGTAGCCAGCTTGGTTGGGTTAATTTGCATACTCAATCCTGATTGGCTTATGAGTATGGCTTGTGGGTGTAGCAGAGGCACGGTCAATTTGCATATTACTCTTTTATTAGATAGGATAGATTGTAGTAGTTTTCATACAACTGTATACCTATTTTGCCCACCCTGTACAGTGAATCACTGTTGTTGAGTTCACCAAACCCAAATGGACTGACAGGTGTAGCAGATGCTTTCACTGCCCTGCTCTTGGCCCAGCATCTTGACTGATCTCACAGGCAGTCACCTGTGTCTTTGTTGGAAGGCTTTCTCTTGCTGATGCTGCCTGCATAGAGGGCCAGAAGTACCAGCCCATTAATGTTCCCCAATCTCAGAACAGCTTTCAACCAAGGACTGCTTAAATATCCCAGTCCTGTCATTTCTCAGTGGGATTACTCTACAGTGGCCATATTATGTTGTCATGCATAGATCCCCATGGGGCTAACCTCCAATTCCCCACAGGTGTAGCTGGCTTGCTAATGCACCTTGCAGTGATTGCCTTGCCTCTCCTGTGTCACTTTGTCATCTCTCCTAGCAAGGTGTTCTAGATCCCAAGTAAATACCTTGCACCTGAATCCCTGTCTCCAGGTCTGCTTCTGGCTTGTAAGACCCTCCATCTGGCCCCATCTCATCTTTTCCAGCCCTACTTGCAGTTATTTCTCCATCCATTCATCCATTACCATAGGCCCATCTTGTAATTTACACAGTGAGGGAACACGGACAGCACTTTC
Source organism: Cnephaeus nilssonii (assembly GCF_951640355.1). NCBI lineage: Eukaryota > Metazoa > Chordata > Mammalia > Chiroptera > Vespertilionidae > Cnephaeus > Cnephaeus nilssonii. Next base: position 23,361,692 of record NC_137091.1, on the reverse strand, counting down.
TCCTGACCCTGAGCCTCCGTGGCGCCATTTTCACCCGCTCCTCAGTCTCTGCCCTATCTTCCTTCAAGGCTTTGCTCAAGTCCAGCTCCTCTGGGAGGTTCCCTGATGACTCTCATCTGGGTCCTTACCAGGCTTTTTGCAATATTTTCCCACATTAAACAATGTACTTTTTTGTTATACAGAGAGTGTCTCTAAAAATGTATACACACTTAACAGCTGATAGTTCAATTGATGTTTCTTTTCAGATTTAACCCAGTGGAATTAATAATTATTCAAAGTATGTACATATTTTTGGGACACCCTGTGTATTTTCTTGCCCCTTAAGTCTTCTTTCAGCCATGCCAACCCCCCCTACCAGCCCCCCAAAAAAGAACTTTAATTTACTATGTTAGGATCATGCTCAGAGCCAGTGGTGTGCCAGTAAATGTTTAACAACCGACTCTGGCAAAAAAGTATATAAATAGGTACATGTTTATAAATTTTTAAGTGACATAGGGAATGTGTAGTTTACAATTTACAAGTGATACTAAAGTGCACAGTGCTCTATAGTATTTTAAAGTCCATATAGTAAATTTACTCGCATTGAATGCTTGCATTGATATTTGTTGAACTTTTATATCTGTACCAACCTATGGTCACAATTCAATCATGATCTGACAAGTTGAATTGCATCCTAATCCAATTACTCTTTTCCCATTAGGTTTGGTGTTATTGACTAAAATATGACTGACACGTGATCTACGGTTAAACTAGTTCTCACCCTCATACAAATGTTACTCTTTCAACTTCAGCATTAGACAGGACACATTTTTAAGTCTTATCTGCATTATTCACATTTTCTCCATTCCTTTCTTAAGCTGAGACAATCAACAAAATAATTTCCATGGTGTAACTACTCCTACCATGGCTGACCTTCAAGTCACCCAAGCAGTGCCCGTGAATGCAGAGCTGGGAAGCAATGCACAGCAGCTCACCATTATATCACTTTCCCATTCAGATAAAATAAAGGTAAATAACTTCAGGAACATAGGTTGTCAAATGTAGTAAAATGATTGAGAAGTGGTGAGCTTTAAATATCTAGTACCTTTGTTTATATTTTTTAAATAGTAAGTTTATATAATTTAATCTACACTAATAAGAGAGAAATATGCAAATTGTACCTTCGTGACACCCACCAGCCAATCAGGAACGAGTATGCAAATTAACACAAAGCTGCTAGCACAATGCCTGTCACAACAAAGATGGTGGGTTAATTTGCATAGCCAATAAGAGAAATATGCGAATTGACCATACCTCCACGATGCCCACCAGCCAATCAGGAGTATGCAAATTAACCCAACAAAGATGGTGGGTTAATTTGCATACACAGGCACAGAGCAGCTGGGCGGGGCGGGACGCCTGCTATGAGGGGGATGGTAGGGGGCGGAGGGAGCTACAGGAGCGGCACTCCAGCTGGAGCGGAGAAAACTGAAGGCTCCAGCCAGAGCGAACACTGAAGGCTCCGGCCAGCTGAAGCGAAGACTCTGGCTAGAGTGAAGACAGAAGGCGGAAGCCAGAGCGAAGGCCTGGGTCCCGGGTGCTGGAGGAAAACCAGTGCCGGCAGCCAGGGGAAGGGCCTATTGCATGAATCTTCATGCACCGGGGCTCTAGTATTTACTATAATAGTTTTCTTGAATGACCGGCTCACATATCTAAGTATTTAACAACAGGCTCCTGTGAGCTGGTGTGAGCCAGCCCCAGCACACCACTGCATCTACTTTGTAATTCAGAGTGTCTAACATGGTTCTGAGTTGCAATAAAAGCTCTCTGAATACTTGCTGTGTGAGTGAGTGGCTTTAGCTTTCAAAAAAGCAGATGACCAAAGGGATTGATAAAATAAGGCAGTCCTCAGACATTGCCTTGGTAAATGTTGTTGCTGAACTGCTCAGAGCCAGAGGATTACTTTTAATATGTTTTTATTGATTTAGAGAGGGAAAGGGAGAGAGAGAGAGAGAAACATCAATGATGAGAAAGAATCATCGATCGGCTGCCTCCTGCACACTGCTTACTGGGGATTGAGGTGGCAACCCAGGCATGTGCCCTGACCAGGAATCGAACTGTGACCTCCTGGTTCATATGTCGATGCTCAATCACTGAGCAACACCGGCAAGGCTGATGGGAGGGTTTGGTACCTGACGTGATAGTGGGGAAAGTGAGCAAGTGATGGGAGCTGCCAATTACCTCTTGATTACTTCCTTATTCTAACCAAGGACCTTGGCTGATTAGCATTTGGATTCCCTATTTTGGCCTCAAAAGGGACACCATAGACAAGTCCAAACATATCATGTACCTGAGATGGAGGGTATGTTTCCCACTGTCAGTCAATAAGCTGGCATTCTGGTTTGGGCACTGGTGTTACTGGGTGGTGCAGGCTGGTTTAGACACTGGCTGGTTACTGCCAACCAGTTCTGAGGCCCTGTCCTGTCTAGGACCCTGTCTTGTGGGATGATGGTAAATGTTCACATGTAATGGTTATAAGCAAGGCTTTGGAGTCAGACTGTCCAAGTTCAGATGCCAGTTATTACCAATGTGACCTCAGGAAAATGATTTAGTCTCTCTAAGCTTCATCATCTATAAAACTGGGATCATGATTGTACCTTATAGACTTGTAAGGATTCAGTGTGAAAATTCACGTAAAGCTGCTAGCACAATGCCTGTCACATAGTGTGTGCTTCGATAATGAGAGAGAATCATGATGATAATAGTAATACACTTTGACTTTGGGAAATGGTAGTTTACCTAGAATTAATGAAGTCTCTTTAAAGCAGGACTTCTCAGTCTTTTAAGATTCAGAATGCCCAGTGTATTCCTAAGAAGTGATATCGCATGCTGAATTTCCAAAACCACTGGTATTCATGTTTGTGAAGCGCACTGGGAGAAGCCCATTTTAGCTTTATCTGGAAATCTTTGAAATTTCCCTTCAGGAGAAAAGAGCAGCTGCTGTTTCCCACTTTTCATGTTCTCCTCCCTTGAAGCAGCAATATTATTTGTGCCTACACAGCAGCTACTGGGGCCTGCTGAGAGCTCCAGGGACCCGAGAGGAGTTTCGAGGATCCGCATTATCCTTATGGGGAGAATTCATATGTTTGCCAGAAATATTCCAACTCTAATTACATTTTAATTACTGGTCATTCCTGTTTTCCAAAAGAGATCAGAAGAGGAATCTCTTAAGACTTCCCTTCTAGCAATTTGGCTGCTGACATATTCGTGATAAATGGTTTTCAATTGTGTTCTTCCAGGAGCCTGTGGTGTTCCAGTAGGAGCCCCTCTGGGACAAGGGGGGCAGGGTGAGCTGGCAGGACTGGTTGATGGACAGAGGCAGCATGTAGGCATGGAAAGAATTAGTCATGCCAGCAATGCGGGTTCAACTCCCAGCTCCTCCACTGAGTAATTGTCTAGTCTTGGACAAATTACTGAATCTCTCTGAGCCTCCACCTCCTTACCTGTCAAAGTGGTTTTGTTTGTGAGTGGACTGCATGAGACAATATAGGTAGAGTGCCAAGTACTTAGTAGCTCAAGAAGTCTTTCTGGTCCTCACTGCAGAGAAGGAAGTAAGGGTTGGAGGAAATCTACACTAATAAAAGGAAAATATGCAAATTGATCGTCACTTTGTGACACCCACCAGCCAATCAGGAGTGAGAATGCAAATCAACCTCATTGCCTCCATGGAGACTGACAGCAGGGAGGAGGCAGCTCCCCAGCATGGCCTGCTTGGCTGTCGCCGCGGTGACTGGGGAGCAGGCAAGTTCGGCCTGCAGGCAGCACCCAGCAAGGCCTGCTTGGCAGTCACTGTGGTGTGGAGCAGGCAGGTCCTACAGAGAGCAGAGAGCCATGGGGAGCAGGCCTAAGCTGTCAGTAGGACATCCCCTGAGGGCTTCCTGATTGGAGAGGGTGCAGGTCAGGCTGAGGGACACCCACCCCTGTGCACAAATTTCATGCGCAGGGCCTCTAGTATACAATGTACGGAGAAAGAACTGCTATAAAAAAATTTAAATGAATTAAAAGTGAAACTAATCTTTAAAAACGCTTTTAAAACTAGTGATTGCTTTATCTTTCAGGTCTTACTGTGTGACTTTAGGCAAGTTACTTAATTCCTCTATGTCTCGTTTTCCTTCCGTGGAAGAGGGATAAATAATACCATCTATTCCTATGGTTATTGTGAAGATTAAAGGGGACCTGATGCATAGGAAGTGCTTAGGACAGTGCACAGTTCATACTAAGTACTCAATGAGTGTTGTTGGTGATGGTTATATATTGTTGTTATTATCATCATTCTTTGCCCACATCCTCCTGTTTCTCCTTTGTTCTCTCATTATTCTACTCTGCTTGCTTTCAGCCATTGAAAGACCATCCAGTTGTCAGAAGGTAACCAACTGCCCTTCTGCAAGTATTCCTCGCTTTTTCTAAACTCTCACAGCTTCTATTATCTGGGCTTTCACTGGACTATTAATCCTAGAGAACCTCAGGATGGCTTTTCTTCTGTTGTCTGAGTTGTTACTTCAGTCTTTTATTGCCACTCAATGCTTTTATCACATTGTCTCTACACAAGCACTAAACAATGATTACGTGCCCTCTTTCTCCTCACCGATGGCAAGTCACATAGCTTCAGGCTTTTGTTTTTCCTTTTCATAGAAGGAAACAGCCCAGCTCAGTGAGCAAACACAACTCTTGGCACTACTCAGTATTTTTCCTTGAGCGAGAGAAGAAAAAGAATATTCATGGTTTCAGGCTCTGTGCTAGTAAATTAAATGCTGGGACTGTAAAACTAATCACAAGTCTGCCCCTGCCTTTGGGAAGTTTAAGGTTTTATGGGGGATGTGAACAATAAAAAGACAATAAATATATCTCAATGTTGGAAGTAAAGGGTGCTGGGGGCACATAGGAGGGGCTTGAACTGGTGGGTGGTTGTCCCAGAAATGGGAGATAAACAGAGGCCTAAAGAATTATGCAGAAATGGTCCTGAGGCCTGGGGCTGCTCGGGGAAGTTCGCCTGGCTGTCGATTTTTAATACAGTTTCATGGTAAAATTCTGGACTGTTCTGAGATTGTTTCTCTTAGTTATACCATACCAGGTGATGAAGCAGGCACAGAGCCAGGGTTTCTCCTCATAGGAAATTAGCAAAAGTGAGCTCGATGCCTGATGGTACCCACTCTCCAAGTGATCCTATTATCTGCCAACCCATAGAATGTGGGGCCAAGAAATGTGTCCCAGAGGGCTAGCTCTCACAGCAGTGGTGTGTGTCTCTTCCCAGCTGTGCATTCAGTGACATCATGTTGGTAACTTGATACTGGTCATGGGAGAGAGTATTTACACCATGAAATTTGCAAGTGTGAAATATCAGGGCTTTCATTTCCAGGGCTGGTTTTTAAAACATTTACCAGCATACCACTATGTGTATACCCCCATTTGGGAGCTTTTTATGCTGCCTCTTGCAAGGTGTCACCACTTTATAGGTCACTATATCTAGTTCCACTCTGGCACATATAATTTTTTATTTCCACTGTATTGGATACCGCTTATATGCCCCTTTAAATCTTCTGAGTCCTTGTCATACTCTTACTACAGCTTCTGGGACCACACACATGCAGATGCAACCTGATAAGGCCTTGGGTCCTGCTTGTACCTGTGCTTTGCCCTGAGGTGTAGCTGATGTGACACTGGGGAGCCCACTCCCATGCACATACAGCCCAAATGTACTGGGGAGCTGGTGTCTGTGGGGCCACCTTGACTAACGGGAGATGACAGTCATTGACAATGCCATCCCATTTGGTTTCCCAGGAAGACAGTTTTGAGATGCATTTTCTAAATCTCCCTAATGACTGAGCACTCTACCTGTATTTTCTAATGCAATCTGACTTTAGCAGGAAAGGAGATAATGGCTCAGAGAGACTCACTTACTTGTCCATAATAGATTATGCATGTGGTTGATGGAGGAAATGGGATTTAAACTCATATCAGTGAAACTCTGAATCTTTCCAAGCCTATATATTGCCTCTGCCTTTCAACCCTGTCCTGCCAGATAACCCTCCCCTCCCGCCTCCTGAGGGTGGCTCCTGTTAGAACACTTCAGGCTCTTGGAAGAATCCAGTTGGAAACCACTTATCTTAGCAGTAGCTGCCTTCCACAACACATCCTTTCTTCATTCGCTGAATTCTCTCTAGCTGCCTCATCCATGCTCCCTCCCTCAGATTACTTCTCACAGACATTCTGGCATACAAGCCTGTATCCCAGGCTCTGCATTGAGAGGATCCCAGCCTAAGCTATCCTCTGAGTCTGTGGACACCTGACAATCATATGACTGTCCTGCTGTGATACCCACAGGGTTAAGTAGGAAGTGGCCTAGTGATGGAGAACCAGGTCAAGTGCTACCTCCTTTATAAAGCCTTGCCTTGTTCCCCCAGACATAGTCATGCTTTGTTTCCAAGGGAACTACTTTGTGCTGGAATTCATGTATTTACACCACATCAGATCATTCCCCTCCAGACTGTGGACACTAAGGCAGTGGGATGTTGTCCTCACCTTACAGCATCCCCTAGCACAGGGTAGGTAGCAATACTAATTTTGAAGAGCAAATAAAGAAAGCACTTTAAAGAATTGTTTAGTACATCTGGGAAGAGCCATTCATTCAACACCCGTTGTTGGGGGAAGATGGTGAAGTAATTTCCTTTTTGCCAAGGCCATCCAAAAATCACAGAGTGATGGTGAGAGGAAACTCCAACAAGAACAGGCAAGGAAAAGAAAATACTTAAACCTGTAATAAATCTAAGCCAGAACCTCCTAGACCCAACAAAATGCTTGGAATGTCAAGAGAAGCAGTAGCCACTGCTATTGACGAATTTTTAATGACTATTTTTTAAAAGGCATGTTTCTCAACACTGCAGATCCGTAATAAGCTTATAAACACTTTAGGGGAGGCACAAACATGGGTGATGAAAGTTATAAAGGGTGAGTCATATTTGCAAAGCATCAAGGAAAGATCCTGTAACACAACAAACCTAAACTGCATCTAATGATATAAACAGAAAATAATGATGCGGGAAAGCCTGCCAGCCTAGAAAAGAGAACAAAGGAAGTCAACCTCTGAATCACAGGACAGCAGAGGACACTGAAAAATGGCAGCCAAGTGGAAACAGAAGCAGGAAAACACTATAAACATCGACCTGAGCTGGGAAGTGCTCTCAGCAGGGGTCGCAGGGACTGCTCAGTGTTTGCTCTCTGAGGCTTCCTCCAGGGAAATCTGAACAAAGCTTCTTGTCAAATTTTTAAACTCAAAAAATAAGGTTAGAATCTTGGCAAAGAGCCAAAGGCAGTGAGAATAACAGCAGGTGTCTCCTCTCCGTTGTTGCTTTTGCTCTTTTGATTCTGCTTCATAGTCTCTTCTGCCTGAAAGATAGTGAAGCCGTGACAACACACTTAAGGTTGCTTGTGGGAAATCATTTCAAGATCTAGAGCACCTAACTATTCAGTCGTCTTTGTAAGTGGCCAACAGGAGGTGTACAAATTAAAGCCCAGTACTTTGACAGGTAAGAGGATGGTTTACAAGAGCCTTTCATAGCCACATAACCATTCAAGTAGAGTTGAATTCCCCTATTTGCCATCAGTATTTCTTATGAACCTCTCCCTCTTATTAAGCTTGCAACACTGTATTGTAATCATGTTTTCGTGTCTACTTTGGCACATCGCTTTTCTGTCTCCGTAAGGCAGTGGTTCTCAACCTTTGTAATGCCGCGACCCTTGAATACAGTTCCTCATGTTGTGGTGACCCCCAACCATAAAATTATTTTCGTTGCTACTTCATAACTGTAATTTTGCTACTGTTAATGAATCGTAAATGCATAGGCTCTACAGCAGTGGTTCTCAACCTGTGGGCCACGACCATAGAGCTCAACTGTAGAGCCTAAGACCATCGGAAAACACAGATATTTACATTACGATTCATTAACAGTAGCAAAATTACAGTTATGAAGTAGCAACGAAAATAATTTTATGGTTGGGGGTCACCACAACATGAGGAACTGTATTCAAGGGTCGCGGCATTAGAAAGGCTGAGTACCACTGCTCTAGGGCCTAGTGCTGGGCTTGGTAAATAGTAGATACTCAATAAATGCAAGTTTGTTTACAAATGAATTGAAAACTATTACATGCCACTACATGCAAATTGAAAGAAAAAAGCTTTTCTTAAATTAAAAAAAATGGGTCAAGGAACGAATCCATATACAGCCCCAACAATATTGAAAGCATACTTCTTCACCCACAATTCTTACATCACTTAGAAAAGAAAAGAAGGATTATTTTAAGTCTTTCTAGGGCATTTAGAAAGTATTGTGGGCTGACTGTTTATTTCCCCCCAAAATTCATATGTTGAAGCCCTCATCCCTAATGACCCAAAGCAAACTCCTCCTCTGTTTTGCTGTGACCCCATGTCCCTCCTTAAACAAGCATCATAACACACTCCTCAGGTACTCACACATGCTCATGAGCAGATCTGGCACTTACAGTTACACCTGTGGGCAGGCAAGGGGAGGAGGGTAGGTGTAGGAATTAAGCCAGGAATGGAGTACATTAACACAATTAACAGTAGTTTTGTTTAGGGTGGCATAATTATGGCTGCTTTTCTTCAATTTTTTAAATCTTGTATATTGTGGTTATATGATATTTATATAACTTACTCTTTAAATTGCAAGAAAGAAAGTTTGCTGGGGAAAAGGGTGAAACAAACACATAAGCAAAGTATACACATACTCACAAACACATGTGAACTCCAGAATAAGAAACTTGGCTTGGATTCCTGGTTCTACTACCAGGTACAAATGACCTCAGTCCCTCATTTTAAATATCTGTACAATAGGCACAGTGCCACCTGTTCTACCTATCTTTGTGGGTTTCCTATGAGGCTTGATTCCCGCAAGGCAAGTAAAATGCTGTGCAAAAAGAAGGTATATGGTGGGGGTGACCCTCTGTGAATTGTCACCTCTATACCTCCCAGCACAGCCCTACATTCAGTGGCTGGGGTGGTAAAGATGATCATTTGGAGCATGTCGAATTGCCAAACAATAAAAATGCAGTAAAATATGAACCCAACTAGTTTATAATTTGTAGACATTGGGGTAAGATAGATAGGAAGGTGGTGAAACTCAAATACTGGCCTTGGATTCAAGGGAATTTGTGCTGCCACTTAGAGGCCTGTGTCTTGGAGGAGGCATCTGCTCTCCTTGCCTCAGTCTTCTCATAAGAACACCAACCCCAGAGGGTGACGGTGAGCATCACATGGCTGTCAGCTTAGTCACCACGTCCCTATCCGCTCCCTATTGGTGTTCGTTGAGCAAACTCACAGAATGGTAATGTGTGTGAATGTGCTCGGGGAGCTAGGGCAATGACACGTGTTTGGGAGGATATGTGGGAAGAAAGGAAAACAAGTTGTATTAAGCACCCACTCAGGCATTTCTGTGCAGTATTCATGTTACAGTTCACACATGGCTTGCAATAGACTTTAAAACTGGCAGGAATAGCAAGGCTTATCGGCCCCATTTTATAGATGCAGAAAATAGGGCCTGAGATATGCAGAGTCACCTGCCTGCAATCATAGAAGTTAGGAACTGATGAACCACGGTCTTCTTCCCCTGAACCAGGAAGCCTGCAATCAGGGAGATGCGGCAGCAGAGTGAAGGGCCTGGGACCAAGTCATTCCCACTCATGGAGAGGTTGAAGCCTTGGTTACAATCACAGCTTCAGGAGAGAGCCAGCCGGAGAGTCCAGTTTGGCTCCACCGCTTCTTTGGCTGTGTGACCTTGTCCAGGCCCCTTAACTTTCTCTCTGAGCCTCAGCCTCCTCACCTGTTCAATGGGGAAATAGTAGTTCCTCACAGGATTGCTGTAAGTCTAGATGAGCCAGAGCGTGCAAAGTGCTCAGGACAGTGCCTGGCTTGGTGCAAACACTAACGTGTAGCCACTCCTGTTACTTTGTTCCCTGTCCAGGGCTCCACAGGCAGCTGGTCATTCAGAGTTCATTCGAAGACTAACCGGAGCATGGCCCTTTCCTGGCAGCACCTCCCAAAACAAGCTAGCAGTTTAGTAATCAGACAGTTTTAGTGGTTACTAAGCAAGGAGATGGTTGGAGGATGGGGGATCCAAACACCAGCATGTGTTTATCATTTGTGCTGCTCAGAGCTTCTGTTCCACGAAGCAGCTCCCGCAAATGTCTTTGGACATGAATGAAAGCATACGGCAGGAGCACCAGCAGCCTGTTTGCATCTTGGCAGTGGCGAATGAGGGAGGGAACCAGCCCTGGGAGGTTTAACTGTAAGAGGATAGAGTTATCCCTACTCCTTCCAAGAGGGCCACCGAGGCTGACTTGACTGTGTGCCCACGTGGCCTCATGGCGTTCTCACAGCAATCTCAGCGAGTGGGCCCTGCCCTTATCCCCGTTGAAGAGAAAGGGAATAGCCGTTTCGAGGACTCACAGCTACAGTTGGAGAAAGGAGGACCTGAATTACTCTAGAGCCTGTGCCTTTCATCCTTATGCTAAATTTTGTCCCCTCAGCTCTTACAATATATTTTTCCAATTGGATCTTATCTGGCTCACCATTTCCCTCCAGCAAATTCACAGGTTGAAGTCCTAACCCCCAGAGCCTTAGGACGTGACCTTACTTGGAAATAGGATCCTTGCAGATATAGTTAGTTAAGATGAGGGGACACTAGATTAGAAAGGCCCCTAATGGCATATGACTGTGCCCTTGTAACAAGGGGAAATTTGGAGACAAACTCATGCAGACCGAGGTCGGATGATGCTTCTACAAGCCAAGGAACACCAAATGGCCAGCAACCCCCCAGAAGCTGGGTCAGAGGCCCGGGACAGATCCTCCTCCCACAGCCCTCACGGGAGCCAGCCCTGCCGACACTTTGATTTCGCACTTCTGGCCTCCAGACTGGGAGACAATACATTTCTGTTGTTTAAAACATCCGATTTGAGGAACATTATTAGGGCGGCCCCAGGAAACTCATGCACAACTTCTCTGATAAATGGGGTGCTTTGTTCCCGCTTCCTAGGTGAGGGAAAGGAGGCGCAGAGGAATGAAGTGCTAGTGGCCAAACAGCCAAGAAGTAGGAGGGTTAAGAATCCAACGCGTGGGTCTCCTGCTCAAATGCTTATCACGTCTGATTGGAGCGGCTTCTTCAATATGTGTCCTGCTGGCAGAGTGGCTTACAGCTTATAAGAGTTCAACGCATGTGGACTCGGTTGCACAATAACCATGAGGTCCTTTGCAGTAACAGGGGACGTGAGTGGCACCATTTCAGTGGAGGAAAGTGAGGCTGAGGGAGGAACGTGGGTATGCTTTGTACTTGTGCAACCTCTGATTTAAATGTATGTTCTAATGTTCAAGTGACCTTGGTCTGCAGCACAGCTATTGCTCCTATCTAAGGTCCAGAGAAAAGGTCAGAATCTGTGATGAACACATCAGCACAGATACCTCGGAAAATATTGGAAACCGGTTTTACTGCTGCCACCTTGCAAGTAAGACATATAGAGTGATCCCGACACTGACTTGGAAGGCCAACAGAAGCGAACAGGCATTTCCAGCCTTTGGACGCAGCAGAATCTCACCTGGGTCTTTAAAAAACACACCCAAGAGCAGCCCACATCCACTGTCTCTGGCTCACAAGGAAATCCAATTTTGTGGAATATTTTCAACCAAATGACAGGAGGGAAGGCAAGAGCAATCATTTTTTTCATAACAGAAATGTGTTCAGAGCTGAGCTTCCAGACTGCTAACAAGGGGTGCTGAGCTGTGAATAAACCTAATCCTGCAGCTCACTGTGGTTTCTGGTGGATATGAGGTTATCTAGTTAGGGCCTGGATGACAGATGCTGCACCAGGCTGGTGCCCTGAGGCCCCAGAAATCCTTTGCATGGCACATGTCTGTTCTCTCTGCTTGCTGTCTTGCCTGAGGTCCTGACCCCAAAGACCTCAACTCTGGGGTGAGTGGAGGGGGAAGGGATGCATTTGCCATGCACTGAAAGAATAATAGCTGTCCAGCATGAGGCCAAGCAACTTTTGTACATCTAATTCCTGTAGGTCATTTAATTCCTCCATTTAGAAATGGATGGAAGGTACCGTTGCTTTTCTGTTTTCACATGTAACTGTCCATGAACATGTCAATGAGAGAGGCAAGTCCATGGGACCCCAAACCAGAGTTTGTAACCTGGGGTTGGGGTCATGGCAAGATTGGAGGATGTTGGGGGTGTTTCTGCAGAGGAGCCAACATGATCTCTGACTTTTGAAATGAGAGCAGGGACTTTTCTGGAGGACAAGGATGATAAAGGCAGAATGGATGGAGATAACAGCATGAATAAAGGCCAGGAGGCAATAGCAGCTCAGGTTTCTGAAGAACCACAATGTTCCAATGGGGCTGGAGTGATGGGTATAGCTGAGCAATTGGTGGTGACTTCAACCTTACTGTTTCCTCCCCCCGCCCCATCAAGGCCTGCTCTCCCTGTGTTCAGCCAGATGCACTTTTTTCTCCTCTCTCTCTCTCTCTCTCTCTCTCTCTCTCTCTCTCTCTCTCTCTCTCTGGCATTTGCCCAGGTGGTGATGCAAGCCTACGTCATAGCCCCTCCAACTCTCACCCTTTAGGCTGCACTCCCTGCTTGTGTCATTGTCTAGCTGTTCAATTCTGCCACTCTGGCTGCTCCTGGAGCTCAGACCAGGCCTTCTCACTTGCTAGTGTGTCTTCAAAGTCCAGCCTCTGCCAATATCTGTTCAATTGCTGCTACCACAGACCATCACAAACTTAGTAGCTGAACACAACACGAATGTATTCTCTCACAGTTCTGCAGATCAGATGCTTGAAATGGATCTTGGATTTAAAATCAAGGTGTGGGTGGGGCTGGTTCCTTCCCAGGCTCCAGGGGAGGGTCTGTTTCCTTGCCCTCTCCTGCATCCCTTGGCTGGTGGCCCTGCATCACGTCACCTTTCCCCCTCTGCATCCTCTGTCACATCACCGCTCTGACTCTGACTCTCCTGTCTCCCCCTTGTAAGGACTCTGGTATTACATCCGGCTCACCCAAATAATCTACAGCAATCTCCTCATTTTATAGGCCTAAATTAATCACATTTGCGAGGTTCTTTTTTCATATAAGGTGACACGTGCAAAGATTTCAGGGATTAGGATATGGGCATCTGTAGGGCCGCCATTCAGCCTCCCATATATGGAGAAGTGGTACCAGAGCTGTGCCTCAGTTTATCTGATATGCTGGATAGATCAGAGCAGGGGTGAGGGCAGATGTGTCCCAGGGTTTGGGGGCATGATGGTGCTAATATGTTTGACCTGCAGAAAAGACACTGACGTGGACATGCTGGGATGGGAAAGTGTGTGTGGAAATTGGGACTTGTGTGCATGGGCTGGGGAGGGGGGTGATTATGTTGAACTGAAAAATCTAGGATTCCACTTGAGAAAAAGGGTATATGCAGCAAAGGAAAAAAGAAACTAGGGACATAAAGCAAACATAGCCATCACTTCTGGACCCTCAGTTTCCTTGTCTGAAAACTGGGAGAATGGACCAGGCTGAATAAATGGTTTTACAAGGCCATGTAGCTTGAATATTAGTGAGGATTGAGGCCAGGCACCTGGACTTTGCAAGCTGTACCTTCTCCCCATCTCCCAAGTCCTCTTATCCCAACTATAAACAGCATCCCTCTCTTTCTCCCTCTCTCTTTCTTTCTGTATACAACAGCTTTATTGAGATATAATTGTGTACCATGCAATTCACTCATTTAAAGTATGCAATGCAATAATTTTTACTATATCCACAGAATTATGCAACAATCACCATCACTAATTTTAGAAGATTTTTATGCCTCCATAAAGAACAGTCTACCCATTAGTAGTCCCTTCCAATTTCTCCCCAACCCCCACCCTCCCATCCCTAGGCAACCACTAATCTACTTTCCAAACAGCCCTTCTCTGAACACTGCTCCTCTGGCTAGCTTCCAGGCCTTTGTTGTGCTCACAGCTGAAAGAAAGACTTATGCTGGCTGTCAGCCTGCCCTACACCTGCATTCCCTACCTGACCCTCTGCATTCAGACTTCTGCCCTCAACATTCTACTGAAAGCACCTTCTGCAAGGTCACCAATTACCCTCAGGCCAAATCCAAAGGCTGTTCTATGTGCTTCCTGACCTGTCAGCAGCAGCCAGCACTAAGACCTGTCAGATAGTCACAAAGGCCCCCTCACCACTGACCTGTTTGTGAATGCCTCCTCTTTAGACTGTTGTGTGAAGGGTGGGGGATACTAGGGTTCTGGCCTTAATGCCCTTCCTTCTGCAGTAAAGAAGTTAACGCCCATGGCATGCACTGTCTTGCTCTGAATGCCAGCTTTGCCATGTACCAGCTGGGTGACCTGTAGCAACTTACTTCACCTTACTATAAGTCCATTTCCTTATTTATTATTTTTTGGAGGGATGAGGACACATATGTAATACCTTAATCAATAAAGAAAATTTTTTAAAAAGTCCATTTCCTTATATGTATCACAGCAGTACCCACCACGTGGGATTATCATGGGGAGAAAATGAGTTAATTAAGGGAAAGTGCCTGGAAAAGTACTTGGCACATGCTATACTAAGTGTTTGCTAATATAATTAGTTTGCTTATTGTTTTGTTCAATGAGCTTACTCATTGTTACTTTTTTCAACAACTTCTATGCATTAGATTTCCCTGGGGTTCAAATTTCCATTAAATGACATTATAAGCAGGGACTCTGGGCAAGTACAATTTCCCCAAAGCCTCATTTTTGTGACCTGTAAGATGGGGATAATAGTAGCTGGGTCTTAGGGTTGTTGGAGTATATAAGTGAGTTAATACATGCAAGACACACAGAGCAATGACTGGCTCAGAGTACACCCTCTAGAAATGTCAGTAGTGGTAATAATTATCCAGCCCTCTTCTCTCACCTCAGTGCCAAGGTGGCTCTGGATTTCCCGGGGGCATCTCCACCTGCATGTTCTACCATAACCTTAAACTCCCATCACAGCTCGTCAACTTCTTCATGGCAGCTCGTAGCACTGTTAACTGAAATGGTATTGCTGACACCCCATTCTCACTCTCCCATTGGTCATCTCTGTCTCTTATTTCTCCTTTGCCCTTTATTTCCAATGACTCAGATTTGCTTGTTCTCTCCCATTCTACTGCCCCCACTTTAGTTAGGGGCTTACCTACAGTCATGTCTAAAATCTGCAATGGGCTCCTGGCCAGACTAGCTGGCCACACTTTATTCTCCAAATCAACATGCATGTGATACAGCACACATTGCCTGCTTTTTTGGTGATTCTTTAGAAATATTCTCCCCTCTCCAAACTGTGTCTCAGAAGGATCCTCCAAATCTTTAAAGAAAGTCTATGCCAGCCAGTTGCCTCCTGCCATCATTAAGTGGAACTTTCCATGGTTTCTCCTTGAGTATTTGCCTCTTAGTTTAGGTTTGGGCATCTGTTTCAGATGCTTGGCTTCAGTTTCTCTTCACTTCCCAGTCTGGTGTTGGAATTGAAGCTTGTAGCTTTTTTTAAAACTGACAATCACAAACCCACTCAGCCCTGTGTCTTGGATCACTGTACCCTCCCTCTTGCTAGTTCAACATTAATCTTCCTTTGATCAAGTAACCCTCTTGCGCTGAGACAGATAAGGGTCCCTTTCAAGCTCAGCCTCACATTATTTTTCTTTTCATTCATTCTTTTAGACAGACTTATCTCTGTATGGGTTTTGTGATGGCATAGAATGAAAGACACACATAATTAAACCGCAATTATTAACATGAAGGCAAAAAATGCAGTGGACACATAATGAGGAATTAGAGACACTTAAATGATGAACTGCGTTTGGGCAATGAACTCCACTGTAGCCAAGGCAAAGAGAGATATACCGGGATGGGCATAATTAACGTAATTTACTAAAAGGTAATCATGCCAGATTGCTGGCAAGGCACATTTCTCCTACCTTCCAATAGAAGGACGGCATCCTACCTTATAATAGACAAATATGCAAATTGACCGCACCTTCGCTACGCCCAAGCCACGCCCACCAACCAATCAGGACGAGTATGCAAATTACCCCAACAAAGATGGCAGCTAATTTGCATATCAAGACAGCGTAGACAGAAGCCAAGAGATGCTGAAGGGAGCAAAGCTGCGGAGAAGCAAGCAAGCCAGGGGAGGACAAGGGAGGAGCGGAGGCAGGGCCGGGGGAGAAGGAAGGAGCGGGGCGGGCTGGCGGAGAAGGTGGGCCGGGGGACAAGGGAGGAGCGGAGGCGGGGCGGGGTAGAGTGCAGCAGAAACCCTATTGCAGGATTTTTCCTGCAACGGGAACGCTAGTCATCTTATAAACGAACTCCAATGAAATATCTGCAGTGATAGGTATGTTCTTCCATCTCTGCACAGTCCAGTTGGGTAACCACTAGCCACATGTGGCTTCTCACTACTTGAGAAGTGGCTGGTACAACTAAGGAACTGAATTTTTAATTTGACTTAATTTAAATGTAAATAGCAACTTGTGGCGGCTGATGGTACCATCATAGAGAGCACAGTCATAGACATTTATGTAAGCAATGTTGTAAAATGCTATAGATAATGCTTTTCATAGAAGATTTTAAAACTACCAAGATCTCTGTGCAACTCTCTATGAGTTTTCTAGGGCCCCCATAAAAAAATACCACAGACTGGGTGGCTTAAACTATAGAAATGCATTTTCTCACAGCTCTGGTAGCTAGAAGTCCAAGATCAAGGGGCCAGCTGTGTTGGTTTCATTCTGAGGTCTCTCTCCTGGGCTTGCAGATGGCCATCTTTCACTGCATGCTCACGTGGTCTTTCCTCTGTGCACACATCCCTGGTGCCTCTAGGTGTCCTAATCTCCTCTTCTTTTAAGCACACCAGTCAGCCTACCCACAGGCCTCATTTGAACTTAATTACCTCTTTAAAGGCCCTATCTGCAAACACAATCATATTCTGACGTACAGGGGCTTCAACATATGAATTTGAGGAGGACACACTTCAGCTCATTACAGAGCCCTCTGTATACTATTAAATGGCAGATGGGAAAATACATTTTTAATCAGAGGCCACCGCTCTATAGCCCAGGTGTGTATCTTTCTAGTGTCATACTTGGGACCAGATGGGCTTCAGGAACTGAGGGGATCACGTGGTATGTGTTGCTTAGGCCACGCTGTAATAGCAAGCCCCACACTCAGAATGTGACTCCAACTCCTCTGCCTGGCAGCGAAGGCCAAGATTTGACTCCGCTGACCAAACCAATCTTATTTCCTCTCCTCCTGAGTCAGCAACCTCTGCTTTGCTTAGCTTAGACCTCTCAACCCCACCCACCCCATTCTCACTCCTACTTCTGTGGTTCATGTCCCTCCTGCTTGTAACACCTTTTTTTTTAACCTCAACATCATCTGAAGAATTTAAATCCTTCCCATCTAAAACAGGCCCCATTTTATTCTTTAAACCATCTCTGAACATTCATTCTTCCTTAACAGCATTCTCTCTCGTTTCTGAATCCACTTGTACTTGATTGAACCCAACACCCCAAGATCGAACCCTAAGTTATTCTTTGTTTTGTAATTGTCTCAAAAATGGAATCATAAACTCAAAGGTCAGGGGACACGTGGTCTATCCCTTCTGTAGACCTGACATCCTAAAATAGACTTGACATCCTCCTAGCACATAGTAGGTATTCAGTGATATCACTGCTTCTTGGTTTACAATTGTGGTTTCATACCTTTCCCACCTCTGAACTTTTTGGAGAGATTAACTTTTTTCCAACTTAATGTACAGCTGCACATGTAATATTTGGAGGCAAATGTGAGATGCAGTGTATCCACTCTGCTTTGTGTATTAAATTTAAAGTAAAGTCAGAGACAGATGGCTAAAAAGAAACCCGAATCATCTCTGATATTATTAAATCTAGTCTGAGAGCTCAGAGAGCCTAAGAAAATTTTCTTTGAATCCCTATGGGATTTATATTCCATAGATGAGATTATAGAGCCAGCCTGAAAAGCAATTTTGTGAAATCATTTATCAAAGGGGAGGGGGGGGAATGATTACAGTCCTCCTTCTGAGGTTCCCAAGTAATAAGCATGCTCTGCTCTCTTCAAGCCCAGAAGAGCTGCGTGGGCTTGATAAATAGCTGAGTTTGGCCCAACTGGAGCTCTCAACAGATGTCTGTAAATATCGCAGAAAAGAGCCCTCAGAAAGTTGGTGGGTGTTGTGATGAGTGCCTGTGGATGTTTTTGTTGGCAAACAGGCAGCAGCCGTCTGTCTCCCCTCTATGGATTACTGGCTTGCTATGGGCACTTACACTTCCTTTGTTTTCCTGATGACTGTCTTAACCAATATGACTTCTTTTAAAGACAGTGGTTCTCAAGTAGGGGCAATTTTGACAATGTCTGGAGATATTTTTTATTGTCACAGATACTGGCATCTAGTGGGTAGAGGCCAGAGATGCTGCTAAACATGCTACAATGCACCAGTATTCAGTCAAAATGTCAACTGTGTCCAAGTTGTCTTACAGTAACATCTTATTTTAGGACTAGAGGCCGGGTGCATGAAATTCATGCACTGGAGGGTATCCCTCAGCCTGGCCTGCACCCTCTCACAGTCTGGGACCCCTCTCTCCTTACCGCCCACCTGCTCACTGCTCCTTACCGCTTGGCTCACTGCTCCTTAGCACTGCCACAGAGGCGGGAGAAGCTCCCACCACCACCTCTTGCTCGCCAGCTATGAGCCTGGCTTCTGGCTGAGTTGTGTGCCCCCTGTGGGAACGCACTGACCACCAGGGGGCCGGTCCTGCATTGAGCATCTGCCCCCTGGTGGTCAGTGTGCATCATAGCGACCGGTCGTTCTGGTCATTCAGCCATGCATGGCTTTTATTATATAGATAGCTTACATTATATTATATAGATGCTTAGGCTTTTATTATATAGATAGCTTGTACATTCATTCATCCTTTCAAAAATGTTTATTGTTAAACATGGAAAATCTCCAAGTAGCCATATTTTTGTGTGTTGGTGGATTAATTAATTTGCTCATGTAATACAAGTTTACTATTATCTACTCTGTTCCAGGCACTGGGGTCTTAAACAGCATAGTCAGGGTTTCTCCTCATCTAGGGTTTATATTCTAGTGGAAGGGGGAGACATGAGTTTAAATAAGTTGACAAATAAGTGAACAGGATCATTTCAACTAGTGATGAATACAATGGAAGCTATCACACAAGGTAAAGGGAGAGAGGATGACCCAGGCAGGGTTGGCTGTGTGGGATGCTCCTTTGGGGAGGGCGGTTTGGGAAAGCCTCACCAGGTAGGTCTCACTGAAGCTGAAACATAATGATGGGAAGGAAGCTCTGAAAATCTGGAGGAGGAATGTTCAAAAGAAAGGAAGTAACAGGTTCAATAGTGCAAGGCAGGAAAGGCTTGAGTGGGTTCAAGCACCAGGGACATAAAAGCCACTGAAGATTAGATGTAGGAGGCGAGGTGGACAGTATGAGGTTGATGAGAGGTCAGGAGTTTAGACTGGGCAGGGCTGTACAGACCTGGATTCCAGGTGCCATGGGAAGCCATGGAGGGTTTTAAAGCAGGATGGACATGATCTAAGGTAGTGATAAGTTCACTCAGGCCGCTGGGTACAGAATGCTCTATACAGGGGCAAGATGGAAGGGTGGGACTGATCAGGAGTTCCTTACAAGATGAGTCCAGCTTAGGCTACATGAGGTGCCATCAGTGAAGATGAAAGGAAGTGCATGAATTTGGAAGCACTTGCAGTAAAGTCCTGGAGTTGTATATGATCCATTATTCAGTCAGCTATCAACCTCAGCTTTCCCATCTCTATTTGGTGTGGGTCCTGAGAAGTTTTGCTTTGCATCCTTGGTCGACCCAGCTCTTGAGCCAATCCTGACCTAGCTCCAGCATGCATGGAGCTGCACATTCCCCTAGCTGCCTTACCTGTGCCCAGCTGTGCCTAGTCAGACCCTCTCTAATGAGAACTGAACTTAGTCTGGTGCCCCCTTCCCACTTCCGAGCTGGATTGAGATCTCCTTTGAATATCATCAGACTTCTGCAGTTGGAGCCTAATAATTTTTACTTCTTCCCTTGGGATCATGGTGTAGGACCTCCTAACCCTGACATTTTAGTGGCCTCCCATGGGGCTTAGAGTAAGATCTAGATTTCCATGTGGACCCTGATGACCTATTCATCCAGGCTCTCCTTAAGCCATTCCTTCCTTTGGTCACATCAATACAGGGAAATTGTTCCCTGGAATCCATCATGATCTTTCTTTCTTTGTCCCTTTGCTCATGAGGTGTCTCTGCCTTGCATGCTCTTCTGTTTGTTTGTTTTGTTTTGTTTTTTGCCTCCTTCATATCCTATGACATCTAACCTTTCTTCTCTAAAGTCATTCTATAGCATACATTCTCAGTGAAAGTGATCCCATCCCCAAAGGGTTAAAAAAATTGGTTCTTGGAGAATAAAAAAAAAAATCTTATTCTTTTAATGTATAAAGCACAGATGTACATAGAGGACATAAACATATAGATAAGTAGATAGATAGATAGATAGATAGATAGATAGATAGATAGATAGATAAAGTAGATAGACAAATATATGGCACATAGTAGTTATTCAATACATATTTGATAATTCAGTTACCATTATGACCAGGATTGATTTCAAGTATCAGAACAAGGAACCATTGGGCCAACAGGATCCCTCTTTGATTTCAACCTCTGCTTAAATGCTACCAGTTTTGTTGGGTCTCTTTTGGGCACTGGTCTAAGTTTAAGCCCCCTTTTTTTGCCCCATGGTCAAATTAATCTCTTATCTCTGGTCTTGACTATTTCCAGTTTTTTCTCATTCCTGACCACTGAGAATCTGGTAATGGTTTCATCCAGTTGTACTCTATAGCATTGAGATATCATAGTGAATACCATATGGATTAAAATAAATCTGTTTTCAAGAAAAGCACAATGATAGGCTAACAATCTTGGAAATTACACAGCAGAAGGAATGAACAATTATCTGATTTGATTTAGCAATAAAATGAATCACAGTGAGCATCTGTAATAGAAAAGAGACAGGAAGGAAGCAAACCTAAATGTTAATAATGTTATCCATTTATGGAATATGGACTTGCAGTTAGTTCATTTTCTCCTTATGCTTTTGGTTCATTTAGGAGTTTCCTACAACAGCATGTATATCTTTTATCATAAGAAACAAGGGTTTTGGTGGTTGGGTGTTTTAAGACTATTCACAATACTGCAGGATCAGAGAGGTATTGTGGTGCATGGATCCAGGACCAGTCCTATTTGATTATACAGTGACCCCCACAAAGGGTTTCAGAGTGATTTCTGTGTTTAGGGAAGCCATAGCATTTGGCCAACCTCTTCCATTAGGCAAATAGCACCAGCCTTCTTACCAGGAGGATACCCACTCTCTGTACCACAGAATTTTGTGTTTGTTAGCTTTTCAAAGGTGACCATGACTCCCCAAAGTACAAAAAAAGTGTACTACAAGGTACTCCCCGGTACAAAAAGCAAACAAAAAACACACACATTCCCATATATTTTAAAACATTCCTCTGCAGCTTCATGGCTCTCTGAAGCCAAGGTTATGAAAATTTCTTAGTAAAATGCCTCTGGAAACCTAGGCCACATTTCTCCATTTTATCCTCACAGGTAACTGCCGTGACTGGCTTCCCAAATATCTCAAACTTTCCTTGTCCTAAAGGACTTTCTAGACCTTACCTCCTCCTAGTTCATCTCACCTGAATCCAAACAACCAGTCACACTTCAGTATTCGTAAAGATAACATTAGGGGTTCTTAATTTTTTCATGATCAAGGAATGGTTTTAAAATACTGGAACTTTGGGTAGATCAATTAATGAAAACAGTCCAACAGTAGATACAACAATTCATCAATAATGACAATGCCCATTGTGACAGCTAGCAACGTCTCACAAGGGCCCCAAGCATCAGGCTTAGCACACAAATCATTTCAATTCTGAGCCGTGACCTTGGTCTTTTATATACCCACAAGGTGACAATATCAATGATGCTGCAACAAAATATATGCTCTCTTGTACACAAGATAAATCATATACATAAATTAAAATTTGGTGGCTTACCTGGAAAGGTTTATGGTACAAATGGTATGGTGAGGCATGTGGTTTAAGAACCACTAGGGGGAAGAGAGAATTGAAGATGGTAGTGTTGTAGGTGGATGCTACACTCCATTTACAACTAAAATATAGATAGAGCAAGCAACCTGAGTAACCAACTGAAGACTAGCGGAAGAAAAGTCTTATAACCAAGGATTTACAGAAGCCACAACAAGACTAGTAGGAAGGGCAGAGATGTAAAAAGGGGTGGCCCCCACTACTACAGGCAGCAGCTACTAGTAAGATTCTGGAGGGACATCTCAGCTGCGGGGGGTTCCCCCTAAGAAGTGTGGGGTCTAAACCCCAAGTGAGGCTCCCCAGACCAGAGCACCAGAGCCAGGAAGAGGTGCACACATAATATCTGTCTGTGAAAACCAGCAAGGGTCCCTAGCTGGTTTGGATCAGTGAATAGGGTGTCAGCCTGTGGACTGAAGGGTCCTGTGTTCCTTTTTTGTCAAGGGCACATGCCAGGTTGCAGGCTCGATCCCTCAATGATTCTCTTCATTGATGTTTCTATCTCTCTCCCTCTCCCTTCTTCTCTGAAAGGAATAAAAAATATATAACAATCTTTAAAAAAATAAAATAAAATTAGGGATTCTGTCTGAGAGAGAGAGAGAGAGAGAGAGAGACACTACTACAGACACTGGCGCCCTCTTAAAGGGCCAGTGCACAAAAATCTCATTTGCAGCCACTCATCCTGGGCTCTAGTGGAGGGAGGGCAGAGCAGACTAGAGTAGTGTAAGAAGAGACTAGAGGTTGTGGCTCTGGGGAGAGAGCTGAAGGGAGAACCGCCAAGATTCTTATGCTGAGTCCCTCTCCCACACCACAGATGCCATCTTTTTTTGGGAGGAGCACTCCCCTCCCTAGGGCATTAGGCATCAGCTTGCAGAAAAGCAATAGCCCCACCCTCTGGACTCCCTGTTGTCCCGGCCTTTGAAGCTTGTGCCCTGCTGAGGAGTCAGCTGCTTGGGCAGGGGTGTAGAGGTGAGGGCATTCAGAAGGTGTCAGTGATTGAGTTATAAGGCTTTGTGGTGGGGCCATTCCCACCACATTCCTGTGAACCTGACTGGCACCTCTCTCTCATAGGAGATCCATTATCTCCACTCTCCAGACTTTGGTTGCACCAACCTATCAAGTCCTGGTGGCTCCGTTCTGCTGAGATCTGGGCAGAAAAATGGAACTGCCTTAAGACTCAGAGATTCCACTTCTGGGAATATATCCAACTAAACCCAAAACACTAATTCAAAAGAATATATGACCCCTATGTTCATTGCAGTGTTATTTACAGTAGCCAAAATTTAGAAGTTGTCCATGGGCCCATTAGTTGATGAGTGGATAAAAAAGGTGTGGTACATTTACACAATGGAATACTACTCAGCTATAAAAAGGAAGAAAATTTTACCTTTTGTGACAGCATGGATAGACCTGGAGAGTATTATGCTAAGTGAAATAAGCCAGTCAGAGAAAGACAAATACCATATGATTCCACTTATATGTGGAATCTAATGAACAAAATAAACTAGCAAACAAAATAGAAACAGACTCATAGATACAGAGAACAGATTGATAGCTGTCAGAGGGGGTTGAGGTTGGGGGGCTGGGTGAAAAAGGTGAGGAGATGAATAAAAAAGAAAAAAAAACTCATAGACACAGACAACAGTATGATGATTACCAGAGGGGAAAAGGGTGGTGGGGGGGTGGAGATAGGAGAGCATAAAGAAGAGATAAATGGTGATGGAAGGAGACTTGAGTTGGGGTGGTGAAAATTCAACATAGAGATGATATGTTATAGAATTGTACACATGAAACCTGTATAATTGTATTAACCAATGTCAACCTAATAAATTCAATTAAAAAAAATAACCACTAGAGAATTTAAAATAGTTTTTATATTCAAAGCACCGTACTATGGGACAATGACTTTAGGACCATCATTTAAAACAAACAAACCTGGAGAAAAATAGTTTAGTGAAAAAAAAATGTATTTGGCTGCCCAAACCTGCCTGGACTAAGAAGAGACTATTGCTGGGGAAAACACCGTTCTTACCTCCTCCAGGGCCCACAGGGAGTCCACAGTGGGCTTGATCTTCTTCTGGGTGTAGAGCCCTAGGAGTTTGTCCACCACTCCTCGAATGAGGCCCGCGCGGCCCTGTTTGAAGAGCAGGTTTAAAAGGGAAAACCCTGCAATGACTTTGTTCTCTTCGTATAGCTTGATGGGGTTCACTTTCTCCACCTGCCACCACTGCAAAGAGAGAGGTGCCGGGTTACAAGGACTCATTCTTAGCAAAACGGGGTTGCAGTGGGCCCGGTGCTAGCTGGCTGAGAGGTAGATCTGGTTGGTGTGTGTGTTTTTTCTTTAATTTATCTTTATTGTTGAAAGTATTACAGATGTTCCCCTTTTTTGTCATTGACCCCTTCCACACACACACACCCGCCCCAGGTCTTCACCACATTCTTGTCTGTGTCCATGGGTTATGCATATATGCATACAAGTTCTTTGGTTAATCTCTCACCACCCACCTCCAACTCTCCCACCTTCTCCCTGAGATTCGTCAGTCTGCTCCATGCTCCTATGTCTCTGGATCTATTTTGTTCATGAGTTTATTTTGTTCATTAGATTCCACATATGAGGTTGGTGTGTTTTTTAAAAGCATCTATTAGGTGAGTGCATGGAGAACTACAGACAGTGGTGCTTATGAGAAGAGCTCAGGATCAAGGTGGGAGAGAGCCCTTTAAAATCAACCACTAGGCCACGTGTAGTTGGAATGTGAAGGAATATGGTTAGGATTACTAGCTCTGGAGTTGAATCCTGGCTGTACAGCTTGCTCCCTGTTATTCTCCATGCATCATTTTTCTCAGCTACATACAGTGGCAGGGTATTGCCTCTGATGTTCCCTGGGAGAATTCAGTGTAACGCACTTGGCTTTGTGAATGTTGGTGGTGGTAAAGGGTTGTTGAAGGGAGGGGTTGATGAAGGGAGTGAGGTGGCATAGAGGTTTACAAAGTGTGCTGGGGGGACACAGTAGGGGTGATGACATTGACTGCAGGTGCAGCTTTCCTGGGGGAGTAACGACAAGGCTGGAGGGGTGACTGGAAATGCATCAGATAAGGAAGAGTAAGAAAGTGTCATACAGGAATAAGGAACAGTGGACTGAGGGATAAAACATAGTGTTGGGGCTAAGACAGTAGCTCTCAACTGTGGGCAGTTTTGCCCCTGAGGGGACACTGGTAATGTTTAGGGACATTTTTATTGTGATGACTGAATGTACTGTCCTCCAGTGTATAGATGCCAGGGATGTTGCTAAACATCCTACAGTGCACAGGACAGCACCTTGCAACAAGGAATTGTTCACCCCAAAGTGTCAATAGTTTCTCAAAGATGAGAAACCCTGGCTTAAAGTCCTCTGTGGGAATACACATAACTGGCAAATATGGCTGCCTATCTCCCAATCAGACATGAAAATAAGCAAGCCACCCACTAAACTACAGAAATTGTTATCCAACTGCTTTGTTTTTATTTAATTGTGTTTCCTTTGGTGCCAGTTTGAATTTGGAAGTTCAACTTCCAGTTTCTTGAGGGTTCTGAGAAATGAGGTGGTTACTCTCAGTTTAATATTGAAGACAAAGAGGAATATGGTGGGCACTTATGAGCATTTATAATAGCTGTGTTATCGCTCTGTTTATTTACATTCTGCCTCTTTCCAGGATTGAAGAGGCTCAAAAAAGAAAAAGGTCTGATTTTTTTTAAAGTGAAAAAGTCATATTGTTAGGAAAATAAGTGTGAGAAAGACAGGCTTACATAGGGATAGGTTCATGCATAAAATTCTTTACCAAAGTACATTCCCGGGGGCTGAGGGCCAGCTCTAGGAGAGCCATGTATTTGACCATGGGTTACTTATCGAAGAAAAGCCAAAGACGCCATTAATGACTTGATTTTCACTATATCTGCAAAGCCTCAATAAATATTTGTGAAATGAATCCTTGCTGATTCTACAGTTGCCGTACAGTGGTGGTTGAGTTCTAGAGCCGAATGCCTGGTTTCAAATCCTAGTTCCTCCACCTACTAGCTGTGCAACCTTAAGCAAGTCACTTAACCTGTCTTTGTGTAGTTTCCTTGGGGTTCCTCATGGGGTCATCTTGAGGAGTAAATGTGTTAATACATTACATACAAAGTGCGTAGGTGCTCTATAAGTATGAACTAGCTTTATTATCACCGAACGTTGGAAGGAATGGTTCTGATTTAGTGAACAGGAATTCTGAATTTGGAGTCAGACTGCCCCGTCAATGCTAACTTCACCTATTATTAGCATCATCGTTATGGTCTGAAAGCAAAGGGCATGCTTGACAAAGAGTGTGCACAAGCTCTGTGTGAGTTTTAAGGTAGAAGGTAATTAAGATAGCTGATGGAAAAATTCCAGTGTGATTACAAACATGCTTTCATTTCCAAGCCTTCTTGAATATATAGAACAAAAATCCTTTCTAGAATCTTCAAGAACAAAGGTATCATTCCACTCCTTGGCATGCCCTATTTTCAATTTGCTTCTAACTGACCAGTTGACATTGTGCCGGGCCTCTGAAAGGGAAGCCTTCATTCTTGACCTCCAGCTAGTAGTGTTCTGATAATTGCCACCCTTGGTTTGGGCAGGAAAATGTCAACCTGCATCCTGGCTGTGTTTTTGTGTGCGCCTTCATCAAACCTGGGTACCCTGCAATTATTTCATTAAAATTGTGTGTTGTGATTGTGCATTTGGGGAAGAAAGAGAAAACACTTATTACAATTGTATGTAATTTGGGACCAATTTGGTTACCCTCAGCAGGCTGTCAGCATCACGGTAATTACTGCCATAGCAACAAAGCAGCTGTGAGTGACACAAAGCCTGTCTCCAGGGGACATGCTCCAGACACATCCTTCATTAGACTCTTCCTGCTCCCTGTTTATTCTGTAGCTGAACTTTAAAGTTCAAATGAAAACAGAGACCCTTTAATTCTCATTTCATGGGGCAGGAAGTAGTAACCATTCCAGAATCAGGGTATGTTGGGGATGAAACCTCTGGCAGCCAATGTTGCCACTTAAATGGCATATGAATACTCTGTAGCCACACTTAGAATGAATTTAAACCACTTACCAAGCTTTACCTGACCATCTATTCAAAATGCCTCTAGCCCACCCTGCCGTTTTCTATTTCAGCACCTGCTTTTCATTTCTTCAGAGCTTTTATGACCATTTACAATCATGTTATTGGTATGTTTTACTTATTTCAGTTGTTTTTCTCATGAGAATCACAAGGGCCTCAGATGCCCCTATCTCACTCGATGTTATACCCAGTGTCTGGCTCAGAGCCGCAAATAGCAGGTGCTCAGAAGATGCTTGCAAAGTAAGGGAAACAAAATAAGGGAAATGGGAGGAGAGAAGACAAAAGCAAGCTCTTTTGAGAAGCAGCAATCCCCTGTTGTCAGGGAAAGTCACCCAAGTGTAGCTCTAGGTGGAAATGTAGGCCTGAGTAGGAGCACAATGGGGTGAATGCCACTGCAGACAAAGTAACCACTGTATTCAGATCATGCTTATCTAAGTCAATGGTTAATAAACTTGCTCAAAGTGATCCAATTTGTATCTCCAACTTGTAAAATTAGGATTCAGAGACATCTCAAGTACCCACAGAAACCCGGTCAGAAAGTTTATTTGCTTTCCATGAAGCAAATAAAATGCACTATTGGTTTCTTTTCGACCAACGATTTAAAATATCAACACATAAGCAATCTCTATAGAAATCAAAATAAAGCTTTCTGGAGTTTCACACACATGCCCCCCCCCCCTCCCGCCCCTCCTGCTGACTTGTTTACACAAAAGCAGCCCAAGTCACAGTCCCGCCCAGGTGTAGTGAGCAAGGCGGGAATGCAGGCTGCACTGAAGATGAACAATGTAGGTGAAGGGCAAAAAAGGTTTAGGTTATGAGGTCAATGTCCTTAGATGCGAGAGCTCATGCAAACCACCGCACCACTGTAGTACATTAGCCGTGCATGGGTACTTACTGATTTTGCAAAGCTAAAGAAGCTCTTGGTCTCTCCAGTCACCATGTTGGATGAACCTGAAAATGGAAGATTCCCAGAATCAAGTGACTGCTAATGAAAATCACCATCCCTTGTTACGCATGAAAGAATGGCAGTTGTTCAGCCCAGAACTGTCAGGAGCTTGAGTCCGCCTGGGGAAATGGGGCTAATGGAGGGGGTGGGCGGTGACAAGGTGCCTTGATTTGAACCAAGTTACACTGGATCAAAGAGGAAGTAGCATCTCTCAAGGCGACCATGTCATTACTTTGGAAAGTTGGGCATGTGATTTCAGCCAACATTCTAACAAAATGATGAGTTGCTGAAATGTCTGGTTGGTTTCCATTCTTTGAGACTGAGAAATGGACTCCTTTGTGGCTTGAAGTTGGCTCCTCAGCAAGTGAGGGGCTTGGGGCTTTGCCTTGGGCGGGGCACACAGGGGTAGAAAGAGACTGGCTGAGCTAGAATTTAGGTGGATGGAAAAACTGTCCCACAGAGGAGCAGGTTCAGAAGCCACGGAAATAGTGTGGCCGATGCCTTAGCTCCAGAGAGGTCTAGGCAGAAAGGTAAAAAACCACTTGAGATAAATGGTATGAGAAACTGAGCTTTGCTAATTGGAATTAGCACTGTTAGAGGGAAGACGGGAGGTGAAGTTGAGAAAGATTCCCTAAGATGCTCTTACAGAGAAAAGACTGCTGTGGGTTCCCAGAGGGGGTAGATGAGAGAGCTCTTACAAGTTCAGATACCATATTGGGGCCTTTTCAAGGAGTTTTCTCTCTTGTCCCCATAGAACTGAGAGAAAATTCTTCTCAGTGAACTGTCATTAATGAAAAAACAATATATGTTTTAAACTTAACTATTTGGCCTACCTAAACTGGTTGGCAGCTAGTTAATCACTGCTTCTAATTTTATGTGGTGACTACCACCAGGCATCATGGTACTAGGCTTCAACTACTTAGTAATCAAGTAGTCGATGTAATAAATTAGACACTACAATACAATTGGGTTGTATTCCATGAAATTTATGAAACTGGGGCAAAAATAGAATCAGTAAATAAGTAAAAAATGCAAAAACTCTCCATCTTCATTTGACTCACATTTTAGTCACACCATGTGAGTCATACCCATTATCCCTACATTGTGCATTGATGCTCAGTGCTTCTCTTATCAATAGTAATAATTTAAAAATTTCGTGTCCACCTCCAAGGGCTTTTAAATATGTGGCCACTATTGAAAATACCAAAATACACCAGCAATGGAAAGCTTATTCCCTCTCTTACATAATGACTGGATGATAACAAAAAGATGCTTGCATATTTATATCTCTTGGTTATCTCTTTTATAAGTGTCTCAGCTAATAGCAAGGAAACTGTATTTTTTCTAAGTTATACAGAACTAAAGCTCAATTTTCTGATGTACATAAAGGGCACAGAAGTACCAAAAATTTCAAATGTTGGATAACCCAATATCATTTGTCTTTGGAACATAACATCTGGATTCAGATATACTTTTCTGACTTTGTGGAGACTAATATTTAAATTGCTTTGAAAGAAGAGAAGAAGAAGAGAGGAGGGGCTCTGGGGGTCTCACTCTGCTAGAGAAAACCTGCTCCCTGTTGTCTTTCATAAATCCTCCCAAACACAAGATGCAGAAGCAGGTCTGTTCCCCGTCTACCCAGGGCTTCTATCTTGATTGGGACATACAAGGGTAGTTTAGAGGAAGGAGAGTCTGTTGTTTGTTTTCTTTTTGTAATTTCATCTCTAATACTGAAGAACTGCCTTTAAAACCCCAAATATAGCAGCCACTCCTCTCCATCCTACTGTGGGTCCTTCCTTGGTTTCCCACCTGTGCCACTTTCTGTGGGTCAAGTCCCATTTCAGTGACTCCATTGGTTTGGCCTGGCTTGATCTCTTTTGGAATAAGAAGTACTCCTGGGAGTAACAGGGCAGTAGGTACATATGCCACTTTTATCATTGAAAACAACTAATGCCAACAGCAATATTTTGGGACACATCAAAAAAGTAAACACCCCAAGCGCATTGCACCCTAACCTAGCAACACATTTCATTTTTTAGAGCCTTTGTCTGTAAGCACCTGAGCAATGTTCGGTGAGCATGTCCCCCACTACTGTTCAGCACTCACCATATAAAATGTAGGTTCCCAGGGGTTTGAGAAGGCTGAGACCTTTTCCGGTGTTGTCCCCACAGAGGCAATCCAAAACAATGTCCACTCCTTCCGCAGAGATTCTAAATGGCGGGAACACAAAGGACAATACCGTAACCAGTCAGGGACCAAACTGTCAATCCCTTTCCCTTCCTGTGTCATACTGATTACTCCCAGAATCAGGAAGATTAAGAGCTCTTGGGAATAGCAATAAATAAGGCAGAAGCCCAGGAGATGCATTTATCCTCCCAAGTCCAGCTATACAATTTCATAAAACTGGAGACAGCCTAGAATCTGGCTGGTGGCTGATACAGAGAACCAGCCTGGGCTAGAGAAGGAGCATGAACATCACGGTCAGACAGTCTACATTGTATCTAGCTGCCTCCCTCAGCTTTTCTGTGCCTTAGCTTTCTCCTTTGTAAAGTGGAGCTGGCATGTGGTAAAAATAAAATGAGGTGACCAATGAAATGCTCGGCCCATTGCCAGCCACATAACAATCACCCCGTAAGTCAGTCAGTCAGTCAATTCATATATGAGGGCCTTAAGTTATGTGCCATGCTCTGTCCAAGGTGCTGGAGATAGAGTGGTGAACAAAACCATGTTCTCTGTCTTCCTAAGGCTTTTGGTCTCAGAGGGATTGGCTTTCTTCCCTCTCCCCATCTCTCTTCAGTGAAGTTATAACAATCATGTTAATTTAATTTGCAAACTTCCATTTGTTCAATCCCCAGGTTCAATCTAAAACATAGTCTTAGAGGAAGAGGATTAAAAGGAGAGGATCTTCCTATTGCAGTAGGGAGGATCCACCATTTGTACTCTATTAGGAAGAAGATCCCTTCTTCCATTCATTTATTTATACCTTCACCGATTCACTCACTCACACATGCGTTTAACAAACATCTACTGGGCTTCCACTAATAGAAGATATTATGCAGGAGGGAACTCTGGAGACTGTAGGAAAAATACTTATGCTCACAGAGCTCCCAATTGTGGCTGGGCCCTGCTCTGCTCAGAAAAGAATAGTGTTCCCTCAGATGTGTGAGTTTTGCATGATTATCTTGTTTTCACACACAGTTCAGTTTTTCTACCCCCACCCTCATCCTCAGCAAAATTTAGGCACTGCAGCACATGTCAACAGATGTGTCCATAATGTCACTAACTAGGAAATTTCATGGGCATCTCTTGAGTTCAGACATTAAATGGACAGCCGAGCCTTAATGTGAATATGCCGTTCAAAACCCTCAGGTCAAGCCTAAAATCCATCCCATTACGAAGGCTTATCCAAAATTATCAGTTTTGCTTCAGCCTAATATAGCTCTTATCTACACAGATGTGTTCTTTTAAGCCCCACCCCTAAGTTCAGAACGAGGGCATTAGGCCAGTGGATCGAAAACAGAAGTGTGCATGGCAATCTCCCAGAGGGCTCATTAAAGCACAGATTGTAACTTGTCCACCCCTCTCCTTCTAGCTTCAGTTGCTCTGGGGTAGGGGCCCAAGGATTTGCATTTCTAACAAGTTCCAAGGAGATGCTGATGGTGCTGCTTCTACCGCCACACTTTGAGGACTTGTGGTCTAAGCTAGTTACTCAAGAACCACGCCAGCAATTGTTAAATTAGTAATTAATTTGCTCATTAAATATTAGCACTGGCACTGCACTAGGCACTGGGTGATATACAGGTGAGCACAAACAGATTTCATTTCTCCCCTTTTGGAGCTTACACTGGGCAGACGGTAACCAATAATTACACAAATAAAATTAAATGGAAACAGAATGGGTCTAGTGTCATAAAGGTATTATGAGACCATTTAAATTGTGGGTTTGCTCAATCAGGGCTGCCAGAAAAGAGGTCACTGTGGAAGTGATGAGTGGAGGGTGAAGGAGTTAGCTAAGTAAACAGTGCTGGGAATCGTGTTCCAGGCCGAGGGAACAACATGTGCAAATGCCCCATGATTGGGAGGAGCCTGATGAGCAGGAAGTCAAGGAAGCAGCTAGAGTGAGGGCTGGAGTAGAGACAATGAGAGGGAGATTGCAGTGAGGCTGGAGGGATAGGAAGGAGGTGAAGCACACAGATTGTTGGTGAGCTCTGAGCTGGTGCCTAATACCTGGTGATCAGGTCTCCACCTTACATCCTGGGATGAGTAACTATGCACCTGTCTTCGTCACCTCCACCAGGCCCATTTCCTGCCAAGTTTGCTCATTCCTCTGGCAGTGGGACCCTGCTCTGCTTCTACTAGCCAGCCCTCCTGGGCCATCAAATCCTCCCTGTGAACTCCATTTTTCCCAAGACCTCTCTCTCTCTCTGCCTGCAGAATGGCTGTGCTCAGGAGCAGCGTCCCAAATGCTAGGCTGTGCACACTTCCAGGGCACTCCTGATGGACCTGCCCAGCCCTGAATCCTCGCTTCCTTGGTGATGCTTCTCACATCTATATTCTACTCGCAGATCCACATTTCCTCCCACATCCTGCCAATCAATCCTCCTTAGAACTGGCTCTTTCCTTCTCATCCTTCAGGCCTTATTCACATGTGGCCTAACCAGAGAAGCTGTAACTAATCACCCCACTGAAGTGACAGCTCCCACCCCCAAATAATCTCTACTTTAGCTCCCTTTATGCTTTAGTGTCCACAAGGGATACTTCTTAGTATCTACTGTGGGCTGTAATTATTCTATTTATTTGTTTACTTACTCACTGACTGCCTCTTCCACCAAAACATAAGCCCCATGACACAAGCATAAGACCATGCTTGTGCTGCTCATCCTCAGCCTTTTTCAACCTGCTGGACGAAGCATTGGTTCTCAAGAAATATTGATAGGTTGTATGAATGAATGATTAAATGGATAAGTCAATGAATAAATAAAAGAAATGAAGAAAACTTTTTAGATTGGTATTCCACATCTCTCTACTTGTACTTCTTTCAAAGGACACTCACATTTTCTGAGTTCTCCTATACCCCAGGCATTTCATAATTAATCTTCATGACCCATCTGTGAGGCAGGCATTTTACTCCCCTGCTGTGATGAAGAAATGAAGGCTCACAGATGCAGCACCTTGCCCAAGCAGATGTAACCAGCGCAGTTGGAATTCAAATGTCAGTCTAGTTTAAGTGCAATGCTGATGGCCTTTCCACTGCTCTGAATTTAAGACTTAATAAATGCCCAAACCAGTATAATTATCAAAAGACGGTTTTAGCAAGCAACTCTGGAGAAGCGGTCAATTTAATTTAGTCTTTGAAGAATTCAGGCTTAAAATTGGTCATTTAAAATAAGTATACCCACATCAAAAAACACCCTACCAGCTCCTCTTAAAAAAAGTATTTTTATTGATTTCAGGGAGGAAGGGAGAGGGAGAGAGAGATAGAAATATCAGTGATGAGAGAGAATCATTGATCGGCTGCCTCCTGCACCAGGGAATGAGCCTGTAACCTGGGCATGTGCCCTAATGGGGAATTGAACCATGACCTCTTGGTTCATAGGTCAATGCTCAACCACTGAGCCACGCCAACCGGCCGAGCAGCTCCTTTTAATGGAATAATCATGAGAAGCATAAGCAGAGTGAGGTCGCTTCCCAGAGGCACAGGACTAGCCTTAGACCCCCAATCTTGGGGGTGCTCCATTGTGTACACATACATAATCATGATGACACAAACATGGAGAGGGTGAGGGCAGAGAACCAGGTGCCACATTTGCTATGTCTGCTTTCTCCTGCTGTCATTAATCTCTCCAGATCCAAACACAAATAGCCCCAGCTCAGGATTCTCCAGGCCGGAGTCAGCAGCAAGATATTTTGGAATTGCTGATCCAAGACTTTTGTGTCTTTCCTTCCTTGGTCCTCAATTCCTCACTCCTTTATTGGGAATGCTTCCCACCCACATGGATCAGTGAAGAATTTCTCTTGAGTGGTGGCCAGTCCCATAGAGCCATTACTGGGACAGAAACCTTTCTACTTGGCCAAGAAATTGATTCCACTTTATTATAACTTTCATGTCCAGTTGGACCCTGGTGCTCCACTCAGTTCTTTTTCTGAATTCCTTTCCTCTGAGAACTCACCTGTGCTATAGCTTTAATCACCACCTCCAAGTTCATGACGGAGGGATGAGACTATTGCAGAGTGCCCAGCACAGTGCCTGGCACACAGTAGGCCTCTCATAGAAGACCGAACACAGTGGGCTAAGCTAGCACTCAGTACACAATAGGCTCTTTACAGGGTGCTGAGCACAGTGCCTGGCACACATTGTGCTTCTTAGGAAGTGTTTACTGCTAATGGCTCCCACATTGAGTTAGCAATACCACATCCAGGAATCCTTTCTGGATCACTTTCTGTTCTATCCAGAAAGGATTAATTTCCACTAAGTCTCGGTTTCTTTATCTGTAAGTGAGGAATTGTCCTTGCAGGACTGTCTGAGGTACACACACAACAGTCTAACTGCAATGCTCAGCAGAGCACGAGGAGACCAACAAAACCTGGGGCTATTTATTATCCACCTGGCCCGGGCTCACTCGCCTTGCCTGGGACTGGCTCCCCTCCTCCCGCTGCCTGCTGAAATCCCTCCCATCCTTCAGACACCCGCTTTGGGGCTGTCCACCTTGGTGCTCTCTCTGGTTTTTCTCTCCTCTTTATTTTTATGGCCCTACAGTCAGATGGACATGATTCAAGGCTTCTTACTCTTAACACTTGGTTTCAAGCATAGTCATTTCTCTCCTCCCAAGCAGAGAAGGAGAAAGTGATGTGAAGGTTAGGTCTATATTATAAATAACTCCCCCCTATTTCCTTCGCAATGCCTGGCTCACAGCTGAGAATGTGTTCCAGAGAACCTTACCGATGGGCTGGTGTAAAAGAGAATTCTCATCTCACAGAATTTTATGTTATTATTTTTTTCTAGTTTATCAGACACATAATAGTGTAATAAACAATATCCGTGATCAAAAAAAGAAAGAACTACTCTGCGTCCACCTCCTATTGCACGTTAGCAGTTGGATCCTCCCCCCCACCCCCCACCCCCACCCCCGTTTTCCTTTCATTTTATGTCCTTTTGAGTTGAGAATGTATACAAAGCTGTGATCACCGTGTAGATGAAATTTGGCATTCTTCTTTTTTCACTCAATATGCTACCACGGCTATTTTTCTCATTTTGTGACAGAGTCTCCATAATTATCTTTTTTTTTTTTAGGGGCTGCATAATACTCAAGTGTGTGGGTGTAGCGTAATCTGCTGAACTAATTTCCTTCTGTTGATAACGGAGGCTGCTTCTGCATCTTCACTGTTACAGACGATGCTATAATTCCCCCGGGACATATGCTGCACACCTGCCGTGCATCAGAAGCAGTGCTTGGCTCTGCATAGGCGACCAGGGACCTGTTGCCTTTTTCTTCTTTTGGATTATTTCCTAAGGGTAGGATTAGTGGGACAGAGGGCATACACATATTGGCAGCTTCCCAGTCATTTTTAGTCTAATTCCAGGGTTTCTATTTAAACACATAAGGAATTGCTGGAAGTCACACTTGAAAGAAGGTGATGGTGGAGGGATCTCAGATGCTGTTGCCTTTTGCTCTGCTGACATCAGGAGAAATCACTGGTTTGGGGGCTAAAGGTCGCAGGTCAAGGACAGAGAGGGACAAGGGGATGGAGCAGCTACATGGGAAATGGGAACTTCAGGAGCTCCCTGGCCATAGACTGTCCCTCACATTTTCAGAAGAGCTGCCCCTCCTGAGTCTATTCTCTCACTACTTTCCACATCCTACCGCCTCCAGCTGCACCGGTCTCCTTTCAGATTCTCAAATTTCCCAAGCCTTTTCTGACACGGGGCCCTAGCACATACCACTCCCCAAGTCAGAAGTGCTCTTCCTTTGGCCAAATTCTTATCTTTCAGATTTCAGCCCAAATCTCACCCTTTGATGGAAAATGTGTCTGATTTCCCCATCTGCATGTTTACTGGCACCTTGCATTTCTCCAGCAGGGCACATATTGAACTTGTAAATCAAGGAATTTTAAAAAATTGTCTCCTCTTCCCCAACTAGACTCCAGCTCCATGTAATGGTGACTCTTGAAATGGTCTGGCTGTGTCTCCCGCCCTGACCCAGTACCTGGCCCAATAGAGACATTCAATATTTATTAAGTGAGTCAGTACATGAATAAAGGAAAGGATGCTCTCAAATATATCATTAAGAGGATGAAAGAAAAGATTGCTGAAGGGACATGGTAGTTTATTTCCCCCACCACAGCTTGATAGACGCTAGGTAAAAGAAGGACTACCTAAGGGTTATGAAAATAGGCATAGGTAAATCCTGGAAGTCTTTAAACTATGCCTGCAATCTACAGACTTCTGAGAACCAGATGGGAAACTTCTAGTATCTCCCTGTAAAGCTCTCTTTTCATGCCCACCCTCCACCCCACCCCCCCCCCCCCCCCGGAAATATTGGGTCAATTTTAAATTACATGCAAATCTCTCTGTTCAAACTTAATAGCAAATCTGAAAATTCAGACTATCAGTAGACTCTCCAAGAAACTCTCACTTAATCTGATCTAAATCCACCACCTCAGATAGCCAGGCCTCCCATCCCTCTAGTCCTTCGATTTTCCATCTTACTGTGTGATTTGCAGAAAATTGTGATCCTATTATTAGTATGCTAGCTGGAAAACTTAATTCCTTTGTACCTTGCAATTTAGTGCTGATCAACTGAAAATTCTGGGACATCCCTAAACCCTCCTCAGGAATAGAACCTGAGGGCCAGCCTCAAACTCAGCAGCAGGAGGGCTGAGATGCACAAATCATCTGAGAACACGGTGGCAGCTGGGTTTTCCACTTGATGCACATGCACATAGCCATGATCAATAGCTGCAGGATCACCGGTGGAAATGGATTAGGTTAGAAGCCAGTGTCCCCCTGGATGACTGCAACAGCCAGCAGACTGATCTCCTGCCTCCAGCCTCCCGTCTCCCATCTGTTCTCTGCATACCACCAGTGACTGCCCCAAACCCAGATCTGATCATGTCACCACTCTGGTCCTTCATTGGCTCTCAGTCATACCCAGGTTGGAGTCTACATTTCCTTAGGCTGTTGTGTGAATGAATGAGAAATAAACTTCTCCGTGTTAAGGCAGTGTTACAGCAGCTAGCACCGTGGTTGGCAAACTGTGGCTCGCGAGCCACATGCGCTCTTTGGCCCCTTGAGTGTGGCTCTTCCACAAAATACCACGGCCTGGGCGAGTCTATTTTGAAGAAGTGGCGTTAGAAGAAGTTTAAGTTTAAAAAATTTGGTTCTCAAAAGAAATTTCAATCGTTGTACTGTTGATATTTGGCTCTGTTGACTAATGAGTTTGCCGACCACTGAGCTAGCATAACGGCTTTGCAAGTTATAAATTTGCTTTGCAAGCTACTTAACTGCTCTATTCCTGGGTTTTATCTTCTGCACAAGGGGGTTGTTAAGAGGGTTAAATGAGCTAATATAGGTGAAATATTTAGCACAGAGCTAGTCATGCTAGGACCTCAATGTATATTTACTATTACTACTATGGTAGTATTAGCCCCCTTCCAGATGAATGCAACTGTTCTTTTAGAGAGAGAAGAGCAAGGGCCACCCTGGTGCTCCTTTGAGCAAACACCTTACCTTTTCACTTCTTGCACATAGTCCGCATTTCGGTCAAAGAGGTGGGTCACGGAGTCTTTGATGGCTTCATGCTTGAAAGTAGAAGCTGTTCCAAATACAGTCACATTGGGGATAGTGGAGCACAGCTGAGCCACAGCTTGGCCCTGGAAGTGAAATACAATAGATAAGTCACATGGGAGAGCTACCATCCAACAACCAGCCTTGCTGGGCGTAGAGCAGCATTTCCCAAGCTTGCCACTATTGGCCATTTTTGTAGGCTGAATTAGTCTTGGTTGTAGGGAGCTGAACTGTGCATTATAGGTTGTTTAGCAGCCTCCCTTCTCTCTACCTCCTAGGAGCCAAATCTGACTGCAGACATCTCAAAGTGTCCCCTGGGGGACAAAATCTCCCTTGGGTGAGAAGCACTGGTGTAGAGGAATGTCTCTGTGAGCCAGCAAAACCCTAGCACCAAGACTTAACAACTATTATTTAACCATACTGACCCTCAGATTCCTCTCTGTAAGTTAGCAATAATGGTACCTACTCCACAGGGACCTTGGGGGATGTGTTAGTTTGGATACCTGAGAAGCAGACACTGAGGCAAAGATGCGAGTGTTAGTACTGTATCAGGAATACAATTGCAGGAAATACCAGGGTGTCAAGACAGAAATAGAAGGCAGTCCATAAAGGGTATGTTATCAAGCCCGTATTCCCCAGGGGCACCCGGAACTCAGGCCCTCTGAAGACTGTGAGCAAGTGTAGAATATGCTTCAGAGTTATCCCAACCAAGTGGTGAGGAAGCTGGAATATTTATCCACCAAATTTCCATCTGATATTGGTTGAGGGTTGCTCTTGCAGCAGTAACTCTGGTGCATGTCTGGCTTATCCTCTTGGACAGACAGACAGAAGCTCTAAGCAAGCAACCTTCAGCATGTCGAGAAGATATGGTGTGGCTGACAGCATATGTTATAAGGGTGTTAAATGAGGTAATCTGTAACACAGGTCAAGCACCTGCCACAAAACAGGACACTTAATAGGTACTCAGTAAATCTTAATCATCTGTACCCTTTAGTCACTTATTATATCCAGGGCAGAGAAGTCCAGGCATATAAAGAAAAGGCCAATGCATGAGGTTTAACTATTAAGTGATCCAGGAGAAACCACAAACGCAGCTAGAGATGGATTTTTCCATGTTCTTTTTCAGTATGCTTGGAAGTTTAAATCATTGGACAAAATACTGTGACCATGTACATTCAGAAACCTTCCCCCAAAAAACAATTTGCTGGTAAATAAGTTGCATTCTACAACCAAATACTGTCTCTTTTCAGTGTTCCATCTGCCATCGTTAGGAGCCATAAATTATTATGGAGGGAACTTATTCTACCAAAGACATTTGTGATATTTGTTTCTGCCTATCACTTTGTTTACATGTCTTCTTCGTATTGGTGGACTAAATTAGGTTGGCAGGTCAATTTGTGGAAATTTAATTCTTCCAACATTTACAATTAAAGGCAACATTGCAAGAATCAGAATGCCAGATTTGGAAGATCATCCAATTACCTTTCCTGTCACTGTTTATGGACGAGGGGAGGAGACTCAGGAAGGTTAGGGTGACCCAGTTCTTCCGAGGGAGATCTGAGATTTAAAGCAAGGTCTCCTGATTTCCAGTTATTGCCAGTTTCTATTATGCCATGTTGTCAACTTATTTTGACATTTAAGGTAAGCAGACACTTGGAGGTCA
The DNA here is from genome assembly GCF_951640355.1 of Cnephaeus nilssonii. Classification (NCBI taxonomy): domain Eukaryota; kingdom Metazoa; phylum Chordata; class Mammalia; order Chiroptera; family Vespertilionidae; genus Cnephaeus; species Cnephaeus nilssonii. The sequence continues at coordinate 23,321,932 of NC_137091.1, read as the reverse complement.
ACACTTCGGAACATGGGTGTGAACCTAAGGCTCCAAAGAAGCTATATAGCTCTCAGTTCTTAGAATAGCTTGATATTTGGTTAAGTTTTTTATCCTCTGATTTTAGAGAACAAAGAGGGGATTTTACTCACTCATGAGTATAAATATCAGCAATCAACATAGCAATTCTCTCAAATTCAATAGGGCTTGAGCTAGCCTCATTAGTGCTGGGATGGGAGATTAGAATGAGTTCTAATCACTGTGTAGTTCCTCCTGCCCTCTGTCCTTAAGCAAACATGACATTTATCCACTCAAATATTTTTTAAATTCCTAATATGTACAGTCACATTGTGCTATAGATGCTGGAGTGTCAGAAATGATTGGCACACCTTAATCTCCATCTCTAGTCCCAAGTCCCTTACTGAGTCCCAGACTTGCGTATTGAGCTATCATTTTGGTACCTATCTTCACCGGGCTATTAAATAACATATCAAACTCAACTGATCTAAGATAGAACTCATGACCATGTCCAAATGAGTTACTCCTTGCATCAGTTTGTTAAGACTGTTGTAGCAAAGTTCTGCACACTGGGTGAGTTAAACAACAGAAATTATTGTTCCACAATTCTGGAGGCTAAAAGTCTGAAATCAAGGTGTTGACAGGGCTGCATCCTTCTCATGGCTGTGAGGAAAAGGTCTGGTCCAGGCCTCTCTCCTTGGCTTGTAGATGGCCATCTTCTCATCTTCTCCCTGTGTCTTCACCTGGTGTTCCCTCCATGAGTGCCTATGTCTAAATTTCCCCTTCTTTTTTATGTGTTTTTTTTTTTCTCTTCTTATTGAGTTCAGAGAGGAAAGGAGAGTGAGAGTGAGGTAGAAACATCAATGATAAGAGAATCATTGGCCAGCTGTCTCCTGCACGCCCCTACTGGGCATCAAGCCCACAACCCAGGCCTGTGCCTTGACCAGAATCGAACTGTGACTTCCTGGTTCATAGGTCAGTGCTCAACCACCAAGCTACACTGGCCAGGCTAAATTTCCCCTTCTTATAAAGACACCAGTCAGATTGGATTAGAGCTCACCCTAATGACCTCATTTAACTCATGTACGCCATAAGCGTCTGTAGACTCAAGCGGCAGACCTTTCCCACATGCCACGCGTGTCTATTAAAAAAAAATGTTTTCCCTGAGTGGCAGCCCTGACCAACTTTAAAATCATTTTTTGGTGAGAATTTTCAGCTGAAAATATTCAAGAACACCCGAATTGTGAGTACCTTATTTCTTTTTATAATATTCATTGCAAATAGATTTTTTAAATTAAATTCAAAATATCGTGGCATATGGGGATGGTTTCAGTTTTGGATGTGTGGCAGTTAACTGATTAATTTGATCCACCTCTGGAAGGAACCTACCTCCAATTGAGGGCCCATTCTGAGGTGTTGTGGGTTATTTCATCACATGCATTTTGGGAAGACATGATTCAACTCATAACACTCCTCTTACTGCATTTCCTGCCTCAGTGGATGGAATCGCAGCATTTACCCATCACTGAAGCTAGGAACATGGGGTTATCCTGGGCTTCCCTTCTGTACTTGTCCCCACATCCAGTTAGTCAGCAAGCATGTTATTTCCACTCAACCTCTCTATGGCTGTCACTTCTTAGTCTGGTTGCCATAATTCCTCCCCTAGATTATGACAGCACTCTTCTGATTGGCCTGGCTGTTTTCATGTGCATTTCACATTGTGGACAGAGTGATTTTTCTCAAACAGAATACCGAGCATTTCACTATTTGTTTCGAAGCTTCCCAGTGCTTATCATGGCTTTCAGAATGAAAAGTACACCCTTTACTTTAATCACACAAGGTCAGCCCTTACAGATATGACCCAGTCTACCTCGTTAACATGACTTCCTCCACTTTCCAATATCTGCTTCCTAGCAACACTGAACTTGAGCCATCATTGATTGACATTGGCCATGAGTTGAGTTCTGTGCAGCAGAGCAACCTTGAGTAAAATATCAGTTTTCTAGTCCCTCTTTCTAATATGTATCAGCAGTAGAGCACATCCACTATCCCACCATCAGCTCCTGAATGTATCTAAAACAGAACTCAGGGCCATCAGTGCTAGTTTTCTCACATGCTTCCCCCTACCTATCATCCCATCCATCTACATCTTCAAACATAGCCACTACCCCTGAGGCCTCTACTCTACAAACCCTTCCCAGCGTCCCAAGCAGAGTCTTTTGCCTCTTTCTGTGACACCACAGACCTGTGGTTCTTTCCTCCAGGACAACGGCCACCACACCTTTCTGTGGCTGCTAACTGTGAGCTCCATGAGGTCAGGGACTGACTCACTTGGCTCTGTAGCCCAGTGCTCAGGGCAGAGCCTGGAACATAGCAAGAGTTTGCTAATACTTGCTAAAAGGATGCAGGAGAAACTAGAATATTTTCATGTAACAAGAAAGCCCCCTCATTTTGCATATTTCTATGTCTTTAGTACTGCAGAGTGGGCATAAAGCATAGATTTAATTAACATATCTAGTCTCTGACCCAAGCAGAATGTTAGCATTTTCATTTCAATGAAAAGATACACGTGGTTGTAAAATGACATAAGTATCTGAGTTACTTATATATTTATCTTATTTAATATAAAATATGAGTATTATATATGTAATATATAATACATTTATGTACAAATATTATAACATAATTAGCAGTATATGTATATGTATATTAATAGTACATATAGTATATGTATATGTATATATATAATTAATATCTAGTACATAATATTCCATTTGTAATATATAACTCGTATAATAATACAGTATCACCCCCTTATTTGCAGTTTCACTTTCCACAGTTTCAGTTACCTTAGGTCAACCTCAGTTAGAAGATTTAAATAAATTAAAAACTCTAGAAATAAGCAATTAATACATTTTAAAATGTGCACAGTTCTAAGTAGCATGATGAAACCTCGCACCATCCCACCCCATCCTGCCCAGGATGTGAGCCATCCTGTGATCCAGCTGTATCCACACTGAATCCGCTGCCATGTGCCAGTCATTTAGTTGCCGTCTCAGTTGTCAGATCGACTGTTGTGGTGTCACAGTGCTTGTGTTCCAGTAACTTTTTTTATTGTTATAATTGTTCTATTTTATTATTAGTTATTGTTATAAAGCTCTTGCTGTGCCTAATTTATAAATTAAACTTTATAACAGATATGCATGTGTAGGAAAAAAACATAACATATATAGGGTTCAATACCAGCTGCAGTTTCAGGCACTGGGGGTCTTGGAATGTAGATAAAGGGAGGACGATTGTAATGTAATAATATGATTATTATATAGGCATACATAATATGTAAAATAATTAGTATAATATGCAAGTGTTCTATATAATAACTTATACTATTGTATAAATAACTAGAGGCCTGGTGCACGAAATTCGTGCATGGGGGGGGGTCCCTCAGCCCAGCCTGCACCCTCTCCAATCCAGGACCACTCGGGGGATGTCTGACTTTCAGTTTAGGCCCAATCCCTGTGGGTGGGATTGGGCCTAAATCAGCAGTTGGACATCCCTCTTGCAATCTAGGACCACTGGCTTCTAACCACTCACCTGCCTGCCTGCCTAATGCCCCCAACTGCTGGCCTGGTCACCCCCAACTGCCCTCCCTTGATGGCCTGATGTCATCCCCAACTGCCCTCCCCTGCTGGCCTGGTCACCCCAACTGCCCTCCCCTGCCAGCCTGGTTGCCCCCAACTGCCCTTCCCTGCAGGCCTGGTCACCCCCAACTGCCCTCCCCTGCTAGCCTAATCACCCCCAACTGCCCTCCCCTGCTGACCTGGTCGTCCCCAACTCCCCTGCCGGCCTGGTCACCCCCAACTGCCCTCCCCTGCTGTCCTGATCACCCCTAACTGCCTCTGCCTTGGCCCCCACCACCATGGCTTTGTCCGGAAGGAAGTCGGATGTCCGGAAGATGGCCAGTTGACACAGTCTAATTAGCATATTACCCTTTTATTAGTATAGATAATGGGTGAAAAACACAAATTTAGGGCCCATTTATTGGCAGCATCCCCTTCCCCACCCCCCGCCCCCGCCACACACACACACACACACACACACCTTTTAGCTCTGTAAAACTTCAATCAGGCGATGAGAGGCCCTTGCAAGATCCTCAGTGATTTCCTAAAGGAAATAATGCTATGAGTTCTATATTTAAGCAGCACAGTGCTTCCCCTCACATTTATAGAAAATCTGTACTCTCACTTCCCCAACTCCCAAGGTGAATGCAGGAGCAGCACCTAATTTATCCTTGTTTCTCCCACATGCCTAGCAAGCAGCACGGACTCAATAAACATTTGTGGAAGGAGGAATGAATTTTCAATAAAAAGGATTTTGCAATTTACCTGCAGACCCGAAACATAAAATGAACAAGACAATCCATTCTCCCAGCAACAGCAATAAAGGGAGATATGCATGTACTTGTTTTTAATTGATTTTCCTTTCCCTCTTTAGGATGAAAAATTCTGCAGCTAGCCTCTGCTCCTCCTCCCCGTGGCTCCCCATGTGGCAGTAACAGCAGCTGTGGTGCCTTTTGTCTCAACATGTGCTAGGTACTGAGTGCAAGTGCTTCATTAAATCCTCAAACCACTTTTAGAGTATTTTTGTTTCCCTTTTATACCTGAAAATGGGGATTCTGAGAGGGAAAGGAACTTGCCCAAGGTTACGTGGCTTGTAAATGATAGAGCTGGGAGTCCAATTCAGCTGCAAGGCCACTCTGCTAGGAGTCTTCCTATCCATCTAGCTAAGCACTCAGGTTGCTGACATGGGACTGGAGTCTTAGAGAAAAGCCCTGGTCCTTGGCATCGGTCTGGGGTGCTTCACTGAGTTGCTCTTTGGATGGCTATGCCTCAGGTTCACCTGGGTGAACATACTTTAACCAGATCAATCCTAATTCCAGGACTAGAGTCCCCTCAAGCAGATCATAGACTGTGGGGAATCCAGGAAAAGTAGTTACAAGAGAGCTGATTTGCATCCCTAACTAGGCACAGAGAATAAATGATTAGAGGAGCAAATAAATTTCCACAAAAGACTTGATGCACTGCCTATTACATCCTAAGTACTCAATAAATGCAAGTGGTTAGCTGTAACTGCCCTGAGCGTAGGACTGAGCCTGGTTGAAATTCTGGTTACTCTCTAAATGGGAATTTAGGACAGATGACCCTGTCAGTGTGCTGCGATTCAGGACTCTGCATCAGAGATTCAACTAAGTAAGGGGCAAAGAATGGTTGGCTTAAAGGGGCCTCTGTAATGTAGATACTATCTAACTCCCCCGCTGTTTCTCACAATATAACAGTATTCTAGCTTTGAACATATGGAAAAATGCTCATTCTTTCCTAAGGTCCACCCACTCTGACCATAGGACTTTTACACATGCAATTTTCACTGCTTGGAATCCTCTTCCCTTTCTTTTTTCTTGGCTGATTGCTGATCATCCTTTGACTCTTAGCCTCTCTGTTACTTCATTGAGTCATTCATTCTGTCATGACAGGACTATTTGAATAGTGCCTGATAGATTATACACTAAGCAAGGTGTTGAAAATACCAAGGTGGACAAAGTCATATGTGGTCCCTGTTATCTTGTAGCTTGCATTCTAATAGAGGCAACAGATATTAATAAAATAAATATGCTATTAAAAGTACAATTATACATCTATGCCAGTAGAGTACAAATACCACTTCCAACCACTGAACCCTAGGATAAGACCACACTGGTGCACTACTACATTCTTACAAGTGTGCAGAAAATGAGCACTAAAGTCATGAAGACACGTGAAGGGAGAGACCAAATAAAGTGGGAACTTGGACTTGACGATCTCGATGGTTTCTCTGGTTCTACAATTTGTAGGTCACACTGCCTGGTTCTTTATCCGGGCTAAAGAAAGTCTATTTGAAGAAGCCCCCATAGAGAAGGAAAGTTTACTCATTTCCCCAAGTTTGGTGGAAAATGAAGCCCTCTACTGCCAGCTTGACTATTTCTGAGATCACTTTTAAAACAGAACTCTTCTGAAAGTTGTTTCCACTTTTCAGCAGCTCATGGAAACCACAGGCCATTCATGTGGTCAAAGAAGGGAAAAGAATGAGCAGAAAGAGCTTGTGAATGTCCTGAGAGGATGCCTGTAGGAAATGGCAAGGTGAGGTTTTTTTTTTCTTCTGAGGAACTGTCACTTTACTCTTTCATTTTCATTAAAGCAGAGGCACTTGGACTAGAAAAGATAACTGGATGTTATCATTCTTGTACACTGAATACCGGAGCCATACTTGTGCTTTACTTGTGACAATACAAACTCCCACATTGGAATTTAGACACAAGGTAGGAGACTTTTTTTCAGATCAGGGCTGTCATTTGCCTGTCAACAATTTAGTTGACTTGATTGTTGTAAGGAGAGGAAATTCAAATCCCACTGTGTGGGCTGATCCATGTGATTGCCATCAAAGAACATTCTCTGTTCTCGCCCGCTACACATGAAGAATCAGCCAGCCTTTCTTTATCTTTATCTTGTTTGTCATTGCAAAACTGCTGAGCTACACATGCCACTCCCTCCCTGGAACACACATGTACTGAGAACTTCAACAGCCAGAAGCTCCAGGGATATGTGTCTGAGGGGGAAGAGAGAAAAGGAGGGAAAGTGAAGAGTGGGACAAGCATTTTTCAACTGCTTGAAATTTAAGTAGGGAAACAATTCTTAATCCAAAAAGCAGTAGACACATTCTTTGGGAAGACGTAGTAGACAATATCTTTTATTTCTTACTAGTGGCCCGGTGTACGAAATTCTTGTGGGGGGGCTGGGGGTGGGGAGTGGGAGGGTTACCTTAGCCCAGCCTGTAACCTCTCCAATCGGGGACCCCTTGAGGGATGTCCAACCGACAGTCGGATATCCCTCTCGCAAACTGGGACCACTGGCTCCTAACTGCTCACCTGCCTGCCTGCCTGCCTGCTTGCCCCTAACCCCTCTGCCTGCCTGCCTGATCACCCCTAACCTTTCTGCCTGCCTGCCTGATCACCCCTAACTGCCTCTTCCTGCCTGCCTGATCGCCCCTAATTGCCCTCCCCTGCTGGCCTGATCTCGCCCCCAACTGTTCTCCCCTGCTGGCCTGATCTCGCCTCCAACTGCCCTCCCCTGCTGGCATGATCACCCCTAATGGCCTCTGCTTGACCCCCACCACCATGGCTTTGTCCAGAAGGAAGTCGGACGTCCAGAAGATGGCTGGTCGACCCAGTCTAATTAGCATATTACCCTTTTAGTAGTATAGATAGATTATATAGGATAGGATTGCTTAAATGGGGGGAGGGGTGGCCTTTTTCATCAGGAGGAGATGCTCTTGGCAGACAAAAATACATAATCCCTATATATGGACTGATAGACAGCCATATGCACTATACTGCCAAAACGGTCATTAAAAAATTGAACCACTTTCTTACACCTTACACCAAACAGCTGTTGCCCTTAAAACCCCTCCTCAGCCCCCACCTTAGGTTCTGCCTTTGCAGTTCACCCAGATTAGGTTCTGATTGGTCAATTTCTATGCCAGTCAGCATCTCCGGGCCTATCAATGGGCCTGATCAGAGAGGCGGGGCTGATCAGAGGTGCAGCTGCTGGCCAGGCCCCAAGAGAAAGAGAGAGGCAAGGGCTGATCAACAGCTGCCACGGAGGCTACAGGCTGCTTCTCTCTCCAGGCCTCTCTTCGGGCCTGATCCAGAGCCCCCTTGGCAGTTGGTGCTGAGTCGCAGTGCCCACAGCGGCAGGCAGTCAGTTCTGGGTTGCCACGGCAACCCAGCACTGACTTCTGGTTGGTCGAGACTTCGGTCGTTTTGTATGTTACGGACCCTGGGTTTTTATATATTAGGATGTCAATATGTGAGCTGGAACCAGCAGCAGCCACACTGTCTGGAGACTTGTTAGCAATGCAGATTCTCATGCCCCGCCCAGACCTACAGATTCAGGGGTTCGGGGGTGCAGCCTGGGAATAGGAGTTTTAACAAGCCTTCCGGGAATTCTGGCGCAGCTCAGTTTGTCATCATACAGAATGACCTTCAAATGGCCCTGCTGCCTCCGTGTGATTTAGATGCTGAGGCCTCAAGATGCTCAGGATATCTTAATATCAGATATGTTACTTAAAACCATGGTGAGGCCTGAGTATTAGTACGTATTTTATAAGTTCCTTGGGTATTTCTAATGCACAGCCAGTGCTGAGATCTGGCAGTCTATAAAGTTTCCCTTCTTCTGATTTGATCTGTTTCGGCATTGCGACAGTACTCTTTTCCTACTTGAGGTTGACATCATAGCGCGTGGGTTTAGTACATGGGATCCGGTAGATCAGGGCCTGACTAACACAGTCTTCTGTGAGTCAGAGAAGCAAGGAGAGAAATAACCCCCATCCCTCTTCGCAAGGTTTGAGGCTCCGATGCCTAGAGGAGTTCAGCCTCCCTGCTCCCTGGGCCTCAGCTATGCTGCCGAACCCCAGGTTTTCCTGGTCACTCTTAGCTCTGCCCATTTATTGACTGCAAGGGTGAACATTTAAACCTTTCCCCTGCTCAGACTGTCAGCTGATATCATTGCACAGTCACTCAGTTGAGAAGCAGCAAGGCCAGGGGGTGAAGAATGGGTACACTAGTTCATCCTCATTTCCCAGAGGAAAGAACTGAGGCACAGAGCAGTTGTGTAACTGCCCAAAGTCACACAGCAAGTAAACAGCAGAGGCAAGATTTGAACCCGCATGACCTGACTTCAGCATTCAGTCTTAACCACTGTCCTGTGCTGCAAGACAGTGGATCTGGAGGCTGAAAGGAGAGAAGGGGAGCCATCTCTTATTGGCTAGTTACTCTTTGTCAAGCACTGTGCTAGGCACTTTATGCCCTCCCAACATCACATTCCCATCATGAAAACAGGCTCAGAAAGATCAAGTGACCTTACTCAAGGTTATCCTGCTAGTAATTGGAAACTGTGGCTCAAAAAGGCTAGCAACTGGAAGTGATGGGATTAAACCCAAGCCTTCGTGTCACTGAACCTAATTTCTTTGTTCTTTGTTATTGAGCACCAAAACAGTGACATAGAATGAGACACAGCAGATGCTACAGAGCAAAGTAAAGCTCCTGGGTCCCAATCTGATTCAATTCTGGAGTTGCCACTTAACCTGGTCAAGCCTCAGATTTCTCTTCTTTAAACCAGGGAGGTCAATGTCTACTCAACGAGGCCATATGGGGGTCCAAGGAGGTAACATATGTGACTCAGAAGAGATGACCCAAAGCAGGTGCTCAATACACTGGTTTCTCCTTCAACACCTTTAAAGCCACCTCTCTGGGAAGCCTACCTGAAGATCCCCAGAAGAGTTAATATTTCCTGCTTTGCCCCAAACTAGCACATCACTGCTCAGCCATCTCACTCTAAGCTGTGATTCTTCTCTTCTTTCCCCATTCTTCTTCTTTCCCTTCTCCTCTGTCGTCGTCATCGTCCTCCCCCTCCTCCTCCTCCTCCTCCTCCTCCTCCTCCTCCTCCTCCTCCTCCTCCTCTGCCTCCTGCTCCTTTTCCTTCTCTCCCTCTCTCTCTCTCTCTCTCTCTCTCTCTCTCTCTCTCTCTCTCTCTCTCTCTCTCTCTCTCTCCCTTAAAGATCTCTTTCTTTTGTTATCTCCCAATAGACTGTCAACTCCTTAAGGGAGGATCATCTCATTCTTCCCTATGTCCACAGCACTGGGTCCCAGTTACTATATGTTGAAAGGGGAAATAGCAGAAGAGACAGTAGTGTGGTGAGCAAGAAGTAAGGTGGCCAGAGAGGCCCCAGGGCCAGAGAGCAATTGCAGGCTGAGTCCAGGTATGTGTGCCCTTCAAATGAAGGCCCGTCCAGCTGCTCTGCCAACTTCCTGCCTTACCCCTTGGTGGGACATGGACAAGGTCTGCCCCATATCTTGTTAGCAGCGTTACAACTTTCCATCAGCGATGGGGCAAAATCTGTGTGCTTTCCAAGAGTAAACATTTTCCTGCTTTTCTTTTCAACCTCACATGAAGAGGGGAGAAGGGTAAGATGAGAGTAATAACTGAGGGAGGAATATAGAAAGACTGTTAGGATAAAAGTTCAGATAAAATCGGTTTGGGCATAGAAATGTATTTCTCAAAGAGCCTCTGGACCCTTACTAGAGTTAGTTCATGGCACCGGTTCCCCTCGGGCAATTTGCAGATGCTCCCTGGGCCGGGAGAGGTGGACCTCCCACCCATGCACACCTGCCAGCCGAGGCCTGCTCCCAAGAACCTGGTCACCTGTGGGAACATAGGGAGGTGCATGAAGGGATGGGCAAGCATGCCTCCCACTGCCCAGCCTGAGCCCAGCTCCCTACTTGGTGCTACAACACTTGGTGTTAGCACAGCTGTGTTTCCTAAGGACCAGTCATCGCTGAGCAGCGCAGGCAGCTTTGGGACCAGGGTGGGAGGGAGGTGACTTTCACTTTCGCAGGGTTCACCTCTGAGGAGGTGGTCCCAGGAGCACTGGGCCTATAGTGATCATACACCAGTGACAGGCCGGCTCTGCTCTGGCCCAGAGGGAGGTCAGTATGGTTTCACTTTGTGGAATGTTGGAGGGTCGAATCACATGGGGGATTTTTGTTGGAGCAATTAGGAAAGGCAGCCTCTAGACAGGAGCTGGAGAAACCCAGAGGTGGGGCCTTAGGGACGCAGACTGTAGGAGGTCCCCTCTTTCAGAACAACACCCAGTGCAAGCTGGCTCTGAAGGGAGCCTTGGACACACAGGAGCAGGAAGCTGAGTCCTGATCCTCCTCCTGTTCCGCCTCGAGCTGCTCCTATGAACAGGGAGGGCTGGGGCCTGGCATCTCTGAGGGTCTTCAGGAGTCAGCTTTGATACGGGGAGAGGAAAAGGTGGACTTCATAAAAAACTGAGATGTGACTGACATAGAAAAAAAGCTCTGTGTATTTAACGTATACACCGTGGTGAGTTTGAGGTATACATCAATGAAACTGCCACTATGAACTTAACCATCACCTCTAAAATTTCCCCCTTGCCTCCTTTTGTGTGTGATAACATTTAACATGAGATCTACCCTCTTCACAAATGTGTAAGTATACAATACAATATTGTCCTCTATGGACTCTATGCTGCACAGTAGATCTCTAGAACTTACTCATCCTGCAAAACTGAAACTATGCCCCTTCCCCCCAGCCCCTGGTCACCACCATTCTACTCTCTGCTCCTATGAGTTGACTATTTTAGATTCCTGATATAAATGGGATTGTGTAAGACTTGTTTATCTGTGCCTGGCTTATTTCACTTAGCACAGTGTCCTTCAGGGTCATCCACGTTGTAGCAGGATTTCCTTCTTTCAGAAAGGTGAATGATATTCCATTGCATGTCTATACCACATTCTGTTCATCCATTCATCATCTGCTCATGGACATTTAGGTTGTTTCCGTGTCTTTGCAATAATGCTGCAATGAACACAGGAGTACAGATATCTCCTCAAGATCCTGACTTCACTTCTTTTGGATGGATACCCAGAGGGGGTTTCAGGATCATAGGGTAGTTCTAGTTTTAATTTTTTTGAGAAACCTCCACACTGTTTTCCATAATGGTTATTCCAATTTATATTCCCATCAACAGTATACAAGGGTTCCCATTTCTCCATATCCTCTCTAACACTTATCTTTTTTTTTTTTTTTTTCAAAATAGTCATCCTAACAGCTGTGAGGTGATATCTCACTGTGGTTTTGATTTGTTTTTCCTTGATGATTAGTGATGTTGAGCATATTTTGAGTCAGGCGAACCTGAATTTGAAACCTTGATATATTGATGGGCTGTGTGACTTTGGAAAGACATTTCACCTCTCGGAGCCTCAATGGTCTCACCTATAAAATGGAGAATGGGCTAGCAATGCAAAGTGCTATTTAATACAGAAAAAGTACTTAGTACTGTGCTGGGCACACAGCAAATACTCAGGAAATCCTAGGCCCCTTTTGCTCTTCTTACACTAAAGCAAGGTTGGGGAACATCTGGCCCGTGGACCATATAAGGCTCATGAAATCATTTGGTCTGGCCCTGCCAAGGTGAGTCAATTAAATGTTTGACTAAATAGAGCAGGCTAATTTTTAAGTGGATAATTTTGTATGGCCCACAAATCCTATCTAATAAAAGGGTAATATGCAAATTAACCATCACTCCATCACAAATATGCCGGCACCCATAGCCACAAGATGGTGGCACCCAGTCCCCTCAGCTCCGCCGGAGTCCCCCAGTCCTAGGGGGATGGCCGCTGAGAGTGGGCAGCATGAGTAGGCTGGTGGAATGCTTGCTTCATCGCCATGGCGACAAGGCAAGTGTCCCGCCCCGGCCGCAGAGGGCCTTTGGGCCAAGGAGAACCTCTGGGCAGCGGGCACGGAGCAGCCAGGCCCCGCAGAGAGCTACTGGCGCACGGATTCGTGCGCAGGGCTACTATTAATGTTATAAATATCCAAATGGCCCTTGGCAGAAAGAAGGTTCCCACCTCTGCTAAAGAATGCACAGGCTGTTATGATCTTCACCCTACTCGTTCCAGGTTAAGTGCTTTTCTCAGGCCCCGGGGATTTGTGACAGTCCGCTGCAGGGCAGGTAGCTGGTGTGGAAGGGTTCAATTTATGGCTAGGAATCCCCACTCCCCTACTTCCTGGCAGCCACAGCGAGCCCTGGCAGCTGAAATAGGAGTATCTGTATTGTTTGTTTAAAACAATTTATATATTAACTAGTAGCCCGTTTGCACGAAGATTCGTGCAATAGACCTTCATTCACCTGGCTGCCTGCACCAGTTTTCTGCCGGCACCAGGGACCCAGGCCTTGGCTGTGGCCACCGCCTTCTGCCTTTTTCAGGGTCGGGGCTTGGCCCCGGGCGGTGGCCTTGGGCTCTGCAGCACCCAACATCCTTGCTAAGGATGGCAGGAGCCGACCCCCAGTGGTTTCCGGCGATCCATGCAGGCTGCCCACTGGTGCCCAAGGCCGGGAAAGCCTCCGCCCCAGGCTTTCCTGGCCTTGGGCTCGCCACACCCAGCGTCCCTGCTACCGATCACAGGAGCCGACCCCCAGTGGTTTCCTGCGATCCCTGCAGGCTCCCCGCTGGTGCCCAAGGCCCGGAAAGCCTCGGCCCCTGGGACCCCCGGGAGCGGCGGGAGGGGCGGGATGGGCCCGGCCAAGCCCCCCCAGGTGGCCGATCGACCCGGAACCCCCGGGAGGGGCGGGAGGGGCCGGCCACGCCCCCCAGGTGTCCGATAGACCCCCGGGAGGGGCGGGAGGGGCGGGAGGGGCGGGCGGGGCCGGCCACGCCCCCCGGGGTAGCCGATCGCCCCCGGGACCCCCGGGAGGGGCGGCATGGGCCGGCCACGCCCCCCGGGGTGCCGATGGCCCCAGGCACCCCCGGGAGCGGCGGCATGGGCCTGGCCACGCCCCCCGGGGTGCCGATGGGTCCGGCCACGCCCCCCGGGGTGCCGATCGACCCAGGCACCCCCGGGAGCGGCGGCATGGGCCCGGCCACGCCCCCTGGGGTGCTGATCGCCCCAGGCACCCCCGGGAGCGGCGGCATGGGCCCGGCCACACCCCCCGGGGTGCCGATCGCCCCAGGCACCCCCGGGAGCGGAGGCATGGGCCCGGCCACTGGGCACCACCATCTTGATCTTCTCAATGGCGGATATGCCACCCGGAGTCCCGCCCCCAGCCTCCTGCCGGCCCAATCGTGGGCATAGCGGAGGTGCGGTCAATTTGCATGTTTCTCTATTATAAGGTAAGATGATGTTTTGACATCTTAAGAACCTTTCTGGCTGGAGAGAGACTGCCCTTCCCTGGGCTAGCCAATTTTCAGAAATAACAAAGTGCCCAACTGGGAGCATGCCACTGATGTGCAAACTAACCAATCCAGAGCCAGACTTCTCTATCTGGCCCATACACCCAAGAGGGAACATTTCTCTGCCTTAATTATCCCAGGACCACATACCAGGCAGTAGAGACCATCCCTGTAGCCCAAACCCCACTGCAATTGTCCAGACAAGCCAGTCCTAACCTGTCCAACTGCCTTGCCTTCTCTGCAGAAACCCCAATAACAGCCATGGCCTAAGCCCTTCCTCTGTTCCTGTCTTCTGCCTCCTGACCACCTGGTGTGGTCCCAGGTGGCTCTGAGTGGTGTGTTGTGCCTTCTGGCTTTAGGACCCATGAACAGAATAAATATGGTTTTCCTGACCCTGTCCTCTGCCGTCTTGTGACCACATATGACTGACCATCTCATAAAAGAATACAAAACAGCATCCCCTGCTTGCCCCAGGGTGAAGTGTTTTTTTGCAGTGTATAATTTTCCCAAATGCACATGGTACTCTACTAACAAGCCCTCATGGTGATCATGCCAAGTCTGTGTCTGTCATCAGTACCACTTTCCAAGTAACTGAGACCATGGGTGGCCACAGAGCAACCCATCACCCACAGACTCCCACGTTGCCCAAGAGCTGGACTCCAGCATCCATGTGGCTGGAATCCTAGCCAGGAAGCTAGTCCAGCCCACCAGATGGCCCAATCCCCTCACCAGGGCTCTCAACCATGATGGGGCACTGCCACTTCCAGGCTGGCTGCCTTCCACGCAGTGCATCCGCGTAAATTTCCTGGATGACTATGTTTGCATAGTGGGATGCCGGATTCACTTTTCCAGCCAAATTATGATTTGTCCCCACTGTCTGGAGCTGTGGTTTTGATAAATGCTTCTATTTCAACCAAAAACATATTAGGTAAGGTGATCACTGTCTACATCAGGGTACTCTTTGAGAGTGAAGGGGGATGCTATTGTTAATTTTGCTCATTCAACAGGCATAAACTGGAAGTGCCCTGGACAAATATAGAGTCATCCCATCTACTAGGGTGTGGCCATCCTAATATAAGTTAAGGAAAGGAACTAATATGGTGGCCAGGAGAGTAAAGCATAAATGTAGGCATTGTGGGACTTGAATTTTGACCCTGGATCCACCACTCTTCACTTGAATGACATGGCCCAATTGTTCTCAACTGACAGCTTTATCTTGAAAGGTGGGATAATACTGCCTACCTCATAGGGTTGTCAAATAGACACACCTGGAGAAGGGTCTGCAATGGACTGTCCAAAAAGTGGGGGCTTAGGAAGTATAAGCTCACTTTAAGCTCACTAAGGAAGTATAAGCTACTCCCGTCTTTCCCCATCTATTATATCTCCTGAGCCCTAAACGCTGGGATTTGTGAGACCAACCTGCAGTAGTGCCCAGCGGATGCAACTGCCCTTACTTGGAAGGATGGTGTTCACCACTCAGCGGTCTGACTTTCCTGCCTTTTTCTGAGTGTCCCTGTCCATTGAAGGCGCCTCCTTACCAGGCCTCTCCATAGGAGCCTGGCCTTGGTCTCAATACCTGTCTGATGTGACCAACAACTTCACTGGAAGCACCCGCCCTGGGCAGGAAACTTAAGCTCTCAGATCACTGCTGGCCCCTGCCAGCCCTCAGAGATCAGACATTGGGGCTCTTTCTGCAGCTTCAAACCCCAGAGCTGAGGCTCTGAACTGAGCGGTGCAGAACCCTTCCCAGCTGGAGGGTGGCATCGAAAGCTTCCAGATGAGAGTGCCTTTAAAATTCAGTCCTGTAGGAAAGGAGGGTGCAGAGCAGGTCTCTAGATGGGCATTCCCCCGGGGATGTTCAGAGCTAGCCGCTGACCTTTTCCCCATATCCGCTTTCTTTGAAGAGCAGTTCATTTCCCAAGGAATGTTAACATTCAGTTAACGGACTTTCTTTGTAAATGCAACATGTGCAAAATTATTACACTCTTAATATTGTTTATCAAGCCGTCTCCCTTACTGAAACAGTGATGTCACCAGGTCCAATGCTCTGTGGTTAATATCTCTGTATCTGGAGTCCCCCCACCCCACCCCCATAGAACACCAGGCACACAGTAAGTGTACATAAAATGTGGGAACGAGTGAATGAAAATCTCTTGACATTTTTTTCCTTCTTTGACACATCTCAGGACACACCCTATTCCTTTCATGGTATCCTTTTCACTGTCCTGCAAATAAAAAAATGTGTTTATTGTCCCATTCAGTAAAAATGTATGTGCCACACACAGAAATCATTGTGTTCTGTGCACATGCACTGTGCTAGGTTATAGGAATACTAAATGGTGGGCTCTGGACATGAAGGGCCTATGGAGTACAACTGACTACACTTACTAGCCATCTGGAATTGAGCAGGTCACATGAGTGAGCCTTCAGAACATTAGTATTTGCACACGTGTGTGGCAATGGTGCCCTCCTCAAGGTGGGTAAAAGGAGTGAAGGATGAGACCTCATACATGATTGGATATCCTGCCTGGCACCAGCTAATACTGTGGTTAAGGACTTTAGTTCCTCTCTGTCTCCCCAACAAGGTCTCCAGCCAGTCATTCACACATGTGAGACAGGAAGGGAGAAACACAAGGAGCACTGAGAACATAGATTTTCAGACTCCAAAGACCTCCACGTGCTCTTGGGTCACCCACTCCATCTCCTTCCTGATGGAGGAAGCCTGACTCAGCTCCCTCCTGTATACTTCCAGGAGAAAAACTAATGACATGAACATGGTGAACTAATTGCCTCCCAAGTTAGCCCATTCTATTTGGGGCCAATTCTAATTGTTTCAGAGGTTCTATTTATAATGTGCTATGAGTAGCCTCTCTGTAGGTTTTGTCCACAGGAGATATGGCACACACAAAAATAGACATGTGTGTCTCATACCCCTTGTTATTACTTCCACATCCTGACTCTTCTTTTCTCCAACCTGACCAATGGTCAGTCCATTCAATCTCTTCTCTTTGATCAATGAAACTACGGACAACAGCCTGTAGGGTAAAAATCCTCTTAAATGCGGCACAGTGGGACCCTCTCCCTCCACCTGAGCGTTAGCAGTTCTAGATATTTCCGTGTTCTCAGCCTACTTTTATGTAACAGAATTTTGGTTAGCACACCTATATGAATCAAAATGTCAAAACAAGCCAAAACCGGTTTGGCTCAGTGGATAGAGCGTCGGCCTGCGGACTCAAGGGTCCCGGGTTCAATTCCCGGTCAAGGGCATGTACGTTGGTTGTGGGCACATCCCCAGTGGGGGTCGTGCAGGAGGCAGCTGGTCGATGTTTCTCTCTCATCGATGTTTCTAACTCTCTATCTCTCTCCCTTCCTCTCTGTAAAAAATCAATAAAACATATTTAAAAACAAAACAAAACAAAAAAAAAAACAAAATGTCAAAACAATGCTAAAAAATAGGCAAGACGAGGTTGCTATTCACAACCATAGCAAAGCAATTATCTTTACAGTCTGTAAAGGCAACGCCAGTATCCTACTGTTCCCTTGGTTTTGTCACTTGATTTTAGAACTGCTTAGTGGTCTGACCAGGCTCTCTACATGTACGCATAAGACAAGTTTTCCGCAAGGCCCAGTAAATAGGCAATCTTCCTGAGGCAACAGCTTCAATCTAAGCTGCTGCTTTTACTCACAGCAAGTTGTATCACATGCTACGCTGCATTTTACAGCTCTTCCATGGCCACACTCTGGAGGACAGGCATATATGTGTCCTCCATTGTAGCAAAAGTCAGGTGTACACATGGGTCAATTATTGCCAAGGCCCTGAGGTGCATTGCTGACACAGTATTGGGGCAACACAATTCCAGGACCACGTGCTTAGAGGTGAGAAGCATGGGGGACAGAGGGAGAGGTAGATGGTTTGGCTTCTGTCTTCTTTCCTCTCCCCATATATCCACTGCTTTTGGCCACTAAATATTTATAGATCACAATCAACACAAGAGTTAAAGGTAAACCACTCACAGTTCCATTGTTTCCTCTCTGCTTCCTCATTCACAAAAACTCTTGGCTAGACTGAAGCCATTACTTCCCAAAGCACAGCACAGACTCTGAGCATTTTAGTAAGCTCTCCTGATAGACGAGAGAAAGAAGTGCCACATTCTGCAATGAAAGGATCTGTTCTGATCTCTTACTAAGTCTTTTTTAAGAAGTATTATGAAGACAACATATGTTCATGCCAATTGTAAAGAATAAAATTTGGCAAATATAGGAAACTATAAAAATGTCAACTATAATGTCATATTTCAGAAGTAAGTACTCTACATAATTTGGCTTATTGTGTTCCAGTAATTTTTCAACTTGAAAAAATGTATCAATATTTGGTTGTCCACAGAAGTGGAATCACATTGAATATGCCATGTGTACCCTGATCAATTTTTTTAAACTTATATTGTGAGCATTTTTGTGGGTCATAAAAATTCTTTAACGTCATAATTTTGAATGGCTGGGACATATTCTATTGTGTGGATTTACCATAATTCCATTTTTACCAATCCCTGTTTTATGGGAAATTAGAATGCCATATCACTATAAGCCATATTTCAGTGAAAAATTTTGGTACATAAATCTTTGTAAGTTTTAGAAGGCAGAGTCTAAATCAGTTTTACCTGCAGTATATTTTGTGTCTACCACATGGTGGGACAAAGTGTAGATGCTCAATGTTTGATTACAGACTGGCTGCCTGTTTGATTCTTTCTTTAAAAGATATTGCCAGTGTCCAGCGGTGTGGGTCAGTGGTTGAGTGTCAACCTCTGAACTAGGAGGTCACGGTTCGATTCCCGGTCAGGACACATGCCTGGGTTGCAGGCTTGATCCCCAGTGTGGGGTGTGCAGGAGGCAGCCAATGATTCTCTCACATCATGGACCTCTCTCTCTCTCTCTCTCTCTCTCTCTCTCTCTCTCTCTCTCTCTCTCCCCTTTTTTCCCTGAAATCAATAAAATATATTTAAAAATATATTGCCAGTAGATAGGTTGCATCTTGTATTTTATATGGTAACCTTACCAGTATGAAATGACAAGGTCAGACAGCTTAGCACAGTTCTAACGAGAAGATTTGGAAGGCAAAGCAGGAATTCCAGGCTCTGGTTCACAGAGTGATGAAGTAGAGTCTGCTGAGAGCCATTTCTGCTTTGAAGAATAATTTTTGTATTGGGAAATCAAGCATGGTCACTGGCTTAATGGCTTACAAGCTATTTTAAGTAATGAAATTGGCTACATGTCGTTCACATTTTGATGATAACATACTCACTTATTAATTCCACATGCTTAATAAATGTATCCACCTCTGTGTAATTAAGAACATCATTATCATTACACAGATGCTGTCTGCCTGGAACAGGTAAAGCTCATCTATTTAATTTGATCAAGCAGTTGCCAAGCACCCACTCTATCCTGAACCCTGTGCTGTGTACTAGAAGCACAGACATGTCTAAGACCTACTCTGACCTCAAAAAGATCCATCCAGACAGGAAGGCCTGTGCAGGACAGGTGCAGCATGCTGGTGCCTGTCTGGCATAAGGAGGTAGTTAATACATATCTCTAGGATGGATGGATGGAGTCTGGGAAGGCAATATCAATAAGACAATGTTGAAGATGTAGAAATGGGAAAGCAGGAAAGGCTTTTAAGAGGAAGTGATATTTAAATGATAAATAGGAATTTTCCAGGTAGAGAAATAAGGAGAGCCAGCAAGGGCTGTCAGGTTGAAAATTGCGTGGTTGCAAGGGGAAGATGAATAGACAGGCATGGCTGGAGATAAAAACGGTGGGGAGGAGATGATGGGGAGAGATGTTTGAGTTAATCTTTGGCTGATCATAAATGACTTGTTCAGAGGGTTTGGGTTTCCCCAAAAGCAGATCATAAGATGAAAATTTGTGTGTGCATTGTTTATTTGAGAATTGTCCCCAGGAAGTGAGATGAAGAAATGGGGTAGGCAGAAAGCCTATAAAATGGCTTACCCAGAGAACAGCTAGAGCTCATGTCTCGTGGGGCCAGTCTGAGAGGCCATGTAGAACACACCTCGTAATTCTCCCACCTGGGGGAGGAGGCTCAGGTATTCATCCCCCCCAGCTTCCATCGCTCGTTTGTTGAGGGATGCTCTTGAAGGCCATGACTCCCAGAAGCTTCCAGCCTGTCCTCAGCAAGGGCCAAGTTGCAGAAAACAACCTCAGGCTGAGAGCTGCAGGAATCTGCTGGCTGAACTGGGACTGTCTGCACTGACCTCAGGGATGGGGGCTTGGTGGGTGTCCGGGTGTCTGCCACAAAGCCTAGTGGGTAACAGGCTAGATCTCAGCAGCCAACTCTGTGATTAGACAAGAATAATAATTCTCTTTCAATGGCTTAATACCATCAGCACTTCCTTCCTGGGGTGTTTGCTGTTCCTGAAGCCTGCAATGTGCTTCTTTCTTGCTTTTCATATAATTACCTCCTTGTCTCTGCTTAAATGTCACCCACTCAGTGAGGTCATCTTTGATGATTCAACAGGCAGTGTGTCTTTCTCCCTGTTTATTCTCTGTGATAGCATCTCAAAAATATATATATCCTTGATTCTTTATAATATATACACATTCTTATTTATAGATATTTATAAACTATACACATATACACAGTGCATTATATATATATTTGATATTTACTTGGCTATGTGCCTATCTCCCTTACTTGTCACTGCATTCTAGATACCTAGCATGCTGCCTGCACATAGTAATTGCTCAATAAAGGCCTGTCTGGTGACTAGTAGAGTCGACCACTTGCCTCATGCACTTTCTGGCTGAGGAAGGCTGGTCTCCTCCATTGTCCCGTCTTCATTGCCCCAGTCTTCAGGTCCTAGCACCTCTCCATGCTGCAGAGTTGTGTGCTGGGGAAGAATCCTGAGCAGCTGGGCGTAAGACTGGCCTCTGCTTGGCCCTGGGAAGGGGAGTCCAGGTCTTGGCATTGAACACACAGCCATATTCCCATCATGGGGATGGGCTCTAGACAATAGGATTCCTTTTAATTGCTTTTCTTGAAGCTTAAAATATTTGCCCTCCTTAATGCAATTCTGACTGGATGTGTCTCCTTATCACCTCAAATCCAGCTTTTCAGACTCACTAGGGTAATTAATTCCCTTGAAGGTTTAGAAATTATTGTGAAAGAACTCTTGGGGGCCCTGGGAAGTAAGAATTGCCAGATAAAATCCATACCTGCTGAATCTGGCAAGCCTAATGGGATTGGCCCTCTGCTGGGGCTCTGGAGACAGGGGAGTAAGTGCCCACCCTCTAAGCTGGGTGCATACCCACCACCTTGCCCTGCTCCACAAGCTTCACTCCTGTCCTCCCACTGCCCACCTGGCTCCTCAGAGGCCAGCATGACCCTGTATGCCATGGAGAAAGACAGCTTGTAGCAAGGTCATTCTGATGCTCCAAAAATAGGCAAGTAGGCAGAAAAAAATGAGCAGATGGGTAGACCCGGACCTGCTGTCTTCTTCCTCGTTTCCTGACCTACCTTAGTAGTTTACAACACAGGCTTTGAGAAAGACCCATCCCAGTGTGAATTCCACATCCATCTTCTTTGCCAATCATGTGGCCTTGGTTAACTGACTTCAGCAAACCTCAATTTCCTAAATCTCAAAATGGGTTGATACCTTATAGGGTTCTTGTGAGCATAAATAATACAATAAGTGCAAGGCACTGACAGAATGCTTGTAAAAATTAGCAAAAATGCACCCCATGCCTAATTTCACATATATAAGACATATACACATTAGGTATAGAATTTGGAAAATTGACGATTTGAATTTTTTTAAAAATTGCTCCTGCATAGTATCTTGGCACTGATCCATCGATCAATACATCTGTCCAGAGTTATAAATGAAATTAATAACTGGGAGCTAGGAGACAGGGAGGGAAGAGTCTTGTGAAGCCAGCACTCGAGGTGGGTCAGGGCTCTGGTGGTTTATCCCTGCCTGCCCTTGTCCCGTGTCACCACCTACCTGACATCTGAGCTCCATGCTTTCCTCCAGCCTTTGTGCCATTTTTATTGGCAACTTAGAAAACTCCCATTTATCTTTAACAATTCTATTGACATATCATCCCTCCCCCATGAAGAATTAATTACTTTTTTCCAGAGTATTCTATTGCTTCAATTAGAGCAGATTCCACACTCTCCTCCAGAGACCATGGGGTCCTCCGGATGCAAGGACTGTCTCCTCCAAGCCTTGTCTGCCGGGGCCCAGCGCAGTATCAGCATGGAGTGGACACCCAGAGATATGGCTCTATTTCAGCTGGCCCATCCTGTCTTTCCCCATGGCATATAGGGTTCATTTGGCCCCAAAAAGAGTTTTCAATGTTTTCCCTTAGAAAAGAGTGGCCAGCCTGGTTTTGAAAGTCCTTGGAAGCTTCCCCTGATGGATACAGTCTTGGGCACCACCATGGCTTTCAGAAAAAGTGGGGTCCAGGCTTGTCCTTGCCTTAGCTGAAACTCTTATTTTGACACCACATCCCATCCCCATGCTGAGCTCAGGACAATGGCCCTCCCAAGGAACCAGCCTCCAGGCTCTAGCAATCACCCAGGAACTCCTCCTGCCTCCCTTTCTCCTGTGAGAACAATGGAGCCCCAGGTCTTAAAGGCAAGGAGACCTGGAGACAGGAGACAGGCCGGCAGGCAGTGTGACAGGACTTTCCCCTCCGGTACACCTGACTCAGCCTCAGTATGGCCTAGACATCTATGAGAGAGGATCATCCCTCCACTGCTCCAAGCTGGGTCAGCGGCTCTGACATTTTGCCATGTGCAATGGGTCGGCAAGGAGGAAGTACAAATGTGCATGCCTGCCCAACATCAGAGTTGTATAAGAGCATTTAGCAATACGCATGAGAAACACATTACGTTTGTAGAGGAGGGCCTTTGATTTAATGGTTAACTTTTTTTTTCATGTGTTTTTATTGATTTCAGAGAGGAAGAGAGAGGGAGAAAGAAATAAAACATCACTGATGAGAGATAATCATTGATTGGCTGCCTCTAGCATTCCCCACACCAGGGACTGAGCCCACAACCCGGGCGTATGCCCTGACTGGGAATCGAACTGTGACCTCCTGGTTCATAGGTTGATGTTCAACCACTGAGCCAAAATGGCTGGGCTAATGATTAACTTTTAAATCTATGTAGCTTGCTTCAGGTTTGCGACTGGAGTTTTTGTGACCCCAATTAAACCTGAAGATGAACAGGAGAAAAAATAGTGCAAAAACAAGCATGTTTGTATAATTTGAATTATGCCTCCTTAAATCCATGCTGGATAGTCTAATAATATCATTTCCAAGAGAATTAGAAATAGCTAAGTAGGTATTATGTGCCAGACCCTGCGCTGACTACTTGATAGATGTTAAATTCGTTTTCTCATTTTACAAATGAGAATGAGGGTCAGGGTTTGAGCCCACATCTGCCACATCCAAAGCCCTAACCACTGCACTCTACTACCAACTGAGTCAACAACCTGGCATGCAAACCTGAATGCCTGCTGCAGGCTGAGGAACATGGTCATGAATGCCAGACAGATTTTTATGGACACAAAATAAAAAATTAAACCAAGGAGGATAAATAGCAGCCTTCGTGTCCAAATACTCCTTAGGGGCTTTCTTGGCATTTTACCGTAAAGTGTGTTACTGACACTTTCTAACTACTAACTTCATGCTCCAGCAAAAAGTCAGCCCTTTTACCAGCTGGGGGAGCAGCCAGAGAAGCTGGACATCAGAAAAGCACAGGTTTGGTGTTGAGAGATTTTGAAATAACCATTCATTCCAGTGTGACACATACAGGTGCCATTTTACAAAGATTTCCCTGCTCACCCTCCTCCCCACACAATAACCTGGGTTGCAAACATTTGCAAACATTAAAATGTGTACAAGGTCATTATTCCATTACCTATTACCTCCAAGGCAGGGTATGATTTGGACATACAGGCACCATTTACTGCATGCTCAGTCGGAATTGGCATTGCCTTAAGGATTGTCTCCATTATCTTTTTAGCTGAACAACCACCATAGAAGGGCGGTGCTATTGTGCCAATTTTACACACAAGGAAATTAAGACGTAGAGAGGTGAAACAACTTGAAAGATCAGGATATCGCTTTGTAAAGTATATGACTGTCTAAACACTATGCTGTACACCTGAAACTAATACAAGATAATATTGAATGTGAACTGTAATTGAAAAGTAATTTTTTTTTAAAAAAAAGCAACTTGGTTAGGATCAAGTAAATTGTTGAATCTGGAATGCAGATGCAGGTTGGTCTGAATTCCAAGACTCTAAATTTCTATGCCATAGTAAGCATAAACGAGTATATACAAATACAGAAGATGAAAATGAATACAAAGGTATTCCTTAAGTTTGCATTTAATGTGCATTACAAAGTACCATCACACAATGACAGTGGCACCTAATTCCTGGTGAACTTCTGAGTGTCAGGCTCTGTTCCAAGCTCTCTGTATCTTCGGCTTTCAAACTTGAACATGCATTGGGGTCTTCTAGTTGGATTGTTAAAACAGATTGTTAGCTCCACCCCAGAGTTTCAGATTCCATAGTACCAGATAATTTCAGATTCCATGGTAGGTCTAGGATGGGGACAAAGAACATGCATTTCTAACAAGTTCTAGGTGATGCTGATGGCCCAGGGACCACACTTTGGAAACCACTGCTCTATATGAATTAACTCACTGAACACTCATATTAACATTTTAATCCTCATTATAAAATGAGGAAACTGGTGAGCTGAGAGATTAAGTAATTTGCCCAAGTAAAGAGAAATACACCTTTAATCGTTTATTTGAGCTTCTCCTCTTTAAGCTGAGCCCAAAATAACTTTGCTTCTTACTCCATCAAATCCCACCATAGGGGGCTAACACCGAGGGCCATGTTGTGAAGTCATTTTGGCTAGCACACATTCTGGGTTTATTAATACCAGGAGACATGCAAATGGTTTAGCTAGAAACAAGTATTCTCCAGCTCCCTTGTCGACCCACTTATTCAACCCATTAGCATTATTAGCCTCTTCTGGTCACTCAGCAGATAGCAGGGAGAATTCTCAGAAAGAAGATAAACTTTCTGAACTAGGTAAGCATAAGGCTGAGGAGCAAGGTCTAAATGAGGGCCATCTTTGGGGAATTCAACCAGTGGACCAGGTAGGCAAGCAGGCTTGCTTGGGCTGTACAGTAGATATGATTCTGGATAATCCACATGGTCATCACAATAATTGTTGTAGTCCAGGACCCCTGGAAAAGGACTCTGAATGGAGATTGCACTGGGGAGTACTCTTGGGAATAGCATCTGCAAACGAGTGAGGGAAGGAAGGAAGATTGGACGGAGAGAGACTGAGCTGTGATGGTTGCAAGAGATGCTTTAGTCAGTTCCACAAAGATCTCCAAAGTTGTCTCATTGAGGAAGGGAACTGGGCTTTTGCAGTCCTCCATCCAGCAATGATTAGATGCGGACTGCCCCTTGAGTGAGGCAGCTCTCTTCCCGTAGAGAGGGGTACAGCGGTGAGTCATCAGTAGCTAACTGTACTGTACTGGCAGCCAGGGGAAATGAGTGACCGAGTCCTGAAGGGGGTTCTGGATGGCACATCGCAGCACCCACTACAGTTATATTAGACAACATTTATTGAGTACTTATTATGTTCAAGCCTTGTTTAAATGTTTTACACATATTGATTCATTCCAGATTCCCAGTACTATGAACTAAGTATAATAACTACACTGAGTGGCCAGATTATTATGCTCTCTGAATGCATAATAATCTGGCCACTGAGTGTATATACATATATATTAGAGGCCCAGCGCATGAATTCGTGCATGGGTGGGGTCCGGCCAGCCTGGCCAGGGGGAGGGGACATGGGCGGTTAGCTGGCCTGCCTGCTGGTCGAACTCCTGGTCGAGGGGACAATTTGCCTTTTATTATATAGGACATAAACTGAGTGGCCAGATTATTATGCGTTCAGAGGTCATAATCTGGCCACTCAGTGTATATTAAACATGAGGAAATTAAAGCACAACTAAGTAATGTCATAGAAATCAGGATTCAAATCCAGGAAATCTCCTCCAAAGACTGAATGCTTAACAACTGTTGTTAACTATTTCTCTGATTCTCTAAAAATTTAAACAAGGGGATCACGGTGGTGCAAAGGGTTATGGGGGTGGGGTGTGCTAGTGAGAGAGTAATAGATAGGGAAGTTTTCATCTAGGACAAGCATGTCATACTCACAGGCCACTGGTAGCATGTGGCCCACAACAAATATTTTTTGCAGCCTAGCCAATATAATGGTATGTAAGAAACATTTTAATAAAAATTTTGTAACTTAATTTTTACAATATCCTGTTATACATAATTATTAATAACTAACTACAAAGTTTGCTAATGACTGATTACTATAATCATGTTGCATTCTTTTCCCTTATGTGCCTTATGCGCAAGTGCATCATTTTTCTCCACTAATACTAGCAGTGAATATTTTAGCAGCTGATTGCCACATCATTAGTCTTATACTGACTTGTTTGGTATGTGCAACAGGAAATATTTCGCTTTTGGAGGACAAGAAAAATAGGTTTATTTGTGTTACCCTTATTAATTTGTGCAGTTATTCAGTGTCTGGTAAGTTAATGTTCAAGGAAAAATATTAGTTTTTATTAAAATGTTCTATTATTTTATATTAACGATTACTCATTTATTTCATCCCTTTGTATTCAGCAAGCCTCTATCGAAATAAACCTACGTTTCTATGAAAATTGAAGCTTTTGTTTTTTTGCAGCCCACATACTAGTAAACTTAAACCTTGTTTATTTGGCCCCTGTTGGCCTTTGAGTTTGACATGCTTGATCTAGGAGGTAAAGTGACAACATCACAAGAGATACTGTTGCGTGTTTCATGGTGAAGCTGTAGGATGGACACAATCAGAGTGAGCAGTGGCCAGCCTGGGGGCCAGGATACCCCATACCCTGGTGGGTGCCCATGAGAACAGACTAGGCTGCTTCTTGCTATGCATCTCATCTTCTCCCGCTGAACTGATTTTTCATCTTAATAAGGGCAATAATATTCTGAAAAGCAACTGTGGCCTTTCGGGTATGTGGCTGGGGAAGTTATGGGTCCGCAGGGTCATATAAACTCAGCAAAGACTAGTCCTTGTGCTTAGAGTTCTTGGCGCATGTCCAAGGACTGAAATGATGGAGTTAAATTTTCCTTAAAAGCCTAATTATGTCTTATGTGTTTGAAGAAAGTGATGTTTGGAAAGCGGCTTGTTCTCGCTAATACATGAGAACAAAGAGCAGCCGGCTGTCAGGGAAGATGCACAGAGGGAGCGGAAATTGACTTTATCTGCACCTTGCTCCAAAGTTTCAACAACCAGCTGCCTGTCCTATTTGGTGCTCTTTTGATTCTGGCTACAAATGCCAGAGAACTATTGAATACTATTTTCTAATCAGATAATGATAACAATAGTAATAATAGCAGCTGACATATGAGTTTGCTTTGTGCCAGATAGTAGGCTAAGCTGATTACATAATCCTCATATAAAAACTATGAGCTGGGTATTATACCTTTCATAGATGAGGAAACAAGGCCCAAGGAAATTAAAATACTTGTTCCAGCTCTCTCGCCTGGAAACCAGAGGACGTAAGATGAAAACTAACTTTGGGTTTCCAGAATCTAGGCCCTTAAGTTCTATGCTGTCTCCATAACTTACCTGCTGCCTTTTTGGCCCCTTTCGTTCCCCTTTCTCTTTCTTCCTTCATTTCCTCTACAAATGTATTTCAAGTAACATCAGTGTGCTGGGCACTAGGCTCAGTGCTCAGGATACAGGGATAATGAGATCACACCATCCCTGCCTTCATGGACATGGCAGCCTGGGGCTTAATTTCAGCTGGATAGTTAGAATCAAGGGCAACCCCAGGACTTAATCTGATCAACTCTTCAAGAAGTTGGCTGTATCAATGGAAGTTCCTCCCCTCCTCCCAAGGATTCCTCAGCTCTGGGGAAACCCCTGGTTGTCCTCAGTACTGGGGAAGAAAGCCCATTAACAAAGCCATTGGAGTGGAATCTATTCCAGCTCACTCTAAGTAGAAGCCGGACTGCTTTCAGCACTGCCTACCTGTCAGCACAGCCCTGTACTTAAAAACATGGGCTCTGTATTCAAAGAGTTCACATACCAGCTCTTCCTCTTCATCATTGTGTGACCTGGAGCAAGTTACTTAACCCCTCTGTAACTCAGTTTCCTCCACTGAAATGAGGATACAATAGCATTTACCTCGTAGACAGACATGGAAATTACTGGACTCAATCTATTTTAGCTCTTATCCCCTTGTGAACTGATCTACTAATTCAACTAATATTGAATCAATGAATCTTGTCTCAGAAGTCAAATTTAACCTTTTTAATGTTTATGATAAAGACTGTTTCTTTGACCCAGTCATGATTGACTCTAAAAGAGTTAAAAGCATCTAGAAAAAAAAAAAAGCAGGCATAGATAGCTTGGAAGAAGTGTTTTTAGATATAGTTTGTCTTAACCTTCACCTGACTTGTGAGAAGTCCACATTTCAGGTGGAAGTCCACTGGTCACGAGCATCAGAGGTTCCAGAAGCAGGGAAGTGGGCCCTGGCTTTATGACTTGTCTCTGAAGCATCTCTGACATTTAGGAAGGTGAGGATGTGTTCCTTGGGGTCATCAGTTAGAGAATGAGAGTTTTATCCATTCCAGCGAGTCCCCAGACCACGGCCCTTCCTGTAGATGTTGAGATACAATTAATCATCATCCCTATGATTATTCACAAAGGGTAAGATAGAGCCACTTGGTTTTCTTTAAACTTTCAGAGGTTCTGTTTCCTATTGTTGCAGGCCCCTGGGACCACGAGGTCTTGCTATAGTGAAGTCCCCCTTATCCAGAGGCACAGGATGGGACAAGTGAAAGAATGAGAGCAGTGCAGATGTTTCTGAAGCCACTGCTGTGGTTTAGTGCTAAGGACACTGGATCAGGACTTCCTGGCACTAGATATTTAGGTTCAAATATGACCCTCCTACCCATTAACACTATAGCCTTAAAAACAACACTGAACCTCTTCATTAACCTGGAAAATTACAATAGCTAAATTTCACTGGGTGTTTACCATATGCTAAGCATGCTCCAAGTTCATAAGTACCGTCGAAGGCTGGCACTAATACCATCCCACTTTACAGAGGAGGAAATTGAATCTGAGGGTGGAGGAGAGATTAAACCCACGGAGCGTCACTCTAGAACTCATCATCTGATCTCTTCACTGCCACGAACTAGTTTGACACAAGCTGGTGTCCATCTTTGTTTCCTTTCTGCTCTGAGATCTCATTTGTGCAAATGCTAGTTGGGGTGCTGAAGGATACAGACTGAGCATAGCTGGACATGGGATGATGGAGGGGATGCTGACTGGGGCAGCCACAGGGGCCATGAAGAGGGGACCTCATTCAGCTAATAATGCAATCAGATATGGTAAAAAAAAAAAAAATCTGGGAAGAATATTCAGAATGTGGGATGGCATGATCAAGGGCACCAAACACTGCCTAATAGATGGAAACTTGCAAGACCACTCTGGAATGTGTTTCTTCTTCTGGGATTAATGCAATAACAAGGCTCCCATTAGCTCCGCAGATAACTTTTCTAGAGCATAGGAAAAATGACTTGCAACGCTTGTTGATTCACAAATGTTTAGTGCATTTATTATGTGCTAGGAAACAGGCACAAAATGAACAAGACCAGTTGCTCTGATGGAGGGACATACAGGTTGGAGAAGAGAATAAGACGAATAAATCAATAATTAATAACAATAATGGTAACAGCTAACAGTTACTTTATACCTGGTCCTAATGTGAAGTGCTTCCTGAGCATAAGCTCATTGAACATGCATAGAAACCCTCTGAGGAATGAATGTATTGTTATTCTTCCCATTATATGAATGAGGAAACTGAGAAGTTCAGTAGCTTGCCGAGGGAGGTGGGCTTTGGACACAGACTACCTGACTTCAGGACCCCTGACTCCACCATTACTCTTAGGAGAGCAGAGGGTGAAGGAAGGTGCGGCCTGGAGAGGTGGAAAAGCCATATGCTCTGTGTGTGGAGTAAGGGGAATGCTAGCTGCTATAACAAGTAACCCGTGGAATGTCAGTAGTTTAAATAATAGGAGTTTCTTTCTTCTTCTTTCTCACATTAAGTCTAAATGGCAATGGGGCAGGGACAGGACAAGGGATGAAAGTGTAGTTATTGAGGTTCCTGGGAGGGTGCAGGCTCTGCCATCTTTAACATCTGCCAGGAAACGGAAGAGAAAGAGCACAGAGACTCTCATAAGAAGGGACAGGCCTAGAAGTGCTACATATCACATGGCCCTGCCCTCACCTCCTTGGCACAAGTACAGATGCATAGTCCCAGCTAGATGGAGGGGCAAAGGTGGGGAAGGTACTTAAAAATACAGCCCCTGGCTGGGCAGCCACTTACCAGCAGCAACTCTATCTACAGGAGAACACAGAGCTTGGTGGATATCCAGCTCAGCCACACCCCCCATGGAAGGAGAGAGAAAGAGAGAGACCAGATGATGAGGGCCATTTGTGCCAAGAAGCAAGGAGAACTTTATCCTGACAACAGTGGGGGTCTCTGTTGATTATAAGCAGGGAATGACCAGAGCAGATTGGTGTGTTGGGAAAAAAACTTTGGCTGTGAGTAAAGGGCTGATTTAGACAGGAAATTGCAGGCAGGAGGCCAGTTAAATGTATGCAGCAGTAATCTGGATGAGAGATGCTGGGGCCAAAAGTAAAACAATGGTTGATGGCACAGGGAGAGGTAGGAAGATATAAGAAATACCCTATTACCTGGAATTATTTACATGAAAGCCTGCCTGGCTCCCATCTCCAGTTCTTATGAATGCCCACGCCCCTCCTCCACTCTTGTCCAATTTACCTGCTTATAAGCCTCAGATTGATGTACAAATGCCACGTCCTTAGGGAAGCCTTCCCTGATTTCATCCCCCACCTCTATCCCAGTTCAGGTTCCTATTATAAGCACTGAGATCAGCTTGTATCTCCCTTTATAGCACTTGCAGTTATTCACATGGTCATTTGATTTATATGCCCACGTTTGATTTATCAAGCTTCTCAATGGAAGAAAATCGGTCATATTCTCTTGAATACCTAGTGTATAATTCAATGTCCTGAATGGAGTAGACCTTCACTCCATATATGTTGAATGAGTGAAAGAATAAATAAATGAATCATAGGATTTGGGAACTTGTAACATGTTGGAGAAGAGCTAACTACAATTCTTGGGTGGCTAGCTTGGGTAGCTGGATAGCTTGGTGCCTTCCATGATCAAGGATGGTTTTGTCTCAACAAAATATTCTCCTATAGTGATTTTGCTGACGGTCATGTCTTTCTGCTGAAATTGAATGACTAGCCAATATGTCCCAATCCTCCAACACACTGAGTATTCCTACTCACCCAGGCTCTCCCAGTTTAAGATTAAGACAATGTATGGTTAATCAGTCATTCAGGGAGGGCCATCTGCTCACGGGCCCATAGATGAGATCAGGGAGCCTCATGGCGCCTGCTCTATAGATTCCGCTCCTCCTTCTGTGGTTTCTCCTTTGAAGTGATTTGAATGACACTGGGAGATGCCCCATCCATAATGAATAGAATTTAATAATTGAGCAGTAGCTACTTAACTCTGTCTGAAAATTAAGTTCTGCTTTCCTTCCCAAGATCTGTGGCCCAGATCAGGCTGGTACTCTCTCTGTTCAGAGGAGATGAGGAAAAGATAAAAGGACTCTAAAAACTGGAAAGCATCAAATGTCACACACAAGTGCAGTTAACCACTTAGTAACAGTAATGTTACTCTCCAAAAATGGAGCACATCACCAATCAAGAGACTCAAAGTCATAGTAGCTTGTGAAATGGAATTAGCAACAAAACCCTCATCTTGAAATTCTTAACATGAGCTCCACTTGGTTGCTTATTTTGTTATTTTTTCCTTTAAGAGATTATAAACCCATTTCAACCATTTGAATAGAGGCATTACCCTCTCAGACTGTCTAGTTGTGCTGTTGTCAGAGGAAAAGAGTGTCTTCAAAGATGTATAGACACTTGGGCAATTCCATTGAGAAAGTAACATGCTCTGGATGAAATTATATTCCTATTCTATATTAAAGTTTCCTTCAAAATTATAGCTTAAAACTGGCATTTGTCATATTCTGTTTGCAAATTCTCCATCCCAGACTTTGATAAAAATAAAAAAGAAATCTTGGTGACATTAGAACTGCACACATACTATTAGGTCAATTTAGGAAACTTTATTCTAATTAGGTTTAATCTTCTTGTCACCTCTTCGACACCAAGTTAGGAAACATGTGCCCAGGCCACAATATTTTGGCTCCTTGAAATGTCTATAGTTACTCAGACATTTCTTGTAGCAAAAAAATTTTTTCTGATTTATCTCCCTGGGCAAAGGAAATAAAAGAAAAAAAATCAACAAATGGGACTACATCAAACTAAAAAGGTTTTATACCCCAAAGGAAACTATCAACAAAATGAAAAGACAATCCACTAAATGGGAGAACATATCCGCCAATGATACATTTGATAAAAGGTTAATATCCAAAACTTATAAAGAACTCAACTCAACATCAAACAAACAAACACCAATCAAATTTAAAAAATGGGCAAAGAACCTGAATAGACACTTCTCCAAAGAGGACATGCAGATGGTCAATAGACATATGAAGAGATGCTCAACCTCATTAATCATCAGAGAAATGCAAATTAAAACCACAATGAGGTATCACCGCATATCTGTCAGATGGCTATCATCAATAAATCAACAAACAAGTGTTGGTGAGGATGTGGAGAAAGGGAACCCTCATGCATTGTTGGTGGGAATGCAGATTGGTGCAGCCACTGTGGAAATAGTATGGAGTTTCCTCAAAAAATAAAAAATGGAACTGCCTTATGATCCAGCAATTCCACTTTTGGGAATATATCCAAAGAAACCCAAAACACTGATTTGAAAGAATATGTGCACCCCTATGTTCATTGCAG
The DNA here is from genome assembly GCF_951640355.1 of Cnephaeus nilssonii. Classification (NCBI taxonomy): domain Eukaryota; kingdom Metazoa; phylum Chordata; class Mammalia; order Chiroptera; family Vespertilionidae; genus Cnephaeus; species Cnephaeus nilssonii. The sequence continues at coordinate 23,288,979 of NC_137091.1, read as the reverse complement.
CCCTATTTACAATAGCCAAGATTTGGAAGCAGCCCAAGTACCCATCAGTACATCTATATATATAAAAACCTATACAACTGGCCGACTGGCTGGTAGCTATGATGTACGAGGACCACCAGAGAGGAGACGCTCAACGCGGGGAGCTGCTGAGCGACAGAAACTTTGCAGAGTGCCCTCTCGCACTCCGGGACTCCTCGGGGGATGTCAGACTGCCGGTTTCACCCGATCCCCACAGGCCTCTAGTGAGTAGATAAAAGAGCTATGGTACATTTACACAGTGGAATATTATGCAGCTATAAAAAAGAAGTAAATCTTACCTTTCAGGACAACATGGATGGACCTAGGAGATATTATGCTAAGTGAAATAAGCCAGTCAGAGAAAGACAAATACCATATGATTTCACTTATAACATAAACTAGCAAACAGAGAACAGACCGACAGCTGGGGGCTGGATAAAATAGGTGAATGGATTAAGCAAAAAACAACAACTTATAGATACAGATAACAGTAGGATAATTACCAGAGGGTAAGGGGTTTGGGGCAGGTAGAAGAGGGTAAACAGGAGACAAATGGTGACGAAAGATTAGACTCTGGGTGGTGGACACACAATACAATACACAGATGATGTATTATAGAATTGTACACTTGAAACCTATATAATTTTATTAACCAATGTATCCCCCACAAATTCAATTAAGAAAAATATGAAAATCCTCATTCACAGTATAAAATAAAATAAATAAAATAAAATCTATAGCACTGGGTAGAAGTTGAACACATACTTGTTAAATGCATGAATAAATGAAGGAATGAATGACTTGGGTTATCCCACCATTTTAGGTTATAAAATGGAAAGAGAATTAGTCTTGGGAATCAGCCAGATTAGGGTATGAATCCTACTTCTGCTACTTGCTACTTGCTTTTGTTCAGGCCTCTGTGGGCTCTCCACAATGAAATGGAAGGCAGCCCAGAGAAATGTCTGCATTAATTTCCTATTGCTATTATAACAAATGACCACAAATTCAGTGGCTCAAACCATTCTCCCCCCCCCCCCCCCCACACACACACACACAGATTTATTATAGTACAGTTCTGGAGATCAGAAGTCCAAAATGGGCCTCACTAGGCCAAAATAAGGTGTTAGCAGGGCTGTGTTCCTTCTGAAAGCTCCAGAGGGAGAATCCATTTCCTTGTCTCTTCCAGCATCTGAAGGCTGCCCACATCCCTTGGCTCATGGTTTTTATCCATCGTCAAAGCTAGCAATGTAGCATCTTTAAACCTCTTTCTGACCCTCCTCCTTCCCTCTCCAATCTTTAAGGACGCTTGTGATTACATTGGGCTCATCTGGATAATTCAGAATAATCTCTCCTACTCAAGGTCCTTACCTTAATCACATCTGCAAAATTCCTTTTGCCGTGTAAGGTATCATGCTCACAGGTGCCAGGAATTAGACATGGATGTCTATGAGGGGATTGAGGGGTATTATCCTGCCTGCCACAGTAACCATGCAGCCAATGGCTGCACTTATCAGATTGGTCCAACAGCGATGGGAAGCATCTCCATTCCCCTCCAGGGTAACACAGATTATACATTAAAAGTGCTGGTGTGGCTCAGTGGTTGAGCATTGACCTATGAACCAGGAGGTCATGGTTGGATTCCCAGTCAGGGCACATGCCTGGGTTGTGAACCTGATACTTAGAGTGGTGTGTGCAAGAGGCAGGTGATCAATGATTCTCTCTCATCATTGATGTTTGTATCTATCTCTCTCCCTCTCCCTTCTCTGAATTCAATAAAAAAAAATATTTTTAAAAAAAGTGCTCCCAGGGAGCATCCTCCACCACAAAAGCAGAGACTGCTTGGAAGGAAGCTATTTCTACCTGAGGGTGACTCAGTGGTCTTCCCACTGTGGGGCAGTGGAAAGGTCTTGGTTCTCATTAGGCTTCCTTAGATTTTGTAAGACAGGGTCAACTCCACCACCTCTTGGTTGAGTGTTCATATATATAAGTGTGCACTTGGCCAGAAGTCGTTCCTTTAATGGTAACCTTGAACTGTGATTCACACCACCCATCAAATCTTGCGGGGAAGAAACACTATTCAAGAAGACCCACTCACCTGAGATGGGCAGTCCAACCACACCTTTAAACTGACCTAAGATCAAGACAGACTGCTTCCTTTTGGCCCCAGGATATTTGCTTTCTTTCACTATATTTTGCTTTACTTTGGTGCTACTAGACTATACTAGAGATACACCTTTAAAAAAAAATCAAGGAAATAATGGCATTTATTGTAACAGTTTGTTGAGGATGTTAATCACATTTCTGCATATATTTCTTATGAAAAAACACTGAGAAATATTCCTCAGTTCTCAAAACCCAGTACTAATTATAATTCTCTACCATAACTGGTTATTTCCACCAAGTGGACACTATTGAATACATACTATGTATTCACATTGCTGGTCATTTTTCCCTATTTGCACACAGTATTAAGAAGCTAAGTACCAAGACTACTGTCCATCTTCAGCAAAGCTTTAGGACATCATAGCCTACATTATGTGTGACAACTTATTTTCCTACCCTTATTGTCCCTTTTCCCCAGGGGCTTCATCTGTTTCACATTTTAGTTCTTATTATATTGTAATGTCTGTAAAGCCCAGAATATGGCATAGTAAAAACTTTCATTTGCAGAATTTTTTTCTCTTTTGTAAGACACATGCTCCTGACACATGCCTCTTTGTTCCAGGAATATGGCCATTTAAATGAAAAATCTAAAAACACAAAAGGAAACATCATCAGTGCTAATGTTTAGAAACTGACTCTCGGGAGAACTGGGTTTAGCATCATTGTAAAGACTGGTGCTTCTGTTGATAATATGAAAACAAGTCTCCAACGCTTTGTATGCTGAGCACACTGAGATCATAAATGCCAGCATTCTAAATGGCTTGCTTGCTGTTCGCACACTAGCTGGCACTGAAATCTATTTCTTTTCTAAGGGATGTTTAGCTTTTATTATATCTTTATTCATGGTCAAAAGCCATTAGCAAATTTGCTAAAGTGATTGAAGATATTCCTCTTAAGGCATTCCTCAAGTGTCATCTCTTTGCCTTCCTGTTTTTTATTTTGTATGTGAACTTGTCTTCTCAGAAAGGAAAAATGCTTTATACATTGTAGGGTTTTGGTAATGGTAGAAACTCAATATTTAAAAAAAAAAATCAATGTTAGCATGACCTCCAGTGAAAATATCTCTAAGTTAGACCCAAGCATAAAAGTTCACATCTCTGAGTTCATCAAACTACAGAATCTCCAACACTGAGAACCTCTCAAACCCTACTAGATAGGATATCAGGACCTTCTCTTATTAATCTCTAACCCATTGAGTCCAGAACATAGTATGTATTCAACAAATACTCGTTGAATTAATGAGTAATACCTCTCACAGAAAGACTGGAGTTCTACTCCAACCACAGTAGACCATGAAGGGAACACAGGGCTTGTCATGTGGCAGGCATGCAGTATGTACTGAGTGGCTGTCACTGAGACACATCCAAGCCATGGAAGAAATTTCTGTCATCCCTGAACTCCAGAGCAGTAATTATTTTCCCCCTTGTCAAAGACATGCCTGACAGATGACATTCGCACGTGCAACTACTCTCACGGGTGTACTTACTAGTAGGTTTATGTGACATTCCGATTGTGCTAGTACAATTTCAGTCTCCCTCTCTCCCACTCAAGAAAATACATCAGAACACAAATGAATAAGGATGTCATTAATATAGGAACAATCTTGAATTCATGGCAATGTATTGAAAGAGTAAATCATCCACCATTTTGGCATTTCAAATAATAGTAGTGCAGGACCGTGCGTGTGAGGTATCTCACAGTGATTGACAGAAACAGTTCATCATCATACCAAGACTGAGAGTGCTGCTTACAGTAACCATCTCTGAGACCCACTGAGTCCTAACATGCCATCTTGGGGACCTTCCCAAACTCCAGAGAAACCATCTCTGAGGCTCACCCTATCCACAACACAATCATCTATACCAGGGGTCCTCAAACTTTTTATAAACAGAGGGCCAGTTCACTGCCCCTCAGACCGTTGGAGGGCCGGACTATAGTTTAAAAAAAACGATGAACCAATCCCTATGCACACTGCACATATCTTATTTTGAAGTAAAAAAACAAAACGGCAAAAACACCCGCATGTGGCCCGCGGGCCGTAGTTTGAGGACGCCTGATCTATACGATCTCTTCCATCCATGTGAGCTTCACCAGAGATCATCCCTACTCCTGGAAATAGCTCACATAGGAATCTCACTGTCACGTGGGTGTCACTCCACTTTCACCATCATGGCCTTGAGGAAGAGGCCTCACAAGCAGCCAACTTACCACGCCGCCACCAGCCGAGTGCACGAGCACAGACATCCCTTCTCGGAGGTTGGCAACTTCAAACAGCATCATGTAGGCTGTGACGAAGTTCATGGGGAAAGCAGCAGCCTCAGAGAAGCTCATGTCGTCGGGGATCTTGTAGACAAACTCCATGGGCGTGCAGACCACCTCTGCCCAGGCGTTGTAATTGACAAACGCCATGACACGGTCCCCAATCTGGGCACAGGGAAGCACAGGGTTAGTGGAGGTTTCCTAACCTTTTTGAGGGGTTTCTCAAATACTCAATAATATGATGAAAATTATAGATTCCTTCCCAGAAAAAAAAACACACAACCACCTTCAAATATGCACCCCTCACCTGCCTTCCAATTTCAAGGCATTTTTGGATGCTTTGAAGCCCATCTATAAAATATTCCCAGGGACCATGGAGGCCAGGTTCTTTACCCCTCTTCTCAAGCATAAATATACAGTGTGGAGCACATTGCACACCATGGAATGTCAGTGTCAGGTCATTTTACTAACTCAACCACTCATCTAACTAACCTCTCTGTTTTGGAGCCGAGAAAAACTGAACCACAAGAAAGGTTAATGGGCCAAGGCTAGGAGTAAAATCTACTCTTGTTTGTTCTCTGCCAACCCACATGGATGCTCTGACAGGCTAGTTCATTGTGGCCTTTGCATCAAAGGTTAGCACTGGGTTACCCATCACTGTGGACGGGAATGCGGTGCATCAGAAGAGCCATGTGAATTAAGTGGAGACTTGACAAGAGCAACCAGGCTCAGAGGCAAATAGGAATATGCCACCGGGTGTGAGAACAACTACCATTTATTGGACATATATTATATGGCAGGCATTGTCCTAAAAACATCGCATGTTTTAACTCACGTAATCTTCAAAACCCCTATAAAGGCATGGCTAAGTACTGTGTTTTATCATGCAAAAAAAAAAAAAAGAGCAATCATCTCGTTAAAGCCGTTATGATGGTATGCTAAGTTTTTTTTCATACTTTATCATTATTAAAGCAAAAAACAAACAAGTGAACCAATACTAATAGCTTGTAGGAGCTGCAGAGTGCTAGCTAAAGCGAACCATTCTGCTATTTATGTTAGTGGCTTGTATTATGACTTTCAAATGCAATACTCAAATTGCTGTGGTCCTAATAAATTCTCAATAAATTAATGGCTTTCCTATATGTGTGTTGTCGTATATATATTTATAATGGATCCTACTGCTGTTTTAATTTCTTTGTAGCTCAGTATTTCTCTTCTATCCCTACTCAACAAACTGCAAAAGGCTCCTATGAGATAGGTTATAAGAATCCCATATTACAGATGAATGATTGTAGATTTCAGACATTTAAATTGATGCAAGGAGAGATTAAAGTATATGCCCAAGGTCATGTAGCTAGAGAGCAGCTGAGCCAGGATTTGAATCTAGGCAGGCTGACTGCAGATAAAATAATTCATTACACCTGAGATAAGGGATACAAAAAGACAAAGTTATATAAGGGTGTCCAACAGTTGAACCTACCAAGTCTAGGAATGTTAGTTTAACTCTTTAAGCCTCAGTTTCCTCAGTTCTCAAATGGGTATATTATTAGGAAAGGGTCCTTATGAAGATTAAATAACATCATATGCATGCAATGCACTAGGCAGTATGCATGTAAAATGAGGAAAGAGCAATCAGTGTTGACTTAAAAAGAACAGATGGTTCTTGATCTCATGGAATTCACTGTTTAATGATCAAAAGCTAAATATAGACCCAGTAAACTTTATGAAACGGAAGGAGTAGCTGTCTAATTATGAAACTGATGGAAAGAAGAGGCTGTCCCACTGGCAATGAATGTCTTAATCCCTGAGAATGTTAAAGACTAAATGACGAATGTTGGGAATATCACCTTAAATGAAACGACTTGGGCCAGAGGATCACTGTGGTCTAACACTGGCTTCCTCTCCTGCACAGAATCATCAAAATCCAAAACCCAAAACAGACTCAGTACCCCAGAGTGGCTAATGGCCTCCAGTATCAACATGGAGTGGAATGAAGAGTATTTCAACCACCTTGACAGTGAGGGTCACAGCCACCAGAGCAGGGCTGACTGCCTCCCTCTTTTTCATTTCATTATCAAATGGCAAAAGTGGCTAAGCCATCAGACCAGCCCCAGTCCCAGAGACCAGGGGTAGGCAACTTAAAAAAAATCCAATTCATTTCATTATTTGATTCTGTTAAGAAAAAAATAGCCCTGGGTGATGGAGACAGAATTATTCCTTTACTGCTGTGCCTCTGGCTACAGTTTTTCAAGCCTCTGTTGCAATCGATCAACCAGGAGAGCTATTAGTGTGCTGCTGCATGGAATTCCATCTCTAACAGGATTGAAAATCTTAAATCAAAATTATAGAAGGAATTTTAGTATTGGTTTTCTCCCAAATCATCCCCTGACTGGAAACCTGTAGGTGGCGTCTTTTATTTGTGCCGCTGAAAGTCACTGGAGGGAAGTGGGGGTGAAGGATAGGTTGGACAATATGCAAGCCAGAGCTAACTAGCGGAAGAAAGGTCATATATAGAAGGGAAAATATTTATAATCAAGCAGAGTAAGTCCTCCCTCTACACCAAAGTCAACAACATCCCTACCTGCTGTTATATTCTAAAATAATGGGTTATTAATCCAATGCTCAGAATTAATAGAGTTAGTAGTATGATCTTTTCCTTTGGGACCCTGTGAAGGAGTGAAGAGCAGATAATATTTCTTATATGCAGCAATTTCGGGGAGAGATGCTGCTGCCTCTGTTATATTGCTTATCTGGGGACAGAAAATGCAAAGTCATATACAAGAAAAGAAAAAGCACACATACTTCTTGCTCAACACTTCTCTGCTATATTATCTGAAAACCATGGACAAAAAGAATGAGGGGTGAGAAGATATTTCTAGACATTTATCATAATGAACTTGGAGCATATTGATACTTTCAGAGTATACTGAGGCTCAGATGCACTGAGACTGATCAGCAGGCTCCAAGTCAACTCCAAGGGCATCTTGGCATTGCATTTTATAGGATGTTTCTTCCTGCACTTAGCATTGCAGCATTTGCAGGTTGGGAGCAAGGGCAAAGATCATGAGGGAGTGAAAAGGCTCTGGTGACCCGAATCCAGGTTCTACTACTATGTACCACCTTTTGGACTCCACAGAAAATTAATAAACCCTGCTGAATCTCATCTCTAAGGAGACAGTAACAATCTTTACTTCACAGGGCTGTGGTGAGGCTGAAAAAAAGATAACTTGCCCGTGTTTCTGGTTATAGTGGATTCTCAGATGCTAGCTGCATTCATGTCTCTCTGGGGAAGCACTTAGTTATAAGAGAAAGCTCTTGTACCTAATTTCCATTGGTTTTCCTGACTCCAAACTACTGCAATTTTGTGTGATTGATTTGCCCACAGTTTTCAGATTTTATAGACCAAATTCTAGTCTATTTGCATTATAATGGGAGAAAGAGTCCTATATCTTTTCACTGTTTAAATTTTTTATTATGGAGAATTTTGAGCATGTATGGAAATAGTCAGAATGATATAATAACCCTCTTTATCCACTGCTCTACTCCCAATCCATCAACCCATGGCCTACTCCGTCCCACTCTCAGGTACCGCTACCTTGTGGCTTTAAAATTTCACCCCAAACCCAGCTGGCATGGCTCAGTGGTTGAGTGTCACCCTATCAACCAGGAGGTCATGGGCTCGATCCCCAGTGTAGGGTGTGCAGGAGGCAGCCAATCGATGATTCTCATCATTGATGTTTCTCTCTCTCCTTATTCCTTCCTCTTTGAAATCAATACAAATATATTTTTTAAAAATTTCACCCCAAAAGACCACATCCCCACTGTCTGAAATAATGATTATAAATGATTACTTAAATGTATCAGTTAAGTAGATAGTTAACAGAATCAAAACATTAAAACATAGAGGCTATTTCTCCCCAACTTTTGTGTTTTGTAATTGATTTTTGGGCCAGAAGTGATGGGAAAGTGTGATCTATGGGTGGGAGGAGGGGGGTATACACACTTTAGTTAAACCAAAGCCAAATACTCTTATTTAATAACTGTATAGTATGAATAGAGGGAATGACAAGATTTTCTCTGGTCACCAGACTGTTGCCAGGAGCACCAAGATGGTACTGAGACCTTTGGAAAGTCCTGTCATTTATAAACATTGTTAATAAAACCAACCAATAAGACATCAATAATAATGCACATTTTAGATTGTGTCAAGCATTTTTGCATAATCTTTCATTATCTCAATGAATTCCAGATTGATACTACTCTTTCAGTCAAAAGTCAGAATGTTACCTCATATCCTTTCACGCTGTCCCCCAGAGCTTCCACAATCCCCGAGCACTCAAAGCCTGGCACCAGAGGAGTCTTGGGAGGGTTGTCGATATTCCCTTGTCGCACCATCAAGTCAATGAAGTTTAAACCACTGTGATCAGCAAATGTGAAAAGAGAGAAATTCAAAATGAGATCCCAAAGCAAGCACTGGCATGGCTTTTCTTCTCTTCCCTTCCCTACCCCTCCCTCACTCCTTCCCCCCATTCCTCTCTCTCTCTTTTCCTTTCTGGAAGAGGGTGCCCAATAGTAACATCACTTAGCTCAATGTCACCAATAAAGCAAACCTCAATTATCTCTATAGACAAGTAATGCTTTCCTGGCAGTTAAAATAGCCATTGCAGAGTTTACACTCTAATTCAAAAGACAGTCCCTTTGCGCTCTCTCTGAGCCAGCTTACTCTTACTTTAGAAATACACATTGACTAGCCAGGTCATTAGCCATTCTAGCACTTAATCATGGGTAGAAAATACACTAGGAAGAAGTTATAAGACACATGGAAAGCAGCCAGACATAATGGCCATTAGCCAGAGTAGGAGAAAAAGGACCTAATTTAAAAGGTCTCAAAAGAACCGTCACACTCCAACTATCACACGAACTGACATCAGCGCAGTGCCATAAACAGCACCCATAATGGTGAATATGAGTCATCAAGAGACGACATTATGTCCAGATGGAGGAGGGTGACTCGAAGAAGAGAGATCACAGGGATGGACCACTGGATGTAGGAATAATGGAGGGCTGCTTTCAAAATCTTTAGGTATCTCTGGATGAAAGAAGTTACTCCATATTTTTTATTAACATATTACTTTTAAGATAAGAACATTATCATTAAAGTATGTCAAAGTCATCACCTTGGAAAACCGTATAATTGATTGTAATGATGCTCTAAACCAGTGGTCGGCAAACTCATTAGTCAACAGAGCCAAATATCAACAGTACAACGATTGAAATTTCTTTTGAGAGCCAAATTTTTTAAACTAAAACTTCTTCTAACGCCCTTTCTTCAAAATAGACTCGCCCAGGTCGTGGTATTTTGTGGAAGAGCCACACTCAAGGGGCCAAAGAGCCGCATGTGGCTCGCAAGCCACGGTTTGCTGACCACTGCTCTAAACTATATATATTTTTTTAATGTAATTTTATTTATTTCAGAGAGGAAGGGAGAGGGAGAGAGAGAGAGAAACATCAATGATGAGAGAGAACCATTAATCAGCTGCCTCCTGCATGCCCACTACTGGGGATTGAGCCCACAACCTGGGCATGTGCCCTTGACCGGAATTGAACCCGGGACTCTTCAGTCCGCAGTCTGCGACTCTATCCACTAAACCAAACCAGCTAGGTCTAAACTGTATATATTTTTAAGAGCTACAATTGGGAGTTGCATTTAACACCCATTTACTAACTAAATGAGAAAACACATCCCGCTAAACATGTATTTTTTCCGCCAGATGTGTTTCTAATAGACTTCCTGGTTTTATAAACCACCATCTAAGAAAGAGTTGGGTTATAGAAACCAAACTCCTTGGTCTGGCCCAAAGCTTATTAACATCTGACTACAGCTTCTTTTCCAAGCAAGATAACTTGAACTATCTCTTAAACACAGCTCACCTATTTCTTTCTTGGCCTCTTTGGAGCCAAGGAAGCATCTAATTCCCGCTAGTCTTAACTCATCAGTTTGATCGATAGAGAGCAGGTATTAATGAGGAGGACAATTGCCTTGATAGGTACGTTCAAAAATCACCATCTTCTCAAGGGTTTCCTGCTCACAAAGTAGGCATGTTTCACATGTTGTCCCACTGGAGTGCCTCTAGTGTGTGTCCTCCTTGAAAGCAGCTGTGTGCCTCATATTCCTTTGCCTCCAGGATGCCTGGCACAGTAACATAGTGGGTACTCAAGTAACACCTGCTGAATGAAGGATTATTCTTGAATATTCAAAAATCTGTGTTTGCCAGTTTGCATACTACTTCTCAAAAGTGGCCAAGGGATGCTCAGAGAAATGGACACATTTCTGAAATGTGTGTGTGGATTTGCAAAGGTCAAACTTTGAAGGTTAATAGCCTTTAGAGTCATTTCTTAACCAAAGTGTTCTCCAATAACATGGCCGGTTTCTAAAGGGCTTGGGGAGTCCTGGGCACAAATCCCACCTCCATCACCTTCTACCTCTGTAACCTTGGGTAAGTTACTTAACCTCTCTAAGCCTCAACGTCCTCTTCTGTAAAATGAAGGTTATGTTAATACCTCTCTCACAGGCTTATGGGGAAAATTAATGAGAGTTAATCACATAAATGTGGTGCCACATACATAGGAAGTACTCAAACATTAGCCTTGAAATTTGCAACCTCTGTTAAGAAGGCAGAAGTATGTAATACAGTTTAGGAAGACTCTATTAAACAAGGGTTAAAAATAGTTTCAGAACTGAAATGGAAAAACTTCAGCTGTCTATAATCTTCATTTCTGTGAAATAGCCCATCAAATAAATAAACACCACCAAATAAATAAAGCATCACTTAAAAGGAATTTCTATGTCCCAAATCAAACACTCCATCTCAGCACACTGTTTTTCCTTTGTGTGAAAATCTATGATTTCCCCAGACCCTGATGGAGAAATGCCAGAAGAAGTTACTTGACAGTTCGGTAAACATGCCAGCCCCCAGGTGAAGGCATCACCATGGACACTCATTACCCTGTTCAATTGGGTTGCCTTCAATCTCCATCCAGAATGAAATGGGCACGGTGATGGGAAACTGAGAGCCAGCTACCCAATTCCAGTGAGAAGGACTAAAATTGACTATGAAATCCTGTATCATCCCATTTGCTCACTGGGGTATGCAGTGATCCCATCAGGGTCATGGAGAATGCCACCCATCTTCAGGAAAAAAAATTGAAGCAGTTATATCCTGAGGGACAGGAAAGGAGTCAGTGTTGTTTATCTCAGCACAAAGGAAAGGTGAACAGTTGTTAATGGAGTACCTTTCTATAGGTAGACCTTCTCATGGTGCCCGCCCACACAACCTTCTGATATGGATATAGTGAGCATTTAGTGAGGGTTTTATTTGTGGCAGGAACTGTGCTAAGTGCTTTATTTTTGTTATTTATAACTCAACCAGACTTCTGTGAGATATGAACTATCATACCCGTTTTTCAGATGACGGACCTGAGACTCAGCAAGCTTAAGGAACTTGTTTAAGTTCCTTATATCTTCAGAAACAGTCAAAGTCAGGATTAGAATTCAAGCAAATTCTAGAACCTGAGCCATTACACATGACAATGACTTCTTTGTGGGAACTTTACCCACTGTCCTTGCTGAAGAGGCACGCCCAAGGCACCATGTTTGTAGCTTATCTCTTTAACAGATGCTTATACTAGTGATGGACCCAATGGTGGAGGAGTGGCCATCCATAATCTAAGCAGGAACCCATTCCTTAGCATGAAATAAAGGAACTGGATGTTTGCTCAAAAACTATGAATTGGGAACCATGCAGCAAGTGAACAACTTGTTATCAGAAAGCATGTCAAAAGATAGAATTGAGCTTGAAAGACCTAGTTGGCTTGTGCTTTGGGGAAGCAAAGTGAAAACCCAGTAGGTAGAAGAATTAAAGAAAAGAAAAAACATGAAAAGCAGTAGAGTCAACCCAAAAGCCTATACCAGGATCAGGCTTTACAGTTTTCACTGTTGTGACCAAGAATGGGAGGAACCAATCTCGCCCAGTCCCAGTGTGCCTCCTGCTCTCTGATTTCCAAGAGTTGTTTTTTTATAGTTACTGTCTTCATAATAGAACCTCTTAGTTTTGGTTATGTGTGTGGTCTCTGTCTCATAAAACCAAAAGATATACATTAAAGCAAATACCACAATCAATAACCCTAAATCTTACCCATTGACCTCATTGTGTTTTCAGACAAACCAGTATCATTGTTTAGAGATAATAAGCCATTTGCCCAAGGCTACACAGACAGTGAATTGAGAAGCCATGGACCTAAAGTTGGGTCCATCTAAAACTTTTCTTTTCCACCCCACCAGAAAAAAACAAACAGGGCAGATCAAGCTATACGTGTTTATAATTATGGTTTCCAGTATTCTCTAAGATAATTTGATTTTCACCTGGAATTTTTTGGGGGGTTGGCAAATGAGTGTACCTGATGACTCAGATCCACATAGAGGGTGATATTAAGATGTTACACTTAGCTGATTTTTATATGGCTCTTAAACATTTAAGATCATTGCAAAAAAAAAAAAAGTAATTCTGGAAAGTGCTTGACATAATTTTCTGCTAGGTAATCCTATTTCTCTCAAACATTGGTATAATTTTACTAAGACTTTTATTTTTTTCCTCCCATGACTAAAGCTTAGTCAAAGGCTAGGCTTAAAGGATTATTACTGAGTCATAGTCTCCTGAAGGAATGGAGACAGAGGTTTGAGATAGGGACCCTGAAAAACTCAAATTACAGGATGAGGGATGTGATAGAAGATACAGGGAAATTTAGGATTAAATAATAGCACTCTTACATTTGCATAGCATAATGCATATTACTGTGTGCTTTCACACACATCTCATTAAACCTTGTAACAATCCCAGAGAGATAAGAAATGCAGCTATAATTATTCCCATTAAATAGATGTGAACATTGAGACTCTGATAAGAAAACTGACTTGTCAAAGATAACTCAATTTATAACTGGCAGAACTGAGACTTGAATGAAGGTCTTCAAACTCTTTGCTCATTGTATATTCCATGACACCATGACATCTCAAATAAGTAAAGTAAATGTTACTGAAATCAATACTTTCAATATTCAGAGATAAGAAGACTAAGAGGAAATGGTCAAAGGAAACAGATGTAGGGTTCCTGGGTGCTAGTTCCTGGGCTGCCACCAGTGAGCTGTGGGGTCTGGGCTGAGTCTCTGAAGCCCTCCCAGCTCCCACACTCTGGTCACTTGATGGTCCTTTATCCCGTGGGCTCTGCTTAAAATATCAAAATTAAAGTTTAGATAGAGAGGGAGAGATGCTTGGTGGTCTTCATAAAAGACACTAACTTGGGATACTAATATCTATCTAGAAGCTAAAGTAAGGCAAGCTGGTCTTGGCCTCTTATGTTTTCTGTTATCTATTATGATGAATGTCAACACTGTAAAGTCTCAGGGTTGCTTAGCTGTCTTCATGTTGTGTTTTACTGGAGTCTGCTAGTGTTCCGGTAGAGTCCATCTGCTAGAGTCTACTGGAGTCATCATCCCTCATGGTGGTGATGCTACATGTGAGGTCTAAGGTATGAACTATTTTAATATCCCTTTTCTGCAAGATAAAGGTGAGGCTTAGAGAAGATAAAGTACCTTGTGCAAGTAGGTACCAGACCTAGGAAACAAGCCCTTTTCATACGACTTCCAAGCTTGAATTTTGACTGCTAAGCTGTCATTCTATTATCCATGGTAGGCTGCTAGGTATTCTCCCAACATTGTGGTTTGGGATCTGTTCATTTCTTTTGGATACAATAGTAATATCAAAGAAGACACAAATGATTTCTTAAATGATACCACTAAGTGGATGACAGAAGATCAGCTCAGCTGTAGTTTGTTAACTTTCCAATTTGAGATAAAATTGACCTAAAGGAGTTAAGCAAAGCAGAGACAAGTGGACATAGACAGGGCTCCTTGTCTTTTACTCTTCTACTGAGGGCAGGGGTTGTTCAAATGAAAGGATTTTAGATCTCTTGCCATCTTCCTTCCTCAGGTTGTAGGTATCTTCAGCAGTGACCTTGGGAATCCAAACACTGACAGACCATTGGACAAAGAAACAGTATGAGAAAAATGTCCCTCTTCAAGCAGCCTACTTCTGTATTGATGCAGACATAGAGCATTTTGATCTCACACTTAGTAGAAATTAAATCTTGCCCCATCATTGATTTAATTAAGAGGTCGATGGCCAAAAAAATGAACCTTCAGAAATTCATTGTTTTGCTTACTAAAGGGATACTGTTAAGCATATCATTTGTTGTAATACATATTTGCTTCTTCATGCAGAGGAATTTTCTTTGAATCTCAGCACAAGGATTGGTGGTACGGATCTTACAGGCCCAGTACAGTGTTCTGATTATATTTCTTTTTTGCATTGGCTATTAGGAAGCTCTGAGCCAAATTTGTAGTGCCCCTCTCCCAAAATTTCAGGGCTTTAGTCATTTATTCTCTATGTTATCCTAACACTCAACATCCTCTCAACTTTCAGGATGCTTTTGAGTTTCCATTTTTAAAAATCTTAAACTCTATTACAGTGGTTCTCAAATTTTATTGCACATCAGAATTCCCAGAAGGGATTGTTAAAACACAGATTGCTGGGTCCGTCAGTTCCTGACTCATTAGGTCTAGGGTGAGATCCAAGAATCTGCATGTCTAACAAATTTCTAGGTGATTCTGCCTCTGGTGGTCTGGAGACCACACAGAGAACCACAGCTGTATCATGTCTTTTTAAGCTACTTCAAATCCTTTTTGGAATGAGGCTAGATAAAAATTAATAGATGATTATTAAATAGATAAGAAAATGAAAAGCTCTCTCATGTCCACTAGGGCAGTTGAATTTTTTTATTGTAATCCAATGGATGATATGTACTCTTATTAAATGTGGTCTTATTAGATTAGGTTCATCATTCCAATTTGCCTGGCTCTTTCCTGAATCCTAAATTCTTTCATTCTTGGCTCTTCCTCTGAGATTTGTATCCTTTGAAAATGTAGTTATCAGGCCATTGGCATGTAAGTCCAAATTGCTGATAAACGTATTAAATGGGCTGTCACGCTCCTGGTTACTGAGGATGTTTGTGAAGATCATGAGATGTCATGGAGGGAATTTGAAACACAGGATTAGCTGACAGGCTTCAAGTTTCCTTGACTCATGAGCTCTTATGATTCTATGAACTATCTCTAAGACACTTTGAATTTATGTGTAACAAGTATGCAGTAATATCATGCGGCCTCACACTTGGTGGGTGACGGCAGTGAATTGCCCTTTCCCCCAATAGCAGTAATTGCTGACCACATATGGCACAGCCTGACTGAGCCTCTAGTGCAATCATCTGGATGCATGTCTGGATCCTCATGGTGTTTATTTTATTTTTATTTTTTCCTAAATGTGCACATCCTGGCCCCAACTCTGAGAGTCTCTTTAGCAGAGGCACACACTCTCATGTGCCATTAGGACTGAGAAAAACTGCTTTAGTAGCCCAATGTCAGCTGTGCATATGAAGAATGTCCAAGAAAAGATGTGCCATTTCTCACAGAGGGCTCTGTGACTGTGTGAGGGGCCCCAGGAAGCTAGCCGATCTCTAGGAACCCCGTTCTAATTTCTCTGAGATGGGCCAGCGGGAGAAAAGGAATTATCTGTGGCTAGTAATTGTAATAGATAATATCTATGGAGTGCTTACTACGTATCAAGCACCATGTTAAGTGCTTTATAAGCATGATATAATGTTTAATTTTCATGACAACCATATGATGCTAAGAGATAAATTATATTATGCACAAAATTGAGGCACATGGAGGTTCACAAAGCCAAGTGGTGAACACAAGTGATGTGACTCCGGCGCCTTTGGTCTTAACTTCTGGACTTTGCTCTCCTTTTGAGAGACCATCACTCTGTTTCCCCAGTTGCAAAGCGGGGACTTCTCAACTCGTCTGTCACACTGAACACATGCTATATACTGAACACAGATTAGGTACTGGATATCCAAAGTTAACAGGGGCTCAAAATTCTCATGGGGAAGTAGAACCAGAAAAGCCCATTGCAAAGCTGTGATGAGTAGTTTTATAGAAGTGTAGGCAGAGGGCTCGCACAACTATCAGAAGATGTGCTAACACAACACACTGACGCCCAGAACTTCCCCAAAGAATTGTCCTAGTGGTCCTCTGCAAGCACCGGGGCCGAATTTCATTCTTAGCTTTAGCTTTCTGGCTCCTCAAGTAGGTTGCTTGACTTCCCTGATTCTTAATTTTCTCGTCTTAAAAATGTAATAGTAACACACTCATCCTGGGGGCATTGGTGTGGATTCCATGTGCCAGTACATGTAAGACAGAGTGCCTCACACAGTATTATCACCACCACCACCTCCTCCATCACCACCATCATCATTATCATCATCATCATCATCACACAAAGAAGGTGTCACAGGTCAGGTTCCCTGAGAAGCAGATTCTGAGACTGAGATCTGCCTGCAGAAGGGAAGGCTGTAGGGGACCACACCCTGTTTGGGTGTGATGGAATCTGGATTGGGTAGAGGGAGAAGTTGAACATTGATGTAGCAGTGAAATGGACTCAATTTATCCACAGAAATTTCAGAGTCACTATGGTTCCTCAAGTCTTCGTGAATCAAGGCAAGGAGACTGGACCTTTGTACCCTTGCATCAGCTACTCCTCAGATGAGAGCTGCCTGTGGGGCTGGGGGTGTGCAACCTTGGGCAAGGAAGGCAATTAATTCTTCTGGGGAGATGCAGCCACAAGCCCTCAGGAGCCATCACTCCCAGTAGCTGGGAGAAGGAACAGCTGGGTCCTAAAAGGCTGTTCTGAGTGGTGTGCTCAGTATCCACTACAAGAAGGGTGGCCCCGTCTCCCTTTCGGGTTTCACTCCCTTGTGGTTAGAGCAGTTGTAACTGACGGTGAATATTTACGGAGCTCCTTTGCACAGCAGTCCCTGATGAGAAAGGGTCTGGGTGATCTTATCACTAATGCTGGGAAGGCAGAGAAGAGAATGAGATCTTTAAATAGGGACCTGAAGGAATGAGAGAAAGGTAAAAAAAGAGGAATTGAAGGGATCAAATAATCAAGCGATGCATGGAGACCAAGAAAAAAGAGAAGGGTAAAGGCAGATGAACTGTCAAAATGCATGCAGGAGTAGATCTTAAATGTGGTCACACACAAAAGAAATGGAATCTGTGATGGGATGGAGGTGGTAGCTAACACTATGGAGGTAATCAACTTGCAATTTATAAAAGTATCAAAGCAACACATTCTACCCTTTAAACTTTCATATTAAATGTCAGTTGTATCTCAACGCTGAGAAGAAAAGGCGGGCCTTTTATAGGGTTTTATAAACAATTTTCTGTTATTAAAGAAAAAAACATGTAGGATTGGTAAATCGCTCAGGAAAACCCATGAAAAATACTAGCACAGGGTTTTCATTGTGTGTGTTGGAAGTCAGAGATCACAGAATGCTGGAGGAGACCTGGACATTGTGAGAACACCATCGAATTGCAAAGGCAGAATTTGGGATTCCCTCAGTTTGGTGAACATCTATGACCCAGCAGCCACGGCACCCTCTGCCAGCAGTAATAGAGGGAGAGGGCTTAGTGTGAGGCTTTGTTCTGAGCAAAAGCATCACGGAAGGTGTGCCCTTCTTTATTCTTCTTTAGTCTTGCTGCTGCTATATTCATCAGAGCATTTACCTCCAAATCCAAACGGGGCAGAGAGGCAGGTATTTGAGTTATTCCCTCATTTCCCCAGATCTGAAGTTTTCCTTTTTGTTTGCTCATCTCAGCTGATAACTTGAAAATGCCTAAGGCAATAGGCATTGATCTTAAAGGACTTTGTTCCCAACTCTTTTCCTGTTTTTTCCTTTTGGGTTTGTTTAAACACCTGTTTTGTTATCTCAAGACTGTGAGAATAGACTGATACAAATCTGCTTCTCCTTGTCTAAAGCAAGGACACCTTTTTTTGCAAATCCCCAATGGCATCTGTCATTTGAGAACAACCACAATTGTCCTGGATGGACCTCAGGAGAGAGGTCATCTGCGCTCCATCCCAGGTTGGAGTGTGTTCTAAATTCTCAGACCATTGCTGGTCCATGGGTCGTCATACTGGTCCCCTCAGTGTCTGACGTGGTCAATGTTTTTGTAACCTACCACTTTACTTATTAAGTAAATGCTTATTATTGCCCCACCTGGATCCCTTTTATCCATGAAATCTGGGCTGATGGTGAGGGCTAATAGTTATAGTTGTACAAGCCTCTTTTGTTCCCTCCTGGAGAGGAAATAGATTCAGATAATACATCTGAATTAGTATTCAAAACACCCTTCAGCCGAAACCGGTTTGGCTCAGTGGATAGAGCATCGGCCTGCGGACTGAAAGGTCCCAGGTTCGATTCCAGTCAAGGGCATGTACCTTGGTTGCGGGCACATCCCCGGTGGGGGCTGTGCAGGAGGCAGCTGGTCGGTGTTTCTCTCTCATCGATGTTTCTAGCTCTCTATCCCTCTCCCTTCCTCTCTGTGAAAAATCAATAAAATATATTTAAAAAAAAAACAAAAAAAAAAAAAACACCCTTCAGTAGTATTTCAAACATGGAACAAAGTGGCCAAAGAAATAGATTGAGAATCTGAATATCAAGAGCCAGTTTTCAACAGAAACTGAAAAGTATGGTACAAATGGGCCCAAAACAGGTTTTCCTTGATACCAAGATGACCACCTTGATTTTGGGGCCTAGAGTCATTTATTTATTCTCAGCCTCTCCTGGGGACACAGCAGGTATTTAGTCCTAAGAAGGCTCCTAAAAGTTAAAATTTCTATGCTCCATGTTAGATGTTGACCAAGTCATTGGCTTCAAATTGGTGCCTGGCAGTGATTGGTTATGTAGAACATTCGATCTACTTCCATTTAAATTCAGCAGACCTTCCATGGTTTGGAGCATGACACTAATGTTACAACTGTGACAATGACAACTCTGCCTCCCAAGAGTTCAGAGATAAACAAATAAATGACTACATAGCATGACAGTTGCCCATAGGAGGTGGTACAAGGGTCAGAGTTAGCACAGAGGGCAGTTATTGGCTCACTTTGCAGGAGGCATGGAGGCATCCACAGGAAAGTATCACTTAGGAACGGTGTGTCCTTTGCTCCCCAACCTCTCCAGCCTCACCCCACCTCTCCATGGAGGGGAAAGATAGTGTCAGGCAGTGCTTGACTTCTTATTGGAGACCCAGAGGGACAGGATCCCCATAGAGAAACAATCTATTTTTGCTATAACATGACTGTTATATTATAATTCATTGCTGCTGACAAAAGCGTTTAGTGAAACAGTTGTTTCAATAGGAAAAATGGGGTTAAGACTAGGCAGCATTGCCTAATAGAATACTTCAGTGATGGAAATGGGTATGTGTGTGGGTCCAACATGGCGCCCACCAGCCATATGTGGTTATAGAACATCTGAAATGTGACTAGTATGATTGAGGGACTGAACTTTTAATTTCAGTTAACTAATATCTACATTTAATTAGCCTACAAAAGAGGCAGTCATCGAATCACTACCCTACTGTCTTCCCCATACACTACAAGCAACTGAGAGGCAGAGTGCTTTAAAACCCATTGTTCAGAGTTCACTGCTTAGTACATTCCAGTCTTGCAAACAATGGTTCCTCCACTAAAGGAGTCAATAGGAACATACGTAGGAGTGGTTCAAGCTCTTTCCTTCTTTCTTCTTGCTAACTTATCTCAGCCATGGTTGGCTGGCAGCCTTGTGTGTATGCTGGGAGTGGTAAGGGGGAGAAGGAAGAGCAGAGGCCTGCTTTGGGAAAAGCAAAGGTTTACTCCTGAACGAGAAAAGAATAGTTGTGAAAAGTGAGCAGAGGTACAAAGAGGGGGCAGGGCAGGGGCTGAGAGCCTGGGAGAGTTAGGAGAGTGCAGGGAGACAGTGGAGGTAATAGGAGGCACTGGGGAGATACAAATGGAAAGTGTATTTTTGAGAAGTTTCCCTCCGCAGCATGAATGGATCCAGCTTTTGTGTTTTCTAAAGGACCAAACAGAATTTGACAGTGCTTTTTAAGTATGTTGGAAGTTGGGCTTCTATTCAAGAGCAAATAGGCCCAACTACTTCAAGGCCACAAAAGGTGGAAGCAGGAGGGGAGAAAATAGGAAAAGAAAAAATTGTTAAAAGAGCAAAAGGAAGAAGTTGAGTCTCTCATAAGTGTTGCTGGCTGAGGGCAGAGACAGTTGAGGCTCCCAGGAGAGGAGAGGGTGAAAATTGCCTTTGCTTTCTTTCCCATGAAGCAGCAGTCCCAGAGGCATAGGCCGTCTCCTCTGTGGTCAGACAGAGAAGGTTCTCAAGGATCTGAAGGCAGATAAACCTGAAAGCACCGTTTCGGGAAGGTGGGCACGTTGCTAGCTGCGTTACACACCCCTGGTTCCGGTCCTGGCTGCCAAATGTTGAGTCAGAGTTTATTACAAGGTCCCTGATCAGAACAATTTTAGCAAGTTTAGCCAGGAGGATAAAGAGGATCCAATCACAAAGTCGCTCAGATGAATCATAGGAACTGCAGGTTTAATAGCATCTCATTAGCTGATTGAACTAGATGTGGCATAGATAAGTAAAGCAATTCTTTCTAATCTTAGACAAGGGATCTTTTTTTTTTTTTTTTTAAAGGATGTCTGTAACTTGATGGATAGTCTATTTAAAGGAGCGAGTGTGTCTGTGTTGGGAGGAAGGGCAGGGGGCCATGTAGAATGCAGTTGGAAAGCCTCATCAGAGTTCACTGTAGAATTCGGATTGTCTCAGCCAGTGGGGTTGCCCCATCATATACATCTATCTGCATGAAGAGCAGATAAGCCTTCTTAGGGAAAGGAAAAACCCAAAACTCATCCTAAGTGTGAGCTGGAGAATACAAGCCTGGATGAAGAAGCCTGTGGCAAAACAAGAGGAAAGCTTGACTCTGGGTGTGAAGTTGCCATGACTCAGGTCACCGGTCAGCTCCAGGGGCTGTGTCTAAGACAGAGCAGGAAAAGGTGGGTGTACAGTGAGGGAAGATGTGGACTCTGGAGAGGAGAGACAAACCCTGGGTCACATCACAGCTCTCTGCCTTATTAGTTGTGTGGTCTTTAACAAGCTCCCTCACCTCTTTGATCCTGTTTCTTTAGCTGTAAAAGGTTTGGTATCATAGAAATTCCCCTAAAACACCTAACTCAGTACTTGTGGCACACAGAGAGTACTCAATAAAGGTCATTATGATAATAATGATGATAAATAATTAATGCCAAGACTTTCATTATTATTAATTTGATTAGCCTAAGAAGGAGGCCTACTAAATATACATTGCTTTGCAATCTGTGTTGGGTGGAAAGGGCACCACAGCCCAAGCAGAGGGCCAGACCTGGAGTGGAGAGGAAGTGGGAAAGTCATTCATGGCTTCAGGGTAAGGTAGGAGGAGCAGAACAGGCAACATGAGAGGGCCAGAAGCAATGGGGAACCAGGATAACTGTTCTGAGCGCCCAAGCAATAGCCCCTGGGAAACCCTTGCAACTATTGGAAGATATTGAAGGGTTGGGGTCCTGATACCTACAAAGAAAGATAGGGACAGAGTCATGGACATATGGTTTGTTTGAAAATTGTTTTCCCTCCAAGAGTTTGAAGTATTTATTTTCAAGTTTGATTAAGATATAATTGACATTGCATTAGGTTCAAGTGTACAACATAATGATTTTATATACGCACATATTGCAAAATGATTAGCACAGTATGTTTTTAGGTAAGCATTGTTCTCATATCCAGCTGGTGGGCTCTGGGGTTCCCAGGTATACAAGCAAGTGCTCTTGGAATAACAATCATCAGAAGCCCTGCAGTGGGTGCTCTCCAAGAGCCCTGGCCTCCCGCACTCCATAGAGCCGATGTCGATAAGGAGAAAATTACAGAGCATCTTGGGAAGTCAGAAACCCACATTCCCCAGCCTAGGGAAAGTAGTTATTAGAGATAAACTTGGAGATTCAAGAGAACAGACTGTGTAAAGGAGAGGTAAATCTCCCTGAAAACATAGCATGCTGGAGAGATATAGGCCTCTTATCAGAGGAAGCTGAGATGACAGAGGGGAGCTGGAAGCCACACTGGCTTAGAATGGCCACTGTTTGTATTAAGAAAGCCATATCTACAAGTGAGATGGCAACTTCTGCCTAAGTTTTGGGAAATGTCAGTAACATATTCACCCATTCTTCAAAAATTTATTGAGTGCCTGCTGTTAACCAAGCACCAGGCTTGGCGTTCATCAGTTAAACGATAATAGAGAATGTTTCTGGAATTTCCAAGATTGGAGGAGGATACAGGGGGGATAAATGGTGATGGATGGAAACTTGACTTGGGGTGGTGAACACACAACACAGTGTACAGATGATGTGTTGTAGAACTGTGCACATGAAACCTGTATAATCTTGTTAACCAGTGTTGCCCCAATACATTCAATCAACAGGCTAAAAAAACAAAAACAAAAAAAAACCCCACACCTGTTACAGCTTTAATCTAAAGGGATGGGAGAATGAGCATTTTTTCTATCAATAGTGCGAGGCATTTTCTACCCCTTCCCAGGGTGCTATAACTACCCTCTGCAACTGGAAAAAATGATGGGCCTCAAAGTTGAAAGTATTATACATGTTATTTAATATGATCCAATAACATTGTGCTGAAAAATTAAGGTCCCAGGGTAGAGAATGGAGGTGTCTTCTCCAGTCCCCTCTCTGATTCTTCACTTTCTCTGGTGAATAAGACATACTCTTATCCCCCATGGTGGCTACCATTTTTTATCAGTCCTAGGTGTTTCTTACTATTGTCTTCTGCTAACTGTCCTCCTTTCCTTTTGGAGTATCTACCCCCACCCCAACACAACACATGTGCACGTACACACACACACACACACACACACACACACACACACACTCACACTTCATGCTTTCCTCATGGGGCTATCAGTCATGATGCCTCATTCTAGGTCAGGGTAGGAGGGCATGAGACACACATGTCCAATCACAATGTCCAATCACAGCACCTCATTCCCTTGGGCCAGAGAAAAAGAGATCAGGGGGCAGGTATGTGATTCACAAAGGGCCAATCAGATTCCTGCCTTGATATATGAAAATTGGAAGAAAAAAATTCCCTTTGCACTGGCTCTTGCTACACCTGCACCAGGCAGCTGGACCTAAAGGCCACCATCTTTTCTAGTGCCACGAAGGAAGCTCGTTGCAGTAGGGGCACCTGAAACTAACTTGCGAGGAGAGAAAAGAGAAAAAAGATGGAAGGAAAAGAAAGGGGAGAGCCAGGAATTCCAGCAACAAATGCATCATGGTGGCCAGGGAGGCCAAAATAAAGAAAAAAAGAAGTCAGGACAGAAGTGATTGGTCTTCTGTTTAAATATTTCTAAGCTTGGCCCAGTTTCTGGCACACAGTAGGAGCACAATGCATTTGGGGTTTTTTTTCCTCCTCTCCTGTTTTTTTTTTTTTTTTTTTTTTTTTTTTTTTTTTCAGGAATTCATCTGGATATTCTTGCTTATATCATGGTATAGTGGGACATCCTATCTGGGCCCCCCCCCCCTTTTTTTTTTTAGTCCTCACCCGAGGATATGTTTTTATTAATTTTTTTTGTGAGAGAGGAAGGGGAAGGGGAAGGGGAAGGGGAAGGGGAGAGAGAGAGAGAGAGAGAGAGAGAGAGAGAGAGAGAGAGATGTGAGAGAGAGAAACATAGATCAGTTGCCTCCTGTATGTTTGTGATGTACAAGATGATGCTCCAACCAACTGAGCCATCTGCCATCTGGCCATGTCTGGGCCTCTTTTGATGTTAAGGTCTTATACCCTTTGGGGGGAGATAGTGGGGTCTGAATAGAAAACTTTATGAAGTAGAGAGGAACTTTCTAATGTCCTATTTCTTTGCATCTCCTCTCCACCATCAATATACTATATTGGATATATACTATGTGACAGAGGTCTTCATTCATTCAACAAATATTAAATGTGCCAACATCATTGCTAAGTACTTAAGATACATTATATTTTATAGTCACACACACACACAAAATGTGCCCCATAGTCATTATTATATCCACAGAGTATGGGTATCCTCTCTAATAAAATGGTAATATGCAAATTAACCATCACTCCGCTACATAAGCCATGCCCACCCACCAAGCCATGCCCACCAGCCAATCAGGGCGAGTATGCAAATTAACCCCAATCCAAGATGGCTACAGCCACAGAGAGCAAGGTTTCCCAGGTAACAGAGCAAGCCAAGCTTTCCATAGCCGTTGCAGGCCTAAGCCTCCACTCAAGCTACAAAGTTTCAATTATAGAAGGTAAACAAATTGAAACAAATGGCGGCAGAATGGAGCTTGAGAGAGCAGGCCAGGGTTGCCAGCGGCAACAGGGGAAGCAAAGCTTTCCGCACACCCTGGCCAGGCTCACCCGCTTAAGGCTACAAAGTTTCAATTGTAGAAGGTGAATTAACTGCCACAGAAATGGCTGCCGCCCCAGAAATGGCTGCCGCCCCAGGCTACAAAGTTTCAATTGTAGAAGGAAAATAAATTCCAGATACCAGGGCCTCCCCTTGGGTTACCAGGGGGCGTGGCTGGCCTGCAAACCACCACAGGCCCCTCGCTCAGGCCGTCCCACACCCCAAGGGAACCCCACCCTGATCCAGTACACCCTTCAGGGCAAACCAGCTGACCCCCACCCGTGCACCAGGCCTCTATCCTATCTAATAAAAGAGTAATATACAGATTGATCATCACTGCAACACACAATATAGCTGCCCCCATGTGGTCAAAGATCCTGCCCCCATGTGGACACAAGATGGCCACCACAAGATGGCCAGCAGGAGAGGGCAGCTGGGAGGCACCCGGCCTGCAAGGGAGGACAGTTGAGAGGGACCAGGCTTGCAAGGGAGGGCAGTTGGAGGTGATCAACCCTGCAGGAGAGGGCAATTAGGGGTGATCAGGATGGCAGAGGAGGGAAGTTGGGGGCAAACAGGCTGGCAGGGGAGCAGTTAAGCATCAACCAGGCTGGCAGCGGAGTGGTTAGGGGGTGATCAGGCTGGCAGGCAGAAGCAGTTAGGGCAATCAGGAAGGCAGGCAGGCAAGCAGTTGGGAGCCAGCAGTCCTGGGTTGTGAGAGGGATGTCCGACTGCCCGTTTAGGCCCGATACCACCAGGATCGGGCCTAAACGGGCAGTCGGACATCCCTCCAGGAGTCCCAGATTGGAGAGGGTACAGGCTGGGCTGAGGGACAACCCCCAGCCGTGCACGAATTTCGTGCACCGGGCTTCTAGTAATAAATAATTGCTAACATTATCAGAGCCAAGATTTGAATTCTGGTCTGTTCCACTTCCAACATTAACTATTTTATAACAAAAAAGCATACTGCCTCCCATCCAGTTTGGGTGTATAGTCTTGTCTAAAAAATAAATCATTATCATTCCTCTCACAGAAGAGAATTATCTTGCACTACGCTCTGGGGACTACATCTGTTTAGAGAAGTCAGGAGGGAGGGGACCCAATGCTTTTACTTGCCAAGGGGGTTCATGACTCCAGACCAATGGTGGGGACGAGGCTTGGCTAAGGGGTGAAGAGTCACACACAGAAGGAGATTGAAGTCAGAAGCTCACTGCGTGCTTTCATCAAGAAAATATCACATTCAATGATGAAACAGCCCCTTTGACTGGAGTATCTATTTTTGTCTCCTGGGCCTTCAGACATTAAATTTACTCATTTTAATACCATGACTCCAGCCGGTTTTCTGTGTGAGATCACACACTTAGGAATCAAACTAATTTGAAATTGCACTCCTGCTGCCCTTTCTTATGAAGAGTCTCTTCTTGTTTCAAATTGAACTTTATCTTCTATGACAAATGCCAAGATGTCATAAAAGATCCCTATTAAGAATGAGAAGTGCCAGGAACTTGGGGCCATGAGGTGCTATTTTCCCATGCCTGGGTGAGCTCTGTTGTCAGTGTTGAGTGTCAGTGATGTGCCAAAGTCATGAATTTTGGTTCATTGGAATGAGAGTGAACCAAAGTCCAGAGGCTGGACTATGTATGCACACCCCGGTATCAGAGAAACCTCTGCTGCCACTCATCGGTGGGTATGCAGGCAGCTGGTGTGACGGTAGCAATAGATCAGTTCAAATTCATTCCCAACCCTGGGAATGCAATTCAAAAGCCAGCACCCTATGCAGTTTGCTGGGAGGACAAGGACTAAGTGGATGGCATCAAGTCCTCTTTCAGTCTTTTACAGCTCAAGTGACTTAGAAAGGAAAATAACCTTTATTGAGTACCTGCAGTGTGCAAGGAATAGTCAGGACTTTCATGTCCTTGCTGGTTTGGCTCACTGGATAGAGAGTCGGCCTATGGACTGAAGGGTCCCAGGTTCGATTCCAGTCGAGGACACATGCCCAGGTTGTGGGCTCCATCCCATGGGGGTGTGCTGGAGGCAGCCAATCAATGATTCTCTCTCATCATTGATGTTTTTATCTCTCTCTCCCTCTCCCTTCCTCTCTGAAATTAATTTAAAAAATTAAAATTAAAAAAATGATGCCAAAAAGTGAGTGTTATTACAAGGTGGTGATACAGGCAAGTAAAAAGTGTTATTTGCTTGTGATCACACAGGCATGGTGAGGCAGAGTGAGTCTGCAAGTCAGATCTGTTGAAGCTTCTAACTATTTGCTCTCATCTCTGAGTCCCAATGTCCTCTTTAGGAAGGAAGGATAATATGCTCATGGAGTTGAGGGAGTCAGATGAAAAATGGGCAAGAATATTAGCTCTGTCCCTGCAAAGATGCTGCAAGTGGCAGGTAGAGTGAGCATGATCATCAGTCATCATTCCCTGTGCCCATCATGAGCCACCTGCCCTTGGTTTCCGTCTAGTGCCTGATAATTAAGATCAGGCTGATGTTTATGGGAACCTACTCTCTGTCTGTTATTCTATACTTTCCTTTTTGATGAAATAGAAGAATCACTGATTCTGGGCTTCCTTTTGTCTTTGAATGGCAGGAAGACAAGAACTCAATCCATTTATTGGCTAAAGAACCAGACATTGTCACCATCCCCAGCCCTCACCAGTGAGGACAGAGTTAAAGGGAGCATGCAAACTTCAATGAATAAGAAAGAACCCTGAGGTAGCAGCTCCATCTTCCCATCACCAAATGGGGCTCAGTGTGACTCAGCATAGTCATCCTTTCCTGTCAAATCCTGACATCTCCATCCAACACAGAGTGATTCCGAGCACTTTCTTCCCATCTCTGTGCCAGGGTGGCTCCTGGCTTGGGTATTAGACACACTCCAAGCAATTTCTCAGTTTTACAACATCTGTGCCACTTAACCTCATGTACTCCATTTGTTTATTTCATAAACACAGGGAAGATCATATTGGCTGCATTTCCTTGGATCTAGCAGTGACAGTTTAATGCTGTGTTGTTTGGGGCCATTTTGTGCTCAGGCTGCCAGAGTAGCAATAGCCCAATTGAGGCCAAGGGGGCAGAGGAAGGAGCTCGAATGTCTTGAGTGGATCTCAGGAGTGGTGATTGGTTTTAATTAGCATGTATATTCTGGGTCAACAGGCATAGCAATTTGATCCTTGATGAATCCCAAGAACATCCCATACCTCAGAAATGAAGGGAGGAAAAGTGGATGTGATGCAGAAACATATTTTTAAAACATTTTTTCTTTTTAAAAAAACATATTTTATTGATTTCAGAGAGGAAGGGAGAGAGAGAGAGAAAGAAACATCAGTGATGACAGAGAATCATTGATCGACTGCCTCCTTCACACCCCACACTGGGGATCAAGCCCAAAACCTGGGCATATGCCCTGACTGGGAATCAAATCGTGACCTCGTGGTTCATAGGTAGATGCTCAACCACTGAGCCTCGCTGTCCAGGCAAAACACATTTCATTTTGGAGGGTGGAGGCAAGATGTCACTGTACAATTTTGAGTCTTATTAGTTAACACTTCTCTCTATATATTCCTGATTCCAGTCTTTGTGTCTGTCTGTCTGTGTTCTCTCTCTCTCTCTCTCTCTCTCTCTCTCTCTCTCTCTCTCCCTCTCTCTCTCTCGCCTTTGTCACTGTCTCTCTGATTTTCCAACTCCCAAATGTAAAGCATCCAGGAACAAGGCAGAACTTGGATTATCATGCCACTCTTCCACTTAGCAGTTAGTGATCTTGACATGCCTCTGAATGGCAGTTTCCCATCTTTAAAATGGAGACAGCAGTCCCGGTCTTATTGAGTTGCCATTAGGATAAAATGGAACAAAGAGTATATAACAGGCAACTCAGTTCCTGGCTCATAACAAGGGTTCAATAAATGTTAGTTCTTTCTCGTATCTCCAATATAATTTACCCTCATGATATATAGGGTCCCATCAATCTGTTGGCTTTCCTCTAGTGTGGCCTGCCCTCAGCCCATTTTCAGATCAACCAGTGGAGCCATGACTGGCTGGAACCATTTTTCATCCAATTGGTCTCATTCCAGCAGTTTCATGAAGCCTCTTGCTGTAAATCAGTCTGGGGAAATAAACGTCCCCAATCCATTAGTGCCTTTCCACCACACGCCAATTGGAGCCACAAACCAGACAAGGCTTGTTAATGGCCACTTAAAAACATTCCTGAAGCCCCACCTGGGACCCTCCGCCCCAGATTCTACCAGCTCCTTCCCCAGAGAAGCTCTACTGTGACAAGACTGCTCACAGCAAAGGCATCGATCGGATCCTTACCTGTTAGGGGGGACCACGCTCCTGTAGTCCCAGAACAATTATTTTAGTGCCCCTTTCAAAAGAGACCCAGTGTGAATGATAAACTATAGACGGTGTCTATGGAAACCAAAAATAATAGTTGAAATACTAATTGCTATCATTTATTGACCACTTGCTATGTGCCAGGCATCATCAGAAAGAACTCTGTGCATAGTATCTCATTTAAACTCCATTACAACACTTTAAAGGAAGGTGCTATGTTTATCTCCATTTTATAGGAAACTCAAGTTTAGAGGAGTAAGCAACCTGTTCAAGGTTAACCATCAGTGTAGAGGGCACGCTGTCAGTGCTTCACCCCATCCCTTTTATTAGGAAGTGCACCCATCCACCACCTGCTGGGAGTGCTGGTTGCAAGGGGGGATGGGAATAGGGCAGTCCCCTTCCCTGCTTCCCCACTTCCAAGGGGGACTGCCCTCAGTCAAACAGAAGCCAACTCTGCTCGAAAGGCTACATGCCCTAACTCAGGAAGTAGCCCACAGTCCAAAACTAACTGAAGAAAGTGGGAAGGACGAGCAGTGGAGGGGTGCAAAATGCTTCTCCTGTTGCTTCTAGGTCAGATTAGCTCTGTGGTACAATTCATGCTCGAGAACTCCTAATGGGATCCAGCTGAAACCAAATCCTTACTTAATTCTTTCCCTGCCCTGCTCCTCTTGCTCCCATTCTCCTGAAAGTGCCCTCAATCACCCACTTAAAAAAACATCCCAGTCTCAGGCTCTACTTCCAGGGACCAGACCTAAGACACCCCGTTAGCAAGTGGCAGAGCTGGGACTCGTGTCTAGGAAGATCTTACTCTTAATCATTAAGCAGATGTGACATGATGTTGCCTAATTATATACACGATTAAAATGATAGCCTCCAAAGTTATCAAGGCACCAAGAAATGACAACAGTCACAATAGCTACGGTTCATTTAGTGCCAACTGTGGGTCAGTCTCTTTCCTGCAACTGATCCTGTCAATACCATGAAGTCCATCTTATTATCCCCATTTTGCAGTCAAGGCATGGAAAGCTCAGAGGAGTTAAGAGGTAGGTCCACAGATAAAAAGTGGTGGGGCTTTGCCTTCCATTCAGGCCCATCTTTCTCCAAAGGCATCGTGCTGCTTCCGTTTGGTGCTTAAATCACTTGCCATGTAGCTTGTTCAGAGAATGGTTGATAAAATGAGTTCCCCATCAGAGTTAATGTTCTTGTAACAATTTAGACAGAGAACTCTCCTATCCCTCCTACCCCACGCTCCTTGAGTTGGTTCTTTTTGAGCTGTGTTTGACCATCATGTCTCTACTTTAGAGGAAAAGCCATTTTACTCTGGAAACAGCCACAGAGCATTCCCTTAAGCCAGACATAAAAAGATCAAAGGAGCTAAATTCACGGAAAAAGGGAAAGCAAGCTGACATGCCAGAGGTCTGGAGAAGTAAATCACATTTCTCGTGGCTTTACCATGGAGAGAGACAAAATAGAATAAAAGGAAAATAACAGCGTTTTCAGGAGAGACAGACCAGGATTCAAATCCTAACTCTACTATCTGTGTGATGTTTTTTGGCAAATTACTCAACATCTCCAAGCCCCAATTTGCTCTACCATTAATACCTATCTCATTGGGCCATAAGTGAGATATCATATGTATTCCCCCCTCCCACCCCTTCTCTTCCATACCCATCAAATTTATACAGAAACCAACTTGGACCTTCATTCTGAATACTAGTTCAGATGAACTATGCTTTATTCCCAAGCATAAAGCTTATCCATTAAAAATAGAGAGCAGATAAA
Source organism: Cnephaeus nilssonii (assembly GCF_951640355.1). Lineage (NCBI taxonomy): Eukaryota > Metazoa > Chordata > Mammalia > Chiroptera > Vespertilionidae > Cnephaeus > Cnephaeus nilssonii. The sequence continues at coordinate 23,257,941 of NC_137091.1, read as the reverse complement.
AGGGGGACCTTCATCCAGGAGGCCATCCACTGATTCATAAAAATACAGAATGAGTCATCCTGGCTCTCAAGGCTAAACTTACAATCAATGAGCATCTTTGGCCAGCCAATCCCAGCCCAGTGGAGGAGGAAGGGCCCAGCAGGCAATCTTCAAAACCTATTCCCACCCCCCTTAAAAAAACGGATGAACTCTGCTTCCAGCTTGGTGAAATGGAAATCAATCTGGGGCCTTTGCAATACTGTATTCCAAATGCCCCCAGCCCTGGCTGGCTTTCTGAGCAACTGGGGTGAAGGTTCTGCAGTGGTTGCCGTGTGTGTGTGTGTGTGTGTGTGTGTGTGTGTGTGTGTGTACACACATGCACACAGCTCTAATGAAGAACAGGATTGTGTATCTGGCTTTGAAAAATCAATCTCCTAGCTTTCATCTTGACATTTATTATCTCAAAATGCTTCAGCGCCTGTCAGCATTTATGCACTTAGCATAAGGCTGGAGAACCCAGACCTATTGACACTACAGCTGATAGCCTTTTCTTCAAAAAGGAGCTTCAACATTTTCACTCCCTGGATACATACTCAGACAGATTCCTAGAACCAATCTCAATTTGGATGGAGAGTCATAAATTACACCTACGTACACACACACAACATATTTTTGATTGGTGGTTATGGAAGGTGAATTATCAATATACATGATTTTATTCTTACTAGGCAGACATTCTTCCATCAGCAAGTGAAGAAAAGTAATGATGCAACAATCCCCCTCCAAGCATTTTTTTTCTCTATCCATCCAGCGATAACTTATTTAGGATGTACTGTGCCACGCACTGGGGATTTATCTGTGAAAAGGTCAGACATAAGCTTTGCCTTCAGGGATCAATCGGTTTGGTCCAGTCAAGAGTTAACAAAATAGAACTATATAGGAGTCCCAGTTTGCAAAAGCCTCTTTCCTTGCCCTGAATTCCCCAGGGCGAGGCCCAGCCCAAGCGTCCTGTTTAGAGTCAAGCATGACCAGCTACATATATGCAGAGCCAGCCAGAGACCAGTCCCTGCTTCTCTCACCAGCTGCCTTCCAGTCTGGCAAATGAAACCTGCGTCTGCTCTCAAAGTAGCAAGGCAGGGGGATCTCCTTTGCCTTTTTTTTTTTTTTCTTTTTTCTTTTGCCTGTAGATATGGTCCCAGGTTCTGGGAACGGTTGAGTTGGCTGCTGTGTTAAGAAGCAGTGTCTGTTGCGGGATTTAAAATATAGTAGATGGGAAGGGATAGGCCATCTGACTGTGCTAACAGCAAGTTCCCCTGAGGAGCTTCCCAAGCTGCTGCATATGGAACTCAGTTGGGTCCAGTAAGCATTCCAGGTGAGCCCTCCCCCCAGAACTGCAGGGGAAAGATCCTATAGTGACAGCAACCAGAGAGTCTTAAACACACCACTTGGCATCCGTTTGGTTCCAAGGAAGTTCCCCCAGGAGGAGTGGGGAAGGGAAGGTCACTCAGATTGATGAGTCCATCCAAGACAGGAGCGGGAGTTCGGGGAAGATTAATCAGATTTGGGATTTTCCCCTTTCAGAGACAGGCAGAAGATGCTAGCGGGGGGGGGGGGGGGGGGGGGGGGGGGGAAGAGGGAGGGTTAGGCTTCAGGCTTGAATCCCATTCTCCCATTCTCCCACCCCCACCCCCCCACCCCCCCACCCCCGCCACACACACACACACACACACACACACACACACACACACACACAAACACACACCAACACTACCAACACCACCAACACCAAGCTTAGACGCTTGGTACCTAACTCTGGCTTCCCAGTTCCTTTCCCCTAGCTTCCCAGTTCCTTTTCCCATCCCAGGCCACAAGGAGGGAAGTGTGCAGGAGCAGGAAAAAGGACACATGTCCCCAGCCCCATCAGCAGGTCACATAGAGATGACAAGGATCAATGACCAAACCCTGGCCGTGGCACTTAGCTGCGGCTGGATGATCTCCAGCAAATCACTCACTCTCTCTGAACCCTGGTTTCCGCACCTGTAACGGGAGATGCTGAAGGCACCTAATTCACTGGGTCCCAGGAAGTATTAAATGCGATTGCTCACATAAAACTTAAAAACGATGGCTGGTGCACAGTAAGCCGACGGTTGTAGTTATTTTTTTAACCATGTTACCATCAAACACACTATACTGGCTGCTTCCCCCGCAGCGAAAGACCCAGAGTGCCGGATGCCACCATCCACCCTCGCGTCCCCTCCCGGGAGCTCAGTCTCCCCTGGTCACCCCTGGATCTGGCTTGGGGAGGAGAAGGGCCACCTCTCAGCATCCTCCCCAGCATCAGCGGCGGCTGGCCGCGGACAGGCTCTGAGGCCAGGGTCAGGGCGCGGAGCGGGGCGCCCGCGGCAGGGGCCCCGGCCCCCGGCCCCACCATGCTCCGCCACCGCCTCCCGGGAGCGCCGAGCGCGCACAGAGAGAAAGCGAGAAAGGCGCGGATACTGGACCAGGCTTTGACGCGGATCTTGAGCTCGCCGTCCTGCGGCTCGGGCATAGCCTTCCTGGAGACCCGCAGCTTGTTGAGCCCCCCGAAGCCTGCGAGCACCACGGCGCGCATCTCCTGGGTGTCCCCGAGTCGGTGCGAGCCGCCGCCGCCCTCCGCAGGCTCCTTGCCTGTCTCCTTCTCGATCATTTGCTCCGTCTCTTCCGCCTTTTCCACACCTTCCTTGGCCATGGCGCGGGGGGCGCGAGGGCACGGGCTGCGGCGGCTGCGGGGGCTCGGAGGTCCGCTCCCGCGGTCCCTCCTGTTGAATGTGGGGTGCTCTGTGCAATGGCTGCAGCCCCGGCGAGCGGCGCCGTGGTCCACAGCCTCCGCCGTAATCCTCACAAGAGCTGCGCCCACACCCGCTCACCTCTTTTCTTTACTGCCAAACGAAGTCTCAACTCCAATTTCTGAAGCAGTCTCAAAGCAGGATCTTGATTGCAGCCCCAGAGCCAGACTTTTCTCAAGATTCGTGAATAAAACACGCAGAAAAGCCACCGTGTCCTTCGTTGTAGGCGCAGTACTTGGTTATTTACGGCTCAGGCTCGGGGCCTTGAAATGGACAGAGATGAATGTCTGGGCCTGGAGGATGCCGCCCGCGAATAAAACACGCAGAAAAGCCACCGTGTCCTTCGTTGTAGGCGCAGTACTTGGTTATTTACGGCTCAGGCTCGGGGCCTTGAAATGGACAGAGATGAATGTCTGGGCCTGGAGGATGCCGCCCGCGACGAGGTTGCCTCCTCTCCCACGGATCTGCGGGAGAGACGGGAAATTGGGCTGTTTCCCACACCACCGGTCCCGGCTGGAAGTGCAGGGAGGTTCTGGAAGCGGGAGGCAAGAGATCCCATCCCGCTCACCCATGCGAAGAGTCCAAACTCAGAGTCCTTTCGCTCAGGACATCCAGGGTCAGTGAGGGTGGTCTTTACTCAGCAGCACTAAGAGCGTCTTATTCTCACCCCCGCCCCTCATCATTTCGGGCCATTATAAAAAGCGTCCTCTGCTCTCCTTCCCTGTCTCTCTCTCATTTCACACACACACACACACACACACACACACACACACACACACACCAGTAACTGGCTTTATGCTTTATTTTTTGTTATAGAGCCCTTCGAAAAAGAACTCCCAGGAAAACTTGAGTTTTCAAGATAAAAAGTTGGGGGGTTGCTTTGTGCCAGTTTATAAGAAACATACTTGAGGAATGGTAGGTGCATATTCTAGTTACTGTGCAGCCTCTGCCAGCCTTGGGATCTTAGGCGATGCATTCAACCTTTCTGAGCCTCAACTCTCATCCATCAAGTGGATACATGAATTTTGTTCATTTGCATTGTGCTAAGTGCTGGGTGGGTATGATTTTCAGTGACACATGGTCCTTACTTTTGAGGAGCTCATTCTGGGAGCGTAAGGCAGGGATGACACAGCCCACAAACAGACACTCATAATGAATGGTCTAAGTGTCTCTTCTCTCTCCATTTCCCCGCTGCTTCTATGCTTTCAACACCCTGGCCTTCTGTTCCTCAGAGAGTACATGTGTTGTGTTTCCCCCTACCTCCGGTTGTCCCCAGGCCTGGAACCTGTGTTCCATGTCCTTCATCTGGTGATAACTCCTACTGCACGCTCACCTCAAGTGTCCATTCCTTGTGGAAGGCTCTCCAACCCCCAGGTTGGGTTAGCATCCTTTATGGAAAACTCATGGCAGTGAGTAACAAACTTTTATACGCTTTCCTGATAAGCTCTATTTCCTTTTCCCATCTGTGATCTTCATGCATTTTCTGCCTTTTATCCAGCATGGTTTCCCTGAAACTTAGAGCGTGATTGGTTTATAGTAGAAAATGCCTGTTAAATGAATAAATGAGTCAGTGAATACAGATGCTATAGTGGGAGCCCAGAGGGGAAAACCACCGACTTGCTCAGGGAGTGGAGAAGTCTTCAGAGAGGAGGGGGCATTTGAGCTGACCATGAAGGTTGAGCCCAGTTCTTCAGACAGGGAAGATCACATGTACATTCAAACACACACAAAAAGGTGACAAGCAATAGGGCTTTGACTCAACACTGGCTTTTTCTGTGTGAGCTGAGCATTGCCTATGTGTAGCAATCACTGGAGATGAAGTGGGAAGGTTGTTTGAAACCAGATTTTGAGGGTTTTGCATACCATGTTATAAAATACTAGAGGCCTGGTGCACTACATTCATGCACTGCAGGGGGTGGGGGCGGTCCCTCAACCTGGCCTGTGCCTTTAGCAGTCCAGGAGCTCGCGGGGAATACTAACTGAGGCCCATGGGGAGAGGGCCTAAGCCGCAGCCAGACATACTCAGCACTGCAGCGGAGGCGGGAGAGGCTCCCGCCACTGCTGCTGCGCTCGCCAGCCTTCGGCCTGGCTTGTGGCTGAGCACACTGACCACCACAGGGCAGCTCCTGCGTTGAGCGTCTGCCCACTGGTGGTCAATGTGCATCATAGCGACCGTTTGTTCCACTGTTTGGTAGATTTGCATATTACCCTTTTATTATATAGGACTAGTAGCCCATTTGCAGGAAAAATCCTGCAAGCGGCCGCTGCGGCTGCATGCGCTGCCGCTGCCGCTGCTGTTGCGGCCGCTGCGCCTGCACCCATGCGCCGATGCCACCCGCCCTGCTCCGCCCCACTCCACCCCGTTCTGCCCCGCCCCGCCCCGCCCGGGCTTTCCCTCTGGCAGCCATCTTGCTTTCTGCTTTTCCTCCGTCTTCCTTCTAAGTTGTCTTCAGTCTTCACTCCTCCCTCCCTCAGCGTATGCAAATTAACCGCCATCTTTGTTGGGTAATTTGCATACTCGCCCTGATTGACTGGTGGGCGTGGCTTTGGATGGTGGGCGTGGCTTGGGCGTAGCAAAGGTGCGCTCAATTTGCATATTACCCTTTTATTATATAGGATATCACATAATCATGGAGGCAGTGAGCACCACTGAAGTCTTAAAAAACAACAGTAAGGGACTGGCATTAGCAGAACTGTATTTTAGGATGATAACTTTGGTAGTAAGTGGGTGATGGGTTAGACGCTAGAGGTACTGGAAGCATGGAGGTCGGTCAGAGACTGTGGTGCAGAAAAACTAAATAAGCAAGAAGAGCCTCAGTGGAGGCAGTGGCTGTGGGATGGGAGAGAAGGGGTTGAAAGGAAGCTGAATAGACAAGGCTTGGTTAGCGAATTGAACATTTTACTGTAAACCCAAGTGTCCAAATTATTAAGCCCGTTGAGTATTGTGTTAGGTTGGACTTTATCCTCATCAAGATTTTGAGTGGCAGAGGCTTGCTTTGGAGGTAATCCCAGGAAGCTCCTACCAGGAAGTAAGACAGTGAGACAGGGAAGTGACAGAAGCCAATGCAGGTGCACTAATGAGCAGGTTCCCGCAGGGACAAACGGGGCTCAAGCCCACAGGAGACCCATGAGAGGCAGAGTGGAACAAGCCTCACAGTTGTCCTGCGCAAGGAATGAGGAAATGAGTATTCATCACTACATTTTCTGCATGATTGGCTAAGGTCTGTTCTGGAAGTGTTAACTCCCTGGCACTTTCTTCCCACCCCATGTACCTGGGATGAGAAAAATCCCCCCGGCATGCCCAGCCAGAGTAACTCAGTGGTTGAGAGACAACCTATGAACCAGGAGGTCATGGTTGCACACATGCCTGGGTTGCAGGATTGATCCCCAGTGGGGGCGTGCAGGAGGCAGCCAAATCAATGATTCTCTCTCATCATGGATGTTTCTGTCTCTCTTTCTCTCTCCCTTTCTCTCTGAAATCAATAAAAATATTTTTTAAAAAAAGAAAGAAAAAGAAAATCCCCAAGCAGAGAACTGCAGGTCCTCTCAGTAGGAAGCCATTATCTATCTATATAGGTAATGGTGAATTCCAAGGGGATATATGGGATCAGCAGTGATAACATGTGATAGATGGTACTGTTTTGGGGGTGTCTACTGTTCTAAACACTTTAGGTATGTTTTGTAATTTGATTGTTAGAATAACCTTATTAGGTAAGCATTATCATTCCCACTTTTCAGAAGAGGAAAGTGAGCCTTCACATGGCGAGTTTTCATGCTCCAAGGAACACAGGGATTGTAGTAAGATAGATACAAAACCAACTCCAAATTGATGCTCTTAACAATTTCCATGCATGTTTATCTGGATGGGCCAAATCAGTTCTTCCCCTGATTGATAATATTCCATGGTATTTTTTAAATTCTCTGCTCTTATGTGGGCCTTTTCATGTTTCTGTCCCACCAAGATCCCTTGCCTTGGTTTTGAAGGTTTTCCTTCAGCATTAGTAAAGTAAATCTACTTTGCACTCAGCACACAGCATGTTTTAGAGAAAGTGTTTGCCCTGTAGTATGTTAAAGGGAATATACTAGTAATTGCTCTCTCCAAGGAAATCTTCTGGCTGTTTACAAACCCCCAATTATAATTGGTATGCAGCTGATTGTCACAACAACCGAAAGGAAACACATTGCAGTCTGTGCTGCTTGGGGAGGAATACTTCTTCTGTGTGCCATCTACCACTATTTGGATGGTTAAGTATTCCCAAATCTGCTCCTCCCTAAGGAATGTTGTAAGAGCCACACTGCAAGGCATCTCTTCAAACAAACACAATAAATCTATTTTCAATTTATAAAATTGATTCCTTGGGCATTCACTTGGAGCTTCAGTTGTGAAATATCTTACATGTAGGACAGTGTGAAACGGTGGCCACTCCTGCTGAAACACAGCATTAAAGCTCAGCTCAATTAACTTGTATATGGCCAGAGAAAAGGTGTAAGTGCCTGTGAGAGGAGTGTAGAGGGTCAAATGCAGGAATTCCTCAAGGTGTTGGCCATCTTAGGGGAGTGTCACCCAACAAAGGTTAGGTATTTGAATAAGAATATATAGGAAACAGTTTTAGTATGATTTAAGGAATGGGTTTTAAATAACTTAGGATGGTTGAATAATTTTCCAGAGAAATATATTACCTGGGGCAGATACTCAGTGTCTTCAACTATATCCCTTACTATTAAATCTATTGTAGTTTACTGAACACAATGAGAATCATTTATTATACATACACATATATTACTTAATCTTCAAAGTAATCCTGTGCCATAGACACTATCATGCCTAGTTTACACAGACAGAACTTTAATAGAAACTGAGTAACTTCCCCAGGGTCACCTACTTAGTCAGTGGCAGAGTTGGGTTTTGAAGTGGGAGCCATTTGACTCTAACATGTGGATTCTTAAGACCATGCTATAATGTCTTTGCTGCTGTACCTTTCAGAAATGGCATAGAGTAGGTCAAGAGGAAGGAGACACATTTAGAAGGTCAATAATGGAGAGAGGCAACAGATTCTGGCAATGAAACTGCTTACTAAAATCCAGGGGCTCATATTAAAGGATATGTGCACAATTTCTTATAGTTTGTGTTGATGCAATTTAAGAGATAATGGAGCATGAATGCCATGAGCACAGCATTATCTTCAGAGAAGCACTGGATAGGTGTGCAGCTCATGCGGAACGAGCTGAAATACGCTGCCTATTGATATCTCGCAGGACCAGTCATAGGCAGCAAACTCCAGATGTGTCAGAGTGGGAATAATGTGAACCAGTATGTATCCAGCACCTTTGGAATACTGACCTTGGGCTACTGCTTAGTACTGGAGGTAGAATGATGAAAAAGACAAACATATTCTCAGTCCTCATGGAGCTAGTTTTCTAATTAAGTAGATGTATGGGGTGTCCCCCAAAATGTATACACAGTTTGAATAATTATGAACTCCTATGGGTTAAATCTGGAAGAAAAAAAAAGAAAGAAACATCAATTGAACTATCAGAAAAAAAGTGTGTATTCATTTTTGGGACACTCTATATATCAATTTAGGTTGGATTCCCCAAAAGCAACCCTTTCTTAATTCAAGGATCTGAGTGTTATTTGTGTGGTGATTCCAGGAAGTAGGAGTCTGTGGAAATGAGACAGGAGATGGAAAGAAGTCAATACAAGGTGTGTAATGTCGCAGGTTAAATCCTGCAGGATGACTCTAGATGGCTCTAGTGTAAAGCACACCTCAAAGGTACCCCAATCAAGGGGCAACGTATGATTTGGCTCAGTGGAGCATCAGCCTGCAGACTGAAGGGTCATGGGTTTAATTCCTGTCAAGGACACGTAACTCAGTTGCAGGCCCGATCCCTGGCCAAGTCAGGGTACATGTGGGAGGCACCAATCAATGTCTCTCTCTCTCTCTCTCTCTCTCTCTCTCTCTCTCTCTCTCTCTCTCTCTCTCCCTCCCTCCCTCCCTCCCTCCCTCCCTCCCTTCCTCCCTCTCTCCCTCTTCCTCCCTCCTTCCCTCCCTCCCTCTCTCCCTCCCTCTTTCCCTCCCTCCTTCCCTCCCTCCCTCTTTCCCTCCCTCCTTCCCTCCTTCCCTCCTTCCCTCCTTCCCTCCTTCCCTCCTTCCCTCCTTCCCTCCTTCCCTCCTTCCCTCCCTCCCTCCCTCCCTCCCTCCCTCCCTCCCTCCCTCTCTCTCTGAAAATCAATGGAGGGTTAAAAACAAAGAGAGGCGAGGTAAATGAAGTATCCATCAACTCTGTCAGTCCTGGGATGTTTCTGAAGGGTCCTTCATCTACCTCTCTTGCTCTGCCCTGCACATGGGCTGTTTGAAAATCGGCACCTAGCCCAAGCTGTCTGAAATGAGTTGCAGGTGTTTCAGTTGAAAGCCATTGGGTCTTGTGTGTGGTAATGGTGAGTTTCAAGAGCACCAACATTTTCTGCTACAGATGTTAAACCAAAAACTCACATAACTAATGAATCATTTACTAGTATGGTAAGTGCTAGGAAGAGGAAATATTAGGTGTTATCTGAAGGGTCAGGGGAGCCTTCACTATGCAAGTGATGGTAAAGTATTAGATTCAGCAACAAATTTTAAAAAGTGGTTTAAAGAAGATAGACGATATAACGATGGTATGAAAGCCCCACAAATTCATCAAGAATCAATATTCCTTCCATCTCTAAATCAGCTAAATGGAGGATTGACCCTCATTCTCGTGGTTCAAGATGAAGCCAACATCATCCATGTTTCAAGTAGCAGGATGGAGATGAGTGGGAGGAGGAGAAAGGCCCACAGCCTTCTTTTAAAGGAGACTGCAGGAGTCCCCCCCCCACAACCCCCACAACCCCCCCCCCCCCCGCCCCGCGACAGTACATCTACCGAACTCTCATGGCCACATGCTGTTGCAGAGGAGGCTGAGAAATGTGGTGACAATGTCCCCGGGAAAAATCAGGGTTCTATAATTAATATAGAAGAGGAGAGATACTTTTGGGAGGTAGAGCAGTGCCATTTAGCAGATGCCACTGAGGGGCTTTTAACAAATGAATGTTAGACTGTGTGGAGAATGGAGGCTAGTTCCTTCCTGTGCCTCGTGAAAGCACAAAATTATCCACGGATCTCAATCTCTGGGACTCAATGCCCCCTCTCAACAACTTTATAAAGAGAGTTTTTACCACCCTGGGTGGGTGGTTCAGTTGCTTGGAATGTTGTCCCATACACCAAAAAGGTTGCAGGCTTGATTCCTGGTCAAGGCACTTACCTAGGTTGTGGGTTTGAGCCCAGGTCTCTCTCTTTCTCTCTCTCTCTGTCTATCTGTCTCTCTCCTTCCCTCTCTCCTAGTTTTCACACTGTTGGATTTTCTCTCCATAAGAATTCAACTGTAATTTCTTAACAGAAGTTAACAGGAAACCCCAATTCCCTTTTCATAACCCAAAGATGCTAGAATCAAGACACTGAGAACCATCTCAGCTCTCTAGGAACCCGATCGCGTATGAATAGAATCAGAAACATTGCACCTGCTCTTATTCTTTTATCCATAACTGGCTGTTATCCATAGAGAGATAATCTTGTCAATTGTTTAATGTCATTTGGTAAACATACCAAGTGAGAAGGAGAATATACCACGTAGGACTGAAAAGGGGATTTAAATCAAGTAGTTTATGTTTTTGGAGCCTTGTTTATGTTAAAAGATAATTTCTGAGTGATTTCTTTTACCCCCTTCCCTGAATATTATCTGGGGTTTTCCCCCTGGTGTGCAGCTATATGATTTCTTGTATGAATCATCTCTACAATGGTGCTGTCTGCCTCTTTCAAATGCTGCTGAGAGCTGTGTTCTCCCCAAAGTACTTTGCTATACATCATTGTGAATAATGGTAATGGGATGGATGGGGATGTAAAATTCAGGTTCAGAAGTAAACAAAGCACTTACTCCTCAGGTGGAGTCCAGGAGAAATCAGAAAGTGGGAGAATTTCGCCGCCCATCCCATCACCACCATTTTTTTTTCTTACAAGCTGACACATCATAATACTACAAATCAGTATGAAAGAATCCTCCAGCTAACCCAGTCTTTTATTTCCCTGATGTCTCTGTTTTGGGCCAAGAGCTGATTTCCCTGAGAGTTTTGTTTCCTTTATTATTTTAATGGCCCATATCTAGTTGGTTGAGACTGTTTCAGAGTAATGACTGTGTAAAACTATAAAATCTTTTTTATTGCCTTTTTTTTTTTTTTTTGAGAGAGAGAGAGAGAGAAAAGGGGAGAGAGATAGAGAGAACCATCAGTCTGTTGCCTCCCACACGAGCCCCAACAGGGGATCAAACCCACAACCTCAGTATGTGCCCTGACCTGGAATCGAACCTGCCACCCTTTGGTGCATGAGAAGATGCTCCAACCTACCCACCCATTTTTGATTGTCAACGCTGGTGCTACAGACACCTAATGAGCAGAGGGCGGGATGCTGTTAAACGTTTTACAATGCACAGAATAAAGAATTATCCAGCCCTGAATGTCAATGATGTCCAAGTTGAGGAACCGTGTTCTAAGCCACAGATCCTCAGATCCTGCAAGGGAGGCAGCCTTTGGTTCTGACTTGCTGCCTGTGTGACTTTGGAAATGTCCTTGTTCTAGGGTGGCAAAAGCGGATACTTGGACTAATTGATGCTCAGGGGACTTTTCAGCCCGGGGCTGAGGTCACATCAGCCATCAATGTTGGCAGTGGCCTGGCACAAGGGCTCCTCTCCCTGCAGAAACGACATTGATCAGAAATGTAACTACTGAGATGACAGCACACACAAGGAGAATGTTTCCAACCTGCAGGACTGTGTGTCCTTTGGATGCATTCAAAAGCCTGTGTCGTGCGGCCTCCTTCCAGACAGTTGCATACATTTGGAGCTGGTTTTAGAAGGCTACTAAATCATTCTGGGTGATTTTGTTTTAGAGACCATTCATATTTTGTTGAAGGAAAAATCAAAGGACACACATTAATTTAATTCACCACAGCCCTTCCAAATAGGAACAGGCTCTCGGATATTGATTTTGAGTTTTGGCATTGCATGCGCCTGTTTATCCTGTTGGTTATCATGAGCAATGTTTTTCTTTTTAACCTTAAGGATTCAATTCAATCATGCCCACAGTGGAACTGAGGCAGGCTGTAGGATGAGGTCTGTGGGGAGGGGCTGATTCTCTGAGCAGCACAAGCAGTGATGGGGGAGGGGGGTGAACAGAACAGAGACTAAATGAAGGTAATGAAGACAAAAGTCTCCAATACTCATCACATCACTGCAAATGTCAACTCTCACCCTATCTCTAGGCAGTGTGAGTCACCACTTACTCAGGCTGCCTTCCCGTGCCATCCTTCCTCCTTCCCTTGACCTGCTGCAGCGTTTCTCACACTGGAACAGATTGCTACAGAGAAGGGGCTTCCTGCAGTCCTGGGGAGGGAGAGGCAGAGACGTTGTTTAGGGACTCCTGGGCAGACCTTATCCTGACCCCCACACCCCCTGAAGGAGGTTGTGACCTTGGGGCTGCTGAGTTTCATCCAGCAGAGCCAGGTGTTCGCAGCATTTGCTTTTGCAGCGGCATGTGGATGTTAGGTACAAGTTTGAAGCTACAAGAGCAGCAGCAAAGCAAAACCTTGACGCTGTGTTCCGGTGTCATAGCAGGTGTGCCCCTGGTAGAGGTCTGGGGCCCAGAGGAACCGCACCCAACCTGCTACCTCTGCTCCCAACCTGGGTAGCGATCACTCTTCCAATAGCTTCCTGTACCCTTAGCCTATGGAGCTTGGAAATAATCAAATTGTATGGCAGGCGTATGAGCGATGGAGGCAATCCCTGCCAGCCCCTAACACAGGGGGGCGGGACAATGCTGACGGGTGTGCAGGTGTCTCCGTTAAGATCTCCCCTAGAGCTGACCCTGAGACTAGGATGTGCCTCCTCCGGGTTTATTTGGGAGAGCATCCCAGGAAGCACTGGTAGTGGCGCAGAAACGTTAGATGGGGAATGAAAGGAAATGGGTGAAGGATGCATCTGTAAGCAAGTGGTCGGTCACCTGGGACTCACCCCCCTGAGAAACTCCAACAGAGAGTGTAGAACAAGTATGTTAAACTCAAAGGCTAACACGGGCCAAATAAATAAGGTTTAAGTTTATGTGGGCCGCAAAAAAACACAAGCTTCAATTTTCGTAGAAACATAGGTTTATTTCGAAAAGTATAGTATAAAATAGAACAAGAGCAATGATAAAATTAAAGTTTTCTTACATACCGTTATATTGGCTGCGCTGCAAAAATATCCGTTGTGGGCCGCATGTGGCCACGGGCCGCGAGTTTGACATGCTTGGTGTAGAATATGCTTTTCAGTTTTCCTACGTGGGCATTGATAAAGCCGGGATATTTATGCACCAATCATTCTCCTTCTGTCATTTGTTGAGGGCTGTTGCTGCTTTCAGGAGCATTAACATTTCAGAACGTACAGCTTGCCCTGCTGTCTGGCCAACAGGGCTCCCATAGGCAAAGGCCCTCAGGCAGGGAGTAGCAGGTGCTCTCGGCGAGGCTGTAGGAGTGCAGAGGTGAGTGTTACGGATATATGGGTTGAGCAGGGCTGGCACCTGCTGTAGCATATTGGTTTAAACTATCGCTGTCATATACTACTTATATGAGCACAATTCAACTGCAATATCCTTAAACTTACAGCTCTTATAAACAGCTCCAAAAGAGCAAAACACACTTACATATTACATTTTTTAAGCAGTAAAAAACCCCAATAAAATTCAAAATTACAACAATAACTCAATGTGATGGGAGGTATTGTTCGGTCAAACAAAGTCAATCTTCGTAATGAAAATATGGTATTCACTACCAAGGGGCAGGTTATTTTGAATCCAGATTTCCCATAATATCCTGTTATAACTAGATTTCTCCTCACTTTCCTATATTCCAGCTGCTGCAAAAGTGACTTGTATAGCTATGAGGTTATTTGGTCTTCACATGACATAAATGTCTCGTTTTGTATTGTCTTTTTATCAGTCAAGATTCTTCATGAAACTGGCTGATTGAACATATAAAAGAAAGGAGTTTACTGGAGGGGTGATGGGTAGCTTACAGAAGCCCTGGGAAGATTAGAGAGCTAGGCTCTGCTGTCCTGCAGAAACCATGGAGGTTGGGAAGCAGCTAAGACCCCAGGAAAATTATGCATGAAACCCTTGAGGTGAGGACACTGCTGTCACCACTGCTAGTAAACATGAAACACTTCAGCTTGTGCTCCACCACCAAGAGCAGACACTAGGTACCATTGCTACTCCATTGCCCTGTTGTTACTAAAATCCTGACACGCTACTACTGCTCCAGCCACCCATCACCAGAATCAATTCTCTGCTACCTTGCTGCAAAACCCAGGTTGGGTGTGAATCTGATTAGTGGAGCTTGGACCATGAGCCTACATCCTAACTGGCAAAGCAACATCTTGTCAATGGGTTCTAGCGTGGGACTTGGGTTCAACGTGGAGCATCCCCCAGACATGGGCAAAAGATTGAGATGCTGGGCAACCAGAAAAGGTGACTAAGGCCCACTGTGATCTTTCCCTTTGCTTTTTTTCATTAGGGTGTCACAACTAAAGAAGCAAAGGAAACATTTGCTGGGCTGGTCACAGTCTATTGAACGTATCCCCGAAAGTTAGTGGGGTGGTCTAAAACTAAAAAGGTATTTTAAAGTTCCAAAAATAGGGAAATGGAGAGTGTTTAGTACAGAAATCAGTGTAGTCTTGTCTCTGCGTGTCTGTTGCTATATCTCATTCTAGAAAGCCAGGGTCGTGTCTTATTTGTTTACTTGTGAATAAGAACAGGCATTGAGTTCATGCTCAAAGGAGGTGGCAAGGGAGGAAAGGAAACAGTTTATATTAGGTCTTCAGCTCCTGAACACGAATAGATTGGACACTGATTTAGCAGGAACGAGGAGAGAAGTACAAGTTTTAGGATATAGCAGAAAAGAGTTCCACTTATTGTGAGAAAAGAGACTGAGCAAAGGTATTTTGAAGCCTAGGGAACTTCAGCCATGGTTTGAAGAAATAACATGTCGGCATAAGACCAAGGTGTTTATCAGAATACCAAGTATTCTACAGGAAATACGAGCCAGGGGAACATTCAAGAGTAACTTGGCTTTCCACGGTCTTGCCCCAGAAATGAAACTCAGAGGAAATCTACTAATCAAGACCATTTGAGCAGCAGCTCTCACTGACTTCAGTTAACACCCTAGAGTTTAATGAAGGTTTAATTATTTTTAATAAAAAGATTCTAGGGTTCCAGGTAAATTTATCTAATTGTGTACAAAGAAAATTATTCCCTTAAGAAGAGTATTGCAAACAGGTGGGCTACATAATCTTTTAAAGACTTTCCCATCTATAATTTTGGACATCTGGGGATTAACCTGGGATTTCATGGGAAGGCATATGCTCAGAAGTAAAAGTCATTTTTCAGAGAGACACAGCTCAAGTGACAAGACCATTCCTATTCATAGAAAAGACCCAAGAGAGAACATCTAAACAGGGCAGCAATTTAAGAATTTTCCAGTTGGTAAGCAAGAAGCATCTGAAAAGGTAGGCTGAAATAAACACAAACTTAAATACTGACCTCCTTTCTTTTGCAAGTAAATTTGAAAAGTGTGTGAGAATGTGTTTGTGTGTCGCTGTGTGTGTCTTTGATACTACAATCCAGTGCAGTTGTAGGCCTAGGACAAAGGCTCTGTAGGAAGTGTTTTTGGAAGTGGTACAAGCATTTGAGGGAAATTTCTGCAAGTGAAACAAAAGCCTTTAGAAGATGTAAACGTTTGACTCAGCAATTCCCTTTCAGAAAGATATATTAAAGAAATAATTAAAGACGTGCAAGTATTTCAGCTCTAAGCATTTTTACTGCAGCATTAATTATAATAGTCTAAACCTAAAGTTCTAACAACAGGAGACAGGATAAGAGACTTGTTTTTCATAGCCATACAATTGAAAACCATGGGGCCTTTGAAAATATTATCAAGACCAGGATATTTAAGCAGGTTGAGGAGCACGGATAAGTGCTACCTACACGTGTGCATTTGTACTTGATGTTAAGATCTGAAAATACCAAGAAAGGTCTTAATGGTGATTTACCTCTGGTTGGTGACTTTATGGATATCCTGAAAATTTTATTCTTTATGCAGATCTGTACTTTATCATTTTTCTACCAATAATAAGTATTGCTTTTATACTTACACATTTTAAGAAAATATATATTCCAGCATACATCTTCCCTCCCAGCTCTATTGATGGGAGAAGAAAGAAGTCGTTTTTGTGAAGTAAGTGAATAGCTGTGTGGTGTATGATGTTTTTATATATATCATTTCCTTAATTGACACGATATTCTGTGAGGTAGAAAGAATACTTTTATCTTTATTTTATTTCTGTTTACAAGAAACTGAGGTGTACCCCACTAAGGAAGTGAAAAACCTGGGGTCGACCACATCGGCTGGTACCAAACCCATACCCGCAGTCACTCAGGTCCCCAGGGATTTTCTGGGGGCACTTTTACCCCTGCTTTTCACTCCCCAGAGTTCAGTCCTTCGATTGGCTTTGAGAGGCCAAGCCTCCTTTTCAGGAAAAAAGAAAGGAAGTTAAGAAAGGCAAGAAGGAAGGAAGAAGCGATGGGTCCTTCATCCCATGTCCTCACTGGGCACCAGAGAGGGGACAGGCATCAGAGAAAGTGGCTGTGGGGAGGAAGCTCATAAAGAGGCTGAGCTCCAGGCACCAGGACCTTCAGCCTCGGCAAAGCCCTTGCTCTCAGCCATGCGGTGAAAGCAATAAAGAGCTCCTCCTCCAAGCGCATATCAGCAAGGACCAGGAGCCTCCCGAGTGGATGCTCTGCCCTTTGGAAGACCTCTAAGGGCTTTCACAAGTTGAGGGGAGTCTGATCGTTGTGTTTCTGTCATCCTACTGGGGAGAGGGATCACCATAGATTTTTTCCTCTGTTTTTACTTTCTTGTTTGTTGTTGAGATGCAGAAGGCTGGTTAGTAGGCCCAATTTTATTCAGAGAAACAAATGTGACATTTCTTACACCCAGTTTGTGGAGCGCAATTCATTTCCCCTTCATATCTACACTACCATATTTCATTCTCCCAGAACTCCTGCCAGGAAGACATTATTCCCACTGTAAACATTTCGAGTTTAAATGATCCAGAGAGACTAAGTTTCTTGCCCAACAACACACGGCAAATAAGTGGCAAAACTGGGATTTATATACCCTTTGTCTGAAGCACTAATCCCCAGACCATCTTCTTCAAACAGTAATACTTCTCAATCCCTGACCATGCCGTCAGCCCTTGATCACGAGAATCACAGTCTCTCAGAGCTGAAGAATGCTCATTGGTGTGTTTTGTCGCTCTGTTCAAAGTCCGGGAAGCACAGAGCAGACCCAAGGATTCTGTGCTGTGGAGTCTGCACAAGTGCATCTGTACATGCCCAGGGCTGATTTGCATAAGCAGAGGAAGCAGCGAGGGATACTTATTTGGCACATTTTACAAATTCCCTAATTCATTTTCACCTCTTGGTTGGGAAAGGGGCAGTTTCCCACCAAATAGGACAAGAAGCCATGAAGAGTGCTGGGTGAGCTAATGAGACTGACTGTGAAAGGGGGCCTGGCTTTTTCATTACATCTGTCTTCTTGAAAGGAAATGAAAACCTTTAACAATGAGCTTAAAGAGAAAGCAAGGTGGTGTTTGGGACACCAAGGGCAGATGGGGGAGCTGAACAAGGAAGAAGTCTGGGACACAGACCGGTGCTTTCTCCTTCTCTGGGGCAGTGTGGTGTTTCCTCTTTGCTTCTCTCTGAAAATTTGCTTTTCTTTCCTCCCCTCTTTGTTTGCTTCTCTGGGCACATGGTGGACAATGATTTTTAGACCTTCAGCTCCTTTCGTGCATAAGAAAGGAAATAAGTTAACCAGTAGAAGCTTGTTACAGTGAATGAGTGTGAGTGAATTTAGTAGGAAATGAAGAGTCTAAATTAAAAAGCTGTTTCCCTTCCAACTTCTAGAAGTGACCTTTCAGTGGGTGCAAAGAAGGTTCTGCATTGGTGGGGGTGTGCAGGAGGCCACAGGGCAGATGAAAGATGCTAATAATGTCTTGGGAATTGAAGAGTACTCTCTAGATGTGAAAAGTACTACTACTGCCATACCCACCAAGAGCAGACACTACCTATAGATCCAGGATTAGGATGAGGCAAGTGAGACTGAGTTGTGCAAACACAGGGGTGGATCCTGTCTTTATTAACATATTGATGTTCCAGTTATCATGGATTTTCTCATTCATTTCAATTTATAGAAATCACGCCTTAGAATGTTATTTACCTAATCACTTTTGAGTCATCCCTTTAAATCTTGCATCTCGAGGGGAGTGTCTCACTCTCCTGACTCTAGTCTTGCCCCTACAGTGGCTTACCTTATAGCAGGTTTTCCCAAAGTGTGGGACACACACACACACAAACACACACACACACACACACACACACACACACACACAATTTAGTCCTTGGGCACATTGCTGTGACATTAAATAACACTAGTCACTTCATGAGAACGTTATTTGTCCTTTTTCCCTTTCTTTTCCACAGCTGTGTCATATTTACATATTAACAAGTATGCATCCCATCGGCTACCCAGAGAGGTAAAGTGATTTCCCCTGGGATGCACAGCAAGGGTGAGAAGAAGAGGCGCTAGAGTGCAGACAGCTGGCCCCGTGCCCTGTGTTTTGCACAGGACAGTGGTGCAGTCGCATTGTGTGCAGAGGAAATGCTGCATTAGCTCTGGCCCTGCTTGTTGCTCTGCAGTCTATCTGGTGAGAGTGGCCGCCAGTCCTCATGACTGGTTCTTTGGAAGGCTGGAATGAAGGCCTCTGAGGCTGGCCAAGGTGATGTTTCAGAGGGTGGTGATAAAGATGAAACTTCTCCTTGGGTTTAATAAGCTCAGAGAAGGAAAAGAAAGATCTCACTAGTGAGTGAATGAATGAATGAATGAATTCAGGGAGACCTGAGGTAAGTCTTAACCTTTCAAACCCTGGTTGCAGTGCCCTGCCTTCTTGCCTCCTGAATACTCCTCACCAGCAGCAAGTTGACTTCCTGTGACATCTTTTCCTCTCCTGGAACCTACTTTAGGAGATTTGGTGTGGCCTGGGCCCCTCACCACTCTGGAATATTGGTTAACTTGCTCCTCAAGTGCTGTTCTCTTCACAAATACTAACCAAGAGCCCACTATGTGCAAAGCAAATCATTTGGCACAGAGAGAGCCCCAAGAATAAGCAAGAGGAAATGAGGGTTTCCTTTTTCCCAGCCAAGAAGAGGGATAAGAGATATGGAGCCACTCTTACTGCCATGAACAGTCTTAGGGACCTTGTACACAGCCCATCCTGACATCCTCACAACAACCCTGAAATGGGGAAACTGAGTCTCAGATAGCGATGACGTTATCACATATGTCCTATTAAGGTGCTGATCCTCACAGCTATGCCAGGAAGAAGACACCACCATTTTCTCAGTTTTTAGCTGTGGAAGCTGAGACTTGGAGGGATTAGTGACATGGCAAATATACTACATTCTATGGGCTGCTACAGGCTACAGCCAAAATTAAATCCCAGAGTTTATCACCAGGGCCTGTGTAGCATGGCAGTTAAGGGACGGACATCCCAAGAGGCCTGGAAGGGACAAGCTCCTGTTTGAAATGTACATGTTAGCCAGGAGATCACTGTTACCTTGGAAAGAAACAAGTTCTTTTTTTTTTTTTTTTTTTTTTTTTTTTTTTGGCAAAATGCCCTGTTGTGTTTGGTCCTTTTTCTGAAGCAGGGAACACTATGACTTTCATATTTGTCTTCTTTGATAAAAGGGCAAAGCTGAGGGCTTTGCATTTTTCCAACCTCTTTGCAAAGTGGGACTTTCAAGAAAGGTAAAACAAGTAAAGAACTGACATTTGTATAGTTTACAAAGGGCTTTAGCGCTTTTGATTCTTAATATAACTAATGGGAGGGACAGGTGTCGTTAGCTGGTGTCAGGTGAGTCATTGATCTCCATATACAGTTGAGTAACCTGAGACAGGAATCGATTAGTAGGAGCAGTGATGAGTGTTGAGCAAATACAAAACCTCCAGTGCTTGATTCAGTACACGTTCCATTGCATTCATTATGTTGTCTCTCTTGTGCTATTTCTCCATCGTTTAAATTAGGCAAGCACGGAACACTTCCACTTAGCACAATGGCTACCGTGTCATCGGAGCTTAAAAGGTGTCAGCTATTATTATTCTTTTCTGTCACTGCTGCGGTTGTTATCACGTCACTTTTGATGTCACTGCTGTGGTTTTTGTCATCACTTCACTGAGGCATTTGTCCCAATAGCAGACTCTGGTTTGGGATGAGAGATGACATGATGGGAAGAGCATGGAGTTTGCAGTAGATTAAGATTTGTGATGTCTTGAGCATGTTGCTTAATCCACCTCACCCTTTATTGTTTTGCTAGGATAATAGAAATAATACTCACCTTTTACTCTTTTTTTTAAAAATATATATTTTATTGATTTTTTACAGAGAGGAAGGAAGAGGGATAGAGAGTTAGAAACATCGATGAGAGAGAAACATCGATCAGCTGCCTCTTGCACACCCCCTACTGGGGATGTGCCAGCAACCAAGGTACATGCCCTTGACCAGAATCGAACCCGGGACCCCTCAGTCCACAGGCCGACGCTCTATCCACTGAGCCAAACCGGTTTCGGCTCACCTTTTACTCTTGAACTCTAGATCACTAAGTCAATTTAGTGCATGATGACCAACATTTAAAAACACACACACAAAATAAAACAGAGCAGAATGGAATAGAAGATGCCATAGTGCTTGCACTCAGGGTGGTTTGATGGAATGTTTACAAGCATATGTGTGCATATGCATTGCAATATAAAATGAATCTCTTAGTGTGGGTGATACTCCACAGTATTAGAAACAGGTAAAGCAAGAGCTAGGCACATAGTAAGTGATCAAATGGTCATTGTTATCATCATCATCTGCATCTCTCAACAAGCCAGGAAAATAGTTGGCTGCCTGTGTTGAAACAGATGGTCCACGGATCTGACAACCAAAGGACAGCTCAGGTGGCTGGGCCGGTGCTCCTTAATTCTGCTCACCTCAGAGCTGCCTGGAGATGCCCGTTCAAAAGGCAGCTAAGACCAGCACAAACCTTCTGAATCTAAGCGCCCAGCAGAGAACAGACTGAGCTTGTCTTGAGGGAATCGAGGTGCCTTCCAGGCATGCTGTGCCAAGAGCGCTCTCGCCATTTAATACCTGGCGTCCCCTCTCGAGTTAAAAAGGATTGAAATAGCAACTGGCATGTTGATTACTACTGAGCAGCTGTGTCCCCAGCTCAGATCAGAGTGGCATCTGCTTGGAACAGAACATCTTGTTATTCTGGGTCCCTTTTCCTATGGCAGTTCAAGCATAATGGGACAAATGAGAGACATTGAGCAGATATTTATCAAACACCTACCAGGAACTGAAACGGTAATTTAGTTGTGTCTTGCTTTTGCAAAACAGCCTCCACACTGTTAGCAAATAACCTTTCCTGCACCATGCTCTGGTCTTGTCAATGCCCTGATTTTAACCCTTC
Organism: Cnephaeus nilssonii; assembly: GCF_951640355.1. Classification (NCBI taxonomy): domain Eukaryota; kingdom Metazoa; phylum Chordata; class Mammalia; order Chiroptera; family Vespertilionidae; genus Cnephaeus; species Cnephaeus nilssonii. The sequence goes on along the minus strand of NC_137091.1, from coordinate 23,236,470 downwards.
AGCCATTGCCTGTTATCTATAGGATAGACATGAATTTCCTTAGTGACACACTCAAAACCCTTCATGACATGATCCTTACTGACTCTCTGTGCTTCATTCTCTGATCTCCTGGCTTCACATTTACACTCTATTTCCCCTCATGCTTAAAGCCCCCTGAAAAGGCTTTATTTTGGTGTCTCCGTGCTATTCAGATGCTGCCCCCTCTGCTTAGAATGTCTCTCCCTATCTCAGTCACATGCCACATTTCCATTCATTTTCAAGACTCGGTTCACCTCTTTTGTGAACCCTTGAAGGTTAATTACCTTTTCCATTGAAAACATATGAACCTCAGGGATATGCTCATAAATAATTATGACAAATTATAGTGAATTATTTAGTTGCCTGTCTCCATAAACGCATCTCCAGGTGGACATATACTAAGCATGACATCCACCAAATAAATAAAAAATGTCAACCAACCTTTATTAAAGACCTACTAAGTGCCAAATTAGAGACCCCGGCGTGATAGACTGTATAGTTGCCCCCCCAAACCATCCATATCCTAACCCCTGGAACCTGTGAATATAGCCATACATGGCAAAAGAGACTATGCACATGTGATTAGGTTAAGAAACTTCCAATTATAACCCAGAGAGAATCCTGGATGGACTGCTGGGTCTTCAGTATAATCACAGGATACAGCAGAGGGAGAGACTCAGAGCTGTGTGAAGACTAAAGCAAGATGCTGCGCTGCTCATTTCAAAGACGGAGAGGAGCGCCATGGCCAAGGGATGCTGCTCTACAGGCTGGAAAAGGCAGCAGAACTGCTGCTCCCTGGGAGCCTCTGGAGGCAGCCAGGTCCTGCCAACACTTTGGTTTCAACCCAGGAAACTGCTCCTGGGCTTCTGGCCTCCAGAAGTTCATGAGAATAAACCTGTGCTGTTTTAAAGCCACCAAATCTGTTATCACTTGTTACAGCAGCCATAGAAATCGAACACACCAGATAGCATATACTAGAGAACAAGCATTGCAGATGGTAATGATAGCAGATGATGAAGCAGAGCTGTGCTTCTCAGGCTCCAACATGCGCAAGAATCCCTGGGAATGTGTTTACAGTGTGGATTCCGCTCCTCAGAAGGGTCTGAGGTTCTGTGTATCTCACTAGCTCTGGAGTGAGGACCATCTTGCTTGCCCAGGGACCAGGCTTTGAGTAGCAACAGATTCGAGAGCAGTGATGTGAGCACAAGTGCAGTGATCAAACTGGAGAGTTTTAGAGAGGCCGCCGTGGGCACATCGTTTTAGAGATAAAAATCTGATGGGCAGGAGTCATGCAGTGAGGACCCTGGAATGGGGGTAGAATACAGTGCTTGCTCAGTGCCTGCTTGGTCAGGGTTCTGGAGGCTGCACACTTTTATTGTCCCCATCACTTCCGACAGCCTGCAGGGTAGCACCTTCATGCTTCCTTTACAGATGAGAATGTGGAGTCTCGCAGGATTGAAGAACTTTGGCCACATCGGCATGGGGTCAGCCGTGATGGGGCCAGAATGACCTAACTCCAAAATCAGTGGGGGTTTCCTGCTTTCCTCCACCATCTTTTCTCCATCATCAATAATATACAGGTGGTGCTGGACTTTGAAGAGAGAGCAGTGATTTTCTGTAATGTCTGGGGTCCACCCCAATGGACATCTTCAAATCCCCAATGAAATATGTTCATGTCACCAGGGATTGAAATTGGACTTGCTAGGACCCAGGCTGACAGCTTTGGCCAGAGCATCCTTTTAGGTAAAGTGACAGTCCGAATGCTGATTGGGCAGAGGGCGTCCTCCATAGAGTGTGGGGCTGAGAGGCGGAGAAGTAAAGGCACCCCCTTCCTGTTGGCGGGTGGAGAAGGAAGTAGACTGAGAAATGCTTGCAAAGAGTTCTATCAGGGAAGCCAAGGGCATTCAGCAAGTCCAAGGGGGCAGGAACGGGGATAAAATGGGAAGAGAACGTGCAGATTCAAAACTAGAATGGGACCAGCAGCCACTGAGGGAGACCGTGTCCTTTACCCCCCACCAGGTCTGTGGCTTTGGTGGTCTCCTAGCCATGGGAATGGTTATACTGGTGCTGTGGGTTTTGTTAAAAAACAAAACAAAAGAAAGAACAATGAATTTTTACCATTAGAAGTAAATTGAGCCCAGCTTCACTCCGTGAAGTTACTTACTGGTAATCCTCTCTGGGTCTCCATTTCTTTTTTGTAAAGTGGAAATGGAAATACTGTAGCATCAAGAGGGTTAAATAGGAAAATGCTGGAAAAGCATGTAGGTCAGGGTTCAGCAAACATTTTCTACTAAAGGGTCAAGAGTCAATATTTTGCAAGTCCTGTGATTGTCTCTGAGGCAATTCTGAACTCAATCCAAATAGAGCCAGAGCAGCCGCAGGCAGTATGTAAATGAAATGCCGGGGGAGGGGGTGGGTTCTCTCCTTTGGGCTTTAAACCTGACAACAGAATTCTATAACCCAAGCGTTTTGGTATTGCTTTTTTAATATGTTGGCCCCTTAATGATTTAATTTTTATTGATCAAACCTTCGAGTAACTGAGGATAAATTGAGAAATAAATAATAGACAGCAGAGTTCATTTCTCTTCAACGTAGCCAAGCTTCAACTGCAGAGCTGGAGAGGGAAATTCTATAGTATAGAAAAATGAACTGCAAAATGTGAGTCGATCACGATAATCTAATTTGTTTATTTTTAGCTCTCCCTGGGGTCTGAGTTCTTGTAGCCAAGAGAATTTATTTAATGAGCTTGGTCCCAGAAACACAACTTTATTTCCTCCCAACTAGCAGAGCATGAGCGTTAATTTAAGTACTGCCTGCCCTACAAACATGGATGGCCTTAATGAAAAAGTTCATCAAGCTTATCTCCTAATGTGTTCTTAGCTGGGAGGCAAAATTAATGAATTTTATCAGATTGCCTGCAGTGGAGACAGGAAAGGATAGAATGCTTGGCAGTCTATTCCCACTTTGTCATCCGCTTAGTGTTTTTTCTTAACATTACTCGTAAGGGTCTTCTGAACTTAATATTGCCTCATATTGCATTACCCCTATTTTCATAATGTTCTTTAAAATGTCTATAATTCTGGTGCCTCGGCCGGAAAAATAGCACTGGGATCTATGACAGGAACCTCAATAGGAATGATTGGGAAAAGTCAAAGATGTTGGTAGTTAATACATTTGAAGTTAGGGTCCCTTGCAAGAAACCCAATTAAGACTAGCTTAAGCAAGAAATAATGGTTTAGACACTGTAGACAGGAAGTTCATTCATGACAGTTGGCCTAAGGAGATAGGAAAACATGCCAGGCAGGTTGAAAACATAGCTACTATACAGTCCTACCGTAATGTACCTGATCTTGCTCCTCTTTCATGGGAAAATTGACGTAGGTGGAACTGGAGAATGGGTTCTGCTATAGTTATCCTTGCTTAAGTATCCCTATGTTCTTTTAAAATATATATATTTTTTATTGATTTCAGAAAGGAAGGGAGAGAGAGAGATAGAAACATCAATGATGACAGAGAATCACTGATTGACTGCCTCCTGCACACTCCCCACTGGGGATCGAGCCTGCAACCCAGGCATGTGTCAGAACCGTGACCTCCTAGTTCATAGGTCGATGCTCAATCACTTAGCCAGCAAGGCAGTAGCCCTGTGTTTTGAGGCAAGCCTTGAACGTCACCAAACCAGCTTACTCACACTGTGCGACTGTTTCAGTCTCGCACATAGCATTACCAGGACAACTAAGCAGTATGAAAGAGCTCTGTAAATACACATACTTGTTCATCCCATTTGTTATGTGGATCCTTTTAGACCCACCTGTTTCCAGTAGGAGTTGGTGGAAGAGGAGGCCACAGGGAAAGAGTTGCCTCATCCAGGTGGAAAGAGGAATGAAAGTTTTCAAAATCTACATATCCCACAAAAGGATCTGCTCTTAGTCTCATATTAAAAATCTGTGGAATGAGAAGCAAGTGTCTTCTGCATGTGAAGTCTCAGACTCTTATTTAGTTACAATAATTTGTTTTCAAATAATTACCCACAGCTGGCCATAACTTACACTCATGTCTTCAGTTCAGGATGCTTGTGACTGTCAAGTGGCCTTGACATTTTGCATGATTGCAAGGTATCTCCCCCCCTCTCCCGCCCCCCCCCCCCCCCCCCCCCCGCCGCATCTTGGTGAACCAGTCTTAGGGGATGGTCTTGGGATAGATATACAGCAACATTGTTTTTTGTTTGTTTGTTTGTTTGTTTTTTATTTAAAAATATACTTTATTGATTTTTTTACAGAGAGGAAGGGAGAGGGATAGAGAGCTAGAAACATCGATGAGAGAGAGATGAGAGAGAATCATCGGTCAACTGCCTCCTGCACACCCCCTACCAGGGATGTGCCCGCAGCCAATGTACATGCCCTTGACCGGAATCAAACCTGGGACCCTTCAGTCCGCAGACCGACGCTCTATCCATTGAGCCAAACCGGTTTTGGCTACAGCAACATTGTTTAAGACAAGTGAGGGGCAAGCACGTCAGAGCCCTGCAGGGTTCGCACACTCAGCTCTCTGAGGGCACATGTTTCTCCTCGGAGGCTGCACGCACTGGGCGCTGCTGAAGTGGCAGCAGGAAACCAGGCAGCACTGTTCATCTTGTACCATGATTCCCCTTTTCAGAAATTCCAAAGAACTCTCTGGTGCTTTTGTCCAGTCTCAGTCTGCTAGTCCAGAATTTCTTCCTTCCAGGCTGATATTCTCCTAGGGGCCCTGTGGTGCTCCTGGCAGCTTGCTTGCAGTGGGGTCCCCCACCAAGCTCTGACATGCCAGCACATTGCTGGACCCCATTGTTGGCAAGTTTTAATTTACTTTCCCAGGACATGGTTCAGCCCCCATGTGAATTAGTTGATAAGAATTAATGCCCAAGACAGGGGGTGGTCACAGCCTCACAGACCTTCCTTATATTTGAAAACTTCCTCAAACTTCTCTGAGTGTTTTACACATGACCAATGTGTAAGGCAGGTACTTGAATACAATAGACTGGCGGGCGGGAGTGGGGCAAGGCATGTTGAAGGAAGCTATAGTAGGGCAGGCAGGCAATGGTGCAGGAGAGAGAATGAAAGGGAAGGTCTCAAAGTCATCAATATTCTATCATGGTGCTGCAGGCATGCTTAGCCATCAGCTTAGCCAATGCCTGCCAAAGATGCACCAAGGATTACTTTTATCTCCTCACCCCAGCTGAATCCTGCAGCTGAAAGTCCTGGTTTCAGAATTTAAATTTTTATTTTTCATCTTTTATAAACCTAGGGATTAGTTTGTTTTTGTTTTATCTGGGGGAAAAAAACTCTCATTCTACTCTAACCTTGCTTATATTATAGCCACTCAAGGTTTTTGATTTAAAGGATAGTCATAATCCCAACCTCCTTCCCAATAAGAGAATTTTAAATACTTTTGTGAATATTCTTCTACATGGAGAAGTATGAATAAAATTATTTGACAAAAGTATATACTTTTCTATCATTTACTATAATTTGTTTAAATGGTTCACGATAAAGGAGATACATGTAAGACTTTCAACAATGAAGAATTTTTAAAAATAAAAATAAATGGCTCACAAGTTGTTGGGTGTTTAGGGTGTCCCCATTTTTTCCTAATGTATGCACATATAGAGCTGGGATAATTAGCTGGATTAAATTAGACATTAAAAAAAGAAAAATATTAATACTTATAAAACATAATTAGAATGCATACACAATTACAAAATATCTTTTAGTGAAAGAAATTGTCAATATTAAAAAATATTGAAGTGTTTGGGAATATTTTATTTTACCTAATCATTGATATGATTTCATTATTGTGTTGACCTACTTCTCTGTGGCAAAATGACTTGACCATTTCATTTTCAATAAAATTAATTCATTTATCTATTCAAGACCTATTTATTACATTCCTGGCAGAAAATAAAGTATAATAAAGGATCCCCACACTCCCAGAACTTACGTTTTAATGGGAAAGGGGGGAGGGAACAAATAAACAAGCAGATAAAAATACAAAAATATATACAGAAGTGGTGTGCAGAAAATTAAAATATGGGTGTGTAACAGAGAGTGGCCTGTGGTAGGACTCTCCTGGAAAAGAGAAGTATACTGAGAATTTATAATAAAACTACTGCCAGCCATGCAAGTCCAGGGAGAAGGGACAGCTTGTGCAGAAGCTCTATCCTAGAGATGATCTTGAAATGTTTTAGGAAGAGAAGGAAGATCATATGCATTTCTGTTCACAAATGAAGCCAGAGAAGTGACCCGGAGTGAGAGGGGTCAGGAGTAGGCAGGGTCCAGGATGTGCTAATTTCGTCAGCCAGCCAGGAAAGAAAGATGAACTTTATTATAGGTACAATTGAAAGGTACTAGAGGGTTTTAAGCCATGAAGTTTTAAGCCATGATAGGATGTTAGCCATGTTTTCAAAAGATCATTCTAGGTGTTGACTGAAGGATGGAGTACAGCAGGCTAGAGTAGGAATGAGGGGGAGAACAGTTGGAAGGCTATTGTAGATCTCAGTGGGAGGTGGCTGAGTCCAGGTGTCACAGGGGAAATGGGGAGAAATGGTTGAATTTGGGGTCTGAATTGGATGCTAAATGAATAAGACTTGTGTATGGACTGCAGGTGAATGCAGGAGGAGAACCTAAGCAGAATCAAGGATAATGCCAATTAAACTACTGAGAAGAGTAGTTATTTTGTCTAATAACAATTTTTTGGAAAAGAATGTTTGGGCATCTATTATAATACAAGACATATTGTTTATTTTTTATAAGTATAGTACTTTTCATTTATTAAATGCCTACCATGTGTTGGTCACTATTTTCCTTACTGTGTGTGTATGGGGGATACAAAGATGTACATTGAATTAAATTCTATTCCTTTCATCTCAGTTACTAAATTACAAATGACCCATGTTTTCCATATGGCCTTTGCCCCTCTGAGGATTGCATTGCCAAGGAAACGGATTGTTAAGCAGAGGCACTGTAGCTAAATCCTATTAAACATGCAATAATTCAAACAAAACACACAAAGCCAACCAAGCACTTGGGTTTGGAATATTGGCTCCAAATGTCCCCTTCTTAATGCCTAACTATATACCTAATAAGGTTCAATGTTTAAATGCCTGTCTAATTCTACCCAGAGTTCTGTACTTGTACATTCCTGCCCCAAATCCCTGCTTTGAATGTCAGAATTTTTAATTAATCTCCCCAAAATGGTATTTTCACAAAATGAACTCTCCACATGCTTCAAACAGTAGACAAATAGGCAATTCTTTTCTTTTCCTCAGATTTTTCTTTTGTAAAACATTAAGCAAAACTGCTTAAATACTAGTACTTGTATATGTTCAAATATGGCTCGAGAAAGTCCAGAGTAGAGATTTCAGAAGTAGAAGTTGTTTAGAGACCAATTAGTTCAAATCTGCTTTACACATAAGGAACCCGAGGTTCATAAAGATTGATTTATGTCTTCAAGGTCACCTATATATTAATGGGCAACACCAGGGCCAATGCCCACTTCCACTGGCTGGTGACCCAATGTTATCTTTATTTGTTTCCAAGTTATTCCTTTCACCACCCCTGCCTATCCCTATCTTCCCCTGCCCACTCCTCAAATACAGCTTCTTATGTCAAGTTCAACTTCTGATCTTATCATTCACTCCCATCACCATTTCTCAGGCTCATCTATCTCCTTTAAGATAAAAAAAAATTACATATAAAATGTGTTTTTCATAAGTGTAGGGTTTTTGGTGTTTTTTTTTTCAATCTAGCACCCATGGGTTTTGCTACAAGGCTGTCCTCACTTGACCCTGTCATTTCATTAAAAAAACAACAACAACAAAAAAAAAACAAAACAGAAAGACCCAGTGGAGTAAGGAAAAGTTGATTGGAATCAATGTACCATGTGTAGATAAATTCTTCTTATTTAGAAAACGTCACTGCTAGGCTTATTGGATGTGGAAGGTGAGTCCTAGTGGGCATGAGAGGTAAGGAGTCAAATAGGTAGAGACAACCCTTCTGCAAATAAATGAGTGCCACTTTGGTAGTGCAAGCAAAGAGTGAAGAGAAGGACAAGGGCAAGAGCACTGAGGAATACATCAATCTGGAACCGGATTTGGCAGAAATGGGCAGGACCTTGTAAAAATAAGAAAGCACAATATTTAAATTTTGTTTTGCTCTCTCATGCTTCAAAGTAAGTTAACCTGGCTGACACCCCTATGTCTCCAACTAAAGTCACTCAGAGATTTATATGAAAGGCAGTCTTGGGAAAAATCAGAAGCAGGTTCTGTCCTGGATTTGGGTTGGCACTTGGGTTAAGGGGTGGGGGAAGACCTCAAAATACAGAATGCAGAACTAAAATTCATTGAAGCTAGAAATGCAACCAGAGGTGATTAGAAGAGATGCGACTCCCCCTGGAATTACAATGGGGATTTAAGTCAAATTATTCTAGATGTGAAGGGGCATGGGCCCCAAACACAGAAAAGTGGAGACTTGTGTATGGACTGCAGGTGAATTCTTATCTCTAGTGGCTCATCAAGACAGATAGGTATGGAAATAAGTTACAAGGCAAAATTGGTTAAAGGTAAGAGCTGCTCATTCATGTCCACTCTTGGTAGGGCACTTTATACACCTTATGCAGTAAGTGGGAGATGACTAACAACAAGGTTGGTCACCTTAGGCTGACATTTGTCAGGTAAGCTATTGGGAAGAGACTGAATTTCTTCTCAGCCCAGTGAATTGGCTATATGATGAAAAATAGCTGCCTTTTTATTCAGTTTTATTCTTTCATTTAATATCTGTTGAGCATCTACTTTTTGCCAACCACTGCAATAAGTGGTTAGGGTAAAATTGAGACATGAGCCCTAGCTTGTTTGGCTCAGTGGATAGAGCATCAGCCTGTAGACTGAAGGGTTCCAGGTTCGATTCCGGTCAAGGGCACATGCCTGGGTTGCAGGCTCGATCCCCAGTTTGGGGCATGCTGGAGGCAGCCAATCAATGATTCTCATCATTGATGTTTCTGGCTCTCTCTACCTCTTTCTTCCTCTCTGAAATAATAAACATATTTAAAAATAAAAAATAAAAACAATGGGAAGCCATCAAGGTGTCTCAAAGAAAATATGATCATATATAAATGTTGAAAAAATAACTATAGCTGTAGAGGAAAATGATTCAGAACACTGGTTACCAGATATACGTATATTTTGCAGAAGTCTATGATGACTTAAACTAAGTTCATGTCAGCAGATATAGGAAGAACTAGATTTGACAGATATTCAGAAGATAAATTCAATACAATTTGGTGATAGTTTGAATATAGGAGTATCTTAGTTTGGGTTTACCTAGAAACAAACTCTGAGACAAAGATTCAAGTAAGGTATTGGAATACATGGGCACATTGGTATGGGAGTGGGGCAGGCAGCCTCTAAAAAGTGAAGTATTAAGCCAGCTTCCATCATGGACAACTGAAGGTAGTTAAGAATTGTGCCTTAAATTATCCCACCTGAGGGGCAAAGAAACTGTGCTATTGACATACCAAATTCCACTAGTCATTAGTTAAGGGCTGTTCTGGGACCACCTCCAACCTACCTACTATGGATTTAGAAAAATTCTTCAGAAACAGAGATATAAGAATTGCTGTTGGAAATGGACTAGATCTCAATGCGATGTGTCTGCTATAGAGGGCAAAGGTGAGCGTCAAGGACAACTCAGATTTCTGGGTTGAACTACTGAAATCAGAAACATTGGGAAATTTTGCATGCCAGACAATGTCAGGCCCTGGGAGTACCAGCAAAGAGCAGCCCCTACCCTCATGGGACTTACAATATAGCAACTGAGCTAGTTAGTGAGAACATCCAAGGATGTTCTCCAGGGAGCAGGCAGACAGACTCTGGTGCTGCTTGTTCTAAACTCGAGGGAACCACTGAGGGAAGAAATATGATGAACTGAGCTTGGGCTGGGGGTCAGTCCCTGGGCAGTCAACAGTGCAGTGTTCCCATCTTAATCCTGAGACAGAAGGAAGGGCTATTCCTTAAATGAGAGGTGGTTTCAGAAGTGAGGGGAATTAGTTTTTCCTAGGGCTGGTGTCACAAATTACTGAAGATTTGGTGGCTTTAAACTACAGAAATTTACCCGGCCGGCATGGTTCAGTGGTTGAGTATCAACCTATGAGCCACGAGGTCACAGTTCGGTTCCCCGTCAGGGCACATGCCTGGTTGCAGGCTTGATCCCCAGTAGGAGACATGCAGGAGGCAGTCAATCAATGATTCTCTCTCACCATTGATGTTTCTATCTCTCTCCCTCTCCTTCCTCTCAGAAATCAATAGAAATATAAAAAAATAAACTACAGAAATTTATTCTCCAACCAAAGTCCAAAATCAGTGTGTTGCCAAAGCCACACTTCTCCTGAAGTCTCTACATCAGGAGTTGCCTCTCCCAGCTCTGGTGGCTCCTGGTGTTCCTTGGCTTCTGGCAGCATCATTCCAATCTTTTCCTCTCTTTTCACATGGCCTTCTTCCCTATGTCTCTGTGTCTGTCTCAAATCTCCTTCTCCTTTTTTTGCATAAGAACACCAGTCATTGGATTTACGGCCTACATTAAATCCAGGATAATATCACCTTAGGATACATAATTACATCTATGAAGACCCTACTTCCAAATAAAGTCACATTCACAGGTACTATGGGTTTGGAATTGGACATATCTTTTGGGGGCCAGTATTCAATTAACTACAGGGGGCTAAGTCCATTGATATGTGTTTACAACAGGTTAGGAGTTCTAGCAAAACTATCATAAGTTTATTATTTGATCTGATGTTAGGCCATACAGATTTATAGTCAGAAAAAAACAAAACAAAACACCTGTAGGTAATGTCTCAGATTGCTTTATGAACTCCTTGGGATGTAGGGGATTTAAAAGAAAAACTTCAGGCTGGTGGAAGGAGATGAAATGAGCCCAGAGCAGAATCTGTTCACAAAGTAATAGAGACACAAATGAATTAAGAAGGCAGAAAAAAAATAAGCAGAAGGGAAACTTCAAGATTCACATGGGAAATAAGTGAAAGAGAAAGAAAGGAAACTAAAGTGCTATTGACAATCATGATGAAGTAAGGAATAAAGTCTTGAAAATATAAAATGAAAAATGAGGAAAGTTATAGTCAAGGGAGTACTAGACCAAGGCTACACCAATAAAATAAAAATTTATGGACTTGAATATGAGACCTTAAGTTGCTTCAGGAAATATTTCTTCTTCTTCCAGTTGTATCTTGTGGAATCTCTAACATACCTAGTGCCTAGATCAAAGACACACTTCCACCAATTATTGGCCAACTAACCTTGAAACTCTGACTTCTTGGGCTTCCTCATCAGCATGCGCATGGCTAAAATAGTTCCCAAACACATATTATCTTCTGGCATAGTTCAAATTCTTTGGAAAATCTAATAGGCTAAGCTCAATTATTTAAGTGGACCACACAAGTCATAGATTACTGGCATCTAGTTTAATGGGTTGACCACTGATCCCTGGCCCATTCACCACAGGTCAGGGGAAGTCAAACTGAGGGGTCTCATCGTTTGTGGATCTGTTCCTTCCAGGGTCGTGGCTGGAATAAACACAAAATTGTACATATATTAAACAGATAGGCAGAGGGGTGCAATGGAGCAGTGTCCATGCTATAAAGTAGGGATGATTGGAGAAGTGAGCACAGAGGGATTGACTCTTAAAATCTGAGTAGTGTTCAATAGTGGAAAGCACAGGGAGGTGTCTGAGGGGTGATGGGAGGGCAATCAAGAATTCTGAATGGAAGATGCACACAGAGCCCATTAAGGACTTCAAATAAGACAATTGGACCTGGGATGAGCATTCCAGCGATTTTATCAAAACCTTGTGCTATTCTCATATAAGAAGCCAACTGGAAATAAGAAAAAGACTTGAATTATATTTAATCATCTTGTCTAAGGGATGGAGGAATATTTTCCCATCTCAGTTCTTTAACGGGAAAGTTGGCACTATGCACAAAGTTGTTAAATTAACAAGTATGCCAGCACTTTAAATTATTAATTGGTATGGTCCATTTTAATTAAAATCATCCTAGCTAATGACTCATTTCACTGTGTGCAACACCAGCTGAATAAGCTGGAGGACATGATGAGGGTGTGAATTGTTTTTCCTTGCACCCATAGTGATTCAAGGGAAACATACATTTAACCTTCTAGTCTTGCCTCTGTGCCTATGAAATGAGCCTGATTTTGGAATAAGTTGATATAGTAGAAAGAGTATGGACTTTGAAATGCATACATGTGGCTCTGCTGTGTGACTATGGGAAAATATTTAACTTCTCTGATCCTTAAAATTTCCCATCTAAAAATGGGAATAATAATAGTACTATTTGTTGAGATTTGTTGTGCATGTTTAATGAAATAATGAAAGCAAAGAAGCAGGTGTGTAATAGTCCCCATTATCACTACCACCATCCTACTTACCTGAGATGGCATCTCCTTATCCATCAAGGCTCAGCTCAACCACCATCTCCTCTGGGATGTCTTCCCTGAGTCCCAAATCTGTGCAGGTGTCCCGCCTCTCTTTGACTGTGTGCTTATCCCTATCACGTGGCTGTATCTGATCCTCCATTACTTGTGTGCCCAACTGGGGTGCCCAACTAATGGGAAATTGCAGTTATTTAAGATTGAAGTAAATAAGTATTTTTTTCTTTCAATGTACATGCAGTATATTTTCAAAGGACTACCACATTAGTAGGACATAAACACTCATTAAATTGTTTAAATGTAATAACATTAACAAAAAAATTAAGTGTTTCTTTGGCCTGGATGTGCTGTGAGAAATATTACTGTGAACCAAGAGAGATCAGGAACCTGTGTATAGGAAAATGTTGATGCTCTGAACTAGAGAAATGACAGTGATTATTGCTATTGTTATAACAAATGCCACAGTCATAATAATGTCATAGCTACTAGCTAACATGTAATTCAGCCCTTCCTATTTCCCAGGCACTGTTCTGAGCAATTGGGCATGCTTAAAGGGGTCACATATATTAGCTCCTTTAACCCCCTTCACATCCCTAAACAAAAAGTGTATTTCTCCCACATTACGAAGAGGAAACTGAGGCGAGGCCTGTGGAGGAAGAGTAACTTGCTTAAGGTCCATGAATAGGTTGATGCTAGAGCTGGGATTCTAATCCAGGCCTTCTGACTGCAGACGCAGGGCTGCAGGGGATGCAAAGGAGAGAGTTGAGCTTTCTGGATGGCAGAATCCTCAGACTTTACAGATTTTAGGGACGGGAGAGAATAGACATTTTGGGTTGTCTACCTAACTGACTTGAGAAATGCTCTAACCCCACAGCCTGGTAACTCAGGTGACTCAGGGAGATGTGTGCATAGGTGACCCAAGCTAGGCCCAATGAAGCTTTCGCCAGGGAACTGAGGACTGAACCAATGAGCTTCTGTTGATTTTCTATGTCCACGTCAATCAACCCAAACAGATGGTTACTGTCACAATGTAACAGGAGGCAAAAGTGAAGAAGGTTCACAACCTTTTGCTGTTGAGGTCACTGCCCAGTGCTTTGCTTCTAGAGCCCAACTTGTTCCGTGACTTGTGTAGATTCCCTGGAATCAGCACTCTACCAATAACTTGCTTTTATTTCAGCCAGATTTTCTAGACTTCTGCTCCTTTTAACCAAAGGATATTTAACTAGAACCTTGGACATAGATGTCATAAAATACACCACTAAAAAAGGGGCGGGGGCGGGGGGACAATACCTCCATCGCTAAATATTTAGCTCCTTAAATTGAGTGGCCACGAGTGTCATCCAGATCGTAGACTTCGGGTAGGCCAACTCCTCTTAGAAACCAGGCAGGTCTGTGGAGTTCACAACAGTTCAGAAAGGCTACTTTCTGCACTGCCCGAGAGGTCAACAATCTGCCCGGCAATTACACTGCTGTCAGATTGTAAGCACACATTTGCAAATGGCTCTGTAATTGTTCAGAGACAATTTAGGCCTGTGCATGCAGGCCTCGTTACAGACTGTTAATGGGAACCTTACCCAACATCTGCTTTCATGGTTGGAGCCAGATTTGTGCTGTTTCAACACTTACGGGTATAAAACAGCAGCACGGATATTTTCCTCTGCCAACTCTCAGAAAATAAAAGCTCAGCAGCACTGGGCAGTTGCATGGCTGATTGATGGGTTTACGGCATTAGTATAACATGATTGTTTTCAGCGATTGCAGTCTTATTAAAAATGGTTTGGCTTTCTAAAAATGTAGTAAGTCAGTAAGATGGGCAATTGCCCCCAGACAATCCATGTTATGCTGCTTTACTCACCTGCTTCCTTGACCTCATGCAGGATGGTTAATACCATAAACTAAAAAATTTCTGTTAAATGTAAGGCATGATATATGGGGATGCCCATGTAAAAAGTGGTAGATCTCAAAGCATGCAATTCAGAATGTTTGCCTTTATGACTTTTGATATGGGGTATATCAGTGTTTTCCTGCTCTCAGCATTTTGAGGTAGACAACATCATTTCCCCCAATTGGTAGGCATATCCCTTCATTACAGCTGCTCTGGGTGACGCCTGCTGAGCCCCACTAATATCCAAGGGTGTCCTGTGCCTGTCACAGAGCCCATGTTACATGTCACAACTCATCCCAATTCTAACTGCTGGCAAACACCTCAGGTTTGGGTGACTCTCTACCTGGCCATTTTCAAGTGTTATATTTAGGGTTATAGCTCTGCTCAAACAAAGTGACTACAAATTATTGTGGCAGAAAGGTAACAGGATTTATTCTTCTCCCATATAATAGTCCCAACTCCCACGTGAATAGTTCAGGGTGGCAAGTTGCTTTGCTCCACAGAGTCATTCAGAGATCCAAGCTCTTATGATCTTTTGGTTCTGCCATTCTGCTAGGAATTGTCTTCATCTGTATGGTCAAAGCTGGGGTGCAGATAAATTCATGTTGCAGCTCATGGAAAAGGGAAAAGAGTCCAGGGAGGCTGGCTTACCTCTTAAATTGGAGATGACCTGCAAAGTCAACTTTCATTCACATCCCATTGGCCTAGACTAAGTTCTAGAGAGCCACATTTACCTGCAAAGCATTCTGGGTAATGCTATTTCTACCAGGGCGCTTTGGTCTCAGCTTCAACTCTATTGCCATGGAATAAAGGGACAAGAGATTTTGATGGCCAGCCAGAAATTGCTGACATATGTAACATCAGACAGAAAGAAATATTAGCTCTTGCCGAGACCGGTTTGGCTCAGTGGATAGAGCGTCGGCCTGCGGACTCAAGGGTCCCGGGTTCGATTCTGGTCAAGGGCATGTACCTTGGTTGCGGGCACATCCCCATTCGGGGGGTGTGCAAGAGGCAGCTGACCGATGTTTCTCTCTCATCGATGTTTCTAACTCTCTATCCCTCTCTCTTCCTCTCTGTAAAAAATCAATAAAATATATTTAAAAAAAAGAAATATTAGCTCTTATAAAGAGAAATGCTACATGGTTATATATTTAATAAATGTTTATTAAGTGCCTACTGTGTGCCAGATACATTTTCTTACCCATGTAATAAAAATGGGGCTAATATATTGTGGGTGAAATTATGCAATACCATAAACACATTTTCCACTTTTGAAAAACTTTTGCTCTTTCAGATAACAGAGGGCAACTGGAAATAAGGCAAGGTTTTTATCTTCATATTGCCTGGAAAATATTCGCACCTGTCAAATTCCACCAGCTGGCATTATTGTTGTTCCGCGGATAAGCACACACAAAGCTGCTTAGATAGTTATTTGGATGTTGGTCTCATAAATCATAACTTGCTTGGTGCATGTTTATAAAGCTTCAGGAAGGTTTCCTCCGAGGATGATGTCAGATCGTTGAGATTAAATTCAACCTCAAAGGTGGGTTTTTCCCCCAAAATAATTAAGGCAATGAACACAGCGAATTTTGCTGTTAGTCCTTTGATATAGTAAGTCACACCATCTTCAGGATTTGTGTACTCAAAGCAATGAATAATAAAATGATGACCAGATTGTGTCAGTTGATTCTGGTGGTAGGCGTGTGGGTGCAAGAAATAGTCCAGAGGCACCAGGAACACTTTCTTCACTTCATCGGGATTCGGCTGGGGCTGGAAATTGTGGTCTATGAACCCTACAACTGGTGTTATAAATGTATTTGTCTAAAAGCAGAAAACAAAATACACAAATTAAGAAGTGAAGAGATACTGTTGCAAATGTGAAAGTCATGCCACTTCCATGTAAACTAAGAAAACAGGCTGGCCTGGCCAGCGTGGCTTAGTGATTAAGCATCAACCTATGAACCAGGAGGTCACAATTCGATTCCCTGTCAGGGAACCTGCCCAGGTTGCGGGCTCCATCCCCAGTGGGGCAGGGGCATGCAGGAGGCAGCCCACTAATGATTCTTTCTCATCATTGATGTTTCTCTCTCTCTCTCTCCCTTCTTCTCTGAAATCAATAAAAATATATTTTTTTTAAAAAAAAGAAGGAAAAAAAAAAAAAGAAGAAGAAAGGCTGAAGTAATCAGTACATAAGGTGGGCAGGGCAGGAGGAACTTGCTACAGTTGTAAACTTTATGTTACCCATGAAATGTGGGGAGTCCCTGCCCTTACCCGCAGCCTCTGTAAGATAGCTTTGTAAATATTTTGTGAATATAAGAAGGCACAATATTTTGGAATGACAATTTAGCATTATAAATTCATGGTCCCTCTGACTTAGAAATTGCAGTTGTGTAAGTAAATTCCTACCAGTGAGAAAAAATACAAATGCTCAGGTCCTCTAATAATCTCGTTCCATTATAACATTGATGAGATGTTGTGGGAACTTGGTTTATGTCAACTAGCCTAGGGTAAAATTGGTTTTGTTATGTTGTTCACTTAAAGTTGCAGAATCTGTCGACAATGCTAAGTAAGGACTTACTGCACAAGACTGAAGCATTATTTGCAATAGCCCAAAACTCTAAAGTTACCACCCTTCAATTGACAGACATTTAGGGTAGATCAATTAGGAGTATAGCCATATCCTATATAATAAAAGCCTAATATGCCAAGTGTCTGACCACTGGACTGTTCGACCAGTCGCTATGATGCACACTGACCACCAGGGGGCAGACACTCCGACCAGTAAGTTAGCTTGTTGCTGGGGTCTAGCCGATGGGGACTGGCGTGACAGGTCGGACATGCCCTGGAGCCTTCCAGCAGTCCCTCCCTGGCCCCAATCGTGCACCAGTGGGGTCCCTCAGCCTGGCCTGTGCTCTCTCGCACTCTGGGACCCCTCGGGGGATGTCGGAGAGCTGCAGGCCAGACCGAGGGACCACACTGGTGCACGAATTCGTAATGGGATAATATGCCCCTTAAAAAAATGCGATAGATAACTTTCCCTATCAGTATAGGAAAAATCATCTTATCAATAGAAAAATGACATAATATTGTGGCATATTCCCATTTATGGGAAATTATATATATAAAATCATATATGAACTATTTTACGTAGCTCATATATTTATATGTGGGAGGATTTCTATTTACCTTCACAACTGCTTGAAAATAAATGTAGAGTGTTGTTAAGTGAAAGGTTCTACTGGGAATTTTGGCGGGGAGGCCTGGGGTTTAGTGTAGAAGTACCTACAGGATTCCACAGCACCCAGTTTGGAAACCACTGATGGAGTTCCCCTTTCATTTCTGGATGGGGGAAGGGACCAGACAAGAAAAGGGGCTTGCCCAAGGCCACTTAGCTAATAAGGGCAAAGTCCACACAAGGACCAGTCTCTTCACTCTACGGATGGCACTCTCAGAGGTCAGGTTTGCCATCCTGAAGCCAGTGGGTGCACTGGGAGCTCACGAGTCCAAGAAACCCAGTCCATTCCAGCCCTTACATCAAACAGATACGGCACCAGGCGGCAGACAACCTCCACCTGATGAGGACACAGCCCCACTTCCTCCTGGGCCTCCCGGAGGGCCGTGGCCACATCATCCGCATCCGTGGTTTCGCACTTTCCTCCAGGGAAGCAGACTTCTCCAGGCGACCGTCTCAGCTGGACAGTGAGAAACAGAGCGGCACAGGGTGATTCCAATGTGGGAACCACTCACTCACTCACTCAATAAGCACTTACTGAACCTCTATGCTGTGCTGCAGGGCATTCTTAAAATAGTGGAAATACGTAAAGAACAGGAGCAGAAAACACGTTGTACTTGAATCTTTTTATAAAAATGAACTTTGAAAACTGCTCTCACTTCTGACTTTTCTCTATTTGCCCCTCTCCCCCTTGCCCCCCCCCCCCCAAATACCATTCACACACAAACAGATTTACATTGATGGGGGGCGGAGGCTGAAAGAAAGGATAAAGAAAAGGGCGATGCTACCAATAGATAACTTTTACTGAGTGCTTACTATGTTGCTTCACAGGGACTTTTTTTCACTGAGTCATCAGAACAGTTTTATAAGCTGTTTTTTAAAAGTTATTTTTTAATTGAGTGAAATTCATAACATAAAATTAAACTAAACAATCAGTGACATTTAAAATATTCACAGTGTTACATAACTCCTACCACCGTCTAGTTCCAGGACATTCTCATCACCCCAGAGACTGTACCCACCAAGCAGTGGATTCCCACTTGCCTCCCCTCCCTGCCCTTACTTTCTGTCCCTATGGATTTACCTTCCTGCATATTCCCTGTAAATGGAATCATATGACATGTGTGACCTTTGGCATCTGCTTTTTTCGCTTAGCCCGTCATGTTTCTGAAATTCTTCCACATTGTACCATGTATCAGTACCTTTTTCCTTTTTATGGATGAATAGTTTCCCACTGTATATATATATTGTAATTTGTTTATCTTTCCATTAATGAGCATATAGGCTACTATAATATTATTATTTCCACTTTTAAAAAAATACTTTTAAAAATTGATTTCAGAGAGGAAGGGAGAGGGAGAGAGATAGAAACATCAATGAAGAGAATCATTGATTGGCTGCCTCCTGCATACCCCCTACTGGGATCGAGCCTGCAACTCGGGCATATGCCTTGATTGGGAATCAAACCGTGACCTCCTGGTTCACAGGTTGACGCTCAACCACTGTGCCACGATGGCTGGGAATTATTTACACTGTTAGATAAAGGAACTAAAATTCAAAGAGGTTAAATAATCTGACCAGTTTCACATAGGGTGAGTAGTGGAGCTGGAACATAAACCAGGATTTAATTCTAGAGCCACGCCCTTAAGTATCGAACCATACATTTAAGACATTACACAGAACATGCGGTCGTCAGCACTGACCTGTGATGCCACCCCCTATCTCTGCACAGACTAAAGGAACAGGAGCCTCTCCCTGCAAAGCCCCTTCCACATATATCCTTGATCCCATGCCTCCGACTTCAGGAGAACCGTTTGTCTCCATTTGTAGCATCCTGAATAATTCCCCCCTTTTAAAAATCTCTGTCTTTAAAATGATTTCTTTCCTATCCTCGGCTGGAGGAGCACAACCACCCCCTCCAACCCCCGCTTCTCTCCTCTGCAGGACCAAACTTCTAAGCAAACGTGATCTCAATTTGTTTCACACTCACTCCGCCAGTGCCCACCATCCTTTCTCTCCTGAACCGTCCAGGGGACCTCAAGGTCAGCAGGGGTCCTGGGTCTGCGTCTTCTCAACAGTGTGCAATGCGGGTAATGTCTGTCCTCAGGGAGTCCGTCACATGAGCTGATGGCTGCAGTGCCTGGCACAGCGCCTGGCCCATGTTAAATATTTATTAATGAGAACTCGTAAGGACAGTTCTTGACGTTTAGAAGCTAAATCAAAAGGTCATGCAGGCATTTTTAGCACTGGGGCCAATATATCCACGTAAGATGCCATTATAAATTTTGTAATGTTCTACAGTTTAAAGTCCCATTTGGGCAGGCTTCTTAAAAATGAAAGAAAACATTTTAAAGTTCCTCTCTGTTAATAAATCAGTAACAAAAATACATTTAAAAAATCAGTAACAGTGCAGAAGTTGCTACAATACACAGAAACCTCACCCATCTTCACATCAATTGTAGACATGAGTGTAGGTGAAAACCAGGTTGATGGACATGTCTCTACTGTCTTGACCATTCACCATCCAAATGCATAAGAGAGAGACCTAATGCCACATCACCTCTGAAAGCTTACTCCATAGCGTTAGCTCATTCAGCAGCAAGGGACCACTGACACACTGACAGGGACACCTGCAGGGACTCATCGGGCTCGACAGAAATGCAGGCCTGATTTAATGCCTATTTTAAATACTCGTAAGAAAATGTCATGCTGTTTCAAAGAAAATCCTACATAATAAAAAGGTAATATGCAAATTGCATCACTCCGCTACGCCCACGATTGGGCCGGCTGGAGGCGCGGGGGGGCGGGACTCAGGGAGGCCGATTGGCTGGCGGTAGGAGTGGGGGGTGGGAACTCGCGAGTCCCCGCCCCCCGCTCCTAAATGGCCGGCGCTGCGGGAGGACCCATGGGGCCGGCTGAAGGTGCCGGTGGCGGAACTCCGGGTGGCCGATTGCGTGGCTGCCAGCACCAGTTTTCCACCAGCACGTTTTCCTCTGGCCACCCGCTGATCCTAGCGCCTCCCGAGTCCCGCCCCCAGCCTTTGGGAGGCGCTCAGATCGGCAGGTGGCCAGAGGAAAACTGGTGCTGGCGGAAAACGTGCTGGCAGCCAGGTGAAGGAAAGTCTATTGCACGAAACTTCGTGCAACGGGCTTCTAGTACATTCATAAAAATGATGATTGACAAACTGTCAGATCAGAAAGGGCCCTATCTAAGTACATAAGTTTTTTTCTTTTTGTAAAAAAGCATAATATTTTTATTAAATAAAACCTTATGGAATTCTACTCAAAAGCCAAATAAGGTTGCAGCCTAATTTCCTTAGACTTCCATCTATGTTTTTTTTCTTGAATTTCCTCTTGCCTGTTTCAAGCCCTAGAGAGCTGGGAGCAGAGAGAGAAGAGGGAAAAGAGAGGGAAGAGGAGAGGAGAGGAGAAGAGAGAGAAGAAGAAGAGAGAGGAGAGGAGAGGAGAGGAGAGGAGAGGAGAGGAGAGGAGAGGGGAGGGGAGGGGAGGGGAGGGGAGGGGAGGGGAGGGGAGGGGAGGGGAGGAGAGGAGAGGAGAGGAGAGGAGAGGAGAGGAGAGGAGAGGAGAGGAGAGGAGAGGAGAGGAGAGACAATGACAGGGGGGAGAGAGGAGAAGGAAGAGGGAGGAGCATGAGGAGGAGGGAGAGCGATATCCTTACCCTCATAACATTAGGCACTGTCTTCAGTCCCATTTTAGGAAGAAAACGGAGGCTCAGAGAGAACTTTGCTCCAGGTTCCAGAGCTAGCAGGAGAGCCCACACTTGCGCAGGAGGGACTGATGACATGCGCCTCCTTCCCCATCTACCGGGAGGAAATCCATGGGCCCAGCTTGTGTGACTCCAGGGAGGAGGCAAGCTCAGGTAATGCCCGAGGGAATTTCTTGCCCTCACAGCCAGAGAGGCTTAGAGTTCAATTTAATTAGCTTTACATACTTTTTTTTAAAATGTGACCTTTGCATATCAGAGTTCATGGTCTAAGATTATTCTCACTTAATAGTCAATAGACAAAGTTACTCTAGGTGAAACAGAGATCAGAGACCCGTTTTGGTCTTGTCTAGATTTTCTACATGATTGTTCAATTGATAATTAAAAAAACAAGTTTCTGCTGTATTTCCCGGCAGAGCTGGGAACAGACCTGGTCCCCTGGTTCCTCGTTAAGTATCTCCCCTTGGAAACTTGATTGTCATCATCTGACCCAGACAGGAAAGAATCCACACAAGTCTAATACCAAATCCAGGAAACTTCAGCTGATATTTCAGCTTGCTTTTTCCCCTATGGAGATACTTTTGGTTATTCTGTGTAGAAAGACACTTTATTATGGCCCATTTTCTTTTTTGTACTTGTGACAATTTGAAATTACTGCTTTCCAACTTTTCCTCAGAAGTACCCCTAACAGCAAGAGACAATGACCGTACCCAGGTGTGTACCCAGGGGAACTCCATTCCCAGCCAAATATTTTTTTTAAGTTGAACAGTTATCTTAAAAACCTCAAGCCATGTCTGTCTGCTAATGGCGCTAATAATGATGACATCTGAAACTTACCGAGTCCTTGCCAAGTGCCAGGCTTGTTTTAGAAGCTTTACATTAGTTACCCTGTGAAATTCTCACGGAGGCCCTATTAGACAGGTGTTAATATTTTGTCCTCATTTTGCAAGTGAGACTGCAGCACAGAGAGGAGAACTAAGTAAGACAGAGTCACAGAGCTGACAAGGAGAGAGCCTGCATTCAAACATGGGCAGCCAGCTTCAGGGCCCAGACTGTTAACTTTGCTGCTCCAGAATTTTCACTTTATACCTGGGGTGGGATTGGTCTAAAACAGTGGCAAACTGTCCCCCCTCTCCCCCATTCCTTCCAGGACAGGAGACAAAGTCTAGAGACTTTTGTGGTTATCACAAAGGTGTGTGTGTGTGTGTGTGTGTGTGTGTGTGTGTGTGTGTGTGTGTGAACTAGATGTTACTGGCATCTAGTAGGTAGGGGCCAGAGATGATGCTGAACATACATCCCATAATGCACAGGGCAGCTTCCACAACAAGGAATTATCCAGCCCAAATGCCAGTGGCCCCAAGGTTAAGAAACCCAGGTCTAAAAGTATTCTAAATTACTTATTTTTCTTTCCAAAAAATTTCCCCAAAATGCCATGTTATCCTGTGGCTCCTCAAACATCACAATTCTGAAAGTCCATTTGGGAATCTCTGGCCTCAAAATGTGTGCAAGTGACAACATTTCATGGGGTTTTCAAATGTCATGAGACTTTAATGGCAGAACCTCTTGTCACCTACCTTCTCTGACCGGAGGGTGAACAACAGATGAAGTTTTCCTTCTTTAGCCAACAACGGTAAAAGGATGGAATATTTACTAGACGACAAGTGAGAATATTTGGTCCCAACATCATGCTTTTTTAAGCGGGCCTTAGCATCATCTATCAAACTGTTTCTAAAAGGGAAATAAACCAAACATTATAGTACCAGCGTTATAATTTAAAAAATCTCCTTGTCCTGCCTATGTTTCTGCTTTGCTGAGTATCTTGAGGTTTACCATTTCTGAGTCTCGGTGTACTTTTCAATAACATGACAGAAATAATAATTTTTTAAAAAAATAACATGATTTTCAGCAAGATAAAATGAGGCAAAAACCTACAGTTTCACTTTCCAATTAACCGCAGTTCACCTTAGCCCAAAAATATTAAGTTAAAAATTTCAGAAATAAACAATTCATAAGTTTTCAATATGTGCTGTTCTGAGTAGGGTGATGAAATCTTGCCCTGCCCAACTCCATCCCACCTGAGACATGAATCATTCCTTTATCCAGGTGTCCAGGCTGTCTATGCTACCTGCCCATTAGTCACTCAGTAGCCTTCTTGGTGATCAGATGCAGTGCTTGTGTTCAAGTAACTCTTATTTTACTTAACAATGGCCCCAAAGCACAAGAGTAATGATGCTGGCAATTCTGATATGCCAAAGAGAAGATGTAAAGTGCTTCCCATAAGGGAAAAGGTAAGTACAGTACAATAAGATATTTTGAGAGAGACCACACTTACATAATTTTTATTACAGTATATTGTTATACTCATTCTATTGTATTATCATTGTTAATCTCTTACTCCCGTGGTCGGCAAACTGTGGCTCTCGAGCCACATGCGGCTCTTTGGCCCCTTGAGTGTGGCTCTTCCACAAAATACCACGGCCTGGGCGAGTCTATTTTGAAGAAGTGGCATTAGAAGAAGTTTAAGTTTAAAAAATTTGGCTCTCAAAAAGAAATTTCAATTGTTGTACTGTTGATATTTGGCTCTGTTGACTAATGAGTTTGCCAACCACTGTCTTAACTCTGTGTAGGAAAAAACATTATAGTATATATATCTATGGTTTGGTACTATCTGCAGTTTCAGGCATCTCCTATGGGTCTTGGAACGTATCCCCCATGGGTGAGGGGTGCAACTATGTACTAAGAACACAGTTTAGTGCACAAGTTCATTTGAAAACTAAATTTAAATTATGGTAAAATACTTTTTAACAAAGCAATAGTTAATTATCAAAATCCATAACTATATTCAGGTAAGACAGGTTTGCTAAATAAGACATTGTAAGGTCAGATCATTGTAAAGTTAAGAACTTTCTCTTAATCTGGCCCTTATGTCATGTTATCAAGCATTCCTTTTGTTATTAAATATTCAACTGCTTTATAACAGTGGTCCCCAAACTTTAACAGCAACAGAATCCCCTGGAGGGTTGGCTGGGCCCACCCCAAACTGTGACTGGGCTGGTGTGAAGTAAGTGTGGGGTGGAGCCTGAGACTTAGCATTTACATCAAACTCCCAAGCGATGGTGATGTTGCAGACCAGGGGAACACACTTTGAGAATATACGAGTATTGGGATTTATGACCACAAATGGTGCCCTGAATCCGTGACTGTGAATTTGTTTGGGTCCTTTTGAATGCTGTATTTTGCTGCTGGTTTGTGTAGTGGCTTAAATAGTGTCCTCCCTAAACCACAAATCTGACTTTACTTGGAAACAGAATTTCTGTAGATGTAATTAGTTTAGGACTGGTTTTAAGGTGGGCCCTAATTCCAGTGACTGGTGTCCTTATAAAAAGAGGAGAGGACACAGAGAGGCAGATACACAAGAAAGAAGGCCAGGTGAAGACAGAGGCAGCGACGGGATGTGATGCTGCCAGAAGCCAGGGAACACCAGAAGCTGCCACAGGCCAGGAAGGGTCCTCCCCGAGAACCTGGCCGGGAGGATGGCAGGATTTTGTACTTCTAGATTTCACAACTGTGAGAGCATAAACTTCTGTTTTGTAAGCTACCCAGTTTGTGGCACATTGTTCTTGACAACCCAATAAACTAACAGTTTAGTTGTAATTTTTCTATGGGAAAGGCAGTTTTGCAGAGAGGGCAAAATCAGATGTGGAAGTCAGCTAGAACTGGTTTCAAAATGCTTAGGAATGACCTCTCTGAGCTCCCCTCCCCTCACCTGTGACATGTTTGAAAGTATTTATGAGGATTTAAAGACATATTTCCTATACGGTGGCTGGTACTCAGCTAGTGGCCTACGAATGATGACTACTGTCATGTCTCCATCATTAAATGAGCAGTTGTTTGTGGGAGGTGTTTGCTATTTTATGCCTCTTTCTACTGGCAGATGCTCCCTAAAAGTGGTTGGATAACCACAGTGGACTGCAAAATAACGACCAAAGGCTTGAAAGGCATCAGAGTGCTGGGAACTCCAGGGAGGCATCCAGAAGAGGAAACGGGCCTGCCCAGTGTGGCTTCGAAGAGGCCCCAGGACTAATCAGAGGGTCCAGCAGATGCCAAGTCTGCAAAAATGTGTCTGTCCACATTAGGGGCTGATCCTGGGAATCATCACCATAAAAACACTAACAAAAACGTAGCAGCCACCCTGTTCTGAGCATGGGCTTATCCCCACACTCTTGCCTTGCTTTTCTCTTTTCATCTTCACACCAGCCCAGCGAGGTGAGCGCCTAATCTGGTCCAGAACCACAGGGTTATGTAACTGAGACCCAAGGCCACGACTGGGAGTAGCCACCGGAGGACTTGAACCCTGGGTTGCCAGGTGCGGGCTGGGGTTCCAGAGGTCGAACTCTGGAGACGCCTGGAGCAGAAGACGTAAGCGGCTGGGCAGGGGAACGCCTTGCCCTTGGGGGACGGGGGAACCCATGATGACAGGTGTTAACTCAAGATGCCAGAGCCCGGCTCCGTCTGGGGCCAGAGAAGATGCAGAGGTCCCTGGACCCTGCCGGCGGCCAAGGAGATGAGGGCAGAGTGCGGGCTCGGCAAAAGCAATCGCGGGTAAAAAGCCCCTAGGACCCGCGGCCCGCGATCAGCTCGGCCCCGCCCCGATCAAAGCCGGCTCAGAGTGCCAGGGCCCGGGGAGGCTTTACCTGACTGTCTCCGGAGCACGGGGTCGCGACATTGTTCCGGGAAAGTTTGTTTCCAGCGGGTGACTCCTCAGCGGTGCTGGGGCGGCCGGGCATGCGCAGAGGCAGCTGGCCTGGGGAGGGGATGAGGGTGGGCCTAGGGACGGGTAGGAGGCGGGGCCTATGGCCAGAGTCGGCGATGGGGCGGGGCCTAAGTCCAGAGATGGTGATGGGGCGGGGCGTGGGGAAGTGGGCGGGGCCTGGCGCCGTAGGCGGAGAATCAGGGCGGGACGACACGTGAGGGCGGGGCTTGCGGGGCTTAATGCAGGGCCTTCCAGGTCCTGGGAAACGGTTTCTGCCCTGCTCCTTGCTCTGTCCTTGGAATACTGGGCATATGAGGAATTCTGAAATTGAGAATTGTAAAAAAAAAAAGGAGAGAGAAAACGAAAATGCAGTGCTGGTGAGTTGAGAGGATTCTGACACTCGTATTTACTGTTGCTAGGAGGTTAAGTTGGTTCCATTTTTCTGAACAGCATTTACTCAGCACCTGCTATGTGCTGGGTACAAATCCCACAGCTGGCAAAAAGGCACGTGGAGCTTACCGTCAAATGGGGGAGAGAGACAGGAAGCAGAAAATTACATAGATAAAGCAGAGGCCTTCAGTCCTTGGAGAACATCTGTGGGAGAAACGTGACCAAATCAGATCAGAGACGGCTTACCTACCGGAGAGAATGGAAACAAGAGCAGCCCTCCAAGGCAGCTGTCCCCAAGTGCAGTTAGTTCAGGACCCGCAGCATCAGCACCACTCGGGTGCTGTTAAATACAGACTCCGGGGTCTCATCCCAGAGCTGCTGAATCAGAAATGGGGGTCAGGACCACTGATCTGTGCATAGGAGATTCTGGCTGTGTGGAAAGTAAACAAGGGAAGGGGGCAGAGGAGAGAGTTCCAGGAAGAAGGACAAATTTGTGCGAAGACTCCATGGTGTGCAAAGACCCGAGAGGAGTGGCTTGAGAAGAGCCAGTGAGAGGGAGCCTGGTTGGAGCTGGCACTTGGGAGGTCAGACTTCAGAGACGTAAGGCCAGGCTGACTTCTCTGTCCTGTACAGGAGGTGCAATGCCTGAAACCCACAATAATGTTTTCATTTTCATTTCTTTTAAAATCAGAAGAAAATGAATATAATAATAAGCAATATAAAATAATAAATCCAGCCTGATTACATTCATCTTTATACCAACACAGTCATAACATAGAATTTATTATTATTATTATTATTATTATTATTATTATTATTAGTTTATGGAGGAAGGGGTTCATAAAACCAAAATTGCCTAGGGACTGTGAAATTCACAGTGTGGCCCTGGGTGGTGGGACAGTTGGGCCACAGTTCCCAAGATCTCTAAAACCACTGAGCTTAGATGTTCCCCTAGTGAGTCTGCCAAGGCTGTGAGCCCAAACCAAAAGCTTGATGACAGCCTAATAATAACAATGATGGCACCTCACCCACATTTGTGTACTTCACCCTCTGAGGAACCCTATGAAGTAGGGTCATTTCTATAGCGGTATTAACATCCTCACTTTCCAAATTAGGAAATAAAAAACAATGTCTTTCTTAAGTTCACACAGCGAGGGTTCAAGGTTAGATCATTCTGACCTCTGAGTTCATTTGTTTCAACATCACCTCTCAGAAGCAACTGACCTGTGAATTATATGGCTCTGATTATGAATGAGGAGATAAATTAACCCTTCCTCTAATATCTGTTGCATGCTTACTATGTGCTAGGCCTGTCTAAAGTGTGACGCCTTGACCATTAAGACCTCTTAATCTATTGGGGGTTATAATAAACACGACTCAGTCTAGTAACACAGAGTGCATGCTCAGCTCTGTAGGAGAAGGGAAGGGGAAGCGGTTCAGAGGATTGAATTGGGGACTAAAAATTACTTCTGGAGATTTTAGTTTCTTGTCTTTTAGACATCCTTTGATTGAATCCTCGATTTGAAGAATAACAAACTGAGGCTCAGTGTAGTCAAGTGCCTTGCTCAGGGTCACACAACAGGTGAATTGTGGAGCCAGGTGTGGATCCCATCCACGGAGCTGCAGTTGGCACGCAGGTAGGTTTTGAGGAATAGGTGGGATTTCAAGAGGCCAAAGTGGGGGAGATGGCTTTCTGGGCAGAGGGAACAACAGAAGCCAAGCAAGAGCGAAGAGCCCTGGAAACAGGTGAAAAGGCTTCGGAAGCCTCGGCAAGGTGCAGATTGACCTTCTGCCTAAAGAGGGGAATAACAAGTCTGGGTTTTCAGGAAGATCTCTATGGAATCGGGGTGGGTGCAATGGAAGTAGGGAGAGACTGGAGCTAAACAGGGGGCTCTCCCAAAAGTCTGGGCTCCAGGAACCAGAAAAAGATGCTTCATACCTTCTGAAAAATCCCCATATTCCTGATATCAGAAACCCCCCATATTCCTGATGTCAGAGTGTAGCAGGGGATGCTCTTAATGTAAAAGCAGGATGGAGACACTTTGCTGTACGTCAAGGCTAAATGCACAGCATTTTCTTTCAAGATCAGAGAGGCTGGGAGCCATAGCACGTGGAACTATACAAGGTGAAATGCATCATAATAAGATTATATATACATGGTATATACACATACATGTATATGTGTGCATGTATCTTCAAACCTGCAAAGCAACACAGGCTTCACAGTTAATGGGCAATGTCTTTAGGGAAAAGTACTCATCTCTGTAGCTTTTGTACACGGATTGGTTGGTAGCGACATAATTCTAGAAAATGGGTTGAAGAGAAGCACAGCTATAAAAAGGTTCAGGGCAGCATGAAAAGCCAACACCTCGATGTGCATTTCTCTCAAAGAAGTAGTTCCTAGGTGCCAAGGTGGACCTTACCTGCAGCCCACCCGCCTGGAACCTTTATTTGAGTAGCACCTTACAGCCAAGCCTGGGCGCTGCAGAGATAAAGAAACTCCAACCTGCCTTAGAGCAAAGGATGTCTGAAAAAAAAGACCTACAGCAAACCATTGGCTTGAATGCCAGATAAATTCACTAATCGAGGAAAGGGAATAAGTGCTCTGGGGAGTAAGGTGCCGCAGGCCAACTATTAATTCTGCCTGGGGATACATGGTGAGGTTTAGATGGGCTGTGGAGAGATGGTAAGAGAACAGGAATACTTAGCCCTTAGCATTATTTTCTAATGCTCAAGAAATGTGAGTTTCCCCCATTCCCTCCTTAATTTACAGGAGGGTCTCTAAGCTCTTGGAGGCCAGTCTCAGGGAAGGGCTTTCATATTAAGTATCGCATCCATCAGAGTATAACGGTTATCATTGCTGGGTTGGGCATTCATCCTCCATCTACTCCCCGCCCCCCACCTCCTGCCAAATCAGAGAGCACTGAAGGGGTATAGCCTTCCCACCTTTTGAGGAGGGGAAGTTGAGGGAGTTTTTTTTGAGGACTGGAATTAAACGGGAATTTCTCCAAGAATCGGTCAGGGTCCTCCGCATGAAAATCATCACAGACAACTCAGTGCCGCAAATCTGACCCGATGGGCACTTATCTCAGGGTGGAAATTCAGCCAGGAACATGCATTTCTGAGCAAGCTTCTAGGTGATTCTGTTGTAAAAGTTAAAGACTGGTTTAAGTGCTCCAAGAGAGACATTTGATGTTGAGGACAGAAGCCACCTCCTTGCCCCAGAGGGGAGGGCAGATGGTGGCCACCAGCACGAGAAAGCACCATTCCTGGTAGCATTGGAACAATCTTTCTTTCTGGTCTTTGGAGTTGGCAATGTGGGCAGGTCTGTCTCAGGAAAGGTGAGTGGATTATTTTGTAAAAAATGGGCTGGAGCAGATAGATCCCTACATAATGTGGTCTTTGATTTTTTTTTTTAAAGACCCATTTGAAAAAGGAAAGAACTTATGAATTTGGGTCCATATGTCCTCCCGTTGATGACCGTTCATGGCTAGGCATGGAGTTGGATGCTGGAGATATAGAGACACATGACAGTTAATTCTTGTACTCGAGAGCTTTGGTATCACATGTGGCAGTGAGTGACTTTAGTCTGCACAAGGGTCTCCTGGGGCTGATTACACATGTAGGTTGTTGGACAGCAGCCTCAGGGATGTTGACACAGGTGGGGCCCAGGCATCTGCATTTGCAACCAGACCCTTGGGTGATTCTGATATGTCTACACTTTGAAGGGGGAGAAACGGAACTGGAATCTGGAAAAATAGAAGAGTGGAAATCAGCCCGGGAACTAAAGGTTAGACACAGATTAGAGGGAACTTGCTTCTAGAACTGCCCTGGATTACAAACATGTAAATTGCTGGGAATTTACATCTGGGCGCTGCAAATGTGGTTTTTTCAAAGTGATTCATGCTGTTTTTCATCCATGTTTAATTTTTATTGTGTAACAGTAAAACAGATATATGCTTGCGTATTAAAGGGTCTTAAATCTCTGAGCTTCCATGAGCCAGGCCTGCCAAAAACTGACAGAAAATGATGGGAGTGCATCATTCACATATTTTATGCTGTTGTCGGTTCTCATTTCCCTGCACCTTTAGAAATGAGCTAAAGATTAGTTATGTTTAATTTCTTTACTGTCATGGAATCTCTGTGTAATGGAACAATCAAGTAGGTTTAATTACCAATAACAACTGTGCTGGGAAATTTGTGATCTAAATGAAGGCTCGGCCTAGGATGTACGTAATGGTGTAATGCTGTAACTCTGCCTTACAATGAGGCACAGTCTGGTCTCAATTAGCCTGTGAATGAGTCGTGAAATTGGCTTAAGGTTTTCCAGCGCATGGGGAAGCTCAGTGTCTGTGGAGGAAGCACAGACTCCACTCCACAGGGAGTTACCCTCTGTGTCCTCACCCTGGCCTCCGGTCTGCCCACAGCCCAACCCTAGTTAAACTCCTGCTTTTATGGGTTGGTGAGGGGAGATGGAAACTCACATCCCTCCCCAAATCCAGACTCCACCACTTACCTGGTTTGGTACCTTATCCAGCCCATTGCTTATACCGCAAGGAAAACCATGCCCTCTGCGCTCTGTTCACGGGGATTACACTCTGGCATGCAGCCTCCTGGTGTATCTGGGGTAATTAGTACTACAGGGGGGCAGAGAGACAGACAGACAGACCCGAGATAGAAGGACAGGCCCTTTGAGAAGGATGCTGTCCATTTGATGCTAACCTCTGGCTTTTCCTATGGCTGTTTGTCTGAAGATGGCTGCACACTACTCTTGTTGGGGGAGAGAGGGTGGGCATTGGTCCTTACTTGAGTTCTTTCATGGAGGCAGAAAAGAACATGGGTTGTCATGGAGTAATTTCAGATCTGATGGTGGAGGATTGTACTTCTTGCATCACTGTCCAATGGGACTTTCTGCCGTGATGGGAATTCTCTATATCTGTGCTTTCTCATACGGTGGCCACTAACCAAATATGGCTATTGAGCACTTGACATGTGGCTAGTGTGAATAAGGAACTAAAATTTACATTTTATATGCTCTTAGGTTATTTAAATAGCCATATGTGTCTAGTGGCTACCATATTAGCATAGGCAGATTTGCAATTTCTGAATTTCCTTCCCTCTTGCAACCTTCTTGGAAGTATCTGCTTAAGACCTCCATAAAGGGTACAGTGTCTTCCAGGTTAAACATATGCTTGGGGGAACATTCTAGAGGCTTCTTCCCAGGGTATTGTTGGGGAATGAAGGCTAGAAGCAAGTGTCACTAACACCTTTCTTTTACCACCCCCCCCCCCAAAAAAAAGTAAGCTCACATTACCCCCAATAGGCACCTACTCTTACCCCACCTCCCATCACAACAGTGAGGAGTTTGAAATAAGCCTTTCGATTTACCCAAGACAATAAACTGTTAGCAAACAAAAGTGCTTATTTCTTTATGCCTATTACATAGGATGAACTGTATTGAGTTATGTGTTGGACACAGTGATTGGATGCCATGCCTGTCCTTACAGAGTTAATATTGTGGAAGGGGAAATAGAGTACTTTCCAAAATGTGTTCCAAGCAACCTTACACCTGTGATGTGCCCTGTGGGAGGGCGCTGATGTCAAATACATTTGGAAAGGCTGCCTTTGATAACTACCTCTCACAGACATATAATCTGTTCACATGGTAACGTTTCCAGACTTTGTTTAGCCCCCCTTTCCTCTGATGTACTTGGTCGCAGAGTTCTTTTTACCCCATAATCCCCGCTGACACAGATCTGAGCTGGTGTTTTGTTCTAGGCACTTGGGGTAGTGCAATGGGTAGGCTTGTAGGGGAAGGATAAATTTTTTCTCCCTGGGAATAAAGGAACATCTGACAGAGAAGCCTGATGCTGCTGCCCCAGATAGTATCTAAAACACTGCCATTCCGTATTCCCTTCATCTGCTTTGTTTTTCTTCATAGCACTCATCACTAGGTGATCTAATACATAGTGAGTTCGCCCTAATTCTCTGCCTCCCTCCACTAAGTTCTAAGCTCGGGGGCGGAAGGGAGGAGAGAGAGAGAGAAGAGAGAGAGAGAGAGAGAGAGAGAGAGAGAGAGAGAGAGAGAGAGAGAGAGACATCTTTTCTCCATTGCTCTGGCCTCAGTACCCAGGTAACTAATACATTTTGCTTTTTTTTTCTTCTAACTATAAATATAGAAAAACATTTCAACTGAGCTTTGAAAAAGAGGAAGGATTTTGGTGGGCTAGAGGGGGAGGTGACATTCATTCTAGAAGAAGAGACACTGAAGAATAAAAGCCATGGAGAGTCCTGTAGAAAGAAGCTGGCTTTGATTAAAGAAAGGGTGGACCTAGTAGTGGGCGGTGACACTGCTAGGGTACACTGTGGCCCTTTCATGAAGGAAGTGAGAGAGGAGGACTGGCTGGCTTTATAGGGTCAACTTCTAGCTGCGGAGGGCAGTGGGGTGTATGCATGTGAGGGGCGGGGGGCCGGTAAAGGGGGTGGGTGCGAGATGTTGTAGGCACCTCCAGGGCTCTAGAGAGTGCTGGGTTCTCTACCTAGGAAGAGGCAGTGTGGGTTGTGGCCACAATCTATTTTCCGGAATTCTGGCTAGGTTACCAGACCACAGCACGTCCATTGATATATATACACACACAATATATGCATGGTGCCTGCTTTTATGAAATTTTATGAGACTGTGCATTCAAAGTGAACGTGCTTCAGTTTATCTACATGAGGCATAACACAGAGCATAAAACCTGCACAGCCAGAGCCTCTCCGAGGTCGCCATCCTCATAAACAGGTCTCCCTGGGGCAGTCACTGGGGCGGTGAGTCATCCTTCTGGGAAAGGGCACGGGCTGCCAGGCTGTATCTCCTTTCTGCTTCGTCATTCAGAATACAGGCGTGCTTTAGAGGCGAGGAGAGAAGGCAGAACATGTTTCCTTTAATGTTGTTTTGTCTTTCTTCATAGTTAAATGTACATTTTGTTCCCCAAATAGACTCTGGACAGCTAACTAGCCCTATTGTATGGCCTCCTGGAAAATGAGATGTTTATAGTCTCTACAATGCAAGACCTCCTCCGACCTTGTGTAGAGATTAAAATGTACGCCCTGTTTAATACAGGTACAAATGTACCCCTATCGCATCCTCCACACAGCAGCCCCAGGGGTTCTAGCTTTCTTTTCTTAATCTCCTGCCACAGTTGGGTGAGTTGTTGCCACCGCTTGTGTGGAGGGCCTGCGTGTGAGGCACTGAGGGAGAGTGTGCTTATTGCTTTGCATGGTTGGGCTTCATTAATCCTCATAACCACCCTCCCAGGTAGAGAGACTTTTCTTTCCTTTTGCAGATGAACGTGCTGAGGCAGACAGCAGGTAAAGAACTGAATGTCCTAGAGCAGCTGTAGATGAAGCTAGGATTTGAATAAAAACCATTTTACTCAAATGTCAACATGCATTCGGTGGCATTTTGATCCTGTTGAGCAAGGTTTTTATGCTATTTATGTCTATTTTTGTAAATGTCCATTTGATAGCCCGTTAATATATACATACATATGTATGCATATATATGTATATATATATGACTTCAGATGTTCTTTATTTTTTTAATATTTTTTAGAGAGGAAGTGAGAGGGAGAGAGAGATAGAAATATCAACAATGAGAAATAATCATTGATTGGCTGCCTCCTGCATGCCCCCTACTGGGGATTGAGCCCACAACCTGGGCATGTGCCCTGACTGGGAATTGAACCATGACATCTTGGTTCATAGGTCAACGCTCAACCATCAAGCCACACCGGCTGGGCATATTTACTTTATTTGTAATGCATACTCTGCCTATTAAAATAATGGTTTAACCCTGGCCAAGTGGGTCAGTTGATTGGAGCATCATTCTCTTCACCAAAAGGTTGTGGATTTGATTCCCAGTCAGGGCACATAACTAAGTTGCAGGTTTGATCCCTGGTCGGGAGGATATGGGAAGCAACCTATTGATGTTTCTCTCTCCCCCTTCATCTCTCTCTAGAAATCAATGAAAGCATATTCTTGGGTGAGGATTCAAGAAAAACAACAACAATGGTTTACGTGGTTTGCCTGCTATTAAAACTAAAAATGACTGGAGATCATGAATTATTTGCATGGGAAAGGGGAGGAAATTGTACCTGAAGCTGAGGGCAAGGTGGGCAAGATGTTCGCTGCACTTAAGGTTATCTTTGAACCTCCAGGTAAAAGTTGACAAGAAGCCTTCTCTCTTTTCCATTCCATGTCTACATCCTGCTAAATGTTTCCAATTTGCATTTTCTTTGTCGTGCTTTCAGAGATGATGGGCTCTTCTAGCTGCTGGAGAAAACCAGGGCCCCATCTCTCTCAGTAGGACAGAAGAGAAAATGAGAATAGATCAGCATCTAAGACTTCAGGCTGTGCTAGGACCTGACCTTACAAAGTCCTACCTGGATGCCCTCCTGGACTCATTCCAGGACACCAAGGGAGGTCCTACAGAGATTAGGGCTCATCCCTGCTAGCATCTGATTTAAATCACTACGTAGTCCATGTTAGGTCTGATCAAATAATTGAATCAATACCCCCTCCTCTGGGAACTGACCTTTAGGCCACTTCACAGTGGACATTCTACCTGCTTAGACCACATTCCACTTGCTAAGACCATGATCTCTCCCTCCGGAGTTTCCCAGAATCCAGACCCCCACAGAGAATTCTCTGCCCAGAAAAAGCCCGCCTAGAATCCTTTAGAAACCTCTGACTCCCCATCTTTGGGTGCTGGCACCATTTTGGGGCTCAGCCCATCTGGTTTTCCAGATGACATAATAAATTCATAATCCCTTACCACTTTGGCCTCATGCATTCTTCCTTTGGTAACCCTAACAGTCCACAGAAAGGCAATGTGTAACCAGAGAGAGCTTTGAAGAATGGAGAGGAGACTAGCATTGTTACCTGGGAGTACTGTACCTGGGTTGGATCTGAGTGCTCTGGAGTCCAGACAGAACTGAGTTCAAATGCTGCCTCAGATTGGCTAGAGGTTTACGCTGGCTAAATAAATAATGGGATCACCTCGTAGGCTATTTTAGCACCAGTTGAAATAATATATGTAAAATAGGATAATCAGTGCCTGGCACATAATAAATTATTCATAAATGGCAGCTTCACACATACTGATTTATAAAGATCTTATTGTTGATTGTTGATCATTTTTATTACTTATTGCTCTTACTAGGGATTTAAATGCAACATATTTCAGCTTCATGTGGAGACATTACTATTGTTCACCAATTTCTAGTTCTCTTTTCTCTAGTTCTAGTTCCCTGACATATAGAGGACCACTCTTCCAGCTACCCTTGCAGCTAGGCCAATGAAATGTGAGTGAAAGTGATAAGAGAGTGAAAAAGCCCTATCGAAGTCTTCAGTTTTTGCCCTGTACCAGTATCCTAGAGCACAGGCTGCGGTAGCTGTATCCCAAGAAGGTAGAGCTCTCTTAGCCTGGGGTGCGAGTGACTGAGTAGACCAGAGCACTCCTCCCACCTTCACCCCCCTCCCCCACCACACACACACACTGTGCTGGACATGTAATGTGAGCATGAAAGGAAATTTCTATTTATGTGCTACTTAGCCTATTCTATCTTGAATAATATACTCTCCCAGTATTCAGAGGCAAATTTGATACAGTGGAAACAAACATCTCAATTTCTATTGAAATTAAATTCAGAGCTCATAAAATTATGATCATAAGCTTGTTTGTACTCTTACTGAGAAATTATAACCTTCTCTCTAACAAATACTGAGATCATGTTAATTAGGGTGAGATGTTTTTCTGTAATACTACACATTAAGCAGTTTTCATTTCTATTATGTTGTTGTAGGAAATGTTCCTTATAGTCAATTGCATATTTCCCCATAAATCTATCAAGTAGTACAAAGCCTACACACACACACACACACACACACACACACACACACACACACAGTGTCCCCAAAAATGTTTACACATTTTAACAGCTCATAACTCAATTTTGAAAATGAAATGTATTTTTAATAAACACTGCCTTTATAATCATTCAAAGCGTGTGTATACACTTTGGGTGGACACCCTATATATAAACACACACACATACAACCTATATAATCTACACACACATAGCTGTTAATATTTGATAATTATATAACTCAGGTTAAAGGTGAATCTTGATAAAGATGAATCTGGCATCTAACCTGTGGTTTTAAAAATGCAACCACACAATTTGCCATCTTTGAGTTGCTGAGAGAGGATTGTCAGAAAGGGATTCTGCATCCCCTCCACCCCCGCGCATGTAGCAAGTACATCAGGATTTCTTCCCTCATCTGGAAGTCTCTCCAGCAGAAAAAAACCCCACAGCAACAACAACAAGCAAGAACCCTTATATGAAGGAGTGAAGAGGAGAACACACTGCTGTCCCAGTGACTGGTTTTCAGGGTGCATTTTCATCACCTGGAGATCTTGTTAAGCACTGATTGCTGGGCTCCACCCCAGAGTTTTTTGTTTTGTTTTTTAAATATATTTTATTGATTTATTTTACAGAGAGGAAGGGAGAGGGATAGAGTTAGAAACATTGATGGGAGAGAAACATCGATCAGCTGCCTCCTGCACACTCCCTACTGGGTATGTGCCCGCAACCAAGGTACATGCCCTTGACTGGAATCGAACCTGGAACTCTTGAGTCCGCAGGCCGATGCTCTATCCACTGAGTCAAACCGGTTAGGTCGCACCCCAGAGTTTCTGATTCAGCTGGTCCAGGGTGGGGCTGGGGATTTGCATTTCTATCGGTGATGTTGCTGCTGCTGTTCCAGGAACCATACCTGGAGCACCACTGCTCCAGAGCCTTAGTTGTCCAAACATAGTCTACAGACTAACAGCATCTGTGTCCTGGGAGCTTGTGAGGAGTGCAGAGTCTCAGGCCCCACCCCACGCCTGCTGAATCAGAGCCTGAATTTGACCAAGCCTCCCCGGTGAGTGGTGCTCACAGTGAGGCCTGAGAAATGTTGCATCAGAGGAGAGAGAAGCCTTTTCCAGCACAATGTGAGCTTTTGAGAACTCAGCTGCTGCCAGTAATAGCTCGGGTTCCCTAGTGTCTACTAAGTCCAGGCATTGTCTGCTTCCATTTTGTGATCAGATTGAATGGGTTTTTATGCTCTTCTGATCCCCAGGTGGAACTGAACCTCCCAGATCTGAGTGCCCGTCATAAGGTACCCATTGGCACAATGCTGTGGTGGAGGTTCCAGTACTTACCCAGCATGTTGTCCATTGTCGGGTGTGCCAGCTCTGAGTTTCAGTCCCTACTTCGTCGCTCTGACTGTGGACAAGATAATCTCCCTAAGCCTCCTCTTAAAAGGAGCCTGTAACAGGATTTACCTCTTAGGATTGTTGTGTATTTGGTAACAACATTCTTAGAACAATTGTGGGCTTATCGTAAGCATTCCCCAAGTGATAGTCATGATTACATTCTCCTAGGAAGCTGTCCAAGTCCCAGCTTCTATCACGATTTCTTATATAAATGTCTAAACAAACTGTGAGCTGTGCTGATTGCTGAACTTACCAATGAATGTCGCATCCATCTCTGTATCTTGCTAGCACTTAGCACAAGTCCTCTCAGGTGCTAGATGCTCGCTAAGTGTTGGCTGAGTGAGTGAACACACAAGTGTGTGTGTTGTCTGGGTGCTCGCTGCACCCATGGGGCTGGGATGTGGGTTTCTCTGGAACCCAGAATGTAGGACTGCTAAGATCCAGTAGAATCAAGCAGGAAGTGGTCTCTCCAGTCTCCCTTCTCTCATGGTAAGCTTTTCATCAGGAAGAGCAAAGTAGGGGTAGGTCAAGGTTAGAGGGCATACCCAGGACAAGACAGCCAGGGAGGACTCCAAGGGATATTGGGAGCTGAGACCAAAACGCAGCCCTGAGCTGGCTGCCTCCCACTCTCAGGGATGAACGGAATGGATTATGCTAGGCAGGTCCGGATCTCACCTATCCACAGAGCTGCCACATCTTCTCTTATCACTTCCCATCTCCACTACCTACCACCAGCTTCACCTTCTACCATCCTGGTCAAATATTGATGGAAGGGAAGGAAACCCCAGAGAGGGTCCCACTGTGGGCAGCAGTGACACCACAGGTTACACGACTGTCGCTTTGACTCTAGAGCCTTCACCCCTTGAGGACAGGAGTTGCCCGCTTTGTTCACTTCAGTTTCCTAACAAAGATTCTCTTGACCAAACTTCAGTCAGGCTCCCTGGGGCCTCTCTTCTATTAAGTCCTCACCTTGGTCCTTGGCCTGTTTTTGGCTTGCCTCGCTCAGTTTTACCAAGAATCCTGCTAAGTCAGTTTAGTGAGGATCCTGCCCATCCTTGGTACCTGATCAAGTTCCTCATCCCTCCACCTTTGATGTGTAAGTCCTTGACCTGCCTTCAGCAAGAATCCTCTTATGTGTCTTAGTAATTTTTCATCCACTGACCCTCCACACTCTGCTAGGTGGCTACGAATCCCCAGCTGTCTGCAGTATTTGGCACTGAGCCCAATCTCTCTCCCCATTTCGATAGTTTGGACACCTATTGCAATAGCCTTGAATCAGTTTTCCTAACCATTTAACAAATGTCACAATAATTTTCTCTTTAACAATTCCCAGACCCAGTGTGTATGTAGCCCATGATAACATGATCTGTAAGAGTGGAGAGTGTTTGGATTCAGGGAGCTCTGCCCCTTTCCAGCTGTGTGACCCTGGGCAGATTACTTAACCTCTCTGAACTGCAGTTCCCTCAACTGGAAAATGGCAGTAATAGTTATACCTACTGAAGGATTAAATGAAACACTGCTTGGAATGCATTTAGCACTGTGTCTGACACCCTGTATCCCGAGAAAGGCTAGGGGAGAAGGGCCAGATATTACAGGGCTTTTCCCACCATATCAAAGAATTGGGAATTTAAGCCCCCATTTCAAACTAAGCATTATGAGCATGATAGATGGTTCCCTGAAAATTCTCCCCTTACACTGCCTCTTAGCTGCCACATTTTAAAAACTGTATTTAGATGGCAGCTGCTGCGATGAAGCTTTGTGTTTCGTGATTACTTGTCTCTCAGGCAGCTGCGGGTTCCTCCTAGAACTCTGTTTACCTAACTGTGTTAGGCTGGTACCCAGACAAATGGCCTTTGATATGACAAATAGTCCCTGAAAGCAAAAGGCGTAGGCCTATAACACTAATTTCCATTTTATCCTGGAATAAAGAAGAAGGTGGCCAGCTGTGAAAACCCACCAGATTAGAAGCAGATCTCTGATTGCCAGCCTGCTGGGAGATAATCTTGTCAGCATGACCTGCAGAAGTGGTAATAATTTGCAATTATGTACCAGCCTTCCTCTTAGGACACACAAACACTATCGAAACATTTCCCTAAACTCTATGAGGCAGAGATGCTGGGATATTGTCATTTTGCAATTAAAAAGTCATCTTAAAAGAATTACTTTAATCATCTTTCTCACGCTACCCATTGGGAAAGCTTCTCAAGCCCACGTTTTCAGGAGGGAAATGTTACCTGATCGTGTTACCTGAATACCTCATAGTGTGGAGCCTGCATGTATGATTGTGATGGGGGACTAAAGGGGTTCCTTTGCCTGCGTGCATCAGAGCTCAATCAAATGCAAACAGAAGTGAGTTTGCAGCTAAGAAAGTAAGGGTTTACTAGTTGAGGAAATAGTGCCAAGCCTGGAGCCACAAGTAAGCTAGTTGTTCAAAGACCTGGTTGTCCAGTGGCTTCCAGGGGATGGGTTATATATGGGGGATGGGGGGGGGCGGGGATCATTAATGGTGATAGCTAAAGGAGTTGGGGTTGTGGGCCCCACTGATTGTTTATGGCCAGGGTAAGGAGTAATTGATTATTTTTAATATTTCTTATATGGATGTGAAAGAGAAACATCCATCGGTTGCCTCTGGTTTGTGCCCCGACTGGGGATCGAACCCACAACCCAGATATGTAGATGCCATAACTGGGGATCGAACCTGCAACCTTGGTGTATCGGAATGATGCTCTAACCAACTGAGCTACCCCGCCAGGGCTGGGAGTAATGGATCATTGTATCAGGTCCTGATGTCAGCCATGGCATTGTTCTGTCTGGTTTCATGAGGGTGTGGTCTGTAGGGACAACTTTCCTGGGCCTGGGGCTGAAACACAACTGAAGTCAAGATGTTATCTTGCAGAAACCGGTTTGGCTCAGTGGATAGAGCGTCGGCCTGCGGACTCAAGGGTCCCAGGTTCGATTCCGGTCAAGGGCATGTACCTTGGTTGTGGGCACATCCCCAGTAGGGGGTGTGCAAGAGGCAGCTGATCGATGTTTCTAACTCTCTATCCCTCTCTCTTCCTCTCTGTAAAAAATCAATAAAATATATTAAAAAAAAAAAAAGATGTTATCTTTAGTGTGACCACTTTGTTTCTGTGGTCAACAGACCTGAGGCTTTGTTCTTAAGACAGGTTGGCATAGACCAGAATCTGATGTCCTAAGAGCTTACGACTAAGGAAAGTAGGGGACGGACAGAAAAGAAAAAGAAATGTTACAAGAAATGTTTTGTCCTAGAGGTTTGGTTCAGTGAATAGAGCATTGGCCCATGGACGGAAGGGTCCCATGTTTCATTCCTGTCAAGGGCACTTACCTCATTTGCAGGCTTGAGCCCCGGCCCTAATGGGGTGTGTGCAGAAGACAACCAAGCGATGTGTCTCTCTCACATTGATGTTTCTCTCTATATATCTCTCCCCTCCCTTCCACTCTCTCTAAAAATCAATGGAAAAATATCCTCGGGTAAAGATTAACCAAAAAGAAATGGAGTTTCTGCACAGTTACATTTCTACACTGGCCTATCTGTTAAATTCTGGAGCAATGCGTCTCTGGTGTGCTTTTCAATGCTGCACTATCAGATACATCAGAACAAAAGCACTTTAACCATGCCTCCTGCAGATCCAACAATACCTTGGTGTGTCCTAAGAGAAATAATGGCAACCAACTCCTTGTTTCAGTCATTTTAGAACTTCCTACACAGTACTTGTGTGAAGAGTATCTTACCAATGGGCTGCTGAACAAAGTGTTTCCTTCTCCTGTTTCAAAAATCTAAAACTGAGACCAGGAGGTTTGTCCATCAGTAATGACACTAACCTCTGTCCCAGGGTAATGGGAGGCCCCTGGTAGGTGCCCTGAGAAATGTAGGCTCCAATCCTGGATTTGAAAGCCACTCCTCCTGCATGACTTTAGGAAAATCATTTAACCTCTGTGAACTCCGCCCCCCGCCCCCTCAACACACACACTTAACTAAAATGTGTGCTTTCCAAGAATGTTGAGAATACCATATAAGATAACATAAGTAAAAGCAGTTTGAAAATCATAAAGGGATGTACATTATCGGGGGAAGGATTTTATCATGCTCTTTGGGACTGAGGACTAAAATTAGGCATTCTGACCCCTTTTCTATGCTGACCCAGAAGGAAACATTGCCTCATTATCCATAGTTGCTCCCCTAGAAGTGGAGGGGCAAGTGCCTGGTATACATACTCTCTTTCTCTCTCATCATTTCCCCCAAACAATTGCTATTCATTGATCTCAACTCATTCAGACCCAAGTCTATCTTGGTGTAATACTCTTGATAGCCAGTTATAACTATGGCAGTCTAATAAAAGAGTAATATGCAAATTGACCATCACTCCAACACACAAGATGTCTGCCCCCATGTGGTCAAAGATGGCTGCCCCCATGTGGACACAAAATGGCCACCATAAGATAGCCAGAAGGGGAGGGCAGTTGGGAGGGACCAGGCTGGCAGAGGAGGGAAGTTGGGGGCGACCGGGCCTGCAGGGAAGGGAAGTTGGGGGGCATGCAGGCCTGCAGGGGAGAGTAGTTGGGGGGGGGGGGGAACCAGGCCTGCAGGGGAGGGC
The DNA here is from genome assembly GCF_951640355.1 of Cnephaeus nilssonii. Classification (NCBI taxonomy): domain Eukaryota; kingdom Metazoa; phylum Chordata; class Mammalia; order Chiroptera; family Vespertilionidae; genus Cnephaeus; species Cnephaeus nilssonii. Next base: position 23,194,055 of record NC_137091.1, on the reverse strand, counting down.
AGTTAGGGGTGACCAGGCCTGCAGGGGAGGGTAGTTAGGGGCAAACAGGCTGGCAGGGGAGCAGTTAGGCATCAATCAGGCTGGCAAGGGAGTGGTTAGGGGGTGATCAGGCTAGCAGGCAGAAGCGGTTAGGGGCAATCAGGAAAGCAGGCAGGCAAGCAGTTAGGAGCCAGCAGTCCTGGATTGTGAGAGGGATGTCCGACTGCCCGTTTAGGCCCGATCCTACCAGGCAGTCGGACATCCCTCGAGGGGTCCCAGATTGGAGAGGGTGCAGGCTGGGCTGAGGGACACCCCCCCATGCATGAATTTCATGCACCGGGCCTCTAGTTTGATTATAAAGGTCATCTGACATGAGCTGAAACCTGCATGGACCTCTCACGCCTCCAGACCTCAATTCCTCAATACCTTATCTAATTCCCCTGAAACTTACAGAAGGGAGGCCTGAATGACTATGTAGTTCCACCCAGCAAAGCTATTCTATTGCTCAAGAAGATATTGTGCTCTCTGGGGAAGGTCCCTGTTGGGAAGGGTGGCGGACATGGTGATGGTCATTTTCCGTGTTTCCCAGACCTGCAGTGAGGACCTAGAGGACTGGTGCTGGCAACAGCCTTTGAGCAGAAGCGGCCTGTGTCACTTCTGGGCCAAAGCACAGAGGAGCCCCTGGCAGCCCTTCCCCAGCCCACTGAAAAGTCTGTGATTCCCACAAGGCACAGCTACAAGATGGGAGAGTCTTCATTACCTCAGGCTCCGGGGGGACAGAGGATGAATTTGCTTAGGCTGCTGTGAACAAGGTATCAGAAACTGAGCAGTTTAAACAACAGAAATGTGTTTTTTTAGTTCTGGAGGCTAGAAGTACATGATCAAGGTGTTGGCAGGGTTGGTTCCTTCAGAGGGCAGTGAGGAAGAGTCTGTTCCATGCCTCTCACCAGCTTCTGGTGGTTTGCTGGCAACCTTTGATGGTTTTAGGCTTGTAGAGGTATCACCACAGTCCAATGTGGGTCAATGCTATCTATTGTGGGTTGAATCATCCCTCCTCCAAATTCATATATTGACGTCCTAACCCCCTATATCTCAGAGTGTGACCTTATTTGGAAGTAAGCTGTAATTAGTCAAGATGAGGTCAACTGAAGTAGGTGAGTCCCTAAGGCAATATGACTGGTATCCGTATAAAAAGGGTAAGTTTGGAGACAGACCTGCACAATGGAAGAGAGTCAGGTGAGGATGAAAGCAGAGATTGTGGTGCTTCTAGTTCAAGTGATTTACATGTAGATAAGGAGATTGTGACCTTCACTGGTGAAGTGGCCACCTGTCCAAGGTCATGGGAGTTCATGTGAGGCAGAGCTGGGATTGGTTGCTTAGTCTCCTATTCCAGTCTGGAGAGGAATGGTTAGAGCAAATGATGGTGGCCGAATACATGGTTTTGTTTGAGCACTGCTATGGTTTGAATGTTTGTGTCTCCCCCTACCCCCTCCAAATGAATATGTTGAAATCCTAAAATCCCACGTGTTGGTAGTAGGAAGTGGGGCCTTTGGTAGGTGATTAGGTCCTAAGGGTGGTGCCCTCATGAATGGCATTAATGCTCTTAAAAAAGACACCCCACAGAGTTCCCCAGCCCTTCCACCATGTGAGGACACAATGAAAAGTCTGTGGGGAAGGGGGCCCTCAGCACCCCGCTCTGGGACATCCCGCCTCCAGAACTTTGAGAAATAAATTCCTGTTGTTTATTCTCCACTGCTACCCCTCCAGTTTGTGATATTCTGTTATAGCAACCCCAACAGACTCAGACAAGCAGCTTATGCTTACTTAAGCAATGGACATCAATGAAAGTATAAATTTCACAAAACTTAAATGAAAAAGATAAGTCTCTTGCAATAATAGCAACTGAGCACTTGAAACATGGCTACTGTGAATTGAGGTACACTGTACGTGTAAATTATTACTACATATTTTGAAGACTTAGTATCAAAAATTAATAATTTTATTAATAATAATTATATGATGAAATAATAGATTCATGAAGTGAAATGAAATATATTAAAATTAATTTCTTCAGTTTCTTTTTACTTATAAAAATGTAGCTACCAGAAAACATAAAGTTACATATGTGGCTTGTAGTTTGTAGTGAATATTATTTTTATTGGATAGTACTGACCTAAGGTGATTATTAAAATGCAGGTCCCAGAACCCTGCTCTAGACCAAGTGAACGGAGTCTTTGGTTTTGTGGTTCAGGGGCTTTAATTTTAAAAAGATTCCCAGGTAATTCTGTTACAGACTACATTTTGAGATTTGAACATGACACCGATTAGCTAAAGGCTGCTCCTCAAGTTAATCACAGTCTGCACCCTTCCCTACTGTTCTCCAATACAATACACTAGTACATGTGAGATAAAGATGAGAGTGACATGTTTATATTTGCCTACATTTTAAACTTCTTCAAAAAATATAAATCACCTTTCTCTCTAGAAATACTCCTTTTCACTTTTCTTAAAACACAGAATATACTACTTCCTAAGTATTGGTGGGTAACGTGCATGAATCATGATGACATAATCCATCCTGCTTTGTTTAGGATGGAGGAGTTGCCTAGCCCTCTGAGCCCACTGGCCGTGGGAGTTGGAGTCCATCTAACCAAGGTCCAAAGTTCCTCTCTTCCTCTGGCACGTGTGATTCTGTCTGGAGTGGTGAGAGATTGTAACTCGTTTCTCCTTGTTGCTAAGATCCGTCTCTTCTTGTCTCTTCTGGATTTCTGGAAAAATCAGAGGCAGTGTTAAAGTATGTTGGCACTTGGTTTTCATTGTATCTGAGGCTCTGACTCCAGGTCATTCATCTAGAGGAGAAAGGTCTATTTCACACTCTCCTGGGCTAGGAAAATAGTCTTTCATCATGTTAATGAAGTTATAGATTAGACTTAATGAATCAAGAAGAAATATATTAGCCTTGCTATTTCTATTTTTTTTCAATATATCAAATTGACTTTTATAAATTTAGAAATCATCTGTGAATAACACCAGTATCATTTCTATTTGATTTTCAATATATGTGTAGATCTGTGTGTGTGTGTGTGTGTGTGTGTGTGTGTGTGTGCGTGCAGATTTTGAAATTAAACTTTGCCTGGTAAAGGAATACTATAACCTTTCTAGAAAACATGGAAAATAGAGGATAATTAAAAATGAAAATAAAAATAACCCCAAATATCATCACACAGAAATCACCAGTGCTTATATTTCTCTGTAGTTTTTTTAAAAAAGATACATTTTAACTCATATATGCCTAAAAGATTTTTTCCTTTGGACATTTGGAGTATGGTATAATATATACACAGTTTTGTATCCTGCTTTTATCATTAACTATTCATAATATTATCATGGAGTTTTTGCCAGACCATTTGTTTTCAAAAAACATAATTTCAATAGTTGATTAACAAAATCTGCATTTTTGATGGATTGAAATTTGAATTGGTTCTTGTTTTATCAGTGGAGGCTGAAAATGTGATGTCATTAAAATCATTCTCTCTCTACATGATCATAGATGCTAATTACAACTCCAAGTATTTTCTCTTTTTCCTTCCTGCTAGAGAGCAGGAGTCTTCATATACAATCTGATATGGTAAATAGCTGCTGACTTTTCATGTATTTAATATGGAATATGAGGCTGCAATTACACTCACTGATATTTCTCTGTAGATCAGTACCCCTTCATTACCTGAAGGGCAGGGAGGCAGCATAAAACAGGATTTTGGAGCCTGGCTACAGGAATTTGAACCCCAGCTCCACTATTTGTACATGGGTGTGACTTCGGGCAACTTACCCTCTCTGTAAAATGTGCATAAAACTAGTGATTTTCTCATAGGATCATTTATGGATTAGATATGATGATAAATATCTATCAATTTCAATAAATTCTAAACAAATAGTAAAACCTCAATAAATGGTGGATATTTTCCTTCTCCTCCTCATATTCCTTTTATTTTTTTCCAAATATAGTTTTATTAATTTCAGAGAGGGAGAGAGAGAAAGAAGAGAGAGAGAGAGAGAGAGAGAGAGAGAGAGAGATGGATGATGAGAGGGAATCACTGATCAGCTGCCTCCTGCACACCTCCATAGGGATTGAGCCCGAAACCCGGGCATGTGGCCTGACAGGGAATCAAATCATGACCTCCTGGTTCATAGGTCAATGCTCAACCACTGAGCCACACTGGCTGGGCCTTGTCTTCCTTTTAATCATCATCAATCACCATCATCACTTTCATGTTTTACTTTTATTTTTTCTATCTCTCTCCAGTATAGAAACCTCTCAAAAAGCAGTTCTATTGTGATATATATCTTGACTTAATCTTCCTCTAGCATAGTGTCCTATACTTAGCTGTAGTTGCTTAATGAATGTTTGATTATTTCATAATGGATCTTTAAATAGATGGTAAACATTTTCATTGAAGACCATACCCCAGGCATTGCTTCAAGGAACAGAAGACTTTTGTATGCAATAGTTGTACAGTAACACTTTATTGTTTTACTAATTTATTGCTTAAACTTACTAACTAATCTATTTTATTACATCATCATGCATACCTATTATATACTAGATCTGAACTGAAAGCTGCCAAGTCAGCCCCTGCCAGCAAGAAGCCCAAAGTCTAGCCCAGCCAGCATGGCTCAGTGGTTGATTGTCAACCTATGAGCTAGGAAGTCATGGTTTAATTCCTGGTCAGAGAACATGCCTGGGTTGTGGGCTGAATCCCCATTGTGGGGTGTGTAGGAAGCAGTCGATCAATGATTCTCTCTCTTCGTTTATGTTTCTCTCCCTCTTCCTTCCTCTCTGAAATAAAAAAATATATATATCCTATATAATAAAGATGGAATATGCAAATTGACCATAACTTTTCGACAAAGATGGAGGTACCCACAGCCAATAAGGAGGAAATATGCAAATTGACGCAGCAAAGATGGCGTCGGCCAGGCTGGGACACAGGTGTTCTGCCCTGCTCCGACTGCTCCAGGCCTGGCAGTGCATGAAGGCGAAAGGCGTCGGCCAGAGCGAAGGCCCAGGTCCCGGGTGCCGATAGCCAGGGGAAGGAAGGCCTATTCTTGCATGAATCTTTGTGCATCGGGCCTCTAGTATATATATATTTTAAAAAGAAGCCCAAAGTCTAACATCTTTTGTGATGTGCTCAGCATTTTGCTAGTCTTCTATTTTTAGCACAGAGAAATTTCAAAAGACTACATGGCCACTTTTATTGTTTTGGGATGGTAAACCCCCATTTTGGGGAGCAGTGTTTTTCTGGTTTTACCAATTTCAGTAATCCTATATAATAAAAAGCTAATATGCAAATCGACCGAACAGCAGAATGACCAATCAACGCAGGAGCTGCCCCCAGCCCGAAGGCCCCAGGCCGGCCAAGGTGGGTGCCAGCAGGGGCCCCATGATCGCCCTGTTGGTAGCCCCACAGATTGGCTCTGATCACCAGCCAGGCCTAGGGACCCTACCCATGCATGAATTTCATGCACCAGGCCTCTAGTATCTGAATAAAAAAGAAAATTTTATTTTGCAGGGAAATTCGGAATTTAAATATTCTACACAAATCGCACAGTTCAGGCATATTTGTTAACATAATTTGTTGACCTGGTTGAACTTCCTACTCACTTTTTCCCTTGTCTTGAAATCAAGGAAAATCGGTACCTGTGTGTCACTAAGAAAGTGTGGTCCAGTGATCAGTGATTAGGTTGGAAAAGTCTGCTGCAAATTGACACCTTGCAGTGCCCTCCCCATTTCTTTCCCTCCCTCTCACCTCCACTTCTTATTCTGACTCTTCTTTCTATCTACTCCTTTCCTTCTATCAAAAATAAAGGCATCCTCCATGGCCCAATGAGAGACTCACCAGGGAACACTTTTTGACAGAAAAAGAGGTAGTTGCCTCAGGGCTCAAGACAACTCCTGTTGCAGTTATTACCAATTATCTTAACCACACCATAAACATCTCTATTTCCCAAGGAGGCTAAATAATGAACTCCGGGTTACCCTGAGTTAGCCGGGATTTGCATCCCATTGAAAGTTCCAATTCCCTGCGTTATTATTTTTTTTTTTTATAGCCTGACTACCTGAAATTTCATTAGACATTTTTGCCTTTATCTGCTCATTGTCTTTAAACATCATGGGAGAAGGGCTTTATATTGAGTTTACTGCCACATCCCCAATACCCAAAACAGCAATTTGGTGCATAGTCAGTGCTCAATGCATACTTGTTGAATGAATGAATATACATGCAAGAATTGACTGAAGTATATAGAAAGATGTACCTTGCCTCTTGTCTCTCTCTTGCTTAAGTAAACAGACTTGGCAACAAAAACAAACACCAAGAAAGGTGCTATAATTTCCTTACCCATGCCTTCTCAAGTGCAGCCCATCAGCAAGTCAGAGTTCTGTTTTCAAAGTCAGTCTGGAACCTTCCCATCTCCATTTACATAGCTATTAGCCAAGTCTAAGCCACTGTCATCTCCTTACAGGGAGAAAAGCAAAAGCCTGGTGTCTCTGTGTCCCTCCATTGCAATGGGTTCCTCTGCACAGCAGCAAAAGGGATCCCCTTAAATTTGAATTGCATGATGTTAGTCTTCTATTCAAAATCCTTTAGACCCAGAACTCAGAGTAGATAATCCAAGTTGGCCCAGAATGACGGGCCCTTTCTTTCTTTTTCAATCCTCACCCAAGGACATTTTTTCCATCGATTTTTTTAGAGAGAGTGAGGGAAGGAAGTAGTGGGGGGTGAGGGGTGGAAGAGAAACATTGATGTGAGAGAGACACATCAATGGTTGCCTCTCACACATGCCCAAACTGGGCCAGGGCAACCGAGGTATGTGCTCTTGACGTGGAATTGACAGAGGGCTGGGAAATTTCTTAGTGAGCCCTGGACGACATCTTTAGTTCTGATGAGTTTGCTGCCTGCCTGCCCACAGGAATAAACTCCACATCCACAGAGCTCTAACCACTGAGAAAAATTGGCCAGGGCGTGATGGGCCCATTCTTATTTCATCAATGTCATCTCTGGTTCCCTTTTTTTGGCCTGTTGTGCTCCAATCCCATTGGTTTTCCCCCCCGTGCCTGGAATGTGCCAAGCTCTTTTCCACCTCAGAGCCTTTGCACTAGCTGTCCCCTCAACCTGGAATTCTCTCCCCTATCCCCTTCTCTTCCTTTAGACAAAGATGCCGCCCATCATTCCCATCTATATCCCCACCCCCATTCCGTTAGACTCTGTCCACCCCTCTTTGGCTCTTCTTCAGTGCTCACATTACAACCTGTTTGTGTTGCTCTCTTGTCTATACCAGCAGAGTGTGAACTGCGAGAGGGTAAAGGCAGTGGCTGACTCTTCACTGGTGTGTCCCAGTGCTGAACACTGAGCATCTTCCATCCACACAGGCTGCCTTCATTCCTTGGCTCATGGCTCCCTTTCTCCATCTTCAAAGCCAACAATGTTGCATCTCTCTGTGCCTTTCTTTCCACAGTTATGTATTCCTTTGACTTTCTTGCCCCCCCCCTCTTTCACTTTTGAGGACCCTTGTGAATACATTGGGTGCACCTGGGTAATCCAGGCTAATCTCACTATTTTCAATCGGATTCCCATTTGTTATTCCATCTGTTTCCTTATTTCCTCTTGGCCATGTAACTTAACATACTCACGGGTTCTGGGGATTAGGAGGTGGACCTCTTGGGGGACCATCACTCTGTCTTGAATGAATAAATAAATGGACAACTAGCTTGGAATGTATTTGTGGGCAAATGGCCGCACTTAAATTTCTTTTATTCCTTCTTGTGCCTACACAAGGCAGGCCAGTATTCAGCCTAAGTAATTACTGTGGTGGGCACTCTCCCATTCCCAGAGAAACACAGCAGACTCAGGGAGGAGTCCTTCCTTTAATGATCAACCTCAGAAGAGGACCGGGAGACCCTTAAGGTACTAAGTAAAGAGGGTTTTCAAGATCTAATTAAATGTCTAATATTCTTTGGAAGGCATGAGATTTATAGGTGGTGCCACCGTAATTGGCACGGTTTCTCCCAGGTTGACAAATGTAGGCATTATAAACGTTTGCACCTAAGGTAATTCCAAGCAAGGTGATTAATTTCTGGGAGATTAATACAGGGGTGCTGAAGGCCATGTTTTGCAATCAAGCAGGCTGCTCTTGCCTCAACCTTGATTGAATTCCAGCTTTGGAGCGGAAAACTATGGACATAGATATTTCACGAGTTCTATACAAACGGCGGCACCTCACCTATGAGGCGAGAGAGTGGGAGAAAGTAATGTGTTTGCTGAGAAAAGCTGCCGGGGCCCAGCCCCCCCCCCCCCCCCCCCCATAATTTGACATGCTTTTCTCAAGGACAACACAGCAAAGACATTCAGTTGCAAGATAGGTTTTTCTTCTCGGAGGAGGCCTCGTGTTTAGCTGTCATATCTCAGGCTATTTTTAGTGATGGCGCTTTAAAAACTTAAGGAGCCTATCTCCCCTCACCAGGCTCCAGCGCAGGGTTGCTATGCAACAGGCCCATCTCGCTGGCGTTCTCACTAGTCTTCCGCTGGGATATTCAGAGAAATGGACCTGGCCGGAACCAAGCAATAGAATGAAGCCGCCTCAGGAGAAGAACGAGCAAATAGCTTTGGAATCTCACAGACCAGAGGCCGGGCTCCCCCTGTTCCCAGTTGTGTGGCCCTGGGCAAATCTCCCTGGGCCTCAGTTTCACCGTGTGTAAAATGGGGATGTTATTAGTATCTAACTCATTAGGTGATTGTGAGGATCAAATGCGACTCTACCCACAGAGCACGTAAAACATGCTGGCTTCACAAAACGGGGGTGTGTTTTAATTTGCACAAAATGAGTTTTATAAAGGAAGACAGTGGAAATCCTAGAGATTAATGCTTTGGTGCCCCTTTACCTTGTGAGTTTGTGAGAACCGGTCACAAGATCATTTTCTAGTAAACTAAAGGAACGCAGTGCCAGCAGCTAACATCTGTGAGCACACAGCCCTGCGACTTCACGGCTGTGCTACCGAGCACAGTGGAGAAGCCCCGGTTACTCTGGCAATAGGTCCCTGAGCCTCGATGTGTGCTCCAGGGCTCCCAGGGCAGAGGGCTGGGCGTCCCCAGTGAGCCCTGCGCGACGTCTTTCATTCTGATGGTTTTGCCGCCGGCTGCCAACAGGAATAAACTTCCACATCTTAGAGCTCTTCACAGTTTACGGAAGCGCTTTCACACAGGTGAGAACACTTACCGAGGGCTTGCTCTGTGCCTCCAGAGTGCCTTTTGCCTTTTCAATGTTAAATGTTTAATCTGCACAACAACCTTGTAGGAGAGGTACTGTACTCTATCACAGAGAGGCCACGCGACTTACCTGAGGTCTCTCAGCTAAGAAGTGCTAGGCATAGACTTTGTACTTGGGGCTGTTCGAACCGAGGGTCTGCATTCTTAGCCATGACCTTGCACTTGCTTCCATTTGACATTCATGGAAATGCTGCTTTATGGACAGTGAAGGTAATATTCGCTCTGTTTTGTATCAGAGGAAACAGGGCCTTAGAGAAATAAAGTGATCGGAAGGTAAGGGGCAGGGCTACAACGAGAAGCCAGGTTTTGAACGGTTAGAATAGTGGTTCTTTTGCTGTTCCGCCATGCTCCATTAAATGCACTGCAGCAGGAGCATTTTAGACTCTTTATGAAGGAAAAAGGGACACTCCGATGATCTACAGAGCTAATTCACAGTGCACATCTGATTCTTTTCTGGTTTCTCTAATTAGGTTAGGATGGCTGTAATAGCTAACCTTGGCCAGCGGTTAGTTCGTCCGATGGCCACATGCTTTTAATGTGGAGATTTTCAAACTGAAATGTACATGCAGAGCTCCCCGGGGTCCCGTTCAATGCAGATTCTCATTCCTTAAGCCCAAAGAAGGGGCTGTGACTGCATGTGTGGCTCATGTCCAGGTGATGCCGATGCTGCTGGTGCAGGGACCATGCTCTGAGGAGTGAGCTTTAATTCTGTGCACAGTACAGGCAGAAGAACCTTCTGTGGGTTGGCTAACAAGAACTGGTAGTCAGAGAGGTTTTAGTTTCCTTTCTATTACTTCTGTTTTGTTACTCTGACACAGACTCACTGATTGTCCAGAATTTGGGGTTGTGAGGTGTGAAACAAGGTCTGACATCAGAAAAAGGTCTTTGAAATCCCAGATATTCAAAAAAAGAAAGGAAGGAAGGAAAGAAGGGAGGGAGGGAGGAAGGAAGGAAAGAAAGGAGGAAATTTAAAAAGAAAGAAAATAATCCAGGATATACAATCACTCTGAGATGTGGTCCTAACCTAGGAAAAGAGCCAGAGATATTTTGTTAGAGTTTCTCCCAGTGAGGATAGAAGAGTGTGTGTTGGGAGGGGGGGAGGAGAGAGACGGGAGAGGAGGGGGGGGAGGGTGAAAAAGTGGGGTGGCAGAGAGGGGCCCATCCTATATAATAAAAAGCTAATATGCAAATCGACCGAACAGTGGAACGACCGATCACTATGACGTGCACTGACCACCAGGGGGCAGACGCTCAATGCAGGAGCTGCCCCCAGCCCGCAGGCCCCAGGCTGGCCAAGGTGGGTGCCAGCAGGGGGCCCCCTGATCACCCTGCCAATAGCCCCACTGATTGACCCTGATGGCTGGCCAGGCCTAGAGACCCTACCTGTGCATGAAATTCATGCACAGGGCCTCTAGTTCTAGAATAAATGCAAGGGGGTGGGGTTATGGAAATGCTACTACAATGAATGAGAAAAACACCCAGTTCTAATCCCTATTTTGCCAATAATAGTATGGTCTTCAGGGAAACTTCCTGTTCTAACTTGTTTGGTGTGACCCGGGTAAACCCCATTTCCTTGGCTCCCATCACATCCTGAGTGACCCTATGTCTTGGGTTTTCTGGAGAAATTCTCATTTCAATATCCTATCTTGGTGTCCAGCAATGTGCCAAATCTTTCCCCTGACTTTTGTTTTTGAAAATATGGTTGTTGTAATTATGCCACAGCAAGCACACATAAACAGTTGTTTTGCTTAATTGGTGCCCTGTGCATCTCAACGGTTCTTAACTTTGAGGGTTGAGGAGTTATGGGCCTTTTGGGAATTTGATGGAATCATCTCAGAAAAGCACAGCTATGCATGGACATGCAAAAACTTATGTTTTTCTAGGATGTTTCAGAGACTCTCTCAAGCCACTGCAGGACCTGATTGGATCAGTGGAATCCAGATTAGGAAAGCCTGCTGTAGATGATGGATGCTGATGTACATAGAGAGGAACTGTCTGTCTGTACTCAATTTATCAACATGCCACCCACACCCTAGCAATTTCATTTCTGCCCCTAGAGGGCATACACAAAAAAAATGAAGATTATAAAGAATATTCCTCTCAAATGTCAGAATGGGAGAGAGGAATTCATGCAAGGATTAAGATAAAGGGAACAGGACCCAGAGCCGCTGTTCTCGGCAGAAGACGAGAACGAGGACAGGGCTGGTGGGTCTCTGCCTGCCAGAAACAAAGGCAACAGCTTTCCTGCTGGAATAGGTTCTTGGTGAAAATGTTTGGTTTGTGATCAGGAGAGGCCGTAACTGAAAGACCAATTTTTTGTCACCAGTGTAATCCCTTCATTCAGCATAGGATCTGGTGCTTTAGTAAGTGTAGTAAGTGCTCAATATATATATTCAAGGTATTTTTATTTTTTATTTATTAAGTACTTACTATGTGTCAGGCACAGCGTTAAGACTGAGAACACACACACACACACACACACACACATTCCCACGAATTCCAGGGTTTTCTTGCTCCATGTGTTGCCGAAGCTTCTTCGGTGCATTGCTGAGCTCACCCGAAGCTACCTTTCCCCGTGGATGGCCAAACTGGGAAATCTGCTCAGAGAAGGGTGTTGACAGAGCTGGGGGAACTGTCCATTTAATAGTTTCCAACTTTAAAAAAGTCAGCACAGCAATTTTTAAGTGATGTCTTCTGAGGCATCACACTATATGAGAGGTGCCCTGGTTGATGAGTGGTGATGCGGAGCTGAGGAGCTGGCCGAAATTGCCCACGCTAGAAATTGCTGAAGGGAACCTGGGACTCGGAAGGCAGTTTGGTAGAGATGGAGAGAAATGAGTGGTCTCCAGAGAGACTTGGGGGCTAGAATCGATGCAGTACTTGTGTTGGATAGAACTGGGGGAGAGGAAGAAGGAGGAATTGCCAAGGGGTCTCCCAGGCTTCTGGCTTTTGTAGTCAGTCGATTGAATGGCGGTGTCATTTGCTGAGACCCGGAACGCTGGAGGAGGAAACGTGGTGGGAGAAGGTCTACAGGTCAATTTTGGATACACTGCATTTGTGATATCACATGGAGATGTCAAGATGTATATCCAAATGCAGGAAGGTCACAAAAGTCGAAGAAGAGGTTAGGGCCAAGAATGTAAACTCTGGTATATTCACTTTACAGCTCGAACTCAGAGCTGTGGGCAAGGATAGACTTACCTAGCAAAAGGTTATGAAAGTGCTATTGAGCAGGGTTTCTCAGCCTCCGCATTGTTCATGTCCTGGGCTGGTAATTCTTTGTCGGGGGGGGGGGGGGCTGTCAGGGGGAGCAGAATATACTACCCCAAAAGGTGCCACTTTGACATGTGGATTGTTTAAGACCCAGCAGATTCAGGCAAAGCTTTCTACCTCCCCTTTCACTGCCTAAAAAAATTTAGATGGATCTATACCAGGAAGAGAGCTATTACCAGAAATTACTGTTTATATCAGAAAGGCTTATCTTTATGGCTTGGCAAACATCTGTTTACCAAATATTTGCTCTTCTCATCTTTAGCTTAGGATGGTATACAAGCCTCAATTGCCTGACTGCCTTCGAGTCTCTTATTTTTATGGGGCTCCCGTATGTACAAAATTTGTATTTCTCCTCAACACCTGTCTTATGCCAGTTTAATTCTTAGACCAGACAAAGAACCTAGAAGGGAAGAAGGAAACATTTTTCCTCCCTGCACTTGTCCTGTGCATTGTTGGATGTTTACCAAACTTCTATACACCAGATGCCAGTAGCATCCCCCAGTTGTAACCACCACCATATCTCCAGATATTTCCAATTTGTCCCCTGGGGGGCAAAATTGCCCCATTGCAAACCACAGGTATAGAGAAATGGTTACGAGCTGACGTTGTGGTACCTGAGTGCCTGCCTCTGTCCGTGACGAGTCATGTGACCCAGGGTGGGTACATTACTGATCTTCTCTGTGTCTGTTCCCTCCTCTGTGGAACAGAGACCACAGTAGGCGATGGGAACATTATTATTTTGGTGAGATCGTTGCATAAAAGAGTGACTCGAATTAAGGGTTATTGTTATATTCCTGGAGTCATGGTTATTGAGAAGTGGGTAGGATCTAGCCTTGAAAAACTCCAACAGTTAAAATTAGATAGAAAAGGAGACAGATAGTAGGAATGAGTAGCTATGGCGTTGGAGGAAACGGGAGGCAAGGGTGATGTCACAGGAGGGAGGGGAAGACAGGATGTCAGTGGGGGGAGGGTGCAGTGGGCTTCTCACCCAGGGATGGGAAGTTGGAGCTCCTAAATGTTCATAATTGATTTTCACTCTTATTTGAGTCTGGAAGCAATCAACTCAATATATTTTATTGAGACAAAGTGCTCTAAAATGCCTTTGTTAAATTTATTAGACTTTGGGATCTGTCTAGAAGTGATACTTTTATTGTGCTCTTAAATGGTAGTCAGAATGTACTTACGACATGTTGGTAAAAATCCCTTCTTGCTCTCAGACTGATAATCGTTCAAAACACTATTGCATCGTTAGTGGAGCCACGTGAACCATTGGTGAGTGGTGTGAGCCTTGAGGAACCAGCAAACTGTAGGCAGACACTACCTACCCTGATCACTCCTTTCCAGTGGGAGAGACAGAGGAGGGGCAAGGAGACCTAATGGTTACCTGGACAATTTTAAAACGTAACTGCATTTATCTGCAAAATTATTTGATCTATACAGTTCATTGTTTTTGCTACTGATAAGCCAAAAAAAAAAAGAAAGAAAAAAAAAAAGAAAAGAAAAAAAAGGCACCACAAAAACAAAACCAAAAAACAAACCCAACAGTTTTCTCTATATCTCTCCTTCTTCCTCCACCCTAATTGATCTGACAGATTTTTCTGCTAGTTTTCAAATTCTGAAGTGGAATTCTGCTCTAAAAAAGAATGGATGCCATGAGTGGAAGAACAGGCTTCCTGAAATTATGGCTATCTTCCTCCCTCTTTCTCCTTTCTCCTTCCCCCACGCTGCCCCCTAGTAAGCCCTCCCTCCCTGCCTTCAAGTACATATTATGTCCTTCGCATGTTCTAGGCACTGAACCAGGTGCTAGGAATACAGAAGAGCATGAGGGAGAGGGAGGGACTCTTTTGATCTAATGGAACTTACTTTTTAAAAATGTGAACAAATGCCTTCAACACTGTGGATGATGAAAGGGATTCTGTGGAAAGTAATGTCACAGGGTCCAATCCTCTTGCTTTTCCCCACCTCCATGTAATCTTCTTTATGACCCTCCTTAATTTCAAATGCATAGAAGAGGGTGCAGAACTGTCATTCTCCAGAGCATTTGAGATCTTGCCCCCCAGCATATGTCATCATGTTGGCTCAAATCAACTCATAAGCGTTATCTACAGGTTTGGATGTTTCTTGTGTGGACAGCGCACGCAGAGATTTTATGAAAACAATAAAAAGAAAATAACCAGAATGTATTAATAAGGAAATAACGAGGCACTTCTTTTCTATATGGCGGCTTGAAAAGGACATTCTGAGGAGGCAGCATTTAAGCCAAGATCTGAAGCTACAGGTGGAACAGGCCCCATGCACGGGGAGCTTGGCCTGCCTGGAACTCACAGTGCTGCGAGGGGCCCGGGAGCTGGTTACAGAACGTCCTCTCCTCCTCTCCGCTGGTCCCCTCTTCCAGATGACAGGAAGAGGGGACCAGCGGAGAGGAGGAGAGGACGTTCTGTAACTGGACAAACAATGGGTCCGTGCTGCCTGTCACTACTTGAGCCAAGTGGGCAGAGACAGGGTTGAATCGTATATGAGCGTTTATTCCAGTACTGCCGGCAGGATGGGAGAGCAGCAGGTCAGCCACATAAGCCAGTTCCTTATATAGCACAGTACAAAGGAAAAGTAGGCAAAAGAGCAGTTTACAGATATGCAAAAGGACTAGGGGTCTCCAAAGGGCTTAGTGATGTGCAAGGGCTGGGGTTACCCGGGGAAGTAGTCAAAGGGAGTGCAGATGGGCAGTTAGCAGGCAAGCAGTCTGGAGGTCTGCGAAGGCCTGCAGGAGTGCAAAAAGGGCTGGGGATCTTCAAAGAGCTGGCCACTCTGGTTCTGCAGCATCATTGTTAATCTTTCCAAGATGATAGGCAGCTCCAAATGGGGAGGACGGGCTGCATCTCCAGGTCAGCTCCAGCCAGGGTGGAATGTGCCTTCTTTCATCAGAACACAACAACCTGGGTTGGTGAGGTGTGAAACAAGGCCTGACATCAGAAAAAGGTCTTGGAAATCCCAGATATTCAAACAAAAAGACAGAGCATGATTCATATTTCTTACAATACTAGCTGGTTCCCCAAATTCTATTGCTGCCCCCTTTCAGTTCCAGGTGCAGAAGGAGGGAGCAGGATAGAGGTGGGTGGGAGAGTTGTGAGTAACCACATCTGTTCAGGGAAGGGAAGGGTGCTCTGCTGGGGAGAGAAGGCCATGGGCAAGTTTGAAGAATATTTTGCTTTCTGCCATCTCCACGTGACTGTACTTGCTATAGTCCCGCACAGCATAACAACATACGGGTCAGCGGTGGACCACATATACAACAATCGCATACCGTCCAGCCTAGCTGTGCATTTGGCTGTATCCTCCAGGCTCCCCTCCTTTCCCATTTCCTTTTCATCCTCATGACCCACATGTTGGGGAATCCTCTTGAACAGCCAGTAGCTGGAACATGAAGCACTGCTCTTTACGTCTGCAGCTGGACTTTCTGCTGGGCGTGATCTCAGCCAAGTTTTTCTTTTCCCTGTCACTCCGGGCTTCACTGTTTCCTTCAGTAGCGCATGCACCATGGGCTTGTGCGACTGAAAGTTTTCTTCAGCTCATTCATGAACGGAAGCAAAGCAGCTGTGGACAAGACCGGTGTTTTCACAGCATTTTTGGGGGGTAATTCTAACTCCCACCACTTCGCTTTTGGCAGGCTTTGTAGCCGCCAGGCAAGTAGCAAACCATCTTTTGTTTTCCTAAAGCCAGAAAGGAGCATTGCATAGCTCTACAAGGATTAGCAATTTGCAGTCAGTGCATGCAGGGCTCTCGGATTTAGAATTGGTTGATGCTCTGTCCCTCCTGAGGGCAGATTGACCTGAAGAAGCTTCTGGCATGGCTGGGTGATTTGGGAGTGACAAGCTCTTTAAAAGGAAGGAAAAGCGAAACTTGGAGAATGGAGGAAAGGGTATCTGTTGGTGAGGCTACTGGGGTAGTAGCAGACTTAATTTACGTAATAGAAGCATTTCCTGTAATTAGTTGAAAATGGATTTAGGCTCTCTATTAGATTAGAACTAGATGGAAAAAATTGACAGACATCTCAAAGCTAGTGAAAGAAATGCACTTCAAGTTCTCTTGTTAGAGAGCAAATTATCTTCCCTTCGACAAGGTTCAGCTCTAGACAAGACAGAGGAAGGGAATGTCATCAGTAATCACTGGCTTCACCACACATTTTTTCAGAGGTTGTTAGGTGCCCAGAACTGTAGACAAGAAGACAGAGCGAGGGTTGGACCAGAAGCTGCTGCTCCCCCACAGCCCAGTTCTCTCTCCTCCAATCATCTATGTGATCATGGCAAGATGCTGGCCCTATGTACCCTTCTGTTTACCCATCTCACAATTTACAGCTCTCCCATTTTTGTGATTCTGTGATCTCTTTGGGGAGATGCCTGTATGCCAAAAAAGATGATGAGTAATTATATGATACAAGAGGTCCAGCCTCGGCCTGGCCTGCACCCTCTCACAATCCGGAACCCCTCGGGGGATATTGGACTGCCGGTTTCGGCCAGATCCCCACAGGGCAGGCTGAGGGACCCCACTGGTGCATGAATCCGTGCACCGGGCCTCTAGTATGCATGTAAGATCTTTGGTTAATTTCTTTCCGCCCTCCCCGCTTCCCCCTTCTGAGATTTATCATTCCGTTCCATGTTTCCATGCCTGTGTGTTAAGCGTCTGCCCCGTGGTGGTCAGTGTGAGTCATAGCTACCTGTTGAACGGTCGAATGGTCGCTTAGGCTTTTATATATATAGATTTCATGAAAGATCCAAATAGTGTATTAGGAAGAAAGGAAAAGCAATTAATGGGGGCTGTTAGCAATTATAAGTTGATTCAAAGCATGGTAAAACCAGGAAGATTAGTAGAGAATGGCACAGAATTTGCAGGCAATCCTGGATTGAATCCCTACTGTGCCACTACCTGGACAAGTTACATAATCTCTCTGAGCCTCAGTTTTCATATCTGTAAAATGGGATGACAGGGCTGCTTTGTAGAGGTAATTGAGATATGTGCATGTAGAGAAATTAGAACAGTTACTTAACAGTGTTACCTACTATATCTGCCCTGCCTTTTGAGCTGCAGAAGATAGCTACACAGTCTTTGCTACTTCTTCAATTGGGAGGTAGAGCCAACCCTCCCCTCCCCCCAGCCTCTTCAATCTGGGCTGGCTCTAGTGTCTTCTTAACAAATGGAGTTGTTAACATAAGAAACATTCAAACCTGTAAAGAATTTTTTTGAGTTTATTTGAGACAAACTGTCAACAATTGCCAGTAAGCAGAATCTCAAGGGATTCAGATAATGCTCTGGAAAATGGCAGTTTTGCACCTTGTCTTATAAATTATAATCAAAAAAGGAGACATAAGTGGGTTACATGAAATCCATTGGTGATAGATTAGGAAGGTGGGAGAAAGCAAAGGAGAAGGGAGAGGGGGAACCTCTGGGACTGGATAAAAAGTAAAATTATAGACACACTAGAGGCCCGGTGCATGAAATTTGTGCACGGAGGGGGGTTGTCCCTCAGCCCAGCCTGTACCCTCTCCAATATGGGACTCCTGGAGGGATGTCCGACTCCCCGTTTACATCCCTCTCACAATCCAGGACTGCTGGCTCCCAACTGCTTGCCTGCCTGCCTTCCTGATTGCCCCTAACCGCTTCTGCCTGCCAGCCTGATCACCCCCTAACCACTCTGCTGCCAGCCTGTTTGCCCCCAACTTCCCTCCTCTGCCAGCCTGGTCACCCCTAACTGCCCTCTCCTGCAGGGTTGATCACCTCCAACTGCCCTCCCTTGCAGGCCTGGTCCTTCTCAACTGCCCTCCCTTGCAGGCCGGGTGCCTCCCAACTGCCCTCTCCTGCTGGCTATCTTGTGGTGGCCATCTTGTGTCCACATGGGGGCAGGATCTTTGATCACATGGGGGCAGCTATATTGTGTGTTGCAGTGATGATCAACCTGCATATTACTCTTTTATTAGATAGGATAGAGGCCTGGTGCATGGGTGGGGCCAGCTGGTTTGCCCCGAAGGGTGTCCTGGATCAGGGTGGGGTTCCCTTGGGGCATGGGGCGGCCTGAGCGAGGGGCCTGTGGTGGTTTGCAGGCCGGCCACGCCCCCTAGCAACCCAAGCGGAGGCCCTGGTATCTGGAATTTATTTTCCTTCTACAATTGAAACTTTGTAGCCTGGAGCGGAGCCAAGCCTGGGGCTCCCTCCGAGGCCGGCAGCCATTTGTGTTGGGGTTATAATTGAAACTTTGTAGCCTTAAGCGGGTGGGCCCAGCCAGGGTGTGAGGAAAGCTTTGCTTCCCCTGTTGCCGGCGGCAACCCTGGCCTGCTCTCTCAAGCTCCATTCTGCTGCCATTGGTTTGAATTTGTTTACCTTCTATAATTGAAACTTTGTAGCTTGAGTGGAGGCTTAAGCCTGGCAAGGGCAGGCGGAAAGCTTGGCTTCCTCTGTTATCTAGGAAACCTTGCTCTCTGTGGCTGTAACCATCTTGGTTTGGGTTAATTTGCATGCTCGCTCTCATTGGATGGTGGGTGTGGCTTGTGGGCGTGGCTTGTGGGTGTGTCAGAGGTATGGCCAATTTGCATATTTGTCTATTATTAGGTAGGATGTGTGTTTTTTTGTTGTTGTTTTTTTTTACTTAGATGGGTACAGGATAGTTAACCATCAGCAGTGAACAGATAACAATAACAATGAGGGACTTTGTGGTCTCTGCCCTGTACACTGGTTGTGCCCTGAGGGGTCTGAAAAAAGGGAAGTTACAAGTTACCCTGACATTCTAAAGATACGTTATTTTAGATGCAAAAAGACAATAATAGGCTCAGTTAAGATCAGATGTGATCTTTGTCAGGGAAGATACCAGCCGAGGACCTGACTACCCACCATAGACTGCTTTTTAACTAAAAAGTTTGTGGTTACTTTAGGCCTCTTGAGTTTGCAAGGCTGCCATGCAGGCCTTCCGTGAGCTTGACAGGTTAGCATGCAGCCCCTTTTCGTCCGCAGAGTGATGCTCTAGAACCCAAGAGTAAGGTGACCAGATTTTAACATTGGTAAAGTGGGACACCATTGACCGGGGGGTAGGGGGGTGATTCTTGATTAAAAATTTGGTCTATATGGAGCAACAAAAATTTTCATAGAACGCAAAAATAGTATTGTAATATATTTTTTTAAATTTCAACATAAGTACAATTTACAAATATAATAAATAAAAAAGTATGTATAGTATTATTTTATTCTTTGGCATATTTCTCATTTGAGTGAATTTTTTTTAGTAGATTGCTGTCGTTGTTTAAAAGGTCATGAATTTGCCGTAACATAAGTCGTAAGTGTCACTTTCAAGGCCGGCGCTAGACTTTTTGCCGCCACTATAAAATATAAATAATACGAGTACTGTCTGCTAAATTCAAGAAAATTTATGTATTTATGAAATAAATAAATAAATTACTTACCTAAATTATCTGAATAGCTGATTTGTAATGACATCACTTGTTTAACTAGCTTACTAGCACGCAGTACAATGTGTATCGTCTGAGAGACAGTTACAAAATGTTTTCGTCATTGCCAATCCCAAAAAATGCCATTGTTCATTAAGTCCAAACAATGGTGGTTGAATTCTAACAACTGATCAACAATGCGAACTTTGATAAGCAGTTCTCGATAATCAGTTCTCAACAATTATTTGTTATTATTAAAGTTTAACATTATAAAATTAACAAAAATAATATAAAACTCATATCCTGGCTAAATAGCCACCTGGCCGCCGAAAACCGTATATTCCCTTCCTGTTCTCCCGCCGTTCCCTAGCTTGTCGTGCATTCTTTCCAAAAATCGGGACTTTTTAAAAATGCCGCGGGATGCGGGACAAATTGTTAAAAATCGGGACTGTCCCGCCAAAAGCGGGACGTCTGGTCACCTTACCCAAGAGGCCAGGTTCTAAGTAAAGGTGTGTTGCAGATTCTGCCCTGGTTTTTGGAAAACTTGATCTGGCGCCCTGAGCCACCATGTAAGAAGTTTGGTTACCTGAGATTGTCATGCTGGGAAGACCACAGGAGCAATCCCATGGAGAGGCCTGAGGCTCACAGAGAAAGATGCCGGGTGGTCCAATGGTCCAGTCCTCAGCCATTGGGCCAAACCAGTGGAAGCCAGACACTTGGAGTAGAGATATGCTGTCCCCTCTCTACCCCATACTACCGTGACAGATAATGAGAAAGAGGTGTGACTTTAGGCCCCGCAGTCTTGGGTGGTGTGTTACACACCTACAAAGCTGCACAAATACATTCACATTGTTGACATTCAGTGAAGGTGAGGCGTTGACCCTTTCTTTCTTCATGCCCCTTTCATTCCTAGATTTGCTTCAGTCATTCTGTCTGAGTTTTGTCTGGCTCTAAGCCCTTGCCTCCATTTTTTAGTTTTAGTGTAAATAATACATTGGAATCACGAGGAGGACATAAAATAGAGTGTGTATAAGGGAGTACCTGGCACACAGTAAATACCTAGTAAAAAGTGCATCAAATCGAAATCTAAGTCCTCCAGGAATCTGTCAAATAGTTATTTCATTGAATTAAATCATTTTAGTAAAACTGAGTTCACTGTGTTAATGGAAGAAACATTCAAACCTGAGTTTATTTGAGCCAAACTGTCAACAATTGACAGGAAGCAGACTCTCAAGGTATTGAGATAATGCTCTGGAAAATGGCGTTTTTTTCGCCTTGTTTTATACATTATTAACAAAAGAGGAGAGGTAAGTGGGTTACCTGAACTCCATTGGTGATAGATTAGGGAGGCGGGAGAAAAGTGGGGAAACCTCTGGGACTGGATAAAAAGTAAATGATAGACACTTCTTTTTACTTAGGTGGGTGCAGGGTAGTTGATAGTATGCAAAGAACAGATAACAATAACAATGAGGGAATTTGTGGTCTGTGTCCTGGCGCCATTTGTTGTGCCTTGAGGTATCTGGAAAAAGGGAAGTTACAAGTTATCCTGACATTCCATAGATTTGTTATCTTAGATACAAAAGACAATAGGCTCAGTAAAGATCGAAGTTGATGTTTGGGCAGATACATGACCTAGTATCTTGACTACTAAGCCTAGGACTTGACTACTCACTATAAACTGCTTTTTAATTAAAAGGTTTTAATTTCAGACCATCCTTTGAGTTTGCAAGGCCGCCACACAGGCCTTCCCTGAGTTAGTCAGGTTAGCATGTGGCCCCTTTTTGTCCACAATTGGGGCACAGCTTTTGTTGTAACTTAGAATGCTAGACAAGGGTCAGATCTCCTTATTTATTTGGGGCATCTAACCCATCACTTGTTCCTTCAAATGAGGAAGAATTCCAGCACACACAGGCACGTCTCTTATCAAAACCCAGAGTTGGATGATGAGCAGACTCAAGGTGGGTTCCTCCCATGAAAACTCTTCCTGAATTTTGGTAAGTGTGTGTGATGGGAAAGAGCTAACAGGCTTTCTCCAGAGAGCATGGGGTACTTTTCATTAGAATCAATGGTCCTACATTTTGTTTTGTCTGTTGATTTTCTGAGTTTGTGAGCACTCTTTCCAGAAAGATGTACATATACACCCAGAAATAAGATTCTGCTCACACCTATAGGAAGAGGCGGTGGATCACAAACCCCAGAAGTCCAATCCTGTATTGAAAATCCCTGACCTAAAGAAGGACCTTATATTTTGATAATACAATCTTCCTAGACAGAATAGTCCTCAAAAATATTTATCTTTGTGTGATTTGTCTGTTTAGGTTATACAGTGTAAAAAAAAAAGAACCATTCTGCTCCCCAAATTATGAGTGTTTATAGTATGGAGTTAAGGTTGTTAATTAGGCTTTGATAGGCTTTTATATGGGTCTGTTATCTGAATAAATTAGACCAAATTTTTGCTTTCTTACTTGTTTGCTTTTCTCTTGGAGGATTCTTGATTTTGTCCTGTTTATTAAAATCACGCCAGACTTTTGAAAGCATCTGTTTATGAGGGGGAACTCATCTTTAACCTGAAATCAGCTAAGCAAACTCTCCTCTAACCATCCTGATTGCTGAATGCAATGCATAATTAAGTGTTTACTGAAAAAAAGTCAGCAAACGGCCTGGGGGAATATGTCAGAGCAGCTACGGTCTCCATAGCAACACCCGATGAGCCTTGCAGGAAAATGAACGCATTTGCAGGATCACTGATGCAAAATGATAAAGCCGAAGCTAACAAGAACACACAATCAACTACATCATTATGTTCGGGGCATTAAATATTTGATATCTCAGCTTTCTACATCAGCATTCAATAATCCTAATTCACTTCTGTTGTTCCAAAGTTGCTTAAGTGGATGGAGGGCAACTGGCCTCTGTGGAGTGCACTCCAGGCCCGCGCCTGGACGTTATTTACACAGTGCTGTAGAAGAAACCTTATACGCAATTAGGAAAATGCAGTGTAATAAATTACATCAGGGTTTTACCAGCCACGATGCCAGGCTGCACTTCTCATTGACAAACGAGTATTTATCCTTCTCTGAAATGATAAAGCACTCCAAGCCACTTTGGGCCAAGTTCTTTCCTCTCTTGAGAAGTGTGTTTTGGGGTTTAATGGTCTTGGGCGGAGGTGGGTTAAGTTGAGGGGCCACCAGTTTTCTGAGGGTGTGTGTTCATTGCAAGTTCTCCTACCTGGAGTCTGGGGGCCATGCCCTTGTCTCAGGTGTTTGAAGCTGGGGTCGGGGAAGCCTCCGCTGCCACCGTGGGGCCATCTTTCTCTCCTCTGCTTGATCTCCTGAGGTCGCCATTGGCAGGTCAGGGCGCCTTCTGTCCTCAACAAGTTCATTTCCTTTGCTGATCCAGTGACATCCCCACCCATGACAGGTCATCAGAATATACGTGTCAAAAAAAAAATTAGCTCAGTGGTGCCAGTCAGTGCAAACAAGAGGACCAATGTAAAAGGAACTATGCAAACTAAACAGAGAGGAGAACCTGGAAGAGAACTTACCTTGATTTCCTTGTCTCTGTGTTTGGGAGGTTTACGTCACAAGATTCACATTCATAAGTGTTTTGCTGAATAATTTGTTTAGCATGATGGCATATTTGTGTGCAGAAGTATATTCATATGTACCTTGTACAGTAGGAACACCTGTTAGTTTTGAGCACCTATAATTTGCCATGCCTTTGGCCGGACAGTTTTACATTTACTGTATGTAATAATCATAACGACTCAGCGAAGTATTTCATCCCCCTTTCCAAATGAGGAAAGTGAGATTCCGAAAGGCTAAATGATTTGACCAAGACAAGCCAGCGGTAGGTTGAGGAGTCTAATCAGATTTTGCCTCCAGAGATGGCGGTTTCCTGCAGCCGTGCGTGCATTCAGATACACACATGCAGTGCCTCTCCGAGTTCCGTAGTCTTGTGTAGCCGCCTGTGGACGGCGCTGGTCCATGCAACACCAGGGATGTATGGCAGCCTAGCAACCCCTTCGTTTTCAAATTGGGTCACGTGTGGCGAAAGCATTTCCGCAGCAGTGGTTTGCTCGCTGAGGATTCCAAAGAGCTTTCCGGTGGCCCGCGTGCTTCCCCCTGGGTCCTGGCCAGTCAAACCACTGGAGACAAGCCATCACTCCTGATAATGGGTGCGCTAACACCAACCTCTCAGAGAGGAGGCCCCCTGCATGCAAGTTCTGACATTAAAGGAATCCACTGAGAGAGGAATAAAGTGGAGATGCCGGTGCGCGCACACACACAATATACACATTCATTCATCACCTCGGGATTTAGGGTCTTACATTTTACATAGCCTCTCACTAGTGACTGTAATCGGCAGGTTGGTTGATGGGCTTGGAATTATTTGCTGTAAGTCAACCCTCTGGGGGTGTGACATACATCATCCCTTCTTAGGATGGCCCGCAGCAGGGAATATTGCATTTATAAGCAAAATACACCAGCCTCCGTACTCATGTTCGTAACGATTTTAATAAATACTCAGTGAATGTCAGAATGGTGACATGGTAAAATAATAACTAGGGGATTTGTGTGGATTATCTCATTTAATCCTCACAGCAATGCTTTTCGATAAAGAAACCGATGCTTAGTGAAATTAAGTAACTAGACCGAGGCTGCAAAGCCGATGAGAGATGGAGCAGACAGCCTTTTTCTAGGGCTCACAGCCTTCTGTAGACTCTCGGGATTAAGTCCATGCTAGGTTCAGTTCCTAGTTATTTTTTGAGGAAAATTAGAAATTATCTGGACAGAAATTATTTGAATCTGTCATTATTGGCATTTGTAACATATTTCAGTTACGTGACATTGAGACCATGATGATATACCTAACAGATGGGCTTATTCTGTGTTCATTGATTCATTCGCTGATCCATAGAATATCATTCAGTACATGCAATGTGGCAAAATTTATGCGGAGTGTTGAGCTGACACAGGAGGGAGTAAGATACAGTTCCTTTGTAGGGGCTTTAGAAATTATATAGTAACAAAAGGCATACCTGGGGTGCTATGGAAATCATGAAAGAGGGTGCTTACTCAGGTTTGGGGTGTCGGTGAATTCACAATAGCAGTAACATGTAGCCAGTAGGAGAAGCCAGAAAGCTGTTGTAAACCATAAGGCAGTATGCAAACCTGGGGGTGACAATTTAAGTAGATAGTTACTGGATTCTTTACTAAGAGGCATAATATTCCCCTTTCAACTTCTCCACACCCATGGAGCAATAACAAGATTTGAAGCAGCTTAAAACCAGAAAGCCTCTAATGGATTAAAGATACTTGAAATTCCCAACATTGTGGAGTTAATGCAACAACGTAGAAAACTCATGCTGCTGTTAACGCGCCTTATTAAAAACTAGAGGCCCAATGCACAAAATTCGTGCACTGGTAGGGTTCCTAGTGGCTGCTGGCCGCTGGCCGGGTACTTGCTTCCTTCCCCTGGCCGGCTCCACCCCCTGGTTGAACACCTGGACGAACTCCTGATGGAGGGGACAATGTGCATACTATGTTTTTATTGTATAGGATGATCAGCATGGGAAAGTAAAATGGTGCAGCCACTTTGGAAAGCAGTTTGGCAGTTTCTTAAAAAGTTACACAGAAAAAGGAAAGTGAAACAAATTGTTGACGTAAAAACATTCAAACCTGTAAAGGATATTTGTGAGTATATTTGAGCCAAATTGTCCACAACTGCTGGGAAGCAGAATCTCAACAGATTAGGGTGGTGATCGGCAAACTGCGGCTCTCGAGCCTCATGCGGCTCTTTGGCCCCTTGAGTGTGGCTCTTCCACAAAATACCATGGCCTGGGCGAGTCTATTTTGAAGAAGTGGCGTTAGAAGTTTAAGTTTAAAAAATTTGGCTCTCAAAAGAAATTTCAATTATACTGTTGATATTTGGCTCTGTTTACTAATGAGTTTGCTGACCACTGGATTAGGGTAATGCTCCGGAGAATGGTGGTTTTTCACCTCATTTTATACCTTGCATTAAAGGAGGAGATGTAAGGGGGTTACATGAAATCCATTGGTGATAGATTAGGGAGGCGGGAGAAAGCAAAGTGGAGGGTGGGGGGGATCCTCTGGGATTGTATAAAAAGTAAAATGATAGACACATTACTTAGGTGAGTATAGGATAGTTAACAGTCAACAAGTAACATGAAGGCATTTCTGGTCTGTCCTGGTGCCCAGGTGCATTTGGTTGTGCCCCAGGGGTCTGGGAAAAGGGACTTTACAAGTTACTCTGACATTTCAAGGATATGTTATCTTAGAAGCAAAAAGACAATAGGGTCAATTAAGGTAAAAATTGACCTTGTCAGGGAAAGTACCGGCCTAGAACATGACTACCCACCATAACTGATTTTAGTTAAAGTTTAATTTCAGACCATCCTTTGTGGTTACTTTAGGTCTTTAAGTTTGCAAGACTGCCATGCAGGCCTTCCCTCAGCTTGTCAGGTTAGCAAGTGGCCCTTTTTATTTAGTCCACAAAATGAAGTAAAAAAAAAAGCAAGATAAACCTAGATTTACTCTATGACCCAGCAATTCCATTCCTAGTACCTCCCGAGAGAAATGCAAATACATGTCCACACAAAGACTTGTGCCTGAATGTTCATAGCAGCATTGTTCATAATGGTCAGAAAGTGGAAACCACTCAAGTGTCCATCAACTGGTGAATGAATGAACAACACGATCTACATCTGTACAGTGGAACACTATTCAGCAAGAAAAAGGAGCAAAGCTCTGTTACATACTACAACATGGATAAACCTCAAAAAATGCTACAGGGAATAAGCCAGATGCAAACATATTTTATGTGATCCCATCTATGCAATGTCCAGGAAAAGGCAGGCCTGTAGAGACAGAAAGGAGATTAGGGATTTCTTGGGGCTGGGAGTGGGAATGAAGAGTGACTGCAGACCGGCATGAGGATCTTTGGGGTGATGGAAATGTCTTAAAACTGAATTGTGGTGATGGTGGCACAATTCTGAAAATTTACTAAAAATTATTCAACTGTACATTTAAATGAATTGCATGGTATACCGATTATAATTAAAAAATAATGATCAATAGCCTACTCAAGTTTGTTTAGGTTAGTTGGAGTGTCTGAGTATCATTTTAAACATTAACAACTCTAACAGCCATCTTGGCTCTACACTCTTAAACATAACTTTCAAGGCCGTTTGAGTCTTTGGCTTAGCAAAGGACAGAACACAAGACTTGAAAGATGGCTCAGGAATTTGGTAAGTCATTGAAGCTGAAACTTTCCACCGTGTTCATTAAAATGAAAAGATCTGTGCTTTGCAGATGTTTTCCAGCAGATCAGAACTTCTTAGCATTTCAGATTCCCTGGGACTTTTTGGGTGCATGATGGAGGGATTAGTGTTGACAGCCCGTTCCCATAATTGTGCTGTTTTCAAGGGGAAAAAATGGCATCATTCAACCAGCAGCTATGAATTAGCCAAGACAAAACTGTGTTATTATTATTTTTGACTATGTATCAAATGAATATTTCACATCTTTCCACATCTCTGTTGAAGAGCTCTGGACCAAAAGTTATGGGAAACATTTGGAGAAATCTACTTTCCTCAAATTCCAGTTCTGCCTAATAAGCCAACTTTTCTTGATAAAGACTGAAGAGTTACTAGAGAAATTTAATTCTAGGAGAGGGACTGATAAGGCTAACAACACAGTTCATTCTCAAGAGTAGAGACAGGCCTCACCTGAAATCGTTGACTTGAATTTTCACATCCTAGGAGAGCTGGGTCCCTTGTTCTGTGCTTACATGCAGTCCTAAGCACCAGTCTCAGACAGGCTTGTATGGGAATTCTGGTTCTACTACCTCTTACTGTCAATGTGACTTTTGGTAAGCAACGGAATCTTTTTAATCCTCAGTTTTCCAGCAGGAAAATGGGAAGAATAATCGTATCTGCAGTACAGGGTTGTGATGAAGGGTTACAAAAATAACTCATGTTATGTATTGGTTTAATATGATTTCCTAAATCCACTTGTTTACAACTTAAGTGAATTTTTAATCCACTTGTTTAGGACAAAGACAAAAAAAAAGTTGCTTTGATATAAGAATGAAGTAAGTCGTGCCAGGATGCCATTATCCCACATCTATTGTCATTGATAAACAGTCAGCAGCCCAGATGCTGAGGGGCCTCGCTGGGGGCATACGGGTAAGAGCATGTGGAGAAGCAACTGTGGCCAGGGGACATTTCAGACTATAAATACAGTGCTGAGAATTTGTGAGGACTATCTGAGAATTTCATGTTGGGCAATACTCCTTGCTAACCTACAAATTCTCGGAAGACCTTTGGGGCATTTAGCTCCTGCCAGGGCCAAGGCAGCTGTTAGGAGGGCAGTGGTGAAAAGCCAAACAGAAGCTCCAGGAAGGAAGTGGGCCCTCCTGCCAACACCAGTGTCTTCATTCCCTAGCAACGTGCCCTAGCAACAGGGGCTTTTACTTTGGTGCCATCTCTCCCAAGTGATTCCTCCTATAAAATGGTACATCTCTGTTAAAATTTTGACTGTATTCCCCTCATCCCCCCTTGCCTGGAACTATAGCGTGATTAATTTGTCATTTGTTTGGAGTATGTTATTTCTTTATTTGGCTGATTAAGAGATATTGTCCTGTATGTTATTGGCTTATAAAATTATTATAATTCCCACCGTGAACCTGCACTAAAATAAATTGCTGGTAAAGACAGAATCAGTCTTCTTTGCCTCCCAGAAGAAAAAAAAAAAGGCAAAAGAATGAATATATAGAGTTTGGCCCAAATTAGGCACCCCCAAACATAGGCCACTTGTAACGGTAGAGATGGTATCTGGTGGAACCTTCTCTCAGAGGTAGGACCACTGTTTTATAGATTAAAAACATCTAGGATGTGCTAGAATGTGAACTCTTTGAGGAACAGAATTGTTCTCTATGTCCTCGGCCT
The DNA here is from genome assembly GCF_951640355.1 of Cnephaeus nilssonii. Taxonomy (NCBI): domain Eukaryota; kingdom Metazoa; phylum Chordata; class Mammalia; order Chiroptera; family Vespertilionidae; genus Cnephaeus; species Cnephaeus nilssonii. Next base: position 23,165,082 of record NC_137091.1, on the reverse strand, counting down.
GAAGCACAGTACCAGGAACATTCTACTTGGTTCAAAAATACTCCACTAATCGAGATGAACGGAGCCTCGTTTTACAGGTGAGGGAGATGAACTCGGAGACAGTGACTGGTTTTTCAGGGTCGGTCAGTGGCAGAGCTAAGATGGAACCTAGTACTCCTGGCCATTGTTCTGCTGCAACTGGCCCAAGTAGCAACAGAGAGTGAGGATTGTGATGGGAAAAGCTGGAGGCGGGGAGAGGCAGGTGCATGAAATCTGGGCCAGCTGCAACGCAGGAGGTAACTCATGTTTTTAGCTGGACCTCATGGCAATTGTCTCCCTAGGATTTTTTGCCACCACCCCAAAGCCCACTTTTCACTGTGCCTGCCCAGCAAAACCTCAACTCTAGGTCAGTGTTGAATTCGCTCTACCCCCAGGCTTGGTGGTCGAAAACCATGGACTGGACAGGATGCCATTATCACATCTTTAAGGGTACTAGTGCTTAATGAAGTTCCCGGGACATAGTACAGTAAGTACTTGGTATACCTTTACTGAAACAGGACGTGAGTGAGTGACCGAATGAACTAATCTTGGTCCAAATAAGGACCCATAGTTGTCTTTGGTCAACTCATTTCACCCTGCAAATCCCTGGAGGTGGTAACAGAGAGCAGCTGTGAGCTCCTTTTCTGGAATTCAAATCCCAGCTCCAGCATTTCCCAGCATCATACTCCTGGGTAGTTTACTCCTTCTTTCTGCCTGTGGGACCTCATTGGAAAACGAGGTAGGTGGGAGGATTAAATGACTTAAGTCCATGTCAAGTGATTTGCATCTGCCTGGACATCCGTGAATAGTAGCCTATTATTGTTACTGCAACGGCAGCCAACAGCAACCGCTGACTCTGACTCGGGAGGAAAATCTTGCCCTCTATTTGAAGGAGACTTGGAGTCACCAGGTGTGAGTCATCTCACCTTCTTACTCCCACTCCCAGATCACAAACTCCATTTGCATGCTAAGAGATTACAACTTCAAGAGAGTAACTGCAGGGTAGGTAATCCAAGAGAATGCCATTACCATACAGCTGGGGAAATGGAGACCCTGTAGTGTGAGCTCCCACTGTTGGCTTTTGTTGTTAAAATGCAGGTGCCTGACTTCAGCTTTGATTTTGAGGCATTCAAGACTAGGTTAAAAAAACCAGCCCCACCCCTCCTGGGTTTTAGAGATCTTGTTTGATTTCAGTCACTGACCATTTGGGCTGCTTGTTTTCTCTCTTGCTGGGCTTTCAATTCCCACTTTTATGTTTTAAATTCACCTGGAGATAGCCTAGGCCAGTGGTCGGCAAATCGCGGCTCGCGAGCCACATGCGGCTCGCGAGCCGCGGTTTGCCGCTCTGTTGACTAATGAGTTTGCCGACCACTGGCTTAGGCTCCACCCTCAACCCCAGTAAAAGCAGAACCCCGGGTCTGCTCTCTCTCTCTTTCTACTTGCAACCTCGCAGTGTGGTCCTAGGTGTGCCATGTAATTCCCAGGACTTGTAAGTAAGAAACTCTTTATTTTTCCCGAAGTTTCCTGATCGTTATGGCTGAAGGTGTCTTGCGGCCATAATAAGAACTACGAGGGCTGGCCCAGCCATGGCATTGGTTATCCATAGGCTGAGACTGGCACAAAACAGGCCCATCAGTGAAGTGACTCCCCGAGCGACACTGGGGCCCACACACATGGACTCCCGGCCAGAACGTTCCTCGTGCTGTCTTCTCTAAGCACACAGCCAAGCGTTTGTTCTGTGCTTTGACCTGCCCTGATGCTGAACATCTATCCATGCCACCTTCTCTTCCTGGTTTACTCCTAACGGAAGAGGAGCCAAGGTGCATTGTGCAATCCTGCCCTCTGCTGGGTAACACTCACATTACCTCGAAGGGAAGAGCGCCAGTCCCCCCAGACATCCCACTGAACAGTTCCCTCTCTAAGGAGAAAAGTAGGTACCCTGGGGGGTGTGTATCAGGGCGGCTCCTGGAAATCTAGTCCTGGAGAGGAAGCTACGTGCTTTGATTAAAGGGGCGGGGGCCGAGCAGTGGGAGTGTTAATGTTTCCTTCAAGAGGAATCTTGGAAATGCCACTCCTGCAGCCACCCCACCACTGCTCTTGCCAGGCCTCACAGGCCCGGACTAGTGCTCAGAGCTGTTTGGCAGCAGTCCTGGTCTTTTCTAGTTGGTGAGTGTGTGAACACTTAGAATCAGTCCACGCAGACCTGGAAGAGCAGATGTAAAGATAAAGGAGAAAAAAAATGTTGCTAAAGCAGTCATCTTTCTAAAAAAAAAAAAAAAAAAAAAAAAGAAGGGGTCGAAACCGGTTTGGCTCAGTGGATAGAGCGTCGGCCTGCGGACTGAAGGGTCCCAGGTTCGATTCCGCTCAAGGGCATGTACCTTGGTTGCGGGCACATCCCCGGTGGGGGGGTGTGCAGGAGGCAGCTGGTCGATGTTTCTCTCTCATCGATCGATGTTTCTAGCTCTCTGTCCCTCTCCCTTCCTCTCTGTAAAAAATCAATAAAATATATTTTTAAAAAAAAGGGTACGATTAGGCTGCGACTGAATGTAGCTACGAGTGTGCCCACCATGCCAAAGGGAGAGCGGCAGCTTCACAGGGAACCCCGTGCGTCTCCATCCCAGCAGCCTCTTGCTGACCGAGTGCCCTGCTCTTTCTTGTAAGTCTGCCTACTCCACGGGCACAGAGCAGCGCTCACCTTGTGTGCTGCTGCCGTGTCCCCAGAACCGCCGGACCGTGCCCTGGATTCCTGAGGGGCTCGGTGATTAGCCCTTTGCGCTCGCTTGCTTTTTTCTCGATTCCTTTATTCTACTCGGGATTTAATTTTTTAAATGCCCCAGATTTTACAAAGCGCGGCAGTAGAATAAAAAACTGGAGTTTCTTTTCATACAAACTTATTTATTTGGATTTTTTAATATTTCAAATTATTGATACATTCAATACAATTCGACATACGAGCTGCTACCGATGCTAAACTAACCGTGTCGAGTCACACTCGACATCCGAGTGCAAAAGGTTAGGATTGCCTGACCACGTAAAACTCCACGGACGGCCTCTCAGTCACGCGGGGAGTTTCTGGGTGAAAAGTTCCTTTGTGTTTAAATAAGCACACCCAGTGTGGGTCACTGCATTGCGGCTGTTTAGTCTCCCAGACTCTGTTTATGACCACAGCCCAAGGAATTCATGGGGCTCACACTGTGCATCTGTCCTAACATTTTCAGTGTTGAGCCTACCATTTTTAAAAAAGGTTTGCCTATGTGAGTGACAAACGTTAATTTGATTATTTGTTTCAGCCTAAAATGCGTGATTTTATTAATGAAGGTTTGATATTGGGTCTGGCACTTACTGGCTCTGAGGATTTGGGCAAGTTATTCACAGTTTCTGTTTTTGCATCTGTTACATGGAGATGTAAATAGTAACTATTTCATAGGTTTGTGTGTTTTTTAAGAATAAATGAGTTAATGTGTCTCATTTTACTTGGCACCCTAGCTGATACATGGAAAATGCTTAGTCAATGTTATTATTATCAGAAGGAAAAAGAGGAGAAGGAGGAGGAAGATGGTAAAGGGAGGGAGGGAAAGAAATAGTAATAGTTGTTTCAGGTACAATAAACGATTTTATAATTTTTGCTATGTTGCCTATTAGGCAAATGGTTATTAAATCTCATTAATTAAAGTAGCCTTACTTTTATATAGATAAACAAAATTTTTTTGTTTTAACTTATCAGATTATCTAGTTGGAGAAATGACTTTAAAAATAGTATTTCTTTTTTTTCTTATTTCAAAAAGTAATGCAAAACAGAAAAGTTACAATTAACTCCCTCACTCAAAGTTAACTACTCTACTACTCTATAACCTTTATTGATTGACTTTAGAGAGAAAGGGGGAGAGAGAGAGAGAAAGAAAAAGAGAGAGAGAGATTTGTTGTTCCACTTATTTATGCATTCATTGGTTGATTCTTGTATATGCCCTGACTGGGGATAGAACCCAAAACCTTGGTATATGGGGATGACGCTCTAACCAACTGAGCTAACCTGGCCAGGGCTAGGCTTTTATCTATATACTAGTAGCCTGGCCAGGGCAAGGCTTTTATCTATATACTGTGCACGAAGCTGTGTGCCAGTAGGTTGCTGCTGCCCTCCTATAGCTCTCTGCCTGCTGCTCCCGCCTCCTGTAGCTCTCCACCTCCCCCCCCCCCCCATAGCCTACTGCCCTGCCCCATCCTGTAGCTCTCTGCTGCCTCTTGCAGCTTGTAGTTCCCTGCCCCGCCCTCCTGCAGATCCGTGACCTGGTCATTACATGGGTCGTTACGCCCTGAGGGATAATTAACATATTCCTCTCTTATTATATAGGATATAAAACCCTAATATGCAAATAGACCTAACGGTGGAACAACCAAACAACCAGTTGTTATGACATGCGCTGACCACCAGGGGGCGCACGTGGAACATGGCAGGCATTGGCAGCAGGCAGCAGAGTGCAGAACATGGCAGGCATCAGCTGTGGTGGGATGGTAGAGCAGGTGAGCCGGGGTGCCAGACCAAGGCGGGGGCCAGTCACTGTCATTGGGGTGAGCCTCTGGTGGTTACTGAAAATTCTTTGCTCCCGCATGCCGCAATCCCACCCAGCGCTTGCACCTGCTGCTGGCACTGGCCCTAACCGCTCCGTGCCATCAGCGGGTGCGAGCAGGGCAGGGCTGGCGCCGTCAGCGCATGGGAGTGGTGGTGGGAGCTGGGCTGCTGGCAGAGAGGGGACCGGGGGCGCAGAGGATGGGCCGAGATCCGCCCTGTGCCCACTGCAGCCTCGCGGCCCACAGTTCCTTTCCAGGTGCTCGAATTTGTGCACTGGGCCCCTAGTATTTTATAAAACTGTCATCATTGAAATTATTCTGTTTTATAACTTGCTCTTCTCACTTTTTATTGCATCTCTTCTCCCATAACACTAAAAATTAAATGTTAGAAGAATATTTAAAGGCTGCAGAGTATCCACTTACATGGACCCACTATAATAGAGTTAAACAGAATTTCCGTTGTGGGACATTAGGTAATTCCAAAATATACTGCATGATAATGAATGCTGTGGGGTACCTCCTGAAGACTAAATTTTTGCACACATTCTTAATACTGTTATTGGGAGTAATAGTTTTAGCAGAGAAGTCGGTAGGGTAAAAGGTACAGTGAGCATCTGTGAGGATAATTTTCTCAATACCACACATGGTTTAATTCTCAGAACCGGGTCACAAATGTCCACTGCATCTCCATAATGGTGAAAGATAAAAAAAGTCTTGTGTCCAAACTCCAAATTCTTGGCTTCCTTAAATCATTCTCTTGGTCCATTCATTCTAAACCCCTGCTCTCCATTTTTTTTTTTTTTTTTTTTTTATCTCTCAGAGATTTCTGAATGGCAGTTCCAGTTGCTCCCTGTGCCTCCCCTGGGAAGCAGTAGTAAGCTTGGGCCATGGACTCAGTGGTGTGCTGGTCAATGTGTAACAACTGGCTCTCCAGAGGATGAGGGAAGCCCTGCTTTATAGCATTTGCCAATTTCTGTGGTGTAAACATTCCCACCATGGCAATTTCAAGCTACCAACATGGTATTACTGAATGTAAGCTTGGGAAGAAAAGTCCACAGTTGGCTCTCAAGGGCTGGAATGAGCTGGCCCCAGCACACCACCGTGGCTACCACAGGATAGGCAATACACTCACTATTTCCCTCCCCCACCCCGTTCCCCAAGGGAGCTGTGAAGGCCAAGAGATAGGACACTCTTTTCATTCCTCTTTACCTTTGGTTTCCAGTAGAGCCTTGAGAAGAACCTGTTATGACTTCAGTTGCAAAAGAAAGCACCTCATTGTCTATACTCCCCATTCCCCCCCACCCTCCGCAACCAATATTTTTCATCTTATTGTGGAGACTTTATGCTACAAGGAGCTTATACTAAATTGAATCAGCTTATACTAAAATGAAAATGACTACTATAGGATTCTTTCCTGTGTAGGTTGTGGTCAACAGAAAATAATGGTGTCAGATGTCAGAAACATCCTTTTGCATCAACTACTTCATTATACAACTGAAAAATTAAAATGCATAGCTGTCCCTTAGCATGTCCAATTACATTTCAGTTATTCTTTTGCAAATATTTCCCGAGTATCCTGTATGTTAGGGATATTAGGTGCAGGGATGGATCAAGCTGGCCAATAAGAAGTGCCATATATTGAGCATTTCCAGGTGTCAAGGTGATAAACAATTTGCATATATTATCCATGTAGTTCAGTCTTCATAGGGAGCCTGCATGTAAGATTATCTTCATCATCAAGAAAACACACACACACACACACACACACACACACACACACACACACAGGTGTTTAGAACCAAACTTACCTCACTAATTATTACCAACTCCAGGTCTTTCTTCTTAGTCATTCTGTATTAGTCTGCTGGATACCTCCCATGATACAGAACCACAGACTGGGTGGCTTAAACAACAGAAATGTATCTTCTCACAGAGTCTGGAGACCAGAAGGCCCAGATCAAGGTCTGTCAGGGTTGATTTCTGGAGAGGACTTTCTTCCTGGCTTGCAGATGGCCACCTTCTCACTGTGTTCTCACACGGTAAAGAGAGGAAGGCAGAGAGGGAGGGAGAAAGGGGGATAGAGAGAGAAAGAGATACCTCAAGATCTTGGTTCTCTCTTCCTCTTCTTCTAACATGCTTTTTTTCCTCCAACAGTTTCAAGTACATATACAAATTTGGAGGCATGAAAATGATAACTGGAAACTAGTCTCTGTGCCCACAGCCATCATCCTATGTGGAGCATACAGCGAAGAAGAAGGTAGGCTTTAATGAAATGTTCATGGGTAGCAACAAAAACAAAGTATGATTTATACCCCAGCATAGACGAATTCTAAATGCACTATACTAAGTGAAAGAAGCAGACTCAAAGGCTACCTAATACATGATTCCACTTATATGACATTCTGGAAAAGGTTAAAGTGCAGGGACAGAAAACACATCAGTCGTTTGTTGCTCTTTTGGCGGTGGAATTCAGAAATAATTTCAAAAGAACATGAGGGAACTTGGGGATGATGGAACTGTCCACACCTCGAGTGTGATGGTGGTTACACAACTCTATGCATTTGTCAAAACCGACAGAGGGATATCATAAGAAATTTTCTTTTAACTATATGTAAATTTTACTTGGGGAATGTCTGGGATCTCTATCATCTCTGTGATGTCTTGTGAAGTCTGGGTTCATGGCTGTCCATCAGGGTCTGTTCGTCTTCCTCTTTGCCTGCATGGACATCATACCCAATTAGAGACACTCTTCAGACACAACTTAGTTCTCAGTAAACATAAGTCTTACTTCTCCCTTTGTCTGTGATTTTATTGTGTCTTTATTGATTTCTCTGTCAGGGAAATAGGCTTGGTTCTGGGCAATTTCATTTGTGTTGGATGGCATTACACACACAACAGTCCTGTGAGATCAATATAGTTATCCCTATAGCTATCCCCAATTTCCTGACTTAGAAACTGAGTCTCATGCTTTCTTCAGACATCTTGCCTGTGCTCACCCAAGTGGTAAGTTGGTAGGGCAGCGTTGCAATCCTGGTATGGCCGATATGAGAGATGTTTGGTTTTGGCTTCCTAGCTCATTTGTCTCGAGTTAAATATTTCCAGGTTTCCTTGAATGGCTCAGTGTCCATCAGAATACGACTGAACAGAAACCCCAAACTCAGGAGGCCTAAGCCACAGGGAGAATTTACTGGCTTGTGAATTTCAAGTCCAAAGGTATGAAGGGCTTTAGGTAAGGTTCAATCCACTGACTCAACAATGCCATTCTGCACCATCTTTTTTTTCACCTTGCCGCTCTAGTTTCTCTGTAATATAGGCTGTTAATCTGATGAATATTTTTTGCGATCCCAAGAGAATAGTCAGCATCAACTGAAGCTTCTTTCTCCAAGGTACCCGCCTCTTCCTTCACATCTTATCCGATCACATGCCCAACTCTGAGATAATTATTGTGGACACGGTGTTGGATACGTGGATTGACTTAAGCCAATCCCGAACTGAACCACAAGGCTGGGAAATACAGTTCTGTTCAGAGGAGAGAGTGGGGTAGGATGCTGGGGAGGCTCCCAAAGTATCTGCTACAGTCTTCAAGTCTGACCAAAAAGCGAATTCACCAGCCAAAAATATGTTTCCTATTATCCGAGTCTGTCTTGTCAACATCTTTTATTTGTGGAGGCTCAGACGGGGTGGGGCGCGGTCAGTTTCTGGAGCAGCACCCCAAGCCTGCTGCAGTGTCATCACTTCTCGGCCAGGATGAGGGCGAGAGGGCTGGCGAGGGGCTTTGGAACGGGACTGCGTTTGGGTGTTGGAGGAGGCTTTTTTAAGCAAACAAACTGAAGCAGGATTCTACGTTGCCAGCTCTTCCTTTTCTTTCTAAATCCACAAGCATCCGAAACCTTCCAGGGATAGAATTCTGGTGAGAATGGAGCAAAGAGGTTTGCGGCCACTTTTGTACAGTGATTAGAATAAACATTTACTTAGTGTTTTATTCAGCATATATTTATGGGATTTATAAGCCAACAGAATGCGAAGGTGGCTGAGGACTGTGTTAAAGATGTAGTTTCCTCAAACCACGTGCCCTTATCCAAAGATCTCCACGTGGAATGCATCCCGGGTCCAGGTGGCGCTTTTGATCTCCCCCCATGACTCGGTGACAGTGACCAGCAATTGTCCCTCATATCTGTTCTTCCATTTTTTATAGTAATAATAATAGACTAAATAATAACAGAATTAAAAAGTTACATTTCCTAGTCTCCTTTAAGACGACACACGATGGGGACGAAAGCAGAAGTGGTGCGCACAACCTCTAGCGAGTGTTCTTCAGGGGAGGAGGAAGTGTGGTTTTCTCCTCTTTCCTCCCTCCTTCTGGCTGGAATGTGGACAAGCTGGATGGCGCTGGGGTGCCCTCTTGGATTGGAAGGGAGAACTGAGTGCTGACAGGTGGAGCAGCAGGCAGGGAGAATCAGGTTTTGGTGAGGTGGGGTCACGTGCCAGGCCTGGACTGTCTGTGTTCATGTGAAAGATAAAAACACTAACCCGTACAAGCCATTCCAAAGTTATTTTTCTGTCACCTGCAGCATCTATGCAGCCACAATAATAGCTAATGGTTAAAACAGTGCCTGGCACACAGTGAGGCTCCTGCAATCACTTTACATAGACTTGGCGAGCCCTTACAATAACCTCAGGAGATGGATGGTTGACCCATTTTATAGACAAGGAAAGCCAACCCGAAGTCAAACGCATCTGGACTGGTGAGATAGGGATGTGACCCTCGGCGGTCGGGCTTCAGGGTCCCAGCTCCCCATCTTCATGTTGCCTTTAATACCAGTTCCATCCAGCACAGTCCGCTGGAGGAACCCGGGGAGGAGTTCAAGTCTAGCGCGGCACACCAAAGACGTTATTAAATTGTAGCTTCTTTCAAAAATTGCTTCTGATGAATCTAATGCAAATAATCTGAACCATATGGATTAAATTGCCATTAAAATATACATATGGGTTTTTAAGTTGAGAGCAAAGCGTGTGGCCAAATACAGTGTATTTTCTTGAGCTTGGAAGCTTGGATAATTGGCCTGGAAGGTTGTACAGCCCAAGAACATAGAGCTTCATCTATTTCTAATTAATCTGGCTTTGTGGTCCTTTTGGAGGCTCTCTGGCTAAATCACAGACGAGCGGGAGCGTGGCCTGGACCATATCTCAAGCTCCCGAAGGCAAGTGTGTCTTCAGCGTTTTAAATCTAATTTATTGGTGTAACCTGAGCAACCTACTTTCTTGTCAATAGAATATTTTTCTTGTTTCTATTCCAAGATTTTATACTTAAAAATCCCTGCATGCCTTTCTAAGCTGGGGCAAGCAGTTTTGAAAAAACTAGATTCATATTCATGTTCAAGGCAACAGAGGCCTAGAAATATTTTATCCTGACTTTTGCTGGGTTTTGTAAGTTTGTTTATTCAGTCATTCAGTTATTCATAAGCAAGCATTTAGTAAATGATGTCTATTCATAATGGCTTTGCACAAGTTGTTTCACAAACATTATCTATAATTTTTACAACAAATATGAGGTCGATTAAAGGTGCTTTGCACATAGTAACTAAGAAGGATAGTTGTAGTTATTATTATCATTATTTTCAAGGCCCTATGCTAGGCAAAGACAAAATAAGCACAGAGTTAGAAAACATAGAGCAAATGTGCCATCCTCTCTTTTTAACCTTGCCAGGTACTGGATAATTATTCATTTATTCAAATGTCAAATATTAATTCAACACCTATTATTAGCCAGATACTACGCTAAGTACTGAGCATAAAATAGTTAAATAGATACGTGGTTCCAGTTTTAAGGACCTTCCTTACAGTCTAGAGCAGCACAGTCCAATCCTACCAATTAATAGACAAATATGCAAATTTACCGCATCTTCCCTATGCCCAAGCCATGCCCACCAACCAATCAGGATGAGTATGCAAATTACCCCAACCAAGATGGCGGTTAATTTGCATATCAAGACAGCGTAGAAAGAAGCCAAGAGCTGCAGAAGGGAGCAAAGCTGTGGAGAAGCAGCAAGCTGAGGGGGAGGAGAAGGGAGGAGTGGAGGTGGCTGGGAGAGAAGGGAGAAAAGCAGGCGGGCTGGCGGAGAAGGCGGGGCGGGGTAGAGTACAGCAGGAAACCCTATTGCAGGATTCTTCCTGCAATAGGAATGCTAGTAAATATGTAATGTGAGCTGCATATTTAATTTAGGTTTTCTAGGCATCACATTAGAAAGTAAAAAGAAACAGGAGAAATTAACCTGTTAATTTCATAAACCTATTTAATAAACTATTGTTAATATATTTTGTTTCCATTATCTCTAAACGATTATCATTTCAGCATATACTCAATATACCATTATTAATAAGATATTGTACATTATTTTTTCATACTGAGTCTTCAAAATTTAGTGTGGTTTTCACACATGTAGCACATCCCAATTAAGATGCTAAATTTCTGGAAATAGTTGATCTGTATTCAGAGTGCATAAAATATACAATTGAAAAGTAGATTCACATACTCAGGTTGTTCCAAGCTTTTAAAATTTCCATTAAGTAAATCAAACACTAGCTTTTAAATTTAAACTAATTAAAAGGAAATAAAATTTAAAATTCAATTCCTCTGTCATAGGAGCCACATTTCAAGTGCTCAATAGCCATATGTGACCAGTGGTTACTATACTAGACATTGCAGATCGAGAGAGGGCAGTGGCCATCAATAATCATAGAGTCAATAGTTCAGTTAGACATGTGACAAGTATTTCAAAGGAGTGGTACGTTATGTGATGAGTGTGCCTAACAGGAGGCTCAGCACCTGGCTGGGGAGATCAGGACATGTTCCTTGAGGAAGATGTGTTTCATCTGAAGTCTGAAAGGAGAGCAGGAGTTGTTCAGATGAAGCGGTCAGGAGGAAAGGTCATGTGCAAAGGTTCTGTGACAGGAGAGATTACAAATATAAGAGTGAGCAGAAGAATGTAAGTGTGGCTGGAATTAAAAAAAAACAGTAAAAGAGGAGTGGCTGTGATAAGGCTATTACAGTAGGTGGTAGGGTCAAGACCAGGCAAGGGCTAAGAGACCCACATCCTTACCATGGCCTAAGGGCATTGGAAAGTTATGGAAAGGTTTTACTCAAAGGAGTTCTGTGATTGGCTACTTGCCATCTCCCCCACATCATCATTGCCCACCATTGCCCAGCGTGGTTCATGTGTTACAATCGCTGAACCTACATTGACACATCATCACCCAAGTTCATAGTTTACATTAGGGGGTCATTCTGGGTGTAATGACCTGCGTCCATCATTATAGTATCATACAGAATAGTTTCATAGCCATAAAGATCCTTTATACTCTGCGTATTCATCCCTCCCTCACCCCAGCCCCTGGCAACCACTGATTTCTTTCTTTCTTACCATCTCCATAGTTTTGCCTTTTCCAGAATGGCATAGATGGAATCACACACTATGAAGCCTTTTCTGATTGGCTTCTGTCACTTCGTCATACGCATTTAAGGTTTTTCCCTATCTTGTCATGGCTTGATAGCTCATTTCTTTTTAGCTGCTTAAGAGTTTATTGCCTGGATGTTCCACAGTTTATGTATTGATCCATTCGCCCACTGAATGACATCTTGGTTGAGTTTCAAGTGATGTCAAATAATATTTATTTTCTACTGATCTAATTGGTAAAATATACAAGGCGGGGGCTGCACACAATCGGCAATGTACATTTTTTTTTAATGCCGTTTTAAAATTAAATTTATTGGGGTGATATTGGTTAGTAAGATTATATAGGTTTCAAGTGCACAGTTCCATGATGTAGCACCTGTGTATTGCATTGTGTGCTCTTTCCTGACGGTGAAATTCAAAAGCTCCCAGCGGGGATGGTGTTCGTGCTTCCGGCTCTGAAAGATTTACAAGTCTCAGTGAAGCGTCCACTAGGGGGAGACGTTTAGCCGCGTTGGGACTCCGCTGCTCAGCCAGAAGTGGTCTTTTCCCCCTCGAAAAGTCAGCTCCTCCCTCAACAAAAGAAGGCTGGCGAAATGAAACACACCGAGGCCAGATGGTCTGCCGTGCGTGTCGCGGAGACTCTCCTGCCGCATGCACGTGCGAAGGAATGCTCCGCAGACGCGTGGCGGGGCATCGGGAGGGTGGTGCATCGGTGACGCGCAGCCCGGCAGAGCGCGTCTGGGGCGGGAACCCAAGGTTTCCAAACATTGAGGCTGCGAGTGTTTACTGACGAGGAGTCAGCCAAACTCCCGGCTTGTTTAGAATGAGGAGTTGGTTCGGGATTTGCCGGGATGCTGCGCACACGGCGGGCAGTTCTCAGCACTGGTTAGAAGCAGAGACCCTGCAGGTGCCGGGGCAGAGCAAGTGTGCGGGGCGCTTCTGGTCTGGTACCTGCCCAAGGATTGGGAACACTCTCACTGGAGGCTTTTAGTTAGATGCCTGCTGTACTTGTAATGATGCCCTGAGTGCTGTCCTTCCTAAGAAGACATTGGTCAGAGCTCAACAGGTTGACCAGCATGTAAGAGCACTGCCACCACCTTTGTTTTGATGCCTCAAGGTGAAAAGAATTGAACTCGTTTCCAGGAACTCGGGCTCCTCGCGTTCCGCACATCCCACATTCAGTTTGCCCCTGAGTCTGAGGGTTTCTGCAATCTGTTCTCTGATCTGCATCCCGAGCGACGCTGCGTTGGTCACGATGCTTTACTCTGTACCCCCACCCACTGCTGCCTGGACTTGGTCATGCTTTCCTGCCTGTCTCTCCACCCTGCAACCCATCATCTGGATAAAAATGATCTTCCAGGAACAATGCACATTGTTTACTGCCGTCTTCCCCTACTCAAAGGTTCCCAAGTAACTTGCCCAAGGTCACACGATTCATATGTGGCAGAGGTGGGATCCACCTCTTGTAATGATGCCCTAGTGCCGAAAGCCATAGCTTTACCACTCTGCTTTGCCAAAGACAGAAGGTAAACAACTGACCTTCTTCTCCAAAAAGGTATTTTGTGGGCTTACAGAACCCAAATCTACGCAACATGTCCTTAATCAACGACTATTAATTCAACCAATCACTATTTATAAAGCTTTAAATAAATCTGGACTCTTTTGGTTGCAGTGGTAGAAACACACTTAATCGGTCCAAATACTACGTTATATTATTAGCTGTGTGTATGTAGAGCTGAAAAGTTTGGGAGGTGGGGCTGGCTTCTGGCCTGGCTGAATCCAAGAGCCAGTCTCCAGGACTCAGACAGTGTATTGCATCTTGAGCAGCTCTCCCCCTAGTGGTGACAAAATGACTGCTGAAGCTCACTAGCCCCAGCAACTTGCACAGAAAGAGACTTCTCAATTCCTTGGTTATACTTGCAAAAGTTCAGGGACTGAATATCACTGGCCCAGCTTAGGTCATGTGCCCACATCAAGGAGTAGAGTTAGCCTGGCTGCGGTGGCTCAATGTGGTTGAGCGTCGACCTATGAACCAGGAGGTCACAGTTTGATTCCCAGTCGGGGCATATGCCTGGATTGCTGGCTCTATCCCAGATCGTGTAGGAGGCACCCAATCAATGATTCTCTCTCATCATTGATGTTTCTATCTCTCTCCCCTTTCCTCTCTGAAATCAATAAAAAATATGTTTGTTATTTTTTTTTAAAAAAAAGGAGTAGAGTTAGCCCCATTTTAAACAAATGGGCATAGGTCGGAGGAGGGTAATTCTCCAAAGGGAAGTAGAGATAGGGTTATAAGCATGGGGATAATAAATACCGGGCAGGCAAAAGCAATAGCTGCTGCACCTACTCATATGCTCATGATTGGTTATCTGTTGTGTGGGATGAAGAGGCACTTAAAGCATATTCTTGCTCTCGAAGAACTAGCAACCAGGTGGCAGGTAACAAGAAATAAGAAACAGCAAGAGAACAAGATGGGGAGACATTATTTTTGTGTCATAGCGCACACAAAATAGTTAAACTAGGCGGAGCAGAAATTAAAAACGGGGGGACATTGTGGGGTTAGGGGTAAAGTTGTTAGGGAGACATCCTGGAGAAGGTGGGCCTTGAAGGATGGCCAGGAAAGGTGGCCTTTGTCATAGGAGAGAGTTTGGTGCTTCCTGCCCTTCTCCCCTGGTGTCACACCAAGAATATGTCTCATTACATGGCATACAGAAGTTTGCAGGTGAAATTAAGACTAATAATCAATTAATTATCAGTAGTTGATAATTCTCAGGCACTTCTGGATATAAAACGAATATGTAGTTTGGATCCTGAAATATTGAGATGTCTTAGGCACTGAGAAACAAGACAGAAAACCGTTGAAATTGTGGTTTGAGTGACCATCAGCTTCAAAATACCTGGGTGTTTAATAAAAACTACAGAATCCTTTTGATGAATCAGAAGCCAGGTGAGACTTAGAAATTGGCATTTTTAAGGTAACCTTCCCAGGTTGAATTTTAGGCACACTTAACTTTGATAACAACTGCCTTGTGAGGTCAATGAAATAGAATATTAAGAATGTAGGGTTAGACAGAATAGAAATGTAGAAATTCAATAGCCCTCGACTCCTCTTTTCTCAGTCTTTCTCTTCTGCTTATCCACTTGCTTGGATAATGATTGCAAGTTTCAAAGTCTGCAAATGGACCAGTGGAAGGTTTAGCGGTGAGACTGGTGTGTGGCAGAGTTATCCCTGTCGATAGATGATGGTGGCTGGTGAAAAAACACATTTGAATTCTTGGCTTTCTGCATCTCAAGCCCTGCCCCAGCATTTTAGAACAAGAGTTCTGAGTTTGTGGTTTAGGATAACTTTAGGGTGTTTACAGAGCTTTTGGAAGCCAGACTTTCAATGTTGTGTTAAAAATGTATATATGAATTTCCTGTGGAATTTTCTACGGCTTTAGCATGATCTCAAGGTGGTTTCTGAGCCTGAGAAATATCAAATACCATCACCCTGAAGATCCTTCCCCCCCCCCCCCCCCCAGGGACCAAATATGTTCCCAAAGATTCCTTAGGAAGAGCTTGGACAGAGTCTGCTTCTTGTTTCGTCCTGCAGTGAGATGGGACTCTGGAAGCCCCAGCTGCCCGCCCAGCACCTTTCCTGTGTCCTGGGATTACAGAAATATGAAAGGAATTTGTTTTGCTGAGTAATTTTGAGTAACTTGAGCTGTGTATTTAGGGGAAATAGAAAAATTTATCAAGCAGTCCTGTGCCCTATGGCACAGACAACATTTCTCCAACCCAGATGCCCCCCCCAAATTAGAATCACTGTTACCCTACAAACAATGGGTGGCCCAGGAAGTGGTGCGCCTGGTTTTAGAAAGCCAGACTCATCATTGGAGTGATCTTGAATAGAACTCATTTTTGAACAATGGTTTTTGCCCAGAATGTGATCACAGCTGTTTTATTTTAGCTAATGCAGCATTTCAGGCAATTAAATCCATATTCCTCTGTGGCTATTTATTTTCATGAAGTAGTTCTCAGTGTATTGTCATGAAAGAATTCTTGAGACTTGCAAAGTTAAAACAGAATGTAGACTTTATTTTCTTCTAAAATAGCCACATCTGCTCCTTCAAATTGTCTCTTCTTTGTTGCTGATGTCAATATTAGTCTCTAGGAGTTGAGTTCCATTGGGAGAAATGAGATTTATTATTCTATACCATAGGATAAGTATTATGGTAAATTATATTCCAGGATAAGGAGGAGGACCTATTTCTTTTAGCAGCAAAAGAACTTAAATTATAGAGCTAATGTTGAAATCTTATATTGGTATAAAATTAAATAAAAATATATTATCTCCTGGTTGTAAAATGGTATATGAACAAAAGATCTGATGTATTTGATTGTGTGATACCTTCCCATTACTTGTGATAATAAATTGTGTAATTATTTTATGCAATCATCCAACAGACATTTGTTGAGCAGCTACTATGTGTCAGGAATGATGAACAAGATGAACACAATTCTTGACTTTGTTGAGTTTTTATCATTTCTTGAAAGACTGATGAGGAGAAGGCAAGTACAGAAATGAATAAACGAGTTATAGATTGTGGTATATTCAAGGAAGCCCCCTCTGTGGACAGAATATTTAAGCTGAGGCTTAAAGAAAAGATGGTTCTTAAAGGAAGGGTTCACATATGGATAATGAATGGGGGAAGAGCATGACAGGCAGAGGAAATAGGTGGGGAAGAGCTGGGTGTGTTTGAAGAACTGCAGGGTGAGTGGCATCGCTGGGACATAATGAGTGAGATGAGTGTGGATGGGATATGAATGCAATTGCTCTTGCCTTTTTGAAATGTGGTTACATGGTTGGGTCTGAAATTACATTGGCATAGTCACATCCATCTTGCTTGCCACTGCCTGGGAATAATGTGTACCCCTTTCAACGAAATCCAGGATGAGATGTACAGAGATTGTGGGTGGATGGGGTGCTTCATGGGTTGGTGGGTGCTTTGGACTAAATGTTTGTGTCCCCCTTCCTAAATTCGTTTGTTGAAGCCCAAATCTGCAATATGATGATATTTGGAGGCGGGGCCTTTGGGAAGTAATTAGATCATGAGAATAGAACCCTCATGAATGGGATTAGTGTCCTTATGAGAAGGGACAGGGGAGAAATTCATCCTCTCTCTTGATCCCTCTCTTTCTCTCTCTCTCTCTGATCCCACTCCTTCTGTCTCTGTTTCTCTGTCATGTGATGGGATGCCGAGCAGTCTTTAAACCAGGAAGAGGGCCCTCACAAAGAACCTGACTATGTTGGCACCCTGGTCTCAGACTTCCGCTTCCAGAACTATGAGAAATAAACGGTTGTTGTTTACGCTGCCCAGCCCATAGTATTCTGTTATAGAGCCCAAGGTGACTAATAAACAGGAGTAAAAAGTACTGGGATGCTTTAAGAAGGGGGGAAATTGCATGAGCGATTCGTGTTTGCTTAGCAGTAACAAGAACAGCAATCAACGGCAGAGCTCCTGGATCCAGAAGCCGGCCAAGATGCTGGCGAAATCATCCCAGCCTTTTGGGCGAAACAGGAATCAGGGAAACTTGACAGTTTGACATGGTTTATGATTGTTATGTTGATTTCCTTTTTTTTGCTTACTCTGACATACAAAGAGAAATAGGTAACAATGTCAGCAAGTCCTACCTGTGCTAAAGGGAAGCAATGAAGGATTTGCACCCATTCCCCATCTGCAAGACTTGGGCTGAGGAATCAAGCGGTGATCCTGGGTGGCCATGGCAGCAGGAACAAGAGAGAAGGGGAAGAGAGAGAGAATAAAGTCTGCTTGGCCAGCTTCCCTCCTTCTTTTCCGTAAATGAGTCAGTTATTGCTTAATACCTGTGGTTTATCAAGATGATCTGAAAACATGGGTATTGGACTTGGTCCTGCACATTAGATTCATTTTCACTGAGTCCCTACTCTACACAAAGCCCTGGGATAGATCTCTTTAGGGATATTAATGTGAATTATTACACTGTGACTCTCACCTCAAGGAGCCTGACGATGTTAGGATGACTTGTCATGTATATAAATAAGTGCCATGATAATTCAAAGCTGGGTCAGATTGTTTCTGGAGGGAGGAATCTGGAACACTTTTATGAAAGAGGAGAAATTTAAGACAGGCTTTGAATTATTGGTGGGATTTGGGTGACAGATATGAGAGTGGGAAGGAATCTCAGGTACAGAGAACATACACGGAGTGGCCAGAATTATGATCTCTGAACACATAAAAATCTGGCCACTCAGTGTATTTGTTTCTCAAATGGGTACCAAACGTATTCTAGACTTTTTCTGGAGATCAACCCCCTATTTGCCCTGAGCTTTCTATTATCCAGTGCAAAGAGGAAAACTGATCAGGTGCACGATTTATAGAATCTTTGATATCAAATAAATGAGGTACTCAAGAGAAGTACACGGAGTGGCCAGATTATTATGCGTTCAGAGATCATCATAATCTGGCCACTCAGTGTATTGTCATAGACAGGGCAGGGGGACACCATCATTGGTGTTTAGAAGTATTGCCTGGGAGCCTGTTAAAAACAAAGATAGGCCCTAGCCAGTTTGGCTCAATGGCTAGAGTGTCGGGCTGTGGACTGAAGAGTCCCAGGTTCAATTCCAGTCAAGGGCATATGCCTGGGTTGTGGACTTGATCTCCACTAGGAGGCGTTCAGGAGGCAGCCAATCAATGATTCTCTCTCATCATTGCTGTTTCTATCGCTCTTTCCCTCTCCCTTCCTCTCTGAAATCAATAAAAAAAAAAACAACAAAGATATTCAAGATCCATTCAGAGAAGTTCTGATTAACAAGGCCAGAGATGGGGCCAAAGCATCAAATTTTAAGGGCCCATCAGATGAATCTGCTGCAGAGGGTCCAAGGACCACCATGGAGGAATGCTGGTCTAAAGGAGAGAAGATGAACCCCAAAGACAGGAATATTTGTTGAAGGGCATTCGTGTGGGATAAACTTGGAAATGTTAGTAGGAGTCATGCACACAGAACGTCTTAAATGCGAAGTGCTTTATTTTGCCACGTAGCTACCATTTTTTAAACAGTCGGTATGAACCAGATCCTCAAAAATCATTGTGAGAAAGTTATTTTAACTCCATTGATGATGAAGGCACATAACCTAAGATGAGGTTAAGTGACATGTTCAGGTTTCCTCACATAGGAAGTGGCAAAGCTGGGATTTGAACCCACGTGGTAATGGGTAATGGGGGCCAAAGGGATTAGAATGAAATTTAAAATAATTGGCTGCATAACAAAAGAGACGAACCTGATAGTGGAGAATCTACTGAAGCAGCCCAGACAAGGGTTAAAAACAGAAGATCTGCCCAGTGTAAGAGAGGGGAGATGTTGCAGGAATCCCCAGAATTTCTTATGAGATTGAATCACACAGGGTGGAGTGGGCCAGCCACACTTCTCAGCCTCTCATGGTTTCAGCAAGGTGACAGAGGCTTGCATAGCCACGCCGGCATACCTATTCCCTTTGGAACTCTGAGGACTTGGGTGCTGTTACCATTGTTTACGGTGTATTGACTCCCATGTCTGTGACACAGAGAGGGGCAGTAAGTGGTCAGGAAGGAAGGTGTCAAAGTCAGACTTCATGGGTTCAAATCCTGACACACCACTCCCTGCTTGAATGACTTCGGGCTAGTTTTGTTAATGTCTTTGTGCCTCAGTTTTCTCATCTGTAAAATGTCAAGATCATATCAGCACCTTCATACAGCTGATATAATATTTAAATGAAATAACATATGTAAAAGGCTTAGACCCACTCTGACACAGAATTAGTGCTCACTAAATGTTAGGATTGACTACTATTGCTACTATTTTTATTATTTTATTTTCACTTTTATTTAGTTAGTTAGTTTCTAGGCCTTGAAACTTGGACATGCCTCTTGCTAACTTTACAAGCCATAGGCTTATTCATTCATCATTGAGAGAAGTTCCTGTATCAATGTCTGTCTTCTGAGGATCATGAAAATGGACAGTGATCAAGGAGAAATTCCTCTTCTTCTTTTTTTTTTTTTTTGTGTGTTAATCCTCACCCGAAGATATTTTTTCTATTGATCATTTTTTATAGAGAGCTCAAGGGAGGGAGGGAGGGAGGGAGGGAGGGAGGGAGGGAGGGAGAGAGAGAGAGAGAGAGATAGATAGAGAGAGAGATAGAGAAACAACGTTGTGAGAGAGACACATTGATTGGTTGCCTTCTGCACGGTACTAGACCAGGGCTGGGGATTGAACCCTAGACCTTCTGGTGTGCAGGCTAATGCTCTAACCATTTAGAAACACCAGCCAGGGTAGAAATTCCTCTTCTGATTAATGTTTTTGCCCCTGTAGTATCTGAAGTAGGCTCATAATTCAGTTCTAGAAGGCATTTGGGGCATTAAAGAAGCAACCTATTAGTGCAATCACATCACATCAAACTTGGCTCTTCCAATGGCAGTGAGAAGTTTTTTCATGGGAAGAATCTTCTTTTTTTCCTCTAAGAAATGTAAGAAAGATTTATGAATATTAGATTAATTCAATACCTTGTTATTTGTTAAATTTCACAATACAATGACTGAAGTTTTTTATCCTCATTCACCCCCCTTTTTTTTAATCTTCAATCAATTAAAGCCCAAGTCTACAGACAACAAATGTACAAAACACTGAAACAGTTCTTGATATGAAACTTACAGGGATTTTGGTTTTCCTGGAGCTGGCTCTTTAGCAGTGTCTTGCTCATTTTTTTAGGAAGGAAAGAGTTTGCAAAAACCTTCTGGAAATTACAAAGGATTCCCTTATTATAAAGTGAACAAGACATTGTTTAAGAGAAGGTAATATTGCCTTGGCCAGTGTGGCTCAGTTGGTTGGGTCATCATCCATGCACCAGAAGGTTGTGGGTTTAATTTCCAGTTAGGGCACATACCTAGGTTGTGGGTTCAACCCCTAGTCGGGGTGCATACAAGAGGCAGCTGATAGATGTGTCTCTTTGACATTGACATTGATATTTTCTTCTCTCTCTCTCTCCTTCCTCCTTCTCTAAAATCAAATTTAAAAAATAAATTCAATTGAAAAAGAAGGGAATATTTCATCTTCTTAGTATTTCTTCTTGGCAATGGCTCCAGGGCTGTTATGGAGGAAATATATATATAATTCACATGATGACTATAGAATCTAATGACTTTAAGATTATTATTTTCTTTCCCCATACTGAGCAATGCAGCAAGTCTATATTTGTAGTCTCTCTTTTCATTTACTTAGAGTTGGGGCTATCAACTACATAAGTCATGGAATGCCCAAGAAGGCTGGCGTAAAGAAAGTAAACTGAGTTATTTAAGAGTAGATTTTCAGGTTGAGGAAGGGAGCTCTAAGGGTGTCAGAGAAAGCTAAATGTAGGATGGAAGCAAAAATATGAGACTGAGCCATATATTTAGAACTTGGGGAAAAATGATCCAGGTGGAGGGATGAGTAGGTGCAAAAACTAGGAGCCCTTAGCCAGGCAGACTTGACACATTTGTAAGGAGTTCTATTTGCATGTGTTTTACACAAAGGGGAGGACTTTGCGAGGGTGTGGAGAGATATCAGAAGCCAGAGTATATAGGGCTATGAAATCTATGATTTCAATTTGAGTACATCAAATTGATGTGGAGCATTTTAAAGCAAGGCTGTAACATATGGCATATTTTTAAAAATCACTTTGGGATCTGGTAGAGAATAGGTCATAGAAGACAAAAGGAGAGGCAGAGGGTCCACCAGGAAGCCATTGCTGTCACGCAGAGGGACAGAGTACAAGGTGTACCAGTTAATAAGGTGGATTTTTGTCAGTAGATGGAGTTACACATATGTTGATATATATGCGATTTGATATGTATGCTATTTTGTTGTATTGACAACACGCTTCAAAACTTCATATGTCAAATTTGCTTAAGGTGTTAACATCATAGATATTTTCACACTTAAAAATGTCGAATTTTGTGCCAAAAAAAGAGCATTTGTGGTAAGTTATAATTCATTACTTTATTTTGAAGAAAAGTGTTGCTGAAAGTTATCATATATTTCGGGAAGCTTATGGTGAACATACTCCATCTCAAGATACTTGTGAACACTGGTTTAAACACTTTTAAAAGTGATGAGATGATTTCGATGTGAAAGACAAAGAACGTACAGGTCAACTGGAAAAGTTTGAAGACCAACTATTACAAGCATTACTGGATGAAGATGCTTGTCAAACTCAAAAACAACTTGCAGAAAGATTAAACGTTTCTCAGCAAACAATTTCCAATCATTTACAAGCAATGGGAAAGATTTTAAAGGAAGGAAAATGGGTGCCACATCAACTGAGTGAAAGACAAATGGAAAACCGAAAAGTCGTCAGTAAAATGTTGCTTCAATGGCATGAAAGAAAGTCTTTTTTGCATCGAATTGTGACTGGCAATGAAAAGTGAATTTATTTTGAGAATCCCAAATGCACAAAATCATGGGTTGATCCAGGTCAACCATCAACATCAAGGGCAAGACCAAATCACTTCCGAAAGAAGACAATGCTCTGTGTTTGGTGGGATCAGCAAGGTGTGGTGTATTATGAGCTTCTAAAATCAGGTGAAACCGTTAATACTGATCGATACCGACAACAAATAATCACTTTGAACCACGCTTTGATCGTGAAATGACCAGAATGTTCCAGAAGACACAGTAAAGTAATTTTGCTTCATGATGACGCACCATCACACACTTCAAAACCAGTTAAAGACACATTAAAATATCTTGCCTGGGAAGTATTAACCCACCCGCTGTATTCACCAGACCTTGCTCCTTCAGATTACCACTTGTTCCGATCGATGGCACACGCACTTTCTGAGCAGCACTTCAAAACGTACGAAGAAGTGGAAAATTTGGTCTCTGAATGGTTTGCCTCAAAACAAGCAAAGTTCTATTGGGACAGTATCCACAAATTATCTGAAAGATGGGGAAATGTATAGCTAGCGGTGGACATTACTTTGAATAAAGCACTTTGATGTTTCTCTTGAAATTATCGTGTTTTCTTTGAGTACAAAATCCGCATTATTAAGCGGTACACCTAGCAGATATCCAATGAATTTAGCAAAAATGCTACATCTTTTGTTTCTCTTTAGTTGAAGAAAATTCTGATTGTTCTGAATTTAGGAGTTGAAAATAAGTCATTGCAACCACCGGAGAGGTACAGACTCTTCTTGGCATTTCAGGACATGGTTTCAGAAACTGAAGATAAGCCTACAGTGTCACTGTATGTGGATGTGGACGCCTTGGTTTGTATGACCTTAGAATATAACAGTCCGCTGTAGAGCAGGCTGAAGAAGGCGAGAAACCTGCTCTCCTAAGGAAAGCAACCTTCTGTCAGTAGAGGCTATTTCTTAAAAAATAATGAACTCAGGTAGAAGAGTATCATTGAAGAGGGTGAGTGCGCCTGGAGAAATGAAAACAAGTCCTTAAGTGTCATGATGTGTAGGAAGAGTGGAACCAGGTGCTGGGGGACATGAGGTCGCAGGGCACACACTTCAGGGCAGCTGGATCCATCTTGCGCTAGACTCAAGGAATGGACATGACCCACCCCAAGGAGCCTACTCAGCATCACACAGGGCCTAAGCTAATTTGGAAACTTCTGACACTCTTAGAGTAATTGCAAGTCAATTTGGCCAAGGGCAAATGACTGCCAATGGTGAAGTCATTTTGCAGAATTTTCCTTGCTGACCCAAACCCTACAGCTCAAGGAAGTAAGTGAAATTTAAGCAGTATATTGGACTCCCAGAGTGCAGCTCCTAAGGTAGAAAATAAACACCAACTTACAGAACCTTAGCCCTTTTCAGAAACCCATGGAACTAATGAAATCCAGCTCTCTCTCCCCAGTTGACCCCAGCGTTCCTTTCTTGATTCCAGGCCTGGGGCTGAGAATCGGGTTTTGTTAAGTGTGTCTGAACCTCTGCTTTGGAGTCACTTCATTCTCAGTGCCCTCAGGCAAAGAAACTATGATCAATGAATAGGAGTTATAGGGAAAATATTTGAACTCAGAATTGGGAAGAATGTTTTAGTCATCGTATCTGCACAACAATAGAACAGACTGCCTTGTGAGACAATCAGAATAATAAGATGAGGTTAACATTTATTGATCATAGACTACATGCCTAAGGTCACACAATTATTCTACCTCATTATCTCTGGGGTGGGGCTGGGCTTGGTAAACAGAGACTGAATGTTTGAAAGAATGAATGAAGGAATGAATTTGATTAAGTTCAAGAAATGCTTTTAAAAAGCTACTAATGTGCCAGACATAGTGTTAGGCATTTTGGGATAAACAAAAATTAGTATGATCTCGATTATGGCTGGAAGATATTTCTAGGCGAATACGAACATATCATTGCTTCTCGGCCTTTTGGCTAAGATCAAGTGTAGACCGATAGGGACAATTTAGCAGATGCTTTATAATGAATAAAATTAAACATTTACTAAGTTCTAAACAAATGTGGTGAAGTATTTGGTTGTTTTTCCAGGTGGATGTGAATTTAGGAAAGTCTTCCTGCATAAAGTGGCATTTCAACTGGACATTGGAGGATGGTGTGAGACAGCTTGGGGACCAAGGAGTATGTTAAGGTATGGATTTACATTTTATTCACCAGGGTATGAGTAATTTATTAGCACTTTTTTCTAGTAGGGCATGATCTGAAAGTATCAAAAATTACCTGCTAGCTAGAAACAAAGACATTTGGTCAAAAGAAAGAGCAAAGGTCAGAGGCCAATGAGAGGTCTAGGAGAGTAGAAGCAAGATTCTGGACTCGGGTGAGCTGAGGGGAAGGAGAGGGGCAGGCAGGTGGAAGGAAGGTTTTAGAGGTAGAATCAATTAGTCGGAAGTAGCAGGATTGACAAAGCAGACAGAGCCAATGATGTTTCTTAGGTTTTGAAACTGGTTCACCTGGAGGGTGGTGATGCCATAAATTAGGACAGGAGAACAGTAGGTAATTTGGAGCCCTGGAGAATGAAAATTCGATCATGGATTCACCATTGGTATGGGCTCGTGAAAACCACTTTTATTTCTTTCCTGGTTTCTAACCACGGAGGGTGAGGGTTGCTGGATTGCCAGGTTGTAGCAATCTGTGGAGTCAGCTAGTGGTGCTAACTACAAGTATTTGTCAAGTACTGCGGACCAAGTCTGAGATACTGGGGTGCAGCCAGGAACAAGACCGCTTCGATCAGCCCTCCTGGAACTTATAGTTCTGTGGAGAGACAGACATTCCATGTATGATTACACAAGTGACTAGTAAATAGCAATCATGGCAAATCCTTTGAAGGGAGATGCTAACCTGAGCTAGGCTTGGGCCAGGCTTTTATGAGAAATGAAATTCAAGTTGATACCTGAATGTTAAGTAGGTTAGTCCTGGCATACATATTTTAATTTGAATGATCTGTTTTCTTGTGATTGTAATCAAAAGGAAAAGATGTAGACTCTTTAGGCTGTTTGGGCCTATAAACTCCCAACTTTTTTAAAAATTATGTTTTTATTGATTTTTAGAGAAAGAGAAAGGGAGAAGGAGAGAGAGATAGAAACATCAATGATGAGAGAGAATCATGGATTGGCTGCCTCCTGCAAGCCCCACACTGGGGATCAAGCCTGCAACCCGGGCTTGTGCCCCGACTGGGACCATGACCTCCCAACTTTCAGTGAAATTCTTGACACAGGTACAAAAGGTCTTAATGATGGAGGTGTTGACCAATATCAGCTCTCCCTTCTGCTGACTTCACCAATGGCCTTGTCAGTTGGCCTTAGGTTGCCTGGGTTATTCTTAAATTAAATTCTGAAAATGTGCTTTATTTTCTCCAAAGTGATGACCTGGGGGAGGCCAGAAATGATGCTGTGGTCAGAGAATGACATTGGAATGTAGGGCTGAGGGCTGAGATCCTGGCTGAAGATCACTCAGCCTGCCCACAAATCTAAAAATGCACAGCTTGACTGTAATGCTGGAAAATATCTCCTAATGTTTTGGCTTCTGCCTACAGAAAAGAGAAAGTTAAAATCATGGATGGCAGAAATATTATTAATTCAGGAATCTTAGCACTTCAGCACCACTCATTTTCCCCTAATGATTTAAAAAAATCACCTCACAGAGAATTTGTTTCAGACGGTAGGCAGAATGTTGAGGAAAGGGAAGGAAAAGAAAAGGGAGGAGGCAGAATTATAGGTTGAGAACGCATTGGAGACTCTTCAGAAATGCCGTTGTTCTTCCTGGGAGACAGGCTGAAGTGGACTTGGAGGCTTATCTGTTGATGCCACCTCTGTCATTTTTCATTGCACGCAGCCTGGTTGATTTGATTGTTGGATTTCTTTTCCTCTGATGTGGAAGCATATGCCAAGGTTGATCCAAGGGGCTTGGAATTGGGCTGAGCTCTCCATCACTGTGATCCAAACATCTCAGCTGCCTTCAGTTTTCTTTATTGTAAAACTCACATTTTTGCCTGTATCGATATTTGGGCCCCCAAGGGAGTAGTTGGTCTAGCATCAACCCAGTGAAATATCAGCCACCTGGGAGAAGGGAAGTGTTCATATTGAAGTCTTTCTCTTCTTTTCTAGAGGTAGGAAATAGACCTGTAACTGTGGAATCATCCAGGTATCTCTTTCACAGCAAATTCTTTTTACAGATGACTTGGATCTTTATTCAGAAACATTCTCTGAGCACCTGCTGTGTGCCTGGTAATGGACTAGGTGTCGTGGGCAATACAAAGGATGAATAAACACATACAAAGATGAGTAAACACATACAAAGATGAGTAAACATATACAAAGATGAATAGACATATTTCTCCCAACACTGTGGGCTTCTTGAGGGTGGGGAGTATTACAAACACAAATCACTGCACAATAAGGTTAGATGTGGAAATTTTAACACCTAAAAACCTTTATTGATGACCTGTCATTTGGCAAGCACTGCTATGCAAGGCTCTGAGGACCTTGGGGTTGTGATCAGAGAAACCCATGAAACTCTTTGGGGCTCAGAGAAGCAAAAATTCACTTCTGACTAGAGAAGTGAAGAGGTTTTCCTTGGAGGTGATGCTATTGAGCTAGGTATCAAAGAATGGAAAGGGTGTGTATGTAGGCAGAGATGGAGGTGTGGGCGATTTGAATTTGGGGAAGATGGTTTGAAAAAAATTGGGGAGGCAAAAAAATTCATATTTGGCAAAGTTCTAAGCATCTGACTTGGCTGGGATGAACCTGTGTACGGAGCTGGAGGTCATCATCCCCTGTTTTTAACTTTTTTATTATTAAAATGTAACATAAATATACAAACATGTAGAAATCCATGGACAGCTCAAGGAATTTTCACAAACTGAATGCACTCATGAAACCAACATCCAGATGAACAAGAAACTGAACATTACATGCCTTTCCAGAAGCCCCCTCACTCAACCTCCACTCACAGCCCGACTCTCTCAGCGTAACATTTCTCCTGACTCCTTAGCAGCATAGATTCATTATGCTTGTTGTTGATTGTTATGTAAGTGGAATCACACAGAGGGTACTTTTTATGTTTCTGGCTCCCATGCTCTGTATCACATTGTGAGATTCACCCTGTTGTTTTGTGTAGCTGTCACCTAGTCATGTTAATTGCTGCATTGAATTCCACTGTGTGGCCGTGGTATTTGCACTGGCCATACCCAATGTTTTTACCCATTGCACTCTCGCTGGCATTTGAGTTGTTTCCACTTCTGGGAAGTTGTGAATGTGTTCTATGACTATTCCCGTACAGTGGCTATTGATGAACACATTGCTGCATTTCTGTTGAGTATATATCTAGGAATGGAACTTGTGGGTTGTGGGGTTGAAAAATCCCTTTTTTTAATAACAAAAGCACTCATCCCATATGATTCTAATTATGATTTTATTATTTCTAGGTTGGAAAATATGCAATGATAAATACACAATACATATGAATTCAATAACACTTCTAAATTAGCTAGTATATTATCAATCACAGAAATATCTTGATATGTATATGATGTATTTTGTCTGCAGTCAAGGTTAGATGTGTAGAGGGATACATAGATCCATTGCAATACCTCTGAGCAAAACACACACACACACACACACACACACACACACACACACACACACACTTTGGGAACCACAGACTTAGGTAAATGGTGGGGTGTGAAACCAAGGAGTGATTGTCAATTTAATTCACTGACATTTCTGGTGCTTTATGCCAAGCCTCTAATTTGAAATCTGGTGGGATTTTTTCCCTCTCTCTCTTTTCTTTTTTCCTGAGAAAGAACATCTGTGCTCCCTAACTATAATATAGCAAATGCATTATTAGGAAGATGGTCTGGTCAAGTGATTATGACCTTTGGAGGGGAATCTAGGCTTGAACCCACAACCTGACACTTAGTAGTTGTGTGTGAATAAATTAAGTGATGAAATGTTTATGAACCTCAATATGCTCATCTGTAAGATGGAAATGACAATACCTACTTAGTATATGGATCATGGAAATAAAATAATGTATGCCACTATGTATAAATAGTCTAACACTATGTATTCTCACTGAATGATAACTACAGTCATTGTTTGTTTTCATCATCTTTTTTTATCTGTATGTCTTAGGGATATGTACTATATGTTCTTTTGGGGACATATAGTGAAATGCCTGTCCTCCTCTCCATTAATCCCTCAACTAAGGGAAAACATTTTAATTGTTCTACACCTTGTACCCTAGGCATCTTTCTTTGTAAAATCTCTAAACCAATATTTTTTGGCCATGATCCCTTTTCATTAGCCCTGCTGGTGGCCAGAGCAAATCCGATAAATTCATTTTAGCTGGTATGCTTATAGATGACTAGAGGCCTGGTGCATGAAATTCGTGCACTGCTAGGGTCCCTAGGCCTGGCCGGCAATCAGGGCCGATCAGGTTCCCTGCCTCCCAGCCTCCCCACCTCTTCCTTCCCTTGCTCCCTCATCACCCCACCATCCCTGCTGGTCACCTGCCATGTTCCACACCACCCCCTGGTGGTCAGAGCACATCATAGCAACTGATGGAACTCCCGGTCTCCTGGTTGAACTCCTGAGGGGACAATTTGCATATTAGCCTTTTATTATACAGGATAACAACCTCATATGTTCCCTATCTTTCTAGACAATTGCTTTCTGTGTTTAAATCCAGAGAAAAAGTAGAATGGTAAATTTTTTGGTCCTGTGACAGCCTTCTGAGGGAGTCATTTTTGTGCAAAGGGGACCTTTCCATCAACCTCTTAAAACATTCTTCTTAGGAGACTTCCTATGTAACCTCCAGAGTAGGCTTTGCACCTGAGGGGTTCTGAGAAATGTATGGAGTAGGCAGAAAGTCTATGGAGATGGGGCTTGGCTGGAGGTATGAGGTGGAAATGTCCAGTTGAGATTGTATTTTCCTGTATCAGGGCCTCCACAGTGTGAGGTCAAGGAAGATGGAGCAAAACATCTTCAGATGGACTCTCCGCCCTTCAGAACTAAATCTGGTTCCAGAGCTGGGCAAGGAGAGAGTCAGACGGTCTGGTCATTTGTCTGGGATTGAGGTCACTCCACACGCCAGGGGAAGTTTCTGGCAATGAGTGGGACGAGAACTGAGGATCAAGAGGCAATTAGGAAGGAGTGACAGGTCCCACCCTCATGGGGCACAAGCACAATACGTCTGGAAGCGGGTTTCTAGCAACCGTGACTTTTGATGAAGCGCAGATCAGATGTAGTTGTGTTTTGAAGCACACAGCCCTGGTCCCAGCCAGCTTTTCAAATGCTCGGAGCTGAGCAGATGGATTCTAACAACTTACTCATCTATTTGTAATGCTTGTCCTGACCATTGTCCAACTGGCCTTAGACATCATCAGTCTCCTTCGAGGTGAAAGGGAAGGGCTGCATTTTTTCTACTTTTAGTCGATTCTCTCCCTCCCAATTATATAAGACTAGGTTGCCTGAAACCTCCATGAACTATGTGTGTGTGTGTGTGTGTGTAGGCTTCTCCTGTGAGATTTCAAGCTTCAATGTCCTCCCTCGGTGTGCAGAAGTACACACCATTCAAATGTGGGGAAAATATCATTCACCAAAATCAAGTGTAGTCTCTTGAAAACTCTTCTGTTAAAAGATTATTCAGAGCCCAGCTGGCGTGGCTAAGTGGTTGAGCGTTGACCTATGAACCAGGAGGTCACAGTTCGATTCCAGGTCAGGGCATATGCCTGGGTGGGCTTGATCCCCAGTAGAGGGTGTGCAGGAAGCAGCCAATGAATGATTCTCATCATTGATGTTTCTATTTCTCTCTTCTTCTCTGAAATAAATTAAATATATATATATACACATATGTATGTGTATACACACATATATGTATGTGTATACACACATATATGTATGTGTATATATATATGTATATATATATATATATAATAATCAGAAAATGCTTATCTGCTAGCTTAGTATCAACTATTATTTGAAACACACACACTAAAGTTACCTTATAATGTCATGGTTTTGAAATTAAAGGGGAAAAGAAGTTGCTGAGAAAATGTGTTAGATTTTATTGAGCCCTAAGTATCTGGAAAATAGTTTGAGCTCCCAGCCAGACTTAGAGCCCTGGCTAGGTTTTCAACCCCCGCTATCGACAGCTAATTTCTTGAGCAAATTTATTCACTGTTTTTGAAAAAAAAAAAAAATTGGCAGCCAGGAGCCACTTCAGATGTGCAGCTTGTTTAGAAATTTCTGAGTTCAACTTTCTTAAGCATTTCTGTTTCCTTCTCAAAGAACATTCTAGCAACATGACATATTATTTGTCTGTGACCTTTCACCAGAGGGCACAAGGATGGAGAAGCCCTGCTTACTTTCTGAAGATAAGGCGAAATGTTTTATCTCTAACACAGACTTATTTCTCTCCGCCTCTCTCTTTTTTTAGGGTCAGAAGGAAGAAAATGCTTAATGTCTTTTGATTTTGACAGTTGAATTTAGCTGCTTGTCTCAAGAGAAAATGTCTAAGTCTGCTTAAAACTTGGAATCTTAAGCTTGAATCTGATATCATTTAAACAAACCAGATTATTAGCACAGAGGATTTTTAAGGCAGTGAAACTACTCTGTATGATACTATCATGGTGGATTCACGTCATTATAGATTTGTCCAAATCCATATAATGTACAACACCAAGAGTGAACCCTGATGCAAACCATGGTCTTGGGTGATAATGATGTGTCAGTGTGGGTTTATCAGTTGTAACAAATGTGCCACTCTGGGCAGGGGATGTTGATAGTGGGAGAGGCTGTGCATGTGTGAGGGCAGGGGTATATGGGAAATCTCTGTGCCTTCCCCTCAATTTCACTGTAACCTTTAAACTGCTCTAATAATTGTCTTTAAAAATCATCTATTGTCTAAACTAGATCTTTAGTCTAGACCATCTTTCCTAATTTGCTTCATGAGTAACTCTTTGTTTGGGTTCCCCCATTGATCCCAGATAGCACAGGTGAAGAAGTAGGGTTAGGGCAGGGAAGTGAGAAAAGCCATTAAGAGGGGCACTCAGATGGGCGACCAGGCCTCATGGCCACTGGAGACCCTCTGAGAGTCCGTGCGGAGTGCACCCCACACTGGAGGCTGGGAGACCGGAGCACTGATGCACCACGTCATCATTCCCTGCACCCAGAACAAGCATTCATGGGACCAGAGGAAGCTCTGAGACAGTGAGGGCAAACGTAGGCACCCGGCGGTGGGAAGCTGTCAGCATGTTGGAAATAGTCCAGTCAAGGGAGCTCACCAGGGTCCAGGGGAGACGGGAGGCACTGGCAGACTGTGCCTCATGCCGTTGGGTTAATTACATCATCTCCTGGGGCCCCATTTTCTCCTCTTTCACAAGAATGAATTGGAATTTCTAAACTGGGTCCCTTGGATGACAGGTATTCCTTACAAAAACTCCCTTATTTGACCAGTTCCTTGGTCAAATAAGGTTAGGAAATATTAGGTTAAATAATAAATATATATATGTAAAATATAAAATATATACTTTAACTGCAGGGCATCTCAGAGCCTTTAACATGCAAGAGTAAGGCAGCTGGGTGCTGTTTTCTAAGGTGTTTGATAATGGAACCTCCCTATTTTTTTTTCTTTTCATATGACATCTATTATATTTTCCAGATGACATCTGTTAATGTCTTGAGGATCTACGTGTCTGTGGCATACAGTCTGGAACATGCTACACTGGATGGTTGCTTGGGTCCAGCTCAGCTCTTTGGTTCACTGAGTAAACAGTGGTTCCTACTCTGCACCTTGAGCTTCAGAGGAGATGCAGAGGCTGGAGTCAGAGGGTTCTAGACTCCCCAAATTCCTATTTTCCTCTCCTGTATCTATTGGACTTCTGAGTCAGTTTTCCTTTAATAAGAGTTTTCTGCGGGGGGGGGGGGGGGGATTGGAAAACCATTGTGTATAGGAGAAGGCACTGGAAAGTCACACTGGGGACACAGTGGAGACAAGTGCAGGGGCAGAGGTACTGGGGGCAGGACTCTGGCCTCAGCCAGACCGAGGCGCTCTCAGGTCTGCTGTAAAGGGCTCCTCTGTGGCTATAGTGAGGGTGTTCTCAACCCTTGTCATGCCTTAGAGTGACGGGTGAGTTTTTAAAAGACCTATACCTGAGACTCCATCCTAGAGCCATGGTCGGCAAACTGCGGCTTGCGAGACACATGCGGCTCTTTGGCCCCTTGAGTTTTTAGCAAAGGCCAGCTTAGGAGTACCCTAATTAAGTTAATAACAATGTACCTACCTATATAGTTTAAGTTTTAAAAATTTGGCTCTCAAAAGAAATTTCAATCGTTGTACTGTTGATATTTGGCTCTGTTGACTAATGAGTTTGCCGACCACTGCTCTAGGAGAATCTGTTTTCTTGTCTTTTCCGGCCCCTAAAGGGGATGCCTGAATTCCCTGACTGTGGCTACTTCCTCCATCTTCAAAACCAACAATGTCCAATGGAGTCCTCTTCATGCTGTCATCTTGCTGGTTCTCCATCTCCGTCTTCCACATTTAAAGACCCTGTGCTTATACTGGGTCCACCGGGAAAATCCAAGATATTCTCCCCATCTCAAGGTCAGCTGATTAGCAACCGTAATTCTATCTGCAATCTAATTTCCTCTTGCCGTGTTACCTCACATAGTCTCAGGTTCCAGGGATTAGGATGTGGACATCTTAGTTGGGACCACTATTCAGCCAACCACAGATGCCTAGGTTCCTGTGCTGTGTTTGAAGCTAGAATGATTGTCAGAGCTGAGGCTTCAGGTCACAGCAAAATGGAAGAGTGTTTCCCCTTTTGCTTCACGGTTACTCTCAAAAATGTTTCTCAATGTATTTGTCAAAACACATCATGATAAAACCATGGGTAAGTCTTTTAACCTGTTGGGTATGATCTCAGTTCACTGTTCTGTCCATCTCACTGGGATGTCATCAGAATACATGCATTTAGAAACCTATTCTTAAGTCATAAAACATCAAACCCTTCTAAAACATGATCATTAGAATAGATCACACCACTGGGAAAACTGGAATACAATTTTGCCTCATCTATTCCATAGTCCACTAGGCTGTGATCTTATTGGAGGTATGTACTGGATCTTATTTATGCCTCTATCTCCGGGCCTAGCCAGTTTCAACACAGAGTAGGCATTCAATACTTGTTGCTGAATTAAGGAAAAGGTAAAAGGATGGGTAGAAGATTCCTAGGTTCTGAGAAGAATATAATAATAAATAAAATGCAGTTTACTGTCTTGGGGAATTAAAGGTCTAGAAAAGGGGTAAGCAAAATATGCAAAAACTAAAGAGTAGAATATAGTGTTTTAAGAGAAGCAGAAGGAAACAGTTTTGACATTCCCAAGGAAGGTGAATTCAACACTGAGTTGAGGAAATCAGGCAAAGCTTAATTCACACAGAATTCAGATAACAGGGTCTTCAAATCCATGGATCTCATGCTACTGCTCCCTGCTTCCAGTCCTATGGCAGCCAGAACTCTTTCCCAATATGCCAGTGATTAGACCCAGCCCCACTGTTTGAAATTGACAAGCAAGTGGAATCCATGGGTTCTAGGTAGGATTTCTCTACTGGTAGTTGAGCAGATAAATTTTGCCTGAAACCCACATACAACAAAGTGTTATCTTAAGTTCCCCTTGAGCATCTGCACCAAAACAGCTCACTGCTTTTAGTTTTCTCTAGATGAGCATTCCAAGTGGCACAGAGCTTTCTTTACATCTCAGCACAAATTTTGTTCTGATTGAGAGCCAAGTTTGGAAGGCTCTGTCTACACCCGCAACCATGTAATTTAAGTATCTGCGTTGACCTTGCTGGTAAGAAGCATGCACTTTGGAAGCACACTGACATATGAGTAACCACAGCCTGAAACAATGGCCTACTTGTGGATTTGTTTGCACATCATTGTTCACTGCTATTTTCTAAATCTTGGTGAAAATATGATGAGGTGCATTCCCAAGTTTGCTCAGAGGACACCGCAGGTGTTTCTATCCTCAGCAGGGCAAGGAGAGGATTCCCCAAACAGAAGCTTTAGAGTTGATCATTGAGAGCATGAGAGGAGAGCAACCCTGGAGGGTGACAGGTCTGATTCCCTGCTCAGGAAAGGTCTTATTCTTCAGTCCTTGAGAGAGGACTTATGCCATGGAACACGATTTACTTGGTCCTGCGTCTTTGATGAAATGAAGGATTGGATTGTGCAGATTTATTTGGAAATGTCTATTTCTGCTCTGCAAATGTCATTTACTTTAAAAAGTTTTCAGTAAAAGTGTGCAGAAATCTGTGGCCCAAAATATTCACCTGAAAACACACACACACACACACACACACACACACACACACACACACACACACACCTCTTCAGGTGAGCACTTGCATTCTTTTTAAAAAGTATTTTCACCTTCATCATAACTGATAAAAGTTTTTGAATCACTATGCAGCAGTGTTATCAGATTGATGGGTAGTTATCTGGAAAGATAATCTATGTTCCCACAGAAAAGAGAATAATGTTCTGAACTGGACCCAAATGCCCCAAGTTTTTAAAAATCAACTTTTCTGTTTATGTGCAGAAATGAGATAAACAATAGCCAGGCGAATGCCTCACATTTTCATTCATTAACCAGTTAGTGGGAGCTTTGAGCTGGTTCTCCAGGTAAGGAAAGTGTAGTGAGTACTCTTAGCTAGAAGTGTTGGGCATGGATTCTGGCTAATTTAAACAGAGTAGGAGTTTTATTGAAAGGGTATTGTTAGGAGGGCTGAAAAACAGGCTTGGATTTACACAGCCAGAGACAAAGATCAAAATCATATCTTAGTTTTCTCTGGTGAAAAAACTCAATTCCTGAATACTTTACCTTAGAGCCCTGTGGCTGTGGTCTGGGAGCTTGAGCTTGTTGAAACCTCTGTTGCTGCCAGAGAGAGTCCCACTTCTTGGCACTTTCTATTTCAAAGTCCAATGTGGGTGTATCTGATTGACAGAATCTGGGTCACGTATTCATGCCCTAGCTGCAAGGGAGTCTGAGAAAACCAGTATCTGACATTTTCTCCTTCTGTAATGGAATATAGATAGAATTCGCCAACCAGAGAAGAAAGTTTATTATTTATTTATTTGTTTATTTTAAAATCCTCACCCAAGGATATTTTTCCATTGATTTTTAGAGAGAGTAGGAGAGGGTAAGACCAAGAGAAATATCGATGTGAGAGAGTATCGATCTGAGAGAGACAGATCGATTGGTTGCCTCTTGCATGATCCCTGACCAGGGCTTGGGCCGGGGAGGAGCCTGCAACCTAGGTACGTGCCCTTGACCGGAATCAAACCCAGGACCCTTCGGTCTGCAGGCCAATGCTCTACCCACTGAGCCAAACCAGCTAGGGCAGAGAAGAAAGTTTAGATGCTGGAAAGCCAACAAAATTGAAAAGTGTTTACCATAAACAATTCTAGGCAGAGTAACCAATATCTACAAAATCACAGCTTCATGAAAGGTGATTTAGACATGCCTGGCCCTCTCAGAGTGAGATAGCAGTGTCCTACATTTTAAGTGTGGTCCACTAGAGGAGATGGGTCACAGCATGCTCTACCTTGTTTTACAGTTATTCTCTTACCAATTCAGTAAATAAAGGTATTTGAAGGCTAGGGGAGAGAGACGGGATGGCTTAAAATTATTAGAAAATTATGAAATACCAAGTTTACTTAATTATATGAAAATAACAATTATTAAAACAACATCTGTATTTTAAAGAATATAATATGGGAGAATTTTTAATGGGTGTTAGACTTATAAATGCCATTTTCTTTGGCATAAATTCTTTTCATGTTTCAAGAAAGCTGTAGTTTGGAGAATGAAATACTTGTAAGGAAATGACCCACTGCTCCTCGATGCAAGGACCTTGTATTTCTAGATTTAGTTTGAGAGACTGTTGGCACCCACCAATATACAGCCTCTGCCTATGGAAGACTAGAAGCTGAGCTTTCAAGTGAATTTTATTCTTGTTGTAGGTAAACCACAAGGGAGATGTGGGTCTCTCTCTGTTGGGCTCTTTAGCTGGGGTGAGTAACATTTAAATGTGTAGAAATGAACTCCTAGATGTTGAGTTAAAGGAGAAGAAAAGCTAGGAATTGCCTTCAGCTATACAGAGCCATAAGCTGAAAGCCGGGAAGTCATTCTTGGTAAACCAGAGTATCTACATTTACAGTGGTGATTTGGTGACTTCTTTATTTTTGTGTTGATTTCTCATTTGCAAAGTCAGATGTGACCATTCTAGCATTGTCTCAGTTTAAGTTATGAGGTATAAAGAGAAGGGGTTTTATGTCCACATTTATACTCCTTAACTAATTTCTCCTCCTCCAACACTACTCAAAGCCAATGGGGTGGTAGCACCAGGAATCCTGTAAGAAATGTAAATCCTTCAGGACAGAGTCAGAGCTGCACATTCTAACTAAAAGTCTCCTTGCAGTGGTGAACGGCAAGGTTCTCAATTTTTTATATTTGGTAAAGAAACTTCGTGTTTGAGAAGAGTCGGGGAATACATAGACCTAACTAAGAACACAAAACACACAATGAAACGTTAGCGGTTCCTTACCATGTGAGCACTCAGTGCTCAGTTGTACCAAATGTTGGGGAATAATAATGTTAACCCCTGTTACCCTGGGTCCTCGCAATAAAAGGAGACTCTTGGTCTCTTTGGAAGAAAGACCTCTTATTCTTTTTAAAAGATGTTGTCCCAAGTCACTATGACTTCTAATTGGTAGTGGTGACATTTGGCAAATCCTCTGGTTTGGTCACTCTTGTAGGGTTGACTTGATTTCACAGTCGTGGTTTTTATGCAGTATATCATTATTTGATCTA
The DNA here is from genome assembly GCF_951640355.1 of Cnephaeus nilssonii. Taxonomy (NCBI): domain Eukaryota; kingdom Metazoa; phylum Chordata; class Mammalia; order Chiroptera; family Vespertilionidae; genus Cnephaeus; species Cnephaeus nilssonii. Next base: position 23,127,666 of record NC_137091.1, on the reverse strand, counting down.
GCAATTTTCATGCAAATTAAAGGTTGAAAAGATGTGTTGCATAGTGAGATAGCAATGTCCTACATTTTAAGTGGAAATCAATTTAAAGGAGGACTAAAACCCCAGTGGAGAAGACTGTTGACTAGACATTTCTTAAAATAAATACAGTCGGGTAAAACGGAAAGAAAGACTAATAGTTGAGTGCTGACCACGACCCAGACACTTTACGTAGTTTTTTTTTTTTTTTTAATCCTCACTATAGATTTAGAGGACCTGCTTGCCTCCAATGATACCTTTCTTCACACTACCTCTACCATCTTTTCCCATGGTTCCTTCTTAGGTCTTGCCATTTTCAATATCTGTTTCTTAAATCTTCCAAGTTTATTCCTTCTGTAGGACCTTTGTACTTACTCTCCTCTCTCTCTCTGAAATATTCTTCCTCACTTCATTTAGGATTCTTCCTCATGGTATTTTACTCAGAGATGTCTTCCTTGAATCTCTTATCTAATTAATATCTCTGCCCACCATTCATTATCTCCTTACTATAGAACCTATACATAGTATAAGGAAAAGCCACCAGTGACTATCTATCTATCTATTTATTATCTATCTATCTATCTATCTATCTATCTATCTATCTATCCATCATCATCATCTATTTATATCCATCCATCCATCCATCCATCCATCCATCCATCCATCCATCCTGTCTGTTTATTTGTTACCCCCATTAGAGCATAAGCTCTATGAACCCATGGTTCTTGTCTGTCTTAATCACAGTGGTAGCTTCAGTACCTAGACTTGAACTTAGTAAGTGATTAGTACTTTCAATAATTTTTTTAAAAAAATATATTTTATTGAGTTTTTACAGAGAGGAAGAGAGAGGGATAGAGAGTTAGAAACATCGATGAGAGAGAAACATCGATCAGCTGCCTCTTGCACACCCCCTACTGGGGATGTGCCCGCAACCAAGGTACATGCCCTTGACCGGAATTGAACCTGGGACCCTTCAGTCCGCAGGCCCACGCTCTATCCACTGAGCCAAACCGGTTTCGGCTCAAGAATTTTTTGATGAAATAAATGGATGAGTTAATCTACACAATTCATAAAAATACTAAATATCTGATTTGAAAGGAAAAACTGTTCATAATTTCTATCCTATAATTAAATGTCTCCATTGGAACATTCCATAAAAGTACATATTTTAAGTGCAACATACAGTTATGAAATATATTCCTATGACTTTATAAAACCATAACTGAATATGTAGTTTTGATGAAAAATTTCTGTAAAAAGATAATTTTTTAATGTGAGTTGCTATTTTCACTTTCAACTCTTCTTCTAAAACATATCTCTGACAAGAAAATAATAAAAGCAGTAAGAAAAGGCCTTCACTATATTTGATTGGGAATTAATTATCTATAAAATTATTAAAAATATCAGCAGCATACTATACTCAGGAAAACATGTTTTCTATTATCTAAAAAAATTTTATTTTTTGACATGTGTGAACTTGTGTGAACTTTTAGAAGTTGGATTTGTAGTTTATAGTTTTTGGATGGCACTTCTTAAAATTTGTAATCGTGTTGTTGAAAAATATTTCGTAGCCTAAAAGTACTATATATTGCGAAAGCTAGACAGAAAAAAAATACTGCCTTTCTAGCATCAAACCTCCTTAAATCAGTTATTTGAATATTTTTCTTATTGTGGAAAAGACAGATAAACAACAAAAATTAAATGTTTGCCTGGAAAATGATAGTTGGTAACATTTAACCATTCCTGTTCGCATCTTGCTTTCAATGGTATCTGGAGCCCAACACACACTGTGGTTCAGTGTATCTCATTCCAATACAGATTGGCTTGGGCCCCTGCCCAGTCGTTCTGGAGACATCAAAAGTCAGGGATTAGCACAAGTTTGCATGAGGCCCCAAGAATTGTTCCCATGTGCATTTCGCCTTCATTTCCTTCCCCCTCTCCTCCCCATTGTGTTCAAACCTGCTCTTTGCTCCTCTTTAGAGCTCTCATCTTAAAAAAAAAATCCCACAATATCAAGATAACTTATTTCTATCTATTTAGATGTTTAAAGTTTGCCAAAACTGAAGGGACCTTGAAGAGACCAATTTTTTTCTATTGAGATTTCCCAGAAAGACTCCTCAAGGATTGCAAAAAGTTTTCCTTGCATGAGGCATCAGTTAGAATAGGCCAGGTTTACTAAAGGAACAAACAATCCTTTATAGCTTTAAAGGATAAAGGGTCATTTCTTGCTCACTCTACATGCCTGTATTAGTCAGGGTTCTCCAGGGAAACAGAACCAATTGTGTTTATATATTTATGTATATGTATATGTATATGTATATGTATATGTATATGTATACTTATTTATGGTATAATGAGGAATTGACTCACACAATTATGGAGGGTTAGGAAAGCTGGTGATATAATGCAGTCTGAATCTGAAGGCCCGAACACCAGAGGAGCCTATGGTGTAAATCCCAGTCTGAGGGCAGGAGAAGATGAGGTGAGATGTCCCAGCTCTTACAGTGAGGCAGTAAAACTAGGGGACAATTTCTCTTCCTCCTCTTGTTCCATTTGGGGCCTCAGTGAATTGGATGATGCTCTCCCACATTCGGGAGAGTGATCTGTTTTACCAAGCCCACTTTCAAAGACACATCCAGCGATCATGTTTTGTCTGGCATCCCTTGGCCAGTCAAGTTGACACATAAAACGAACCATCAGCATGGTTGTCATGGGTGGGTTGGGGGCTCTATCCCATGTGCTGTAAGCCCAAAGCCAATGCTGTACTTCCCATGCAGAAGGATGAGGGCACTTGGCAGAGGGATAGCGGATGTGGTGAATCAGAGCCTGTCTCTTTGCATGTCTCCTCAGCAACCATAAGATTGGCCAATCAAATCATTCAGCCACACTTAAGGGGACAGGGCGAATGTCAGTTCAGTATCTTTCTACCATGCTCAAAAGAGTGAATTGAACAACTCTAATGATTGCCCAATATAACACATCCAATGTCTTTGGAGGAGAAGTCTAGAGCACCATACTGAAAGGTCTTGAGTATCTGTCCACCAACAAGGCTGTGTAGTCAGCATTATCTCTAATGCCAGAGATAGGATAGTTGGATCTTATGGGCTGGGTAGTTTCTTTTGCTGGATGGCCAGCAGTACACAACTTTGGTGCTTTTAAGAAGCACCAAATATCCATGGGGATTTCTACAAATATAGATGCTCAGGTCTCATCTCTGGAGACTTTTTCTTGAAGTTCAGAAGTGTTCTCTATAAATCTCTCTAATTTTATCTGTCAGATATGCTCCACCACAACAAAAGTAGAATTTGGCAATACTTTTCTAGTCCCAGCAGTGAGAGGTTACTAAACCTTCTATAAATATAAATTCAGATAATGGGTGGAGAATTCTGTTTTATGGGCAGGGAGATCCATGGCTTAGACTAATCAGTTCTCTAGTTCAGATACAGCATATAAGATTTCATCTCATAGAATTCTGATTGATTGGTTGGGGCTGCCTAGAGTACTGTGTGGATGGATATAGAGACTGCATCACAGCTTATTATCAAAAGCATGCAATGATTTACTAACAGTGTCTGCCACTGGTGCAGGGAGGGTGATAGGGAACACATGCCAGCTATTTGTTTTTGCTATTCCAGATCACCGCTTCCCACCCATAGCTCCCGCTTTTTGGAGATTCCATTCTGATCTAACAATCTGATTACTAATTTGTCTCCATGTGTTTTTGCTAGTTGTGTAGGTGTGATCTATTTTTTAGTTACTAGATAGGTTGTCTTCCTCAAAGTAAATGAAAACAAAACACAAACAAATGAAAAAAATGTATATCAACCATTTATGAGTTTGACTAAATTGAGTCAGCCCCATAGATCATGATTAACTGGTCATGTAAATTTCTTAATGGGAGAATCTGAACTCGAGTATGATCGTCTCAGAAGACATTCTGTTTGGGAAACTGGAAAACTTTCATCTCTGACATCACTATATTCATTTTTTCTGACTTGAATCATTTTTAACTGGATGGCATCACAGAGGGAATCGGTGTAAAATAACTCATTATGAACACAATGGGAGAAGAAAGCATGAGAAGTTCAAGGAAAAAATAGAAGCCAATGTGAAGGATAAATGATATTCTGATAACTTACCAAGATCAGGCTGCATATCTCTAAGACCAGTAAAGAATGAAAGGCTGCAGTATTCAAAAGAGCTGCTTTTGTCTTATTTTGCCATCAGTGTGTGATTTAGGGGCTGAGAAAAGACATGCCTTCCTGGCGCCTGAATAACATTTAGTGTTAGACTTCTCGCTCCACTTTAAAGACAAGATGGGGTTGAGCTGTCCTTTAAATGTGATCGTTGATCATTGGAAATGAGTATTTGACAGGTGCTGCAGTTACAGGCACCCTTATAGGCTAATGAGAGATGGGCTGCATGTCAAGAGAAATTAGGAGAACGTTTCAATCTGCCCTGTTACATGACTAGAGAAAAGATATTTCTTTTTTTCATATTCTTCATGACTAAAGCATTTTTTCCTAATCTCATAAATCGTCAAACTCAGAGTGTATATCAGTAACTTGGACATAAATATATTTCTAGGATGTAATGATATTTATCTAATGGGACCGAATCTCTGGCCAGATGCCTGCCTGTGTTAGTTAGGGAGTCTTTTCCCAAATCCTTAGACTTAACCTGTTATTCTCCCAAACCAGTGGTCGGCAAACTCATTAGTCAACAGAGCCAAATATCAACAGTACAACGATTGAAATTTCTTTTGAGAGCCAAATTTTTTAAACTTAAACTTCTTCTAATTCCACTTCTTCAAAATAGACTCGCCCAGGCCGTGGTATTTTGTGGAAGAGCTACACTCAAGGGGCCAAAGAGCCGCATGTGGCTCTCGAGCCACAGTTTGCCGACCATGATCCCAAATGCTTCATAGCATAATTTAACAATTCCATTGGCAACTTGAATTCATTTTTAATGTAACGTAAGTACATAACTTTAAAGGTCTTATAATATGATCTATGCAGATTATGTATTTTTAATCCTTACCGAAGGATATTTTTCCATTGATTTTTTAGAGAAAGTAGAAGAGAGAGGGAAAGACAGAGAGAAACAGCAATGTGAGAGAAACATCAATTGGTTGCCTCCTGCACATTCCCCGACAAGGGCCCAGGCCAGGGAGAAGCCTGTCCTTGACCGGAATCGAACCCAGGACCCTTTGATCTTCAAGCTGATGCTCTATCCACTGAGCCAAACCAGCTAGGGCTGATCTATGCAGATTTAGAATTATAGAATGTTGGAGATTAGTTTTTTTTATCAACAGGGGTGATATTTCTCCCAAGAGTATGAAAATTGGTTCTTAAATATTATAGTGGTTTGTGGCTTTTCAAAGGGCCTTAGCACATACACAGATGTGCAGTACATCTATAGTATTAAAATTTCAGGGATGGGGGAGTGATTAGGAAAAAAATGTCAAAAAGAAGCTTCTTAAGGAGATAATCGTAAAAGGTTGAGAAACACAGCTCTCAGTAATTTTAGAAAGAATAATCATACCTAATAATAGACAAACATGTAAATTGACCGTACCTCCGCTATGCCCACAGCCAATCAGAGTGAGTATGCAAATTAACCCCCCCAAAAGATGGAGGGTAATTTGCATATGTAGGCGTCGCCCAGCAGCTTGGGTCCCAGAAACTTTCTCAGCACCCAGGTCACTCCGAGGTAGGCCCCTGGTGGGTCCTGAGCAACCTGGGAAGGGCCTGAGCCAGGGGGCTCCTGGGCAGGGGTGGAGCTGGTCGATCTGAGGGACCTGGGCAGGGGCGGAGCCGGGTGATCAGAGGGAGCTGGGGGTCCCCTGTCCAGGCCCCCTGGGCAGGGACGGAGCCAAGCGATCGGGGGGCCCCTGCCCAGGCCCGGAGGCTTTAGGCCTTGGCAGGATTGGAGCCAGAGATCGGAGGTGATTGGTGTGAACTACAGAGGAAATACCTTTTCTGACCGCTCATTGGCTAAGCTCCCTGTTTGCCACTGGTAATATTCTTAGTAATTTGGGTATAAGAATCCAAAAAGGTGATCTAGGGTTTTTCCACCACACTCCTGGAGAAAAAAAGGAATGTCCACTGCTGGAGGGCTAAGAAATGTCATATCCTGCCCTAGCTAGTTTGGCTCAGTGGATAATTCCTAGGCTTGCCAACTGCAGGGTCCGGTTCGATTCTGATCAAGGGCATGTACCTAGGTTGCAGGCTCCTCCCTGGCTGGGGCCCAGGTCAGGGCTCATGCAGGAGGCAGCCAATCAAAGTGTTTCTCTCACTTTGATGTTTCTCTCTGTCTTTCCCTTTCTCTTCCACATTCTCTAAAAATCAATGGAAACATATCCTCAGGTGAGGATAAAAAAAAGAAAGAAAGAAAGAAATGTCATATCCTATGAAAGACACATCTTGAAAATGCCTAAAGAATGTTGTCATTTTTTCATGGTGAAGGGACTGGAGTCTGTGTTGATGAAAACACCTTGGTGGCTGCGGTGACTGGCAGTGGCTGCAGCAGTGGGGTGATGGGGCTGGTGCCTTCCCCTGATCGGCCCAGTCGTCTCAGTAGGACATCCCCTGAGGGCTCCCAGTATGTGAGAGGGGGCAGGCTTTCGTGCACTGGGCCCCTAGTCTATATATATATAAAAGCCTAAGCGACCGTTATGACCGAACAACAGGAATGACCGTTGACCAGTTGCTATATTGTGCACTGACCACCAGGGGGCAGAAGCTCAATGCAGGAACTGTCCCCTGGTGGTCAGTGCGCTCCCACAGCCAACATACCATGGCTGGCCAACCTCCCACGGTCCCTCCCCCGGCCAGCCCCAGTTGCCAGCCAGGCCTAGGGACCCTATCCATGCATGAATTTGTGCACCAGGCCTCTAGTGGTTTTAATAATGACTGACATTTGTTGTGTGTTTACCATGCACCAGGTACTGCTTTAGGTGTAATACTTAGAGTATCTTGATTCTCCCACCAGATCTGTAGAGGAGGTGCTTTGGAGGATCATTTTCCATATGGATGAGGGGATGCTGTACAGAGAGGCACAGAGAAGTCAAGGCATTTGCAGCTCTGCTATGATTTTAACCCAAACTATCTGTCTTCAGTCTTGTGACCACTCCACATCACTGCTCTGCACACCAGCTGCCTGTTACACAGGTAAGAAGTCAGAAGCCCAGAGGGGGCTCATTGCTTTCATCACCACTCAGGCTCATCCTGGACTTCAGGCACGTGTTGTCCATCCCCTAGCAAGCTGTCCAGGATTTTGTCTGATGAAATTTCTCTACCACTAGGGTTCTTTAGATATAGTTTCATCCTCATATTAGTAATAGGACTCTTACAACAGTGAGTTAAAGCAAGTTGGTTGATGGTGTTGTTTAATTATTCTGTATCCTGGCTGTTTTTTGTTTGTTTGTTTGTGTGTGTGTGTGTGTGTGTGTGTGTGTGTGTGTGTGTGTGTATTTTGGTCTACTCTTGCTATTCTCTTACTGAAGGAGAATGTTGAACTCTTATTCAACTATAATTGTGGATTTCTCTATGTCTCCTTTTTATTCTGTTAGTTTTTGCTTCATGTACTTTGAAGCTCTGCTTTTAGGTGACTCTGCACTTGGTCAACTGACCATTTTTATCATTATATAATGTTTTTCTTTATTTCTGCTAATTTCTTTTATTCTGAAGTCCACACTATCTGATATTCATAGTCACTTCAGCTTTTTTTTTGATTAATATCTCATAGTACATCCTTTCCCATTCTTTTACTATTCACCACCTATAGCTTTATATTTCAAGGGAGTGTCCTGTAGAAACATATTGTTGGATCTTATTCTTAACATATTTGCTGACACTATCTGTCTTTTAAACAGTGTGATTATACTACTTATATTTCACATATATGTGATGATATGTTTAGATTTACGTGTATCATTTTATTATTGATCCCAATTAAGTTTTAATGTTCTTTGTTGGCTCTTGACTACTTGACAAGCATATAGAGATTCGTACCCTTCATCACTTAAATGCCCTAAATTTTAATGAGCTTCAAAATTTGATGTGTCTCAAATTGTGGAATCTCTTACCTTCTTGCTGTTCTAAAAACCTGGGAATCCTGGAAAGAATTCTAAGGAATAGAGAGCTAAGATTTACTGAATTAGTCCTTGCTGCAGAGTCCCTTATGCACATTATCATAATTCCTCTTTGTCACAGTCCTTTTTTGTGTGCATTATTTCCTCATGTTATAGAAGAGAAAAATTTTGCTGAGCAAAGTTACATCACTAAGTTAAGTGGCACGCCCAAACTCAGGTTTATTTGTCTGAGTTCTTTCCATCATACTATGCTGAGGATTGACTAATTTTGTATTTCCTTTTAACTGTGGGTATTGTTGGAAATAGCCTTTTACATTTCTAATGCATTAATATTTGAAAAATGTCTTATGTTACCTGATGAAGGCTACTTTCTTGCTCTCAGTAACTCAATGTCAACTGTCCTCTTATTCTCTTTTAAGGTCTTTGTTAGGTGTTGTGATTTTATTAGTAACCACCTGATGATCCTCTAGTAGAATGTTGGTTTGAGAAGTTTAGACTTTCAGTTTATCAAGAAAGAAGCCAGCTATATTTAACTTGGAATGTTTAGCTTGGACAGAATATTAGAGTCATAAATACTAATTTGTGAGAAGTCAGTGAGGTCTGCATGGATAAGTGGATTGACCTTCAGCGAGTACGTAGCTGAGGGGCCGACTGGGCTGGTGTGTTGTCAGGAAATCCCTGAAGTAATGGATTTGACACTGTGAAGTGGATCCACCGTCCTTACTGCCTGACGAGATTGTCCTGGTGGCAGCTGCATGTATTTTTTGGCAGATGGCCATTTCTTCAGCCCCAAACCATGAACAGTTCAGTGGTTGAAAGCCATGTTCTCAGAGAAGTGGCTCTCCAGTTCTTTGGTAACCTCTCCAGGGTTAGTAATGTGGAGAAGCTCCATGAAGATTGAGGGAAAGACAGTGAGTTGAGTATAGTTAGTAGGTGAGACTGCAATTGTTAGCTTCCAAAAAGTAAAACAGATAAGATTGAATTCAGAGAGGCACCCTGGGTGTACAAACTACCTGGAATCTGTAGGATTGTTTGTCTCTGCATTTTCTAAGGAGCAGGACAGTTCATTAGATTCATCAAGGACCCAACAAAATAAATATCCTTGATCTATCTGTTATGTAAATATGTGCAGGTGTATAAGGTCTGTGCCTGTACTATATGCATAGAGGGAATCATTAATAATAACAGATACAATGTGAGGCACTATTAAAATATCAGATGGTTTCCGGGGCTGTGTCCCTATGATGCTGCAGTTTGGTTTATTTGAATTTGACAATAATGACCTGTAAGGGAAGACAGTGTGAAAAATCATGGCCTTTAGGTAAGCTGAATGAAGGGTATATGGAAACTGTCTGTACTATTTCTGTAACTCTTCTGTAACTCTAAAATTATATAGAGATGCTCCTCATCTTATGATAGAGTTACCTGCCACTAAACCCATTGTAAGTAGAAAATATGAGTCCAAAATGCACTTAATACACCTAAACTACTGAACATCATAGCCTAGCCTAGCCTGCCTTAAACGTGCTCAGAACACAATGTCCAAAAAAATGCTGGCAACACAGTACACTGTAGAGTATAGGTTGTCTAATTTTGTGATTGCATGCCTGCCTGGGAACTTGGGCTCCCTGCCACTGCCCAGCATCATGAGAGAGCATTGTACTGCATAATGCCACCTGGGAAAAGATCAATATTCAAAATTCAAAGTACTCTTCCTCCTAAATGAGTATGGCTTTAGCACCATCGTGAAGCCAACAAAATTATAAGTTGAACCATTGCAAATCATGTACCATCTGCATATCAAAGGTGACATATATGCATATATGTCCTTTGGAATAAGATAAACTCTAGAGGTAATCAAGTTCTATAGGTTGAATGGATGTGCTTGACCTTGGGGATTTTGATAGCAAGGGCTATCAAAATCCCCAAGGTCAAGCACATCCATTCAACCTATAGAACTTGACTACCTCTAGAGTTAGTGCAGTGTTAAGGACCATGGACTCAGGTTAAGAAATTTGGGGTGTGATTCCTACACCTAGTATTTATCCACTGTGTGATCTTTACCATTTTGTATACCCCCATTTTACAGATCAGAACACTGAGGCTCAGAGAGTTACTAATGGATACCTACTTCATATGGTGGTTATAGGAGTTAAATGAGATAATTCAAGTAAAAATGCCTGGGACAAAGAAAGCATTCAGTGAGTGTTTGTTGTTAATGTGACTATGATAATAATTATTATTAGAGTGGAGACAGATTTTCAAGTATGCTGGTGAGATTAGGCAAATTCTGAGCCCTGACAATTAATGACCTTCCTATGTCAGGATGTTTCAGAGACTGAAGGTACAAAAAGAGGTAGTAGTCAGCAGGGTAAAATGGAGGGAGAATTGATGTTACAAGGTACAAGGCAAATAAGCTGGACTCACAGGAGACATAGTGGGAAATTTCCGAATCTCCATAAAAAGGCAGTCTAATCAATCATGGGACTCCTAGGGCCCTATATTATTACTAATTAATGTAACAAACCCTGAACATCTCATAAGTCTGTTTTGTTGGAATTATTCCTTTGGATATCAGGTAGGGCTTGATTTTTTTTTTCTCAGATAGCTTTTTGATTCTTAGCCACTTTGAGTAAGAATGTTCCTCTCCATTTTAAATGAGGACTTTGAGATCTTTCTGTAATAATGATCTGGCTTGCCATCTTCATGAATTGTTAAGGCCCTGGATCTGAGAAAACTTGCTTCCCCTCGATGCCCTCACCCCTGTGTGCACAATGACCTCTGAATGCTTTCGACAGACTTTCAAAGTGTAACTCCGTTAACCTAAAAGCGACAGCAAGAAACAAATCCAAATATTGTGAAAATGATGCAGTCATGATCTGCAATCACTTTCCTGCATCCTAACTGCAGACAGAGCATGTGATTTCCCCCTGAACTTAACCCTGATTTCAACATGATATGTTATCATTTTAATGTCTGTGGTCTTATTCAAGAATTGAGTGATGAAAAACCAAGACACATGAAAAATGGTCCATGGTAAAAGCCTATATTAAGAACACATTCAGAAAGACGTTAAACTAATTGCATCCAGGGAATGCGGGTTATGAGAGACCAGACCTGTGTTCCTACTTAGAGTTACAATCTCTGAACACATTTCTTTATTTGATATGAAATTATATTGGAAAGGAGTTTGCCTGAATAATGGATGTAGTGATAACTGAAAGGGAAAACAGCACGAAGCCAGAGGACTTTGGATAAGTGAGGCTAGTGATGGTGACTGTGGGATGTGTACCTAACCACATGTTTTGATTTATTGTTTTGACTGATGGGAGCATTTCAGTTTTATATGGTCCACAGACTTGCTTACTGAGGTAGTTAATGTTGGGATTTTTAAAATAGCAATGTGAAAGAAAACAGATATCCCCTAGAAATAGGGAAAGGAATAGCGAGGAGAAATATTTTTTGGTAATATAAAGGAAATGTTTGTTTTGAATAACCAGGCTCTTAGAAGTCTGGAATCATGAGTGAACAAAATCAATGACCAAAACAACTAATCTTTCTCGTTATTGTTATATATATATTTAATTTTAGAGAGAGGAAAGGGGAGAAAGAGAAAGAGAGGGAGGGGAAAATCGATGAGTTTCCTCCCATATGACCAGGGACCTAACCCACAACCTGGGTAAGTGCCTGGCTGGGAATTAAACCCATGGCCCTTTACTGCAGGGGCGATGCTCCAACCAACTGGGCCACACCAGACAGGGCTATTGTTATATATTTTAAATAAGCACATCTACTTCTCTTATTATAAAAAACATGCTCACTTAGAATATCTGGAAAATGTAGAAAAGATAGAAAAAAAATTAAACCCACCATATACAAAGTCAAGATAAACACTTTTTTGCAGTAATTGCAAGTCAAATACAAATGTTTATTCCTACGTAATTGCTGTTGTTAAGAATATACAGTTATGTATCTGGCTTTGTATCCATGGCGAGATACTTCCCCATATCACTGAAACTTTGCTAAAATATTATTTTGTAAAAATAGTTAGAAATTAGCTTAAGGAGAGAGCCCCCCCCCCCCCCCCACACACATACACACACACATACACACTAGAGGGGCCAGGTTCCCTGCACAGGTCTCGAAGGAAGTGCATGCTGAGGCTTGGGCACACACCCATCGCCTGCTGGATGCAGGCCGTCCTTGCTTGGCCTTACGCCCTGACCCGTGGTCGAGTGGTATTGGAGAGACATGTCTCATGGCTTCTGCGTGCTGATTGCTACTTTTCTTTCTGGCATAAACTGACTCACATCATTTTCCCTCTGAACCTCCACCCTTTTTCTTCCACGTGATGATTGAACTCCAGAGTGCTATGTTCTAGACTTAGTACCTTAGCACAGGCATACCTTGGAGATATTGTAGGCTCAGTTCCAGACCATTATAGCAAAGCAAGGATCGCAGTCAGGAGTCGGCATCTTTTTGCTGGTGGAGGGTCTTGCCTTCCGTTTGAAAAAAAAAAAAAAAAAAAGCAATACTGCCGAAGCTGGTTTGGCTCAGTGGATAGAGCGTCGGCCTGCGGACTGAAGGGTCCCGGGTTCGATTCCGGTCAAGGGCATGTATCTTGGTTGCGGGCACGTCCCCAGTAGGGGGTGTGCAGGAGGCAGCTGATCGATGTTTCTCTCTCATCGATGTTTCTAACTCTCTATCTCTCTCCCTTTCTCTCTGTAAAAAATCAATAAAATATATATATATTTAAAAAAAGCAATACCTGTGAAGCACAGTAAAGCAAAGTGCAATGAAACAAGGTATGCATGCACCGTGGGACATAGGTTCATATGGTTGTTTGTTTTTTTCATTTTCATTATTTCATTGCCTTTGGGGGTGTTGCTATGTCCCAGACACTGATGTATTTTCTCACATCATGCTTACTGTCACCTGTGAAGTAGGTGTTGTTATTATCCTCGTGCTATAGACAAGGCGAGGGAAGCTGGGAGAGGTGAAGGAGTAAGCGGGGAGCTGAGCTTCCTCTCTGCCCTACAGTGACCCTGCTGACAGCTGGCTGCCCCAGAGGAGCTGGACCGTCATCACCTGGAGGTGGACACTCCCTAGGTCAGTCCACCGGCCTATTGTGTTGCTCACTCAGTTATACTCTTGTTGGCTCACTGGTCCTGGTAGACGGAATAATACTTCCCAACAAAGTCGTCCTTGTCTTAATCCCCAGAACCCATAACTACATTACCTGGCAAAGGGAAATTCAGGTTGCAGATGGAATTAAGGTTGCTAATGAGCAAACCCTTAGGCGAGTATCCGAGAGTATCCAGGTGTGCCCACTATAATCCTAAAGGGCTTTCTAAAAAAAGTCCTCACTCGAGGGTATTTTTCCATTGATTTTTTAGAGAGAGTGGAAGAGAGAGGGAAAGACAGAGAGAATTATTGATGTGAGAGAACCACACCAATTGGTTGCCTTCTGCATGCCCCTGACCAGGGTCCAGGCCGGAGAGGAGCCTGCAACCGAGGTATGTGAGGTACATGCCCTTGACAGGAATCCAACTGGGAACCCTTCGGTTGGCAGGCAGATGCTATATGCACTGAGCCAAACTGAGAAGTGGTCGGAAAACTCATTAGTCAACAGAGCAGCAAACCGCAGCTTGCGAGCCGCATGTGGCTCGTGAGCTGCAGTTTGCCGATCACTGGGCTAGGGCTTTTTAAAAAATAATTTTTATTGATTTCAGAGAGGAAAGGAGAGGGAGAGAGAGATAGAAACATTAATGATGAGAGAAAATTATTGATTGGCTGCCTCCTGCATGCCCCACACTGGGGATCGAGCCTGCAACCCGGGCATGTGCCCTGACTAGGAATTGAACTATGACCTCCTGGTTCATAGGTCAACGCTCAACCACTGAGCCATGCTGCCTGGGCAATCATCAGGGTCTTTAAAAGTGGAAGCAGTAGGAGAGCCAGTGTTAGATGTGATGTGACAAAGGCTCAGCCAGGTGTTGCCGGCCTGGCAGATACCAAGAGTCAAGAATAAAGGAATGCAGGTGGCCTCTATCAGCTGGTAAAGGTAAGGAAACAGACTCTCCCCCGGCGCCGCCAGGAAGAAACACAGCCCTGCCGACACCTTGATTTCATTCCAGTGAGTTTGTCATCAGGCTTCTGACCTCCAGAATGGTAAGATCATAGATTTGTGTTGTTTTGTGCCACTAAGTTTACGGTGATTCCTGATGGCAGCCCTGGGAAATGAAAACACAGGGTATGCTCCAAGGAAATTTTCAGGAGTCTGGAGCATTCCAGTAATAATGGCCATGGGCTCTGTGTTTGGTGTTGGAGCAGCCGGGGATTTTAACAGGTGGTAGTATTTGGAGCAGGTGGGCGAGGGCTTCAAGGTTCTGTGTAGTTGCCTGATTTAGAACAGGACCTAGCCAGTCATCAGAGGTCTGGTTGGGCAGGGTCTCCAAGGATGAGCGAGGCGGATTTGAAGGCTGTGGAACAGAGCAGTGCTGTCCAATGGGAACATCGCCTCTGCGAGTCGGTTGTCGGTCTTCAGAGAATGTGTTTTATACTTTTTCTCTATCCTCCAAAATTCAGACTTTAAACAAAAATTTAAGTGTTGCTCAAGAAACATTATTGTTGATTATTGATTATTGTTGTGGTTGTTCATCTCATCTTCTCATTGAACATTTGCTTAACCATATGGTTTTCAATGACATGTTAGAATGTGTCACAGATAAAACCCAACAAAATACAACACATTCATGGAATTGTTAAACTTATCGGTAGTCCTGGTGTTTTGTTAGTTGCATGTGAAATTTTAGAACAACTTTTTTTCCGATGGGAGTTGTATTGGTCTGTTAGCTCATGGAAAATAAAAGGACAATTGAAATACACATTGTTTGTTTCAAAATGAGGGAAACAGAAAATAATTCGCAACAAGAAAAGATCACCCAAAGGCAAGAAGCCAAAAGAACAATAGTGGTTAACATGCTAATATAATAAATCTAAGCCTAAATCCATTCTCTTACATTTAAACAAAAGGGCAATAATAATTCTATTTCATAAGAATATCCCTGGGAGTTACACATTAAAATGTTTTTTTTCTAGGCAGTACTTGGATTTTCCTGTTCTGTCATCTGTTTTTGAAACAATTTAATATCTGGTAACATCTGCTCAGCCTGCATAATCTGTATTTCATACTCTGAATGGAACATGTGGCAGCATATAAGAACACATTGCCACTGTTGTTAAGGATTCTTTTATTTATTGACTATATTTATAACTTTCTATTCTCCCCAAAGGAACAAAATCCAATAAAATAAAAATAAGAAATTGGGGCAAGGAAAGGGAAGGGGGAAGGAGTCCATATGATAACTCTCTGTGTTAATACATTTACCAGGACCTCCTTCCAATTTGGCTCTGAACTTCCTAGCAGCAAAAGCAAAACGAAAATGGGGGGGGGGGGGGGGTGGAGGGGGGAGGGGAGGGCGGGGTAGATCCTTTCTACTTGCTCGATGGGATGTTGTCTGATTCATGAATCCTTCAATAAAGCCAGTTATCTTTAAAAAAAAAAAAGTGGAAAGAAAAAAAAAAGAATTTAAATATACAAGGTTCCCAGTAGCAGAAAGATAGAATAAAAACAAATTTATAAGGGACTTCCTCCATCACTACATACTTTTTCATTTTAAATAATAAAGAAGATCTCCTTTCAGCCAAATTCAATAATAGGGAATTCATCTCTATGTTCTAAGGTCATGCAAACTCGAGCATACTTGGAAACTCCTGGAAGGCCTATTAAATGGCTATCTGTGTCCCAGCCTGAGTTTCTGAGTCAGCGTGGCCTGGGGATGTCCATTTCTAACACGTTTCCAGCTGATACCGATACTGCTGGACTTTGAGAACCACTCCCCTCAAGGAAATTGATAGAGATCCCTTAGGAGACCCCGAGGAAACTATGGGGGAAATCTGTAACAGAAGTTACACATGCAACAGCCATTTGCATATGGATGTTCCTTGGGAAGATCTTGAACAAAAGCTAAGGACACAACTCTGTGGAAAGGAATCTTACTATCGCTCAGTTAACAGAGTCTGACAAGGTCCACGTGCTCCCTCATTTCAAGGGAATACATGAGTAACATATTTCCAAAATAGATCACTTTCTTTAAAACTTATTTTTTAATACAAGGATGAAATATTATTTTTATCTACCAGATTAGCAACTTTTTAAAAAAATAATCTTTTTAAACTGGGCTTTTGATCGAAACTACTGTTTGAATTCTCATATTTCTCTTAATTCAAAGGAAATATATGCATTGTTTCCAATTCAGGATTGCTATCTGCAAACACAAGAGTTTGCTTCCTGTACATCCAGAAATCCCATCGGAATGGTTATAGAAGGAATGAAACCCTATTTGTCTTAGAACGGGAGAGGGAGTTTTCAGTGGGTCAGAGAAGGTTGTGGCTATCTGGTGGTGGGTATGAGGATGGGATCACAGTGACCCCACTTAGAGATATTTTTATTTTGAAATAATTATTGATCCATGAGATTTTGCAAAAATAAAGTATAGAGGAAGATTCCCTACAGGTTCTATGAAGGGAGTTACTTCTCACCCAGTGTTCTCCCGTGGTAACATTGTGCCAGGAAGTTGATATTGGTACAATCCACAGAGCTTATTCAGAATTTATCAGTTTTACATGCAGTGTATATGTGTGTGTGTGTATCTTTAGTTTTATCACATGTGTATATGTATTTGTGTAACTACCACCACAATCAAGAGGGAAGTATTGTTATCACAAAGATCTCCCTTGTGCTACGCTTTATAGTCACACCCACACTGTACCATCCTGCTCCATCTCCAACCCCTGGCAACTCCTAATCTGTTCTCCACCTCTTTATTTTTGTCATGGAATCGTACATTTTTTTGAGATTGGCTTTTCCACTTGGCATAATTCCCTTAAGATCCATCCCAGTTGTTGCAGGCATCAGTAGTTTATTCTTTTGTGTTGCTGCATAGTACTCCACAATATGAATGGAACAGTTTGTTGAGTCATCTGCCTATTGAAAGACATTCGGAAGAAGGGACTCAGAACACACCTGGGCAAGGCAGTAATAGTTGGGTTACGTTTTGGAATTATTCTTTCCTGGAGTTTCAGAGACATTCCTGGCTTGGGTTCGGTAGCTTACAGAGGGTCAGGGCTGGAGGAGAGGCAGGAATCAGGGTGAGTATTAGAAGGCCTCTGTATAACTTAGGTCCGGGTGTTAGTGTCCCAGAGTAAAGCGTTCTATGAACTGACATTTGTTGAGGGATCAGTTGACCTGCCTGCCTGCTTTGGACTGGTTTACCCCACACTGAAACCGGCTTATTCACGGGCTGCTCCCTGAGTTCCTGGTCTGTCCCCGGATTCAGGGAAGAGGTCTATTGCAGGGAGGAGGGGGTAAACCTTCTAAAAAAAAACCAAGAGACTCACTTCAGTGACACATTGATTGATTAATTGATCTATATTAATTGATTCTTGAACATGTACAGCAAGACCACCAGACAGTTAAGGGAAATCAATGATAGAGGAGGACCAAGATGAACAAATAGAATACCTAACTCTAAAAGATAGGAATAATTCGAGGAAAGGGAGAGAAATTTAATAAAGCCTAATTGTATTAGTGTTAGCATAGGCAGCTAGCTAGTTATTACGAAAGAGAAGGGAACTAAACTGGCAAAGCCTGATTGTCTAGGAAGCTAGAGCTTCCAGGCACTGTAGGGGACAGCGCATTGCCAAGGGAATTGACACCCCTCCTTCCCCTCTGAGTAGGAAGGAAGGTGGCTTTCCAATCTCCCCAGGGAACAGCCCTTCCTCCCCAGATTTCAGGGGGGCGGGTGGGGGTGGGAGGGGAGGAGAACCAGGAAAGGGGAAATTCTTCTGCTGAGGCATGTGCTACAGAAGCCAAAATGGAGACATAAAGGGGAGAGTCAAGCCTGGGAAAATCCAGGAGAGGGATTGGAGTGGGGCAGGGACAGCACGAACCTGTGCGGAATTAGGAAGAATATTGGTTAGTTTAAAAGAAAGCGTTCTCCTTCCCAAACCCAAGGACATATAGGGAAAGGTAACAAAGGCCCGAGGTTGCTTTGTTCGCGCACTCTCTCTCTCTGGAGCAGCCATGAGCGCCTGGCAGCAGCGCGGGCCCAAGCCCAGGCCGAGATGGAGCTGGACAAATACTGAAGCTTCGGATGCAATGCTGGAGAAATGGCGCAGCATCTCCAAGCCCTGGCCCTTCTTCTGGGGTTGGTGAGGACAAGTGGGGGCCTGTGGCTCCAAAGGCTGGACTTCTTTCGCAGCGAGCCACAGCTCAGCCACCCGGTCATGGGTGGGACCCTGGGCACCTTTTTTCACTCCAATAAGCCTTGCCATGATTGCTCATGTCCTCCTATGCGTGAGTTCCCAAAATGCTTTCCTTTCGACTTCACAAGAACCTATGACTCTGACTCCGTGGAATAATCCTATTAGTAGTTGTGGCCGTATGAAAGAGGAGTCTACTATAAAAGAGAAGAAATAGGGAAATTAAACTTCTAAATTAGTGCTCTCAACCTGGGGTGATTAACAATGTCTGGACACGTTTTTTGGTTGTGACGACTGGGGACAGTGCTATTGGTGTCCAGCAGGAGGAGACCAGGGATGCTGCTAAACATCCTTCAAGGCAGAAGATAGTTCTCCATCACAAAGGATCATCTGTCCAAAAATGTCAATGGTACCAAAGTGAGCAATCTTGCTCTGAAGTGAAACCATTATTTTCATCATAGTATTAATCAAGAAAGAAATATTATTTGACACCTGGATGAGGGATTAAATAATTTCTCAGAATAGAAAGAAAATGATATACAGAAAACCTGGGTGAAACATTGACATAGAGGATCAAAATATGAGGGCCCAGTTCCTTACAAGTAGAAGTTCCCCAAAGAGAACATAGAGACAATGGAAATGAGGAAATAATCAAAGATATAATAGAAGACAATTTTCTAGTGCTGAGTAGACACCAGGCACAAATCAGGATGACAGAAAAAAGACCCATAACTAGATGCAACTCAGCTACATTTTAGGGCACCAAGGAGAAAGAGACTATTCAAATATTAGGAGAAGTGGGTGAAGTATATGGAAACTCAACACTTCTTGCAATTTTTCTTTAAGTCTGAAATTAGTTCAAAGAAAATAATTCTGAAAAGTTTCCATTTTGGTTTTCAATTTTCTTTTTATCAAAATTAACTCCCTGGAGACCATCCTTGTAAATAGGCCTTGATAGGAGACAGTTCAATGATGGGTCTTAGAACCTTTCTTAGTCTAAAGCCATTACTCATACCTCAGACTTACTGAGGAATTGGTGCCAAAACGCTGCTCCTTCTTTCATGCTTCCCTCTTGTGTTATCATGGAAAGGAACCTTAGTGCAGGCATCCTCAAACTACGGCCTGCGGGCCACATACGGGTGTTTTTGCCATTTTGTTTTTTTTACTTCAAAATAAGATATGTGCAGTGTGCATAGGAATTTGTTTATAGTTTTTCTTAAACTATAGTCTGGCCCTCCAATGGTCTGAGGGACAGTGAACTGGCCCCCTGTTTAAAAAGTTTGAGGACCCCTGCCTTAGTGGGTATGTAGGCAGATAACAGGTTTATCCTATAGAGGAAGAAGCTCTATACAAGTTCATAATCCAAGGTCATGGAGTGAGGACATCTGATCATAGACAATGGGCATTTGAAACAGGACCCAAGCCATAGCAAGCCTCTGGTGTGCTAAGGTTTTGTCTGAACCACATCTCTGTTCATTTTAATGGATAGTGCTCAAATTTATAAAGTCTTTCTCCCTATGCTTTCTCAATGGTTCTTTGTTTATACCTCAAAGTGTTTTTGTAGTTTTCCTGAGCATTTTGTTATTAATGCACATTGCCATCTTGTTGAGGATAACTTCTCATCTTGCAAAGCACAACCTCACAAAGTTAGAATTAAATTACTGTTAATAAATTCACTCAGCAGGTATTTAATGAGTGCCTACTATGTACAGGGGTTATTCAAGGGGATATACACGAACAAGATAAAGTCCTTGCCCTCATGGAGTTTACATTTTGTAGAGAGAGACACAATAAACTAATAGGTATAATATCAGGAAATTAGAAATGCACAGAGAAAATGAAATCTTGGTGGAAGGTGATTAACTTGCTGTTTTAGGTAGAGCAGGCAGAAAAAGCAGTGCATCTAGAAACACTGTTTTCAGAAAGAAAATCTGTGGTCTTCTTATCACCTTTGGTTCGCCTTATCAACGAAGATTGAGAAATATATAGTCATTTTTCATTGCTTTATCCCTGTTAGTACTGCCTCTGGGAAAGGTAATTGGACTCTGAAATTCCAAGATCTTTTGTAGGGATGGAAGCCTATGACAAGAGACATACTGCAGAGCAGCAGAGATTCTTATCAGAAAATGTTATGAACTTCAGAATACTCAAATTTTCAGGTAGAAAATTACAATTCTCATGAAAGTGTCTCCATGAACGCATTCCTTTGACTCCCATTGTGGTATGGTGTGTACGTGTGCATGTGTGTGCGCATTGAGATGTTACTTGTGTGTTTGAGGTTGTGCCTGAATGTTGTCTCACTGATTCCCCTTGTTGCTGGCTGGTTTTTCACCTCACAGCCATGGCTGATGAGATCTTGGACAGACAAGCAGTGGAAATGAAGGAGGCGAAGGGCACTTATGAAAATACCTGATCCACTCCTGGGCTTTTGTTGTTGTGTGTTCATTATTTTAAAACATAAGATGCAGATATTCACAACTTGCCTCTTCCTTCCCTCTCCTTATTCTGCCATGTGGGAGACACCCTGTGGCCACTGTTACTCAGGACTCTGAGACTTTAGCCAACATCCCAGTTGATCTTCCAGATGACACCAGCCCCAAATTCCATCCGCATTGGCATGAAAGACCCTAAGAAAGACCAGCAGAACTATTCAGCTAGCTCAGCCAACCCATAGAACCACGAGAAAGAACAAAATGGCTATGTTAAGCAACTATTTTGAAGTGACTTACCATGCAATTATTGGTAAACAGAATAGGCTACAAACTCAATTTTTCCACTACATGAGCTGCTAAGACGGCATTGCCTTTTGCAGTATTTTTCTGAAAACAACAAACATGGTGCCAATGCTTTGTGCTAGATGCCAACTGGCACCAGAAAATATGGAGCAGCCTTTGAGAGGAGGATTCAAAGAATGCCTCTTGCTACAAGCAAAATACTTTGATGAATGTTGAAATGAAAGCCAATTCTGGGATGGCAGATCTAGAAGGCTGAGAATCCCAGGCTGGTTTGAGGAGCACCTAGCAAGAGTAGCTGGACAGTGAGGATGGCTTCTCCTGGTGGAACACAGGGGGAGGGCAGGATGCAGTCCTGGACACCAGAATTGGAGGGTACTGTTTCAGAAATCACTATACCCAAGTATAGTTGAGCATTCCTTCCTGGGCACAGCCGCTACCAGATTTGGCTCATGGCCTGGGACTCCCCTTGGCCCCCATTTTCATGTTTTTCCTCTTTTTAATGTTAGATTCCTTCAGTGTAAGAACTATGCATTCTTTTTGTTTCCTTTGAGTCCAAGTAGAATCATTCCTTTTTTTTGATAGAGTCCTGAGGTTTCAAAGTTGTTATGGGGTCTACTTGACCTGGATATGCTACAAATGTGCTCCTTCATGCAGAGAAAAACCATTAAATAACATATAACCATAGCTTTTAACAAGTATAATAACACTTTTGAGGTTGGTGGCATCACCCACCTTCACAGAAAAGGAAAGCAGAGAGGTTTGACTTTGCCAAAGGCAATGTATGTATTCAGTAGGGAGTTGGAATTTGAGGCCATGAATTATTGATTCCTTAGGTGGCTACTGCACACTTAGGGTATTGTTTCTGTGTCCCTATTCATTAGCCTTCCATTATGACTAGTGCAGTAGGTGGAGTGGTTAGAGGAGGAGGTAGACCTGGGAACCTTCCAAAGAGGAGGCACCTGATAGGCACTTTGAAGTCACAGAAAAACTTGGTTGGGGTGGGGGAGGGGCAGTCCAAGATAGAAGGAATAGCAAAATGGAATGAGGATGGGTTTGAGAATGCCTGAGGCAAGGGTTTCTAGTATTTCCTCAAGTATTACATTATTGTATTCTCATAATAATGTTGCAAGCCAATAGAGGAAATAGAAGTTATTCTTCCTCTTTCTCTTTCTCTCCCTTACTAGCCTCCCCCATATCCCATGTTTGTGTACATGCAATTTCATTACCTTCATTCACATATATGCAATAAGTACTTGTATTCATATGCTGGGTATCCCAAAAATGTATACACAGTTGTTTTCAGATATCTCAATTGGTGTTCCTTTCTATTCAGATTTAAGCCATTGGAATTAATAATTATTCAAAGTGTCTATACCTGTTGGGACACCCTGTATCTATAACACATATATTGGTGCCTTGTACAGCTCTCCTTTATGGGAGCAGCGTGTCCATCCCCAACTGCTGTAAATGTTGGCTGCCAATGCTCATGGCTGGCCACCTTCTCCAAAGAATTATCATCATCCGAGAGCAGCCTCTTCGCCCAGAGGGGTGACTCCCTCCACCCTGGGGGCATTCCCTCCACCCTGGGGGCATCCCTCCTCTAACCACTCCACCTGGTGCCTAATAGTGGGGTGGTAAAGGCTGACCCTGTTGTCTCAGGGTGGGGGCAATCCTGAGATATTTATGCTTCTGGTCTGTTTATTCTTCTCCCGTGAGTCAGGATAAGCTTAGACTTTACCTGAGACCATATTCTTGTTCAATATTTTCCCCTTTTCTATCTGGTTTCATCTCCCTTACAGGTTTGTCCCGAAGAGCATTCCCTCCATCAGTCACCTGCCTCTGAATTCCTGCCTCAGGCTCTGCTTCTAAAGAACCTGACCTTTAAACACACTCTCTCTCTCTCTCTCTCTCTCTCTCTCTCTCTCTCTCTCTCTCTCTCTCTTTCACACTCATCCATACACAGACACAATACACATATAAATACATATGTATATACAATAACTATTTTGCAGATAATAAAACTGAAGTCGCTGAAGATGAAAAAGATTTGACTAAATTCATATGATGCATCAATATCAAAACTATGATGAGCCCTGGCCAGTGTGGTTCAGTTGGTTGAGCATCATCCCATGCACTGAGAGGTTGCTGGTCCCATTCCTGGTCAGGGCACATGCTGGGGTTACAGACTCAATCTCCAGTAGCGGGTGTGCAGGAGGCAGCCAATCCATGTTTCTCTCTCATAGATGTTTGTCTTTCCCTCCCTTTCTCTCTCTCTAAAATCAATAAAAACATTAAAATTATTTTTTCCCCAAAAACTATGATGAAAAAACCTTTTGTTCTGAATGCTGCAAACCTTGCCTTCATTCTGAACTAGATTGACTGTAGTCTATCATAGTCATGGTTTAATAATTCATGGGTTTTGCGAGTTGATTAATGTGGGGGAACCTGTAGTTTACTTTTTTCAATCCTGCAAGGTCTCTAGTAAGAAAAAGAAAATCTCACTATGGTTGATTCAATGAGAATAGTGAATATGGGTAACTTAACTAGAAGATGGGTCATAGTTTTAAACGAACTTTGCTCCGCAGAGCACAGTGAGAAACATGCTGGCAAAGAGATGCTCTCTGTATACGGTCAAACACCTCCCAACCTCGATGCATGGAAACTGTGGAAGGGGGCTGTCGGGCCTTTTACACTTTCATAAATATTGATAGGCTGACAAAGAATTTTAATTTTGAGATGTCTGACTCTGATTATTTCTGAAACATAAACACCTTTTAATTCTCTCCTTAGGCCAAAGATCAAGCTTTGTCTGTCGGCTTGTAGATAAGGCATCTGGCTGTTCAATGTAATCCAGATTTGTACACATTTCTGCCCAGGGAAGCTAACCATTCAGCTGTCAAAGGAATGAGAGAGTGGCTCTTGCCTGGGACCTCCTTGTTTATTTTGCTGTTATCCTCAGCCAAACCCCAGGGGAACACTTGTCTGCTCTACCCAGGAATCTCCCACCTGGGGGGTCAGGGGTAGGGAAGGTTCTGCTGAGTAACCCTCTCCTTTCCTTTCCTTTTTCAGATGAATTCTGATCTTTTTAGTTATTTTTTATTTTTTCAAATGAATTTTTTTTTTTATTGTGGTAAGAACACTTAAAATGAGATGTAGCCTCTGGACAGATTTTGTTAGACCTGACTTCTAATCCTAGTGCTGGTGTGGGGACAGTTATGTCATCTTAGACAAGTTAATATCTGGGTCTTTGTGTAAAATGTGAATAACGTACTATTATCGTCCCAACTTGCCCCCCACCCCGGGGCCATTGTGAAGATAAAAAAAGATAATGGCCCTGGCTGGGTGGCTTAGTTGGTTGGAGCATCATCCCAAATACATCAAAAGGTTGCAGGTTTGATTCCCGAGCAGGACACATACCGAGGTTATGGGTTCAATCCCTGGACGGGGCATGTACAGGAGGCAACCGCTCAATATTTCTCTCCCACATTGATGTTTCTCTCTCCCCCTCCTTCTCCCTCTCCCTTTTCTTCTCTCTAAACATGAATAGAAAAAATATCCTCAGGTGAGGATTAGCAATAATAATAATAATAATAATAATAATAATAATAATTAAAGAATAAAGAGAATGGATTTTTCTCCTGAGACCTGTGGGAAGAGAAAAGAGAAGTGGTTTTGGGTAGGGATGCAGCATCCCTTGCAGAGATGGAGGGCCAGCAACTCGTCTGGGCTCCTGGCTGCCTTTCCAGGATGCTCTCATCCACCTGCACACCCTCTGTGGCATCATCCCCAGGTCACCATCCCTCCTCCTTGAACTTCTGTTCTTGCCCACATTTCTGGACACAATAAGAAGCATTGTTGGTATTTAGAAGCTACAGATTAGAAATCAGGAAATGTGGCTCACAGCTCTGCCGCTAACCATTTCTGCCTTTCCACAGTTCACTTTTCCTCATAGAGTCCCAGTTCCTCACATGTAAAATACAGAGAATCAGATGCAGCAATGATTTTCAAACTTTAGTGGGGTCTCGGGGAGTTGGGGAGCTCTCCTTTTCTAGCAATGAATTCTTGGGGTAGGGTTGGAGGGAAGTTCTTCAGGTCACCAACCTCTCTTTGGAACAGTTCTACTATAGAGTTTCCACATAGGTCTTCATTTGACCAAAAAAAAAGAAAGAAAGAAAGAAAGAAAGCTGGCTAAATTAAATGTCAAAACCACTATACTCTGAGATATCTTCTAATGTAACTATCCCATGATCCCAAATCTTTCTGTAACATCCATCTTTCTCCTATTGTTCTAGTTATTCCTTTCCCTTTATCTTCAACTTCTCTGTCTGCTATCTCTATATATGGACATTCTTTAAGATTTTGTCCCAAGACCCCAATCTTTCCATAACTTCTTTCTCTTGATGAGCTCATCTAATACTATAGCTTCAGCTATTATTTCCCAGTGGATAAGACCCAATCTCAAATCTCTTGACTGAACTTCAATCTAATATTTCTAACCATCTCTCAACTCACTCCATCTATACCATTACATTTAACCCAGCACATTCCAAACCAGATTCATCCTCTCTGCTCTCTGCCATTCCTAAACGGATACTTTTCTCTGGCTTCCCTTTTTCTCAGTGGTTCTATAAGAAGTTCTCCCAATAACTGATGTTTAAAATTTTAGAGCAAAATTCTTATGACTCGTTCACTATTTTACAGCATTCGTCTCATCTCAGAGGTCTTTTAACTACACCTCTTCAACATCCCTCCAAAGAATTTTTATTTCTGTGGATCTCCTTGAGTTTATAGTTTATTCACCTCACATTTAGACAGTTAATGTATTTCCCTAAAGTGATCTTTCTGTCCCCAAACGTCCTTTCTTCTGATCCCATCATAATCAGAACAATGTCTGAAAGCAGAACTCCTTGTAAGCTCTCATATTGTAAATTACATCCCTGTTGGCTTCAGAATAAAGCCCTAAAGATTCACACCCCAATAAGGGTCTTTTGGCCCTCTCCTACCTTCCTTCCACTTGCCTCCAATAAATGTATCTCCTTCACTCAGACTAGTCCTCCAGTTACTTCCAAACAGGCCAGGAATCTTTATTTTCCATTCTGCTTTCAGATTCTCTAAGACTTGGCCTTTCCTCAAAGATAAATTTACATCCACTTCCCCAAAGACATTACCCTGACAGTCTAGCCATGGAGGTTTCACCTTTTGTTTTTAAAGCATTTACTTTAAGGCAGCTTACCTTAAGGGTGTTGGATTTTTTTTTTCTCCTCAACTACACTTTAACCTCATCAAAACTCAGGAACTGCATCTTGACTCTTGTATTATAGTAGGTGGCTAGGAATATGTCAGTTTTTCCTTCTGGAGGAATTGGTAGGGGGAAAAGAAAGTAACTCAAGCCCAGTCAGAGTGGCTCAACTGGTTAAGCATCGTCCTGTGCACCAAAAGGTTGCCCATTTGATTCCTGCTCAGGGCACATACCTGGGTTGCAGGTGTGATCCCCAGTTGGGGCATGTCTAAAGGCAACCCATCAGTGTTCCTCTCCCACATCAATGTTTCTCTCTCTCCCTTCCTCTCTCAAAGTATATCCAAGGGTGAGGATTCGGGAAAAAAAAAAAAGAAAGCAAGTAACTCATTATTCCCTTGATAGCAGTAAATATCATGAGTTCTGCTAGGTATAATATATTTGCTTATTCATCTTATGGGTGAATATGGATTCATCCATATTGTGACCAGAATATGTTTCCTTAATCAAGCAGGAAGTACTAGAACATAGAGTTTTATCAGCCAATCTAGGAATTTCATAGTAACATCTTCAAGGAAGTCAACCTTTTATTTCTTTCTCAAAAGCATAGGTTTTATGTATCAATTCTATTTCAGTGGCATCCATATACTTGTACACATAAATGGATTAGCATACATTAAATCTTTCTCACAGATTGGTTAGTCATAGATGATATACAAAACTCAAAGATGTTAGGTAAATTAATAGGATACTTAGTTTTCCAAGTTTAATGTATATTATTGGGAGGTATCCTTTAAATTGTCAAGACTAAATGGAAATCAGTTATAATAAGAAAAAGTAGAGGAGTGACTAAGTAAAGCAGGGTATATACACATCATGGAATATGGTATTATTAATCTTAAAATCATTAAATCACATTGAATTTTCAATAACATGGCTATATCAGTCAGTCTTTTGCTAGGTTTTGCAACTTTTCCATTATCATGGAATGTTGTATTTGATAGTGCTGATCTACAAAATTACTTTAAAGAAAACAGTTCTTTTTTTTTGTGAGAAGTATTTCACTTATTTTTCCACTAGCGTTCCCGTTGCAGGAAAAATCCTGCAATAGGGTTTCCTGCTGCACTCTTCCCTGCCTCCGCTCCTCCCTTCTCCCCCGCCCCGCCTTCTCCGCCAGCCCCCCTGCTTTTCTCCCTTCTCCGCCAGCCCACCGGCTCTTCTTCCTTCTCCCCTGGCCCCGCCTCCGCTCCTCCGTTCTCCCCCCCGGCCCCGCCTGCGCTCCTCCCTTCTCCCCCGCCCCGCCTTCTCCACCAGCCTGCCTGCTTTTCCCTTCTCCCCCGGCCCTGCCTCCGCTCCTCCCTTCTCCCCCGCCCCGCCTTCTCCACCAGCCAGCCTGCTTTTCTCCCTTCTCCCCCAGCCCCGCCTCCGCTCCTCCCTTCTCCTTCCCCCCCCGCCCCCACTTGCTTGCTTCTCTGCAGCTTTGCTCCCTTCTGCAGCTCTTGGCTTCTTTCTACACTGTCTTGATATGCAAATTAGCCTCCATCTTTGTTGGGGTAATTTGCATACTCGTCCTCATTGGCTGGTGGGAGTGGCTTGGCTGGTGGGCATGGCTTGGGCGTAGCAAAGGTGTGGTCAATTTGCATATTTGTCTATTATTAGTTAGGATATTCATATGTGACACGAGTAAGGAAAATAAAATATTTGTACCTTGCCCATGTTCAATACTCTGAGGCATGGACTATGTAGTGACACTGGCAATTTCTTTCATTGTTCTGCTATTTCTGTAACAGTTATTATTGGTGAAAGTGTTATTTACTTCAGAGGTTAATTCCTATCTTGGGCATATATATTTTTTATTGATCAGACAAGTTATGGAACTAACCATAACTAAATAAAATTAATAATTATAATAGGAACTGCTTTCTCTTGAATGCTCATAGTGTACTAAACACTGCTTAACACCTTTGGCAGGTGTGGCTGGTATCAAATGCATACACAGTGTCTGGAAAACAACCGTTTCCATTTTTGCATAGACTCTTCCCCCACATACTCCATCCCTCCTAGACCTCTCTAGAGGGGCACAACCCAGTGGGACTTTTGAGGCACATGGCAAAAGGCAGCATTTCCTTTCCATTGCCGGCTGAGGTTTCCAGTGAAAATTAAAGATTAATGATGCAAGTATCTAAAAGTCAACAAGAAGAAAAGGCCAGAACTCTCCAGCATTTGTAAACAGTCTAAAGCTTTGTCCTGATGGCTGCAGACAGGGAAAGCCAATACCCACGCAATAAAAACCGAGGGCTAACCTTTCATTGTGTGTCTGGTGCTGAGCTTCCAGCATTTGATGAATGACTACCTTGTGCCAGGAGGTCGCTGGGGAGCACCGGGGGTCTTTCATGTGGCTGGGACAGCTGTGGGCAATCTGCGCATACGATTCCCCTGCTGAGAGAAACATGGACATGCGAAGGCAGCGCAGTGTACTTAGCAGGAGGTAGATGAGTATCAAGAACCAACTTACATCCTGGATGAAATCTTTGTGGGATTTGCAACTCAACAGAACCAGCTCCTTGGCTTTTGATGTCTCCTTGTAATGAGATCATTTTGCCTCCAATGTGATATTTCCATGAGGGTAGTTAGGTTTCACTATACATTATTCCTGCCATCCTCAGAAGTCATAGGAGATGGGCCCTGCTTTCGCTGCCTCTTCCTTTATAGGGAGGCCCAGAGAAGCTCAGTGACTTGTCTGAGCTGGTAAGTGGCTGAGCTGGGACTTGAACGCAGGTCCGTTTGATTCAAAAACTTGTGTTGTCATCCGGTTAAAAGTGAACTGTATAGCATCTGATAAATGTAAAACTTCTTGCTTTCTTATATAAAGAGCTATTGCTTTTTTTTTTTGTTTGTTTAAATTAGGGAAGGCTGGTGTGGGGGAAGAGTAGGGTGTGTTTCTTGACTCTGAAATCCAAAAAAGGGCCACATATTAACCTCTATTTCCCTTCTACTTTTGGCTTAATATCCCCAGTTGGATCAGAAATCAATGGAATGAGTTTCCCCTCATTGTTTTGGAAAAGGAAATGCCTGCTGAACTTTGACAACGGCATGAACGATGGCCAGAAGCCCTCGATTTATTATTCCTCTCTCAGGAGTGCTATATAAGTTTCCTTTGAAAACTGTCTCCTCATCAATATTAATAATCCCTTGATGTTGTGCATACGTTGTGTTGGTCAAAATGCCTTCATACATATGAGCTGATTTCATCCTTCAATGTTCGTTGGAAGCATTCTCCATGGTAAGCACTGTTAAGTGTATTATGTCAAAAGACACTCAGTACGATTTCATCCCCCAGAGTTCAGTCTCTCCCCTAATCTGATCTCATGTAGACCATATACAGCCCCCATTTTACAGATGGGCTTTGCCTCGGTGTAACCTTCTGTCCTCGTCTTTCACAACTTCCCTGTCATTCTTTCTACTCCATCTGTGTTCTCACATTTACAATCCCTTAAACCTGACTTGCTCATTTTCATCTCCAAGCTCTTGCACATGTTCCACCTCTTCTGGATCTACTTTTTTTGCCACTTTGTCCCAATTAGACCCATCGTTTCAAATCCAAGGTAAAGTCACCTCTCCTCCATGACAGTTATTTAAGAATTGGGTGACCTCTTCCTTCTGTAAACTTTCATTGCCCTTGTTGTCAACATCTTCTATTTGGTACCTGGGATATGATGCTGTTTGATAAAAACACACTTTCCCCCCCCCCCCCCGCCTCATCCTATATTGGTTTCATGTCATATCTATAATCATGGAAAGAAAAGGACCACTGATGGGTGCTCTAAATAACTATGTTAAAAGATTGTTCAACATGCACAATACTTGCTGGAAATAGCACTTGCAGAGTTTATAATCTGGAGACCCGTGCCAGATTTAACACCAAAATATGTACTGTGTAGCCAGCAAAATGTTGGTAGGTGTGCTTAAAATTAATTTAAAAATTGTTTGCCAATATCTAAATATTGGGATATTTGACATTCCAATGCAGATTTCTGACTCCACTTGAAAAATCAGAAGTTCTAGCAACACTTGACCAATTTTTTTGCACAGTGACTATCAGCCCCCACCATGGCCCATCACTGCCTCGACCATGAAGTTGATGAGAGTCAGTGCCACTTATTATCATGGTCATCCTGATTATTCCTTACAACAATGTTAAAAAGAGATTTGGGTATTTCTTATTAACTCTGACTCTGTGCAAGGGAGAAAAATAGCCTGAAAGAGCTTATGAGTTTGATGATGATGATGATGATGATGATGATGATGATGATGATCTTGGCAGAAGTGGAAAATATGATTGTGAGTTTAGCAGTCAAAGTGTGTGTATGTATAAACAAACACAAGTTGCTGTTATGGAATAAGTCTGGCCCACTGCGCTCTTTGCCAGCTGGTTCCTGCAGGCATTTGCGTTTGCAACTGGCCTTTGGTCTAGACTCTAGAGGAAGGAGGGAGGGCCTGAAGGTGGGCTGGCCCAGGTTCTGGATCTGGCCAGGTTACTAGTGTGTGACCTTGAGTAAGTTATATCTAATCCTACCCCTCTCCATAAACTGGAATAATGACTGTGGAGTGGTGCGCTATTGATTTGCAGTGAGATTTGTGAAGACGGATTATTGTCTCTTTGGTGTAACCCTAGTGCCTACCATAGTGTCTTGTTATGCTTGGGCTTAATAAGCACTTATTGAGTGAATGAATGAATGAACGAATGATGTTTGTGAAGCACCTAGACAACGCATGGCTCACAGCAGGCCTTTAGCAAATTTTAACATGTTCCTAAGGAGTTAATCATACCTTGTCATTAAGGACAGAAACTGGTCTTTTTCTTCTCAGCACCTAGGCCCACTACACAGCAGGTGATTAATACTCATTTGTGGAATGAATAGATAATGGCTAAGAATCCATCATTCAGCAATCTTTCTTAAAGAGTGTGGCATCAGTTACATTAGGCTGACATTTTGATATAGCGTTTTCCTCCTCCCCGGAATGAAAGGGTTGGTCCTATGTGCAATGTGGTATAGGTCTAATCTTTTTCTTTCTTTTTCATAGTTTTGGAAGATGGCTAATAAAAGGGTGGTATCTTAAGAATGTTTGTTTTACATTAAAATTTTTTATTTTTCAATTATAGTTTATACTCAATATTATTTTGTATTAGTTTTAAGTGGATACACATAGTGATTAGGCTAAGACTTTACCAAGCAGTCCCCCTGATATATATATCAAGTACCCACCTGGCACCATACCTACTTATTACAGTATTATTGACTATATTCCCTATGCTGTACTTTTTTTGTTTCACTTTCTGAAGGTCATTTTCTCAGCTGCCCTTCACTTCCTCCTCCCCTATTGGAACAATTTACCAGCCGGCAGATGTGATCTAGATAAAGTGTAGCTGTCACGGGCATTCTTAGTAATGAAGGCTCAGAGTGGGCAGGCTAACCCTCAGAGCCTCGGGTTTATCTTTATATCCAAGCTCCCGTCTTGTCTTACGAAACAGTGAGGTCGGGCCAGCCATTATTTTGCAATCTTGGCTATGTACTGGATGTCTTTTATTACTTGACGTTCCTAAGTGGCCTTTAAAATCAAGGTTTCATTTCCATGTATATGAAAGGGGGAAAAAAATGAGTCAAAATATGCCTCAACATCTCATGCTTAATACTAAGCATGTCTCAACTTATATAACTCTCAGACACTTTGTAGTAACCTTTCCAAGTCTCGCAAGTTCATTTTGTGATTTGAATTCAATCTTCAGCGTTTGGGGCTTGATGGAGGCTCGAAGAATGAGGCACGCTGGGTGCCAGGCTTTGTGTTGGAAACTTCCATAAATGCCGACTTGTTTATCCACACACGTTGCTAGCCTCATCATGGCTTGTGATAACTTATCCAAAGCAACTTTGGGTTCTCCTCTGCACCATGGTTGCAGTTCAGCTTTATCATCTCCAAGGAAAATACACTCCAGACTCTTGGGGGATTGTAGCGATGAGTTCATTGGAACATTTAATCTCATAAAGATGAGTAGTTATTCTATTGTTTTTATACATCATTCTCAAAGTAGGTGGTAACTGTGGTGGTGGCGGTTTGTGCAATTTGTGTGGTCAGGGAACTTCTTGAGGCAACAATTAAATATCCGCTATGAATATTATACCGTGCAAGGTCTCCTGGGTCTGAAGGGAAAGTGGTAGTGTGAACACATAGTAGGTAGTCAACAAAGGTTTGTTAAGTAAGACATTCATTTCCATTCTTTGACTTGATTGACACATTTTTTTTATGAGGCTTTACAAAATTCTACGAGTTGTGTTCCTTGTGGCTTATGTGAAAAATATAACCATTTATTCAATCCACCACTGTTCGTTGAACACTTACTGTGTTCCAGGCTATGTGCTGGGCACTACGGATGTCACAGTGAACGGCAAACACAATCCTTTGTGGAGTTGACATTCTTATGGGGAGAAACTCAGTATAATTCCAAGTTACAACTTTATCTGTCTTTTTTCCTTCTTCTCTTTGCCTCCGTGCCATGAAAGAAAAACAAAACAAAAACAAAATGATTGAGAGAGAGGCAACGAGATAACCCAATGCCCCTCAACTAACTACCGCTAATGTTTTGGTGCGTTTCCATTTAGTGACTGGTCTCTGGATTGTATGCGAGTGAGTGTATATTCACATCTGGATTCCATTTTGTTTCATTTTATTTCAATTAATGACCCATGTTAGGTTGTTGAACAAGGTAGACGTATGAACGCCAGCTCGTGTTTTCATGCTCTTCTGGATTAGAGGAGGCAACGTTTCCAGCGGGGCACCGTCTCCCCTGTCAGCTTCCCCTCATTCCTCAAGCCCGCGATCCCAGAAGAAAGCCTGGCCCGGGCCCAGCGCACCTGGGACAGGCAACCTGGGGCTCGGGGGGGGGCTGAGCCGGCTGCACAAACACGCTCTCCCCCACCAGCCTGATCTCCAGATTGTGGTCCTGCCATGGCTGTTTTCAGCTGAAATAGCATGAAAAATGAGTTCTTGTGGTGTTTGCAATATAAATAGTAGAGATGCCACAGGAATTCCAGTCCTCAAGGGATGTGCTTTCTGACAGGGCTTTCTACGTCCCGAGAAGACCCTTAGGTCTGCCACCACGGGCTCTGCTCCAGCTGAGGAGGGAGTGGCTGGCAATGTCCCCCAGGGGGAAGGCCCCCAGTGCTGCCAGCCCAGAACTTGCCGGGCCTCCCAAGCCAAGAGACTGGGCTCTGAGCAGCATCGGCAGACGTTTTCCATATAAGGCTAGATGGTAAAGACTTGCGCCTTTGCAGACCATGTGGTCTCTCACACTCCTCATCTCTGCTATCGTAGCATGGTCGTAGCCATATACAAGTGAATGGGCACGTCATTGTTCCCATAAAACATTATTTACAAAAGCAGGTGATGTGCCAGATTGGGCTCACATGCTGTCTGTAGTCCAAAGTCACCTACTCTGAGCCAAAGAGTCTGGGATCTGCCCTGGGCTTCCAGGCTTACCTGCTGGGATTTAGGTGGGTGTTCCAGCTTTCCCATCTGTGAAATGGGCTTAATAAAAGCACCTGCCTCATCGTTCTTTTAGGTCTTAGTGGGACCGTATCAGAGGGCTCCAGTGACCCAGTCTCTCCTGTGATCGGACCTCGAAAAACCCTGCTCCATCCCACCTCCGTCTTCCCAGATGGCTTGGCCTCCGGATAAGTCCCCTCCCAGTCCGAGGAGGCTCTCTTCCAGAACTTGACTAATTCTCCTTCCAGGTGCAAGTCCTCTCCTACCCACGCGTCGGAATCTTGTTCAGATCAAAGGCCAGTCCGTCACTAAACTTCTCGTTTTTCTCCAGCAGGTCATATTTCACTCACTCCTGTGCCTTCCTTTGTCAGCACTTTCACTGTACTTTTGAATGGTACTTGTTCCTTTTTTCACACGAATTCATTCATCCATCAGACATGGGGCACCGGCTATCCATTCACCATCTGGCTCAATGCTGCTGTCAGCACGTCTCTTAATCAGCATTTTTATATATAAATTAGCACCTTTAGACCATAGGCCCTTGGAGGTCAGGGATCCTGTTTTATCCATCCTTAGGGGCTCACATTGGGCACATCATAAAACACATGCTTGATCACGCTTTTAATAACGAGTGAAAAGGGATCGCATACTGTTTACGACTCAACTTCCCAGTCCTCAATGCTCTTTGCACGGAGCCTTCCACAAAGTGGGCATCAGATCAACACATTTACTCAGCCTGTCACTGTGTTTCTTTGCGTGAGGAGTGTGGTTGCCGAGTGATATCCTTACCTTTCACCTTTCTCCTCACGAAAGGGCTGGGCGTCTGGCTGAGAAGGAAGGCCCACACCCAGGGACAGGGAGAGCCTGGAAGGAGACGTGTTATGGGGAGTGGTGTGCGTGTTATGGGGAGGGGCGTCGGTGGTAGGAGGGCTTCAGGGTCCGTCTGGGTGGCTGGTGGAACCAGACAGGATGACCCTCCCTCCGGCCCCCATACTCGCAATTATTTACATTTCCCAGCGCGATACCAGACTCCTTCCATCAGGCCTGGCTGCTCCGCTTCCTCTCCAGCTGACCTGGGAGGTTGGATGGGATTCAGAAAAGGGCACCACGCGTGGAGTCAGTGAGCCTGAGGTCTGAATCCCAGTTCTGGGATTTTGAAAGGTTACTTGATCCAGAAGGATCTCAGTTTTTCCTCCTGTATTAGGGGGGTAATAAAAGCACCCGCCTCCCATAGGTCTGTTGTAAAAAACAAATAAACAATACAGCAAGTAGGGAATGAGTTAACACATATAAAGTGGAGTGGTCTGTATACAGTAGGAGATCAATAAACACACACCATTTTCCTTTCCTCTGCTTGTTTACAAGGATTTGAATTCTTTCTTAACCTGCCTCTTGGGGAACTACTTTGGGGAAGACTGGCTTTATGGGAGAGAAAAAAAAAAGTTGGATGAACCGCTAATTCAGGGTTTCTCAACCTTGGCACTGTTGAATTTGAGTCCTGATAATTCTTTGTTGTGGGACTGTCCTGTTTTGTTTGTTTGTTTGTTTGTTTGTTTGTTTGTTATTGTTGATAGAATTAGAGATGTCCTATGTTTTGTTTAGCAGCATCCCTGGTCTGTCCCAGTAGATGGCAGAAGTTCCCCCCCACCCCCACTTATGACAACCAAAAATGTCTACAAACATTGCCAGAGGTCCCTGGGGGTACCATTGGTCCCCTTGAGAATGACTGAGCTCATTAACTGCGCATCCCAGGCCTGGTGTGGGAGAGGAGCCGTGATGGGAACGGCCCTGAAAGTGACCTCCTTCCTCCTCTCAAGGGAAACATGCTCCACAGGAGCCACGTGCTGAAGGGACAGAGAAGGCAGAGAATCAAGACATAGCCCGCAGGCGCTGTGGTTCAGGTCCCCCTGAGGCCAAGCACCACATTTGTCACCAGGAGGTCAGGTTAGTGACTGGGCAGAACCTGGCATCCCTGCCTCAGGGTGGCCTTCCTCCTGTGAGGTACCTCACTGCTCTGCTTCTACTCTGGTCCCCTCCAATCCATCCTCCACACAGTGCCCAGGGTGATTATTTAGGAGGCAGGTCTGATTATGTTTCTCTCCCATTCTAAAGCTTCCAGTGGCTGCCCTACTTGGAATAAAATTTGAACTCCTGATCAGGGCCCACGGGGTCTTGTGTGATCTCTGCCCTCTCTCCATCCTTGCTTCCTGTCACTCTGCCTTGGTTTTGCACAGCCCACTCATGGGCCTTCTTCTCTCCCATAAGCCCACCAAGCTCCACCTGCCTCAGGGCCTTTGCACATGCTTTTCTACCCTTGGTCTGGCTTTTCACATACCTGAGTCCTTTCTACCTTCAGTTCTTACCGTATTTTCTGGCGTATAAGATGACTTTTTAACCCAGGAAAATCTTCTATACGCCCAGTCGTCTTATACGCCAGAAAATACAGTAGTTTAAATGTCTGTTTCTCAGAAAGAGAAGTCCATTCCCCACTCCCTGACCCGAACAGCTCTGCCAGAGTCCCCTGCTGTTTTTCTTCTCTAGCTACAGACACGTTCTGGGGCTTCATCCAGGGTCCAGGCTTTTTTGCTGGGTCACTCACACTCTCCCCAGTGCCTGACACAAAAGGGATCAGCAACACGAGTTTGCTGAATGAGTGAGTGCTTTCACTTTCCCCAGTCTTTCCCCATTTCTTCAAAATAACCTCCCTAAACCCAG
This sequence comes from Cnephaeus nilssonii, assembly GCF_951640355.1. Lineage (NCBI taxonomy): Eukaryota > Metazoa > Chordata > Mammalia > Chiroptera > Vespertilionidae > Cnephaeus > Cnephaeus nilssonii. The sequence goes on along the minus strand of NC_137091.1, from coordinate 23,091,002 downwards.
AGACTCTCTGAGAGATTTAACAATTTCTTTAGTCAAGATGATAGACTCCTCAGACATGCTTTAACTTACCAAATTCATTAAAATAGCCATTAACTTGGTCCATGGAGTGTAAGTTTACTAGTATTTTCTATCTCTATTTAGAGCAAGTACAATCAGATATGTTCCTTTTACGGAACATATCTTGTGTGCAAGTATGTATATATACATGTGTGCACATGAATGGTGGTGTTATTTCACTTAATCTCTAAGCAAGCTGTGCCCAATTTTCACCTCGGTTATAAAAGTGAAAACTGATAGTAATATGGACACGACTACTACCCGTCATGATAGTATACTAATGTGTGAGTAGTGCTTCACAGTGAGAAGAATTAGGGGGCAGCATCTAAGGGCCACTTGCATTAGACTTGGGGTTACTCCAGACCTACTGGATCGGAGTCTGGGATGAGGCCCGGAACGTTCACTTTTAACCAGCTGTCTAGACGTTCTGATGCCCTCGCAGCTTTAGGACCCCGGCCCCACAGAGAAGGCGCAAGCTTTGGGGTTTACAACTGAGTTTCAGGCCCCAACCAACCCCAACCCTCGCTGGTGCATGATCTTGAAAAGTGACACCGAGCTGCCTCCATAACATAGGCTCAATGCTATTTGCCTCCCTGGATGATGACAAGGACAAAATAGGATTTTTGAAGGAAGGATGATGTCAAGGTGCATTTTCATAGACCCAGCAAAGGAAGGGAATGACTTCACTTTTCACCACAGGTTTCTGTCAGGAGGCATAGCATGCCCACTTTCTAGGTTCAGACACCGAAGCTGACAAAGGCAAGTCACGTGTTCCAGGGTGACAGAGCCACAGCTGCCAATTCCAGTGACACTCAGGTTTTTAACGGAAGGTTTCACCACTGATCTTCTCCATAAACTACTGGTGCCCACTCCCAGCCTGTTCAGGGTCAAGGTCCAGGATTCAGTTCAAGGGCAACACAGAAAAGAACCTAATCACATTTCAACAAGAGGATCTTAGCTGCGATCCGGTGCAAATTTCCAACTCCGGCAGCAGAAAATGAGTGTGCCACCTCTAGGAGCAAGAAAAGACACTTAGAATGATCAGCAACGAAAGGGGCCTTGGCGTGTGTTCTGTTCCGGGGATGGGGTGCAGGTCAGGCATAAACACTGTCTTGCCCCCCAGCCCAATTACTTTTACTTAACACCAACGTGAGGGCTTTTGCCACCAACATAAATACCCCTTCAGCTTTCCTCTGGGACGCAGGAAGTAACTGCTGGGGGTGACGCCAAAGGGTCAGCCCATGTCGCATGCACTGTACCTCTTTTTTTTTTTTTCCTGGTCCAATTAGGAAAGGTTTGCAGGTTTCCCTAAGCCGAGCTGATCACAATCGCTAAAGGCGATCTTGCAGGAAGCAGAGGCAGACATGAATTGATGGAAGTGGGCAGCGCTTTCCTTACATTATTGGCTTTGCTCGAAAACCCTGTTCAGGAAATTTGTGGGCATTACTTAATAAGTGCTTCTTTGACCCCAGACTTCCGTGGGCTCATTGTGAAAACACCCGATTGGTGAAAGGAGCTGATTATCTGAGTCCTGCAGGGCCACCTGACATGTAGTCATGAATGGAGCCTGGACACTTGCACAAAAGTGTGGTGTGGTTTACCTTGGACCATCCAGACCACCGAAGACAATCCCTCCTCCTCCTCCTCCTCCTCCTCCTCCTCCTCCTCCTCCTCCTCATCATCATCATCATCGTGTCGCCTTGGGAACCATAACTAGAAGTGGCCGAGTGTGGTCACACAGAGGAAAGTTAATCATCTCGTTTGACAGATGAGGAAATGAAACCTTAGGAAGGCTGAACCCTTTGTCCAAGATTACACAGTTGTGATTTGTACCCAGAACCCTCTGGCCTGTACAGGGTGCTCTTCCCACTTGAATACAGACTCATGGAATGGAGCCTAGGATCCCCCAGCCCTGTTTAGAATTTCCTTTCTGCTCTGCTTTATGAATATATCCACCATTTGGAGGCCCAGTTGTATGTTACAAGTGTGTTTCCATGAAAGGTGATTTGAGATCTCAGAATGTTCAGTGGGTGTTAACATTTCAGAGACCAGATATTTCTCTACAGGGTTTCTTGCTGACCAAGCCGGTTACTAATAGACTGAGTGCAACTCAATAAGGTCTTTGTGTTTTCCTTGTCACTTGGCCTGGTGTAGGGTTACTATTGTAGAGTCTGAGGATGCCAGGTGCTAATTTTCACTGGTTCTTCTGAGGGCCAATACATGGACAGGATGGAATCTCTAAGCAAAGGATTAGAATCAGGAAAATGCATTCGTCTTTTCAGAACCTTCCTCATTGCCCTTACTGCTCTGGAAACACATGGTTACTTGTGCAGGCTCCCAAGTTGCCATCCTTTAAATGGCCCTAGGAACACACAGGTTCCAGAGGTGTGCTGTTTTGATCCTTGACCACAAGGTGGCGACCTCTTCAAGGAAACAGACCAAAGTCCAATTCTTAAGCAACTATTATTATTTAAATGTTTATTGGACAACTGCAACAGGCTTGGCACTGTACTAACTACTTAGAAGATTTAGCGTCTGCCTTCAAGAAGCTTACCAAATATCTTTCTTCCAAAGTCCCTTGATTTGGACCATTTCTCAGCCTCTCAACCCAGTTAAGTCTTTATATTCCCTAGGTCTGAGTCCTTGAAAGAAAGAATAAGGTGTAGGACAGACAGAAAATAAACTTTACTGAGTCCTGCTCTATGCCAGGTCCTGAGCTAGGCACTTTATATGTATATAATCCTCACCACAAACCTATGAGGGGTGGGGTAGCCGTCCCACTTTATAGAAAGGGAAACTGGATAAAACATTTTAATATTTGGCACTCCAATGCCACAGTAAGTAGTAGAGGCAGCATCCAACCCCATATTTATATGTGGCTACAGTCTTTGCTGTCCTCACTTGCCTCACTGCAGGAGGCTTATAGAACACGCTACTCCCAAGAACTGGTCCAGAAATAGAAATCGCACCAAAGTGTTTAGGTATTTTCGTGGATGCCAAGTCCCTAGGAGATGGTTATGCTTAGGCCCTTGGAGGGTGACACCAGGGGAGCCAGATTGTTTTTCCACAAGTTTATCTTTTGGAGAAGGAATCCTAAGATATCCTTTTATGCTTCAGCAATAAGCTGGCTGTAAGCTTAGCATTTAGGCACTTAATTCTTTTTGTTTTATCTATTTATATACATATATATATATGTATATATATATACATTTTATACATAATATATACACATACATTTTATACATAATATACACACATACATTTTATACATAATTTAGTAGATCATGTGATGAATGTAAACATAGATGTAGAAATCATCCCTATTGGGCTGTAAGCTAACTGAGGGCAGGGTCTAAATATGTTTAATATAATACATAGTCTCTTTGGGGCCTTTATATTTCAATGGTAATTCTTTGAGAATTTCTTCTTATGCATTTCTTTTTTAAAACGTTACTGTGGTAAGAACACTTAACAGGAGATAGATCCTCTTAACAAATTCTTAGCATATACAATACATGATTGTTGACTGTTGGTAAAACTCCTAGAAGAAAACAGAGGAGCAAAGCTTTTTGACCTCCGTCCTGGCCAAGATTTCATAGATATCACACCCAAAGCACAGGCAACAGAAACAAAAATAGGCAAGCCAACCTAAAAAAGCTTCTGTAGAGCCAACAATGAACAGAGTGAAAAGACCACTTGCAGAATGGGAGAACATATTAGCAAAGCATATATATGATCAGCTCTCCAAAGCATGTCTACTTTTTCTTGCTTTCCCATTAGAAAAAGCTGCTGCAGGCATGAGTGGAATATCAGAGCTGATGAAGCTAGGGTGACCCAGAGCAGAGCAGGGCACGAGGACTCAGGTGCAAAGCGCCCGGGGGGAGCACAGGGCAGGGAGGACAGGGCAGAGGAGGATGCCAGAGAGGAGGGCAAGTTCAAACAAAGTCCTTTCGGCTGATCTCATCGGGGACCTTTGGAACGCAAGCTGTGCCTTAGATTCTGGGGCAAAAGAGATGGGGATTTCCTACTTCTGCATCTGTCAGTCATTTAAGAGCCACCTCCAGGAGCAGGGAGAGGTGAACATAAATACCAAGGAACTGGCTTTCCATGTCTGTGAGCAAAGCCAAGGGTGTCCCCATTGGCCAGACAGTAAGAGCCCTGGCTGTTGTAAGAACACAGAGCAACCAGGGGTACACACATGTAGCCCAAAGACACCAGTGGGGTGTGTAGGTTCTTGGAATTGATGTTTTTATGGCGAGGGTTTCAAATTGAGGGCACTATCCACTTCCTCCCGCTCTGGCTGTCGGGATGGTGGGAAGAGACACCCCTCAGCTGCCAACTCTGACAGGCGTTGCCTGGCTTTGCCATCACACCATGCCTGCCGCCTTGCGGAGCCGCCGTGCCCAAAGGAAGGGGGTAGTTAGGGATCAGCTAATGACAAAAACACCCACTAAGGTTCATACATATGGCACAGAGGAGAATGGTTGGCCCACTTTGAGCCAAGGCCAGACCATCATTGTGGGCTGGTGTTGGGCGGGGGGGGCGCTGCTATAGTGGGGGGTCGACTTTCCAAGTCACGAGTGGCCCCTAGGATTTGAAGCTTCAGATGCTACCTCCCAGGAATCCCTTTGTGTGCTCTCCGTTTTGGTCACGGTCCAGGCTGGGCATATCTGGGGGCTGGGCCAGACTCATAATGCTGAGAACCACACCCCTGCGCTGTTCAGGAAATCACAGGTACCATGGGCGGGGCAGGGCAGGCTGCAGAGGATTTCTGAGGAGCTCAGACTTCCCATGGCAGCTGCTGCCCATCATGCTGTGATCCCAAAACACCCAGGAAGAGCAGACCTTAGCATTGTTACACACCAGGCAGAAACGGCTCTTCCAGTTTCCGGATCTGCGCTACCTTCTCAAGGTCACCCTCAAGGTCATACTCCTGGGAAACACGCACAGATCTTACTTAGACTACCACGAAGGTTCTAATGTCCCTGGGAGAATCACTTCGGGGAAGGTAATTACACCTCCCTTCACGGGCAGGCATTTCCATCAGCGGAAGGCTTACTTTCGGCTTAAGTCACTTAAAGCTGCACACCCCCCACTCCATGCTGCCAGCCCGTCCAGGTGTGGAAGTCTGGGAAGCGCCATGTGCCTGAGGATCTTGGGCTTCGATTCAGAGCCTGTTTTCCTGTTGTAAGCATCTGTCTTAAAACGTACCGATTACCCGGGTGTGTAAGCAGATACTACAGTAGAGGAGGAGGCAGACGCAAACTCTATAGAATGATTAGAGTCGGGTGCAGTGTGTAAACTGACTTTCTTTCCTGTTGGAGGAGGAGATATAAGTCAGGGTTCTGGCAGGATTGGGGATTTTGAGGCGTCTTTGAAGGGGGAAGTACTAAGGGAATTAAGGAGATTACCAGGGATTCGGGTGCTCAGGGACCCGTCACAGTGGGAAGCCCTGGCTTCCAGGCCTGCACGCCAGCCCAGCGGAGAGGTGGGGCGGAGCAGCAAGGATGCTTGTTAGGAGCACCCTGGAGAGGCTCCCTTGAAGAAGTGATGCAGGAGCTGAAATACAGGGAGTGGTGGGAGTTCCCTGGGTAGAGAGGAGATGGGTGAGGGTTAGGGAGACTATTGCAAAGGCTGTGAGTGTGGAAAGAGCTTGAGTGTTTGGTGAATAGAAAGGAGAGAGACACAGGGAGCGTGGGGCGGGGGTGGGGGGCAGTTGATGCTGGAGGGTCAGGGAGGAGCAGCCCTATTGCCCAGGAAGAGGAGCTTTATTTTTCTCCTATGGATGTGGGAGGCCACGGGAGGGTTTTAAGCAACAGAATAACTTGCCTTCCTTGTCTTGGGTGGCATTGCCCTCCCCTGGCAGAAGCCCCTGCTCAGAGCACCCCCTCAGAGCCACATGAGAGCTGGTGCCTTCTCAGTGGCAGCTGCTCACTGGCTGTTCCAGCAAAGGTGCTCACTCCCTCGACTCTCACCTGCTCCAGTGGAGGGAACTTTCTTCCCAGCCATCTCCTTGGGCAGCTCCATTGCCCATAATAACCAGAGCCTCACCACACTAATGAGGGTGAACCTAGTCCATCTGGATGACCCTCTCCTCTCCCCTGGGACTGCCTGCTCCCCCAGACTCCAGAGATTGGTATGTCCTTGGCTGCCTTCTTATTTCTTGGTGTCGCATCCCAGGCTGGTTCTCCTACCAGCAGGAACATTAACTATTCTTTAGTGAAATGTGATTATTTTTCTTCTTATTAGTGTAATAGTCCACATGAGGACTGTATTAGCATTTGCATGAATTATTTAATTCTCACAATGGCCCTGTCTAGGTCTACTATCCCTCCTGTTCCCAGGTGAGCTATGAAACAGGCTGGGATAGTTTGAGGAAATGACTCCTTTTGGGATCACCATTAACTACATTTATGGTAACAGGAGAGGAAATGGATAAGGGGCTACTACATGGCAGAGCAGAATTCAAATCTAGGTCAGACTTTACGTTCTTGACCTCTCTGTTGTACCATCTCATCTAGAGATCGATGCCAAGGCTCAAGCTTCCTTCCATCGCCCACAAACATTCAGCATCTCCCACAGGGATTACCGTCTCCACACTAGTCAAAGCCTTTAGCCTCCTTGTCCCAGACCTTTGAGTTCACACAGAGGGTGGCGTGTTAACATTCACCTCTAGGCATCTGGGGTCACACCATCAGTCCCTTTCAAAGCATTGGATGTTCAAGTCCTAGAAACACATGGGACACTCTGGCTTGGAACCATTTACTCACTTTCAGGGTGATAATCTGTCAGGGTCAAGAACAAGAAGAAGAGGGAAAATTCGAGGAATTAGTAAATTGGTGTTTTAGGTCCAATTGGCGATAAGCCATTATTTGTGAATTAAGTTTACATCACTTAGATCACTTTGCAGGGCAGCAGCTCGGGATTAGAAATGGCCAGTGTTTATTTGCACAGATGGAGTGGAGAAAAACATGTTTCCTTAGGGTCACGTTAGCTCAGCTGATGGGCTGATAAGGGAAGCCACACCATCTGCCGACAGCCAAGCCGCTGAGTACTTTGGGGATCACCGTTAACCACATTTATGATAACAAGAAAGGAAATGGATCATTCTGGTTCCTCCTCGTGCAAGCTCTATAGTTATATTTTAAACCAAACATGGGCCCCTATTTTTTTTTGTGTATGTGTGTGTGTGTGTGCCTAGAGCCTCCCCATATGTGCTTTACCTTCCAGTCTATATTTACTTCCAAGAATTCTTGCTGATTTGAGCTGTTTATGTCTTCCAAGACACTGGGCTTACATCATGGTATATGATAGCCCATCTGATGAAGAAGCCTTGTGAGGCCCCTTTGCAATTCAGCAAAGAGGAAGTATTAGCAAACGTGTAACAGAGATGCTGAGAAGCAATGAGCCCAAACGCTCATTTCATCGGAAGTAGATGTCGGGACCCGTCATTCCCACATTCTTTGAAAACAAGGAAGGGAATCCACTCACTCACTAAGGAATCCAGGCAGTTCCTCTTCAACGGAAGCTCCCATGTCTGTATCTGTGTGGTGTGGGCAAGGCAGACAGGAGTCAGGTCCCAGGTGGTGTCACGGATGCTTCCCTCTTGGCTGACCATGAGGAATTACACTGCCTGGAGCCCTGCATCCTCATCCTGACACCTCTTCTTCCTGCCTGGTAACCTTGGCTGTCTGCTCTTTTCTCTGAGCATTGGTTAGCTTATGTAAGATGGGGAGAATAGTCTCTTGAATTGGCATTATTTGACCACTACCGATGTTCCAGATACTGACTGTCTTTTGTACCTGGGCGTGATGAAAAGACGTGGTCCTCAAGGGACAAATTGTCAAGTGGAGGGACCCTGGGTGTCACCCACCGGTGAGCAAGATGTCAGGTCAAGAGATGATTTCAATATGTCTTTATCAACAGAGTCTGAGGGATAAAGCTATCAACATGGAAGTAACAGATAAGGACATGCTTTCAAAATCTAAATAGTATTTAAATTCAGACTATTTTTAGTTTTCATGATGTATTGGTCAGGATGGGTTACATTATGGTGCAATAACAAAAACCATGCCATTCGGTGGCTTTACATAATAAAAGTTTGATTCTCCCCTCCCACCCCTTAACATTCTAGCTGGTTGATTGGCAAGGGAGAGGGGTGATCTCTGTCCATTGGAGTCACTCAGAGACCCAGCTTGATGAAGGCTCCATCCCCACAAGGGAGTCTAGGATCTCCATGGCAGGAGGTGAATGTGTGCACTGGCCTATAGAACTTCAGTCTGCTGGACACATTCTCACTTCCACTCACACTTCATTGGCCAAAGCAAGTCACATGACCATGCCTAGCTTCAGAGGGGTCAGAGAAGGGCGATCTCACTATATGCCTGAAAAGTGGAGAGGGCCAAGAAATTTAGGGACAGCTGCAATATCTCCTTCATAATTTTCTATAGAAATATAGCAAGTTTGCTTGAGGTCAGAAAGTGAATATTTGTGGGGGATTTTGAAAACATATCCTGTCTAATAAAAGAGTAATGTGCAAATTGACCATCACTCCAACACACAAGATGGCTGCCCTCATGTGGTCAAAGATGGCTGCCCCCATGTGGACACAAGATGGCCGCCACAAGATGGCCAGCAGGGGAGGGAAGTTGGGGGTGACCGGCCTGCAGGGGAGGGCAGTTAGGGGTGACCAGGCCTGTAGGGGAGGGCAGTTAGGGGCAAACAGCCTGGCAGGGGAGCAGTTAGGCATCAATCAGGCTGGCAGGGGAGTGGTTAGGGGGTGATCAGGCTGGCAGGCAGAAGTGGTTAGGGGCAATCAGGAAGGCAGGCAGGTGAGCAGTTGGGAGCCAGCAGTCCTGGATTGTGAGAGGGATGTCCGACTGCCCGTTTAGGCCCGATCCCTACCTAGGATCGGGCCTAAACGGGCAGTCGGACATCCCTTGAGGGGTCCCAGATTGGAGAGGGTGCATGCAGGCTGGGCTGAGGGACAATCCCCTCCTCCCCTGTGCACGAATTTCATGCACCGGGCCTCTAGTAGTATCATAACTATACTATAAGATTCAGCAATACCTGGGTATATATCCCAGCTTCATTAAAATATGGTGGACATAGACTACAGATTACTGTGGTAGGCAGAATAATGCTCTTACCCCCCACCTCCCAAAAGTCCATGTCCTAATCCCTGGAACCTATGAATATATGACCTTACATGGCAAATGGGAATTTAAGTTGCAGATGGAAGTAAGGTTGCTAGTCACCTGATTTTAAATAGATTATTTTGGATTATCCAGGTGGGCCAATGTAATCACAAGTAGGGAAGGAGACAGAAGAATCAGTGTCAGAGTGGTGTGATATGAGAAAGACTTGACCTGCTATTGCTGGCTTTGAAGATGGAGGAAGGGGCCACAAGCCAAAGAATGCAGGCAGCCTCTAGAAACCAGACCAGGCAAGGACACAGGCTCTTCCCCTAGAAACACAGAGCCTAGAGACCTGATTTGTTCCTGAAAAGCAATGCTGATTTCTCGACTTTAGCTCAATGAAACTTATTCCAGATTTCTGACCCCCAGAATTGTGAAATAATCTTATATAATAAAGAGCTAATATGCTAATTAGACCGGACAGCAGAATGACCGTCCGGAAAACCTTCCGGACGAAGCCGGGGTTGCGAGGGCCAAGCCCCTTGCACCACTTTCGTGCATCAGGCAGGCCTCTAGTACATTTATATTGTTTAAGCCACTAAGTTTGTGGCAATTTGTTGCAGTAGCCATAGGAAACTCATACAAATACTATGAAGCTTTCTAAGTGAACTAACTAGACATAAGATATGGCAACCTGTACAGATTTTATTAAAATTCTCATTGAGAAAAGTAAGAATCAGGATATGATTTTGAATACCAACACTTCTATGTGAGTTAAACACACATGCACATACATAGACATAAAACATAATATATAGCATCGTGACATGCTAAAGGATACATATTAAATTCTTTGCTAGTAAGGTTTACAGAGGGGAGGGAGAACAGTAGTGGGAACCAGGGGTAAAAGGAGGAAGAATTAAGAAAAGGACAGCCTGGCTGGTGTTGCTCAGTGGTTAAGCGCTGACCTATGAACCAAGGAGGTCGCAGTTCGATTCCCAGTTGGGGCACATACCTGGTTTGTGGGTTTGATCACCAGTTGGGGATGTGCAGGAAGCAGCCAATCAATGGTTCTCTCTCATCATTGATGTTTCTATCTTTCTCTCTCCCTCTCTGAAATCAATAAAAAAAAATATTTTTTTTTAAAAAAAGGACAGATGCTGTGCATTTGCCAAGGAGGAGTGGGGGCTGAATTGAGGAGTGTGATTCAACAAAGACCTTTACATTTCATATCTCAGTCAGATAGGACTTTTTAGACACTGTGAATCCCAATGATTTGCATGACCTGGAGGAAAAGTTTGAATTTGTGAAAAACCTGGATTTTGGAATACCAAAGAGAGACAATAGCTTTCTTCATAATTGTGTGCCTTTTGGCAAGGTTTAAACTTTTGGTTTTAAGGACAGCATCTGTTTCTGCCACCACTACAGCTCTGGCGCCTGGTACAGTGCCTGACACACACTGGGCCTTCTGGAAATAATTGCGGAGTGATTGAATGATGGGTGATGGCATGAGACTCAGCTAGTGAGTAAGTGAATGTTCAGACTCAAGTCAAAGCTAAGAAGCAGAGTGCTAGTTGTCGGTTATCTTTGACTAATTTAACTATTCATGCCAAGCCCTCACCAAACACCTGCTCGGTGTTGGACACAGAATTATTATGTGTTCTAGGGGATTAAAAGAAAAAGGAAGCATACAGTCTGATTTATGTCTTCGAGAGGTTGTTTAAAATGTAAATAGGTGACATCTTCCACACAGGAAACGGCATGAGCAAAAGCCTCAGAGGAAGAACAAAGTCATCAGTGATGAAGTCCGGATGACAAAGAACATTCTAGAAGTTAAGTACAGTACTTCACTGTACCAGCTGTTTGAAGTGCTCACCTGGAGTGTTTGAATTAATGTTCAACTCAAGGAAACCCTCTCCATGTGGCCCATCTGACTTTGAAGGCCAGAGCCAAGTGGAGTTGGGGAAACAACCTAGGCACTTGGGAGCCTGAGGGGCAGAGAGGAGGGGAGGAGGGAGAGACGGCTTAGTCAGTGGGGCCCTGGAAAGGCTGGCTGCCTTCGAGGAAAAGCCACCCTCCCTGGGCCTGGCCTGAGGCCCTGCAGCTGAGTGAGGGAGGAGGGGCCCGCTTCTCAGCCTCTTCACCAATTTGGCCTTTGTCAGGCGTCTCTGATGAGCCCTGTCGCCTGGTGAGTTTTCCTCTTGGAAAGAATTGGGGGAAGTTGAGGCCCAGAGATAAGGAGGCAGATCTGTTACCTTGGCCACAGCTCTTGGCAGGTCCTGTCCAGGATTTCCCTGGGCCATCAGAGCATCGTGGGGGAGATGAGAGGTCAGGCGTGGGCCGGGTGGGAAACTGGACTCTCGGAGGCAACCATGGTAACCGAGGGAAGAATCACACCCTCTGGGGAGCAGCCAAGAGCTGTCTGTACTTTTGGTTAGTAATCGGGACTTGGACACTCTTTCCATCTGGATGAAAATGTGTTTTCGCCCGACACCTCTCCTCAAATCTCATTTGCAGAGCACCTGGGCAAGGGGCGGCTCCTGGTGGACTCATCTAAGACTTTGAAATAGACACTCACACACAACACTGCCTCTTTCTTTTCCCCAATTATTAAAATCAGTGTTCCCTTTAAGTCCTCTAGTTCTATCTCCTCCTTCTTTGGAGAAATCTTCATTTTAATGACTCTCAATCAGGAGTTCTTAACTACTGGGACGAGTTTGTCTCTCCCGAGGATAGGTGGCAATGTCTGAATTCATTTCTGGTTGTCATCACTGGGAGATACTTTTGGCACCTAGCAGGCAAGGCCAGGGGTGCTGCCGACCTCCCAACAATGCATAGGATGCACCCCCTGCCCCCATCACAAAGAATGATCTGACCCCAAATATCAGTAGGGCTGACAGTGGGAAGCCCTGCTCTAAATCTTGCTAATTTCTGTGTCACCTTCCTGATTCTCTGCATTCCTGTCTTCATTCATTTCAGCTTCTCTTCCAGTCCCCAGACCACATTGTATTCCTGCTTGGTTATAGCACTTTAGCACTGGCATATTGAGTTTCAAGGAATGGCAGAAAATAACAGAAGTAATCGTGATGATAATGGTCAGGGTATAGCCGTTTTTATTGAGAGCATTAGTTAGTGCACTATATGGTTCCAGTTAACCCTCAAAACCAGTCACTGGCAGGTACTATGCTGTGCCCTGTTACAGATGAGGACAATGGAGCTCAGCGATAACACGTTCTTGCTCAAGCTCGAGTTGTGGAGCTGGGTCGCACTTCAGAGCCTGTTTTCTTGGGCGCTCCTTTGTAGTTTCTTTTCCCTCCACCCTCTTTGTTTGTTCTACCAACCGGATGGCATTTTTACCTCCTTTCCTCTTCCGTGGAAAGACTTCTCTCCTATGTCGATCGCAGTCTTAACCACCCTTCACTGTTGAAGCCCTTTCTCCTCCCGGAGCCTCTCCTATCCCCTGCGACCTTCACTGGCCCGTCTCTCCTCTGTTCCCCTCCGGTGGGTGTGCGTTCATGGTCGGGGACAGTCCTAAAGCAGAGGCGACCTTGGATGCCCTCGACCAGGAGATTCTGCCGGAGCTCATGTCAGGATCTCGAGCTTTTAGGAATAAGTTGTCCTGGGGCCTCTCTCAGGAATGCACTGAATTAGACCCTGATGCTAGGCCCTGGGTGAGTGCATGTTTCCAGAGCTGCGAAGGTGATCCTGAGCTGCATGTCACTGACCTAACCATCCACTAGCAGGAGGGGAAACTGAGGCCCACCGAGGGGAAGTGAGCTGAGACCAGCACCTAGGTTTCCTGATTGTCTCCGAACCCGGGGTGATGCCACTTTACCCTGTGTCTCTCCCCTGGCCATGAATTGGAGAGAAGCTAAATAAACATTCCCTGGCTGAGTGATACCAAAAAAAGAGTGTTAAACAAAAACATTTTTGTCATATTTGTCTACTTTTGGCCGCACCCCCACCCTCAATCTTGCAAGGTTTAGCATTCTTTTAGGTAATGTGCAGTTCATAGCTCATCACGTTAAACGTCCTTCTTCCAGGGCCTTGTCCTCGCCACTCATGAGCAATGTTTATTTTCAGTCCCTTTGAAATCTTTCAGATTCCCGAGGCTAATTACATGGCAAGAAAAGTAAGTAACATTTGTCGGTTGCCTTCTACATGTCAGGAGTCGTGCTGTGCTACTTTACACGCACAATGTCAGATCTGGGCCGCCATACTGCAGGTTGTTTGTACTGATGAAAACAGGACTCGGAGAGGCTAAAATAACGCGTCTGAAGTCACACAGCCAGTAAGTGCAAGCGATGGGCTTTATCTGACAACAACACCTTGTGATTATCTCGGTGTAACACCAAATCCAGATTATTTAGATCATGCCGATGACCAACACGTCTCCCCTTTACTCCGTGTTTTCATTCTAACTATAGTTTTAAGACTGGTTGAACATGCTCTGAATATTAGATTGTTTTCTGAAAGAAGGTAAGTGTCAGCCAGAGGACAGCCAGGAAAACAGAAGCCAGTGCGCGCTCTCTCTCTCTCTCTCTCTCTCTCTCTCTCTCTCTCTCTCTCTCTCCCTTTCACACACACACACACACACACACACACACACACACACACACACACACACAATACAGGGAATTGGTGACATGGATGGTGAAAGAGCTGAGAAACTAAACCGGAGATGAGATAACCCAGAGACTAGCACCAGCTCTTCCAACCCTATGGCTGGTGGGATAAACAGGACGAGGGGTTGTCACCAAGAACTAGGGTGTGGCCACCAGGATCTGGAGCTGCGGTGGACAGTGGGCTTCTGCTGGACACAGAGGGAGCCACATGCAGGCCTCTCTCTTCACTGCTGGTGCTTTATTTAATCTTCTGCCCTGTGTCTCCTGTTGGTCAAACCTACCCCGGAACCAGAAAGCAATACAACATGGGAAATGTAGTTTCCTAAAATACAGAGGCAAGCAGGGAATGGTGGGAAAAGAATATAAAAGAGGCAAATAACCAAGTAAGCAGAAATAGCCTAGCGTTCCTGTCACTACTCAGGGGAACAGAAGCAAGCACTGCAGTTACTGGAGGTTGCTAAATGCCAGTTCAAATCTTGATCTCGCCATTTTGGTAGGTGTCATGTGAGCAGTCTTGCTGCATCTTGAATAAAGGAGTGAAAACACTTCCTGTACATCACTGTTGTCAAGATGAGAAAGGTATGAACACAAAGTGGGCCATTAACAAATCAAAAATATTTTCATTGAATTAAAAAAAAAATCCATAAAATTGTGCCCTCACCAGATTGGCTCAGTGGATAGAGCATTGGCCCTGTGGACTGAAGGGTCCTGGGTTTGATTCCCATCAAGGGCACATGTGTTGGTTGTAGGCTGATCCCTGGCCCTGGTTGGGGCTTGTGCAGGAGGCAACCAATCGATGTGTCTCAAGTCAATGTTTCTCTCTTTGTCTCTGCCCCTCCCTTCCACTCTCTCTAAAAATCAATGGAAAAATATCCTCGGGTGAGGATTAACAACAACAACAAAGTATGTAAAATTGGGACTGGACTAAAGTGTTTTATTGTGGGGGGGGGGTGTGTGTGTGTGGTGGGACTAGGTGTTGCAGTGAGCATGTCACGAGCAGTTAGCAGGCAATGATGAGGTCTATTCTCTTCCTCTATAGGCATGCTCAGGAGACCTTTTATTTTATTTTATGTTTTATTTTTTGCCAATTTTATTTTATTTTATTTTTTAAATTTCTTTATTGATTAAGGTATCACATATTTGTCCTCATCCCCCCATTCCCATCCCAAACCCCTCCCCACGTATGCCCCCACCCCCCTGTTGTCCGTGACCACTGGTTAGGCTTATATGCATGCATACAAGTCCTTTGGTTGATCTCTCCCCCTTTCCCCCATCCTCCCTACCTTCCCTCTGAGGTTTGATCAGTGCTTCCCTGTCTCCAGGTCTGTTTTTGTTCATCAGTTTATGTTGTTCATTACTTCCCCTAGATGAGTGAGATCATGTGATACAAGAAATACACTTATAAGAACCGAAAATTAGACAAGCAATAATGGTTATGCTGAGAGGCAAAATGAATCAGTCTGTAGTGAGTTTCTTTCTGGGCCAACAGTTCTTTTGAGTCCCAATTTCAATGTCAAACAGTTCCTTATGTGTACATGTCAGCAATGATATTTCAGTTCTGGATGGTGGACAAATGGTGGTGATGCAGGTCCGACCCTCTCTGGTTTGGTCGCTCAGGAGACCTTTTAAATTTAAAGTGCTATTCAAGGAATTTTGCTGTCTCTTTCCCCATGTTTCCTGTTATCTCCCCTCCCAATACACACATACACACACACACACACACACACACACACACACACACACACACAAACACACACACACTTTTAATTTAAACCCTAGTGGATGTTGAATCTTGTAACATTTTCTGCACCTGAGTTCTTTCACTGACACCTTACGTTGCCCACTTTTCCCTCTGGGACTTAGGGGAAGTCTGAATCCAAGCGCGCCGAGGAGGGAACTTCCTGACGCTGTAACTCAAACTCTCCTTCTGTCTGCCCCACGGAGACACAGACAGTCTGACCTGCTGCTGGGGTCACCCCAAGTGCGAGTTTCTCGAGGATGCATATTCTTGTCCAAGAACAATACTCTCACTTGTGACCCCGGTTTATGGTAAGGATGGAAATGATTCATTAGCGCCCGAGCAGACGTGCTTGGGACAGCGGAGGCAGCCGGGGCATTGCAGATCCAACTCGGTTCCCACAGACAAACTCAGCCAGGGTGTTTTTCAGGCTCCCTGATTGAAAGCCATATTTTGAACAGAGATGCTCTTCCTTCCTCAGGAAAAGATGAGATGTTTCTGAAAAGTGACAGGTAGAGAAAATAAAGAGTGAGGTAGCTTGTCAACACTGGAGTTTATGGAGGCTCGTGACAGAACAAGGGCATGCCAAATGCCACAGTAGAACGCACCTCAGAGTGGGGACAGAGCCAGCCAGTAAATAGCAGACCCTGTACTTGAATGCAGTCGTTCTCTCATGCGTTAATTCGATAAATATTCAGTGAGTGCATGCTATGTGCCAACCTCTTTTTGGTGCTGGGGATTTAACAGGGAACAAAACAGATAAAAATCCCACCTTCGTGGAGACTGGTAGGAGAGAAAAACAGTACACAAGATGAATAAAGTATTTCATAAATTTGATGTTTGTAAGTGCTAAGGAAAAGCACTAGAGCAGAGAAGAGAGTTAGGGAGTGTCTCAGATTTATTTATTTATTTATAAAATACATTTTTATTGATTTCAGAGAGGAAGGGAGAGGAAAAAAAGAGATAGAAACATCAATGATGAGAGAGAATCATTGATTGGCTGCCTGCTGCATGCCCCCCACCAGGAACTGAGCCCTCAACCCCGGGCATGTGCCCTGATCGGGAATCGAACTGTGATCTCCTGGTTCATAGGTGGACACTCAACCACTGAGCTGCACCAGCCGGGCTGGGGGTCTCTTGAGTTTTGAACATGCTGGACTCCCTGAGAGGGTGACAGAGGGATAGGAGGTCAGAGCGTGGCTATCCTGGGGAAGGGCATATCCAGTGAAGGGAGCCTCGAGTGGGACCCTGCCTGGGGCCAGGAGGCCCATGTGCTCCTTCCTGGAATGCCACATCTAGCAGAACACTGTTGGTACTTTGTGCCAAATAGTAATACATACAAAGAGCAGTAAACTTAATTAACTAAAGACTAGCATTGTGTGCGTGTGCGTGTGTGTGCATGCGTGCGTGTGTGTGTGTGTGTGTGTGTGTGTGTGTGTGTGTGTGTGTGTAAGTTCATTTGGGAAGCATTCTATGGCTGGAAGTTGCTCACCTTATAGGACATCAGGCTGCCTGGACTTAGAAGCCACTGCATGGATTAGCACTTACATTTTCCAGTTTTTTCTACTCTTTCATTTTCTTCCTGTGACATGAACATAGACTCACCCTCCTGAACCCACAGGAAGCCCCATCTGTGGGTGAAAGGACCTCCTAGGACAGAACAAGCACCAAGGAGGGGCCACTGCTTGGGAGGTGAAGTCCTCAGAGCCAGCCTGTTGGGAAGTAGAGGGGGAGCCCCATAGATAGAGTTGTCGCTTGAAGTTCCTTGTTGTAGTAGCTCTGTGGAGCCCTACCCAGAGCCCCTTTATCAACAAGTGGACCCTTCCCCCAGCCTGGTGAGTTGCTGCTCATGGCTGTCATCTGCCCCCCTCTCTGGAGAAGGTCATTCCTCTGGTGAGAGCTGCTTCACCCAGGAAGTTATGCTCAGAGGGGAGCAGCTCACAGCCAATGACAGAGGCAAGAGAACCACAGCTAGATCCCCTTGCTTCAAAAAAGACTGCCTAGTGGTGCAATTTATGCCCAGAGCCTCCCTGGACCAGGCTGTGGCTGGAACTTCCCAGAGACCACATCCTTGTTCAGTCCCTTCCCCTTCCTTTCCTGTCTCCCTCCCTCCTTACAGGTTCCTTCTCAAGAGAACTCCTTTAGCACGTGCTGTGATTGGAATCCCAGGCTCAGCTCTGCACCTAGGGAAGCCTTTGAATTGGTTATATTGCTGTGTAACAAATTACCCCAATTTAGCAGATTAAAACAATAGACATTTAGCATCTCGTGCAATTTGTGTGAGTCAGGAATTTGGAGGCAACATAGAATGTCTCATGAGGTTGCACAGAAGACATGGGCCAGGGTTGTAGTCATCTGAAGGCATGATTGTGGCAGGAGGATCTGTTTCCAAGATTGCTCACTCGAGACTGGCAAGTTGGTGCTGGCTGTTGGCCAGAGGGTTTGGTTCCTCGTGCTGTGTGGACCTCTCCACGGCTGTTTGTGTCCCCATGGAGGGGTAGTTGCTTCCTCCACAAGGAGTGACCTGAGAGAGGGCCAGGGAGAAGCTGCTGTGCTTTTTAATGACCTTGTGTTGGAAAGCATATACCTTCATTTCTGCAGCGTCCTATTGACTGCACAGGTCAGCTCTATCCGTGGTCAGAAGGGACCATACAAACGCATGACTGCCAACCAGGAACTGAGGCTCTTTGGCTGCCATCTTGGAGTCTGACTGCCACCCCCTGAAAGTGGACTCTGAATTGTGATAATATTTTCCAACAGTAAGCCTCCCCTCCCCCACTCCAAAATACATATCTTACATCCCAGTCTGGGGTGACTGAAACTGTTGGTCTTAACAAGCAAGCTTAACGGATTTCTCCATTTTTCACTAAAAGATATGACTGTATGAACAAGACATTGAGTTTTGATGGCTCTGAAAATACATCATCACTCTAAACGTCATCTTATCATGGTTTGCACGCTGGTTGAGAATGATGGTGTGACCCATATTAAACGTGAAACCTTATTCTCCCCTCAGGCTGCCGCGTTCAGGAACATTCAGTTTAGGCAATATTAAGTGATTGGCGGGTAAGTCATGCAGGACTGAGAAGGGGAAATTTGGGCCAGGAGCTGTATTTCTGTTTTAGATACGTGTCCAGTGCACAGATACCGAGGAATGCTGTTAATTTATTGTGAAATAGATATAACTCATTTTCATATTGCTTTATCATTTTCTTCTCTTTCAGGAATCTAGGGAAAAGGTTGTAGGAAAATCATGTTAGAAATCTGGTGTGGGGGTGGAGGTAGGGTCTCCAGCATTGCTGTTTGGCGTGAATTATGAGTTTTCAGCATACACAATATATGTGGGTTTGGTTTCTACTTGTGGGTATCAGTCTTTAATTTCCTCCTCCTCTTTCCCTCATTAGATCAGCTTTCCACAGTCCCCTCTCTTCGATTTGTAGGAAGAAGGGTCATTGAGGAGAAGTATAAGTGTTCTTGTATTAGGCACACTTATGTTTAAATCTCTTCTCCTTTTACTTACTTGCTCTGTGACTTGAACCAATGAATTGGCTCCTCTAAGCCTTTATTTTCTCACCTGTGAAAAATTAACACCTAATTCCTAGAGTGATTTTGAGGATTAGGTGAGAGTCTGTGTGTTTTCAGTGCTGCTCAGCACAGCGCCCTGTCGTGGATATCAATAGATAAGTAGAAGAGGATGAACACTGGATCCATCCTCAACCACTTCCTGTGGACCTGACTGCTGTGCATCAGGGTAGATCAGGGCTCCACAAGGCCCTGGGCATTTTTAGTCTGCTCTCAACTTGGGCTCCTTGTGCCTCAGGACCAGTGATGTGCTGGCACTGGCAAGATCCGATTGCATTCAACTCATCCCAACTCTGAGTTCAGGGATGGCAAGTTAAAAGCTTGAAATCAGCCATGCTGAGAGTGTTTACACCATAGAAAGAGGCCAGAGTGGGAGTATTTACACCATGGCAAGTGACCATAGTGGGAGTATTTACACCATGGTCCTACAAGTTTGAGCTTCTCCTGTCTAGAGCGAGTAATTAAAGACTTACTAGCACATATCTTCCCAGGGCTGTTTCTTCAGAAAAACTATTTGAATTACTGATCTGCCTTGCTAGTCACCCCCCAACCTTCTCTCAATGTCTCTTCAACCATCTTTTCCCTATCGTTCTCTCTCCTGGACCACTGCCAAAGTTTATTATTTTTCCTAAGGCAGTCTCTTTCTCTCCATTTCCTTGCTTCACTATGGTGTCAGGGAATATCCCAAAAACACTGATTTCATCATGCCCAGAGAGTCCTGCTCATAATCCTCCATCACACCTGTGCTATGGTGATGGTGTGCCCGTGAATTCTCAGAAGTGAGATTTGAAATATCCTGCTCCACTCTCTCTGCTTCATGGTCCAGGGTCCATAGTGTATGGGACAGAAAATCCATGGGCTCTATCACAGGAAGATCTCCTGGGTGTGCAGGAGGCAGCTGATCAATGTTCCGCTCTCACATTGATGTTTCTATTTCTCCCTCTCCCTTCCTCTCTGTCTAAAAATCAACTATATATATATATTAAGTGAAATGGGAAAAACACGCCTGGGAAGCACAAAGGAGGGGCATCTCATTCACACATGTGGACCAAAGGGTATGGACATTATCCAGATGGAAATGGGAGGAGGTGACAGAGGGATTAGAGCAGGGGTCCTCAAACTTTTTAAACAGGGGCCAGTTCACTGTCCCTCAGACGGTTGAAGGGACGGACTATAGTTTAAAAAACACTATGAACAAATCCCTGTGCACACTGCACATATCTTATTTTGAAGTAAAAAAAACAAAACGGCAAAAACACCTGCATGTGGCCCGCGGGCCGTAGTTTGAGGACGCCTGGATTAGATTGTTCCAGAGAGAAAAGGGCATGTAAAGAGGTACAGTGCTTGGAGATATCATGACGATATAGAGGAGTCCAAGAGAGTTCATTGTGGCTGGAATGTGGACTTGAGGCTGAGAAGATGGAGGAGGAAGCACAGAGGCTGAGTCATCGGGGTCTCGGCTGAACCTTGAAAAGTTGAGATGTTGTCCTGAGGACCACAGGTGCCAAGCAGAGGGATGGCTAGGTCAGATTTCCACACTCTGCAGATTGCTGTTTTGCTCAGTGTGTTTCTGGGTTACCCATAGTTATCTCCATACATCAAATAGCACTTCTCTGAATCTCAGTATCAGCTTCTCTAGAGTAGGGTAACAAGTTCACAATTTTGCTGAGTGTACTGTGTGGGAGACAATGTGTGGGAAAGCACATCAGAAACCCTTAAAGCTGTCTACACAGGAGAGGATAATTATTAATTTGGATGCAGGGTGTAGCCTCATGTATCCTGGAAAAAGTTGAGTTCACACCCTAGCATCCTCACTACTTGGGAAAGTGGCTTAGCTTTTAGATGCTGATATCATTATTTCCATTTCACAAATGAGGAAAACACCTAATGCATAAGATTATAAAGAAGAAATGTTTATAGTGTGATTTTAGAACACACACACACACACACACACACACCACATATGTGTTCCTACTTACTTTTCTTATCTAAGGACAAAACATACCTGCATCTTAAACAAAACAAAACAAAACAAAACAAAACAAAACAAAAAATACCTAACATAGAACTGAGCAAATAATAACAAATTGTGTCATAATATTAAAATAGATGGAATAATGATTGTTTTTCCTGCTGTGTTTGGCATTAGACCAACAAAGTCAAAGTCCCTGTCTTCAGTTTCTCTCACCTCCAATGCACACGCGCACTAGAGCACACACACACACACACACACACACACACACACACACACACACACTTTTTATCAGACTTCTTGATCCATTTGTCTTTGGAGTGATGGTTTAGATTTCTTAATATCCATAAGCTTCTGCATCCTTAATAACTTACTACATAAATTTCAGGTTCCCCAAAATACATAACTGTTCTGAAAGCAAGCAGTGGCTCATTGTGGCCTTTGTCCCTGGCCCTTGATAATCGACAACACTGGATCTATGGGATAATTCCAGACAGCAATAAGATACACTGTGAGGTCTGAGATTCAAGTGGGGTTTAAAGAAGGAGTTCTCAAGTTTGCAAAATGTTGTCCAGGCTTTCCTGGGACCCAGGGAACTGCTGGTAATTTTAGAGCTTCCTCCTTTATTGGGGTTTTCCACTGAATTACACATACGATTTGGCACACATGCTATAAAATATATGGTTTTCATTTTCTGAGACTAGATAAGCCTGGAGCACAAGGGATTAATTAAAAACAATAGGCTGGAGTGATTCCCTCTCTTCCCACATCTAGTCCGAGGAGCAACTTAGCATAGTGATCTTTGGTTTGTGCTCATTAACCTGATTTGGAAGCAGGATAATCCTCTCCTTATAGGTGAGATACCACAAAGAAGGTGGGGAAAACTAGAGAGTCATGGATTTCTTAAGTAGCAGAGAAGGACAAGGGTCGTGGCAAGAGTGATCAGGGGGATGAATCAGAGTTTGAGCCTCCAGTTTTGTTTCAAGTGTGATGATTTCTTAACTGTGGTTTTCATGGGGTTGGCCTTTGTGTTGGAAATCTGACATTATTTAAAAGTTGGCTAATCTAAAGAGCATTTCCTAGAGTTTTATCAGTCACTTCGTCCTGCCTCTGCAAAGCCTTCAGGGTATTGTACAGAGGTTGGCTCTGTCCCATCTGGGGTTCCTGGGGAGGCAGCAGAGATGCCATGATGGCCTGTGAGTCTGAGTGAAAACTGAGTAGAGATGCAGACTATGGGCGAGGGTCTCCTTGCGTCTCTCCTGGTGTCTATTCTGCTGTTATCCTCAACCCTCGGATGGTGATAAGACCTAAGGACCTGAACCTGCCCATCCTAGCTCCCATCGTCCCTCCCCCTCCTGCTCTCAATAGTGACTGAGTATGTACTCTGTCTAAGGAGCTGGGCATAGTGCTCATGCTCTAGTTCAGTGATGGCAAACCTATGACACGCGTGTCAGCACTGACACATGTAGCCATTTCCGATGACATGCGGCCGCATGCCGAGGATGAAACATTTGCTGCTCTTGAGGATGAAACATTTGCGACTAGAGTCTTGGAGTTAGTTTTTTTCCTCAAAGTGACACACTACCCGAGTTATGCTCAGTTTTTTGGCCAAGTTTGACACACCAAGCTCAAAAGGTTGCCCATCACTGCTCTAGTTGGAGAGAGAATACTTCCACCCAAGTGCTTTCATTACAGCCACATGCAATTATTGTGATTTGATTGTGATCTTCCTGGTGTTCAGGACTGCAGACAGGGAGCAGGGTTACTTTATGCCAAAGGGACAATGAAAGCCCCTACTGAGAGAAGTGGGATGAGAAGGGCCTTGGAAAATGGAAGGACACAAGGCATACAAGGGTGGTAGTTCACCGAAGAAGATATGTAACTGGTTGGAGAACATGGACACAAGTTCAACTTCAGGATTAAACACAAGATAATATAAGTAAGCTCTTATGTTTTGTATGTCAATCGGCAAAGAGTTGTGGTTTTTTTTTCTTGAATGGAATTCCCTATGGTTAGGAAATAGTAAATGGAAATTTTAGTATAAGATGCTTATATAGACATATAAAAATTATTTTTAAATGAACATGATAAAGCATGAAGGAGACATACCAGCATGCCTCCAGGGATTATCCTTAATTTGTCATAACGAAAAGGAAAAGAACGGCTAGGATTTTAACTGGATGGTGTTTTAGGTGGGAGGAAGCTATGGGAAAGGCACCTTCATAGAAAACTCAAGAAGCTATCATCTCAGGCCTCCCAGGTGACAGATCTTATTTAGAATTTTTTTTTTTATGAGTTGAGTTTTTCTACCAAAATCCATTTTAAGATTTAAAAAATAATATATGTTTTTATTTTATTTAGAAAGAGGGAGAGGGAGAGAGAGATAGAAACATCAGTCAGCTGCTTCTTGCACGCCACCCTACTATGGATCGAGCCCATAACCTGGGCGTGTGCCCTGACCAGGAATTGAACCAGCTACCTCTGGGTGCATGGGTCAGTGCTCAACCACTGAGCCACACCAGTCAGTCCATTTTAAGATTTTTATAGTAAAAGTAATAGGAACTTTAACGGTGCCTGCAAACTGGTGGCAGGCCTTGCTGAAGAAATAAACAGTAGTTTTCGTTTGCATTAAGCTAGATCTGCCCTGTGCTGGGCAGGGCTGCCCTTCCTCGGCCATGCTCATGGATTAGAGTGGAGAGAGCCATACTGTGGAGACAGACACAACTCACAGGGTGAGCTTACCTGCTCAGAACTGCAGCTCAAAGCCCCAAGGATACATCTAGAAAAAATAATTACACTTGACTTTAAACAAAATAAAACAAAGCCTCCACCACATTTTCTTTCCCCTTCGCTCTTTCTTTACTCCTGAATTGGGTGGGGGAGAGGGGAGTGGGAGGAGGAGACCTGGTTTTAGGATTGGCTCTGATGTTGATTCATGGGGTGACCCTGGTCAAGGGTCTCCTGTGTCGGGGCCTGTTTTCCCATCTATACAATGCACTGGAGTCAGTTCTGAACAGCTGGACATGGAGCTCAAGCCAGAGGAACTAAAGAGTAAAATTCCTTAGGGATAAACAAGTGACCACAAAAATCCATGTATGTTTGTGTTTATTCTAATCTAACATAACCTCCAAGAAAAATTTGCACAGCAGTAGGATGCAATACAGTAAGATTTTGGCATGGGATGGACACTTGCATCTATTCCCATTCAAGAAACACTGGATAAAAAAAAAAAAAAAGAAAGACAGAAAGATGGGGTATTTAATTGATTTTCAAAGACCTTCCAGTCTTAGGCCCCTAGCATCTCTGGGGTTTGAATTCCCGCTTATACCCCTCAGAGCTCTGCACTTCTGAGACAAGCATCCAAATCCAGGATGTTCTTCGGCATCCCTGTAGCTATTCCTCAATCCAGTTCTTCCTCCTATTTCTCTGTTTCAGGTAATTTCTCCTCCATTCTCTCAATCAGGCTCAAATCTCCCAGGTGTTTCTGTGAGTCCCTGTCTGGCCCCTTAAGCAAATACCCATGCCTGCAGCACACTCATTGGGAATATCTATATATATAAAACCCAAATATGCAAATAGACCGAACGGCAGAACAACTGAACAACCGGTCACTATGACGTGCACTGACCACCAGGGGGCACACGCAGAACATGGTGGGTGTCGGCTGCGGCAGGATGGTGGAGCAAGTGAGCAGGGGTGCTAGACCAAGGTGGGTCGCCGGGTGCTATCATCAGGGCGAGCCTCTGGTCCTATATAATAAAAGCATAATATGCAAATTGACCGAACAGCAGAAAGACCATACGGCAGGGGGTGCGGCCGGCGAGCAGGTGGTGCCAGGCCAGCCAAGGCGTGTGCCAGCAGGCAGAGGGAGGGAACAGTAATGGAGGGGGCAGCGACCAGCAGTGGTAGAGGGGCAATGGGGGGCGGGGGGCTGGCACCATCCCCTGATCAGCCCATGCCAGTCACTTCCTACAGAGGGAGGCTGGGTGGTAATGGTGGGGTGATGGGGGCAGTGCCATCCCCTGATCCCCTGTCTGGTCACCTCCCACAGAGGGAGGCTGGGCAGTGGTAGCCACGGGGTGATGGGGGTGGTGCTGTCCTCTGATAGGCCAGCCTGGTCACCTCCCGCCTAGGAGTGGGCCTAAGCCATCAGTAGGACATCCCCTGAGGACTCCCAGACTGTGAGAGGGCACAGGCTGGGCTGAGGGGACTCCCCCCCCCCCCCGCCTCCCCGCCAGGTGCACAAATTTTCATGCACCAGGCCTCTAGTCAGTGACATAAAATGGAGCTACAGAACACTTTCTACTCACAGTCCCATTCCTTGCATTCTTTTCTTTACCTTTACCTTATAGCAAAGTGTGGTCATCCTGGACTAGACATCACAGACCAGTCTTTGCTTCACTCTACAGACTTGAATCTCAACACCACTGCCCCAGCAAGGGTCTTGGCTCTTTGGTTTATCTGGACAGCTAATCTGGCACCCCATCCTAGTGATATAACCCAACGCGTTGCACAGCAGGTCTCCGGGATTCCAAAGCTTGTGCACAGCTCCATAGCACAAGCATGCTCCTTCACCTCTGGTTCCTCCCCGGGTGGGAGTCAGGTACGCGATCTCCCTCATTGCTCACGTCCACTCAAGGCCTGATATCTGCCGTCTTACTCTGCCCAATCTCTAGCCATCTTGCCATTCCAGGTCAACTAACTAGAGTTCAGGTCCCCATTGCCTATCGTCAGATGTCTTCCGCCTCCTCCTTCATCGCTCCCTGCATCCATCCTCACCCTCAGATTCTGAGTCAGGGAGTTTGTAATTACCCAGGTACAAGGGGCAGCTGGGAGGTGTTTTGAGCGGGGCGTCCCATGTGAATTGCTCTGCATGCAGAAGGCTCCTCCAGCAGGCCAGCACCTTGCAGGACCTTGGGGGCCCTCCTCCCCCCAGAATGGGCTGCTCTTCACTCCCGTCTCTGGACGTATTCCCCCTGCACCCACAGCCCAGCCACACTGGACCACAACAGGTCCTCTTCTCTACTCTGATTTTTTTTTTTCCAAAGGGAAAATAGGAATAAGGAACTCCTCACACTGTCGTTTTCCACCCTCTGAAATCTTACCCATATTTCAGGGCCCAGCTCACTGCCACTTTTTCCATAGCGCCTTCCCTCTTCTCTGTGGTCAGAACCGATCTCTCTCTTTGGGCTCCTGTTACGTTCTCTGCTTTTCTTAGAAGACAGATGGCATCTGCTTTGCATCATGCCTGGTGTCTGTCCACCACAGCAGACCAGCGAGTCTCAGTGGGACCCTTCGATCCCTTGACAAAGAATCGCCCAGGAAGGGGAACAGGGAGTGAGGGTTCCTGCTAAAAGGCATATTCCTCAGCCCACTCCAGGTGTGGGCGCCCGTTTCGTGCTGCCTCGCATTTATTCCTGTGTTTTTTTACCAGGAACAGAATAACCCTAATATCCCTGTGGGGAATTTCCTCCCCTAAATCCTCATGCAGTCTCAGCGGGATGGTCATGGAAGGTGCTATGCTCTCTCTCATTCCGGTCACTCCCTGGCATTCTGAATTTAGGGCAAAAAAGGACAAAAACAGCTCTCTGAAGATTTGTCCATTAGTTCCTCCAACCTAAAACACCCACTGCTTTGCTGACTAAACGAAAGTTTAAAAGTAAAGTATTGTAAGGACCTGTGGTATCGCATGTTGTGAGAACCGACGGTACCTCATCGAACGGAGGGAAAGCATCCAGGCCTCAGAAAGGGCAGCGACCAAGGTCAAGTTTTGTTGCTTCCAACCTCAGAAATAAAAGGCTGGGTGACTGAGTCAGGATATTCGGGGTAAGAACCAAGAAATATGCATTTTTAACCAGCACTTCCCCAGTTTCTGTTTTAAATAACCTTTTTGTTTTGGAATAGTTTTAGATTTACAGAAAAGTGGTCAGACTAATAGAGGGTTCCCTTATACCTCACACTGCTCCCCACTGTTAACATTTTACTTCTCCATCAGTGCCTGCAACTTACAAACCCCGCTGTGCTACATTGGCCAGAAACGAAGAACTGACATGGGTCCCTTACTGTGAACCAAATTCCGGCTTTCCTTCAGTGTCCTTCTGTCCCGGCATCCAGCCCCGGGCACCACTTCTGCATTTAGTCATCACGTCTCCCTTGCGTCCTTTGGTCTGTGAGTTTCTCAGTCTCCCTTGCTTTTCATGCGTTGTACTGGCTGGATGTCTTGTCGCATGCCCGCTGGCTCTCCCAGTGACTTGGATACCAGCCAGATTCTAAGCCTGTGGAGGACCGTGTCCGCAGTCACTATTGCGGTCAGCATTGCCCGGCAGAGAGGCAGCGCTCCTGAGCACGTGCTGATGCTGTGCACGCTGCTGCCCGGCTCCCCACCCTGCATCCCTGCATCGGAACCGGGCCTCCCCCCCCACTACTTCCACCCCCACCCCCACCCCCCACCCTGCCTGATCACTGTGTTTTGTGACAGGACTCGGAGCAGCTCCCACCATGTAATGGAGCTGAGTGCATTTGACTCTAGGGTTTTCAGACACAAATAATCACATAATTACAAAGGAAAACTCTAATTGCGATCATCTAACCACGTTTTGACATCTCTCTTTCAGTTCATTCATGAATGTGTCGCTCAGAGCCCAATCAGATAAAAAGAAAGGGCGAAAAGGGGGCTGCTGGGCTCTCTCATCAGAGCCGGGAAGACAGGCTCTCGCTCCAGGCATGTTTATAAATTTAAAAATATTTCAGATGCTTTCGCAGTGTTGCTTCTTCTGGTTCAGCGGTCAGGGGGAATGCACTGAGGGGACGGGGTTTCGTCTCGTCGAGCCGCTGCTAGATTGGGGGTGCCCTGGGCTCTGCGGAAGGGGAAGCGCCACGCTGCTTGGGGGGGCTGCGGTGTCACAGACTTAGGATGAATAGACTCAGTTCCAACGCTGACCGAAAACAGCGCCATCCAGAAGCGTTTATCGAGTGTAGCTTAGTGGACCTTTGCACTAGATGAAGCATATCCCATACGTAACTGTCTAATGCTGATACCATTCTGAGAGGCTCGTCATTGTAGGGCTACTTCTCTGCGGATGGGAAAAGATGGAAAAATAAAGGCTTGAGAGGGAAATGCTGGCGATCAAGAGACGCTGAGTGGCAGAGCTGGGGGCGGAACTTGAATCTCTATGGCGCTCAGGCCAACGCTTTGGCGCTTTGGTCGTTACCCTTCAGAGCCAGCAAACGCTGCCTGTTCTTTTCCAGGTATGCATGCACCCACACACTCATCTATCACTCATTTAGTATTGTTACTATCACATAAGCAAAATCAATACCTTCCCTATTATTTTTGCAATTCAAAACACTGCATAGCCCGCATTCAGTGTTACCTAATGCAGCGTTCTTCAAAATTTGGTGCATGAGACAAATGCATCAAGCCTCCATGGGGAGCTTGGGGGCGGGGGGGGGAGGGCGAGGGGACTGCTCATTCCCGGACCCAGTCCACCTCCTGAATGGGAACTCTGTGGGTGGGACTGGAGCTTTGGAAACAAGCCTTACAGTTGATGCAAATTCTCACTGAGGTCTGAGAACCTCTGCTGCAGGGCCGTATGCAGGACGGTGTCGTTTCAATTCGGTGAATTTCTAGCTTGTTAACCTTGGACCTGTGAGAGGATCCGTTGGAAGATGGGTAGTTTCTCACTTTGCATGGCTGCTGTGGAGATGACAAGAGACAGTGTGGGCAGGAGCGTGCTACCCCCGAGAAAGCACACGTCTCCCAGTTGTGACTATCTGGGGGAGAGAAGAATGGGAGAAACCAGGATGCTGTGATGCTGACTGTGTCTCATCTGACGGCGGGAAGGCGTAGAGGTGGCTTGGCATCACCGCAAAGATTACCACGGGATCGGAATAAGGCCTAGAGGGATTTGTGCTGAAAGGAGAGGGTTGGTACAGGAACACGAAAGCCGGGTGGAAGGGGGCTATTTAATACACAGCCTCTGGACAGGGGGTTCTCAGCCCCAGCACTATCGATAGTTCTTTGCTGGGGGGACTGTCGTGAGGAGGGAAGGAGGGTTAGCAGCTCCTGGCCTCAGCCCACTGGATGCCAACAGCATCCACCCCCTGGACATTGCTCCGTGGTCCCCAGGAGGGGAGTGGGTGGGAGGCAGAATCAGCCCTGGCTGAGAACTGCTCCTGGAAGGGAGATAGAACTGGTCCATACCCTGGCTCTACCACTTCACCATCTCTGAGGACTTAGCAACATGTCTAACCTCCCGAAGCCTTGCTTTTCTTAGAGTATTGTCCCCCTCCATCTTAGAGCGAAGTCCCTACCCCACAGGGTTGTAAGGATTACGGGAGAAAACATGTATCAGAAATACAGAGCCCTGGCCAGTGGGGTTCAGATTGGTGGGAGCATCGACCTGTACACCGAAAGGTGGTGGGCTCGATTTCCGGTCAGGACACATTCCCAGGTTGTGGGTTCGATCCCTGGTCAGGGCGAGTGTGGGAGGCAACAGATTTCTCTCTCTCTCTCTCTCTCTCTCTCTCTCTCTCTCTCTCTCTCTCCACTGCCCCTTCCTCTCCCTAAAATCAATTAAAAAAAAAAAAAGAATGTAGCAAAATTCTTGACTCTATGCTTTTCGTGTGTGTGTGTGTGTGTGTGTGTGTGTGTGTGTGTGTGTATGAGGGGGGATGTTAAGGGTGGTTAATAAATCTTAGAATTTTGCCAGAGTTTAAACACTTGACATCCACATTCCTTCTCTTCCTCCTTTTTTGCAGAAATTGATTAAAAAAAAAAATCTGATAATTCTTATTTTAGGTCCCAAACCATGAACTGGGGATGTTCTTATTGGGATGGGGGCCCTACTATGTCTGAGCTGGATCAGATGCTATTTTCCTTAGAATCAGAAAACTGTCGACACCTCAAGTTCTGCGGGATCCTGCCATCCTGGACCCGGCTCCTGCCGAAACGTTTCATCAGGCTGCGAGTGAAATCGTTTATCTTTTCTCAGTGTGGACATGCGGGTTGGACCCACAGGCAGGCGGAGTTGAGACCAAGGAGGTGTTTGCTTTAGCTCTCCCTTGGTCTGTAGATGGCTGATCTTTCAAGAGAACGAGCGGTTTTAACATTTGGGACAAATTAACCAGTTTGACAAAAGCAAAACAGTTCCCCTTTTAAGATGAAGTGCTCCTTAAGTGCCTATACAGTTTCCAGCCCAGACAGCACATTTCTCCTCCCCCGCCTGGGCTGGAGGGGCACTGGAACCCGACGTGTGAGCAGATAACCAGCCGTGGTTCTCCTGTGGGCCCGGCTCTGCAGAGCTGAGTGATTAGGCCCCGATAACAATCTCAGTCGAGCCTGAACTTGGCCTGAACCCAGAGAGCTCCGCTTCCCCTGCCATTCCTGGGGATGACTGTGGTGTGTCCCCTCCCCCCCGCCCCCCCAACACACACACCACCGCCTCCCCACCTCCAAGCATTTGAATACTTTCTCTTCTGTTGTTTCTACCACAACAATGGACACAACAGCGCGATGTTCTCCTGGCCCAGGCCCAGTTTTCATGAATACCAATCAATAACCCAAATCCTTCCTTCCAGAATTCCTCCTATGTCTGCGGGGAAAGTTACATCTCGCCTGCCGTTGGTTAATGACCGTCACAAGGAATCAGGCTGATGGATGTCTGCTTTCTTCCGCCTTTAGAGCCTCCCGTAGTGGCAGGATCACTTGTGGGTTACCCACCCTTTGATTAAACACTTCCAGGGACATGAACCCCCTTATCTTACAAAACGACGTGTTCCCTAGTGGGACAGTGTCAGCTGTTCTTCTCCATTGTAGCCATCTGCTTATGTCCTTCCTAATGCTTCTCAGCATCTGTCACTATTTAATGAATGCATTTGTTCATTCACTGACTCTCTGGGCCTCCTTCCCCCCAACAAATGTAAGCTCCGTGAGGACAGGGAACTTCTGGGTTTGGTGAACATTTGGTTCTGATGTTCTTTGTGCTGAACCAGGAGCTGAAAAAGAGAATTAAATCGTTCACTGCTTGAGCCAGACAGCTCTCCTGGTGCACAGAGCTTATGTCTGTATTCAGATGTTACCCCAGCGCTTAGGCTGGGTGCTAACACAGGGCAAGCCTCGCGGTGTGCTAGGACGAATATAGATTCAGGAGTGAGAAAGGCAATGTTAAAACCCCACTTTCCCACTCGCAAGGGCCTCTGGCAATTAACATTTCTGAGCTTCAATTGCTTCAATCTGTGAAATAAATTTAGCTAAAGGATAATACCCAACTCAAACAGATTGTGAAGATGGAACAAGATTTTTCTAAAGTACTTAGCAGTGCCTGGCACATAGTAGGTGCTCAGTAAATATGTTTTGATTTGCATCGAGAAGGCCAGGTGATTACTACCAGCAGGGTCAGGAGAGACCCAGGGCCCAAGGCGCAGGGTGTGGCCCATGCCCTGTCCCCCTAAGCTGGCCTCCATGCCTTTCCAGAGGTTAGCAGACTGAAATGACCTGTCCATTCATTCCTGAGAGCAATGTCAGTGCGGCAGGCGTGTCCGGAGCTGTGCCCACAGAGGCAGCCTCAGTACAGTGGGACTGCTCTTTGGCCAACTGCCCCACTTATTTCATAGCGTAATTGATTTCAAACATGCATTTATTTCCCTTCTTTTCCAACTTGTGGCTGCCTGGATTTTTAAACCATTTATTCCCCCAAATGTGCCTGGATCCTGGATGCCGCACAAACGCCACACACACACACACACACACACACACACACACACACACACACACACACACTTCAGGCATTTGTCTGTCACTGTCCTAAATTAAGAACAAATCACAGTCAGTTTAAATCTCCCAGTTTAATAAACAGCAGATCCCCCAAATGTCAGAGTGTCTAGTCTTTTGCTAAGTCTTTAACTTGTGGTTCAGATTTGCGACTAAGGAAAAAAGCGGTAAAGGACATGAAATAGAGAGGGAGCGGCTGGTGTGGGAGCAGATGGGTTACTCACTAGGCCAAGAATGTGAGGACAAGTGGTGGAGGGCCGCGCTCCGCCACGCAGCTGGACCGCGCACAGGCCCGCTGGGCTCCGGCGCTGCCTGGGGTCTTAGGCTCCGCTTAGGACAGCCCGGACTTCGGCATTATGACGAGCTGAGCAGTTAGCTGTTGAGCAACAGGGATTTTCTTCACCAAGGTCTGTCCAGCGTGGAAGGGGTTCCAACTCATAACAAGATGTTTGCTATCCAGGGCCCAAGGAAACCTTATCTCTGTCTTCATTGTGCAAGGCAATCTGGCCATGGCTTGTGCTGAGCCAAATCTGTTTCGGTTGGTGTCGTTCTTGGGAAGACCTTTCAAAGTCGTGGGGGAGTCGGGGGGCGGGGCATGGGACCAGGAGTCGATGCTAGGCCTGGATCTCCCATACACTCTTTATGGGCACTAAAAGGATTCACTTCCGCCTCAGGACCCTGTTTCCTTGTCTGTGATCTCAGGAAGGCTTCACATCAGTTGCTTTAAAATGATGGTCTGGGCAGCATGGGGAGGTTTCTAGATATTGAGGTTCCATACCTTCCACCCGCGCTCCGACCAGAGCAATGTCACTCTGGTTGGATGAATCATGGCCCCCAAATGTGTCCACATCCAATTCCTGGCCCTGTGAATAAGTTACCTTACATGGCAAAGGGGCTTTGCAGATGTGATTAAGGATCTTGAGACGGGGAGGTTATCCTGGGTCATCCAGGTACATTCAGTGCAATGGAAAAGCTCCTTATAAGAGGGAGGCTGGCCCGGCTGGATATGGGCTCCATGGTTGAGCATCTACCTATGAACCAGGAGGTTGGGGTTTGATTTCTGGTCAGGGCACATGCCCGGGTTGCAGGCTCGATCCCTAGTAGGAGGCAAGCAGGAGGCAGCTGATCAATTATTCTCTCTTGTTATTGATGTTTCTATCTCTCACTCTCCCTTCCTGTTTGAAACGAATAAAAAATATTTTTATAAAAAACAAGAGGGAGGCTGTCAAGTCAGAGTGAGAGAAGGGATGTAATGAAAGATGTAAAGAGAGAGATTGGAAAGTGCTACGCTGCTGGCTTTGAAGATGGAGGAAGGGGCCATGAGCCAAGGAATGCAGGTGCCTCCAGAAGTTGGGAAAGGCAAAACACACACACACACACAGAAAATGGATTGCTCTAGAGCCTTCAGAGAGGAGTGCACCCTGCTGATAACTTGATTATAGGTCTTGTGACTTCCAGATAATAAATTTGTGTTGTTTTCAGACACTCAGTTTGCCATAATTGTTACAGCAACCCTAGGAGATAAATACGCCCACCTTAATTTGATTTACACATTAGGATTTCACTTAAGATTTCATCTAAGAAGGATCTCAGTGGTTAAAAATGTTTGAAAGCCACGGGGACAGTTGGTCCCTGACTTCCATTTGAAACAACTGACCAGGAATCAAACCGTGACTTTCTGGTTCATAGGTCGATGCTCAACCACTGAGCAACACTGGCCAGGCAAAACCTATCTTTAAAAAGCTTAAAAAGAACGACCCCTAAAAACCATGGTTCTACTGCCACTTCCTAAACAGACTGTGGTTTTTCTGAAAAACTCCTTATTATCCAAACTCCTTATTCTTCTGAAGCTGTTCTCCTTCCCCCCTCCTCCCCCCCAACCCGGCCCACAGGTATGGCCACCACCATGGCTGAGTTCTATGCCCTCATTTTTGTCCTCAGTACCCTCCAAGGGCAGAGCCTAACTCTCCTGAGGCATGAGTCCACCTGCACTGTCATTGTCAGTTTATTCACGTGACCTGTTGGCTGTGAGTTCTCGAGGCGCTAAAAGCATCCTATATGTCTGCATCTAAGGCCCAACATGGGTCCTCACACATGGCAGGGCTCAGTCAATATTTGTTGACTGAATAACTGAGGTTAGAAGACTTGAACATCAGGATGTTTGCCCCGTATTTACATAGCAGTTTCAATTCAGCTGACTGTCTTCATGTTTACAGATTTGTAAATAAATCACTTAAAAGAAACTTGGAAAAAGGAAGTAATGATAACTAAGAGTCAACAGAGTCAGTCATGTTTAATCTGCCATCCTTGTTTCAGAACAGGGCTAATTAGCGAGAAATGCAGGGCTATAATATCTCTGGTTTTCAGCAAGGCATATGATAGTCATTGGGAAAATCAGAAAAATATGGCTGAATTATAATACACTGAGCGACAGAGTTGGTATCCAAAACGAGGTTGATGGCCCACAAGTAACTGGAGGTGTTTGATCAACAGAGAGAAAATAAAAGCGCTCCGTTGGAGCCTTGCAGAGTAGAACACTAGATGGGATATGGGACCAAGAAGGTTTCTAATCTTTCCTCCAGTCCCAGGAGTCTATGATCTTACAAAAATATGCATATTCAATCTAGGTACCAGAATGCTCAGATAGGAGGAAAAAAATGCCCTCACAGCAACAGCAGTTCTGTAGTCTTTTAGGGCCTTATTAGCTTAATTCCGGCCAGTTATTTTTTTTTTTATAGCTTTCATGAGTCTAATTCAAAACATATTGAGAAGCCAAACCTTCACTGGGCTTGAGAATGTAACTAATAAAACGGCAAATGCATCAAGGTTGCCAAACACTGCAAAAGAGAAGTATATGACACCAGCTCTAATGTGAGAAATTGTAGAGCCTTATTTTTGTTCTCCTTTTGATAGGAAGCATAAGGGCTGTCTCATACTCTTGGAGAAAGGCCCTCGCAACACACCGCAATGACTTAAAAAATCGTTATTATCTAACGAGAAGACCCTTCACATCGTGGCAAGGAGCGAGGTATAATCTAGCCCTGACCTTTTCCCTGGAGAGCTCCATGCAAGGCTGTGCCTCTCAAATTTAGTGTCCTTTGGCAGCCAGAGAAACCTCAAATCCTTTTGGAAAAAAAACAAACCTCACGTCACAGTCCCCAAGGTGATGTTGAGGTCAGGTGGCTGCAGAAGAGCTGTCACAAGGGCCTGTGTAGACAGACCTTGGGGTAAAGACCTCCTCTTCCTCTGTCTTGTCCGGTGCCCCTGCCTCCCCACCTGCTCCAGTCAGTGCGCATAAGGGCATCCAAACCGTTTTCCCCCTCCCAGACCCTGTGGGAGGCCTGTAGGCTGAGAACCCATCTACCCGTTCCTTTTACAGAGTGATGGATGGTTTTTTCACGTGAGCAGTGGTTCCTCTGGCTTATCCTGAGTGGGATCCATTATGCATATTCAAAGTGTAGCTTGTTATTTTTTAAAAAAATCCATCAGTGCCCTTCACATAGCGGGTGCACACTCAGTATATGTTGGATCACATTTCCTTGTCGAATTTCATGGCATTTTAAGAATAACCCTGGGCTACCTGGTAAACCACTTTCTACTGTCCTGAGTATAAAGACATGACTCCTTAATGTGGCTACGGAGTATGGTCTCTTCCTAGCACCTTGAACCTCTCACACCTGCCTGCTCCTTCCACAGACAGGGTTTTCTGCACGTGCAGCTCCTCCCACCTGGAATACCCTTCCTTCCCTCCCCACCTGGCCAACTCCAGCTCATTCATCAGCCCCAGCTCAGCCATGGATTCTGCTGGGGCTCCTCCCTCCTTCCCCTTCACATCCACACACTGCTCTTGGAGCACCACACACCTCTCCTTCTGGAGCACTTAGGGACATTTTAATTTTCCATTCACTGAGGTGACTAGTGACCAGTGGCCGTCACTTCCACTGCAGTGTAATTGACAGGAGGGCCTCTGCCGTTTCGCCTGTTTTATCTCTAACATGCCGCATAGTGTTTAGCGTATCCTGGAAGCTCAATACATCTTTGTTGAATGAATGAATGAATGAATGAATTTGCTCTCATCGCTGTCGTCAACTAGTTGATGCACACTCCCCCTGGGCTTCAATTTTATCCTATGGCATCAGGATAAAAATATCTATACTTCCTTTCTTATAGGGTTTTATTAGATTCATACGAAATTGTGCACAATATTTGGCAAATTGTGGAAACTCAAATATTTGCTGAAATAAATGACTGGACTTAACACATTTGGCAGCATCTCACAATTGTGATGTACCTTACATTCCATATCTTCTCTTCTACCCAGAAAACATCTCATTCTGGAGCTTCCCCACTGTAGTTTCACTTGTTGATATTTTTCTCTCAAGCCCTCCGTGTCGTCCAGGCATGGCGTTAGAGTAATGACCATCCTATCTTACATGTGTATATTTCTTATAAGTTTATGAATTGCTTAGCAGCCCTATCCATACATTCCATCAACAGTAGTGGATGAAGCAATGCTCTAGTATAGTCACATAATGGAATATGACACAACAATGAGAACAAATGATTAAAGCTACTCACAGCCATATGGTGAATCTAATAAACATAATGTTGAGTGAAAGGAGGGACGCGAGAGAGTACATATTGCATGATCTCATTCATATAAAGTATAAAACAAGGCACAATTAACTTTTGGGATTAGAATCAGGATAGAGGTTACCCTTGATGGGAGACGGTATAGGAAGGGGGCACAGGGAGCTTGTGGACCATGCTCTGTTTCTGGACCTGGGGCAGGTCACACAGGTCTGCTCTGTCCGGGGGAGCTCACCAAGCGCTATGCTTCTCAAAGGCACACTCCTTTTCCCTTCAGTGAAATGCTTACGGATTGCATTTCCATACACGATTTCATTTAATTCCTATCTCAACTCTGGGAGATGAACAGGGCAAGTATTTTTCTTTCCATTTTAGAGAAGAAGAAAATGATACTCGGAGAGTAAATGCTTTCATGGAACTCACATCTGTCGCACGTGTTATAACTGAGGTTGAAACCCAGGGGTTCTTAGTCTAGAACTCTTTCCATTAGACCATATTATCCTCAGCAGGTAACAAGATACTATTTAAATGTGCACAACTCCCAGAGGCCCATAGGGAGTGGTGTGAATGGCGGAAACCTTAGGTAATGGCTCAGGGTCTTATCTTGGATTAGGCAGGGTTTCTGATGCACTGAAAAGCCCACCATGTTGGGGAACATGCTTGGCTGTCCCCCTTTCCTAGTGAAGTAGAGTTGAGGGATGTTCGGAATGGTGGGCGCTCCTGCTCGTACCACCTCCCACATCAACTGCTGATGGCTGTATAGGGAGGTCCGAATGAGTCCCAAAGACTGAGGCAATGACATTGAGGACATATGCAGAATATGACACCATTGAACAGATGTTAAGCAGCTGGATCGCTCTCCAGCACATCCAGTCAGGTCCCAGATGAAACTGACTCTCTGTTTGTGTTCTTCTGTTCGGCACTCCATGTGCTAATCCTTGCAATG
Organism: Cnephaeus nilssonii; assembly: GCF_951640355.1. Taxonomy (NCBI): domain Eukaryota; kingdom Metazoa; phylum Chordata; class Mammalia; order Chiroptera; family Vespertilionidae; genus Cnephaeus; species Cnephaeus nilssonii. Next base: position 23,053,584 of record NC_137091.1, on the reverse strand, counting down.
GGAAGGCACAGTCCTGGCTCGCACCTCATCACAGAAGGCTTAATGCAGGAGAAGAGGTTTTGCAGGGCTCTTTAAAGACACAAGGGGCTTGGTGGTTGATGGGAGGAAAAAGGTTCCAGATGTAAGTATACTATAGGAGTGTAGTTCAAGTTCACGGGAAAACTGCCTTCAGGATTCCATGGGTGCAGAGGACACGTAAAGGGACAAGGAAAGATATGAGTCTTTTGCTTCTGAAAATAGAAAATGTACAAATCTCATGAGGGTTTATTTTAAGGTGCAGACATTGGGCCTATCAGCTGCAGGGTTAGAACTCAAGGTTCATAACTTCTGGACCAGTGCCTTCTGCTTTAACCATCTGCTGTGTGACATTAAACAAGTCATGCCACCTCTCTGAGCTAGAATACGGTGCTTGATACAAGGGCTTGTGATTATGCCCCTGGTGGAGTCTGACAATGCATCCTAGCAACGGCAGCCTGTTTGTGGATAAGGAACAAAAAAACAAGTTTGAGGGATCATAAAAATATGTTCCATTGAAGGAAAAAATGAACATTCCACACTTTCCTTTGCAAAAACAAAGGATACATACCTCAAAATATTTGATACATCACATCTAAACAGAATCCTTACTAAAGATAAATGCATAGCATTATTTTGACTCCCTCTTTTTAGGAACTGAGAAGATTTTTATTTGCTTTTGTAGTGTTTAATTTTCTTAACTTTTTTCTAAAATTGTATCGTGTCATGGGACTCAACTTGGACCCATTTTTGTGTTGGCTTCATTGAAAAGCAATATTTTTCTTTTCTGAAAATTGAGGTTTCCTGAAATCTGGTTTTATTTTCCCAATAAAAGCACCAAAAATCCATATTTTGATATTTTTTTCGTATACATATTTCGCTTCTGCGTGGATGTTAGTAAAATGTTCCCTATGTAATAAAGAAAAATGTGCTTATGCCCCTCGCAGAAGTTCACTAATCAGAGTTCATATTCCTTTCACACAAATATTCCAACCTGCCAGGGTTTCAACATATTTCGGGCAGCCCAGCACACATTTGTGAACATTCATCTTCTATTTTGAGCAGGACGCCTTAGCTGTCTCCTCAGGTCTCACATATCTCACAGCTTATGTTTTTACCTCGGGATGGCTTCCATCAGCGTGATAGACGTGAAGCACTGGCTGTTGAAAGTGGGTTCTACGCTGGTGGACTACTGCTTATTTTGGCTTTGTCTCTCTCTCTCTCGCAATCTCATATTTTATCGAGTGCATAATTTCCTATCAGCTTCAGACACCAGAGTCACCAGCTGAGAAAGAGTGGGGAGGCCGGTCTTTGACAGTGGTAAATTTCATTGTGCTTTAGAAAACCCCAACCAACACACACCATATGCTGCCATCCGAAGGAAGACTTATTTCATGGTCTAGACTTTATGGCCTTAGATTTCAGCGTGACATGAGTGATGTGGAAGGGAAGTCCATTCGGATGATAAGCTGAGGCTAATTTGTACTGGGAAATTATTTGCAATTGTGATAAATAATCCCTGGCACATAATAACAGAAAATCTCAACCCTTGAACTGAATTATATATGTTTGTATCTCATAAACAAGGTAGGAAATACATTTTTTTAAAACTGCTGTGTTTGCAAAGTTCTTTCACTTCCAAGGCATCCTCGTTAATAATCATAAAGAGGCACATTTCTAAGCTCAGAATCACATTAATCTCCCCACACGTGACCCGATCATGCACTTTGGGGAGAATGGATGGGATGCAGTTGACTTTGTGTGTAACTATGTGTTTTTTTCTTGTTTTCCTGGTGGATGGCTTGGAAGTGCAGCGTGGGGGAGACGGATGGAGAAACCAGTAAGATAAAAAATGAGTTTTCAAGAAAATTGGACTTTTTGTGGTTAATCACTAAAGCAATGATGGAATGAAGGGATGAGTGGTGTTTTTTATTTATTTATTTTTATCCCTGCATTTAGGGAAGGCGAAGAGGGAATAATGCTTCCGTTCTTACTCATGAACCTTACCATCATATCTGGCAAAGTTGATGGGGAGATTTAACAGAACTTTCCTTTTGAAAACCTGTGTTTAGCAATGATACAGAGTTGGACTTTCCAAGAGGGAGAGGTTATCCAAGGGTTGGGGGACAGGGGAATGGCTATATGCAAGAAAAATGCAAGGATTCCTCAAGAAGGGGGTAGGGATGGCAGTGGCGGAGGAAATGATGTAACGAAGCAGAGGAAAGGTGAGGGAAACAAGCAAGGTTGGCTTCTGCCTGCCTTCCTGGAGGGGAAACCTTGGATGGTACGTGTTGTCTAAGTGATGCCTGTGGAGATTGGACACTCAGTGTGGGACCTCGGGAGAACTGAGTGTTCCTTGTTGTCAAACAAGTAGTCAGTGGAGAAGCCTGCTGAGAAGACTGTCCTTCCCTGTCAGGTTCGGTCCTGCTGGACCGCTTACAGATGACCAGCACTCAATGTTGGCTTAGATGACTTGGCCGGAGGACAATGGTCATGATGGAAACCACCATGACGGCTTAAAAATGAGGCCCCAAATCCATCTTCTTAAAGTCACACCCACCCTGCTCCCCTTCTACCCAGTCAGCTCTGCTTTTAGCACTTACTATTTTAAGGTGCTGTAGCAGCTTGTCTGAAGAAGGGATCCTTTGAATAAAAATAAAAGTTTAAGAACCATTGATTGAGTCCAACCTCTGCATTTATTAGAGGCAGAAAAAGAGTCTTGGAAAGGTTAATCTCCATTTATATAGTAGGATATAAGGGAATCCAAAGCCCCTGAGGCAGCCTCAAGATAATGTACAGGGTGAGAGCAGATACACGGGAGGGGCAGATAATGTTGTCTGGACTCCTCACAGCTTATCATGAGGATCAAATGAGATCAAGTGTACATAGTACATAACCAAGTTTTATTACCTCTGTCACTCACCTATTGAGTATGTTTATCAATACCTATTTATTAAGCACTTATGACTATTCTATAATCTGTCCTGAGTGATCCTAAACACAATAGAACAATTGCAGGAAACTAATGGTGAATTTCTCTCAGGTTGAATTTTACAATATGACAAGAAAGAGATTAACTGGAGGTTGGTACACAAAGGAAGACTCCAGGCTTTCATAGAAAGAGCTCATCTGTTTTTTACAGGGTAAGGTATAAGGGAACCATGGGAGAAAAGGGGGGTGGTTTGAGTCAAGCCCTGGAGAATTGCTAAGGTTTGCCCCAAATCTAACATCTTATAACCAGAAGAAAGTCTGGGGACCTCTCATTCAACTTCTACTTAACTGTAAGGTACTCCTGTAATCGCTCCAGGGATTATCTGCTTGACCTCTCAAGGAACTCTTGCCCTATATTATCTTTAATTGGTACAACCTTATAAAGCTAGGATTATCTTCATTTCCTAGGAGGACAAAGCTCCGTGACCTGCTGGGTCTGCCTAGGCAGTAAGGCTAAGCTTTGCAAGGAGATTTGAGCAGTTAGGAGCTAATGCTTTGAAAACACACAGGCCTGGGTTTGAATACTGGCTTTGCCACTCCTAATTGAGCAATTTATGTAACCACTCTGAGCCTCTGTTTACTGGTGTATAAAATGGGATCATAGCTTACATCCTACATAGAATTATCATGAGAATGAAACTAGAGTTACTAGACAGCATTGTGAAGCACTTTGAAGTATCTGGTTTGTTTAGGACTTGACAAATGATGTGTTTTCAGTATCAGGGGAAAGAGAGAAAAGAAACTTGGACTGGAGTCTGAGAATATATGTGGCTTCAAGGAGGAAAGTACCATTAGAAAGAACAGAGGATTCGGGATCAGATGCTGGGATTAGCTGTTAAATCTTGTCTGTTGCCCATAGTGACAAACTTGTATTTCTTTGTTTTGGTCAGCGTTCGTCAACCTCAGCACTATTGATATTTGGGGCTGGGTAAATTCTTTCTTGGGGGGTGGGGTGGGTGGGTATGGTGCAGGGGAGAGGGCTGTCCTGTGCATTATAGGATATTTAACAGCATCATTGGTCTCTATGCCTTAGATGCCAGTAGCACTTCCTTTAGACTTGTGACAATCAAAAACTGTCTCCAGACATTGCCAGATGTCCTCTGGGGAACAAACCTGACCCTGGTTGGCAACCATTGGTCTAGCCATGGTCTGTGTTCCCTCCCCTGCCGTGGTATACGAGGCTCCCCGTGGGAATCTCGGCCCAGACTCTCCCAGCAGCTCACAGCTGGAAAGCCCTTGCACAGCTTCACCAGGAACATATAATAACTCAACCCAAGACTGTCTTTGTTCTCTCTCTCTTGATTCTCATGATTGTGCAGTGTTTCTTTTCGATTTTCAGCTCTGGGAATTGGTCTTTTCTCACTCGCCAAAGCCACAGCTCAGAACAACCAGCGGAGAATGATTAACACTGTCTGTCTGTGCCGAAGCTCTTGAACAATCGTAAGGTGTAGACGTCCCGAGTTCCGTTTGAACTCACTCTCTGACCCCAGTTACAGACGGCATGGTTTCTATTTTTTACTACAAGAATTTCATGGGGAATATTTTTCTTCCTTTTGTTTTCTTTTCCAGCTGTCTTCGTGTCCTGTTGTTCTTCTCTCTGTGTCGTTTTAAACAATCACTGGGAATTCAGTGAGGGGTTAGGGAGGTCTTCAGGAGGTCACCTGGTTTAGACATGTCTGTAGGGACACTGAGTACTGCCTAGCCTCTGCGGGAATGGGCTGTGCCCGTGAGGGTCTAGGTCCCTGGATATTCCTCTTGGTGGGAAGAAGCAAATTTAGATATACATTTAGAGAGGACCCAGAGGGTGCTGGTATTAATTAAGCATCCAGCTAAGCGTGTCACTCCATTGTCTTATTCAACCCTCACAAAGGCATTGTGTGAAATGGGAATGCTAGTTCTTAACACTACAGAGAAAATGAATGAGGCTCAGGTAGAGATTCACTGACTCTATATCACACAGTTTGTAACCCCCGCTGGGGTTCAATCCCAGCTCTCTGATGCCACAGCCTGAATCCTTCATAGCTGTCAACATGGCTTCCTCACAGGATTTTACCCAGCCTTCTCACATCATTCCTTCCCTTGAATATTAATACCATTGGAGTCTTAAATCCATGACTAATCTCCTTCATAAAGGCTGGCCAGGAGGACCAAGTAGGGAGTTGACTGAGTCACAGAAAGTCTGCAGGAGACAAGTAGGCAGGTCAGGCCTTGGCTCACCTTGACACATACTTCATCTACTCCAGCTCCAGGACACTGATAGTGGGCAGCCAGGGGGAATGCAGAGGCAGGTAGATTATCAGGGGACTAGGATTCAAATCCAGGTCTGTATGACCCTGGACACGTTATCTCTTGGTACTTTCACCTTTGAAATAGTTTTATGTTTTCAAATAAAACCTTTTCAACCATAAATGGTTTCTTGTCTCCTATTCCAAGTGTCAGTGTTGTCTGGCATCAATATCAATTCTCCACCCACCTCTTTGCACCTGTAGCCCGAACCTCAGCCACGAAGGCCCCGGGTGATGCATAGCTTCCTCCCTGCATTGATGCCATCTGAGGTCCTGCCAGCTCCTAGGGAGCTCTTTCCCCACATCTCACTGGTCCTCCTTCCAAGTTTAGGGGACCCTCTTCCCGCCGCCCCTCCCCCCCCCCCCCCCCCAGCCCCAGCCACTGCTGCTCAGAGCTCTCTCCTTCCCTCCACTTCCTGTCTGGAGCATCTTCATCCACTCTGCCAGGTGGGCTCAGACAGTCACCTTGTTCTTTTGTCTTTCTTGGGGCCTGGAGTAGGCAAAAGGGATGCTGACCCCGGCTTGTTCTTATTTTTCTTTTATTTACTCATATTTGAATAAACAAACCAACTTTTCTTTTTGTTTTATGATGGTAAATGCAATTGTCTCCTATTGCAAACATGAGTAGGCCTGGTATGTACCAAGATGTTTGTTTCCAACTTATTTTTATTTAATATAGAAAGCATTTCCATAGGACATATTCTTTTCCCAGGCACCGTTCTAAGTCATAGAGTCCTTATAAGAAAGCCAAAGGGTCAGGTTCTTCTGTTTGCTCCATTTTGTGGATGAGGCCACAGGCGTGCGAGGTGAAATAATCTATCTGAGGCCACACAGCAAGGATGTAATAGAACCGACTCCTAAATCCATGATCTTAACCACGGTGCATACTCGGTTCTTAAGCTAGTTCTCTGAAAAGTCTTACAACAGTATAAAATCCATTAATTTATTGCCAGATGTAAATGGTGATTTAACTGCTTATTAAAAAGGATAAAATTGCATGACATTGAGACCTGACTGTATTTCTGTTTCTAAAAAAGTGTATGTCTTCGCATGTTTGAGCCAGCTCTGAGAGCTTCTGCCAGGAGAGCAGGGAGGACTTGCAGACCACCGCTGAAGTCCCCTCAGCATGTGTCCGGGGGAGGAAACCAAGGCCGCTCATACTGATGGCTTCGTTGAGTCGTTCCTCTCCAGGTGCCTTTCTTCTTCTCAGGCTTGGAGTCTGAGAGGCACAGGCTCCCAGTCTCATCCCCCTGTTGCCCCAAACATGCACAAACCTCCTTTACTCCCCTCCTCGTCCTCCTTTACTTCACCCGCACAGACCTGGCAGAACCCATGAGCTCTGTCTGTTGATTTTATGGGTTGGTCATTTAATAAAATCTCACCCTAAAACCCCCAAATAAATTTCACAAGAATTAAGTAGTTAGATATAACAACGAATTATTAAAAAACCATTGATTTATTTTTATTTTTAAAGTGATATATGCTCATTGTGAGTGGTTGGGAGAAAAAGCAAAGGCTCCAGAGAAGAGAATAAAAAGTAACCACAATCCAAACAATCAGAAATATTCCCTATTGAAATTTGAGAGTCTTTTCCCCTCAGGATAGATAGATATAGATATAGATATAGATATAGATATAGATATAGATATAGATATAGATATAGATGATATAGATATAGATATATGATATAGATTCAGATATATGATATAGCTATAGATATAGATATATAGATATATAATATAGATATAGATATCTTCTTATATATGTGCATTATGTATTTATACAATTTAATTGGTATCCCGTTGTATCAACTAGTTTTAATTCTGGTTTTTCATCCAACTTTTTATTACTAACACTTTCCCATTTCACTACATACGCTTTTAAAGCACCCTCTGAGGCTACCTGAATGAGTGAGCCACAGTTTCTAAATTATTGCTCTGCTTGTTGGATGTATAGCTTGTTTCCAATGTTTATGCCAAAATAATAAACATTTCTCTATATGTCTCTGTTAGAGATTTTTTCCCTTTCTTTGTCTGTGTGAATAGTTTTGTTACAAAGTGCAGAGAGAGATGTGAGTTTAATTTCTCAGGATAGATGTGGGAAAAATCACTGGGGAAAGCAAGGGACATGTTTTGTTTTTGAAGGATTTTATGCATATTATAAAATTATTTTCCAGATAATCTGTACCAATTTGGACTCCCATGGGAAGGGAGTGAGAGAATCTATTCCACTGCTCCTTTGCCAAAAATCTTTGACTTTTAAAAACTTAGTTTATTTGATAAGTAAAAAAGAAAATCTCATTTCAGTTTGCAATTTCTAAAAATTCCTTATGAGATTGGACATTTATTCATGTTATTAGTCACTTTTTTATACATATTTTAGGTGTTATTTAAAGTTTTATTACTTACTGTCACTTTTTATCTTATGTGAAATGTCCACATTTTAAATCAAATTTCTTCAATGAGATTCTGTCACTTTTCCTTATTTTTTAATGAGTATATTTCCTAGTTTACCTCTTTATTAAATTTTAACACACTTCCAAATAGGAAGGTCTGAAAATGGTCTCATACTGAATTTAAAAAATAATTATGCCTAGGCATATCTTGGTAAAATTTAGAAATGGATAATTTATTTGTCATCTTTTTGAAAATACTACAGAGACAGTAAAGCATCAAACAGACTGTCAAATTATAGCGGGAAGGTTAGGGAGAGGTGGGGGAGATAAGAGATCAACCGAAGGACTTGTATGCATGCATATAAGCATAACCAATGGACACAAAACACTGGGGGGTTAGGGCATGTATGGGAGTGGGGTGGGGGGGAAAATGGTAAGATATGTACACATATAATACCTTAATAAAAAAAATGGGGGGAAAAAAGAAAATACTACAAGTTGGATTTTATAACTTTTGTATTGGTACTCCCACATATTTCAGGAAACAAATATATCTCATATTGTCTCTTTGTCTTTTAAGTTTGTTTTCTTGGAGATTTCCTTAACCTTTTTATACTTTTTTTGAATACTTCTTTTTTTGTGCATATTTTATGGCTATTATCAATTTTCATATTTCTTTGAAACTTCAATATAATTTTGCGTTTAGTCTTCTGTTTCCCGAGTTATCTCTGTTTCCTCCAGGGTCATTTCTTTTTCTATTCATCTCATCTTCTCTAATTTTTATATTGGAACTTTTCTCAACTATCTGAATATCAATATTAAATTGATATTTAATACTGAACTAGGGTTCTGTGTGTCAGGGTGGGATTTGTGGGCTTCACATTTGATGATCAGAAGACAGTGAGTGGCCATCACACTAGGGAGTACTAGATGCTCACTCTAATCCTCAATGACACCTGGTTTTTACAAGTCCCAAGACTCCACAGGGTCTTGTTAAGCTAAAAAACTTCCTCTTCTGAGGGTCCCCATCCACACACCGGGCTGTAGCTTCTCTCACTTGACACAGTAGATGTTCCTGGAGCCTGGGCTCAGCCTCTCAGCCTCATCACTGATGTCCACTATGGCTGCAGTGGATAGTTCATGTGGGTTTGGACTCACTTTTCACTGACAATGACTCACCTCAAGCATGTGCAATGCTTTTACATTTTGCCCCAGAGTTTCTCATTCCTTGCTGATGTAAAAAGATGCCCGTCATCAAGCAAGTGTGAGAAGCCTACGAGTTTAAGGGAGTTAATGTCTTCATGGACAATGTAGTTGCTTTTGTCTTTGCTCAGCCCTGATTATGGAGTGGCCCTGAATCTGTCTTTCCCCATCACTGTCATTTCCCCAGTGTTGGTGTTCTGTGAAATCGATTGTGCTCAGTAGGAATATATCAGAGCCTGGCTGCGAGTGCCCAGAGGCTCTTACTGATACCACGGTGTGCCTGATAGTGCTGTCAGAAGCTGCCTCTTTCTCAACCTTAATGAGAGTTCTTTGCAAACTGTGATGTGATGCAATTTCCATGCATGTTTGTTGGAGCAATAGTGCGTTACTGATATTAACAGGCTTTAGTCTATAAATCACTTGAGTTTCAAACTCTAGTTTTGCCATTCACTAAATGTGTCTTCTTTATTCTATTAAGCTCTCTCAGGCTGTTTCAATCCGTAGAAATGGTGATAATGATCCTCATAGAACTCTTCTTTAAGGTACTAATTGATAGAATATGTGAAGTATCCAGAAGACTGACCCCTAATAGGCACATGTACACTGTAAGTTCTCGTCCCATCCTTTCCCTTCCTAGTGTTGATGAGAACATTCTCCTGAAAAACCATTGTCCATAAAGGAACTGCCTGCACCCAAGTGGCTATGAGCATCCCTCCCCAAACCTCCAGTAAGTCTGCCCTCCTGTCCCAGCCCCACCACCACTTTCCTCATCATCCTCTCTGACTTCCGCATGTGGCTAGTTTTCACTCTGACACACAGTTGGAAAGCTGAGAACTTTTTCTTTTCCCCTAACTCAGATTTGTATAACATATGAAATGTTTTGGATGGATTTTTTTCTCTCCCTTTTCTTTAGAAAGCTGGTAATAATTAATCCTGCTATACTTGCAACAATGGGAAAATTGATAGATGTTTTAAAGGCTACAAAAACCCAAACACAATCTAAAGTGTTGTCTCAGAGTAATGTACTTGTGACAATAATGATATTAATAGCCTTGAGAGTCTATAAAAGAGACACCAGTAGGGGAGAGGAGAGTTGAAATGGGAAAGGGAAGACAGCTAATAAAGCACATGTTAACTTTAAGCATCAAGTTCTTGGGCATAATTTTAGCTAATTAAAAAAATGCAAAGGGGTTTAGAAAAATGGGTGTGACCCTACAGTTGTGTGATGGAATTCATGGACCGAGTTCTCACATGCACCACATTTGCTCTGATGACTTTGGGCTGCCCTAGAAGCAGACCCTGAGCAAGGATTTGAGTGTAAACAGTTGACCGGGGCGAGGAAAGAGGCACCAGTAGGGGAGTGGAGAGTTGAGATGGTGAAGCTGTCTTCCAACAGCTAATAATGCATGTGTTATCAAGCCAGGAACTCCTATGACCACTGGCACTTAATGTTGCTGGGAGCCGGTGTGGCACAAAGGTGTCCATGGATCTCTCCTGAGAGGAGGCAGCTGGGGCATTTATCCCCAACTCCCCCCAGTCATTGGTTGAGGGCATTTGTTTCCCAGCACTTACAGGTGGGCATTTGCAGGTGGGCAGGTAAAGTCAGCTTCAGCAACCAGCGAAGGTGCTCAGGTAGAAGCCGGCGGGCACTGTGGTAATAAGGGTGAGGACATGGGCTTGGGAACCAATTGCTACCGTGCTGAACTTGTGTTTACATTTGAGTGAGATGTGACTTACCAGAAATGTCTTATTTGAAAGGCAAATAGCTTCTTCGGGCACATTTTCAGGTAGCAGCATAGATTCGTGGGGGAAGACCCAGGATCTGAAGTCAGGTGGGCTGGTTTCCAGCTTTCTCACGGTGGCTGTGTTGCTTTACTTCTTTGAGTTCTGGTTCCCTTGTACCTCTGAGGCCATAGCCCAGGTCAAGTGCAGGTACCACACCCAGCATGGGGCAAGGCACTTAGTAGGCACACAAGGAGCTGTCCTTTATTCTTTATTTTCTTCTCAGTAAGGAAGTTTACTTGGCCCCACCTGCTTTCTGAAAGTTTTCAGGAGAAGATGGGGTTTGAAATAGTAGTTGCACCTGCACTGGTTCTGACCACAGGAGCCTGCTGCTTCCCAAGACTACAGAGAGAAGATGTCTGGGTCACAAGAGCCGGCGTGCCCTGGGCTGTTGTCTTCGGCTGCCACTGCCGACAGCTGCCCTGGGTGGAATCCAGTGGTGGTGCGCGTCTTTCCTTGTTCCATACTGGTATCCGATTATTGAAATCAAAGCTATTTCGGACTTTCACTGAAATCTGTTCTGATTAGGTGGCCTCCGTGGTAACTTCAAACACATAATACCTACAGAAATTTCCTCCTCTGCTTGGTGTTTGCTGATGTTTATTGATGGACAATCCCCTGCCTTTTTTTTTTCTCCAGGTCCCTTGGTTGAGAGATCAAATGTGAGCCACAGACACCTCTATTACTACTGTTACTATGAGCATGAGTATGATGACAAAGGGTGTTACTCCTCCTCCTATGACACTGCTACTGCTACTATTACACTATTACTATTTTAATGCTACTACTCTTGTTACTGCTGCTGTGGTAACTCTTGCTCCTGCTAGTATTACTACTGCTGCTCATGCTGCTGCTGGTACTAGTGCTACAGCAGTACTAGTCCTTGTGTTTGCCATTCTCCTTTAACTGTCATTAGCACAGGGCCTGGCAGAGAGATGCTGTAGATAATACATGCACATTGGTTGCATCCTCATAGCACTATCATGAAGTAGACTCTGTTTTTGCTCCATCTTAGAGATATGGATTTTCAGACTGAAAGAAGTTAAGTAACTTGCCCAACATAAAAAGTTGGTAAGCTGCAGGATCAGAATGTGATTTTAGATCTGCCTGACACCCATGCTTAGCTCTTTTTTTGTTTGTTTGTTTTGTTAATCCTCACCTGAGGCTATTTTTCCATTGATTCTTAGAGTAGAAGGGAGGGGGAGAGACACACACACAGAGAAACATCGATGTGAGAGAGACACATAGATTGGTTGCCACCCATATGTACCCTGACCGGGGCCTGGGATCAAGCCTGCAACTGAGGTCTGTGCCCTTGGCTGGAATTGAACCCAGGACCCTTCAGTCTGCGGGCTGATGCTCTATCCACCGAGCAAAATTGGCTAGGGCCCATGCTTAGCTCTTAATCACTACCCTCTACTGCTCTTTTTAAACATTCCCTCTCATATTTTTCCATTATTTGCGGAGTATCAGGCTGCATGACATGAGTGCAAGGTAGGAGGACTGAGTATGTGAAGATGGGTGTTGGTGCTGTGATTCTATGCAGTTTAATTCCCACTTAATGGAGGAGCATCGGACTGGGGAAAGCACACAACTTAAAAGTGTGGCAAATGCACAACACCGCATCTCTAGAACAAATCTCTTACCATCTCTGCACCTCAGAGACACCAGTAGGGGAGAGGAGAGTTGAAATGGGAAAGGGAAGGTCCACATCTATCAGGCTGAAAGAGCAATAACAGCTAACTTCCACAGTTCTGAGGCTCAGAAGAATGATCTCTTTCTGAAAACCATTTGCAAATTATAAGCATATTCAATCATACGCTATTATTACTCTAATAAATTTTGAGACTATCTGATGATTAGGCAAAAATGTTAAGTAAAACTCATAAATAAAGGAAACTAAGAAGCAGTTTTAAACAAATGATTTTCTTTTTTTCTACTTTATTGTTCTAAGGTCAGTTGTCACATGAGAAATATTTAGGAGAGTTGTCATTTGATGTCCCTGGTGGTTATGTGCAGTGTGAGGATGACTCAGTGAGGCAGAAAAAGTGCTGCGTCTTCGTTTCTAATTCCTGGCTTCTCTCACCCCTCATTTCACCCACTTCAATGCCCGAGGGATGGTGTTGTCTCACCCAACACTCTATCCTGTGGCTCCCTCCCACCCTGGGGGAAGGAAGAGGGCTCAGCAATAGGACTTCTGACTCTTTTCCCACACTTCCTTGTGCTGAAGAATTGTAGAGCTTATGAAAGATGAAGGAAGGGTAAGAGTCAGAGCTTCTAGTGTTTCTGGCACTTTCCACAAATTAATCATTATTGGTTGAATGAATGAGTGAATAAATGGCTTTCAGGATTTTACTTTAAGAAGGGACTTAATTACCTCTCTTCCATTATTAAGCAACTTTATATTTCTGATTAAGCACATATAGGGCATCTAAAGAATGCTTAATGTAGTCATTTATTTCAAGTTTAGATCCTATCTTCTAGTCTATCTATATAAAATCTATGATGAGACCAGCTCCTATATGCTCTTCAACTTGTCCAACCCCACCCTTCAATGGGCCTGGGTTAGGTAACATGGACTCTCGGGGCCTCTTTACCTGACCACCCTTTCCCCTTGGTCAATAGAGGAATCTTTCTTCTGGAATGTTCCAATTTCTCCCTCCCTTTTCTCTCCATATCCACTTGGGATCATTTAGGCCCTTCGTTTCTCTTTTCCGAGTTTCACCCCTACGTGGTTGTCCATTATTCTGTTCCATTTTGAATAGGGCCGGGGTGGGATGGGAAGTGAGGTCTATGGTCTTCTTCATCATATGCGCGATCCAATCCAAATGCCAAGACTGACTTCCACTATTTTTCTTTTCTGGGATAAAGTAATCACTTATTTGCTTCCGCCTTCCTTATCTGCATTCTCTTCTCCTTCACTACTCCTTGAACCTAGATTTTGTTGAATTAAGGAGGCATATTGAACTTAAAGAAGTTTAGTAACTAGTGCATAATAAATACTGGAAAATTTTTTGCTCAGTGAAGACATAACAGTGTAGATGAAACTTGAGTAGCGAAGGTTCAAAACATTCAGCTAATTCCCATAAAGAGGAGGCTTTCCATCCTGTGTTTCTATTCCCTGGAAGTGTCTTTCTCTATCAGCCTGTTATTTCAGTAATATTTGAGTGATTTCCTAACTTGTCGAACGCAAATCACGACTGGATAAAGTGAAGTGATCTAGGCATTCTTAGAATGATTGACCACGTCATTCTTTTCAGGAAAGATGTGACTGGTGGATGGTCATGGGGCATACTAGTATTTGGAGATTTAAATTCCATTTCCCGATTCGCATCCAAAGAAAGTGTCCCGTCACTAGGTGGAGTTTGGCTACCACCAAAAGGCTATTTAAGGAGTTCAGAGCCTGAACCTACACATCCCACAATGAATGGATAATGACTTGTTCGGGCAGGAGGCACCAAAGTGTCTATTCTACCTAGCCCCAAGATTCCCTTCACGTACTTTCTCTTTGTCATAGGAAGTTAGTCCCAGATGTTCCACCATTGTTTTGTGTTTCATATGTGTTTCTAGCAGATATTTATTAATAGAACTGAACTAATGCATTACATTTTTGCACCTCTATTTTATTTAAACCTGAGATGTAACTTACCTCTCTGTAAGTTAGAATAAATCAGCTGGTGTCAAGGGAAATATGTTTTTACTTTCGTTTATTTGGACAAACAACTGATAGCTTACAATAAAAAAAAAAATCTCATCTTCTCAGCTGATATATAATTTTGTCCTTAGATTTCCTGGCTAAAAGAAGTTAAATATGTTATTTTTAAATAGAGAAAGCAAATAAGATATATAAGCACCTTTAGAGTAATAATTAATGAATAGAACATTTAACAAAATGTTTCTTGAAAGCATCAAAATTGCTACGTCTTTCCCAAATTTTAAGATCTTAGAGATTCCAGTTTTGAAAAGAAGTATATAAACTTGAAATTTGAGAGGATGTTTATAAGATCTACAAAAAAAAATATCTATTGAAGTGTTTCTTGCCCCACCCTTCCACCCCCATTAGAATTACTTTCACAGGCTAAATTTTGTATGGAGTCCAGACAGTCTCTAGCATGATTTTAGCTCCAGCAGGCAAAACTGGTTGTGCACTTTTGCAGTTTTCCCCAGTCTATTTATGTGTGTTCAGTCACATGCTCACATCATCTTCTCTGTTGCATCCCCTTTGTTTTCTTAGCTTCTGCTTCCGGCAAACAGAATAGCCAAGTGTCTCTAGTGTGTGCAGCTGCTATGTGGTACTTCCAATTCCATTCTCAACATTTTCCTCCCCCAGCTCCCTCACCCCTGAATTATAAGCCTATCCCTCTGTTGAGTTGTAAATCACAGATGGACTAGTTAAAGGAGCACAACATGTAACACAAGACACTTCTCTCCCCTGGCCACCAATTTGTCTTGCACTTTATTAGGAGGTGCTGTAATGGGAAATACCCTAAAACGCTGCAGAGGCTTGGGAAGTAGTTGCAGGATGCTAAAAGGCCCGCCTGCCAAGAAATGGACCAGAGAAATAAGTGCCATTTTATGATTTGGCTCTGTTGAGAATTTAAAGCGGGAGGCCTTTCTGAAAGTCCTACATACTTCAGCAGGTACGAATTTGGCTTCCAGTTGTGACTAGAATCAAAAGGTGCGTGGGGTCTTAGCAACCTTCTGGTGAAGGCATGGATTTCTTAAAGGGTAGTTCTCCATGTTCTGGTTACATGCAATCATTGATGAGAGCTCACTGTTTCCCCCAAACATCCCAAATAAGTATAGTGTTGGCTAGTCCTTGCTAATAATAATTATACGTTGTAATAAGACCATGATAACTAACATTTATTGAGTGCTTTTTCTTATGTGTCAGACCTATCCTAAGCATTTTGCTGTCATTAAGTTAGTCATATACTGAGTAAGGTACTAATGCTATTTCCAGTTTACAGACAAGGAGACTGAAGTTCATAGACATCAAGTTTTTCCCCCAAGGTCACACAAGGTTAGATTTCTGAGCCCAGTCTCTAAACTATTGAGCATGTTACCCAAATGCTTCCACACCAAGCCAAACTCCCCCTCCTTTTTGTACTGTCACATCAGTTCTGTGTCTCTGCTCTGGGGTGACTTGGACAAGCACATCTACCATCTGTCCTACTTGTATTCATCCTAGAAACATTTATAAAGGGGCCTGAGCTCCAGCCCCTTTACATACAGTGACTAGTTTAACTGATAATGGTTATCCTATGAAATAAGAGTTAATACTTTTATGTCGCTGAAAAATGACTTACAATATGTTCCAGGGTCTCGGTTCTGTTGAGAGATGACCCACAACCCTTTTCACTCAAGCTTCAGTTCATCAAAGAGAACGACTATCCTTGGCACTTTAAAAAAACACCCATTCCCATATCCCCATTTGTTAGGCATTTTATTTACCATCTTGGCTAATCATCTCAGAGTTTATTAATTTTTTCATGCACTTTGTATATGCATTTGGCA
Source organism: Cnephaeus nilssonii (assembly GCF_951640355.1). Classification (NCBI taxonomy): domain Eukaryota; kingdom Metazoa; phylum Chordata; class Mammalia; order Chiroptera; family Vespertilionidae; genus Cnephaeus; species Cnephaeus nilssonii. The sequence continues at coordinate 23,037,396 of NC_137091.1, read as the reverse complement.
CTTAATATACAAACATGCATTTGCCAAGAACTGTATGTGGAAGATACAGGCAACATCTGATTGCTCTCTGTGCTGTGGTTGGTAAGATCCCGATATGTCAAATAGTTGTATTTTGAAAATTGCAAATTGGGTTTCTAGAGATGTTTTCAATTAAGGGGGGAAATGAAGCATTGGAGTCCATTTTCCACCTCTGTCTCCACTTCCTCACTCCTGGAAGTTCATTTGGACTCTGCGGCTGGATCACACATCCTACCAGTTCCTCTGTCTCGCAGTGAAGTATCTGTACACGTTTCAGGTCGGTGTTCAGAGGTAGTAAGTCATTTTTCCCACTGCTTTTCTTGGAATCCCCCAGCAGGCCCAGCGAGAGGAATTTCCCCTGAATGCGTAATTTATGGTCGCCTCACGGATGATGGATGTGCAGTTTCATGATGAAAATGGAGCACTCATCCCAGCTACCATTTGTTTGGTGCCTGACTTTGAAAACAGACATGTATATAAAATCATTTAAGCTTATAAATTAGCCTAGTTTCAAGTTTCAGGAATTACAAATTGTTTATATTACAATTATAATATTGGATTAACAAACGGTTAATATTTTAAATATTTTGGTAACTTTTTTGCTATGTTAAAAGAGAAACTGTTGAAACACAGCATCTACTGGAGGGTCCCTTTTCATAGGACACGGTAATAAAAAAACATTCCTCAGAATGTACTTTGATCTTAATGTTTAAAAATCTAGTGTAGACAGCATTTTAGATGATTTTTCCTTTTTGATGTTTCCTGTGATTAACTGACAAGTTTATTTTCTTGTATTTTCATGAGATCAGGAGAACAGACCATATGTTCACTAGTGTATCATGGAGCCTACACATAGTGGATACTTTACATTTGACATTCAAAAATACTAAGAGGAAGTGTATTCTGAAAAAGGAAGTTGCAAAGTGAATTTCTTTATGTTGAAGTTCATTTTTCTATTGATTCCCTACATAAAATGGAATTATCTCCTAGCAAGTTATTAGGGGACCCTTTTCCACCCCACCATCCATTCCTTGTAGACAGAGCATTTCATAAGGTTGGAAATAGCTCACACTAGATGATGCTAAATTATCTTGTGCTGGTGGGAAGAACAAACTGTATTTCTGCCTTTTTAGTGCCATCCTAAGTGCAATTCTAGCCAGAGTTTACCAGCTGATCTTTAGTAAACATCTGTTGTGCTCCAAGTACTGTTTTAGGCACTGAAATAATAATGGTGAATGAAAAAAAAAATTAGGTCCTCTTACTTTTATGGGATTTATATTCTAGTGGGCAAATAGACACCAACAAGCAAACAAATAAATACCAAGCATGATTAGGGTTATGGAGGGAATATGTAGGTTATACAATAGGTGTGAAGAACTTGAGATGATCAGGGAAGATTCCTATGAGGAAGAACATTTATTTGATCTGGGGCTGCAAGAGATGAGTGAGCTAGCAAAGAAGGTAGGAGGAAAGTATTCTAAATGGATGGCAGGATAAATGCCAAGCTCGGAAGCCCGGTAAGAGGAAAGATTTTGGCCTGTGAGTCAAGTTTAGCCAGTGTGGCTGGAGCGGGTCTTGGAGGTTATAGTTGGGAATTTCAATTTTATCTAAGAGCTATTTGGAGATCAATAAGTTATGGGGAGAGTAGATGGAAGGGGACAAGTTATTATTCTTTATTGTCTGGACAAAGCTAATTGCCTTGACTTTGGAAAATAGTAGCAGAGATGGAAGGAAGTAGAGAGATTCAAGATGTATGTTGGAGATTAAAAGCCATAAGATTTATGACGGAGTTATTAGTGGGCATGGAAAATGGAAGAATAAAGGATGGCTGTACAGGAAGGCTGGCAGATCAACACATGAAAACGTCATTGGGCTTTTGAGTAGGACTTGTGAGTCACTTATGGAACACATGGTCATTGATGACTTGATTTGGATTATTTTTATGACAATGACCAGCTTTTGTAAAGCAATAGCAGAGTTTTAGTGTCAAGAGCATGGTATCCCTTTTGAATCTACCGCTGTTGTTCTATGTGGATAGCCTCAAACACAGGACCGTTGGATCCTAGAATGTCACAAATGGTTGAGCCCTAAGGTTTTTGAACCCTCACCCTCAGAGTCATGGTCAAGCATAGATACATGGATTGATTCTTGAGACTTTTACTTGTAAAAGGACTTCACCTTCTGGATAAGAAGTTTGAAAACCACCTAGTTCAAACCACTAACTTTCCAGATCAGAAAGCCAAGGAAGAAATATGGTTACTTTCCCCCAAGTAGGCTTCAGAATTTCTGTCTCCATCTTCTTCCTACCCCCACCCCCACCTCCCTACAGGGACAAAAAACCAGTTGGGTGATTTAAAAAGCATATTAGCATATACCATCTCCTTTACTTTTTATATGTATTTATGAGGAAGATATTACTTTTTTTCTAGGTGGGTAAACTGATGCTTAAATAAGTCAAGTCTCATACAACTTGAGTTTAACCTACATGGTTGGAACTTGATACCAAGACTTTTTACTCCAAACTCAGCCTACATTTCTCTTAAAATAAAGGGAATATGACCTGGATTTTGCCACTTTTCAATTCATTTAAGATTGATGAAGAATCCTATATAATAAAAGGCTAATATGCAAATTGACCAAACAGCAGAATGACCTGTTGCTATGATGCGCACTGACCACCAGGGGGCAGACACTCAACGCAGGAGCTGCCCCCTGGTGGTCAGTGCACTCCCACAGGGGGAGCGCTGCTCAGCCAGAAGCCGGGCTTCCAGCTGGCGAGCGCAGCGGCAGTGGCAAGAGCCTCTCCCGCCTCCGCACAAGTGCTAAGGACACCTCGGAGGATATCCGACTGCCGGTAGGTGGACATCCCTTGAGGGGTCCCAGACTGTGAGAGGGAGCACCCCCCTCCCCCCCTCCCCCAGTGCACGAATGTCGTGCACTGGGCCTCTAGTTTACTATGAATTTACTGAATGGTTAACAATGTGAATTCACAGTTTAAAAAAAGGGGGGAGGTTAAAAATATCTTGACTCTCTTTTAGTATTAGGAGTATATGAGTGTGAACAAGTCATGTACACTACATAGGCATCAGTTTTATCACCATTAAGTTGAGATGATAATGCATTAGTTTGGAGGGTCATTGGAAGAATGAAAGAAGAAAATAGCATGAAAAATAGATGACTAATGTAATAATAGCTACTTCTCAGGCATCGGACCATTGCTGTGAGAATGTGATTCTGAACTAGACACTCTTGTAAAGGCCAATCTGAGTGAAGTTATTTTAGTCCCCAGGATTTCTATATGAGTGAGAGAGCAGAGAAGAGTCTACTCTAATTGTCCATCACCCCTTCTTTCCCTCCATGTCGCATGAGCATGATAGCACAAAAGAGGAGAAGGATCAACTGAAACAGGATGGCTTTTAACTATCTGGTGCGGGAGGCTGGATTTGAGGGGAGAGGGGACGCACGGCCCCTAAGTCGGATGCCTCCCGTATATCAGGCACTCCATGAAGGGCTCCATCCATATGTGGTTTCATGTTTGTAAAACAGAGCGAGGCACTGGGTGGTCAGCTGACATTCTTCAGAGTCATGCCCTTGCCCCATAAAAAGCCTCCCTGACTTTCCTCTGTAACAGATCTCGGTGAATGTTGCATTTTCTGTGCAGAACTCTTTGATGCAGAGAGTGTATTAAGTGCAGGGAAAATTAGATGTATCTGTGCCTCACTGACCCTGACACATCACGGCTCCTTTGAAGGAAATAAATTATTTTCCCCAGTGTGTGTGCGCATACTCACATGCATTTGCCTAGTTGGTATAACATACAGCCTGGGGAGTCAGATGGCCTGGTTTCAAATCTTGACTTCACCTCTTACCAGCTCTGTGTCTGGTTTTAGGCATTTCACCTTCTCCACCCTCGTTTCCTCATTTGCACTCATCTGTGCAAAGGAATAACAATGGAATCTACTCCATTGCATTTTGGGTAAAGATTAAATGAATTAGAATATACACAGCATATGGCACATAGCTCTGAATAAATATTTATTGCTGTTGTTATTTCACATGGCTTTGTTGTATATGCTTCTTGCAATGCCCTTCTTTCTCATATAAACCTTCCAAATTCCTACTTATTCCTCCAAACCAACCTAGGACGTCACCTCCTGAGAGAGGTCGTTTCCACCCCCTCTCTTCTCTTTTGGCTCCATGGCATCTACACTCATCCTTCTTTATGGAATCCCATGTTGTAGTGTGAATTTGAGGACATTAAGCCCTTAAAAAGTCTACATTGACAGAGTAGGGAGTCAGCAGAGAAATGCATGGAAGAGTAAATGATTATAGAGGAAGATCTCAGTGAATTTTACTCAATTGATTTTCATCACATTGAAGTAAATGGGTTGAGCTAATTGGTAGACAGATACTCCAAGTAACTTTGAAGGAGTTGGCTCCAAAAAGGCATGTAATTTTTCCTGTTCCTGTGCCTTTAAGAAAACTAGTCAGCTAAACCCAAAGCATCAAGGATGCTAATTAACTCTGATTAGAGAATTTATTCTCAGTACTTTGTAGAGGGATAGATAATTGTAATGTTTGCAGTGAACAAATTACTTATTATCTCTCCGAGGCATTCCCACTTGGCCAAGAACTCTTTGATCATGGGGACGTATACACACAGGCGATCATGTATTCGTTTTACATATGAAAGCCTTGGGTTCCTTTAATCCTTATGGGACAGAAAGATTTATCAGTGGAAAACAGATCTGAACCCTCCTGACCTCACCTCGACACAGAAATCCTTAATTCTGGTATAACGACAGGCTAGAAAGAGCAAATGCTTTTAACTAACGTCAACACACTCTGGCACTCTTTGTAATTAATCAGGGCAGAAAATTTGCAGACAAGGGAGTAACATAGGCCTCTGCAAGTCATATTGCTGTCTAATCAGCAATAGCACACACTTTTTCTTCACTCCACTTGGCGTTTCAAAAGGACCATCATTTGAAAATGACAACTGCTATTGTTGGGAATCACTGGAAACTTGGTCAGCCTTTGAAGACCTAGTGTTTATTGTTGCAGGCAAGGAATGGTAATGCACTTTGGTTTCAATTAGTTATCCCAAATAATTCCCCCCTGGAAACCACTAAATCCAGTCCTCTTACTGCCGCAAAGCCTGTCTGTATTAAATCTATGTATTATTTTATAACAAGAGAGTATAAAAGCATGAGAAAATGATGGCTGAGAATATAAATAAAAAACACAAATGTAAGGGCTGGACTGCAAACGTGAATAATTGTATTCGTGCAGGGCTTAAACTGGGTGACTTCACATTCTCAGCACGTGTGACTACAGTCCCCACTGTAGTGAGAAGCCGCCAGGCTATTGCCAGAAGAGGCCAGATACTCTCATACTTTCATCATGAGTTGGTAAGCACAAGCTCAATAAAGATGACATCTTACAATGAGAGGTGGTGCGCATTTTTAAATGAATTGGAACAGTTGAGAATGATTCTCATATTTTTAATTGAGAATTTATTTTTAAACAACTTTTATTACTCAAATCAGGGAAAATGATGAGGCATGATGGAAAGACTCAAGACCCAGATGTTGGCTTTGAGGAAGTTAATTAACCACCCTGAGCCTCAGGCTCTTATAATATGAGGACAAAAGTGCCTGCTCTGTAGGTTTATTTGGGGATCACTTGAGTTTGTGCCCATAACAAGTTAGAATATAGTAGGTACTTAAGAAGTGATAGTGGCTGTTACGTTTTTTACAACCATGAAGGAAGAGCTCACTTATATTCTAGGTGAGATACAGTATCTGTGAGAATGGAAAGCAATATGTAGGCCAGGAATATTAAGGAAATGGGAATTGTGAAATCAAATGTCTTCTAAAACATTTCTGTAGAAAGTGGTGATATTTAAAATATTTAACAACTGGCATGACATGGGCACCAATTAGGATGGATGAAGGCCATGTCCTTAGGGACCTTAGGGTTGGGGATGGGGGGGGGGGGGAGCATCTGTGCCAAGCTTTAATTCTTTGGTTGCTAGATCATGTACAGATGTTGTTTGGGGCAGTTGGAGAAGTTAGAGGCTCCATAGAAACAAACCACTAGTTTCTATCACCTATAGAAGTATTTCAATATATAAATGACCATTACAGACTTACCAGTGCCTACTGCCTACTGCTTTGTAGGCAGACACTCATCATGAAAATACTACTACCAGTGTTATTAGGGTCATGTGACATGTGCTGTGTTGCCACTGTGTATAAGCATGGTTACAGGCAGGAGTGGAGTGTGGGGTAGCTTGTGCAGGACAGGGATCAGGCTTCATTCATCTGGGGCCAACTGCTGTTCATAATGAGGCCAGCCTGGGACTCATATCTGACTCTGCTATGTTTTGCTTTACTATTCAAGTAAAGTCAGACCCTTGCTGGGCTAATTCCCTCAACTATGTGGGGCCCTCTTACAAATCCAGAAGCCCATATGATTCCGTCTGTGGCAGCACCAACTTTGGGAATCACGTCCACCTTGCACAGGCATTACTGGCATCTGTTGAAGGACATTGAAGGGGACCCAAATACCAAGTCCACAGTTATAGTTATTAATCCGATTTCCTCTTCCAGTCACTTTTCTTGTCCATGTTAGCATCTTTCTCTTCACTTCCCTGGTTGGAGTCTATGTATGTCTGTGTGTGTGTTTACATGCATGAATGCATGCACTGTAAGGAAAGAACTCTTCTACCTCAAATATACTTGGCATTCTTTTTCTTTATATCTCTTTCTTTTATATCTTTTTATTTTTCATTTAACTCAAATTAACCTCTGATGAGCAAGAAAGAACGGAAGAGGACACTGGGTTGATAATAAAAATACTTTCTTTCTTTAGTTGGGTGAAAAAACCATGGTTTATTACACACAAAATGAGGCCTTTGGGTTCAATGATCACTTAGATATTTTCTAGACCTAAGACTAAGTCAGAATGTAATCCAGATTCTTAAAAAGATAACTGAATAAAATAAATGAAGAAATATAATGTGTTCATGAATTGGGAAATTCAGTATTTTAGGATCTCTTTAATTTACATCTCCCCAACTTGATCTATAGATTCTATAGATTCAATGCAATACAAATCAAAATCCCAGTGGGCTTTTCTTTTTGAGAAGTTGACAAGTTGACTTATAATTTTATTACCATATGAAAATATAAACTAACCATAATAGCCAAAGCAATTTTGAAAAAGAACAAAGTTGGATGACTAGCATCATGTTATTTTAAAAACGACTATAAAGCTGCAGTGACCAAAACAATGTGGTATTAGCGTAAGGATAGACATATATACATCAATCAAATAAAATGCCAGATCCACACAATTAAAGGTACTAGGGTAATTCAATGGAGAAAATATATTCTTTCTTTAAAAAATGATGAGAGTAAACCATTTGTTAGATATCCAAATGAGGAAAAAAATAAAATCTTTGAATCTTACCTCACACCATATACAGAAATCGATTAGGATCATAGACTTAATTGCAAAACCTAAAGCTAGAAGGTAATTTGTAGAAGAAAATCTTTGTGATCTGTGGGTAAGTAAGGTTTTATTATATAACAGATAGAAATCACAAACCATAAACATTTTTTAAAGATTAATTAAACTTCATTAAAATTGAAAAATGTTTGCTCTTTAAAAGGTACCATTCAGATAAGAAAAAAAAAATTAAGCCACAGACTTGAAGGAAATATCATAATACATATTTCTGATAAAAACTAATAACCAGAATGTTTAGGAACTCTTATAGCTCAATAATAAGATGAATGACCTGATAAAAGACAGGCAAAATATTTGAACTGACACTTCACTAGGGGAGAAATGTGAATAACTAATTAGCATATGAAAAGATGTTCAGCATCACTTGTCATCATGAAAATGCAAAGTATAATCAAAGTGAGACACAACTACTTACCCAAAGAATGTCTGAGAAAAAGACTTATGTGTCAGCAAAGATGTCAAGTCACCAGAATTCTCAACATTACTGATAAGAGTATAAAATGGTGCAACCACTTTTTAAAAAATATGTTGTTATTGATTTTATAGAGAGAGAGAGAGTAAAACATCGATCATCTGCCTCCTGCATGCCCCCTACTGGGGATCAAGTGAGCGACCCAGGCACGTGTCCTGACCAGGAATCAAACTGGTAACCTTTTGGTGCATGGGATGATGCTCAACCAACTAAGCCACACTAGCTAGGGCATGGTGCAACCACTTTTAAGAACTATTTGGCAATTTCTTGAAAAGTTAAATATGCACTATCATACATCCCAGCAGTTCTACTCTTTGATATTGGTCCAAGAGAAATGCAAGCACAGGTCTACACAAAGACTTGACACAAACATTCACAGCAGCTTTATTAGTGATAGACAAAAACTGGAAACAATTCATCAACGGAAGAATGGATAAACCAAATGTGAACTATCTATACAATGGAATACTATTCCAAAAAAAAAAAAAAAAGGAATGAAATACTGAGACATGCTACATGAGTAAAGCTCAAAAACAATATGCTAAGCGAGAAGTCAAATGGCTTCATACTGTACAATTTCATTTATTTGAAGTGTCCAAAAAGATAAACTTGTATTGAGAGAAATCAGATTAGTGATTGCCAGAATCTGGGGTTAAGAGAGTTGACTGGAAAAGGGAAGGAGAGATTTTAAGGTGCTGGAAATATTCTATAGCATGATTATAATGATGCTTATCTCCATGAATCAACTCAAACTCTGCCTTTTGCTGTATGTAAATTATAGCTCATCAAGTTGATCTAAAACATTTGAATAAATAGTAAGTAATGAACAAAAAAAAAGCCGTAATACTGTATGTAGTTAAATGAAGCAATGTATATGTTACCTAGGATGTGCCTAGAAAATATTAGGCTCTCAAGACTTCTTTCCTTACCTTCTTATACCTGTCTGCCTCCTGCCCTCTCTCCTTACCTCCCTCCTTCCTCCTCCCTCTTCTCTCCCTCCATTCATTCCATATTATTTTCTGCTTGACAATTCACCAGTGCTAATCTTTGCTAAGGTGTGAATGGCCAATGGTGTGTCAATGTGTGATTGCTCTCCAGGGTCTCTTGCTGAGGAACTCTAGATGATGGTCTGTCCATGGCCTTTGTGAGGGATGGGTCCCAGGGGGCAGAATTTTTTCTGTCTAGTAGACTTTGAAAGAAAGCTGTTATTAATTAGCCCAATGTATTCTTGGCTGGGGAAATGTAACCATTTTATTTAGTAGAAAAACAAACATAAATCTCCAGATAGGCACTCTGTATTAATCAGACAAGTGGAATTTCAAGCTTTATTTCTCATGTTTAGTCTTTGTTGCTATAGGAGGCAGGGTAGCATTCGTGGAAAGAGCATCACCTTTTAAGTCAAGCAGACCTCCCTTTGAATAATAACACCACGTGTTAGCTATGGGACAGGGAGCGCCTAACTTTAAATCCTTATTACAATTTGATGGTTGGAAACCAGGCATTAAAGAGAGATATGAGCTAGGATAAAAGAAGTTCACACTGAAATAAACAGACATTTCAGTCTCCTGGGTGAAACTAGAAACTCATGTTTGGGGCTCTAGCTAGTCAGGGGGGCATATGGCTATTCTAATGGAAATGCACTCGGAACCTACTTTTATTTCTATTTCCTATTTTATTCTTTAATGGGCATGATAATGCAAATACAACCAACAGTGAATTATATATAGGTTAGATACAAAATGTAAAACTATCTGGTTGGTTGCTTTGGGCTCTAGTTACCTGAACTGATGATGGCTGATACTAAAGATTCAGAATATATGTTAGAAAGTCTCAAACATTAACATGCATAAAACACTACTTTGTTCTCTTAAAGATGTCTTTCCATGTATTATTTTGTTTGATTATCACTAAGGTTCAGTGAGGACAGGGTCTAAGGATACTATCCATCCGTGTTTTAAAGGCAAAGGAACAGAAGGCTAGATACGCTAACTGGCTGTTCAGGATTCATAGCTGGTCAGGGGAAAAGGCTGGCCCAGAATTCTCATCTTTGCTATGGAATCTCATCATTGACTGACATTGAGTGTTCCCCTCAAAATGTGGGTTTCAGGGCCAACCCTTGTTTCAGTGTCTGTAGGCATTATGTGTGGCTCTTCGGGTAGTGTTTACAGAGCTGGGTCATTTACAGAGCTGGGTCATGTGTGAACTGCTAGCTCCTCTTTGGTTTCAGATGCAGAAACATCTTTGTAGAGATCACACAGGAGAACTTCCTGGAGGCAGCCTGGTTTGTTGAAAAGCACACGGGGCTTGGGGAGAGATGGACACGGCCTGTAATGATGTCCAGCACGTACTGGCTCACCTTTGGCGCTCCCCTTTCTCTGCAGTTTTGGTCAGGGTTCATCTTTAGCCAGTAAAAGCGGGTGATGAAGTCAACAGGGGAACCTAGAGGAGAACAGAGACCTGCTTTCTCTTCCGGTCCTTGCGAGAGATCTTTGCAGTTTATCACGGTTAGTTTTCTGCCACTATTAATATTTTGAGGAATTTTTTTATACCCAAGAATAGCTTTTAGTCCTCAAAGCCGGGGGTGAGAGAAAATGAGACAACTGGTTTATTTTCAGTTCTCCATCGGAACATAGCCTCTGTTCAAGCTTGCTTTGTCTGCAGAAAGATCTTGCTCTTCTGTTTGGTAAATGTCAAATTTTAACGATGGGTTTCTCTCCAGGGAAGGCTTATCAGCATGTCCCGAGGGTCTGGGATGTGAGTGTTCATTTTCTCATGTGCTGGAAGGAGCTTTAGAGATTATATGGCACAATCCTTTCCTTTTACAGATGAGGGAAGTGCAACTCCAGAAGGAGAGATATCTTGTCCAATTTCACGCTGGGAGGAAGCAGGGTAACCTCTCAGTTCCCCTGAAACTCCTCCCGTAGACTTACTCATTGACACCTTAATGGAGCAGGAACATCTCAGAGGTGACTCTGACATCCTTCAATAAGCCTCCTTAGCAACTTTATCAAAATGGGAACTTATCCATAAGCAACAAAACTAATTAGAAGGTTATGGTAGGAGTTTTACTTACTTCAAAGAGCTATTTCTGTGCACAATCCATTTACCAACCCTCTTATCTCTAGAGGAAGGTCCGTGGTTTGACTCTCAGGGGGCTATGAATCCCTGAAAATAAATACAAAACTCCCTGTGTGTTCCCGATGAGAGGGTCAGGTGGACCTTAGAGGCCCCCAGCATCAGCCAAACACTACCTCCCATCGAAGGCTGTTCTTCAGAGTAACAGAAGAATCATTTCTTGACCATCTTTGGGTTTTAATTGGGGAAACTTCTAGACTGTTTTAGTAAATAAGCTAGCACTCACTTGATTGTGTGCGATGGAAACCCCAGCAACCCATCCCGTCTCCTGAAGCTTGGCTGGGCAGCTTCCAATAGCGAAGAGCCTCTGACCTGGCCCCTCTCCCCATCACTTTCATCCCAGCACCCTGCTCCCCAACAGTCAGCCACACATCCATTCCAAACCCTCTGCTGATTTGATGGCATCTCAGGCTGCAATGCAAAACGTCACTTCTCTTCCTCCTTCTCTTTCCTTCCTTCTTTAAGGAGTTTTTCTAGGGTAGGTAATTTTGCATTACAAATGATTGGTTATTTATGTGATGACTTAAAAACTTTACACTTGGATAATATGTGACTTCAGTGTGTGTGTGTGTGTGTGTGTGTGTGTGTGTGTGTGTGTGTGTCTGCGTGTGTTTATCCATGGACCTCTCTGACTTCCAGGTGTTACTGTCTCCTTCCCTGGAACAATCCTTTTCCAACTTGCCCTGCTCTTTTCAAAAGGAGAACAAATACAACGTAATATCCTTTGGGAATAATTAATCCACAGATATTTTGGATACCTCGTATTTTTATCAGTGGTGAGTGGAGCTGTGAAAACTAAGGATGAACAAGATATTTTTTTATGCTACCATAGGGATTACAATTTCATTTCCTGTCCCCCACCGTTTGCCAAGTACCCACTATGTTCAAGGTGCGGGAGATACGAGGAAAAAACTCCACGAGTCTTGCCTTCAACCCAGTGACCATTTTCTACATGTATACATTGTAGAGCAGCCAGATGGACAGTTTAGATTTCTCAAGTCTGAAATGTAATTAACATTCCTTGTTTGAAAGTTTTAAAATGTGAGGGAAAGGGCAGCCTGCCTGCCTGCTGCTCATGATGAAAAGCCCCTAATGTGCTGAAGGTACTGCTGAGGGACCCTCCTCCCCAGGAAGCAGTGGCCTCTGAGGGCCTGCCAAGGTCAACAGTGATCTGGTCTCATAAATCGGCGCTGAGAGTCATCCTAGTGTCGCCCGGCCTCCCAAACTGGCGTGCCCCTTCGCCTTCCCCCTCAGCCTGCCAGAGCCCTGCCTCTGCTCTGTTTGCTGAGCGGGGCGCCTGTTCTCAGGCAGGCTTCTGGGAAGAACCTGGTGGTGTGTGGTTTGTCACAGGTCCGGAATGAAGTGCAGCAGCCTAGCCCTGGCCGTGATGCTCAGTGGTTGGAGGCTGGGCCAGCGCACCAAAGGGTTGGAGGTTTGATCCCCAGCCCTGGTTGGCATGCGGGAAACAACCAGTCAATATGTCTCTCTCACATCAATTTCTCTCCCTCTCTCTTTTTCTCTTTTTCTGTCTCTCTGTCTCTCTTCCTCTCTCTCTCTCTCTCTCACTCTGAAAATCAATGGGAAAATATCCTCTCTTTTGGCCAAAGGACCTGGTAACGCACAAGATCAACTTTATCATGACAGCTGAAGTGTGGAGTTTTCACTTCGTAGCTGCAGGCTACACAAGGACATGGAGTCCTTTTTTTTAAATATATTTTATTGATTTTTTTTCACAGAGAGGAAGAGAGAGGGATAGAGAGTTAGAAACATCGATGAGAGAGAAACATCGACCAGCTGCCTCCTGCAAACCCCCTACCGGGGATGTGCCCGCAACCAATGTACATGCCCTTGACCGGAATCGAACCTGGGACCTTCCAGTCCGCAGGCCGACGCTCTATCCACTGAGCCAAACTGGTTTTGGTGGGAGATGGAGTCCTTTATGTCCTGTTAAACCACTGGACAGAGATTTGAGGGGGTCCATGTGAGACGTATGCCATAGAGAGATGAAACATTCAAGAAGCCCCTGAATGGAAGTGCTCCAAACACCACAATGAGGCACATCCCTTGGTTGTCTAGCCCTTCCTACCTCCCTCCTATCTCATTCTTTCCTTCTCTCCTTGCCCTGAAAACTTGATCCATTTAGGGGTGTGTGTGTGTGTGTGTGTGTGTGTGTGTGTGTGTGTGTGTGTTTAATATATATTTTATTGATTTCAAGAGGATGGGAGAGGGAGAGAGAGAGATAGAAACATCAATGATGAAAGAGAATCATCGATCGGCTGCCTCCTGCACGCCCCATACTGGGTATGATCAAGCCCACAACCCGGGCATATGCCCTGTCTGGGAATCAAACTGTGACCTCCTGGTTCATAGATCAAAGCTCAACCACTGCGCCATGCTGGCTGGGCACTTGATCCATTTTGCATTACCTCCATCATATTCTTTCTGAATGCCAGGAGGTTGTATCCATGCCGGCTCTCTCTGGACTGTTTCCCTCTCCCAATGTGGCTACCTCCAAATTGTTCATCATGATTCTCTTGGTATCTTTTCTGGTAGCAAGCTTTCTAGAACCTTTCAGATGAGATAAATATGCCTTCTCTGTACTCCATAACCTTTTGTTCTTCCCCCTATGCAAAGTTTATTCACTCCACTGAAGGCAATTGCTTATTTTTCCTTGTAAACTCTTAATGAAAGAGGCCCTGGATAATGCAGAAGGAAGATAAGATACTCTAGTATCTTGGGTTGTTGAATTAGAATCCCACTTTCTAGCCGTGTGATCTTGAGTAAATTACTTAATGTGTCTAAATCTGCTTCCTTGTTTTTAAAATGGTAATAGCATCACCTTCCTTGTAGTGCTGTTGTAAAGATGAAATGGAAATATTAGGAGGTGATGGATATGTTTGTGGCATAGATTGTGGTAATGGTTTCATGCATACTCATCAAGTTGGATGCATTGAATATGTACAGCTTTTTTATGTCAATCATACCTCAATAAAGTGTTTTAGAAAGATTAAAAGGAGATAGATGTTATTCATAAATATTAAAGCAATTTGCCTGGGATGGGCAGCTCCAATTTTTAAAGGTATACCTTGCCTTCTCCAGGAATAAAGGAAACAAGATCCTCAAATGTGTGCATAATGAAAGCTAACCAAAAGTACAAAGATAAGTACTCATTTTTCTAAGCACTTCCTGCACATCTACCGAGGGCCCATAGACAATTACCTTACGAGATAGGAATTACTATCTCCATTCTTTGCATGAGAAAACAGAGTCGCAAGGAGAGTGCGGAACTTTCCCAAAGCCACAAAAGTTGTAGACTGAGAATTTGAACCCATATTTGTCTAGTTTGCTGTTTCACAATCGGGTGATGTTTCCCAGCCCCCTCCCAAGGGACGTGTGGCAATCTCTGCAGACATTTTTCATTGTCATAAACGGGGGGAGGAGGTGCTGCTAGACTGTGGGCAGAGGGCAGGGATTCTGCTAGACATCCCGCAGTACACAGGACAGAGAATCACCCAGCCCCGAATGCCAGTAGTGCGGAGGTAGAGAATCCCTGGTCCCGCTTCACCACAACAAGGTTTCCCTTCTTTCACCCCAAAGATGAAAGGATATTTCATTAATATGGTTTGAATGGTATGGAGTCTTACAAGTGGCCAGGGCCATTCCAGAAAGTCCCCTGTGCCAAATAGACTCCAATAACTTTATGCCCTATAAAAAGTGACAGAATAAAAATGCCCATGTAGACATTTACACACTGAACAACCCAGTTATAACTTTGGCCTGTTTGTGGTTCAAAAACTCCACACCCAGCAGTCTTGGCTGTGGGAGGGGTGCGGCATGTCGGGAGCAGAAGGAATGCAGGCCGAGGTTCGTTCCACTGCCCGCCCCGCTTAGCACTAGTTGTCCTGGGCACATTTAACTGCTCTCCCAGGATCGTTTTCTACATCTGCAAAATGGGGATATCAGTGCTTGCCTTGAAGAGTCGACGTGAGGATCATGTGAAGGGTTGTGTGAAACTGGATTCAGACCGATGTCGACTCTTAGCTTGTGCTTTCCTATCTCTCTTTGCCACCTTCCCAGCACTCACCTTCTCCTGATAGGATCGGTACTTCTGTAGTTGACAGGGCCAACCTTCCTAGCCCCTCTACTTCCCAACAGAATGGTGAGAAATGATGCTTCACCTGGGTAATATTCCCCCACATTCTTTTTCCTGCTGTCTCTTGTCGCCCTCTTTTCTCCAGTGACGGAGTGGAGATGTCTCTGGTCTCAGTGGGTGGGCAGAGTGGGGCACCTTCAGTACGAAAGGATGCTGAGGACATTTGGTCTCTCTGGTCACCTTTATACTATACCTGGTGGATCTCCGGATCCGCTCTGTCTTCAGGTATTAGATATTTAATTGAGCAAAATGCCACTTACCCAAACATTCAACATGCCACAAACGTTGGTAGGCAGCACTTTATATGCCTGTCCCTACTTTATCATGGCAAGATATTCAATAAATGTTTGTTAAATGAATGTCATACAATAATCTTATGAAGTCAGAACTATACGTCCATATTATACAGAGGCTCAGAGAGGCTAAGTAACATGATGAGGGTCACACAGGAGCTATGGGGAAGGACCCCCGTTGTCTGACTCCAAAGCCCAGATTCTTAATCAAGACAAAATACTGATGTATAATGTGAAAGGGAGGGCACACACTAACCAGGTCTCTGACTCATGAAAATGCCTCCTTCATGCAGTCACTTAATCAACAGGCTCTTAATTGAATTTCTATATATTCCAGGTATTATGCTGGTCTCTATAAGAGTAAAAAAAGCAGGCTAAAACTCCTGCCCACGTATAGTTTACACACTGGTGAGGTGGGAGGTGATGGTCCTTGAACAAAGAAACAATTATAATTGCAAACTCGAGGCCCAGTGCACAGATTCGTGCATTGGTGGCTTCCCTCAGACTGGCCTATGCCCTCTCGCAATCCTGGACCCCTCAGGGGATGTCAGACTGCCAGTTTTGGCCCAATTTCTAGGTATCCCTGATCCCCCAAAACCGGCAGACCAACATCCCCCGAGGGATGTAGTAGTGCGTGAAGCGGCAGGTGGCCAGGGAGGAGCCCAAGCCCAGGCAGGGCGCTGCGCTGCTCCCGCTCATCCCTGCCCCACCACACCTGCTACTGCTGCCACTTGGTAAGCTCAATGAGTGGCGCTCCCACAGAGGGAGCGCAATGACCACCAGGGGGAAGCTCCTGCATCGAGTGCCTGCCCCCTGGTGGTCAGTGCACATCATAGTGAACAGTTGACCAGTAGTTGGGTCACTCTGTCACTTAGGCTTTTATATATATAGATGCTGAGTGTTACCAAGGAGACCAATAGGCTACTCAGGTAGAGCGTGAAGGAGGTATGCTGGGAAGCCTCCCAGAGCAGGCAGTATTCAAACAGACTCTGAAGAACAAGGCTCCGCCATGCCAGGTCTTGGGAAGCATGTTTCAGACTGCAGGAGCTGAGGCCCTAAGACTAGGAAGCTCTGTGTAAGGGAGTGAAAAGAGGCTGGCGTGCCTGGAGTGGAGTGGACAGAGGAAAGAGTGCAAATGCATGGAAATGACATTATTCTGGTTTCTCTACTATGTGATGCCAGGTAAATATATTGCTCCCAAACTTGGGTGCCTTATCATTATTAAGTGTTGTAGGTTGAATCGTATACACACATGGTACCTGTAAATGTAAACTTATTTGGAAATTGGGCCTTTGCAGATATAACTAATATGTGGATTCAGATGAGGTCATACTGGAGTAGAGTGGGCCCTAATCCAATATGACTGGTGTTCTTATAAGAAGGTAGACACACACAGAGAAAAGAAGGCCGTGTGCAGACACAGACACCCAGGGCAGACACCTGTGTGATGATGGAGGCCGAGACTGGAGTTGAATAGCTGCAGGTTGAGGAATGCCGAGGATCTCCAGTCATCACCTGAAGCCAGAAGAGAGAGCATGGCTCTCCCAATGCCTCAATTTTGGACCTCTAGCCTCCAGACCTGTGAAATAATACATTCTTGTTATTTTAAGCCATCCAGTTTGTTATAGTAGATTAGGGCAGCCCTAGGAAACGAATACAATAACGCATTATTTGCAATGGTTCTTAAACTGATCATGGTCTATTACGCTGAGAACTCCCACTCATCCATCAGCCATGGCTGACATGTGAAGGGCTTCTCCTGGGTCCCTCCCTGGTGACAAAGGGATCCCACTTTTCCCCCCCAATTTTTTTGTTGTTGTTGATTTCAGAAAGGAAGGGAGGGAGAGAGAGAAAAAAAGAAAAGTGGCGGGGGGGAGACATCAATGATGAGAGAGAATCATTGATCGGCTGTCTCCTGCACGCATGCCCCACGCTGGGGATCGAGCCTGAAACCTGGGCATGTGCCCTGACAGGGAATCCAACCGTGACCTCCTGGTTCATAGGTTGACGCTCAACCACTGAGCCATGCTGGCCAGGTGGGACCCCACCTTTTGGAGCCTAGCACCTGAATGCTTTGCACTCATCCAGAAGGGCTCCACGTCTCTTCTCCAAAGTGGGCTTTGTCAGAAGGCAGGACACCTTGAAGACTGGCAGGCCCTCTGACCTGGTAGCCATAGTAGAGGCAGGCTCTGTTTGCGACCTGGCCCCCATCCTGGCTGCAGTGTGAGCTGAGGAGCTGGTTATATCTCTTGGCCCAGCAAAAGGCACTCTCCCTGCCTCAGCTTTTGGCATCAGGTCTTCTTCCAAAAGGGTCACTCCCAGGTCCTCACATGTCCTGCAATGGGAAAAGGGGAGAGAATGGGGTTATGCAGACTGCATCCTCTCTGTGGGGAGGTTTGGATTACCCTAACGTGGACTTCAGATAATTAAGGGGGAAAAATAAAGTTTCATTTGCCCCACAGTGCTTCTTTGCTTAAACAAGTGTTCCTTATTAACGAAATAAGTTGTTTTTTTTTCACCCTGAATAGCAATTGCTTTTTCTTACTAGCACACAGTTCTTTGTTTAAAGAATGGTTTTAAAGAATTGAAAGGGAATATGTTTTAAGAATAGTCATGAATTCACTGTTGGCAGGGGAGCCTTCCAGGATGCTAATGGGTCCAGATACACTGTGGGATCTGTATGAGGTAGTCACCTTTCTGAGAGTAATCCTTAATAATTCATAGAGTTATTATCTAGATTCAATGAGTCCGGCCAGCATGGCTCAGTGGTTGAGCGTCAACCTATGAACCAGGAGGTCACTGTTCGGAGCACGTGCCTGGATTGCGGGCTTGATCCCCTGTGTGGGGTGTGCAGGAGGCAGCCAAACAATGATTTTCTCTCATTGTTGATGTTTCTATCTCTCTCTCCTTCTCCCTTCTTCTCTCAAATCAATAAAATATGTTTTTTTAAAAAAAAAGAAATAAGGTAGCTATGGCTTGCAGAAGTGTCTGCCAATCTTAAGCACTTAGTCAAGTACCCTCACTGTATTATTGATATATGGTGGCCTAGGTGTTCCTTCAGGAACTGGGGCCCGGTGAGAAGGGCTTCTTAGCATCTGGGATATTTCCCAGGGTTTTGTGAGAGTGCACAGGGTACATGAATGCTTTCCTGTGTGCCACACAAGGGCATTAGATTTCGTTTCGATGGCAGGAGGATATTCATCTGGATTTCTCTGGCCATTCCCTGCTTCCCCAGGAAGCTGCCAGTGTGGTGGATGAAGTCTGAGATGGTACCCTACCTACAAGTTAACAAGTCAGTGGTGTGCCAAGGTTTCATGGATGTTGGCAGAAGACGTGACCGTCCTGAATCAGTGACAAAGGACTTCATTACTCCTGACACAGCAACCAACACAAGCTTCAGGTCTGTGTCAGCTACCCTTACCCTGGCTCCCACAGGGCAATGCAGGGAGGGCCAGGTGACATGCACAAGTCATTGGGTATGTCACAAAAGAGGGCTTGTAAGCTTGGGGAAGCCGAATCTTTTATGCTGGACAGTAAGCCTGTTGCTCCAGAGAGAGCTAGTATTATCTTCCAAGCCTGTTTGCTACACTTCCTTGAAAAGGTGGTGCATAACAAGGCCATCGGTGCCTCTGCTCACAAGATATGCAGGAATGTGTAAGACGCATGGAAAATTACCTATTCCTGTTTTGTGTCAAAGTGATACGGTCTTAGTAGCGGTTTAGAAACTGCCCTATGCTACACAATTCTCTCCCCCGCTTTCCAGCCCCTTTCCAGCTTTTAAGTCAGAGACAGGAGTATGACGGAAAGCACACGAGCCTTGGCAATTGGTAGGGCTGGGTTTGCTGGTGTTAAACATCTCGATCTGCTTCTGATTCATTAATGGAACCTTGGGGAAGTGACTCACTGTCCCTGAGCCTCCATCTTTTCCTCAGTGAAATGGGGCTAAGAACGCCTACCTCACACAGCGAAAGAAATCTGGCACAGAATAGGTGCTTAAAGAAGACTGCCTCTATTTGTTTGAATTTGTTTGCATTCTTGCCATGGGTCAGTGGAGAGGTACATAAAATGTATCTCAATGCTTGTGTCTCTGCAAAGAGGGTACCATGGTGGAGGCTGGCCTGAGGATGTGACATATTTTGAGCAAAGCTGCACAGATACAAGCTTGCTTTCCCAAGTTCCCTAGGGCCCCTTAAGGAGGAAAGCTCACATGTCATGTTGGTGGGAGGCTCATGAGCAGGCCAACCTCTCCTCCACCTGAAATAAGGCAATTTATAAGACTTCTATGTAGAGGTCATATCCCATGACCTGTGTATAGTCCTTCATGTTTTCCATTTCACCTCTACTAATCTAATGCAAAACACCTCCCACACTCCCACCCTGCTCCTCCCTGGCCTACTTTCTGTATCATCTTTACCTTCCCAGGGCCTGCCTGCCTCTCAGATTTTTTTTCACCTTAGGTGCCGCCTTGACTGAGTAGGCAAGCTATAAACACCGACAGCACCTTTTCCTCTTTCCTTCCCAGCGATTCTGTCTTTCTTCACTCCACATGGGCCTTCGCCAGCCTCTGGAGGAGTGGAAGGCTGGGAGGGAGGGAATCACATCCTCCTCCATGCTTGGCTCTTGGAATATAGGTAGCTGTATTCCTCCCAGTGGACTCATTTCTGCTTTGCTAATTTCTATTGTGTTGTGTGTATTTTTATTTCCCAGGCAGGGAGAACAAATTAAACCCTCGGCTCCTTGAGGGGACCAGAGTCTAAAAGAGTTAGAGGGTTGCTGATAACTAGGGCTCTGATTTCACCCCCATCCTAATGAGGAGTGGACCTGCTCCACGAGAATAGCATCTGTCCCCTCAGATTCCGTACGGCCATCCTGGATGGTGAATGCTCAATGAGGGAACACGGCAGCTCCTCCTACTGAAGTCTCTTTTCTGCTATTTAGCTGGTGTTTAGTGTCAGATCCCTTTTGATGATGGCTTCTGAGTACTCGTGGTGATGGAGAAGGAAAATCTTTGTTCACACAAGCCAAACTAATCATAAAATTTCCATCCATTCATCCATCAATCAATCCATCCATCCACCCATCTATCCATCTATCCATCCATATATTTTCCTATCTATATACCTGCCTAATGATCCATCAATCCATTTGTCTGTCCGTTCATCTCCGTCCATCCATCTATCCATTTAGATGACCTAAATGTTACTGATGGAAACTGTGACATTAAGGATAAGTGTCTGTATTGCTTTATTTTTTCTGATGAAGAGAATCTGTATGGTTCAAAAGCTTATGGGCATTAATTATTTTCCAGCTTCTAAAAAAATCCTAGTATCCATGGCATTTACTATTCTGCCACACATGTAGAGTATTTTTTCTGTGGGTTTCAGTTCAGCACTGATAATTATTCACTGGCCATTTTGGGTTTGGTATTAGAATATTAGAAGTCTCATTCAGAACCTTTTATTAACTGGAAACTCTTCCACCTCAAGAATGAAGTTTTATTTTGTTTAAAGCAGCTCTGAGGCCAGGGTACTTCTCCACTCTTTTTTTTTTTTTCCAATGAAAGCAGGAAATGTATTGATGGCTCCCACATCACCATGTGTTCTCAAGAGGAGAAGCGAGAGCAAGAAATGCAGGCAGCACAGGGCAACGGAGAGGCTTGACAACAAGTGGGAGGACCCACTTCAAAAAGTGGGGTGAGCCGAAGCCGGTTTGGCTCAGTGGATAGAGCGTCGGCCTGGGGACTCAAGGGTCCCGGGTTCGATTCCGGTCAAGGGCATGTACCTTGGTTGCGGGCACATCCCCAGTAGGGGGTGTGCAAGAGGCAGCTGATCGATGTCTCTCTCTCATCGATGTTTCTAACTCTCTATCCCTCTCTCTTCCTCTCTGTAAAAAAAATCAATAAAATATATTTTAAAAAAAAAAAAGCGGGGTGAGAGAGAACAAAGGGCATGGCTCCAGTTCGGAGGGGCCCTGACTCTATCAGAGAAGGGCTAGGCAGTGGGTGCTGGGTCCCAGGATAGGACAAGTCAGAAACCTCATATTCCGAGCAGGGTCTCTGAGCAGAGTCAGATCATCAAGTATTTAACTGAAGGCTCCTTAAGTCCCTTTTCAATGTCCCTGGAGTGGTCCTAGAGCCTGATGTGGGCCCAAGTGGCCTGAGTCACACAAAGCGAAGGGGTGTGAGGGTTAGAGGTGCCAGTAGAGATCTACTCTGCAAAATTGTGAAATAATTATTTTCATGTGTTCATTCTTTTTTATTAAATAATGTAAAGACAGATTTTTAGCCACAAGAGTAGAAACAAAGTAGGTTGTGGGTAATGTATTGAAATATCTTGAAAACTTCCCTATGAGATGTTGAGGTGTATTTGTTAAGCTAAACACTTTATCTAATCCTATACAATGGATGGACAGAACAATACTTGCTGAAGGAATGAATAACAGGACCAAACTACAGGAAAATGTCACAATTATTGATCCACTCTGATCTTCAGTCCAACAAACCTTAGTCATTGCAGTCATCTTCTGGGGAGGGAACAGATGATCCCTTCCTTCTTCTATAGTCATCAAGAGTTCTTGGTTCAACATTCCTCCCATCATCTGTCCTTCCTTCCACCTATTTTTACTGAAATCTGTCCCCCAAAAAAGACACAATTTTTGATCACTTATTATTTTTTTGTTCAAATATATTTTTGTTAATTTCAGAGAGGAAGAGAGAGGGAGAGAGAGATAGAAACATCAATGATGAGGGAGAATCATTGATCAATTGCCTTCCGCACACCCCCTACTGGGGATCAAGCCTGCAACCCGGGCATGTGCCTTGGCTGGGAGTCAAACCATGACCTCATTCATAGGTCAACTGAGCCACACCGGCCAGGCTGATCACTTATTATCTTAGTGATTGTAAGTCACCAATTTTGCCACTTCAGGTGCACTTATTTCATTTCTCATTGGGAACAAATGACTTCATCCCAAGGGTTGGATGTCAGGAGGCAGAATGGGGTAGAAAATCTGAGGGTGGCCTCTGACCAAGAGTTAGCTAGGAACTGAGGCCTCTTCATGGCTCCCCTAAAAATCTCTCAATGTGAGAGGGAAAAAAACAGAGAAACATCTGTCAGTTGCCTCCCATACACACCCCTACCAGATGAACAAACCTGTACCCTAGGAATGTGCCTGACTGAGAATCAAACCCACAACCTTTTAGTGCACAGGACAACACTCAGCCAGCTGAGCCGCCAGTCAGGGCTGATCTGCTTTCTTGCTCTGATGAAGCAAGCTGCCATGTTGTGAGCTGCCCTGATAGTGAGGCCATATGACAAGGTACTGAGGATGACCCCTTGCTAACAGCCAGATGGGAACTTAGGCCATCAATCCAACAATCTTCCAGAAGTAAATTCTGCCAACAACCACATGAGCTTGGAAGCCACTCCTTCTTCAGTCGAACTTTCAGATGAGACCCCAGACCTCGCTGGCACCTTGCTTGTAGCTTTGAGACAGTCCCTGAAGCAGAAGGCCTGGCTAAGCTGTGCCTGGATTCATGGTCCATAAGAATTGTGACATCCACTTATTAGTGGATGTTATTTTAAATCACCGAGTTTGTGGTAATTTGTGAGGTAGCGATACATAACTAATAGTGGTGTTCCAAGGCAAATTGAGATAGAAATGGGTATGTGGGAGTGAAAAGAAGCCTCAGTGTGGCCTAGCCATTATCTGACTGCTTCCTGGAGCATTGGGTCTGCCAGTGTCTAGGTGTGGCCCTGTTGTTATGTTAGCAAAGACCCACAGCAGAAACCCTGGCTTTGTGGAACTTGGGAAAGAAGCTTCTCCTGGAATGAGTCAATGAATCCAAGTATTTGCTCCAATTCTCACAATCCCTAACAGGAACACCCTGTGGAATCTTCTGGGATCACATTGAAATGGAAGCACCTACTCACATTTCAGCCAATATCACAAAGAGCAACTGCTATCAACACAACCTAGGGAGTTAGAGCAGGGCCTTGGCAGGCCAGACATGAGGAGAAGTTTAAGAATAATATCATAGTGCTCATTCAGAAAACGTGGTTTTCATTCACTCTTTCCTTAGGTCTGAAAGAATGTGAAGATAAGTGCTGCAAATAGCAGTTGTCTTTTTCTCTTTCTGTTCTGTTCTATCTCTGAAGTTCAGCTGAAGCAATTGCTCATGACTCCACTTGTTACATCATATGCATTGAACTTTAAAGAAAACCAAAAACCCAGTGAATGCCAAATATTTCTTCTTGGTTCTCTCCTAATGCACTTCTGAACTTGCCTGAAATATTGGGATTATTTCCCCAATTGTGTTTAGTTGATACTTTAACATTTTATTTAGAGTTTTAGTGTTTGAATTTTGTTCCAAATGAAGGATTTGGATCTGAAGCTGTGCGTTGGGGGTACTGCAGATGCTGAGGAACTTCCCTCCAAGCTGCACACACTCAATTGCTTTTATCTTTTTCATTCATTAGTGTTCTAGGGAAGATTACATTTAAAAGCACAACTAGAGGTTCAATGAGAAATTTTTAAAATGTCCCCAAAACCACTGATTTTGAATGTCTACAAAAGATGCTGGCCATCTAGGCCATGACAGGTTATATTTATTTTTATATTTAAAAATATTTATTCATATAACTTATTGAATAATTAGCTTATGCCAGGTGTCTGGGGGGATTTATTTCAACCATCAACATGTCATTCAATCAATGAAACATATTCTTAGCCCCTAGCAAAGAATAAAATGGGCTCTCAAGAAAAACAACCAAGACCTCTCCATCCTGGCTCTTCAAGATCTAGTGATGAGGCAGATGACACAGTGATAGTATGACATTCCATAAGGCACACAGCAGTCTCCAGTTTGCCAGGGGGTGCTCCTGTTGACTGGAGTAATTAAAAGCCCCCTTTTTACTCTTAAAAATACCCTAAAAGAGAAATTATATAGTTCACCCTACTTAAGGCTGACTCGCCAACAGTCATATGTGTGTAAAAAGAAGTGCCTTTTGGTAAAATCAACCATATTGTCTGCTTTCCCTTAAATGTAAACAAAAATTGAGCATCAACATTTCTATGTTCAATTTATATATTATTAGTTAGATTGAATTCTAGGGGTGTACTATGCCATCGATTGCTGGCAATTTCCTAATTCTCTTGACCAATATGTAAGATTAGTCTTCCCCAGGTCAAGGGAAAATGATCTTTAGTTGACTCACTTCTTCCAGCCCTGGCCAGTTCCCAGTTGCCATGGATAAATATCTGCTTTTCTATATGGAGATGATGACTATTGTGAATTTCTGAGGAGGGAACCTACCACCCACACTGTACTTTCTTTTCCTTTTCTCTCCTCCAAGGAATAACTGTGAATCAGAGAATAGCTATATGGAAATCAGAGCTGAAATAGCCTATAAATCACACGTGTCATCGTTTCCCCAAACTGTGGTTGATTTATGATACACCCTAATGCCTCATTGCTATGGCCACACCATTCTCATGATATGAAATCACACACACACACCATCAGGGACTACTTACAGACTCTAAAAAGGGAGAAATAAAAACAAAACAGAATCAAAGTTGGAGAGCACCGAGTCACGTATGGGATGCAAGCACGTCAGTGGGAAACCTGGGGGATGCTGGAAATAAATGTTCACACTACGGAGGGCAAGGGGGACAATCTGTTGGTAAACATGGGTGATCTCGGCTAATGGAGAATGGGGAGGTACAAAGATGCTCCCATGACTTCATCGTTGGACTCTGAACTGGTTATTTCTTAGTAGAGGAAGGTGAAGAATAGCTCACAATCAAAGCTGGGTGAAGGTTTCCCAGTCATGTCAGAAGCAAAATGTGCTGGGGGAAAGCTAGGAGCATGACTAGGGAAAGGAAGAAGATTGGAGGGAGTGGGCCTGACACTGGTTCTTCCATTCTTAGCTAAGCTAAACATTGGACATCTGTGGAGAATCTTGGGGAACTGCTCCATATGCATATCCACAAGATTAAAACTGCAGATCTAGGATTCAACTTCCAGCGTCCATCGGCATTACCCCGAGAACACATTTCCTCTGATGAGTCAATATTTAGGCTTGCTCTCAGTGGAATGTCCTTCATGAAAAAAAAAAAAAATCTTCCAAGTCCTATGTATTCCAGAAATCTGTCTGGGATAATTTTCTAAAATATTTTAACAAAGAGCAACAGTCAATGATGAAGTCATGGGGGAAGCTAATGTGAAACCTAATTGTCCTGCTTTGGGGCTGCCATGAACTTTCTCTCCCTCCAGGGCACATCCAGAATCAGCTAAAACCCATCAAAGCCTTGTGGGGAATGGGCAGAGACGGGGGGAGAGAGGGATCTGGGCTGCGCTCGCCTTTGCCAGGGCAGTTCTGTGTCTTCCAGCAGCCTGTCTTTTCCAATTGTAAATGATTTCACTGGTGCTGTTTATTGGGAGATGATTCCACACTCGTGGGTCTTCTCCCTTCACATGTTCTGCCACTTAATTCATTTCATTTTGCCTAGTTACTTGTCATCGCTTTGGGAATTGAGCACAATCTCTTGGTCAGATGGACTTGAGTTCAAATGCTGTTTCCCTCTGCCTCTTGTAAACTCCACCTTGATAAATTTTCTAATATTTAAGTCTCAATTCTCTTGCTTATAAAATGAAGATAATAGATAGATTGCTAAATAAGCAATCTTAGTATGACTCTGCATAGATATATTGCTAAATAAGCAATCTTAGTATGACTCTGCATACTAAGTGTGTGTGTGTGTGTGTGTGTGTGTGTGTGTGTGTGTGTGTGTATGTATGTGTGTTACTCAGGGTTCTCCCAGGAAGGGTTGTACTTCCAGTCCAAAGGCAGCCTGCTGGCGGAATTCCTTTTTGCTTAAACCTTCAACTGGATTGGATGAGGCTCACCCATCATGAAGAGTCATCTGCTTTATTCAAAGTCCACCAACTTAAATGGTTAATCTCATCCAATCAATGCCTTCACAGAAACTTCCAGAAAAATGTTTGACCAAATATTTGGGCACCATGGCCCAGCCAAGTTGACACATAAAGTTAACCATCACAGTGTATATCTATTTAAAATTGGGAGCTGTGTAGCTTCTTATATGCCTCAAATAATTATATGTATTAAATAATCATAGTCAGTATAGACTTCTTAATACCACTAGAGTAGTCCCTGAATTTGTGTGGAAAAAAATGTTCAACAATTTTGGCTGGTCATTCCCAACTTCACATTTTGGATCTTTCAAAATTTATTCCACTCTGGTTGTGTGTGCCAAATCTTGAGCAAAAGAATAAACTCCTCTCTCCGGCTGACCTGAAGCAAATCTTTTTTGGGGGGGAAATAGAAGCATGTTTAGGCAAGATAAATGCTGAAGAGAAAGGAAATCCAGTCACTCTGTCCTCCAGGAGACATGTGACCTCGTCTGCAACTGTAAACTCCTCATTGTGGCTTCAGTGGCACCGTGCCCCAGCGCTGATGGAGAGACCATTTAGCTTTGTCAGTTCCTTGAGGTCTATGGGCCTTCTCAGCGTGGGCAGTGAGCTGCTCGTTCTATTACCACCCTAACCACATGGAGCATAGTTTGCACTCATGGCAATCCTTACAGCCCCTTGAAACGAGCCTTGTATATACACAAGGACGGGCTCCAACACAAGGACTCTTGGATCCTCCGATGGAGTCACTAACATTGCAAACCTGGGGGCAAGCACCTCCGGTTCATGAGGCTCCCTTCCCATAGCTGTCTCTTGGCTGGTGAGACACTAGTCTTGGCTTCCCCACGTGTGCCTCTCAGGTTATGGTGTCTCTGGGTGTCACTAAGTTGTATCGGGCTTTGACCACACCCATAGGCTGCCCCCACAGAAGAACATGTTTGAGAAAATGCTATGCTCCCCTGGCCCTCTCCCTGCTATGGCTTTTTGCTTTCTTCTGGATGCCAACAACCATCTTGAAAGAAAAGGCTGATGTGAAATGAGATAGGGCAAGTTAGACCGACCGGGGTCCTTGGATATTTTAGGTCGTTGTAAGGCAATTATTCCAGAGAGTACATTTCCATGGATTCCTCTGCGTAGGAGGTTTCCTGAAGAAGCCCACATCCCAGTGTTTATGTGAGGTGGCCAGTGTTCCACTTTTCCAGCCTCCCCTCCTCTGTTTGGAGCGGCTGTGGGAGGTAAGGGCTTTCTCTCATCTCCACAGAGCCTCTCACATGTCTGCGCTGTTTTCCTAACTTGCCTCCCTCTCCCCTGCTGGGTCGCCTATCAAACTCTTACTCACCCACAGCATTGAGTTCCACTGTAACTCCATCCAGGATGCCTTTCCTGGAAATGTGGCCTCTTTCTTCTCTGTGCTTCTATAGAATATATCGTCTCGATTACAGTGCTTAATCAAATGAGTGTAACTGTTAGATACGTGTTTCTCTCCCTGCTCCCCAGACAGGGCATGGGGGTCTTCACCCTTAAATTCCCACCATCCATCACAATCCACAGCAAAGAAGACCCTTCATAGGAGTGTGTCAGGTGGCTGGAGAGAGGGATGAAAGGAGCCTGCGGGAAGATCTGAGGCGTCCCAGACAAAGTTTGCGTGCCAACGCTACCACCAGCTTGCTCTCTCTGGTTTTCCTCAGAGGTCAAAGTGAAGGTGCCCTTTAGTGGATAACCAAATACTTTCCTGTTCAACTAATCAGCACTGTCAGCATGCTGCTAGGTCTCCGTGTGGCAGGCCGCTCCCAAGCCCAGATTCATCACTGTGGTATGGTCCCAGCATCCTACATGGAAAAGTCTTGCTCTTCTGATGCTGTTGCTGCATTGATTCACTAGGATGCGAAAAAGAAATATTAAATGCTGAGGAGTCCTTCCCAGAATTCACATGTCCTGTGCAGTCAGCTTAGTAGGGTGGGCAGGACCATGTATAACTTGGTGGCAATGGTACAGTCTGAGAGATACGAGGAAAAAAAGCCAGAATTAGCAGGTCAGAAGCCAAGAAGCAAGGCCTGGAAAGAGAGTCATAAGAATCATAGATGCCCAAGAGTGAAGAAGCCCTAAGGTTAATGGCCTCACCCTGGACCACAGACATATATGTATATATTTGATTTCAGAGAGAAAGAGAGAGGGAGAGATAGAAACATCAATGATGAGAATCATTGATTGGCTGCCTTATGCACGCCCCCTACTGGGGATTGAGCACAAAAGTCAGGCACGTGCCCTTGACCGGGAATCGAACTGTGACCTGGTTCATAGGTCCACGTTCAACCACTTAGCTACGCCAGCTGGGCCAGAGGCATCTTTTCTCAGTGCACGTTCTACACCTGCTCGATTCCCACCTCTGATGTTCAGCTCCCTTCATGCTGAGGCTGTCCTCACTATTGTCAGAACACTCAGAAGGAATAACGATCAAATTCTACTCAGCATCACCAAAGCTGCCCCCACATTGAGAATAAAAACAGCTGTGGTCCTAAATGCTCATGTGTCCCAGCCACTGGGAGTATGAGCGTGGGCCCTGCATTCAGGTGTCACAAGCCAGCCGTGTGCGAGCTGTATGACTTGGTACATATAAAATGCTTAGCTCAATGATTGGCATAAACTGATAACATGTATTAAACACTTACTACTCTTAGTAGGACATCAACTGCCATTCACAGGAGCCTCTCCTTAATGGAGAGATGAGGATGACGGACACCAAATGCATAATGTCATGAAAAGGGGGTTGAGTTGGAATCAGAGTATCTGGTTCTAAGCCTCAGGTCTGCCACTTCCACGAGCTGGGTTGTGTTTCGTAAGTGACTCTTGGCATCAGTGTACCTATCTGTAAATGAGAAGTCGTTACTAGATCAACATTACTCCCTTTTTAATAAGTATAAACAGCTCAATCCTTTGAAATTTCCAAATAGATTAAATTGTTTGAACACCATTAAATCTAAGCAGCGCAATAATTTAAAAAAATCTTCTTAAATGTATGCATTTGTTTTCCTCTGGGAAAATCTACATACTTTCCCATTTTCCACCCTCCCCACAAGACGCATGCTCAGCAAGTTAAGTCTCTCATCTACAGGTTTCTATGCTTTCTCTTCCAGCCTAGCAATGTTTGCCCATTAAGTACATGCAAAGTAACCCATGGAGGTTATGGCTCAAAAATCATAGACATTTGTTCATCTGTCAAAACAAGAACAAAATTGCATTGAGGGGGCCGGGGGTATAGTATTTCATAAGCTCTTTCAGTGGCATATTTAAAAATAAGTGACAGATAACAGGGAGTGGCACAACACTATGGCGGATCAGGATTAATATTCCTTATCTTAAAATACTTGCGCACACAGGGAACTATCGTGTATTCATATTACCCACCCCACAAAGAACTAAGAAACCATTAAGCCCAGGAGAGTTCCATTTGTCCACAGTGTCTGCGCTTATCTTTTCCTCTTCTCCACCCATTCATCAGTGGCTCTCTTCCTTCTCCCCAGGTCCCATTTCCCACCACTACCCGTCTCCGACTGAATGAAAACGGAGGCTTGCAAATCCCTGAACAATAGGTTTCACTGGCCGGATGACTTCTTACCTCCATCCCCTGAAGGCAGCATCTCTGCCCCATATCTCCCTGGCTCCCACCGTCAAAGGCAGCAAAGGAAACAATAGTTGTCAGCCCCCGCCCAGCTGTGTCTTTCTGAGGTGCAGCTGAATAATCAGTTCCGGGCTGAGTGCGTCTGAATTTCCCTGGCTGCCTTCCACATGCCTTCACAACACCTAACAGGACAGGAGCCCGGGCACTCTCACCATCCTGCCACTCACCCTGAGCCGGAGGCAGCTCCTGCCCTCCTGGCCTCCTTGCTTCATCATCCTTTCCCCGGGGCAGGCGGGGCACAGGGCTTCTGGGAAGAAAGGCCATTGTTCCTTCAAAGGGACCCGTGGGGAAGGAGAGAGTGCAGACAGCACCATTTGGCAACTTTGAGGCTCAGGGCGAGGAGAGGGAGCTGTGAAATAGATACTTTCAACACGTTTTATTTTCATTTTGGTACATTAAGTGGCTATATTAAAATAAAGCAACTAGATCCAAACTGGGAGGACCTCCTGAGAGAAACAAGGACCCTGAATGCCCTCGTGTTCCCATGTACCCAGAACCCACACAGTCGGAGAGGGCGTCTGCGCTTCTGGTTGTCTGAAGTTTACTGTAAAAAAAGTTAGACTATCAAGTGATTCAACAGAGGCATCATGCCAGCTGTGAGAGCAAGCTGGGAAACAGCTTAGGAGGCAGAAAAATTCTCATCTGCGAAGATGTCCAGTTTTTCTGAGTGTTGGTGTGGATATTTATGTCATTTGGGCGAAGTGATGGCACAGGCAGAATGCCCAATAGGAGGGTGGTTGGCAGGCAGCTCAGACAGCAGATTGTAATGGTTCAATTTAAAAACAAATATTGTTTATAGAACAGGTTGCACACCCAGGCCGGAATCAGCCCTATTAAGACAACGTTTCCTAAGAGGTATGACTTATGACTTTTGCGTTTTTTGCTTCGCTAAAGCGGAGGACTCAGACAGATCTGGGTTGAGCAAGTGGGTTAATAATTCTCAAAATCAGCCAGCTAGCCGCGAGGGAGAGCTAGACTTGAGTGTTCTTATCTGTAAAATGGGAACTATAGTGATTCCCTCCACAGATGTCTGTGGTGGGGGTAAGATGAGATAGTTACCAGCTGCCAGAGTGTGGGGTTTTATTTGTGGTGTTTTTGTATGGGGGGGAGGGGTGTTTGTTTGTTTCTGGGCACCAAGGTAAAATGATAAAGTCCACCAAGTAGCAATATGTATTTTGAACAATCTTTGGAGGGAATCTTTAACTAAAAAATGTGTGATGACCGCACATAGATTTTAACTAAGTCCCGTACATATTTATTGAGTGCACTGAAGATGGATTTGTTGCTGCTTTAAAACATAGAAAGTAGACGCTTCATTGCTTAGGATGGAAACAGTGGAGGGGAAAATGGGGAGCGACTGCTAAAGGATATGAGATTCCTTTTGAGGCAAAATTCTAAAATTAGATAGTGGTCACGATTGCAAAATTTTGCAAATATACTTAAATATACTGACTTATACACTTTAAATGGATGAATTATATGTATATGAATTATATCCCAATAAGGATGTTGAAAGAAAACAATGTATAGAATAATATAAAACTAAAAAAAAAAGAGGAAGGAAGGAAGGAAGGAAGGAAGGAAGGAAGGAAGGAAGGAAGGAAGGAAGGAAGGAAGGGAAAAGAACAAAACAACACAAAAACAGGTCTTGGGCAGGAATATGCCAGATTCATTTGGTTCCTATCGTTATGGAGCTTAAAGTTTTGCAGGTAGCGCCACATTTGCTAATTGGTCAAATAAAGAGGGGTTTGGATAAAGAACAGGTGGGGATAGGGCAGTGAGGCAGGTACTGGTAACCACCCCGCACGATCCTACACATGTTCTTTTTTTCCTGGAAGCAATAAACCTCCCTGAGTTTGAAGACTATGCTTGTAGGCATCCTGGCAGCCATGTTTGGTGCTGGGACTCATTTCTGGCCAATGGGTGTGAACAGAGGGAATGTGTACACTTTTCAAGTCATGCCCCTTAGTACATGCTCTGTTCCCTTTTCTACTCTCCCCACAGACTGGGAAGCCAAATCCAACCTTCCAAACAGGTCAGCACTTTGGATGGTAGAGCATGAAGACAGTGTGGCATGCCCAGCCTAGTGTGGCTCAGTTGGTTGACCATCATCCTATGCACCAACGGGTCACCGGTTCGATTCCTAGTCAGGGCACATGCCCGGGTTGTGGGCTGGATCACCAGTAAGAGGAATGGGGAAGCAGCAGATCAATGTTTCTCTTTCATTGATGTTTCTATATCTCTCTCCCTCTCCCTTTCTCTCTCTCTAAAATCAATTTAAAATATTAAAAAAAAAAAGATAACATGGCCTGCTTACTGCTCTGGACTGTCTCATTCTCTTGCTGGCCTCATCTCCAATGAGAAATCTACTTTCATCCTTACCATAGTTTTTCTGTACATAACATGTCTCTTTTCCATTGGCTGCTTTTGAGGTTTTCTGTTTAGCACTGGTTTTAAGCAGATTTTAATGATGCTTTTTATTGTTTTGAGCAGGTTTTTATTGGGATGTGCTTTTGTATAGTTTTGTTCATGTCTCTTGTGCTCAGGGAGACACTGTGTTTCTTGGATCTGTAGGTATATAGTTTTCATTACATTTGGGAAAAAGAACAATTGGCCATTATTTCTTCAAATATTTTCTGCCCCCACCTATCCTCTCCTTTGCAGAAGACAATTACACATACCTTAGGCAGCCTGAAATTCTCCTTAAGTTCACTGATACTGTTTAATGGCTCAATATTTGTATATATTGCCCAATGATCAACACAATAAGTCTAGTTAACATTCATCGCCATACATATTTATAAATTTTTGTGTGTGATGAGGACTTTTAAGATATGCTTTCTTAGCGACTTTCAAATATACAAAAGAGTATTATTTTAATTCTTTCTCTCTCTCTCTCTCTCTCTCTCTCTCTCTCTCTCTCTCTGGATTTTATTTTGAATAGTTTCTATTGTTGTAGCTCCAAGTTCACTAATCTTTTCTTCTATAATATCTAATCTGGAATCAATCTCATCCAGTGTATTCTTCATCTTACACATAGATTTCATCTCTAAAAGTTCAGTGTAGGTCTTTTAAAAAAAATCTTTTTCAAATCTATGTCTTTTTAAGTCAACATCATCTTCAGTTTAAAATGTAATGTTTGAACATCTGGAATACAGTTATAATTGTTTTAATGTCCTCGTCTACTAATTATAACACCTTGTCAGTCCTGGATCAGTTTCAACTTATTGATAATTCTCAATTTGGGCCAAACTTTCTGGTTTTATGGCATGCCTGGTTATGTTTGGATGTTAGCCATCGTGAACTTGACCTTGGTGGGTGGTGGATATTTTTATATTCCTGTAAATATTTTTGAGATTTTTCTGGGTTGCAGTGAAGTTAGTTGGAAACGCTTTGATGATGTTGGGACTTCACAGTTGTTATTTCCAAGGCAGTTGTGGAGCAGTGCTCAGTCTAGAGCTTACCATTCCCCTACTACTCCGGGAAGACCCGAGTCCTCTCCCCCACACCCACGACATGGGAGTTCTAGCCTGGGTAAAAGGCTTTGTGTGCCTACCAGACATTTCCTTTCATCCTTTTGGATGGTTCTTTCACTTATTTTGAGTAGTTTCCTCACACGCATGTGCTAATTAGTACTCTGCTGGATATTTAAGAAGGACCATCTGCTGGTCTTTTGGGTGCTCTCTAAGTACAGATCTTTCCTCCCGCAAATTCTGCCCTGCGGACAGTGGTCTACATACTCTCCCTGCCCTCAGCTCAATCTTTCAGCTCGGAGTCGTCCAGATCTCACCTGGGTTCCCCCTCCTCACCCCGCAAACCTTTTCAAAGAAGCAAGCTGGGGCAATCGTAATGCAAGCCTCACTTCTTTTCCACCCCTCAGGGGTCACTGTCTCTCATTGCTTGCTGTGCAGTGTCTTGAAAATAATTCTCCATGTACTTTATCTGTTTTTGTTTGTTGGTTTATTTCAGGTGGGAAGGTAAATCTTGTTCTTCTATCTTGTCTAGAAGCAGAAGACATGCTTGCCCAGGTTCTATTTAATCATATCCATGAGCCTTGAAATCGTTAGCCCTACCCCTACTTGCAGGGGAGGAAGGTAAGGTTCAGACAAATAACATAGCTTGTCTAAGCTCACACAGCTCCTAAGTGGTACAGCCCAGATTTCATCCTAAATGTGTCTCTTGGAAATAGTTCTTTATACTATTTCCTGTACTCTGCATTCCCTTCACTTACAATGCTCTGGTGTGGGCTGGGGGAGTGGGAGAAGAGGGATTAGGCTGGAAATAGGACCACAAAATACTCTTTGGAACACTGTAGGCCAGCTCCCTGCTCCTTTAGGGTGTGAAAATGAAATCAGGGTGGAAATTTGAACATATGATCCAGGCACAGGGACCACATCAGTGGTCCTCATAGCCAAGGATCTTCTAGCTCAGTGGGTCCCAACGTTGCAAATAAACAAATGCACTCAACTCGGGAGTTATTGAGAACAATAAAATTAGGAAATTAAAGAAAAGATTCAACATTAATATACTTAAGTTTTCCCCCTGAGATTTTGGCATGTGGCCCTAATAAGAACCATTAATATCTAGGTATAAATTCTTCAACATAGAGAATTTCATATAGTGAAAATGTACAATTTTTTTTTTTTTTCTTTCAACACCCCTCTTTCTTCTGTGGATATGCTCAGTCCATTCAGGGTGGGTCAGCCAAGACTGGGTGGGGCATATAATGCAGACCCAGTCAATCACTAGAACCACACTATCCTAACCATGGCGATTGGCCCACCTTTCAGTCCCATGCCCCACGCTGGGTCATTCCACGTTCTTCCCTAGGACTTTGTTCATCCAGGGTTGAAAGAAAAAAGGGGGGTTGTCTTTTGGGATACACAACTGGAAGGCATGAATCAGCATGATCAGGGAGCCAGCTACCAAAACATGCAAAGAAAACCTATGTGCAGTGGAAGAGGATAAGACAAGACACAGAGAACACAGAGAAGAACTGGAGTACATTGGGGATGCTGGGGATGCATCAGAAAAAAGGAGATCATCAAAGTTTAGTCCTTCATCGTTTCCAGATCCCATAGTGCCTGAAGCCAGCGCTTGGACTTCCCAGTTGTAGGATCCCATAAATCCTACTTTATGTTTTAATTGGTATTGAGTTGGGTTTCTGTTACTTACAGCCAAAAAAAGTCCTGGTAAATATAGAGAGGAAGTCATTTACCCAACAGCAGATCCTGAATCAGTAGGGGGGCTGGTGAGAATACGACTCATTCTATTTCAAGTGTAGCATTTAGGACCCTGGGGTAAGCAAAGGCTGGCTGCCCCTTGCACAAAAACTGCTAACATTTTTTATTGTCGTTGGCACGTACATGTCAAAACCATAAAAGCTCACAGCCAGGCACATTCTAAGGGTAGTATATGACCCTTCCACAACCTGTGAGGAGGATCTTGTTAGGACCTCCCTTTTGAAGATGAGGGAGTGCAGGCCTGCGGAGCTTAAACGCCTCGAGTCCAGAACTGGTTCGTGTTGGCTCCAGGACTCTCACATGAATGAAGGCAGCCTGACTTCCCAGCCTTGCTCTTGCTGTCCTGCCTTACCTGTGCTTGTCCCCAGGAAATGACCTTTGTTACTGACAGCAAACTATGAATTTTCATCCTCTTTCAGGCTCTGCCACGTGGATTTCTCACTGAAGAATGATAGGGCAGGTGGAAGCTGCATTTTAGAGCAGGGGAGAAAGAGAGGGAGGGAGGGGAGAAAGAAAGAGAGAGAGAGAGAGACCGGGTGCCTCCATACGTATGTACAGACGAGCCAACTGGGTTTTGAACCACAACCTAGGAATGTGCCCTGACTGTGAATCAACGTTCGAACCAACTGAGCCACGCGGCCAGGGCCCTCATGTGATGTCTGCTACACTGTGAGAGTGCCACGGGGAAGGCTGCCTGCAAGTGAGTCCTGGTGCACAAGGGAATATCCTTCCATACGTTTCCAAAAAGGTTCACACTTTCATCGCAGGTGTCATTCGAGCAGAATTTAGAAGCAATTCCTGCTGAACCAGCAAATCTGAACAAGTCAATGCACTTTGCCTTCAGTGACACCAAAGCACTTGATTTTATAGAATTTGCAGTTGCTCTGATGACCAAATAAGAAAAGAAAATCCCAAAGAGGGGGGACTGGGCCGGTGCCATCTTTGCAAGTTGTGGCATCTGCATGTACGCACCACCCAGGGTTCAATAGCATGCCTGGCACTCCAAGGGGACCGGTGCCCGCTTGGCCAAGTGAGGCCAGGAAGCAATGCTCCTTCTGGTGGTTTTGTTGTTGTTGTTAAACAGTAAGTGGTCCTAGCCCGGCCGGCGTGGCTCAGGGGCTGAGCGTAGACCTATGAACCAGAGGTCACGGTTCGATTCCCGGTCAGGGCACATGCCCAGTTTGCGGACTCCATCCCCAGTGTGAGGTGTGCAAGAGGCAGCTGGTCAGTGATTCTCTCATCATTGATAGTACTATTTCTCTCTCCCTCTTCCTTCCTCTCTGAAATCAATAAAAAAAAAACATTTTTTAAAAAAGGAAGGGGTCCTTCATCTCTCAGTTGGGTCAAATCTAACAAGCAAAATGACACAGACACCACTGGCATTGGCTACAGGGGCTTTTGGCTTTTCTCAGCCGTGGGCCGGGGCGAGGTTTTGCTGGGTCTGCTGCAGGGAGCTCAGTAGGGGCTGCATGTCCAGACAGGGAGGGGCTGGGAAGTAATCTCCGCAGGCCCACCCTGCGCCTGGGCTGTGGGAACAATAAACACAGGGTAGACTCCCATGTCGTAGGAAGGAAGCGACCATCAGGAAGCTCTTAGGAAGAACGGAACCGCTGGGTCTCCAGTGGCTTGGGGGCTGGTGTCATCTCATCCCTGAGGTCATCGCCACACATGTCTTTCTCACACCCCAGATGGTCTCTGCCTCAGCGCTGGCAAGCGGAGGCTCCTCCCGTCCCAGCTGGCCCATACCTACAGGCTAGCGTTCGCCGGAAGAAAGTACGTTTGGAACCGAGAAGAGTGGAATACTGCCCCAAACCTTCTTGGGCAGCTTTGCTCGGCAGATGGCAGACAGGGAGCCAGGAGCTTGGTACTGGTTCTGCCCCTCACCAGCCCCGTGAATTTGAGCTAATTCCATGACCTCTCTGAGCCCCATGGGTCTCCCCTGAAAAGTGAGAGTTACAGCCTTGAAGAAACCTTAGAGATCACCTAATTAAAACCAGAGGTGATTCTAGAAATGAAGAGAATAGCCAAGAGACCATTGTTCTATTGTCTGTAGGATTTTCAGGAGATTCAGAATTCCTCAAGTTCTCTACCCTCCGGTTGAAGGTAAAGGGGCAAAAAGTAGGTTATAGGGACACATCAGAATTCCTCAGGACATATTCAGAGGACCCTGTGTACTGATATTTCTTTACTATTTGTCTTTAAGCCAACTCCAAAAAGAAATACTTAAAAAAGGAATCCTTCTATCATTTGCCACAATAAGAATTTTTTAAACATTGTGTTATTTTCATTGTATTTTTTTTTCAATTACCTTCTAATTAGATACTTTTTGCCTGCCAAGGGTTCTAGCCTCGGGCTTGTTCTCTCCTGAATGCTTGCTAATCTCTCTTTTTAACAGAGAGGTATTAAAGACCTACTCAGTTCTGAGCCAAAGCGCTTCCCCTTGATGTAATCAGCAAGTGAGAAATGAGTCCCTTTCAATTCTGTTCCCTCCCGAGATTGCATTGTTATGTTGTGTAGGCACTTCTGACAACTCTCTCCGGATCTCTCAGCGGTGCCTGGTTCGCATTTTCTGCACTCTGGCGTCGGGGATGCAGACTCCCCACACCTGACCAGAAGTCCAATTAACCAGCTTACTCCTTGGTAGGCTGAGATGGGTCCTGGCCATTAGAGAGCTTTCCTTGCAAAGGGCAGGACCCTGTACTTCTTATCTCTGTACGCTTTGGTGCAGGCTTTGCACCGTCCTTCCACAGAAATAAATTATTCTTAAACAGCGCCGGTCCTGTCCATGCTTCCGGGACAGTGGCGCACAGACGCCTCAGCAGGTAGCACCACGCATTGGACGAGCCACCCTGGGAAGTCAAGCTTCTTGACAGCTGGCCAAGTGTGCATATTCACGCTTCGCTACTGAAGTCGGGCTCTTCCTCACCACACCAAACAGCTGTCCACGTTGGTCAGAAACTAAGCACGGCGGGAAAATGTGAAGACGGAGATTTGGTAGAAAATCCCTGGTTTTCTTTTCAGTTGGCAAATTTTAATCCGAGCGTGGTGGTGGGCACTTGAGAAGGAGGATACTGTTAGCTGCCTTGATA
The DNA here is from genome assembly GCF_951640355.1 of Cnephaeus nilssonii. Lineage (NCBI taxonomy): Eukaryota > Metazoa > Chordata > Mammalia > Chiroptera > Vespertilionidae > Cnephaeus > Cnephaeus nilssonii. Next base: position 22,998,842 of record NC_137091.1, on the reverse strand, counting down.
GGACAGGAAATGCTGCTGACAGTTAATGAGCTTCGTATAAACAGTGACTGGGGGATCCACGTCTTCGGGAATGTGGCCGCTGCTCCCAGCTCAGGGGCCGTCCAGCAGATCCAAGGTCTTAGGGCCCAAGATGGGGGCCTGGGGGGCCTGGTTATGGGGAGCTGGAGTCCTCTGTGTCACACAGATTTTCCATTTACTGTACCAGGGAGGGAATGGTGGTGGTGATAAGAATAGCTTCATTAGCCTGGCCGGCGTGGCTCAGTGGTTGAGCATCGACCTGTGAACCAGGAGGTCATGGTTCGATTCTGGGTCAGGGCACATGTCTCGGGTTGTGGGTTGGAGCCTCCGTGTGGGCCATGAGGGAGGCAGCTGATCAGTGATTCTCTCTCATCATTGATGTTTCTGTCTCTCTCTCTCTCTCCCTCCCTCTCCCTCCCTCTCTGAAATCAATTTTTTAAAAAATATTAAAAATTGAAAAAAGAACAGCTTCATTACCTACCTGAATTCAGGAGCTATTCTACTCATCATCTCATTTAACCCTGGCCATGACCCGTTCTCTGGGTCTAATGACTCCACTTGTGCCGAAAAGACGCTGAAGCTCAGAGAGGTTAAGATGCCCGCAGGTGCAGAGGAGGAGCTCCTTGGAATCTTACTGAGGAGGGAGCGTCATCTTCAGTCAGGCTCGCTCCAATGTGCTTCCTGACACCTCGGCTCCTCTCTCCCTCAGGACGGTTCTGCCGTCCCCGTCCCTCTGCTGCCCTTCCTCTGCCACATGTGCTTTGGTTCCGTGGAAGCTCTAAACAGAGCATTTTCAATGCAGAAATGTTATGTTTAGAAGACATTAATATCCCTAAATGCATATGTGCACACACACACACACACACACACACACACATGTGCAATCATGAGACTATATGTTTGGAGGAAAAGAGTTTACTAGAGTTCCTTAATGGAACTTTGAATAAATTATATGGGGCATTTTTCTACCCATAGTAACTCAAATAAATACATGCTATTTGAAATAGTGGGTTTGGAGCTTAAAAAAGAAACACACTATATCTTTGCTGGAGAATGGCTCTTGATGAAAAAAGAAAACTCACTCTAATTTGAAGATTTAACGAGGGAGTTTGATGGTATATATGAAATCAAACTGCTATACTTTGTCATCCTGATGCCCTAGGATACTCTGGCCACATTTACTGCTTCCGCCCTATAATAAGTTTTTATCGAGCACCTACTATGTGCCACATACTGCACTAGGGATTCCAGTGTGAATGAGCATTAGGGAGAGTCCCAGCTTTTTTCTTAACCTAGTCTACAGCTATGGAGAGGGCTTCCCAAAACACATGTTTTGTAAGCTTGCTTCCGAGGAAGAATATATGCAGGTTCAGAAGTTTCCCAACTCACAAAAATTATATCAATATACCTCCAAAGCTCATAGTAAAAATAAAATCCAAAAAGAAGAAAAAACTTCTTAAATATAGCTTTTGACTAATGAATATTAGTTAAAACCACCGATCATAAAAGTCTTACCTGGGAGAAGATAAAGAGTAGTGTTATAAATCATTTATTCACTTAGTTTTTTTTCCCTTTTTGTGGTAACATTATAACAAATTTTGCCTTTTTACCTATTTTAAGTGTGCAATTCAGTGGCATTAATTGCATTCATTGTGTTGTGCAACCATAACCACGATTTCTAAAATTTTTCATCACCCCAAAAAGAAACTCTGTAACCATTAAGCAATAACCATGCTTCCTTTCCCTAGTTCCTGGGAACCTCTCATCTATTTTCTGTCTCTATGAATTTGCCTATGTTAGATATTTCATGCAAATGGGATCATACACTACCTGGCTTATTTCACTTGGCATGATGTTTTCCAGGTTCGTGTACATTGCAGCATGTATCAGAATTTCATCCCTTTTTATGGCTGCATAATATTCCATTGTATGGATATACCACTTTAGTTTATCCATTAATCTGTTGATGGACAATTGGGTTATATTCACCTTTTGGCTATTGTGAATAATGCTACAATGAACATTGATGTACAAGTAGTATCTGTTTGAGTCTGTTTTCAATTCTTTTGAGTATAGGATTCATAGTGGAATTGCTGAAACTTAATTCTGTATTTAGCTTTTTGAGGAACCATCACACTGTTTTCCACAGTAGCTACAGAATTTTACATTCCCATGGCAGTGTGTGCAGGTTCCAATTTCTCTACACCCTCACAACACTTGTTATTTTTTCATTTTTTGATTATAGTCATTCTAGTAGACATGACGCGATATCTCTCTGGTTTTGATTTGCATTCCCCTAAAGATGATGAGATTCTCCATGTGCTTATTGGCCATCTGTTTATCTTCTTTTGAGAAATGCTTATTCCAGCACTCTTCCTGTTTTTCAACTGGGTTATTAGCTTTTTTGTTGTTGAGATTTAGAAGTTCTTTATATATTCTGGATATTAAACCTTTATCCAGATATATGACTTGCAAATCCACCCCCCCCCTTTTTGTAAATTATCTTCCCACTTTCTTAATAATGTTCTTTGGTGTATGGAAGCTTTTTAATTTTGATGAAGTGCAATTTGTCTATTTGTTGTTGGGTTGCATGGGCTTTTGGAGTCTGCATTGGTTTGCCAGGGCTGCCATAACAAAAACACCTCTGGTTTCCTCTGAGACCTCTCTTATTGGCTTACAGATGGCTTGCATCTGCACATGCTCTTTTCTCTGTTTATGCACATCCCTGGTATCTCTTCGTGTGTCCAAATTTTCTCTTCTTATAAGGATGCCAGTCATATTGAATTAGGGCTCACCTATGTAACCTCCTGTAGCCTTAATTGCTTCCTTAAAGACCCTGTTTCCAAATATAGTAACACTTTGAGTTCCTAGAGGTTAGGGCATCAACATATGAATGTTTGGGGAGACACAATTCATCCCACAACAGTGTCATATCTAAGAATTCATTGCCAAATCCCATTTGTTTCACTTTGCTTTAAACAAATGTGTTGACTGCTTACCCTAAGGTAGCCAATGTGGCAAGCACTAAAATGAATATGACAGAAAAGAACCCTCTCCGCATGTAGCTTACTTTCTTGGTAAAGGAGACAGAAGGTAGATCCACCAATTAGATAATATTGGATAGTAACAAGTTCTATGATGAAAAATAAAATGAATGTATAATTTTAAAAATTAAAATGCCAGAATAAAATAGAACTGAGAGAGTGATTGGGGGAGAGAGAGGCTACTTAAACCGAAAGATCAGGAAAGCGCTCTCTGAGTAGTTGATATTTCAGCCCATACCTGAATAATTAGAAAGGACCCGTTCCTTAAAGACCTAGGAGAAAATTCAATCTCCTTGCATAGGAAACACACTCTTGAACCCAGTCCACTTGCTCATAGTGGCAGAGTCAAGATTTATACCCAGGTCTCCCAACTTCCTTATGAGACAAATTGTAGTATATATTTCCAAGATGAATCAGCCACGTTGAGCTACACAATAGCTCACTACTAGTGGGAGAAAAGGTAAAGAGTAAAAAAGGGGATGTGATTTATATTTATTTATGTATCAAATTTATGGAATCTTTGGCAGCCATGAGGGGGTAATCAAATGACATATTAATTTGACCAGTATTTTGACAAGCTGCCCTGGAATGTAGGTTCCCAGAATCACTTAAGATCAATAAACAACATTCCTTGCTGGGTAAGGTGGCAGGCACCCTGGTCAGCGATCCCGGGAAGGAATGCAGTGCGTACATTCCATTCTCCAGACCTAGGGCTGGCCACAGTGGGAGTTCTGGGTGGCCAGGAGAAACAAGAAGACGTCAACGCTTGGTCTTTGGTGGACTCGCCCAATGAGCATCGAAATGACAAATGGACTTCCATATCCCCAGAGCGGGATGGTACAACATGGTGGTGGCCCAGTGTCCAAGTCACGTTCCACTCTTGAGGATTGCAAGGAACCATGCCCAATTCTCTGAGTCCTTCTCAGACCACACTCTCCTCCTTGGGAAAGCACCACCCAAAAGCAAATGCACCACCCAAAAGCAAACACACCCCAAACATGTGTTTACAGTCATTTTAATAGACATGACGCGGTATCTCTCTGCTTTTGATTTGCATTCCCCTAAAGATTATGTTGAGCATCTCTCCATGTGCTTATTGGCCATCTGTAACGTGGTGTGTTTGGGATGTGTTTGCTTTTGGGAGGTGCTTTTGAACAGTGTTGCATGTCTCAGCACAATCTCAGCTTTTACAAAACCAAAGTGAAGACCCTTCTCTGGGGAGAGAATTTATTCCCCATTCCCTGGAAATCAGCCTTCTTTGGCAATCTTTTCTAACTGGAGCAGCAGAGCAAATGTCTCATTGGGGCTTTGATAGGACTTCATCACCATGAGCTCCACCCTCTCCTCAGGCCCCACAGAGGGAGTTCTGAATCCCAACTTCATTTCTCCAACCTTTGCCCATCGCATTTTGTACACTCAAGGCATTTTCCATAGTCTGTCCCCTATTGCTGTATTTTGTCTCCCCTTTATTGCTCCACATCAATGACATGTTTCTGAAGATAAGGGTCATATCTCACTCATCTTTGTATCCCAGCAACTGCCATGCTTGGAACAAATGTGTTCTCAATATTTTCTTTATGACAAATAAATGTAGTGAATTTTGAAAGCTGTTGCATATATTTTGTGTGCTTTTCAAAGTTTCAATCTGTCGTTGTTGGTTTCATGGCTGAACTAAAGTTAGCATTACAGGCAACTCTGTAGGTAGATCTGATAGAAAAAAATGATGTAAGTTTGCCGAATCAAAAAATCTAGTTGCAATATTTTAAAAGAGAGAGTTAAACAGTACAATTGTCTTTTTAATTTACCACATGGGAAATTGATATAACAAATGTCCATGGGAGAATATATTTGCCAATGTTATCACCGATAAGGGTTTAATCTCCAACATTTACAGGGAACTCATACAACTTAACAAAAGGAAGATAAACAACCCAATCAAAAAATGAGCAATGGACCTAAATAGATACTTTTTGAAAGAAGACAGAAGGAAGGCCAAGAGACATATGAAAACATGCTCAAAGTCACTAATCATCTGAGAGATGCAAATCAAAATGACAATGCAGTACCATCTCACACCTGTCAGAATGGCTGTCATCAACAAACGACAAGTGCTGGCGAGGATGCAGAGAAAAAGGAACCGTAGTGCACTGCTGGTGGGAATGCAGACTGGTGCAGCCACTGTGGAGAACAGTATGGAGTTTCCTCAAAAAACTGAAAATGGAACTCGCATTTGACCCAGTGATCCCACTTCTAGGAATATATCCCAAGAAACTAGAAACACCAATCAGAAAGGATATATGCACCCCTATATTCATAGCAGCACAATTCACCGTAGCTAAGATTTGGAAACAGCCTAAGTGCCCATCGGCAGATGAGTGGATTAAAAAACTGTGGTACATCTACACAATGGAATACTACGCTGCAGTAAAAAAAGGAGTTCTTACCATTTGCAACAGCATGGATGGAACTGGAGAGCATTATGCTAAGTGAAATAAGCCAGTCAGAGAAAGATAAATATCACATGATCTCACTCATTTATGGAATATAATGAACAACATAAACTGATGAACAAAAACAGATACAGAAACAAACATCAATCAGACCATGAAACCTCAGAGGGAAGATAGGGGAGGGTGGGGGTAAGGGGGAGAGATCACCCAAAGGACTTGTATGCATGCATATAAGCCTAACCAATGGACACAGACAACAGGGGGGTGAGGACATGAGTAGGGGTGTGTGTGTGTGTGTGGGGGGGGGGGGTAATGGGGAGATAAGGACACATGTAATACCTTAATCAATAAATTTAAAAAAAATGTCACAATTTGTATACTGTCTAGTAAATAGCTAAAGACCACAAATGTAAGGCCTGATGGGATAAATACAAAGGAGAAGGGTTTCTATTGGAACAGACAACTTAAAAAGTTAACCATGGATGTAACACACGTGTAGTTTAAAGAGCATAGCTATACATGAATGGTAGCAGTATAAATTATTTTACACATAAATGGTGATATACATTAAGAGGAATGAAGGTCATCATTCACTTTGACCCAATTCTCTGTCTCAGGGGCAATAATATCAAGGAAATAACTTACATAGATAAAAAGCAATACTTTACTAGTAGAGATAAGATTTTTTCTATATTTATATAAAAATTAAATTGAAAAATGTTTTAAGATCTACAATATAGTCTGGGCAATTGACCTATGAAAATTTGTTTAAATGTTACCACTAATATATGTAACAACAAAACAATATATTTTGATATTAGTTTAAAAAATTCAAATGTAAAAGTGCACCAATTATTATAACTAGATCAATATGAACAATGCATGCATATAAACAAAAACTGATTTGTTTTAGTTACTGGGCTGACATAGCTCTATTAAAGAAATGTAAAGATTTACAAAAAGCTTTGTAAATGAATTTTCTCAATTCAAAAGATAACAAAGGCCCTGACTGGTTTGGCTCAGTGGATAGAGCGTCAACCTGAGGACTGAGGGTCCCAGGTTCGATTCCGGTCAAGGGCATGTACCTTGGTTGCAGGCACATCCCCAGTATGGGGTGTGTAGGAGGCAGCTGATCGATGTTTCTCTCTCATCGATGTTTCTAACTCATCCCTTTCCCTTCCTCTCTGTAAAAAATCAATAAAGTATATATTTTTAAAAAGATAACAAAGGAGAAATGACATAGGAGGAAGAGCCAAAACCTGTTAGATAAAGAACAATATATTGTTCACACACTGTCTATTCCTCTCCTCTGCTGGTCTGAAGTGAAGCTGTGTGACACTGTCTTCAAAAAGCAAAGAAAAGATCAAATAAATTTTTGATCAGCAGGAACTTTCTTGGATAGGAAAGAAGATAGCGACCACATGCATAAAAGCAGTTATTTTCCTTCGGGGCTTGTGAAGACAATTTTAGGGTCTGAAGATTCATTAGCATCCTTTTCTATAACTTCCGAATTTTATTAGAGAATAGCAAAGATGCCATTAGATTAGAAGTACCCAAATGTTCTAAAATGGAGGCCGTCTATTTAAGTCACGACTATAAACCGAAGAAGTGACTTCATCTTTCTAAAGCAAAGTAATCTCTGAAAGAGTCTCATGACGAATGTTAAATGGATGAACACTTACCAATGCGTGTTGATATTAATGTGGTTTGGGTTTTAGTGCCAAAATTACTCCACAAACTATAGTGATGGTTTGACAGCGAGGCTGGGGGACCAGGAGACAAGTGCATCCTGGTTTCAGAGAAGCATTTGATAAAGTTTCCCTCGAAGTCTCCTGTGCGGGATTATGACGTGGGAATGAGATGGTGGGACTGGCGAACACACACCTCGATGACTGGGGAGGCTGATTAATGACTCCTTGTCATCTTGGTGGGAGGTCTGCAGCAGAGTGACAGGGGGATCGCTCCCTGGCTCCATCCCGTTGCTCATTTTTTATCAGCTACTTGGGTTGAAAGTATGCTTATCACATTTTCAGCTGCCACCAAGTGGGGAGGGTTTGCTAAATAGCCCAGAGGACAGAACCTGGAGACAGTGAAATCCACAGGCAGCAGCAGTGGACTTGGACATTAGAAAATGGAATGTAATCAGAAGAAAAGGAAGTTTTAACCTTTTGAGGCCAATGGAAAAATCAATAAGTTTACCATGGGAGACTGGAGACTTGGATAGAAAGTGGGGAAAAGAGGTCTGATTGTTTTCATCCATTTCCAAGGCAAATATGAACCTTTGGAATGATGAGGACATTTAAATTAAAAGGTCAGAGTGTTTATGTCCTGGGATCTGACAGTTCTACCTTCCTTCACATCAGAGTACTTCAGGAGTGTTGTCTTGATGGGAGCCTGGGTTCATGGAAAAAACTAGAGGAAAATGAACAAAACAGTGAAATAGGAGAGGAAACCATGGGTACTAGATTCTTATTCTGTGCCTGGCTCTATGGATACTGGAAACATTATTTTTTCTCCCAAAAGCCCTATGACATGGGTGGTGTGTTCATGAATTTATAGATGAGATTGAGACTCAGGATTTAAGCAAGTTGCTTAAAGATCAATGACTAGTACCCAGCCAGTGTGGCTCTGGGTTGAACCAGAGGTCAAGGTTCAATTCCTGGTCAGGGCACATGCCCAGGTTGTGCGCTTGATCCCCAGTGGGGGGCATGCAGGAGGCAGCCAATAGATGATGCAAAAGGAAATTTCTCTCTCATCATTGATGCTTCTATTTCTCTCTCCCTTTCCCTTCCTCTCTGAAGTCAATAATATATATATATATATATATATATATATATATATATATATACATTATATAACATACATATATATATTAACATATATCCTATATAATAAAAAGGTAATATGCAAATTGTCCCCAGGAGTTTGACCAGGGGGCAAGGCCGGCCAATCGCCCATGGCCCCTTCCCACCACCGGCCCCACCCCCAATTGGCCTCCACCCACCCAATTGGGGGTGCGGCCAGCCCGGCCCTATCAGATTCATGCACCGGGCCTCTAGTCTACTTTAAGATTTAATATAGATATAGATATAGATATAGATATAGATATAGATATAGATATAGACATAGACATAGACATAGACATAGACATAGATATAGATAGGTATATATATATATATATATATATATATATATATATATATATCTTTATAGTGAAAGTATTACATATGCCCCCTTTTTTTCTCTCATTGACCCCTTCTAGCCTGCTTCCATCCCCCACCACATGCTTTCTCCACTCTATTGTCTGTGTCCATGGGTTATACATATATGCATACAAGTTCTTTGTTTTATCTCTTCCTACCCACCCACCCACCCCCACCTTCCCTCTGAGGTTCCACAGTCTGTTCCATGCTTCTATGTCTCTGGTTCTATTTTGTTTAGCAGTTTATTTTGTTCACTAGAGGCCCGATGCACAGATTCATGCAAGAATGGGCCTTCCTTCCCCTGGCTGTCAGCACTGACTTCACTCAGGCCAGAGCCGCCTTTCTGCCTTCCCACGCTGTCCAGAGGCCCGGAGCATCTGGGGTGGTGCGGAACACCTGCATCCCGCCCCCAGCTGCTCAGTGCCTGTGTATGCAAATTAACCCACCAGCTTTTTTTTGGGTTAATTTGCATACTCACTCCTGATTGGCTGGTGGGTGTTGCAAAGCTACGGTCAATTTGCATCTTTCTCTTTTCTTAGTGTAGATTAGATTCCACATATGAGTGAGATCATGTGATATTTGTCTTTCTCTGACTGGCTTACTTTACTTAGCATAATACTCTCCAGGTCCTTCCATGCTGTCTCAAAGGATGAGAGATCATTCTTGTTTACTGCTGCATAGTATTCCATGTCAATAAAAAATATAGTAAAAATAAATTAATTAATTTAAAAAGATTAATACTAGTGAAAGGCCAAACTGACATTTGAATGTAGGACTCAGTTATTTAAACCTTAACTACATTTTCCTCCAGAGAAACCATCCAAATGTATTGAGAAAATTAAATATTTTAAGCATTGGCATGTGGAAGAGGAAACAGGTTTCCAGAGATAAGAACTAAGGCATTTAGTGCAGTTTCATAGAGCAGCCGATTTCTGCTTAAATTAAGGAAGAAGTTGTCATTGGAATTATTCAACAGTACAAAGATCTAGCCACATAAATCTTGAATTTCCTCTTGCCAAAGCTATTTAGGCAGAGAATTGGTCATCTATCATAGATATGTGGAAAATATTCCTTACTCCTTTCATGAGGTAAAGGTTGAGTTCAAAGACCTGCACCATCCCTTCCAACACTAAAAATTCAGAATCTAAAAGCCAAGCCCACAAGAAATTCAAGTATATTCAAGGACCAATTGGCCAACTTCTCTGCTTCGGTACTTTTGAGTTCCTGCTGTTTAATCCCACATACAGCCCAGACTTTGGGAATTTAGCTTCCAGTTCTAAAACTTGCAAGCCCTGTGACCATAGATCAGGTACCTAATCTCTCTAGTATAATTTTTTCCCTTGTGTAAAATGGGGGTGACAATGCCTTCTTCGAACAGTTGTACAAACATCGAATGAGGCATTCACTTAAAAAAATACTAGACATCATTCCCAGATCATAGCATAATATCAATAAGCGTTAATGATTGATAGTAATAACATTGTGACCATAGTTATGACAGAGTGACTTACATTTTTTTTTTTCGTGCTTCAAATTCACTGAGACAGTTTGAGGTTTGAATATGCCAGAATGTCTGAGGTGCCTTGCCTATTACTCCACTGCACAGCTCACCTTAGAATCAAGCCAGCCCCTGGCTGAGTGCCTGTCATTCTGGGCAAAGCTCAGGATGCAGGCGAAGGACTGAGAACCCCTTCCATGGGCGCCTTTTATCTTATTGCTATTTTTATTCTTCAATGTCTTTTTAATCGCTAGCATTTATACATGAGGCATATTTGTTTCAATCCATTCAAATTGTTTGGAAGTATGTAACATACACAAAGGGATTCCTCTGTCATGCCTTGTACTAATCCCCATCCCCAACACACACCTTCATACACATGCACATTCCCTCAGGGAGAGCTGGGTTGAGAACTTGCTGTGTATCCTCTCAGATTTTTCTTTTCTGTCCAACCACGAAGAGTTCCCACTTCACTATTTCTTTTATATCCTCAACGATCGTATGAAGTGTTACTACTTTACATATGGTGGCTATAAAGATCAGAGCGAGAGGAGGACGTTCTCCAGCAGGTAGTAAGTAGCTGTGAGGGTTGGAACGCTGCTCTAAATCCGTTGATTCTTATCCCAACACCAGCTGCCTTGAGGTTGTTTAAACCAGTCTCCTGGCTCATGGTATAAAGAATCATGAGCAAGATTATGAAATCAAAATTGAATTCATTAGTATTTGCTTTGAAGCTTTTACATTTAAGAGGAAACTAACTTCTAAAATTCTGTAAAGAAATAGATAACCAAAACCTTTACCATCCAAGAATGTGTCAGACTATTTTCTCTAAAATGTAAGACAAAGCAATAACACTTAAAATGTTAAGAGGCAATTTAGACACTTTGATATTTTATGTTTGGAGTAAAATATTTGATAGAGCCTCAATTTCTAGCTAGTTTAGTCTTTTCCTACCACCAACTTGTGAGAGGAGTTCAAAATGCTGCAATTCAAAGGAAGAAAATGTTTGTCTTTCTCCATAAGGCTTCCTTTTATGGGAGTTGTTTACTTAATAATCAGAATCAGAATCAGACATTGTTTTGCAGGCTTGGCAAGTGGCTACCAGTTTTGAACCCATTCTGATTTGATTAATTGGACCACAGAGAAGACACTGGAGCAGAACGGACTAAATGTTTCCTTTTTTTGAAGCTAAACATTTGGGCTTTGCTCCTTTTTTTTTTCTTGTGTACATGAGAACCATAGTGTTATATGTTCTTAAATTCATGGTTGAACTTAGAACATTTCACATATTATTTTGTGATACCTTCTCTTCCTGATGGCTAACGTTTTGAATTTTAAATTCAGAGCTCCTTGTCCATAAAATATTCTGATGTTGGGTGACATGTCTATGACAGGTCCTTGGTGTGGCTAGGGAGCCCTTCCATATGTCACAGGATGACATGTGGTCAGGTTATGCAGACCAAAGTTTCCCAGGCAACTGAGCCATGCCCTATGGGGATTCCTTGGGAAGTTGAAAAAAAGATATTGCATATGAGAGGTCTGGAGCCACCATGTCTCCAAGCCATTGTTTGCTTTCTTTTGTCTTCTTCCCTGCATTCCCCATCATTCTAACTGGAGTCTCCAGCCTGGGGAACGCATTCCACTGCCCGCACTCCAGAAGGTTCTTTCAGGCACAGTGAATTGGAAAAAAAATGTTTTAAACTAAGAATATATTCACTTTAGATAAAGTCATCTTAAAGTTTGTTAACTGAATCAAGTTACATAAAAATAAGTCAATAGTTCAGGTGGTATACCGATTTGACAAAAGGAAGGAAGGAAAAAAGGGAGGAAGGGAGGGAGGGAGGGGAAGGGAAGGGAGATTATAGGGATAGCACAGAAACTATTGGACTCAGTTTCTAAAATTCTACCATTCTAGTTTTTCTATTTATATCATTGTTAAAATATTCTTAACAACAATGATAATGAAACCTAACACTATTTTCCTTCAAATTCACATTTTCCTATCTATCTACATAACTATATGATCTTTCTTGACTTTTTTTTTTTCCAACAAGGAGAAAGAATTATTATTTGTTGGCTGAAGGGAGAGAAAGACCTACAAAACTGCCTCCTGGTTCATGTTAAGAGAGCTTAGTCTGGAGTCAGATAAGCCATTTGTACATAGTAGTAGGTCAATCAATGTTTGATCAACGACACTGTGATGAAGCATGATAGGATTATCGCATAATTAAAAAAGAGACTCGTGCTCTAGTTTTTGCTGAAAAACAATTCCACAGAGCAGGGGTGCTCCTGCTATAGTGACGATCAGTCACCTGGAGGGCTTGGTAAAACAGAGTGCTGGGCCCTGCCTCCAGAGGTTCTGATTCAGTAGGTGCCGCTGTGTCAAACATGTCCATTTCTATGCATCCCCTGGTGCTGCTCCTGCTGCTGGTGTGGGGTCCAGGCTTTGAGAACCGCGGTGCTGGCCCACACCTATTTTTGGAAGCGAGTTCCTACATCAATGTGTTCTAAACATTTTAAAGAAATCACCCCTTCTTCATGTATTGCACTAGGCACTGTCTTAGGTGCTACGGGAGATGGACAAGTTTGCTCTTACCTAGACCTGGGAGAAGCTTCCAAATTTTAACAGCTGTGCCCATACCACTCAATTCCCAGCAAGGATCTGCTCACTGGCAGGACTCTCCTGATCCTCAGCAGGGACAAGTGCCTCCAACTGTAAGCAAAGTGGGGAGGGGAAGTGGAGAGGCTTAGGTTTCAGGCATCTTTCACTGAGGAATTAGTTTTAAAGAGACACACAACAATAAAGCATGAACTGAGTCCAGACACCGTCATTCAGAGCGAGCTCACCCTCCGAAGCTGGCTCCTTGCCAGCCTGGAGCCAGGTGCCTCTCTTGGATGTGAGTCAAGTGCCCTGCAGCCACCTATGGAACACTCAGGTAGGATCCTGGAAGCCTCTCACCTCCATCCTTCCTGCCTGATTACTAGTTCAGGTCCCACCAGAGGACTCCCAGCGGGCTGGCCAGGGTCCAGCAGCACAGGCTCGCCCCTCACACCATTCACGCCGCCCTGGGAAGGATGGGCAGGACCCTCGGGAGAAGAATGCCTATTGAGCTACCTCCTTGGCTTGGGGCTCACCTCAGAAAGGTATTGTTGACACATGATTACAGCGTTTAAAGCTTATTTATTCCAGGCCTAGTGGCTGCAGAAAGAAACAGGAGGGCCAGACAATCAAAGCTGAGATACAGGTTTTAATATGAAACAAAACAAAGTAATAGGACCTTGGAGGGGAGATAAGGGTGGGTTGGGAGCAGGTCAACTGTACACAGAGAAGGGCATGTGTAGCATGTCCTGCAGGCAGGTGAGCTCACTGGCTTTAAGCTAGTCCCACAAACTGATGCTCGAGTGCAATTCAAAGGGCGGGCGGGTGACAGCTGTTTGCCCAAGTGGCACGTGTTTGGGTACATGCATGTCTAGCTGAATTGAAGGCAGAGGATTTGTACGTGTTTTATTAAACATTACAAAGTACCTAGTGTGGTGCTCATGAGAAAGTGCCTCACAAACTTTCAACTGCAGGGCGGGTAACTGACCCAGGGCCCAGCTGCCAAGCACCGAACGCCATTGCTGCATCTGTGCCAAGGCCACACTTCCGGTGGGCTGCTCCTGACCGTGAGTGAGTATAGCAGCCATTCTAAGGAGGCCCATTCCTAGGAGACATGGAACTCCTGGAGGCCTCTTCAATGGCCTTCTGGAACATTCCTTATACGACATGAAAGTCTTAAGATGCTTCCACACATCCTGCTTTAAAAAAATTTTTTTTTTTATTGATTTCAGAGAGGACAGGAGTGGGAGAAAGAGATAGAAACATCAATGATGAGAGATAATCATCTTTTGGCTGCCTCCTGCACAGCACCTACTGGGGATCAAGCATGTGCCCTGACCAGGAATCAAACCATGACCTCCTGGTTCATAGGTCAGTGCTCAACCACTGAGCCATACCAGCTGGGCTCAACCATCTTTTTTTTCTCTCCTTCACTTGGGGTGATAGGTTTTCCAGTCTTCTTGGCTCCTTCCCACTTCTTCTCACAGATGAACCCTACAATCCTTGCATATTTCCTCCTTCTCAGAGGATCCTGGTAAAATGAGAGAGCACGGAGAAGAGTCATCAACACATTTGGGGATAGTTTGAGGGGTTGGGATAGTTTGAAAGCTTCGCATGGAGAAATCCGGGCTCTGGCCCATGCAGGTTATGGCCCGCTGGATTGACCTTTATAAATGGACCTATTAGGTCCATCTGAACTGGTGATGAGAAGATAAGCGTTTATATTTTAGAAATTGACAAAAACAACAATAGTGTTGCTGAAGCCTGAGCCAATGATTAATATTTCTGCTTCTGAGCCAGTTGGCACTTTGTCCAGTCTTTTCACCTGTGGAGACTGGGTGAGCGGAAAGGAATTGGAAACATCAGTGCTTCTGTTAGTCGTTCTGTTCTACTGAAGGGTGAGGCAGGGAGTGACGAGCACATTGATGAGTTATTTGATGTGCTGCGATGGACCTGGAACTGGACAGGGGTTGGAGGCTGAATTGTTCTGCACAAAAGCACGAGAAAAGGAGAGGAAGGGACAGTTTCTGGGTTTCTGGAAACCTCAAGCAACACGGTGGGTGACCAGATGGCTTGAAAGAAAGGGCTATCTGATAACGTTAAATCAGGCTAGTCCTCTGGGATGTAAACCCGTTTGATGGTGGAGCTGGTTGCACAGCATTGTGGATGCACTTACTGCCACTGAATTGCTCACTTTCAAATGGTTCAAATGGTATGTTTTATGTTATGTGTACTCGTGACGGTTAATCTGAAGTGTCAGCTTGACTGGGCTAAGGGATGCCCAGCAAGCCAGTGAAGCATTATTTCTGGGTGTGCTTGTGAGTGTTTCTGAAAGAGAAGAGCATTTGAATGGTAGACTGAGTAAAGATCACCCTCACCAATGCCTGTGGGCATCATCCAATCCACCTAGGGCCTGAACAGAACAGAAAGGTGAAGGAAGGGTGAATTCCTGCTCTCCTCGCAGCCGGGACATCCATCTTCCCCTCCACCCCCCTACCCCCACCTCCGTATGGACCTCAGAGCTCTGGCACTTGGGCCTCCAGCCTCAGACTAGGACTTACACCACTGGCTCTGCTGGTTCGCAGGCCTTTGGGCTTGGCCTGAAGTACACCACTGCCTTTCCTGGGCCTCCAGCCGGCAGATGGCAGACAGCGGGGTTTGTCAGCACGATACATATATATTGATACAGGGTTTTCTGACGAAGACAGTATTTTATCACTATAAAAAACAGCAACACATTGGAACCCCAAACTTGGAGGAGATTATCCCAAAGATGCTATTTTGATGAAATGTATGTGATCTGATTTCTGCAAAAGCATTCCTGGAAAGGGACTCTCAGATCTAAGAAGAAGAGACAAAGAGACAGAAAGACAGGAAGAGAGGAAGGAAGGGAGGAAGGGATACACACACATACACAATCTAGACTCCAACGACTGAAGCTTGAGTCTTACTTTACCAGTAGTAACAACTGCTACACACACACACACACACACACACACGCCTTTCTTGACTGTTTTGAGGCAAATGAAAGAGGTTGTCTCCTATGTCTGGGTCAAGGGGGGACAGAGGAGAGAATAGGAGAAGAGGTGAGAGTCTGTGATGTTGAGAGCTCAATGGGAATCAAAAGGAACATGATGTCTAAGAAATCACTCAAATTTCAGCAAGGCCACCGGACTTCCAGTAGTTTATGGGATCTAGGGATCCTACCGACCATGACCACATTTTAGGGGCAGGGTGAACGGAGCTTACATAAAGAGGGAGTAAAAAAGGTTCAAAAACACTGTAATCTATGCGCTGGTTTAGAGTGTATTAACTGCTGTTTATATTACCTTTCTCATAGGGCTGTTGTAAGTGTCAAAGCAGTTAATTGGCTATACAAATTTAATACATTCCTATGTTTATCATCAGATGCTACCTTTTCATAGACTATTCCCTCTCTTTGCTCCTGATAAATGTTTACTTGTCTTTATATTATGTTCCATTCATTTGATAGTTATTGCCTTTGGTCTTTTTCTCTAAGATTTTGTCTTCCTATATTTCCTCCTCTCTCTAGCACATGCCCTGATTTCTGCTTCTCTGATTCCCCCCCTGTCCCCCCCCCCCATAATTTAAGCGTATATACCCCATCTTGGGTCAGGCCTGTGACTTTCTGAGTGAGTATTCTGACACCCAGGGATAGCCCATGTGAATTAGGAAGGTCCTTTTTGAAAGTTAGGATGCATTCCAAACACGCCCATTCCCAGCTGAGGTCTTACCTAGTCAGGCCTTCAAGATGGCTACGCAGACGTCTGCTGGTGACTCCAGGGGTACAGGCTTTTTTCTCCCTGGAAGCCTGAAACTACTGCTGGCATGATTGGGGGTGGGTTGTACCTGCTGGCCCAGTGCATCCTGATCTCCAAGACAGGATGTGTTTCTGGAAAACAGCAGATCCGGTTCAAATTCTCCCCCTGCCACTCATCCCAGTTATGTCAGCTGGTAATTACTTAACATTTCTTTATGCATTAGACATTCTTTCATTTTCCAGATTAGGAAACTATTTTGCAGAGTACTTTGATGCTTCTTTTCTTTAAATGTTCACAGTGCTTGGCCGAGTACCAAACAAGCAATTAATTAGTGGGAGTAACTTTGTTATTGTTGTTACTACTGTCCCTTTCTCACCCCAACTAGAGTCTCTCTCTCTCTCTCTCTCTCTCTCTCTCTCTCTCTCTCTCTCTCTCTCTCTCTCTCTCTCCTGCAACAGAACTCTCTGAGAAATATGACTTGTGCTTCTATTTTCTTAGTTCTACACTATTAACTAAACCTTCGGTGTTCTTCATCTGTAAAATGGAATTCAAAATGGGAGCTTATGGGAAAAGGTGCCAGCCTTGCACATCTGATGTTTTGTGGGTGAGAACACCCATGAAATATGAAGAAGAAGAAAAGGTATTCATGCAACATGTATTCATTGGGCACCTACTGTTTGTACCTTCTGAGACAAACACTTGAGCTCTTTCCCCACCCCCACCCCCTTTTGACTGCACTGCTGTGTGTCTACAAATGGATGGAGAGTAAGAGTGGAGATCCGAGTCTTCATCCTGGCCCTACCTCTCTAACTCTGTGGCCTTGGCCAGTGACCTCACCTGTCAGTGAACCCCAGTTTCCTTACCTATTAAGGGAGTTAGTAATAACTCCCTCACAGGGGTGCTGGAGGATGGAATGAGGTTCCCTACCGGATGTTCCCTGGCACAGTGTTTGGCCCAGAGTAACTCAGGGAGAATCAGTCCCCACCTTCCTTCCCCAGTCTAGGGGCAAAGGAGCACATGTCCCTGCAGCTGCTATTGCAGTATAGCTCATCCATCCCACCCAAGGGAGCTCCCACCATTTTGCTAAGTGTGTTATGTTACACTCCTTTAGTGGGTTAGGTCCCTGCTTTAATGATGGTACCAGAAATTTTACTACCTGCAACATCATATTCCATGTCATAATACCAAACGAAGCAGCACCCGGAAGTATACACAATGCAATCCCAGCTACACCAAGTAGTGTCTACAGATGGAAGATACCATGTTGTTATCTGTGGTCATCTCTGATGGGTCGATGATGAATTATTCATATTCTCTCATTACACTTCTATTTTGCAACGTTTTCAAAAAGAGCTTTACTGGTTTTGTCACCATAAGTACTTATTACTATTTTAAAATTACATAATATCTGCAAACCCTCCATATTAAACCTACTTGTCAGTTCTATTGTATATATGCCAATTCATCTGCTTTTTCTGGTAAGCCTGGTTGCTTTTTTTTTTTTTTTTTTTTTGATTGGTTGATTTTAGGGAGAGAGGAAGGGAAAAGGGGAGAGAGAGAAAGAGAGAGAGATCGATTTGCTGTTCCACTTATGTATACATTCATTGGTTGATTCTTGCATGTGCCCTGACCAGGAATTGAATCCACAACCTTGGTGCATCGGGTTGATGCTCTAACCAACTGAGCTACTCGGCCAGGGCCTTGTTTTGTTTTTGACTGCATCCTCCTTATCTGCTTTTAAACCAAGTAAATGTTTCAATAATGAAATCATGGTGTTCAAAGCTGTGTGTTTGTGAGAGATCTTTCATTTACTGTACAGTTAACTCATTGGACAAAAGCAATGTTTAGGCAATTCTGGAGAAGTGGACGGGTTTTAGGCATGAGGGAGCGCGGGGTGTGGGGGAAGTCTCAATGGTAATGATTTTCCTCAGTGTCACTTAGCAGTTTTCCAGGGCTTTTTCCTTATGGCAGCGCTGGGCCATTTGAGGTACCTGCTTGCTAATCAGCCTGGCTGCCGGCCAGTCAGCCTCGGCGGAAACTCACTAGGCACAGGGTTTAATTGGGGCCACCCACCATGGAAGCGCTTCCCCCTTTGTCCGGAGAGATGGAAGCTCTTAATGTAATGCACATAAAAACGTCCAGGACTGCAGGGCAGGCACGGGCTCTGATGTCCCGAGGCTGTTATTATGTCCCAGCGCAATGTTAGCTTTTCCGAGAGCCTCCCTCCAATCACGCGGGAGCTAAAGCTCCTCAGAAAGAGAGCAATAGAAAGTATTGGGTTGCAGTCTGGACACAGCCCCTGATGTTTGGAACCTCTCTAAATAGATCCCAGACTGCTTCAAACATAAGAAACACCCCCTCCCATCTCTTTTACTACTATCCCTCTGGCACCTTGGATTCCTTAAATTAATTCCTTGCAAAGGCCGGTTGAGTTCCAATAATTGTTTTTAAATGATCTGCCTCTTGACATTGTGCCTTGCAGCCCCGTGCAAACCCAGCCTCCAGCGCGGTGGGCCCGGCTGCTATGTCTGCAGCTTCTGGGAAACAAACTGCCTGTGCACGGGGTGCAGCTCCCTCCCTGCCGCACTCTCAGAAGGGAGGCGCTTGTGGAACTGGGGAGACAGGGTGTCTGCAAGGCCAGGTCACGGTGGTGCTTCATGTCTGCAGGTCAATCAAGGGAGTGCAGCCCCTCAGCATGATTAAAATTGCATGTTGAGCCCTAGCCGGTTTGGCTCAGTGGATAGAGCATGGCCTGCAGACTGAAGGGTCCCATGTTTGTTTCCGGTCAAGGGCACATGCCCAGGTTGTGGGTTCGATCCCTGGTGGGGGAGCAAGCAGTTAGGGGTGATCAGGCCGGTGACGGGGAGCAAGCACTTAGGGGCATGATCAGGCTGACACGGGGTAGGGGGGGGAGCGGGGGGGGGGAGGAGCAAGCATTTAGAGGTGTAATCAGGCTGGCAGGGGAGGGCAGTTGGGGCAATCAGGCCAGCAGGGGAGGGCAGTTAGGGGCGAGGTCAGGCTGGCAGGGGAGGGCAGTTGGGGGTGATCAGGCCAGCAGGGGAGGGCAGTTGGGGGCAATCAAGCAAGCAGGCAGGCAAAGGTGGTTAGGGGCAATCAGGCAGGCAGGCAGGCAGGTGAGCAGTGAGAAGCCAGCAGTTCTGGATTGTGAGAGGGATGTCCGACTGCTGGACATCTCCTGAGGGGTCCCAGATTGGA
The DNA here is from genome assembly GCF_951640355.1 of Cnephaeus nilssonii. Lineage (NCBI taxonomy): Eukaryota > Metazoa > Chordata > Mammalia > Chiroptera > Vespertilionidae > Cnephaeus > Cnephaeus nilssonii. Next base: position 22,979,032 of record NC_137091.1, on the reverse strand, counting down.
GAGGGTGCAGGCCGGGCTGAGGGACAACCCCCACCCCACCCCAATGCACGAATTTCATGCACCAGGCCTCTAGTATATATATAAAATAAATTGCATGTTGAATTTGGATGTGAGTGTTGGCATCTGCAAGCTTCCTCTTGTCTGTGCTTCCCAGGATAATGCAGTCAGCTGCACCCCACTGCACAGGCAGTTTGTTTCCCAGAAGCTCCTGGGAGTAAAGAGTATGCTTGCTCTGCCCGCCCTGGCCATAGTGGGCTGAGGGATGAAGAGAGAGAGAGAGAGAGAGAGAGAGAGAGAGAGAGAGAGAGAGAGAGAGAGTGAAAATGATAATAAGGCCACTACTGATCAAGTGCTCAGTCTGGCCCTTAACCTGCTGATCCTGTTGATCTCTTTTACTCCCCCCTGCACCTCTGGGAGACTGTACTGTTATTAGCACCACCTTGTAGGTCAACCATGTCGAAGTCGCAGCCCATGGGCAGCGTGTTTCATTTATTTGGCCCGTGTTAGCCTTTGAGTTTGACATGTTTGTTGTAGATGGGTAAACCGAGGGCAGGAGACTAAGTTCACCCAGTTAGTGTCCAAGTCCTGTCTGTCTGACTTCACTGCAGCACTTCTGAAAAGTTAATGTGGGACTGTCACCTGGGGATCTTGGTCTGATGCAAGTCCTGATCAGCTGGTCAGGCAGGGCCTGAGACTCTGCATGTCTTATGAGCTCCCAGGAGATATGTGGATGCTGCTGGTCTGGGGACTGCATCCCGAGACCCTAGACAATGGTATGGTCCAACTGGCTGCATATTAGAGTCCCCTGGAGCCAGGGGGCTTGAAAAATATCCCCAGTGGGCAGTCAGACCCATCAACACAGAATCTCTGGGGGTGAAACTTGGCCATTGTGCACCCGGGTTGAGAACATGTGCGGAGGTGGGGAATTGCACAGCTAAAATGGTCAGGGCAAGCCTCCAGGCTCTTAGACTTATTTTAACAACTAAAGCAAACGTATGGTTTAGTCAGGAAGGGAAGGAGAAAGAGACCACTGTGTTTGAGAGGGTGTGGAGGGAATGGAAATGAGGTCAAGGTGGGAATGCGTGCAGGAATAAAACAAATACAAACAGCTGGAGCTGGTTCGCGGCAGGTGTGCAACCTGTTTGGTGGTGGAATTTGGTCCTTACGTTGAGAACCACTGCTGTAGAGCCTAAGACGATCGGAAAACACAGATATTTACATTATGATTCATTAACAGTAGCAAAATTACAGTTATGAAGTAGCAACGAAAATAATTTTATGGTTGGGGGTCACCACAACATGAGGAACTGTATTAACCTTTTGCACTCAGATGTCGAGATTAAAATTACTCTTTGAATGTATCAATAATTTGAAATATAAAAAAATCCAAATAAATAAGTTTGTATGAAAAGAAACTCCAGTTTTTTATTCTACTGTCGCACTTTGTAAAATCTGGGGTATTTAAAAAATTAAATCCCGAGTAGAATAAAGGAATCGAGGAAAAAGCAAGCGAGTGCAAAGGCTTAAAGGGTCACGGCATTAGAAAGGTTGAGAACCACTGCTCTAAAACATGTTTAACGGTTTTCTTTGAGTGAAAGGAGCAGTGTCCACATCTTTATATTTCTCTGTATTTATTGTTGAGTAGCTTTATTGTCCTTTCATGGTTAGGAGATTATATTTTTAGAGTCTGGCCTTGGTGGAGATGGTTTTAGGGAGCTGGGGTGGAAGTGAAGGGTGAGTGACTAAGGACATAATGCGTGGACCTCTCCCCCCCCGCCCCCCCCCCACAGCCCCATGGTTTCTAAGAGCATCCTGAGATAGTGCGAACACCTGGGAAGGATGCCAAGTGAAAGGGGGGGAAATGATGAAGTTGGTAATTTAGACATAGTCGCCCAGTACATTGCAGTAGGTGGGGCAGATCTGGGCTCCTGGTCAGTTGCCTGCTCCAATCAGAAAAAGTCTAAGAGGAGGTTGCAGGCCAGGCTGAACACTGTGCATGGCTGTGCCCCCTCCGGCGTGAGTTCTAAACCCTGTCCCCCAAAGGTGTCATTAGCCCAAAGTGGATACTCTTGTCCTAATTTGCACAGCTTCTGAGTTCTGCTACTTTCGTGGGCCTGTGCAGAAGGGAGCACCATTTTCTAATGCTCATGCAGGTGCTATGTATGTGAGCTGCAGCCCATAAATCACATGGGAAACATCGGGGGCCAGCCTGGAGTTGGGGTGAAAGAACGTGCAGGTGGCATCCATCTCTAAGCAGGAGTTCACACCCTCAGGAAGTGGAGTGGCTTCAGGAATAAGGGTCAGAGGAAGTTCACAAAAGGGGAGATCGGCTGCCATTCCTTGAGCACCGGCGGTGCTGGGTTGCTTCATTCAATCCCATGAAAATAAAAATGTGCGAGGTAAGGATTGTTCTCCCTGCGTGAGAGATGAGGACGTACTGCTCTGTGTTTGAGGTCACCTAGAAAAAATACTGGGATTGCTTTGGTGAAAGCGACAGCAACCCAATACAGACCAACTTAAAGGGGAAAAGAATTGGAGAGAGGTTTCTTGTCTTAAATGGTAGTGATTTCAAGGGTTGTAGGCGAAGGTACAAGAATCATGGCTTCAGACAGAAACCTGTAGCTTCTCCTTTTTCAAACTTGCGGTGTATTTCTCTTTGCAGAGGGCTGCTGTCCTCTGAGGCTGTAATCATATATTGTGACAACCTCAGCCGAAAAAATGGGTTCATTCTCCCAACTTGGGCATATCAACACCAGTGAATGATTCTAATAGGCCACAGTTGAGTCCAGGACCTACCTCTTGGCCAATAATTATTGCCAAAAAAGAAAGTGTTACGAGTTTGGGAAGGTCTCTATCATGGATTAAACCAGAAAAGGGAAGACAAAAGAGAGATAGAAATGCTTAGAAGTCAAATTACCCTCTGCTACCCAAAATCTAAGTAACAAATACTTACAGTTCATCACTGTAGCAAGGATTCAATCCTGTGGCTTTCCCCATGAATAGGAAAAGAGTCAAGGGCATCCCAGAAGCTTTAGATCCCACGGACTAGGAAGTAGCTCTGGCATTCAAGTAGAGGCCTGAGTACCCTGGACCGCAATTACTGGGTTGTAATATATTTAGTTACATCAGAAACACCCAGGTGTTAGTTAAAAGACAGATGTCTGGGCCTCATCCCAGACCCACTTAATTGGGCTATTTCTAGGGATGCCCAAGAACACAGGTCTAACAATCCCCCAGGTGGTTCTGATTAGCAGCGGTAGTTCCCAGTCCTGGCTGTCCCAGGTGTGGGGAGGCCTGGATGGTGTGAGATGTGATTAGGGAACCACTGGGGCAGGTATCAGCCTGCGTGCGATCAGGTCACGGTGAGGGAGAATGAGGAGAGAAAACATCGTGTGGACCAAGCTCATCTCCCTATCTCAGGCAGCCTGATATTTTCCAGAGCTTTTGCAAGGTCTATATTTCACTCTTCCGCTGTGTGGAGAGCTCAGAACTTGGCCTTGGGTTCGTTTGTGGAAATAAGTAGCCTAGTTCTAATACTGCCTCTAGCCTTGGGCAAATAGACTACTTTCAATAGTAGGACTTGGGAAAGGACTAAACATAGATCAGGGAAGCAGTATACAGCCAGAGTGTGACCAACCGAGGAAGATTGAGTGGCCAGGCGGGCCAGGACGCCTGCTATCAGAGGGAGGGCGGGGGCGAAGGGATCTGCAGGGGCGAAGGGATCTGCAGGAGCGGAGGGCCGCAATGAAGACAAGACTGCAGACTCCGGAGTCTGCAGCAAAGACGAAGAAGGCAGACTCTGGCCGGAGCGAAGGCCTGGGTCCCGGGTGCCGGAGGAAAACCGGTGCTGGAAGCCAAGGGAAGGAAGGCCTATTGCACGAATCTCTTCATGCAACGGGCCTCTAGTCCTATAGATAAGTCAGACAAGCACAGGCTGCAAAGGGAAGAAATCCATTGTAAGAAAGTGCAATGAGCCCGGCCAGCATGGCTCAGTGGTTGAGCGTCAACCTAGGAACCAGGAGGTCACGGTTCGATTCCCGGTCAGGGCACATGCCCAGTTTGTGGGCTTGATCCCCAGAGTGGGGCATGCAGGAGGCAGCCGATCAATGATTCTCTCTCATCATTGGTGTTTCTCTCTATCCCTCTCCCTTCCTCTCTGAAATCAATAAAAATATTTAAAAAAGAAAGTGCAATGAAAGACTGAATAAAATGCGAGGAGGGAGAATAGTTGATAATTCCTAAATTGTTTTTGATAACACTATTTCCAGAGCTAGTTGGTGAGAGATCCTGCACCCCAGATGTGTCCCTGGCAAATGAAAAATGAAAGCTGCTGCTGGGATTTTGCTCTATTTTGTGTGATGAAGCAAGCAGCCCATCTTCCTGGATGGTTATCGCTAAAGAAGATAGAAAATGTTCCTTAGAGAAAACTGCTGCTCTGTCATCTCCACCCCCTCCCGCCTCCCCGCTGTTTTGGGGGACCGCGTGGCTCACTGCACCTGTTTCGGAGACATTGGCCAGAAGGCAGCCCTTGCTTCTCAGGGCTTTGAGGATGTTGGTGCGTTTCCATCTCTCTATTTTTCTTTTTGGCTCCCGTGTTGAAATAAGTTAAGCCTTGTTTTCTGTTTCTGTTTTATCCTGGGCTAGGTTTGCATGTGTGGCTTTGGATAGCTTTCTCTCTGGACATGAACATACTTTCTACGGGAAACTGTCAGGAGTGTGTTACATAAAACCCGCCAGACTCGTCATTGCAGCTTTGAGATACTTGAGGAAGGGCAGTGTCCCTCTGCTCTGCAAGGAAAAGAGAGGAGAGACTGAGGTCCCTGATTATAGGACTGGAAAGGCAGCTGTGGTGGGGGAGGGGCTAAACGTTTCCTCCTTTCCATGGAAGAGACACTGGCACCTTCATGGAGCAGAGACCAAGGGAAAAGGGAAGCGATGACAGGGATTGCCAGGAGGAGGTCCTTGACTTAAGGCATTTAATTTGGAAAAAATGGTTAAACTTATATCAGTGTGAAAAGAAGAAAAACCAATATACCATTGAATTTAGAGGGGAAAGGGGGAAATTTTTTTACATAGTTAAGAGTGAATGGTGTGATCTCTGCACCTCAAATTTTCCCATTTCCTTCTTCCCTCCCTCGCTCCTTCCCTTTTTTCTTCCCTCCCAACAAATATTTACTGAACGCCTGTATGCCAAGCTCTGTGCTATGTTTGACAGAATACAGCACAACAGGGAATTGGTTTTTTTCTTTTTCTTTTTCCTCATTGGTTTATGCAATGGACTGAATATTTTTGCCCCTTCCCCCAATCCATATGTTGAAATATAATCTCCAATGTGATGGTATTTGGGGCTGAGCCCTCATGAATGGGACCTTATAAGAGACCTCAGAGAGTGCCCTGCCCCCCCACCATGCGAGGACACAGTGGAAAGAAGGCTTTCTATGAATCAGGAAACCTGATCTCACCAGACAGCTCTCTGCAGGAGCCTTGATCTTGGGCTCCTGTGAAAAATTTCTGTTGATTATATGCCACCCAGCCTATGGTATTTTGTTATAGCAGCCCGCATGGACTGAGACAGATTACTGTGATGTTCATTATCGTGTCTTAGATTTATAGTTTTAAAATCAGCTAAGATTTGTATTTCCAAGTGCACTTCATAACTACTAGACTGGACCACTTGCTCACAACTCTCTGTCACCATCTAGAGACAATTTATACATATTGCAGGGCCAGTTCCTAGAACATTGAAGGCAGGAAATCATTCTGGAAGTTATGACTATGTTTTTGTATCGCTCCACAGAAGGAATTGGTCCTGAGCATCTTCAAATGAATGAAATTGGAGGTTTTTATCCCTAGATCTACTAATATGTGAGAAATAGGTCTTGGTTTCTACACCAAACCATGGAGGGCTGGGATCTACCGAGTGCGAAGGTTTACTGGGGTGTGGGAGAAGAGCTGCAAAATTGGTGAGGCATGGGGTTCTTACATTATTCGGTTCAAGAGGAGGCCTTCAGACCCTCAAAGGGTGAGCACTCAGCAAATATAACAAGTATTTGTTCATCTGAATGAGAGGCTTTGAGGATCCAGGCTGATGGAGAAAAAGACCCCAGGATAGGATTGGGATCGACGCTGTCTACTCAGGTTCTCACCAGGGGTGATTTTGTTCCCCAGGAACATCTGGTCATGTCACAACGTTTTGTCACTATTGTGGGGGTGCTAAAACCCTACACGGCACAGGACAGCCCCCAGCACAAAGACCGATCCTACCCCAAATGTCAGTGGTGCCGAGGCTAAAAACCAGCACAGTCTAGCACTGAGCGTGGTAAGAGCGGGTCTCTTGAGGCTCTGGACATGCCCATGCTGAGTAACCTCATTCCTGGCTGCAGAAGAGAGAGACCCAAGGGGTATGGGTGGCTTTATGCAAATGTCTCTCAATGGAGAAATGTATTTGAGGGACAGGATTACTTTCAGTGGACAGTGAACACACCATATACATGCCCCACCCCCCCCCGCCCCCCGGTTTCCTGAGTGTTTCCCGGGCCATATAATTCAGTGCTGTCCACTCCAGGCTCATTTTTTTATCTCATCTGTTGCTTGGTGACATGACTTCAAGCACGGTTTTCGCTGCATGTCCTTCCTGTCCAGTTTCCCTTAGTGTCCAGTTATTTGCTGAAATCACATAAAGCCCTGACGTCACCTGTGTCAGAATCACCCACAGGTGCTTGCTGCAGATGCTTATTTGGGGCCTGCACCACATCTACCGAATCAGAATTTCCATGGCTCATGGTTCAGGAATCTGCCCTGTAAGCCAGCAGCACAGGTGAATTCCGTGCACATTGAAGTTTGACCTAATGATCTATAAAGCAACAGAATTACGGGGCATCCTCTCTTCTTACTTTAAAAGCCCATTTATAAAGCTCAGAAAAAAATATATTCACCTAATTCTTGCAATATTCTCTTGATGTATTACTTGTATTCCTATTTTATAAGTTAGACAATAGAGGACACAGCGCTTACGCAGAGTATGCAGGGAAAGCTAAGCGTTTTTGTTGAACCCAGATCTTCTCACTGGGAGGCCTTTCCAAAAAGCTTTGCCCTGGGCAGAAGCTGTGCCCCTTTCTCTGTCTCTGCCGCCCAGGTCTCCCTCTCCACCACCGCACCCAGGGAGACGGACCTACACATGTTGGGCTGTCATTTGTTCTAAACTGTGACATGGACCTCATCTTAACCACCTCCGTGCCCTGAGGACCGGAGCAGGGATATGCCCACTCCACTGCCACCACCCTGGTCCAGGACGCCACCGCTGCTCACCATGATTCTAGCACAGCTTCCTTGCCATTCTCCTCTGCTCAGCACTTCCAACGTTATCCACACGTGATCCATAGATTGCCTCCTACACGTTCTCTCTCTGTGTGTCTCCCCTTAAATCTGATTCCTACATGCCGCACCCCAGCCACCACGGCCCGGTTGACCTGGCCATTTGTCTTTGCCTCTCGCTCTGGCCTGTACCTTTTCCATCAGGGCAGCATCTGAGAATATATTTTGCTCATCACTGCAAACAGTAGGGGTCAAATAAATGTACTGAGTAAATGAGCAGGCATACCGCAGATGGGATGCCCATCCATGGTGATGGCAGCACTGTTTGTTAGGGCTGATTTCTGCAGATTGGGGTGTCTGGGGCCAGGGTTCCATCTTTAGGAGTTGGAAGCATGGTCGCTTGGAGAAGAGAGAAAGATCCAGAAGAGGCGAGGCCCCGGCCAGCCGGCTGTGTGTGTGAGGTTTTCATTTGTTGGGATAACACTGGTTAATAACGTTATATCATGTCATCATATTTCAGGTGTACAACCTGAGGACATCTGTGCTCGCCACTGTGTGTTCGCCACCCTGGCCTCCTTCAGTCATGCCGCAGACAGAGCTCAGGGTTCCAGCCCTCTGGTTGCCTGCATTTGCGAGTTTCCAAATGATTTGTGCTCTTGAGCCCATGTGAACCCAGTTTCTTCATCTTCATCAAGGAGTTAATAATTCCCACCTTTGCGAGGATAGGGCCCAAGGTCAAGGAGATAAAGCAGGGGATGGCACCTGGCACTTGGGAGGTGTTGAGAAGGCTCTCAATAACCTTGTCTGCCCGGCACCCAGGAGAATGGTAGAAGAGAAGTCTGCACAGGCAGCAAAGAAGACGCGCCACTTACCTGTGCCTCCCTCCCCCTTTCTCAGCCCATCTCTTCCTGCGCTTAAAGCTTAAGTTACGTTTTCCAAGCCCGACCCAGGGCGCTCCGAGCTCTCTCTCGGCGGTGGGTCCCTCCCTCCCACTTGCACTCACCCAGCCTCCCCTCCCTCTTCGCCCCCTCCCTCGGAGCAGGAGCCGGGAATCCCACGCCCTAGCACCAGCCCGGGGGCTCGGACGGGCCCGGGAGCCGCTGGTCGCCAATCACCGTGCGGTGGAGAGGCGGGCGCTTGGCTCCGGCGCGCTGGGGGAGCCAGCTGGCGCTGCTTTCCCCGGGAGCCTCAGACGCTCGCACAGACCCAGACAGACGCACAGACTGGCGGGCAAGCGCGCGGGCAGGCACGGACAGAGTCCCCCGGCCGTTTGCACTCGGAGGCGCGCGCCAGCCCCGGCCCGGGGAGCCCCCCGTTCCCCAAGGGGAGCCGCAGGCGGCCGCTCCGCAGCCGGCGCCCGCCGAAGGGAGGGCGCGCAGGCGGTCGGAGGTGGGGAGGCCCCGGCGCGCCCGGCCCGCGATGTGAGCTGCGGCGGCGGCGGCTCCCACCTGGCGCCGCACCTGGAGCGCCGCGCTCCGGGGCGGTGGGGAGAATGCGCGCCGTCCGCAGCCGCCGCGCCCGCACCTGACCATGGAGTGCGCCCTCCTGCTCGCGTGCGCCCTCCCCGCCGCCGGCGCGGGCCCGCCGTGGGCTCCGGCGGGACTGGGGCGCGTGGCCAAGGCAGGTGCCCGCCGAGGGGCGCGCCGAGAGTGGGTGGCGGGGGGGCGCCAGGTGCATGCCCCCCGCGCCCCTCACGCGCGGTGTCCCCTTTTCTCTTGCAGGCGCTCCAGCTGTGCTGCCTCTGCTGTGCCTCGGTCGCCGCAGCCCTCGCCAGTGACAGCCGCGGCGGCGGCAGCGGATTGAATGACGGTTCGTACTTGCCCCCCACCTCCTCCCCCACCCCTAGGAGTCTGTCCAGGCACTTTGTCCCTTCTTTTCCCCCCCAAAGAGGGAAAAAGGTACAAAGGCTCACCCCCCCTCAACTCCGTCCCCAACGTGGCAGGTGTGTGTGCGTGTTGGAAATGGTTCCTGTTTGTAGAGGGGGGAAGTGTGGCAAGGACTCAGAACTTATCAAAAGAATCAGTGCCTCAAGCTTCAAGTCACATAAATGAGAAAACAATACTTTCCCTTGTTCACAGATGGCTTGTTTTAAAAATAAAATCGTACTGCGGTGAGAAATTAGGAAGTGGATATGGACTAGGGGCGGTTGGTATCAAAAGGCACTCTGCTCCCTTCCTTCCTCTTCTGGGCAAGCTTGTGGGAACTAATTTCATGGGGATGGAAACATGAACCCCTTTCCTACCCCACACCTTTCCTCCTCTCTCTCCTCTCACTTCTGTTCCCTGTCTTCCTTTCCTCTCCTCTCTCCATCTCTTTGCCCTCCTATCCTGGATTCCCAGAGGCCACTGTGAGAGGGAAGAAGATAGCTTGGGGTATCTGGAGTCTTGATCTTTTCCGAGGTTCCCCAGCTGAAAACCTCCAAACCACCCCTCGCTTCTATCATTTATTAACTTCTGATGGCGCCCAGAAGGAAAATCCTTGTCTCCACATTCCCACCAGCTACAGACCAGGCGAACCCTGATCCAAGGTGTCCAGCAAGACCCGAGGTTCCACCGATTCTCTCATCTTTAGCCTTGCGGGATCATGTCCTCCTATCAGGGGACAAGGGATCATATTGGGGACGGGGAATGGCAGAGCCTTGAAGCGGGACTGGGGCCGGGGGTGGGTCCGTGAGGGAGGGAGGAGGACAGAGCAGGAATGAGCTATTGAGAAGAGCTTTGGTCCAACCAGAAAGGCTGGCTGCAGTTTCTAAAACAACCTCCCCTTGTCCCATCTGGTCAGATGGCTGCAGGCCCCCTCTGTTCCAGCTGCCACCTGTAAGCACCTCGTCTTTAGTCAGCCCCTGAGCTGATTGATCAGCTCATTCTCCACAGGCGACTCTCATTGCCCCTTCATCATCATCAGCCTGCTCCTTCTCCCCTTGGAAGCAAACTGGCAGCAGGTGTTGGTGTCTGAGTGGATGGGGCTGGGGGCGGGTGGCTTTTCGGCCGATTCCCTTAAAGGCTGGCTAAGGATCCCACACGACCGCCCAGTTAAGAGCAGGCAGGGTTTCAGATGGTTCTGGGCAAGGAGGTCAGAAACAACTTATTGGAGAGGCTTTGTTGCATGTGTCAGGGATGGTTCACACAGTTAGGTTTTAGTAAGGGAGGAAGTGGGTTTTTCACTAAGGAAAAGCTGCATTGAATCGAAAACCACATACCTGTAAAGCATCAGAATAGAGATTTTTTTTAAAAAGAAGAGAAATAGTGTACACCTGCTTGTTTCTTAAGGTTCAGAGAGGAGGAAAACTTCTTTTCCAATTATTTTTTAGTATGTATGTCAATTTGATAGTATTTCTAGTTAAAGGAGTCAAAGAGAATGAGAGAGGCAGGACGTAGGGAATATTGTAAGAATGAGAGTTGCTCAAGCACTAAGAGTCACAGGTGGTCATTCAGAAGAAGACATTTTAAAGCTGTCTTATTGGTATAGCTAGCTACAGGGCTTCTTTATCTTTATCTTTTTTTTTTCTTTTTTTTACTATTTTGGGAAAAGGGAAATTCCTGTTTTCCTCCTCCTAGAACCAAGGACCCCAGTGACTCAAACAACGCCTCTTAGTTATTCTGAAGCTTTCTAAACACTTTCCAAATTCGTTTCCCATTCTGTGCCTAGAAAGTGGAAATGCAGAGCGTTTTTTAATGCTCAGAGGGCATATTCCACATCATTTTGTGGGATGAGACTTTTCAGTTTCAATGTGTTGTGATAGAAAGCAGTGTGCTGGCTTCTCCATTTTTTTTTTTTTTTTCCAAGCAGCAAATTGTTTTTTAGCTCCTCCTCTCGGGAACAAGCAGCAATTAGTGCAGCTCCAGGGAGCAATGGCGAAGGTATTTCTAAACATGCCTTTCCAGGTGTCCCTGCTCTGACAACATGTCTGAGCAATTTGAAACATCGTCCTGCATAGGAAAAGCCCTGACAGTGTTGAGGCATTTTTATGCATCCACTCTATCGGGTGCTTACAGTGGAATGGGATTGTCCCTGCAAACGCTCATGGGAAAAGGCGAAGAGTGCTCCAAGGTCTGGAGTTTTATTGTCACGTATAATTACTATTGGAAATAGGAAACTGCGGTTGTTTGTGCGTTTTCTGAGGAATCCTCAAGTTACTCAGCAGTGTGAGTTATTTGAAATTTAAATTCTGCCCCCCTCCTAATCCCCGTCCCCCCCCCCACACACACACACACCCACAACTAAAATGGTCCCAATTCAGGTTAAACACAAAGATAGTAATCTCCTTTAACAATTTTCAATTCTTTACTTTGGTAGTTTTATATGTATTTTGTCTCCCCCCAAAAAGCAATGTTTATGAATGAAGGGCTCGGTGACTAATATAGGAAAAGCCCATCTCTCCTGTCCCCAGACCAGGAGAGTTTGTGGCCTTTTCCACAAATATTCTTGACATTCATTAAGGTTGTGCTCGGCTTTTAGTGTTTATAGGAGTTGGTGAGGCAGAGCTAATGGTAAGGACCATGGGTCCTCCTCTGAGTTATATTTCATGTAGACGCATGGCCACGGGAACAAAGACACCTTTGAGCTGTGCATCGCTCTGGGCCAGCCTGGTGGGAGGTGACGGGCTGGCATTGTGTGCTGCGGGTGCTGACAGCTAAACCTCTCCCCCTGCAGATTATGTGTTTGTCACACCAGTAGAAGTGGACGCGGGCGGGTCCTATATTTCCCACGACATTTTGCACAGCGGCAGGAGGAAGCGGTCGGCGCAGAGTGCCAGCAGCTCCGTGCATTACCAATTTTCAGCATTTGGACAGGAGCTCCACTTAGAGCTGAAGCCCTCGGCGATTTTGAGCAGTCACTTTATTGTCCAGGTACTTGGAAAAGATGGTGCTTCAGAGCCTCGGGGACCCAGGGTGCAGCGATGTTTCTATCAGGGATTTATCAGAAATGACAACTCCTCCTCTGTGGCCGTGTCTACTTGTGCCGGCTTGGTAAGTACCCCGCACTCTGCGTCGTCGACTCCCTCTTCTGTGTGCATGCTGTGCAACTCGAATGAACAGATGTCTGCAATATTAAGTGCTCTTCCAGCCAGTCCCACCCATTCACACTGTCAGCTTTGATACTTACAATATTCTCAATTGAATTAATCTAATCTGCTCCCAGAAAGAGAAAATAGAATAGAACTTTAATGGCCATTTAGAACATTTCTTTTGATGTTTAATGGTCTGGGCCTCTTCATTCTCTGTGTTTGAGATGATCCCCAAGGAAATTAATTTGATGGATGCCATTCGCATTGTAAAGTCTTAGGAGACCAGGCATCATATAAATCGAACAAGCTGCGTGCCTCCGCGTTGCTTTGAAGCCGGAAAACTATTTCAGTGCAAAATTGCATTCGGCAGGCCTGCTAAGTCCAACCTTCATGGAGAAGGGAGGACTTTTGTTTTCTTTGACCTGTTCGTGTTCCACTTGCGTAAGACATCGTGTAGAGTGCGGTGTGTTCGGGGCTGGCAGGGTTAAGTGTGCTGTCCAGGGACACAGACTGCTTAGAAGCATTTGGGACAAGTGTTCTTTCCCCTCTGTGTGATCCTCATCTGTTGAGCTCCAGGCCAAGAATATTCGTGTAAATGATACTTGACTCAGAATTCAATCAAATGCATGAGGCAGTAAATGGCATTTGGGGTTGATTTCATTCTGTGTTGCAACTGAGAAGTGCCTGGAACTGACAGAAATGTGTGTGTGTGTGTGTGTGTGTGTGTGTGTGTGTGTGTGTATGTGTGTGGAGATACTGAGACACATGAAAGTCATGCTCTAGGATGACTAGAAGGAGAATGTGAGAGAGGCCAGTTGCGTATGTAGTAATGTACATGGTATATCATGACACAAAATAAGAGTGGTTGGGCCCAGCCAGCATAGCTCAGTGGTGGAGTGTTGACCTATAAACCAGAAGGTCATGGTTCGCTTCTTGGTCAGGGCACATGCCCAGGTTTTGGGCTACATCCCCAGTGTGAGGTGTGCAGGAGACGGATAATTCTCTTTGATCATTGATGTTGCTATCTCTCTCTCCCTCTCCCTTCTCTGAAATCAATAAAAAAATATTTTAAAACTGAAAAAGAGTGGCTTGGGTGCAGGTGAATGAGGACTTCCATGTTCCTGCCTAATTGAAACTTTACTATTTAAGTTTATTTTCCCGACACTGTGTGTGGCTTGAAATTTAGCTAAAATATTTCCCATTACCACCAGAATTATGCTATCCTTTGGTGTAGTCTTTAAAGTATAGAGTGAAACAAAGATTTAACAATTCCCAATTAAGCTTGATCCATTTAAATGATCAATGTGGCTCTCTAATAACCTGTATATTATAACATGGTTGTACGCACATATGTGTGCCTGCACAAACATGAATATCTCTTGGTTTTTTGGTTTTGTTGGCATGAGTCTCCTGCTTTTTGGGGGGCATCCTTCCATCTTTCCCTCTCTCTTGTCTATTCCAGTGTCCTGATGTCTTCAGAAGGCACCCGCCATAGTGGCTTAAACTATCCCAGTCCATACAGCAGTGGTTAGGAGCAGTCTGGTCAGGATCATCCTCACACCAGCACTCACTAGTAGGACCTTGAGCAAGTTACTCATCTCTGTGTCTTAGTTTCTTCATCTCTAAAATGGGCACAATGAGAGTTTAGATAATAGCGCCATAGAGAGGAAGTGACTTCTTACATGGGAAATGCTACAGCTGTTCCTAGAAGGGAATAATTGCTCTATATATGTTCTGGTTCCCCCAAAACGTAGTCTCCTCTCGTTTAGCTCTCTCAGGACCCCATTCTTTGTGAGTGACGGGAAATCTGATCAGTTGTCTCGTATGACTAGATGTTGGGTTATTTCTTCTAAGAGGAGATTTTCTTTTGAACAGAGAGCAAATGATCACTTAACACATAAGAATGAGGCAAGTTAATTTTCATCTTTGTGATGGATGTGAAAGAGGTCATTGACAGCCACATCTGCCTGTATAGTGGGCTGGTATAAAGTGGATTCTGTTCCAATGTGCAACATACTCTTAATTAACTTTATTTCTGTAGGCCTCAGTTCCCTCTCCTGAAACATGTACAATGATTCCTGAGACCACTGCCATCTCTAGGCATCTGCTCTGATTATCCAATTTGTTGATCCTGGCAGGACCCATTTGGCATGGGGCAGGGGGAGAATCAAGCTTATCTCATTGCATTACCCGTGACCCTGCAAAGCACATACACCCAGACTCTACTTGACAATAAGAAAATAAAACAAGAAAGAGGACAGAGCCACAACTGAGAAGCCAAGACACCACTCTGTATTAATTTTTTTATCCTTGTGTTGAAATACAATGTATATACAGAAAAATGCAAAAATCATTGAGTACAGCTTAAGGAATTTTCAAAAAGTTCACATGCATGTGACCACCAACCAGATCAAACAAGACATTGCCAGTGCTTTAGAACAGCGGTTGGCAACCGGTGGTCCGTGAGGTCTGAAAGGTTGGCAACCGCTGCTTTAGAAGATCCCCCATGGTCCCTTCCCAGTTACTACCCACCATAAGTGACCACTCTCCTAACTTCTAACATTGCTCAATGTTGCCTATTTTAATGTTTTACGTAAGTAGAACATACACTGTTCCTCTGTATGAATACTTTACAATGTTTCTGTTTAATTGATGGTGGACATTCAAATTGTTTTCAGTTTCGGGTTGTTATGAAGACTACTGCTGACCCTTCTTGTGCATGCCTTTTGGTGAACTTATGGACACTTTCTGTTGGAAACCTACCTAATAATGAAGTTTCTGGGTCACAGGTTATGTGTAGATTCTGCCAAACAGCTTTTCAAAGTGATTGCACTAATTTACACTCCCATCAGCCATGTGTGATTTTTCAGAGTTCCAGTTGCTCCACATCCTCCCAACACTTGCTATTGTCTTTTTTTTTAGCCACTCTGATTGATGGATGTGAAGTGGTTATGGGTTTAGTTTGTATTGTCCTGATGGATGTTGAAGTTGAGTATCATTTTTCATGCCTTTTGCCCATTTGTATATTCTCTTTGGTGATCGATCTATATCATACATGGACAAGAAATAGTATAAATATTTTCAGCATAAACTGTGGTTGTTTTTCCTTTCTTGGTGAATAGAAGCAGGAATTCTGAGCAAAAACACCTTTTTCAACTTAACATCATTGTTATTCGGCTTTGTCTAACAGTGCATTGACCTACTTGTGAATCCTTTGTGAACCCTATCAAATAGCAATAGGTGAACACTGTGAAATCACATGAAATGCCACATTGAGGGGACTCTTCACTAGCGACGTTGAGAAATGGGGATGGAGGGAAATAATTAAGTTGGGAGGAAGAATTTCTTCATCTTTTCTGCCACCTGGAACCCATAGACATTGCCCAACTTCTTGGGCCAAACAAGGGGTTAATACTTTCTCTAAAGTTAATTAGCAACTACCATAATGGATTCAGGATAGTGAATGATTCACGAGTTCAGGAGAAAAACAACATGCTTCTAACATGCTTGTTGGACTCATCCAAGTCCACCTGCTAGAAGAGATGAGCAACTCTTCTTAATACAGAAACTGACATGAGATGAATGAGACTAAGATAGAGCTCCTTCCACTTGAAGTCTCTACATTAGTGTTTCTCCAAGAGTGGGGCACGGCGACTGGCATCAGAATGCCTTTAAGGGACAGAGCAGTGTCCTATTGTGCTTGCAGTGTGCACTGGGAAAGTAATAAGTCACCTTTGGATAACCAAGTGCCAGTATGGAAGCTAACCATTATCTTGGCTGCTGGGGAAACCCCAGGAGAAAGCGAGAATGGTTCGAAGGGTTATAATAGTGAAATGTAAGTACCTCCATGTCCACTCCATCTAGTGTTTCTCAGGCAGGGAATTCATTTCCCTCAGTAATTCAGAACTAAACTGCATCCCCCGCCCCAACTGACAAGTCTCACTTTATTCAGGAGTTGAGCAGGTGGTTATTGACTTGGAATAATTCATGAAACAGGAGTTGGGAACTATCCTGAGTGAATCCTGCCTACCTTTATGTCTGGGGTGATTGTTTTTAAATTTTGAATGACTTTATCAATGAGCAGCACTGCCCCCTACACCTGGCTGCCTTGCACTCTATGAAGGTATTTGAATCTCAGGGTTGCAGATTAACCTAATCTATATCACCATCTGCTGTGATGTTCTTTCTATCATATCCAGCCTCTTCTATATATATATTTGATTTCAGAAGGGAAGGGAGAGGGAGAGAGAGATAGAAACATCAATGATGAGAGAGAATCATCGATCAGCTGCCTCCTGAATGCCCCACACTGGGGGGATCAAGCCCACAACCGGACATGTGCCCCAACTGGGAATTGAACTGTGACCTCCTCGTTCATGATGAGAAAGTCATTTCATCTAGGAAGTCCATGCCATTGTTGAGAGACTCTTCATCTTGCTGTTGAACTTCAACCTACCTCCTTATTACTTTCACCAATATTTCTTAATTTTGTTTTCTGGGATGATAGAAAAAGAACTTTATCTTTCTTCTTACATGCTAGGAGATCTAAAAAGACCTTTCTCCCCAGAAATGTTCCACCTTGGTGATCCCTTTTATTAGGAGAGTGATTTTCAGAGTACAATCAGAGGATTAGCTTCAATTCATCTGTTAAATTTTTGAATTTCTTTACCCACAACAGAAAGTCAGAGAAGCTGGGCCCAGGAATGTATATATTTAATCCTCCAAATGATTTCAATGCATACTAACAGTAGAGAACCATTGGATTAAGACCTTGGCTATGCAGGAAAATCTTTTTAATTGATTTATTGTTGGTTTGACAGATTAATCTCATTTTTGAAAGTTGGTGGAAGGGTATTTTGAGAAGTGACTAAAAACACATTGAATGATTAGTCTTTCATTCAACGACTATTGATGAGCTTCTGTTATGTCAGGCACTGTCCATAGCTCAGTGAGTAAAACCAGAAGAGAATGGATGCTGTACTCTAGCCCTTGGGATTTTATTTTAAGGGAGAAATGGGGCAGTAATTTTATTCCTAGAAATTGGTATTTTATTTTGAACCAAGCTATGGTACAACAAAACCCTGGAACAAAGAACCATGGGGTATGGTTTTAGAAAAGGAGACAACATGGTCAAGTTAGGGTCAGCGCCACCTCTTGGAGTTTTACCAGGCACATTAGCATATTAATAATTCAGAAATATCCTGCATTAAAGACATCTATTTAACTCTGTTTAAACCTCGAGTTTCTCTAATTTATTTGGTCATGAAAACCTTTCTCAAGGAGCATCTCTTGGCGGTCTTTTAGTAACAAAGTCATTAAAGCAATGACTCCCGAAAGATATATTATAATATTGTGTATTGATTTCTAACTGTTAAGCGATGCTTCAGGAAAAAAAGGGTTTCATGATCATATAAATGATTTGCCCTTGACTGGTACCTGATAAATCCCATACCCACGTGTTCCAGTTGGGCAAATGTACCCCTTGCTTAAGAAACTCAACACCAAGCGCCACTCACAACATGAAGATCAAGTGAAAAGATGTTAAAAAAAAACTGTTCCCCCTGCTGCATTGGCGCCCGGATCTGTAACACATCAGTGCTTTACCTTTGATGAATGGCCTGAGCGGGTGAGAGTGGCAGACTGCTGCGCTGTTCCTCTTGGCACCTTCCGTCCGGCCTCTGATTAGGAGGATCAGCCTCAGCACGGCATCAGGGGCTCAGCAAGGAGTGTGTGCCAGGATCCAGGCTGCCACCAGACCCCTCCAGCCACTGTCCAGTTTGGTCACTTGGTTTTCCTTCCTTGCTCTGTGCTTTGTCCCCAACAATTAAACTGTAAGTGGGTTTCTCCTCCATGGCTGGCTGCCCTAATGTCCAGATTGTATCTTTCTGAGTGGTGGCCTTTGTAGACTGTGCCTCTAGGGGCCCGTTCTCCAGAGAGCCTGGGTCCCCGGGAGAAACTTGGAAGCAGTTAGGTTTCAATGGGTGGCAGGGAGGCTTTGATCTCCTCTTTTCAGAAGTATTTTATGACTCAGGAGGCTCAGCCATTGAGTTGTCTGTTGCTGGCCACTGCCTGCCCAGTAGTCTTTAGAAAGCCGATTTCCATTCATAAGAGGGCTGAAGTTAAGTGACCTTCGTCCAGACAGGCGGGCTCTGCTGCTTCGTGGGGCCTTGTTAGCTAGCAGGGGTTTGCTGAATTGCACAGACCCCTTTGGAGTTTGCTAGTCACGCGAGAGGATCATGTGAAATTAAGGATTAGCCTGGGTTGTATTTATGAGTTTTTGGATACAGGCTGATCCGAACCAGTGATGTTTTCTTTGGTTATTACTTGATTCATCAAGAGTAGAAAGATTTTTTTTTTTTTGTCTCTGTCCTGTACGCCCTCTTTTGACCTGGTTTGTGAAGACAATTATTTGCATATAGCAACATTTTTTCTTTTTAGCAAAATTCCACCCAATCTCTTTTTGTAAAAAATGGCCAAAGTTTTAGCCTGAGAACCAGACCCCTAGGCTGAGTTGAGGGTTGTTCAGATGGGAGGGAGCAAGACTGTTCCTTCCCCCATGCTCTCTGCCTGTCTGTGAGGCCACCGCAGCATCAGACTCCCCAGCTTCTTCAGAGCTCTGTGCCTCAGTTTTCTCATCTGTAAAGTGGCCATGGGAACTCTGTCTCTCACCCAGGCATAGCATTGTGACACTTTACAATGAGCGCTTAGCCTGGCACATACCGGATTGTTCTTGACCTTGGACAAAGGAGAGGGTCTGGGAAGGAAGTGGCAATGGAGGCTTAGTCCTGGACTCTCTCCCAGCCAGTTGGGACAGGAAGAGAGCACTTGGGTGTTGGCCATCATCCCATTGAGAACATTTAGGGATTTTGTGGGGCGGCGGGGGGGGGGGGGGGGGGGGGGGGGCTCGGAGGAGGGTGGAATTAACCACTGTTTATCAACTGAATAAATAAAATTGGAGAAAGATAAAGAATCAAAGAGGAAGGCTTCACAAATAAAGATGTGGCTGAATGCGTGTGTGCGAAAGCGGTGCGGTGTAATGGCCTTGAGGGCCCGCTCCGACGTCCCATATCCGGCCTTTCTTAACTGCACGATCCATGTCCAATTATTTTGCCCTCTCTGGGCTTCATTTCCTCATTGGTAAGATGAGGATCATAGTAGTCCCTCCCCCGTGGGGTTTATGGATGCTTAACGGAAAGAAAAATACTCCACGTGCAATGCTCAAACTAGTACATGGCACCTAGCAATAATATGGGTAGTGGTAAAGAGAGGGTGATATTGTCATTATTGCAGACCCTCTTCCATAAAGGAGCTTTCAAATCGGCTAAGGCCAGTCCTCCTCACTACCCACAGGCAGGGAAGTTTCAGCCGAGACAATAAGAATAGTTTATATGTGAGCACTTGCTGAGCTATTAACCCTGGAGCCGTGGAGAGAAGAGTGGACTGGGATTCAGCCCTTGGCCTTTATAATATTTCCTGCCAGTCAGCATATGGGTATTCAAGGTTTGCAGTGGCATGTTGTTTTTTTCTCAATACACTTCAGAAAGAGCTGGACACTTTGGGGGGAAAAACACAAACATATAGCTGGGCCCCACTCCTGCAAGGTCAGTAGGTCCTGGGTAGAGCCTGATGTCCATTTGAGTAAAGGAGAGAAAACTTCCCAGGGGTTCCAGCGGCCACTGCGGACTGTGGGTCAGTGTCCTAAAGGGGTCTGCAAGGCGCCAGCTCAGGGCAGGGGAGGACTACTGGAACCTCCCTAGAAGGTTGCCTTTGCTTTATGGCGTGCATCACACCATGCTAGTGTGGTTATCAGTGCTCTGACTAGCGTTAGCCAGCACGTATGCTGAGGGGGGCAGGCAGGAATGGCTAGGGTAAATCAAAATATAGAGATTGTTCTTATTTACTAGTACATATTACAAGACTTTTCATTTACAAGCAGAACAATTCTATCTACAACTAGGTTAAGCATTTAAAAAATGTTTTTTTTGGCTCTGGAGTGATCTTTCTAATTCATCCCTCCCTGGGCTAGGATGGCTAGCTCTCATCAAGGTTGGACCTCAAGTCCCCAGTGATGTCAGCACTATGGTTTTCTCTTCTCAGCCTAGCAATTTGCTGTTGCTAGTCTTCCTTTAGCATACAGGACATCCTGAGCTCCAGAGATCATTCAAACATTTCCTTGAGTGGCTGGTATCTCATGAGACTTACTCAGCAATAATACCACAGTTGTCACCTATCCTATAAAATAAAAGCCTAATATGTAAATTGACCAAAAGGCGGAACTACCCGGTGGAACAACCGGTTGCTATGACGCACACTGACCACCAGGGAGCAGAAGCTCAATGCAGGAGCTGCCCCCAGCCTGCAGGCCCCAGGCCAGCCAAGGTAGGTGCCAGCAAGGGACCCCCAATCGCTCCGCTGGTCACCCCACAGATTGGCCTTGATCGCCGGCCAGGCCTAGGAACCCTACCTGTGCATGAATTTCATGCACTGGGCCTCTAGTATCATATATGACAACAAGCATGTGGGACTGAGTTTTGTTTGTTTTCTCACCTGTCTGTAAGCCTCAGAGGGCCAAGTCAATCATCTGTGTACCTGAACAAGGCTACCTTCTATTTTAATTTATGTATTGCTGTGTGAATTACTGCATAGGAGATCTGGAGTGTGGTGTATAAATCTGGGATCTCCAGTTATCCATCAGTCTGAGCTCTTTTTGAAACCAGAGTTTATTGTTTCTGTTGTGTGTGCTCACATGCATTAAAAATAGAGACAAATTGCATTAGCCAGTACTTTTCCTGAAGTATTTTGGGGAAGAAGATGTGCCTTAAAATAATATGTATCTTGGAGTTCCTTTCTCATCACATATACATCTATCTATCTTATCCTTTTAACTTGTGCATTTATAATCATTACCTTCTGGTTAATGGTTCTTTAAGTTGTTGTTGCTGAAAAGAACATGCATATATAAAGGTCTTCTTGGTTGCATGCAATTCTATATTTTGTGGGGGGAGAGGAAGGAGAGAGAGAGAGAGAGAGAGAGAGAGAGAGAGAGAGAGAGAGAGGGAGAGAGAGAGATCCTTTGTGAAAAGCTGAGGCACCAAACACACATGGGACATTAGGTATGGCCCAAAATGTGCTTGCTGATATTGACATTAGCCACACAATATCACTGCATCTATCATCTTGGTTGTGCAACATGTAAAGTTACTGAGAGCTCATTTATCTTTGTTTTCTCTGAGCCCACAACCGAGTCAGTTCGAAGAATAGTTCTGTCCCTCGGAGCATGTGTGTTGGTAAAATTGCACGGTGTTCCACCATCAGAAATAAACAATTTAAGAGAAAATCGTACTGAAGCCCAATGATATACAGGCCCAAGGATAGCCCTGCACATTAAATCTTTCGCAACCAAAAATATTTGCCTGGGCTTCCTGCAGATCTCAGTGCACAAATGCAGGAGTTCCTCCTCAGTTGCATCCAGTTATTCCCATGAAAGCCTGTTCCCACGGTTTTTTTCTGTCCAATTACAGGACAGAGCCTGCTCAAATACCATAGTACAAGTCTGGCGAGAGTGGTCTGTCTGGACAGCATGCTCACCTCTCCTGAAGGGATGCCTTTGATGTATCTCAGGATTTCATTTTCAGCTGAATTCTTTTGATTGCTTATTCATGCTTCTGAGCTTGGGAATATTTTATCTGCCCTTATTCCCACTGCAAGTCAAGGGGGCATGCCTTCTAATATAAATTATCTAGTGCACATCACTAATTTACTAGACGTCGGCTGTGTGCACAGCCCTGCTCTGAGAGACGGCACTTGAAAGGGATTGAGATAAGCTAGTAAAAGGAGATTATCTCTCCGATGATTTACTGAGTTCTCCTCCACCGGAGGGCTGGTTAGTGTCTGTGGGTTCATTCTGTGATTTTTCCAGTTTCTCATCTCTCTTTTACATCTTACTTTGCCATTTCCAGGAGGCAAACAGAGAGTTACCCAACATGAATTTCTCTGTGAATAGATAACGAACACCTTTTTTTGTTCCACCTTCATTATTGAGTTTAGATCTGTTTTAATCGGCACAGAGATGTGGCGGACAGAAAATATTAGCTAAGTGCATTCTCTTTAAATTTGTGAACGTATTTTCCTGCTTCTTATTTTATCTCAGGCTTTTGCAGTCCTGCTTTCCCATCAAATGCATTGAAGTAAAATGAATTTCATTTTTTAAAATTTCTTTATTGATTAAGGTATTATATTTATGTCCTCATCCCCCCATTATTCCCCTACCCCTACCCCCACTCGTGCCCTCGAATTTCATTCTTTCAAAAAGATTCCTTTGGTGTGTAAACACTAATTTCTATTTAACATACCTATTTAGAACTGCCATTTATGATTAAACAGTGTCTAGATCAGTGACTCATAGCATGCAGAGCTTTAAAAAATACAGATGCCCAGATCCCACTCCAAACCAATGAAAGCACTGTGTCTGAGGGCGGGGCCCAGGCTTCTGTATTCTTTAACGGGTTCCCAGTGGGTTCTAATGCAGAGTCAAGATTGAGAACCCCTGGCCTAGATCAATGTCAGGGGCTTTAGAGATGCTATCACTTTAGAAATGTAATATTCCAGGAGGCATGGGATTGTAGAAGCCTCTCTTTCACTCACTGGTTATGTGGTCTCTGTGAAATTATTCTTTTTGAAGGCATTTTATTTTGAAATAATTTTAGACTCACAAGCAGTTGCGAAGATAATGCAGAGGGTTCCCATGTGCCCTTTGCCAATTTTACCAACACACATGCTCCGAGGGACCGCTTTGGGACATGACCACGTTATCTGAACATCTAGTTTCCTCCTCTGTAAAGCGGAGATGAAAAGAGAACTTCAAAGAGCTGTTATGAGAGTCATTGAGATGATGATATGGATATATACATTGCCGTAGGTAGAATTCTCAGTTGGCCCCAAGCTTCTGGGCCCCTGGTGTCCACACACACTCTCTCAACGATTCAATCAATCACCGGTTTAGATCCTGCCGGGAAGGGGTTTTACAGGTAGAATCAAGGCTTCAAGTCAGTGGACCTTAAGAAAGCGAGATTTTCCAGGGAGGCTTGACCTCATCATGTAGAATCAGAAAGAGTCCGTGGTTCGTAGCTGGAGGGATTGGACCTGGGAGAGCGGCTCCGCTTCTGAGAGCTCGAGGGGCCACGTGGCGAGGCATGCAGTGGCCTCTGGGAGCCGAGAGGGCCTCCAGCTGACAGCCAGCAAGGAATGGGCAGCGGCCGGCAACTGGAAGGCACTGACGTCTGCCAACAATCTGAATGAACTTGAGGGTGGATGCTTTCCCAGAGCTTCCAGAGAGGAATGCAGCCTGGCACGCATCCGGATTTTAGCCTCAGGAAACCCTGAGCAGAGAACCCAGTCGCGCTGTGCCCAGAGTTCTGACGTGCAGAGCTAATAAATGGGTGTTGTTTGTAAGCTGCTATACAGTATACGTGTGGTAATTTGTCACACAGCAATAAAAAAACTACAGAAAATGTCTATCGTGCTTACTCTGTAGCAGGTGTGAGCACTCAATGAGTTTCTTCCCTTTCTGGAATCATAGCCATCTTACATGATTCATCAATTACTCATCTTAAATTATCCATCAAACACTCCTGCTACCTCCTGGGGCAGGTGGGACAATGGAGAAGAGCCAGTGACCTCAGATCCTCACTATTTAAAATTGCTTAGGAAATCGTCATTGTTACCCAGGGTTTCTCCACAGGGCACTGTTGACTTTGTGGATGGGTTCTTGTGGGGCACTTCCCGTGCATTGCAGGATTCTTGGCACCCCCAGTCTCTACCCACTAGAGGCCAGTGTCAACCAAAAGTGTTTCCAGATATGGCCGAGTGTCCCCTCGGGGCATAATTGTCCCGAGCTAAGAACCATTGATACAACACCATCGCAAAGTGGCCTCTTTAATAGGATGCATTTATGTAAGTTCCTTTTTCTTTTTCAGAGCATACTTGCTGTTTATTAGTGTCATTAAGAATAATGATGTCAGGTACTTCACCCACTTTTGAAGCACTCAGCTGGGGAGACAGAGTATGAAGGTGCCTGGGGCTAAGGTGGATTGGGTGGCAGCAGCAAAACTATCTGCAAATACATTACAAGATGTGTATTTGCTTTTGAATTTCACAGCATGCTAACCAAGCTACTGAAAAAAATAACTGGCTCTCTGAAGACACAGAGGTATATTTATAATAAAACTAGAGGCCCATTGCACAAAGAGATTTGTGCAATAGACCTTCCTTCCCTTGGCTTCCAGCACTGGTTTTCCTCTGGCACCCGGGACCCAGGCCTTCACTCCAGCCAGAGTCTGCCTTCTTCGTCTTCGCTGCTTCGCTGTAGACCCTGGCCGGAGTCTGCCGGAGTCGTCTTTGCTGCAGACTCCGGAGTCTGCAGTCTTGTCTTCGCTGCGGCAGTGTGCTCCTGTAGATCCCTTCACCCCCACCGCCCTCCCTCTCATAGTAGGCATCCTGCCCACCTGGCCGCTCAGCACCTGGAGCAGCTGGGCGGCCGCCATATTTGGCTTTCTACTTTGCATACTCACTCTGATTGGCTATGGGCATAGCGGAGATATGGTCAATTTACATGTTTGTCTATTATTAGGTAAGACTAGAGGCCCAGTGCATGAAATTCATGCACTGGAGGGGAGGGATGTCCCTCAGCCTGGCCTCGGGGGATGTGTGACTGACGGGCGGGCCTAAGCCATCAGTCGGACATCCTTAGTGCTGCCTTAGAGGTGTGAGAGGCTCCTGCCACCACCACTGAGTGGCGCTACCCCTGTGGGAGTGCACTGACCACCAGGGGGCAGCTCCTGTGTTGAGTCTGCCCCCTGGTGGTCAATGCACATCATAGTGACCGAGTTTCGCCCATCAGTCGATTTGCATATTACCCTTTTATTATTTAGGATTACTCTCGCCTTCTTATGAGGGAGGGAGCCTAACCAGGTGGATTCTATTTCTGGATTTGTAGCGGTGTATAGGTAAAAGTTCATTGCCCTCTGTGTTCTCTTGACCTATAGCAGTGTTTGGCAAACAGAGCCAAATATCAACAGTACAATGATTGAAATTTCTTTTGAGAGTCAAAATTTTTAAACTTAAACTTCTTCTAACACCACTCCTTCAAAATAGACTCACCCAGGCCGTGGTATTTTGTGGAAGAGCCACACTCAAGGGGCCAAAGAGCCGCATGTGGCTCGTGAGCCATAGTTTGCCGACAACAGACCTATAGGAATGGGGGCAGTGGGCAGTTCTGGGATGAAATGGGGAAGGGTCTTAGTGTTCTGTGAGGTGTGCTCAAGCCAGAGAATGTTATAAAGTTCTATTAGATATTTCTGCCTCCTGCATGGAGTTGCGGAATTGATACAGTTACTAAATATATAAATATATATAAATATATAAATTCTTCACTGCACTTGGAGCTCTGTTTTAACTGGAATGCAAGATAAGGAGCCCAATTCTCTCAGATGCTTGGACTCACCAGCTGACCTGTCTCTGTTACCCCTCCCTCGAATAGACCCATCATCTAAGAGTGAGAAGTACACTGGTATCTATATAATTTGCAACATCCTTTAAATTTCTTAACCTCTTTATAAATATATCAGGCAAACAAAGTTGAGGTTACTTTGGGGCTTATATTCCTCGCTATCAGCACCTAATTGCTTGACATTTCTTGTTTTTCCTTTATTACTTCCTCTTTCCTACCCACCCATTCATTCACTCACACATCCACCCACCCACCTATTCACCTACCCACCCATTCATCCATCCTACTAACCCAAACATTTATTCCCAGCTTACTATGTGCCTTAGTATTATGATAGACTATGGAAACTCAAAAGTGATAATATGGTTCCTAAATTCTAGGATATTCTATTGGGAGAGTGGGGAGTAATAGGAATATAAACACTTAAGGACAATGCGACAAAATCAATTTTATACTTAAGATATGTTTAAAACACCATGAGAGCGCAACCAGGGGAGTGATGAGTCTAACTTTTAACATCATGGCTGAGCAATTTAAATGATTGTGTCAGCCCGTGAAGGTATGTAGATGCCTGGTGATGTGACACACACATCCTCGCACATTTCATTGCTCATAGGTCAACTCAAAACATACCCAATTCTGACCACCTCCGCTGCGACCTCTGTGGTCTAAGCCGCTGTTACCCTCTCGCCTGGATTCCTGCAGCAGCTTCCTGTCTGATGCTTCTCTTTCATCTCCTGTGTCCCCATCATCCTTTCTTCTCCACCACCTAATGGTCTTTCCATTACCCACAGCATGTGATCCAAATTTCTTACCATGAACTACAAGGCCCTGTGTGATCTGGCCCCTTTAGCCTAAATTCCTATCCCTGTTACCATCATACGCTCCACCCAAGTCCTTCTGGACTCCACTGTCTTTCAATGTCCCCAGGAGCCCTTACTCCAGGGACTTGGCACATTGAAGGCTCTTCCCCAAGATACTCATCTCCTCCCTCCCTTCCCTCCCCGTGCTCTTCCGTTCTCTGTGCAGATATCATCATTGCAGAAAGTTCTTCCCCGCCACCTGTCACTCCCCATCCCCTCACCCTGCTCTCTTGTGCTTCATACTCTTCACTTGTCTATTATGGCATACATGCCACCTTCGCCTCTGAGAGGGCCAGGCAGGGCTGCATCTCTGCTGTCTCCCAGTGGCTAGATTGGTCCGTGGCAAATAGTAGGCACTCAATAAACATTTGTTCCATGAATGTATGTAATTAACACCCTGGTAATTTAGAAACAAATACATCATTTCTGTGTTTGGAATACATGATGATTTGAATATTTCGTAGGCATCCATTCATTCATTTATTGAGAAAAAATGCATTAATTGGGTATCTTTTATGTATATATTAGATGTGGAGATTTAGAGATGGCAGAGGCCACCTATAATTTTTTGTCTGGCCAGCAGCTGTTTCCCTAGTCTTTTGGTAAAAACATGGCAGTTTTTCTTGGGGACCTACCTTCCCCACTTTTACCTCAAACTCTTAAAATTTCAGTAGAGGTGACATGTTTTCCATAGTGACCAGTGAGAACATCACATACCCTTGAGGACAGTGATTGGTTCAGGGATAAACATGAAACAGGATCAGAGCCCATAAAATCAAATCCTGGGGCACCCTTGGGGGTAGTGAAGAGGATGGAATGTAAGTCCAGAGTTGCTGGCAACCACCTTGTCTCCTGAGAATAGGGCCATCCCAGTCTTAATGTCCAGCTGTGCCTGAAATTAAAGCACTTTGGGCTTTTCATTCATATTAACCATAATCCCCCGCTTTTTTGTTGTTGTTGTTGTTGTTGTTAATCTAGTTTAACTTTAGTTTCTGTCATTTTGAAATGCAAGTCCTCACTGTGAGAGGGATGTACAAGTTATGGACACTTTCTGCAACGTGCTCATAGTCTCACAGAGGAAACAGGCAAGCATAATGCAATAAGGACTCTTGGCACGGAGTGGCCAACCGGTAAACACAGAGGCAGTTTGCGCGCACACGTCGTGAATCAACATTTATTGGGTGCAGCGCCCCACCGCACAGTCTTATTGCAGCTAGCATTGTCAATATTTGTTCCTACCAGTGCATCTTGGACGCATTATCTGTCTTGTTGATTCACTGCTCTGTCTGTCAATTGTCATGTTATTACACACCTCACCATGTCTGCCAACAATAACTGCACATGGCTTTAAAGCAGCAAATACAAGCGAGCACATTATATGCCTGTCAGTGCGCAGTTGGAAGGAGAGGGAGATGCCATGGTTGGCTTAGAGGATGGCTTCACACGCCATAACCACTTCTTTGATTTGTTTGGACGACGACATGTGGGCCAATGTTGTAAACCAAGAATGCTTATTGATGGATTACATCGCTCAACTTTCATATGCAGTTCAGTTGTGTCTTTGAAGATGTTTATTTTAATGAATCTAATTTTAGTGTGCAGTGGATTTTTATTTTTAAGTAATGACAACATTTAAAAAATGTCTCTCCCCCACCCCCCTAATAAAAATCCTCTATTTTCTTTTTATGATGCATGGAATTCCATCTCCTCTTTGCTCTGGCATAGTGTTGTCTGGTAGAATATAGCACAAGCTAGCATATGTAATTTAAATTTCTCTAGTAATCATTTTAAAAGGTGAGGAAAAAGACAGGTGAAATTCACATGGATTTTCGACTGAGTGGTGGATCAGTGCCCCTAATCCTCGCTTTGTACAAGAATCAACTTTATATTTTATTTAATCCAATATATTGAAAATATTATTTCAAAATATAATCCATACAAAATTTAATGAGGTACTTTTATCTTACATAATCCAGTGTGATTTTAAAGTTACAATTATTGGACAGTATAGGTCTCAACATCTCCTATCCTGAAGTTCCCTAACACGTACAGCAAAAGCAAACAGGCAGAAAAGATTCACTTATTGACTAGTTTGCTGAAACTGCTTGTTTTCCAAACAGAATTTTCACAGCATCTTTAGTTTGCTTTTGAATACTTTCTGCATGGGATAGATTGATATTTTTGTTTGGAGGCATCCCATTTATACATTTACATAGACAGTTGCACACTTCTGCCAGTGAAGCTCAGATTTAAAATAAGAACACTAAATGGAATATTTCTCTAGAAGGTGAAAGAGATTATGTCTTGAAAAATTTCAGAATTTTCACATGGATTTTCTTCTAATTATATTTGGTCAGATCCTACTAGTTAACTTTCACTTTTCTAAAAAAAAAAAAAGAAGGGGGGGCTTTATTAAGTCTCAGCTCTCTGGTTTGTTTTTATAATGTTTCCTAGTTATACTAATTACCAGATTGCAAAAGCAAAGAAAAATATAGTCTTAAAAGCATTCATGCTCAGGACATTAAAGCTAAAGTCACATTAATTATACTAGTAAAATTCTTTCAATAATGGAGGGGTTCAGTGACAAAAATAATGTAAATCAGTGAACATTTATAAATGTATTGTATCTGACAGGATTACACTTAACATATTAGAATGTGTACTTAACGCATTGTATTTCTGCAATGGTATCTGGGCCCATTTTCCTGGCTGGTGGCAATGCTGACTGGGGTTTCTCATGCCTGCCCTGCAGTGGGTCTGCCCTCGCTGGAGAGTTCCAGCTGTCCGGCTTTGACTCTAACTTTATAATCCTTTGCTGAGTCTGACTTTCTTAGGCCAGAAAAGGAGAGGGTTTCCTCAGGAAGATATGAAGTGAGGAGCAGGTGGCTACAGAAAGAAAGGAGACATTCTTGGTCCAGGGAAATGGCGGTGACTGTTTGTCAGGTGCACCCCCTTTCTCTTTCTATTCGTGGCGGTGGGCTCAACGTGAAGGTTCTCCAGAGAAACAGAACAATGTGGGTATTATAGATATTATCTATATATATAAAAGGCTAATATGCAATGTCTCCCCATGGGAGTTCAACCGGGAGTTCTATTGCTTGCTATGACGTGTGTGGACAACCAGGGGGTGGCATGGAACAAAGGGAGGCCCCGGCTGGCAGCCAGAAGGCCCTGATTGGCCCTGATCCTCTGCCAGGCCTAGGGACCCTACCAGTGCATGAATTTCGTGCACTGGGCCTCTAGTATTAATATATAATTATTATAGAATACTTTATTAATATATATTGATATATTATATATTATAACATTGCATATATGTAAATAATTATAAGGAATTGACTCGTGCATTCTGGAGGCTGAGAAGTCCCTGGATCTGCAGATAGTAAACTGGAGGCTCAGGAGCGCCCGTGGTGGAAGGTCCAGGCAGAGTTAGAAGGCAGTAGATGACCAAGCTCCTACCCAATGACAGGCAGAGAGCAAAGGCACCCTTACTCAGCCTTTTCATTCATTCAGACCTCCAATAAGTAGATGAGCCCACCCACCCTGAAGAGGGCTATCTGCTTTACCCTGTGTACCGGCTCAGATGTTCATCCATAAATACACTCACAGATACACCTGAATGCTTAACCAGCTACATGGGCACCCCACAGTGATTTAATAAAACAACCATTGCAGGATCTTTTCACCGTCCTTTGGAAAAGTTGATGTGTCTTTTCTTTCCATAACTCCAGTTGTGCTTTTGTCCTTAGTAATGTGGTTGTTTCCTTAAGGCCTGTCTCCCGAGCTAGACAGCAGGTGTCATGAGGGCATGAACTCTGCCTTTAATTTTTTTCTTCTTTCCATTGTAGCTTAAGGACCTGTCATAATGCCTGACGCTGACTTGTTTACCCACTGTCTTCATATATATATTCAAATATAAACATATCCACACATGTAATTTCACATTGACTATATATGAATGTAATCAAATAACATTTTAAATATTGGAAATTTGTCCAAATTAATACACGCAGTAAATATGTATAGAGTGCCACCCAGGGAGTGTC
Organism: Cnephaeus nilssonii; assembly: GCF_951640355.1. NCBI lineage: Eukaryota > Metazoa > Chordata > Mammalia > Chiroptera > Vespertilionidae > Cnephaeus > Cnephaeus nilssonii. Next base: position 22,948,294 of record NC_137091.1, on the reverse strand, counting down.
CAGGGAACAGTCTGGCCTCGGGGCCCTGGCGAGGGCCATTAGCATCAGCCTGACTTGGTGTGAGCTACAGCACTTCATCTCGTGAGCTGAGAAACCCTGAGCAACTTGAACTCCTCTTCGCTCCTGTGCTTCTCCTTTTCCTCATCAGTAACATGGATAAGATCACCTGTCTCTCATGCTGGTGGTGAGTCTCACATCCTTCATGCCGAACATGTCACCCATGCCTTGGAGAGAGCAAGCATCTATCTCTTGGCCATTTAACATGTAATTGTTGGTGCCGTCTGTCTGCCAGGATGTGTTCTGGATACTGAGATCCAGCAGTGAATAAAGAGAAAAAGTCCCTGCCCTCAGGCCGGGAGGAAATCGGACAACAAACACACAAGCGAATACATAGTATGCCAGAAGGTCAGTGTGCTATAAAGGCGGGGAGGGAGACAGGAAGGGCTGGTGGGGCAGAAGCCTGGGGAGAGGGGGTATTTGCCCTTCCCACTGGGTGGTCAGGAAAGGTCTCACTGGTGAATGGACAACTAAGCACAGACCCAAGGACATAAAGGAGCCAGTCCTGTGGCCTTGCTGGGGAGGAGCAGCCCCAGACAGGCAGCAAGTATGAATGCCCTGGGGTGAGCGGTGTATTGCAGGAGCCTCAAATATTCAGTGAGCACCTACCATCACAGGAAATCATTGCTGCTGCGATCCTCTCCAGCTCCTCGCCGAAAACAGGCAGGCAGTGGATACTTACGTCTCATTGGCACTTGGTTAGAAAAAAAAAATGTCAAACACATCACTGAGTTTGAAATGATGCTCATAGTTCTTCCAAAACTACTGAATAAGTAGGAAGTAACTGAAAGGCCAGAATATTATATTGTTGTCCACACTGTGAGGTTTGAAGTTGAAAAGGAAGGTGCTGGAAAGGTTCCCTGGGCTGAAGACATTCTGTTGCCATGTTGAGTGGAAGGAAGAAGGTGTTCTCAGCTACCTGTGCTCAGTCCTGGTTTTGGGTCTAGCTAATTTCTAATGTTATTCGTCTTCCTCTTGCTTAGGCTCAATTTTATGCTCACTTTTCCAACAGAACTTAAAAGAAGGGGGAAAGGTTATTGGATGCCTGCTGAGATGGTCTGGGAGCCAGGAGACTTGGTTCTAGCTCCTAGACCAAGCATGTCAAACTCGCGGCCCGAGGGCCGCATGCCTTGTTTATTTGGCCCATGTTAGCCTTTGAGTTTGACATGATTGCCCTAAACCCGTGGTCAGCAAACTGTGGCTCGCGAGCCACATGCAGCTCTTTGGCCCCTTCAGTGTGGCTCTTCCACAAAATACCGTGGTCTGGGTGAGTCTATTTTGAAGAAGTGGCGTTAGAAGAAGTTTAAGTTTAAAAAATTTGGCTCTCAAAAGAAATTTCAATCGTTGTACTGTTGATATTTGGCTCTGTTGACTAATGACTTTGCCGACCACTGCCCTAGACGCTTAGTGACTAATCATTTCCCTTCTCCAGGCCTCGATGGCCTCATCTGAAAGTGAAGGGATGCGATTAGAGAAGGATGTGTCATGCTGTCACCTCGGTCTTCCTGCACAGGCCTTGTTGTAGTGCCCGACAAACGGTCCGATTCCTCGGCCCCACCCCAGACCTAAAGAGTCATCGTCTCTGGGATTGAGACCCTTGGAATCGGCACTTTCAATAATGCGCATGCTCATCACATTTGAAAAAAAAATCTGATTCGTTATAGAGAATTTTTGTTTCAGAATTTGGGTTGCAACCAACTCGTGGGTCATAAGTCAATTTAATCGGTTCTGATGACCATTAGCAAAAAGAGAAATGTTACAGGTAGCATTAAGTACACTAGGCTAGACTCCACCGGGTTATTGTCTAGGAAGAGCACTGAATGAGATTTTTCAATGTGTGTGTCCACTGAGCCATGTTATAACATGTATGCTAATTTTTTTAGACATGGCTTTTAGCCAAAATAGTTAGAGACACTATTTTAGAGCATCCATATTTAATGGCTGTGCAATGTGGTTTGTGTAATTGTCCCTCAAGAAGGTGGTATTCTGTGGGCCACTTAGATCCAACCCAGACAGACACGCAGGGTTGTGCTGGGGCAACATTCGCAGGAGCTGTGGAGTCCCTGAGTAAATGTCTCCTCTCGCACTGATGGGTCTTAAAGATTATGTAAGTCGCTATACATTTGTGCCATTTTTTCCTCTTCCCCCCACCCCCCGACCCCCCGAAAGCATGAGAAAGGTTCCCAGTGAGTATTTGAACAGAAAGGGAGCACTTCCCCTCCCATGTCAGCAAACGCCTGCCTTTGATAGCCCAGCTTTTAGCTCAGCTCAGATTCAAGCCGGGGCTTGTTTGATGAAGCAGCCCTGTCAGAGTGCTCCGCCGTAAATGCCATAGACCTGTTGATTTAAGGGGTTCAGTGTATACTGTAGGTCATCAGCCCCAAACACAGCACATGGTTTTTGATCTGAGGATTCAGTTCTCCATTGTAAATCTGTCAGCCTGGGCTGTTGAGTCAGCTACTGAGAGCAGAACGTCTGTGATACTGTTTATCCTGTCATATCAGCTTAGGTGAACAGTTTTTTGTTCCTCTCCCCTGTTAAATGCTACTTTTGACTCTAATGCAGTTCCTTATCTCTGCTTTCTGCACCGTCTGTTTCGGTGGGACAGGGCCCCAGGCGATGTAGCTTTAGTCTTTAGACTAAAACGTGGCCACTCAGTTTACAAGGTGCTTCTGAAATCCTGCATAGCATTTCTCTCCTTTAAAGAATGTTTCGCTTTCTGCTCCAAAACATTAATTGGAATAGCACAAATATAAATAGATGAACAGGTATTGAGTATAAAGCTCAATTAATTTTTGCAAAGTGGCCACACTCATGGAACTGCCAATTTGATTAGAATATAGAAGTCCTTGGCTCCCTTCTCTCAGTTTCTCAAATATTACCATTGCTAGAAGCCCGGTGCACAAATTCGTGCACGGGTGGAGTCCCTCAGCCTGACTGGTGATTGGGACCAATGGGGGGGGGGTGACCGCCCCCCCCCCCCCAATCAGGGCAATTGGGGGGGGCCAGCCAGCCAAGGAGAGGGACCACAGGAGGTTGGCCCCAGCAGCAAGCTAACCAATGGCCGATTCTGCGAGGAATCGGGCTCCTTCCTTCCTCCTGTATGGGTCCAGAGTGCAGGTGAACCAGATTCGGGGTTATCAGGGCCCCAGCAGCAAGGTCTGGGTCAGTGCACATCATAGCTACCGCCGGTCATCTGGTCGTTCCAGTCATTCTGGTTGTTTGGTTTCAACGGTCGCTTAGGCTTTTATATATATAGATAATGAGTTCTATCACTGATACAGATGCCAGAGGTGTGTTCTTTTTTATTTAGACTTCTTGAACTTTGTTTTGTTTTGCTTTGTTTTGTTAATCTTCACCCGAGGATATTTTTTCATTGATTTTCAGAGAGACAGTGGAAAGGAGAGGGAGAGACACAGAAAGAGAAACATTGATGTGAGAGACATATTGATTGGTTGCCTCCCACATGCACCCCAACCAGAGCTGGGGATCAAGCCTGCAACTGAGGTACATGCCCTAGACCGGAATCGAACCCAGGACCCTTCAGTCTGCAGGCTGATGCTCTATCCACTGAGCCAAACCAGCTAGGGCTTCTTGAAGTTTTCAGTGCTTCCTAGATATGTGACTGGAAGTCATTTTTAGTTTTGGAAAATTCTTGGCCATTATATTCCATCTGCTTTATGTTGTTTCACCTCCTCTTTTGAGACTTCAGTGGCACATGTACCACACATATATTTTCAAATTACCCGGAGCATGTATATTATGCGCTTTCTACTGACCTGTTTTCCAAAACAGTAATCCTCCCTTTAACTGAGTCTGAATTTTTGTGACATCATCTGAGTTCTTAATTTCAATGATTATAACTCCCATTCTAAAACATGACTTTTGAAATAAATTTTGCTTTTCGAGTGACATTTTTCTCACCTGCGATTTATTTTCCTGGGCGTGCTAACCTCAGTTACTTTAAAGTGGCTAGTGACATCAATATCAGCTTCACCTGAGCCTCTCCGTCTAGTTTCTGGGGTTCACCCCCACTTTGGTCCTGTTTATTATTATGCCTTGTGATTTTAATTACATGGTGAGCCTTATGTATGAAAAGTTATAGAGATTCCAGATGAGCCTTTAGCTTCTGAGGCAGTCAGGTAAGGGAGAATCTGCCAGGCAGATCCATTTAATCCAATCAATGTTTTGAGGGTGAAACTTCAGTTTTTGTAGTCTAGTCCACTTCCCATAGTCCATTCTACCTGTGCTACCCTGCTTCAGGCGGGCTCAACCTTACCAATTTTATTCTTCCTCGGTGGTTGCTGAACCCCATTTACTTTTTATCTCCCCATGAAACTGCCAACATCTTGGTTTAGCCCCCTCAAACTTGGGCTTGTCACTTTCCGCTCAGCTTCTCTGAATCAGCACCATTTATTAAGTAGAACATTCCTCAAAGAGATACGCATTTCAGACTATTGGATTCACTTCTTTGTACTTCTCTCCTCGGTAGGATGTTGGCCCTTCAAGTGCTGGATATCTTGGTAACCTCACACGGGAAATTTTGGGGTGTCTGGACCTGTCTTCCTAGTTTCTTGACTCAGCAGAAAATTATGTTCAAGTTTCTAAATCTTTGCAAAGTCTAGTCATTTGATATCTGATTAACAGATGTGTTTTGGGCTGTGGGGTTGGAAATCTTATAAAGCTTATCTAGTTGTCATCAAGGATGATCTACTGTGAGATAGTTTCAGTTTAATTTTCTATTAAGGACCCTATAGAAAAGAAACAGGCTTCCATTGCACACCTGTTTTGTGGTTGGCACTGTGAGGGACTGAGAGACAAAACACACAGGTATTGACAAAGAGGACTCATCATTTTCATGTAACGCCACCTTATTTTCTATGAAGAGTTGTACCTAAGAAGGTAATGGAATTTTTCATCCCCCTTTCAGAATTCCTTCCACATATGTTAAGTTTTATAAATGTCTTTCTTGGTCCAGGGCCTAATATTTTGAGCGTTCTGCTATCCTACCTTTCAATTGATAATAACAAATATTTTCTTCTTTTTAAAATACGTTCTGAGTGCTTTGCTTTGTTGTTCTGCTGTGTCTTAATATAACCACATGCTAGGGTTCGTTATTATCAACATTTTACAGAAGCAGAAATGGAATATTAACCCTTTGCACTCGCTTGCTTTTTTCTCGATTCCTTTATTCTAATGCTAACCATGTCGAGTCACACTCGACATCCAAGTGCAAAAGGTTTGAGAGGTGTTGTGAACTGAATTAATTGGACATTGCAAGAGGTTTTCCCAAGTAGATTGGAGAGGTGCTCAAAATATTGAAAAAATTTCATTGTTTGAGTTTGATTTTCATTCAGGATGGAAATTTTGGGATGTCTGGACCTGAATTTAGGTTCACTTTGCTGTCAACACACTACTGAGGCATCCAGATTTTCTCTCCCCGTACCGACAGACCGCACAGGGGTGGCCAGTTGCTGCTTCAAGACAAAGTCTTAAATATCCTCTCTCCTTTGCATTCCCCTGTTTGCACATTAATGCCACTTTTAGTCAGAGCTGATCTGCCCAAGATCACTTGGAATTATTTTCCTCACCAATGGCTAAGGTGATTAACAGCAGTGCTGAAAACATTGTTTTCTGGAGGAACTGGACTTGTTAAGATTTTGTTCAAATATCCTTTTCACCAAAGAAATCTTCTCTGATGCTCCTGAACTGAGTTAAGGACTCATTCTTTGTACTCTCGGGCTTACCTTTGTCATTATGCTGTATCGCAATGACTGTTGGCTTGGCTATCATCCCCATGAGATAGGTAACTCCTTCAGGAAAGAGACCAGATCATAATCTTTGCAGTCTCAGATCCTGGCACAGAATCAGTCACACTAGATGCAAAGAATCACAGAGTGGACTGTGTCAGAAATGCATTTGAAAAGTACATGGATAGACTGACCTGGACTGGGCTTTGAGAATTTATAGCCTTTCATTATACAAACAGGATAAGCAAACAAAGAACTTTCGCATTATTAAAAGTCCCATCTACCCGGTATTTGAGAATCAAGTCATGTTTGCTATTGTTTTTCATGTTGATTTTTAAAAATATATTTAGCTATGGAGTTTACAGGCAGTTTTCAATGATTTTATTTCTTATTTTCTTATTATATTACTGTCATTGGTTCAGTTACTTACTTATAAAGAAACCTTGGGTCCATGGGATAATATAGTAGGGTAGAATTGAGGTTCACACTTAAAATCCGTTTTCTGTCAAACATAATATTTTGTAACCCTGAGAACTTATCCTCAAAATCTACTTTCTTATCTCTTGTCTCTGGTCACAGGCATTCATTGCCTCATGGAGTTTTATGATGTTGCAGAACTCAATTCAAGCTCTTGATTCATTCATTCATAGCTTTTTCTTCTCTACTCCCTCCTCCTCCTCCTCCTCTGCAAGTGGACACTGGATTCTTAAAGACCAAGGCCTTTGATTTACAAGAACCAGCAGTGAAAGGCTTTTCAGAGGTCATACCCTGATGAAAGCTTGCCCCATGTAACTCCAGTTGTCCTCAGGTCTCCGTTCCACCCTGAGGAAAGCCCTCTCCCCACTGGATCCATTCAAGTCCCTTTGGTTACACATTCACACCATGTCTCTGCCTTTCAAAGTACTCATCTCCATTCATAATTGCACACTGAATTGTGTGATTCTTTGGGTATTGTTGATCTCTCCCACTAGACCTTAAGAACTGCAAGGCAGGACTCTGTCTGATTTCCCTCACAATATCTAACATATACAAGTACTCTTAATAAATATTTTGGATGACATGAATGACTCTGTCTCCCCTAATAGTTATGCTGGCTGAGACATGAAGATCATTTAGATGTTGTTCAAAGGACCTCACTCAGCAACAGGCTATATTCCAGGCAGAGGGACCTGGATATTCAGAAGCAAGGAGACTGTTGACTTTTAATCATATGGGTCCTAAAGATCTCCCACCCCCTTTCCCTTCCCCAGCCTCATATGTCGTACTGTAGTGGAATATAGTGGGATGAAAGCACACGCTCTAAACATAGACAATCCTAAGTTCAAATCCTACCTCTGACACTTAATAGCATGTTACATTGCTAAACTTGCTTAAATCTTCATTTCTTCACACTGTCCCCCGAATATGGATAAAATTTTCCCTACATTCAAATATCATTATGTGGATTCAACGAAGTGACTCAACGAAAGCATTCTCCATGTATACTAGCATTATTATTTCCAACTAGAGCCCGGTGCACGAAATTCGTGCACGGAGGGGGGGTGTCCCTCAGCCCAGCCTGTACCCTCTCCAATCTGGGACCCCTCGAGGGATGTCCGACTGCCCATTTAGGCCCGATCCCACTGGGATCGGGCCTAAATGGGCAGTTGGTTATCCCTCTCACAATCCAGGACTGCTGGCTCCCAACTGCTTGCCTGCCTGCCTTCCTGATTGCCCCTAACTGCTTCTGCCTGCCAGCCTGATCACCCCCTAACCACTCTGCTGCCAGCCTGATTGATGCCTAATTGCTCCCCTGCCAGCCTGTTTGCCCCCAACTTCCCTCCTCTGCCGGCCCGGTCACCCCTAACTGCTCTCCCCTTCAGGGTTGATCGCCTCCAACTTCCCTCCCTTGCAGGCTGGGTGCCTCCCAACTGCCCTCCCCTGCTGGCCATCTTGTGGTGGCCATCTTGTGTCCACATGGGGGCAGGATCTTTGACATATTGTGTGTTGGAGTGGTGGTCAATCTGCATATTACTCTTTTATTAGATAGGATAATATCAAATCTTAGCCCAGGGATAGGGTCTCTCTTGACTTACATCATTCCACCTCTTAAAGATACCAACACACTCCTATCATAAATTCCTGTATTTTCGTCTTTTCTATATGATATTGGGCAAGTGACTTAACCTCTTTGTGCATCAGTTGTCTTAACTATAAAATTGACATTGTTATTATGTGTCTCATATTTCTAATGAACATGAAATTGAGTTAATGCATGCAGAAGGTTTTAAACCATGCTTGGCACATAATAAGAAGTTAACATATTAGCTTTCTTTGTTATGATTTATAGTGATGATTATAAAAGTAATACTTATTAATGCTGTACCACTATGTGATTGCCCAGTAATTGCTTCATGTGTATTTGATAGAGATTGTATTTTTATGACTTTGTGGGGCATTTCCCACAGGGAAGCCAGATGCTGGGGTAAAGAATTCAGGGCATTCAACCATGGCCAGAGTTCTTGGTCTTGAGCCAGGCATCTCTTAAGTTAGGATACTTTTGTAAAAATAAGAACTAGAAAGTTAAAGCTTTGTATGTGTGTTGTTTTTGTTTTTTTTTGTGTTGTTTTTTTTTGGGGGGGGGGACAACAAATACTAATCCAATCTTCCTTTGTTTTATTAAAAATGTATTTTTCTACTATTAGTCTTTAGATTAATTATCCATGTTGATCAAATGCAAGTTTGCATAGCCAAAGGAAGAGAAGGCACATAAACATTCTCCGACTTAGGTTGATTTTTAAAGTTGTTTATGTGCTACTTAAATCTGGGGCTTAAAATGGGACTCTCTGGGTTTCAGTTCCCATTAGTAACCTCAGCAGCACTCAACGGCAGGCTCCTTCTCAGTTCTCCTGCCCGAGTCTCCCAGGCCACACTCCAGGCTCTGCAGGAGTCCTCTGTGTGGGAATCTCTGTTTGGAAGGATGTCCCGGGACTGTGAGGATAAGGCACACTGCTGGGCTCTGGGGTTGCCTCCGGGAAGAGGACAGGAATGATCAGAAGTGGGGCATCTCCCAGTAGAAGGGTCCGCTCTGGGTGGAAGACAGTAGTGGGTCATATTTTGTGCTGTAACAGGAAACAGGTGCTTGACTACTCACTATATAACTGAAGTTCTTCTGTCTCTGAGCTTTCCCCACTGTTCCAGAAGGAGACGGAGCTCATGAAGTCTAGGGCAGTATAATGGTGATTAAGGCTCTGGAGCCAGACCAGGTTCAAATCCCAGTTCCACCATTTGGAAGGTTACTTAAGTGATCTGAACCTCAGTTTCCACATATCTCAAGCAGGGTGCAAACTATAACTTACTTCAAAGGACTGATGAATTAATTAAGGCAAAGTTCTGGAAATGGCACCTGGTCCACAGTAAATATGCTTGCTGTGATTATCTTGGATCATTGTGCCTAGACTCTTGTCTAAATTTTTTTTTTTCCAAAGTAAAACCGAGACAAGGATTTGGGTGCTTCTGATTTGGGATAGTTTATTGGGGAGATGATCCCAGAAGTGAGAGGGCAGGAAGAACATGATAAGGAAAGAAAAACAACAGTATTGGGGTGCTTTCTGGAGGATTCTTTGGGGGCCACCGTGAGCTCAGTTCTGCCAAGATCTCTTGAGAAGCACACAGATGTCTCCTAGAACTCTCCCTGGAGGGTGACTTTCACTGAGTCCCATGCCCCACTGGTTGAGGATTACCCCAGGGGTTGTAACTCACTCCATCCTCAATGCTGGGCTGGAGGCTGAGTGGGTGGTGGCATAGAAGAAAGCCATGAGGCAGACATGCAAAGAGACACAGCGCAGGCTTGAGGTGGGATGTGGCCATCTGGATATATAAGTCTGAGCTCACCCTGAACTGTCCATGGTGGTTGGGTTGAAGCCAGGGGGCCTTGAAGGGGATGTGATATGAGCACCGCAGAGCTTCTATGAGGTCCCGGGTCAGGGGTGGACTTTCCACTGTGCAGGGTCGGAGGTTCCATTTTAAATGTTATTAACTTATTCGAGAAATCTGCTGTGGACATTAATTCACTCTAACCAGTTGCCACCATATACTTCTTGGTACTAGAAAGTCTTTGTACTTATTTTCAAGAGAGAGATGCCTGGCCAGGTATTCATATAAGCCACTATCCTCTTAAAGATAGATCCACGTAGGATTCTAAATTGTAGATAGCAAAGTTATCTGTAATTAATTTGTATAAGGGACAGAATTTGGGGGGCTGATTACAGTTATAGTTGTAATTATCACTAATTAGTAGTAGTAGTAGTAGTAGTAGTAGTAGCAGCAGCAGCAGCAACATGGGTGCTTCTTATTTTGGGTAGTTTATTGTGGAGATAATCAAGTCATGATTGCATACTGAACAGTAACTATTGACAGGTGTTATGTTTTGTGCTTGGTCTAAGGCAGCCACTATAATCTGTGCCTGGCAGCATAATCTTACTTGCAGCCCAAGGCAGCTCTATGAAGTATAACTGTTATCTTCTCCATTTCATGACTCAAGCAACCGAAGGTCAGAGAAACTAAGCAACATCTCAGCATCCTAACACCAGCAAGTAGTCGAGTCTCTGAGAAAACACAACTCATATCACTTAGTTTTATCTTCTTTTAGGGAGAAAATCAAATAAAAACCTCAGAATTCCTCTAGGCTCTAGCGTTCATTTCAAGAATGAAAAGATTGACTCACCTGGTTTAAAGGAAAAGGGAATGTCTGGTTTTGGCTCTGGGGGATGTAGGTGCTAAGCGAGGTCAGCAGGCCCGGGTCTCTCTCCGATGCCTCTGTGTCGGCTTCCTCAGGCCTCCCTGAGCGATGGCAGGGATGACCACAAGCAGTCCTGGGTGACTTGCTCGCAGTTGAACAATCTCAGACTAAAGACATCCTTTTTCCCCGGAGATCCAGCTGAGTGCACAGGCTGGCCCTCATCGGCCGGGTTGAGGTGCGTTGGGATGGGCTCATCTCTAAACCCGGGTTAAGTGGCACAGCCTCAAAAAGCTAGTGGTAGGTCCACCTCACACCTGAACCACATGGAGTGACAGCGAGGTATAAGGCATTTTCCCACCAAGAGGTGTGGCTTCTGGCGCCAAAGAAGAAATGCCGGGCATCTTGATGACCACTATACAGGCTCACGTCATCTCTATTTTTGTGGCTATAAATGAATAAACTATCTTTTAGTACACAAGTAGTCCCCCCTTACCCACGGCTAAGTTACCCACAGTTGACTGCAGTTCTCACAATGGAAAATTCCAGAAATAAACCATTCATTCATTTTAAATTGTGTGCCATTCTGAGTAGCATGATGAATTTTCTCTGTCCCTCTCAGAAGGCCAATCATCCCTTACCCAGTGTCTCCACGCTGTAGAGGCTACCTTCCCGTTGGTCAGTCAGTGGTCAGTTATTCAGCACTATTTGCAGTTTCAGGCATCCACTGAGGGGCTTGAGACGTATGCCCCACCGGTGAGGGGGCTGCTGTACTCAGCATCTCCCCCAACAGTCATTCTATGACCTCTTCCTCATCAAACCTAAACTTCTGGATTCTACAGATTTTAAATCCTCCCTCCTTTATTCAGTTCTTGCATTTTCACTTCTTAACCCATTTCTATCGGTTTTCTACCTAGAACAGCAGTTCTCAACCATGGGCGATTTTGACTCCAGGGGACATTTGGCAATGTTTGGTTGTCACATCTAGGAGTGGGGGACGAGCTACTAGGATCTAGTGGGTCAGGGCCAGACATGCTACTAAAGATCCTATAACGCACAGGGACAGCCCAACAGCACAAAGATCAATATCAATAGTGCAGATGCTAAGAAACCGAGGTCTGCCCTGACTGGTTTGGCTCAGTGGATAGAGCATCGGCCTGCGGACTAAAGGGTCCCGGTTTTGATTCCGGCCAAGGGCACATGCCTGGTTGAGGGCTCGATCCCCAGTGGGGGGCATGCAGGAGGCAGCTGATCAACGATTCTCATCATTGATGTTTCTATCTCTCTCTCCCTCTCCTTCCTATCTGAAATCAATAAAAATATTTTTTTAAAAAGAAAGAAAGAAACCGAGGTCTAGATCCAATGCTTTAAAACTATTATGACCACAGTTACCACGTCTCCTTTTCGCTGAAGCGGGCACATTGCCATCAGCCCTTAGGTTGCCTGTTAGAAGTATGTGACCATTTTGATCATGGCCTTCTGGAAGCCCTGCACGTCCTTGGAATGTGATTGTTACACCACCCCCCGGTCTCTTGCTATACTTTTGGCTGCGGCTGCTTGTTTCTTACCCTTATCGTTCTTTTCACCAGGTGTCCCAGGCTCAAGTCCTGAGGCCAGGCAGGGTACGTGAGGAAATGAAACAATCTTGATGCATGTGGGAGGGCACAGAGGGGTCGGTGGTGTGCAGGGCAGGGTCCCCTTCTAAGGAGGGGCCCTCCAGTTTCTTGTCACCTCCAGATTCTCAGGAATGAGATACAGTGTCACCAGCTTCTCCGAGTTTCCCAGACAAGCCATACACCCGGACAGTCTGTGAAGTCTTTCCATGTTTAATGTGGGCAACTGAGTCAACATGTTCGTAAGAAGCTCTGGGTAGACAAAGCCAAGCACATCTCTGTGTTACCAGAGTGTAACCACCTCTGCCTTAACGATCGGAATTTTCTGGGGATCTTTTTTTTTTTTAAATATATTTTATTGATTTTTTACAGAGAGGAAGGGAGAGGGATAGAAAGCTAGAAACATTGATGAGAGAGAAACATCGACCAGCTGCCTCCTGCACGCCCCCTACCCGGAATGTGCCCGCAACCAATGTACATGCCCTTGACCGGAATCGAACTGGGACCTTTCAGTCCACAGAGCGATGCTCTATCCACAGAGCCAAACCGGTTTTGGCAAGGGGATCTTTTTTAATAAACCTCATTTTCTTCTCAGGCTCTGTATAGTGGCAGGTTTACCCAGTTCCTTGGAATCGATTAGTATTAATATGCTAATGACTCTAAATTCTACAAGGTCTGTGTATCTAGTCAATATGGATCTATTAAGCTTGTTAACAGAATGGAGTTCATTATGCTTTTTAAAAAAGAAGTGTGTTGATTTTTAGAGAGAGAAAGAGGAAGATGGAGAGAGAGATAGAAACATAAATGTGAGAGCACAACATTGATCAGTTGCCTCTTGCATGCCTTCTACCTGGGATCGAGCCCGCTACCTGGCATGTGCCCTTGAATGGAAATCAAACCAGCAACCTCCAAGCTTTGCTTAGTGGCAGTATCTTAGCCAATGAGATTTATCTGAGGTGTGATTATTGCTAATTGAAAACTTTTCCCAATACCCCGCTGTGACGACTTGAAATATAGTCAGCACTGACAATATTTGACGGTCTCTACGGAGACTGAAAAAACACACACAACAAAAACAAAAAAAAGCAACCTCCTGGTGCAGGAGACCACGCCCAACCAGCTGAGCACACCAGCCAGGGATAATTATGCATTTTTAATGTAACATCTGCTGGGTGATGGTGATGAAACAGATTACAGAGAAGAAAAACTTAACGTGATGTATTAACATAATAGCCACAGCAATTGGGAAGTCTGACATCCTCTTATATTTGTACTTAGGAAAATTGGAAAAACAAGGATCCTGCCCCTTTTTTCTATAAATTTCACTCATAAAGGAATAAATAAATGTGCCAAGTTCCTCTTTTCTATATGGTTGGTTTTTCTTCTTTCCCACATCTAAAACAGATTCTAAAACTAATTTTTATTCTCTGCTGTACTTGTGGTAATAATAGCATCAGATCTGGAATCATGAGTGTCTTGAAAAGCGATGCAGATTGGCACATGTTTAGTGGACAAAACTGGGGTATTGTTTAATGCGAACTCTCTGAAAATAATAATGTTTTTGGAATCCACCTGGTTTGTGATTTGGGTTTACAAAATAAACCAATCCCTGTTTCTCATAAGTTTTCCTGGAACCTAGATTTCCCCTGTGTGCCGGAATTTAGAACTTACTCTTTGCAGGTTTTCTCTTGACCAATCGTCTTACCTTCAACATTTGTTTTTCCATTAAGATTTCTACCTTTGAATATTTCCTGCGGTTTTGGTCTAAAATGATTTTTCAACCTTGTGGTTCTGATAACAACTTCCTTCAGAAATTATACTAATCATGTGAAACTGGTACATAACCCATATGGTGTCTGGAAATAGTTATTTTTAAATGACTTTATGCTGAAATGTAGTCATATTTTTGTAAAAAAAAAAAAAAGGCTGTGATCTGTTTTTAATTTGCAGCAGTTTGAAGCCATATTGATTTTTTTTTTCTGCTGATATTTCAAATTTCCCTATGGCAAACACAGTAAGTCGATTAACCTCTTGACTTCCCTTGCAGTCAAGTGGCAATAGCTTTATTTACCCAATTGGAATGTCTAGAGATTAAAAATTCTTTGGTTCAATGTACAACTTGGCAGAGGGTGGTGGGGAGTTACAGACAGATGGCTGTGTCTAGAGCTCCAGCCTGGTAGCCAAATGGTTAGCGAACACCCTGGCCTTCCCATTTTCCCACACCAGCTGGGTGGCCCTGGGCAAGTTGCTTCACTTCTGCTGAGTCTCGGTTTCCTCATCTACGAAATATTAATAGTGTTTTTCCTACTCGAGAACTCAATGAGATGAAGCAGCTTGGCACCCTGCCCGGCTCACAGTGGGAAGTGCTTCGTAAGCATTGGAAAGTACTACTCCTGACGCTGGTACTCGTAGTAACTGCAGCAGTAGTAAGAGGAGTAGCCATCCATCACATTTCTCTAGAGTGGATCTAAAACTGCCCAAAGGCTTTTTTCAATTTAGCTTTCTCCAGAGTCCTGTTTGCTATTGTCCATTCCATCCTTTTATTAAATTTTTTTTCACGTCTTTCTCGATGCCAGGGCCTGTGGTTAGGTGCAAGAGATGGAATGATTGTTTTTTAAAAGGTATGTTCCTGCCCTTGTGGGATTTATAGCTTATAATCTTGTGGGAGCAGATCTGTCCATTAAGGAATCATGAAAACATGAAATTACAGCTTGGGTAAGTGCTTCCAAAGGAAGGTACACGGAGCAGGGAAGGCATGCCTGGTGGAGGGGGTGCAGAGGAGGCAGCCTGAAGAAAGCTGTGATTAAGCTGAGACATGATGGGAAGACGAAACGTCCTGAACCTGCTGGTGGAGGGAATGGCTCGTTCCTTAGCAGGAGGACGTATGGCATGGCTGGAGGAACCAGTGAGGCCACCACGGTGGGGCCACGCTGGATGGGCGGCTGGAGGAGCAGGGTCCTTGGTGCGGCTGCAGCGGTGGGCAGGGCCAGACCCCAGGAGTGACCCCTAGTGCACTCTCAGAGCACTTAGGCCTCCTCCCTACCGAACACTCTCCCTCCCCACCTTCTTCCTCCATCTCAACACACATTTACCAACTGATAATCCAGTTGGAAAGAAGATGTAGGGATGGTTTCTTGTTTCTCCTGAGGTCTCCTTTGGTACTGTGGCTTAGTCTCTCTTTCCTCAGACCTACTTGGGCCTGTAATAAGATGGTGGTGAAGCTAGGCTGATAAGGGAAGATGATCCATATTCTCACCAGCCACAGGCAAACAGCTTCCTGCGCCTATGATTTTCTGTATGTGGAGAGCCCGGACGTGGAGGGAACGTGGGTTGTAACGTAGGTGCAGATGATCTTGTTACCTTGCTGCTTTGCTGCACTCCCAAGTATGAGGAGAGCTGCAGTGGTTCACCCCTGGAGCTTATAAAAGTAGTTGCTACAGGACCATCCCAGACTTGATGAGTCGCAGTCTATCATGGTGTGTGGCCTGTGCAGTGATAATCATCAGCTCAGGCTACTCAGAGGTTCCAAGGCATGCTGCCTCAGATCCTCAGCTCTGCAAAGGCGGTGTCCACACTTCTGTGTGTTTGGACCCATAAGCCAGAGATCTCTATTATATTATTAACCAGAGGCCTGGTGCATGAAATTTGTGCACTTGGGCAGAGCGGGAGGGGGGAGCGGGGGGTGGGGCGGGGGGGTCCCCTCAGCCAGGCCTGCATTCTCTCGCAGTCCAGGAGCCCTTGGGGGATATCTGACTGACGGCTAAGGCCCGGTCCCCACAGGGAGAGACTCCCACCACCACCACTGCACTCGCCAGCTGTGAGCCCAGCTTCTGGCTGAGCGGTGCTCCCCCTGTGGGAGCACACTGACCACCAGGGGGCAGCTCCTGCATTGAGTGTCTGCCCCCTGGTGGTCAGTGCACGTCATAGCAACCAGTCATTGGCCATTCAGTCAATTTGCATATTAGCCTTTTATTATATAAGAAGATTCCTCAAAGACAAATATGCCTTTGCAGATTGGTTTTCAATGCAAAGAGAAGAATAAGAAATAAATTTGCATTTATTTGTTAAACATATGTGTGTATACCTGTACATACATATACATACATATATATATACATACATGCATACATATATACCTGGGTGTGTGTACCTATTTTTTGTCACCTATTGGTGACAAAATATCCTATTTTGTATTTTATGAAATGATGTTGCTAAAAGATTGCAATTTGGGGAATAAATGTGGAAATCCATGTAAATATCAATCAAGTAAGTTTTTATTGACAGGTCCAAGAATTTCAAAAGCCTTAAAAACTCCCTGCTTTTTATGTTAAGTGTTTTCTTGAAGAATTTCTTGTAAGTTACATTTTGGGTGGGAATCTTTTGTTAGCAGTGCAATTTTTATTTCTTTCAAATTGAGGTAGAATTAACACATAACATTGTATTAGTTTCAGATATGCAGCATAATGATTAAATGACTGTAAACGATCAACATGATAAGTGTGGTTGACATCCACCACCATGCATAGTTAAAAAGTTTTTTTCTTGTGATGAGGACTTTTAAGATTTACCCTCTTAGCAACTTTCAAATATGTAATACCAATCTGTTCTCTGTATCTCTGAGTTGGCTTTTTGTATTTTCTTTTGCTTTTTAGATTCCACTTACTAGTATAAGTGAGATTATACAATATTTGTCTTCTCCATCTGACTTAGTTCACTTAACATAATGCCCTCATGGTCCATCCATGTTTTTGCAGATGGCAAGATTTACTCCTTTTTATGGCTAAATAATATTCCATTGTGTATGTGTACCACATCTTCTTTATTTATTCATCCATTGATGGATACTTAGGTTGTTTCCATATCTTGGCTAATGTAAATAATGCTGCAGTGAACATGGGGGTGCATATATCTTTTCAAAGTAGTGTTTTCATTTTCTTAGACTAAATACCCAGAAGTGATATTTATGCTGGATCATGTGGTAGTTCTATTTTTAATTTTTTGAGGGACGTTTCTACTATCTCCCATAATGGCTGCACCAATTTACATTCCCACCAATTGTGCACAAGGGTACCCTTTACTCCACATCCTTGCCAATATTTGTTATTTCTTACCATTTGTTAAAAGAGAAAGCTATTTTATTCTTATTACTAAGGTAAATCAGATGTACTTAATCTCTGGTAGATCTTTTTCTGTTCTCCTTTCTGTTTATTAGGATATTACAAAATACATTCAATTCCTTATGACACAAATTTCTAATGCCTACGTCATATTTGCTTCCTTCCAAAACTTTCTTCTCAAAAATAACACTGATAACTAATATTTTTCTACGTGCCAGTATTGAACAAATATCTAATCCTCTCATCAGCCGCCCAAATAAAGCTTTTGTATTCTCATTTTTAAAATGAGACTACTGAATTTCAGAGAAGTTAAACAACCAGAAATCTTTGATCAGTATTTAAAACTAGGCTTAACTAACTTCTTGCCTATTCTGTGACTCTGGGCTGTCTCCACATACAATGCAATGAATAGTTTGTAAACAAACACCTAAGTGCAGGAACCCAGTTGTGAAGTTAGGTTCAAAAATATCTTGGCAGCCAGATCAGTACCTCCCCGCCCCCACTCCACCCAAACGGCTGCTAAGGTTGTATATTAATGTACAGTGATATCAAGTTTAATGGTTTCTGGGGGGCAAATTTTTATAACAAAGTTGATGGTCTTGAAAAAAAAACAAACAAAATTATCATTAATCATGCGGAGCCCTGTTAACATGAGTCAAATATCTCAGCAGCAACAATCCCATTGGGCTACATGCAGGGTTCATAGCCAGGACATTTGTCAGTGTCAGAGGATGCTGGAAGGAAGAATGGACCTGGAGTGAGAGTCACATTAGAGGCCACTGGACCATAACGGGCCCGGCCCATTGGAGGTGTTTTTTTCAGGCTGGATTTTATGGCAGCTTGGGGTTGAGAAAACTGTCCACTGGGCTGTGCATGAAGTCAGTGCAAACTGCCGAGCCCCTGCTGGCTCAAACCTGCCTGGCTCCCTGTTTGGGGTGGACTGCACACCCCCAGGCAGCCTTGCATTAAGTCCATGGTGCAGTAGAGACTGTGCTGAATTAGTAACTGACTTGGGAGGGCTGCACATGGGCAGAGCTTGGCCACTCCATGACCTCCTACAAGTCACGCCATCCTCTGAACAACAATTTTCACTTCCATGGTGACCAGATGGTCACTGGGACCCTTTTAGTTTTATTTTTATATACTTTTAAATTACAGTTGACATACAACATTATATTAGTTTCAGGTGTCCAACATAGGGATCACACATTCATAACCTTACAAAGTGATCAGTCCCATAAGTCTAGTGTCCATCTGTCACCATAGGTAGTTATTACAATACCACTGACTATATTCTCTATGCTATACTTTATATCCCCGAGACTGTTGTTATAATTGGCAATTTATACTCCTTAACCCATTCAACTTTTTCACCTCTCCTTCAAATCACCTCACATCTGCAAACCATTTATTTATTCCTATTCATTTGCTCTCTATATCTATGAGTTTGTTTCTGTTTCATTTATTCATTTATTTCAGTTCTTAGATTCTACATAAAAGTGAAATCATATTGTCTTTCTCTATCGGACTTATTACACTTACCATAATACTCTCTAGGTCTATCCATGTTGTCACAAGTGACAAGATTTCATTCTTTGTTATGGCTGTGTACTATTCCATTGGATATATGTACCACATCGTCATTATTCAAATGTCTTTTGGTGGACACTTAGGTTGCTTCCATATCTCAGCAATTATAAATAATGCCGCAATGAACACAGGGATGCATATATCTTTTCAAATAAATGTTTTGGATTTCTTTGGATAAATGCCCATAGTTGCTGGGCATTCAAGGACCTTCCATACTGTTTTCCATAGTCCCACCAAGAGTACGTGAGGGTCATTTTTTTTCTCCATATCCTCACTAATGCTCATTGTTTGTTGATTTGTTGATGATAGCCATTCTGACAGGTGTGAGGTAATATTTTATTGTGGTTTTAATTTGCATTTCCATAATGACTGGTGATGTTGAACATCTTTTTATATGTATATTGGCTAACGCATCTAGACAGGTTTAGGAAACCTGGAGAAGGGGCTGTGTGTAAATTAAATAAGAGTCCAGAGACGAAACATAATTTTGAAAGGCATTTGGGGGGCAGAGGAGCTTGGCTGAAGAAACCAAGTTCTTCTTGTCTCAGGGCCCCTTGCTTTTTATTAACACAATTTGTCCTAAGGCAAGATGGAGATATACACATCAAAGGGTAGGGTTTGGTACAGCGGCTGTTCAGGTGTTTGGCCAACAGGAGGCAATAACATGTAGATTAAGATGTCCTGAGATGTCTGGCAACAAGCAATCAATTTATGTATCCTTTTCAGGTTTGGGGAAATGCCTTTAGCCATTCCAGCAGGCGATAACATATGTGACTCAGCCCTTGTTGAGTCCCCAAGTTCCATCAACCTTTCGATGAAACTCTTGCAGTTATGACATGCTGGAATTGGCTTCCGGCACTTGGCCATCTAAATGTCCTCTGAATTTGCAGGCCTTCCCTGAGCTAGTCAGGTTAGCATGTGGCTCCTTTTCCTCCACATTCTTTAATGACCCTAGTCTTTTAGACACTGTGAGCTCTCCATGCTGCCTGAAAGTTTCCATGCCAGCCTACTCATCATGTCAGTATAGAAAAGGATTTAATAGTTCACATTTATACTTTGACTTAATGCCTGATTAAACTTAATAGTAAATGAAATGCATTGCTATCTACATAATAAAAAGGTAATATGCAAATTGCATCACTCCACTACGCCCACGATTGGGCCGGCTGGAGGCGCGGGGGGCGGGACTCAGGGTGGCCGATTGGCTGACGGGAGGAGCGGCCTAAACGGCCAGCACTGCAGGAGGACCCATGGGGCCGGCGGAAGGCGCGGGTGGCGGAACTCGGGGTGGCCGATTGCGTGGCTGCCGGCATCAGTTTTCCGCCACTACCAGTTTTCCTCTAGCCACCTGCGGATCGGAGCGCCTCCAGCCAGCGCCATCGGCCACCCAGAGTCCCGCCCCCAGCCTTCGGGAGGCACTCCGATCGGCGGGTGGCAGGAGGCCAGAGATCGTGCTGGCGGGAGGCGCTCTGATCGGCAGGTGGCTAGAGGAAAACTGGTAGTGGCGGAAAACTGATGCTGGCAGCCAGGTGAAGGAAAGTCTATTGCACGAAACTTCGTGCAACGGGCTTCTAGTTATTATATAAAAAAGATATAATTTTAGTACTTAATGCAGAGGGATTTGCCAACTAGGGTTCAACAAGGACAGAAATGCTCACTGATTCAACAAGTAACTTTCATGCCCAGTCTATGCTAGGAATGGACCAGGCGCTGGGAATACAGCAGTGCACAAATTGAAGTGAGCGCCCCTCTAGAGCTTATGCTGTAGTGGGAGAAAATGGACCATAAGCAAACACAGGTACAATCATCAGCAGGTAAAGTATTATGGAGGAATGTAAAGCAGGGAGGTGGGCATGGGGAGTGATAAGGTGGGGATTTCTTACGGGGAGAGGGGGTCAGGGATGGTCTTACTGAAATTGACCCATGAGCAGGAAGGAAATGAGGGTGTGAGGCAGGTGTGGGTGAGTGTTCTGGGCAGAATAAACAGAACTTATAAAGGCCCTACACAGGAGCATTATACTTAAACATCTTGAAGAACAGCCCTCAGCCGGTATAGCAGGTGCTCATTTAGTGAAGGATGACCATTCGGAAGTGAAGACAAAGAAGAATGCATGAGTTCAGATCATGCAAATCACAAAATAAACATGACAACACCATAGGGACCATGACAGGTAGTTTGACTTTTACTCTGACCTGGACAGGAGCTGACCAAGAGTGATATCACTTGACTTTTCCTTTCCCATAATATTACCAGTTGTGCCTGGCACATAGTATGTGGTGAAAATTTTGATTCAGTGATTCTCATTATTTTTGTACAATTTCCTTTATGATGACTGAGTATCCTCTATGTGGGAGGGACTGTTTTTCTGTGCCTGAAGTTTCTGTGAGCACAGGTGGTCAGTGGAACTATTTTCTTAGTGAATAGCAGTATGAGTTACATTTCTCAAAGTTGAGGCACCTTTGTCCAAATCACCAAGCCACCTTCTCCCATGATAGAGGTGGATCCCCTTTGTAAGGCTGCTGGGAAACTTAGAAAGGGACCTCTCTGTTGATCTGAAGTAAACTCTAGGTCCCCTTGCCTGCCACCTGCATGAAGAAAATAACACCTTTTCTTTCTGTTCAACTTGAAACCAAATATAGTTGTTGTAGCTTTTGTTATTGTTTTAAGATATTATCATTCCCGTTATTTTTTCCCCTTTTGTTGAGTTTATTGGAATGACCCTGATTAATAAAACTGTACAGGTTTCAGGTGTACAATTCCACAACACATCATCTGTACACTCTATTGTGTGTTCACCACCCAAACGCAAGTCTCCATCACCATTTATCCCCCCTATACCTTCCTTTTCCCTCTAACTCCAGCTGACTATAGGTTGCTCATAGGGACTTTGCAGGTATTAAAAGGGAGATCAATAGAACCTTACTGTTGACTCCTCCCTCTCCCCCTCCCTCTGGCTATTGGTACTTCATCAGGAACACCCTCATAATTACCATAATTACTTGTTATTTGACATTAGAAGGCTCCAACTTGTTTGCATCAAGCCTCTTTTAGTTTAATCTAAGACTGAGGAATCATGAAGGGTTGGTTTCTAATCCTGCCTCCCTTCTCTTCCAAATGCATGTATGCCATGACATTGAATTTATGCATGTACATAGATTGAAATTCCTATCTTTAGAAGTAGCTTGACATCTTTTAATTTAAAAAGAAAAACAAAATATAAATGTGTGGGACCATGGACAACTTATTTGAAGTTGATGGAAGGATGGGAGCATGGTGCAGCCAATAGAATTTTCTGCTCTGTCCAACGTGGTAGCCGCTAGCAACATGCACTTGGAATGTGGCTAGTGTAGCTAAGAAACTGTACTTTTAATTCTATTTAAATTATGTTAATTTAAACAAATGTGGGTAGTAGCGACTGTATTGGACAGTATAGCTTTGGTGGGCTGACAGAGTTGTCTGTAGGAAGTTAGCAGAGTGGGTGACAAAAATGAAATCAAAGGCTCTTTTCATCATTGATCTATCCATTGCCTACCAAAGAGATCTGAGTACCTTCCTTAACAACCCAAACCCAATAATTAAACCCTTGTAAGTCTACAGTCTTCTTTTTCCTAATCCGTGTGCTTTATTCCACTTTTACCGCCATTCCCTAATCTCCATTGCCATTTTCTCATGCAGAAACCAAGGCAGTAGACTCGGAGGGAATGCTTAGTCTCGATTCTTGTCTTCCTTTCAATTAATTCTTCCTCCATTGCAGCCGCATTAACTGCTCAGGATTAAGTCCCTGATGACGCTCCCATTTTTCTCAGGATGAAGCTCAAAGTCCTGAGCTTTAATGAACATAATGGCTTTTTTTTTTGCTTTGTAAGTTGTAAAGCTCTGACTATTTGGACATCAGATTAATGTACGTTTTATTAATGATATTTCTATTTGGAATTACATGTGGGTACACATTATCTTTTTAGTATTTAGGGCTTTTAAAAGTCTGTCCCTTTCTGCTCTCAAAAGCATGTGCATGCCAGTGCACATAACCATTCTATGCTTGACAAATCAAATAGCTGCAGGCAGCCCAGCCGCTCTTTCTCTTTCACCTCTGCTCCCTCACCTGGATGCCCCGCCCCCGCCCCTGGCTCACCTGGCTCACACCAGCCTCATTGAAGACTAAGCTTAGATATTCCCTCTTCTAAGAAGTCCTTCTAAGAATTTGTTAGGTGTCCCTTCTGCGATGTCCCCAGCTCCTTGGGGGAATGGGGAGGGGGGAGGCTGCAAAAGGAGGCTGTCTTTCTTGTGATGTCTGCTTAGCTGTTGGTCCCCCTGGTCAGAATCTCGGCACCCTGGGGTGCAGGGGCCAGAACCATTTTATTCCTGATCCCCAGGGCCTAGGCCAGTGCCTGGTCCATTATAAAGATTCAATATTGGTGAATGAGTTAAACTGACAGTTACATGTTACCATGTGGGGAGTTTTCCAAAACCCCTGCCCCAAAGAAACAAATTAAAACCAAACTCTTCATATAGGCTTTCATTTTATATACATTTTGTGGAATAGATAATACAAAGCTTGGGATACTCTTACTTTTATTAAATCACATCCCTGGTTCTCCACCTAATGACTTCTTTACTTAGTTGACTGCCGCCAGCTGCATTAGTGGCTGCTGTCTTGTCACAAAAGCATCAGACACTACTCTTTTGTTGTTGTTGTTAATCCTTACCTGAGGATATTTTTCCATTAATTTTTAGAGAGAGTGGAAGTGGGGGAGGAGAGAGAGAGAGAGAGAGAGAGAGAGAGAGAGAGAGAGAGAGAGAGAGAGAGAACATCGATGTGAGAGAGACACATCGATTAGTTGCCTCCTTCAGGTGCCCCGACCAGGGCTGGGGATGGAGCCTGCAACCGAGGTATGTGCCCTTGACCAGAATCGAACCTGGGACCCTTCAGTCCGAGGGCCCAGGCTCTATCCATTGAACCAAAGCAGCCAGGGTGAGACACTGCTCTTGGTGCTTAGAACTTAGGAACAAAAAATCAGGACAAGAACATGGCAAGGTTTCCTCCTCTCTGCTACCCCATATGCTACTGGGACAAGATACATAATCAGTCAGTCGAGAAACACAATGCTCGCAGGTAGTGAGGCAGCAAATGAAATAGACCAGCCAGGTGCTGGCTGTTTGTGGGGCACTGTTCTACGTACTTTATGTCTTCAGTGCTCATCGCAAGCCCATGTCTTTTCATTCATCCTCAGGAAGCAGGCACAAAGGGTCAAGTAACTCAACCAAGATCACAAGTAGTGGAACCGGAACTTGAACCCAGATATTTGGTTCCGGTCTGTGGCAGGACAACCATGCTGCCCACCGTTGTGATGTCAGGAGGGAAGACCTTGCTGAGAAGGTGAATTCAGCCTTACAGAGAGCTTGGGGTTTCCAGTGTTCCTCCCGGCGAAAGCCCCGAACAGGTTTGGCAAGTTTCAAGAACAGCAGAAAGGCCTGCCTGCTCAAGAAGTAGTAAAGGGGGGGTGGGGTGGGCACAGTGGTGAGAGATGGAGTCACAGAGCACATCAGAGCAGGCACTGTCTTTCTTACTCCAGCTGCGTAGGTGGGTCCCAGCACCCAAAGGCAGGCAGCAGCCCTTAGGTAAATAAATCGCCTGTTGGGTAGCAAAGGGACAGTTTTGCTCACAGGCGTGCTTGTTGATGGATAAATGTAAGATATTAGCTGTAATCTCGGTACACATGTTATCTTAGCTATGGTTGGAGACAAACAAAACTCTCTCTTTTTTTGGCACAAGCTAAAGAACTCAGCATCCTGCTGCCGATTTCCTTAATGCGATCATGGTAACCCACTGCTGTGCAGCCTGTAATCTCTGATTCAAGGAGAAACATGACAGCAAAAGCAATTCCCTTGAAAACACTTCACACTGCAATAAAAGAACGGGCTGTGGGGTAAACTGCAGGCAGTGGATGGAGCGTCTCCGTGTGTGCGCACTTCCAGCACCTGGCCGCCTGTTTTTATCAGCAATCCGGAAGCCTGCACATACTTGAAGTACAGCTTAGCCTAGGACAGTGTGGCCAGAGCTGTCTGACATTTTGAATAACTTTGCAAACTGATCCCTAACCCACAGCAGACTAATGTGTAACTATTGACATCAGATGGAAGGGATCCAACATCTGGCAAGAGAGCTGCTTCTCGTCTCCCTGCCACCCTGCGCTCCTAGCAGGAAGAGAGCTTGCATGACTGTTGGGTAAGCCAAGGAAACTCTGAGAGCCGGAGGGAAAGCTTGGAAATCACCACACATATTTAATTAATCCCTCTGTTGTATGTTAACGAGTTAACAGCATATGCATTTGCCTGACATCCTATCTTATTTATGTCCTTCTGAAGCTGAATCTGGACGGAGGGTATGACTTTAATTTAATGCAAATGGTCCTTGGCTATTTTTGCCCCCAGGCTCCCCTCCTCCATCCCCCACATCTGTTTGGAGGAGTAATTTGGATGCTACGGAAGGCAAGTTTGGTTCCCATAACAGAAATGTTTACCCATTTGCAGGCTTCTGTAGTTTGTTTCTGCAAGAAGGCACCAAATATTTGCAAACTCACAGGCTTTACAAGGTAAATAAACGATGCTTCTGTTGCAACCTTCTGAGAAAGCTGTGTCTATCTGCCGTCCCATGCGAACAGTGATCATTTTTTGATCTCTTAATGAATGCCTGTCACCAAGCAGTGTGCTTTGCCTGATATACACTGAGTGGCCAGATTATTATGATCTCTGAACGCATAATAATCTGGCCACTCAGGATATATATATATATACTAGAGGCCCAGTGCACAAAATTCGTGCACAGGGGTATGTCCCTCAGCCCAGCCTGCACCCTATACAATCTGGGATTCCTCTCACAATCCAGGACTGCTGGCTCCCAACTGCTCGCCTGCCTGCCTTCCTGATTGCCCCTAACTGCTTCTGCCTGCCAGCATGATCACCCCCTAACCACTCCCCTGCCAGCCTGATTGATGCCTAACTGCTCCTCTGCCAGCCTGATTGCCCCTAACTGCCCTCCCCTGCAAGCCTGGTCACCCCTAACTGCCCTCCCCTGCAGGCCTGGTCACCCCTAACTGCCCTTCCCTGCAGGCCCGGTCACTCCCAACTTCCCTCCTCTGCCAGGCTGGTCACCCCTAACTGCCCTCCCCTGCAAGCTTGATCGCCCCCAACTGCCCTCCCTTAAAGGCCTGGTCCCTTCCAGCTGTCCTCCCCTGCTGGTCTGATCGCCCATAACTGCCCTCCCTTGCAGACCTGGTCCCTCCCAACTGCTCTCCCCTGCTGGCCATCTTGTGTCCACATGTGGGAAGCCATCTTGTGTGTTGGAGTGATGGTCAATTTGCATATTACTCTTTTATTGAATAGGATATATATATATATATATATATATATATATATATATATATATATATATATTAGAGGCCTGGTGCATGAATTCGTGCATGGGTGGGGTCCGGCCAGCCTGCTGGTCAAACTCCTGGTCGAGGGGACAATTTGCATATTAGCCTTTTATTATATAGGATATACATTGAGTGACCAGATTATTATGCATTCAGAGATCATAATAATCTGCCCACTCAGTGTAATCCCAAACAGTGCTAAAAAGTAGACTTCTATGTCGTTCTCATTGTACAGGTGAGGAAACTAAGGCTAAGGGGGGAAGGGAGTGAATGTGAATGGTTCAAGGTTGCAAAGATTTTGAGTGCAGAACCAGAACTTGACTCCAAATCTCCGTTCTTTTTCCCTTTGCTCAATATAGACTCTTCATTCATAGCCAGATACTTTTGGGTCAATAACTACATTGGCGGAGTTAGCACTATGTTTGGTGATCTGGCAGGTAAAGGAGGAAGGAAAAAGAAATGTCTCTGATAATAAGACATGACTCATATAAGCAATGCATCAACTATAGGGTTGAATTAGGGCAGAGGTCGCAAAGCCAAATGTGGAGGCACCAGACTAGTAATGTGATGAGGGACTGTGGAACAGTGGGGAGGGTGGGGACTGTGATGAACTAAAGAGCGTATGCCATATCTGTTACTGGTGGGGATAGGTCCTTGTCCCCACCTGTTACTAGTGAGGATGGATTTCTTTCAATATCCCGAGAAGAAGAATTCTCTGAGACTCACACAGAAGAACAAGTGATTTTTATTTGCATGGAATCAAACCCTGGACTTTCCTAGGTCTCATTTCCCTTTATCCCGCCAAGGAAAAAAGTCCCATTTTGCCTTTAGCAGGGCTAATGTCAGAGAGAGAGTGTCCCGAGTTTCCTTTCCACGTTAGGGCATAGTCCAGTCCAGCATCAGGCTAGCTTAGCTTGTGTTTCCCGCTGCAGTCCGTCAGCCCATTGCATGTGGGGTTGCGTAGCCAGAGAGCCAAGGAAGAATCCAGAGCCAAGAGCCAAAAGAGAGAATTCCTTGTTTAGGGGATTATGTATTCCCAACTTTTTGCAGGCTTGCAGTGGTCCTGGCTGTTGGGGCCAATGATGTCTGTTCCCAGTTTTGACTGGGCAGCACCTTCCCTGCGTCACTTCGACTTCACTGCACATGCGTCCATTTCCCCTTTGTCCAGTCTCTTCCCCAGTGATCTGCAGGGAGTAGGCCAGTGGTTCCCTGGGGAATGTGAGGTTGCAGCTTCCTGCTGAAGCTGCCCAAGTGAACTGCCTGTAATGTCTGGCGTCCCCCTTTGCTCCCTTCCTGTTATTAGTAACTGACTAATTACAATGGTATCATATCCTTGGGGGGGCAGCCTCAACTGATGCCCAATAGTTGTATATGCAAAACAGAATTTCTGACTTCTCTTGAAAAATTGAATTGAAATGGGCAAAATTGGGTTCAAATTCCCGCATGGAAAAAAAATGTTAACACGGAGTTGAATAGGAAAACCTACTAATGGAGAGTGTTTTCAGCAAGATGGAGGAGTGGAAATTGACAGTGCTTGTCTCATAGAAACATCAATTTGAACCCATTCATGGAAGCAAAAACCTTCACAACAGCTAAGCTAAGTGCATTAAAGACTTAAACGTAAGACTGAACACTGTAATGATACAAGAAGGCAATATAGGGAAAGGCTACAAGGGAAAGGCTTCTTGACATTGGTCAGGGCAATGAATTTTTGGATATGACCCCAAAAGTACAGACAAACAAATAAAAATAGACAAACGGAATTGTATCTAACTAAAAAGGATCTGCACAGGAAAGGAAACAATAAACAAAGTGAAAAGACAACTTACGGAATGAAAGAAAATCTTCGCACACTGTACATCTGATAAGTGGTTAATATCCAAAATATACAAGGAACTCAAGAGCAAGAAAACAAATATCCTGATTTAAAAATGGACAAATGACCTGAATAGACATTTCTTAAAAGTGGGCATTGAAATGGCCAACAGGGATATGAAAAAATGCTCAACATCACTAATCAAGTAAACGCAAGTCCAAACCACAATGAGGTATCACCTGACACCTGTTAGAACAGATATTATCAAAAAGGTAAGTATTGGGAAAGATTCTGTACACTTTGGTGGGAATGCAAAGTCATTATGGAAAACAATGTGGAGGTTCCTCAAGAAAATTAGAACTATCATATAACCCAACAATTTCACTTCCGGGCATATATCCCAAGAAAATTAAATTGGGATCAGAAAGAGATATCTGCACTCCCATGCTCATTGCAGCATTATTCACAATAGCCAAGATATGGGATCAACAGATGAATGGATAAAGAAAATGTGGTATATGTGTATGTATATATATATATATATATATATATATATATATATATATATATATGATGGAATATTATTAAGCCAGAAAAAGGAGAGAGTTCTATCATTTGCAAAAACAAGGGTGAACGTTTTGCTAAGTGAAATAAGCCAGGCACAGAAGGACAGATACTGCATGATTTTTACTTGTATGTGGAATCTAAAAATTTCCTATTCATAGAATCAGAGTAAAATGGTAATATCAGGGACTAAAGTGGTGGGGGAAGGAGAATAGAGAGATAATTAATCAAAGGATACAACTTTCAGTTGTGCAGGATGAGTAATTTCTTGAGATCTACTTGAGGCACGGTGACTATAATTAACTAGAGGCCCAGTGCACGAAATTCGTGCACGGTAGGGTCCCTAGGCCTGGCTGGCGATCAGTGCTGATCTGTGAGGTGACCAGCAGGGCAATTGGGGGGCCCCTGCTGGCACCTGCCTTGGCCGGCCTGGTGCTGCCCGATTGCCAGCTCCACCCACCGCCGCCACTGGCACCCACCTTGGCTGGGGCCTGCAGGCTGGGGGCAGCTCCTGCATTGAGCATCTGCTCCCTGGTGGTCAGTGTGCATCATAGCCATTTGGTCAATTTGCATATTAGGCTTTTATTATATAGGATAGTACTGTATTGTATAGTACTGTATTGAAATTTGCTAAGAGAGTAGCTCTTAAATATCCTCCTCACATATGCAGAATATATGGCAACCATGGGAAGTGATAGATATGTTAATTAGCTTGATTTGGGGAGTCATTTCACAATGTGTACATATACCAAAAGATAATATACAGTTTAAGTACATGCAATTTTTATTTGTTAATTATACATCAATAAAGCTGGGGTGGGGAGGGAAACCCTACCAAGGGCCAGGTTGGACCTGCAGGCACCTGTTTGTAGTCTATTCTGGAAGACTGGTTTTCAAACTCTAGAAATTTAGACTGTGAAGGTCTGAGTTGCGTACAGGTGTCTACATCTTTAAGCTTGATATTCAGCCAGCTTGAAGGTGGGCTCTAAGGCCCCTGCCTGGGCTCTGATGCTACACAGCACCACCAAGAAATGGGTTTATTGCTATGTGTGTACCAGGCTCTCACGCAGGCTTGCCATCTTGTGCAGAAATTGTGTTTTGCATCACAGTAAATAACCTGCATGTCATCCCAACTCATAAAAAGAATAGAATTACAGAAGTAGTAGGGCCCTTCATTAAGTAGGTGAGAAAACAAAATGCGAGGCAGGAACGATCTGCTGCTAAGCAGTTGTGAGACTTGGGTCAATTTCTTTGTTCTTTCTGGATCCCATTTCCTTTCCCTGTAAAATCAGGGGGATGAAGTACATAATTGCTAACATCCCATAATCCTATGATTATTTTCATTGGTTTTACCTTCAGGCGGGGATTGAGGAGGGGCAGGAGGAGATAAATAATTGAGGAAAATTGGGACCAGCCGTTTCCAACATGATGTTCATCTCTGGCTCTTCCGCACCACCCGTGGGAGAACTTGGGCAGTCCAGTCAGTCACCCAGCCCCTCAGTACAGCCAACCAATCGGTGGATGACACGTGGTGTACTTCATCACATCTCTAACAGCTGGTTCTTGGCATGGCTTCCAGCTCCAGCTGTCTCTTTAAAAAACGATGGCTGTCAGTTCCAAGGTGGGCAGGGCAAGGTAGGGTGGAGGGCTTGACATAACCCATCAGCACTACAGAAACAAGTATAAACATATGTCTTCCTGATGCTGTGCATCCGCAGGCAGCAGCCTTGGGGATGCAGGAGCACCATTTATTTCAAAGCTGGTTGCTCCAGTATCTTGCAAGTATCACAGACACTGTTCATGCAGCTCCAGCTGAGTCACAGGGCCCGTGTCAGCTGTTCCACCCGGAAAGTCACTGTTTTCAGCAAGTGTATGTTAAGCATCAACTACATACATTCCTTCCTGTCCAAACTCAGGGACCAAATAAATTTGGACAGTGAGAATTTAAATAGCAGGAGACACCAATAATGTGGTGATTATTGATTATCAGATAGCAAGGAGTTATAGTTTTCATAGCAAACTATACTAATCTTATATGAAAATGTTCACCAAAATTGATTCACTACTGAGTTACTTTTTTTCTTTTTTCTGTTATTTTTCAACTAGAGGCTGAGTGCACAACATTTGTACACTGGAGAAGGGGGAGGTCCCTTGGCCTGGCCTGCACTCTCTTGTAGTCTGGGACCCCTCAGGGGATGTTCGACTGCCGGCTTAGGCCCACTCCCAAGGGGTCCTTAGTGCTGCCACAGAGCCTCTCTCGCCACTGCTGCTGCGCTTGCCAGCCATGAGACTGGCTTCTGGCTGAGTGGCACTCCCCCTGTGGGAGCGCACTGACCACCAGGGGCCAACTCCTGCATTGAGCGTCTGCCCCCTGGTGGTCAGTGTGCATCATAGCGACTAGTCGTTCTGCTGTTCGGTCGATTTGCATATTAGGGTTTTATTATATAGGATTATAGTTTGCATTCAATGTTATTTTGTAGTAGCTTCAAGTATACAGCATTATGGCTACACTTTAAAAAGTGTTGCAATATTTCCAGTACCCACCTGACACCATACATAGTTATTACAATATTACTAACTATATTCCCTATGCTATACTTTACTACCAATTTGTACTTCTTAATCCCTTTACCTTTTTCACCCAATTCTCCCAACCTCCTCTCTGGCAACCATAAATCTGTTTCTGTGTCTACAAGTCTATTCCAATTTTGTTTATTTTGTTCTTTAGATTCACATGTAAGTGAAATCATATGGCATTTGTCTTTCTCTGAATGACTTATTTCACTTAATATAATATCCTCTAGGTCCATCCATACTGTCTCAGATGGTAAGATTTTATTCTCTTTTTCATGGATGAGTAATAGTCCATTGTGTATGTGTACCACAGCATTTTTTACCCATTCATCTATTGATTGGCACGTGGGTTGCTTTTATATCTTGGCTATTGTAAACAATGCTGCAATGGACATAGGGGTGCATGTATTCTTTCAAATTAGGGATTTGCATTTTTTCAAATATATACTGAGAAGTGGAATCGCTGGGTCATAAGACAGTTTCCTTTTTTGAGGTCCCTCCATACTGTTTTCCATAGTGGTTGCACCAATCTGCATTCCCACCAACACTGGTTGAGTGGACAATTTCTCCACATCCTCACCAGCACTTGTTGTTTGTTGATTTATTGATGATAGTCATTCTAACAGGTGTGAGGTGATATCTCATTGAGTTTTTAATTTGCATTTCTATGATGACAAGTGATATTGAGCATCCTTTCTATTGGCCATCGGTATGTCCTCTTTGGGAAAGTTTGTATTCAGGTCCTATCGATTTTGTAATTGGATTGTTTGTTTGTTTTTCTAGTTTTTAGTTATAGGAGCTCTTTATACATTTTGGATATTAACCCCTTATCTAATGTATCATTAGCAAATATCTTCTCCCATTAGGTAGGCTGTCTTTTGGTTTTGTTGATGGTTCCTTTTGCTGTGTAAAATCTTTTTAGTTTGATGTAGTCCCATTTGTTTTTCTTTTGTTTCCCTTGCCTGATGAGATATAGCAGGAAAAAAATATTGCTAAAAGAAATGTCAGAGATTTTACTGCCTATGTTTTTTTCTAGAAGTTGTATGGTTTTGAGTCTTACAATGAAGTCTTTAATCTATTTTAAGTTTACTCTTATATATGGGGTAAGATAGTGGTCTAGTTTCTTATTCTTCTTTTTCTTTTTCTTGTTTGCTTGTATGTGTCCAATGTTCCCAACACCATTTATTGTATGTTCTTGCCTTCTTTGTCAAATATTAATTGACCATCTGGGTATGGGTTTATTTCTGGGCTTTCTATTCTGTTCCATTGAGCTACATGACTGTTTTTATGCTAGTACCATGCTGTTTGGATTACTATGGCCTTATAGTATAGTTTGATATCAAATAGTATGGTACTTCCAACATGTTCTTTTTTCTCAAATTTACTGAGGCTGCTTATGGTCTTTTGTGGTTCGATATAAATTTTTAGATTATTTTTTCTAGTTCTGTAAAATATGCCATTGGTATTTTGACAGGAATTGTATTGAATCTATAGATTGCTTTGGGTAGTATGGACATTTTCATCATGTTCATTCTTCCTATCCATTAGTACAGCATATGCTTCCATTTATTTGTATATGGAAAGTTTAGATTTCCATATTTGAATACCTATATGTATAATAATTAGGCTCTTTAAAAAAGAAATGTGAAACAAAGATGGCATAGTAAGAATTGACGAAGTGGACGTTAGCTAATGTGTGTTCATTATATAATTTTCTAGTCTTGTCTAAATTTCTTTGACATATTTCACGGTAATACCAAGCACAACAAAAAGTGTCAAATGAGTTTATTCTTCACTGTTACAACCTTAGACCAGCCAGTTTTCTATAACATAGATTGTTTCTTATGGCTTTTCCCTTCAAAACCTTCTGCTGTTCCTCACTGTACAAGAGTTTGAATATTATCCTCAGAGGTGGTCTGCCTTGACTTTGAACTCCCATAGGATTCTATATGTTCCCTCATTCATTCAGGATGATTTGAGTGTCATGCCAATGCCATCTGAGTACCAAGGGCACACACTATCTCCACTTTGCAGGGATTTAGATTACAATGAGGGAGGATGAGAGACCCCTTTGATGAGTGCTGTGGCAAAGTACAGACTAGTCAAGAAGCCTATGCAGGGGGCATGTAAATCAAAATGATGAATCAGGAAAGGATTTAATGTATCTGATTAATTGGTTACTTTTGTCTCCCATAGTAGATGTGTCCTTAAGTGTTGACATCAATGTCTTGCTTGTTCTTATGTCTCCCTCCCGTACCAAGCACGATGCCTTACTTTTAGCTCATTCCACAAATATTTACAGAGCACCTACCATGTGCCAAACACTGAGTATATGAAAATGAGCAACATAGACAAAAGCCCAGGTTTTATGGAGCGAGTAGGCACAATGGACAATAAGCAAACAGTTTCATGATGCACCGTCAATAATGATAAGGGTTCTACGGAAAAATAAAGCTGACTGACATGGAGAAGGACAAGGTTTGCCGTGTGTATTGGGTGGTTTGAAGAGGTGGCCTTTGAGCAAAAATCTAAACGCAGGGATGTATCTAGGAAAAGAACATTCTAGACCAGCGATTTTCAACCTTTTTAATCTCATGGTACACGTAACTAATTATTAAAATTCTTCAGCATACCAAACATACATTTTTTTGTCAATCTCACAAAAAAAATAATTTCTCTTCATTCACACTG
This sequence comes from Cnephaeus nilssonii, assembly GCF_951640355.1. Classification (NCBI taxonomy): domain Eukaryota; kingdom Metazoa; phylum Chordata; class Mammalia; order Chiroptera; family Vespertilionidae; genus Cnephaeus; species Cnephaeus nilssonii. Next base: position 22,914,386 of record NC_137091.1, on the reverse strand, counting down.
GACAGCTATTGTCACTTTTTTTTACTATCTAAGGGGAAAGAGGTCAGTGCTCTGACTAAACAGTCAGAGATTACATGTGTTAAACATTGTTGTGGCACACAGATTGAAAATCACTGTTCTAGACACAGAAAACAACAATCACAAAGGTCCTGGGGCAGGAGTGTGGCTGACCTGTTTGATGGAACAGCGATGGAGCAGGTGTACCTAGAGTTCAGTCAAAAGGGATAGAGGATGGGTCCATAAGGAGACCAGGCACTGGACTTAGGTGGACCTGGACTACAGTGTTTTTTGAAATCCATATTTCTTGTTCTGGCACTCAGCGTGTCATAATACAGTGTGAATAGTACACTCTGCAAAGGGATGCTTCAGAAAAATGACTTTGGAGCCCGAGAGGGTAGGCATTGCCCACAGGGAGATGAAAGAGGGGGCCAGTGCTTTGCTCTAGGACCGGCGATACATGACACACTGGAATCAGAACACAGGGAAGGACAGAGTTAGGAGCCCAGGGGATCAACTGCACGTTTAAAATTGTCAACATTGTTAGCCACATAATACTGCATTTGGTAGGATGTCATTTGGAGGAAATGGAAATTTGAGTTTGGGAGCACAAATTTGGATTCTCAAATTGACATGAAAAAACACAGCCCTGATGGATGTGAGTTATGACTGTCTCCTCCCAGACTTTGAGCATGCACACCTCCCCTCCCCCACTTCCCCAGGACGTTGACGTGACACGTGACGAAGGAGGACCGTTATTAGCAGACACAGCACCAAAGCCTGGAATGATCCGGGGGGAAAGGCTGGCTGCCTGGTCCCATGTGAAGTTCGTGCCAAGTCTGGTTTCTATTAAATCCAGACATGCTAGCTCTCTCGACTTGGTCCCTCACAATTAACCAACAGCCATGATGGCCGTCATGTGTTTTCCAAATGGAATCCTTCCTTTGAAATGATCCGATCTAAAGGCAAGTCTGGAGCAAAGAGGGCTGGGTGACACAAGACTGTCAAACAGCCCCGTCCTTAGTCTTCCCTCCGTGAGATAGTCCTCGTGACCAAGCTGCTGGTACGGGCCGTGCAGCTCTGACATCGGGCCTCATGGGTGATCAGGGCCTAATAAGCTATTGGAGGAGCAGAGACGTCGGGGTGTCACTTATCACTCTCCCGAAGATGTGTGGGGTACCTCTGACTCACAGGGGGACATGCCTTGGCTGTGGCCAAGCAGAGTAGCCCGGCCGTGCCCTGCAAGTACTTGCAATGCGTTAGAAGGGAGAAAACCAGAGCATTGCAGGCTGGGCCTGAACCAGCTTGGTAACGTGCAGGAAGGCCACATTCCAGATGAGCCAGCTGTCTCCAGATCCATGGAGAAGCTTTCTCAGTGACACTGCAGGACACCCTCCCTTCGGTGTGAACACTGCGAGGGGAAGCTGAAGGGATGACTCTGATTTTAGCCTCACTGCACCCAGCCTTCATTTCTAGACTCTCTCAGCTCTTCTGTTCCGTATGAAGTGGCAGTGAAAGGTAGTTATTAGCACTTAAGTTAAGCCAGCCCAGAAGTATTTTGTTCTTATCCTCTCTGGAGCCTTTCTTGTCTTTCTTTCAGCATTACTGGGGTATAATTGACAAAACTGTAAGATATCGAAAGCTTATAATGTGATGATTTGACTACCTGTACATTATGCAAAGATTTTCCCCAGTCGAGTTAATGATCACATTCTTGCACCTCATTTTATGTACCTTTAAAAAAAACTTTACGAATACATTCAAGTTCTCTTTTAGTAAATTTTAGTTATGCAATACAGTGTTCCTGGAACTTTTCCTGAATCCTTATGGGTGAAGGAAGGCTGTGTGATACAGCGAGGTTAATAAGAGAGCTTATCAAATAGGACTATTGTGAGAGGCAGGTGGAATTTCTCAGACAGAATGTTGTGCACGCGCAGTGTCTGGTAGAAAACAGGGAACAACTGCTCCTTCAGGCGGGGCAGTGAGACAGGTGGGGAGAAAAGGAGAGAGAATCTGTCAGTCATAATTAAACTACTTGGATTCGTTTATAAATGTGAAACCACAGGTTTTGACTGCTTATAAAGACTTTACTTAAGAGCATTTGTGAATTTAAATTTTTTAAAATTAATACTGAAATTTATACAATATGCTATGGTAAACATGCCAACCCCTTTGATGTTAATACATTGTTTAAAAAATGAAAAGAGCTGCTTATAAGCATATGGCCTTCTGAGGAGGGGCACAGCCAGGCACTGGACAGAATTGGCTCACACCTCTCAACCCCATGCTGAGTTGGGAGCCACTGCATGCTGGTCTCATGAGATTTGAGCTGTTGAAGTCATTAAGTAGTTCTTTCAATAGAAATATCGTTAATTAGCCAAATAAATAAGTTTCATCACTATGTTATTCATATCGCTTAAGAGCCACTAGAATGGCATGGTCTATACCCGCGCAGACAGTTTATGGTTACAGTGCTTTGAAGAAGGGACTGAGACTATGCATCTTTGTGTCAGTAGCATAACCCATTGCATGTGGCCAAAACCATGTTGGCTGATAATTGTTTGGAGCCCAAACTGGTTGGTCTGAGTGAAAGAAAGGGATAATTTGTTTTGAGCCTACTGAAGTATTTGAACAAGGAGCTAGGAAAGAGGGAAAAAGCCAATCATTTCTAAGAACTTCTGAAGCAAGATTTTTGGACTTTTCCCCCCCTAATCTATCACTATCGTTGTGACTCAGGAAGCCATAGAGACTGAGAGTGCATGGAGACACTACCTGCCTAGCTGAGGTCAGGGGTCACCTGGATAAACACCTTTGCCAGTGGTGCAGCCGCATGTGCCACGGGCAGAGTGCTCAGTGAACATCTGTGGAGCAGCCTCAGAATGATCCGCCCAGGTGTTCACTGGGAGGAGGTGGGCTTTACCTGTCCCATCCAAACTGATGGCTGGCATCAGAGAGCTCTAGTCCAGCGGTCGCCAACCTTTCAGACCTCACGGACCACCAGTTGGCGACCACTGCTCTAGTCCATGCTGATGGTGCATTCTGCCATATTCTCCGAAGAGTCCACTTCACTTCTTTCTCCCAGCAGTAACCATCCATTTATTTCTTTAAGGCAAATCGGAAGTATTCTTTCCCCCAGGATGCTGCCTCCTGTCAGTGGAGGGCAGGTGGATAAGAGACTGGGCCTTCAGAATGGACAAAAGCTGGATTTAAACATTTTGCCCCATTAATATTATGGATCCAAATCGGGTTGTTTAAGAGGCACAGTCTAGCAATTTCCTTTCCTTTCTCATTCCCATCAAAACAAACCAACAAACAAATCAAAACTAAAACATAGATTCTTTGGGTTAAGCAATCTCCCAGGTTAAAAAAAAAAGTTTATTATCTCTCCTCTATCATTATCTTCAGTTATGTTTGTAAGAATTTCATTCATATGTCTCTTTTTTTGTCCTAGCCAGTTTGGCTCAGTGGATAGAGCGTCAGCCTGCTGACTGAAGGGTCTTGGATTTGGTTCCGATCCAGGACACGTACCTCAGTTGCAGGCTCGATTCCCGGCCCTGGCCAGGGCTCATGTGGGAGGCAAATCAACAATCCATGTGTCTTTCTCTCACATCGATGTTTCTCTCTCACTGTCTCTCCCCCTCCCTTCCACTCTCTCTAAATATCAATGGAAAAATATCCTCTGGTGAGGATTAACAACAACTAAAAAGTCATGTCTCTTTTCAGGTCTTAAAACCTTGTTTGGTCCTTTCATTATTTCTCTCAATAAACAGAAAGAACACTGACGCCGCTTCCCAGAATTTCAGGTCCAGTTGAAGGGGGAAATTATAAAACAAGCGCCCTGTTAGAACAAGGCACGACTTCTCTGCTTTGTTCCCTCAAATAATCAAATGTAATAATGATAACAGTAATAAACATGTACTGAGTGTTTTCTCTGTGCTGAGCACTGTTCTTAGCACTTAAAAGGACTAACTCTAAAAATTCTCTAAGGGAAGTGCAATTATTATTCCCATTTTACAAATCAGGGACTTGAGTCCCTCAGAGGTTTGTAAACTTCCCCAGGAGATAAGGAAAGGATGGAAGGGGTACTTCGCCCCCCTTGCCGATTGAAAGCACTCTGTGGCTCTTATTCGCTGCCCGACCCCCCTCTCTCACCAGGCTGGGAAGAATTGGGGGATGCTGACAGCATCTGATTAAATGTGGATTGACTGGGCTCTTCAGGAAAGGGCTGCGGGTCTTGGTGAAAATGCCCGTCCTCACAGCCCATCACCGCCCACTCTCAAATCAGTCTCCCCATCCTTCTCGCCCTCTCCGTTATCTTCTCTCGTAGAACCCTGCTCTTTTCCTGCATGCTTTACACAAAGGAGTATTTCATAGCCCATCGGTGATCTTCGTTTAATTACTGCTCCCCCCATTTCATCAGAAGCCCTGTGAGGACACCGATCCCTTCAGGGCACCTCGAGTGTTCAGTAACTCAGAATGCTTCATTCACACATTCTACAAGCGCACAAACAGATCACTCCTTTTGGATGTCCTGGGTTTATAGACTTAAACTATACCATGCATTTATTTGGTTACACTCCATGTTTTTGAACAAACCCCCTCCCCCTGCCAAAAAAAAAAGAATGTTTTCTTCTTTAAGAGCCAACACTGTAAAATCCTAGTTTTGTTATAAAGAATTGTTCTAGATGTTGTCCTTGTCACTCTGAACTGAAAAATAAAGGGCTGTGTGGGCCCAGTGTGTTTGTCCCACTAAAGAATGACAATTATTTTAGTTTATTGCTTCCTCAAAATGGAAGTTTTCTCTCTGCATGTGAGTTGCCTATCAGTCTCCTGAACCTAAGGAAAAAAGAAAGATTCCAAACTGGTTCGTCCAGTTAAAGCACTTACGGGGGTTAAGCCTTTGATATGAGTCTAACCAAGTTAGGAAGTTACTTAAGGCTGGAGGGCTTTCAAGGATCATTCACTTTTTTTATTTTCCCCAAACAGTTGAATCTCTTTACTCTGTTGGAGACTGTAAATGGTGTCCCTTGCAATGGTGCAGCTTGGAAGAGGTGAGGGTCCTATTCAGGGCCCTGTCCAGCTGAGATTGGCTCACAGGGTCGCTGAGAGTTTAAAGAAGGGACTGCTTTAAACTCTGGCTCCCCACCTGCAACGTGGACAGAGTTCATGGTTTCTATGAATTTGAACATGGCATTGCCCTGCTCTGGTTTCTCCATCGGTGAAGGGAGGAGGTGCTGGCACCCCTTCCGTATATCCCCTGCACTCTGAGTTTCCTTAACTCATCCAACAAATATTAGCAGCCAATCAATATTGACTAGTATGACCAGGGATGCCAGCGCGGCGCCTGCCCCTTGTAAGAGCGTACGTTGAATTGTACATCGGAGGTGGTGGGGAGAAGGTGCCTTTTGTTTGTTTCCTTCACTGAAGATAGACTAAAGCAAGTAGTCCGTGGCCTGAGATCACTTGGAAGTGGGGGAGGGTAGTTTTAAACAGGGTCCTGAGTATTTAAGCTGAGACATATGCGATGAGCCAAGCCAGGTGGAGGGAGAAGATCGCAGTGAAAGGAGTGTGTGCAAACTCCCATACGCGTGTGTAGGGGAGGAAAAATGATTTTTTCTTTATCCCTTATTAACCTAAGAGATAAAAAGCCAAAGTGAGAGGCCACCGGTGTTTATTTAATTTCACAGAGCTGCAGTCCCGGGGCACAGTTTCAGGCAGAAACCCAAGCTGTGCCCTGATTACAGGGTGAGGACAAGGGGTTTTGTGAGACATGCAAGGGAAATGTTTGCATGAATAAAGGAAAGATTTCTACTGGTGCTAACAAGTTGAGTCACTCTTTAGCTATACGTGCTGATTACTGATTCTATCTTCCGAGAATCCACAATCACAGTGCTTGTGGTCAGGATGTCTGCTTTCCTGTTAGTTTTGCAAACAGTTATGTCGTAGAAGACAATGTGGCTTCGGCTCAGTCCAGAGGTTATGTTGTCCACTTCAAACTTTCCGAAGGCTCAAGGAGCAAGACATGCAAGCAGTTCCTCCGGGCTGACTTCTGGCTCTATTATGCCAACTTTTCATACCTTCTAGGTTCTTGGCTGAGATACGCCTGTAGTGAAACAGACTTAAGGTAGTGGCTTGGGCCATTTCCAGGAGTTACTCAGTTTTCCTGAGTATCTCCCATGTAGAGAGGAAGGTATTCATGTCATTAAACATCTGTTTGTTTGTTTTTTATTACAACGGGGTTCTCAGCCAAGAACCTGGAAGGAAAGAGGGAAAATTATTCTTCCTTTCCCATAGTGCCAGTATTCGCTTTCCCACTTCCTATCTTAACCTCGGTTTCCTCATCTGTAAAATGGGAGTGATACGAGTTGCAACTGCTAACGGTGCAGGTAAAATGAGAAGCTACGTGCACGCATTTAGCACAGTGCCTGCACCACAGGAAGTGGCCAATAAGCAGTTGCTGAAAATCAGCACAGAAGACAGGCATGCCTGGAGTCATTGATGTTTTCTTTGTATTTGGCTTTTCAGTCAGGTCTAATAAGGACACGAAGAAATGAATTCCTCATCTCGCCATTACCTCAGCTACTGGCCCAGGAACACAACTACAGCTCACCTGCGGGCCACCATCCTCATGTACTGTACAAAAGGACCGCCGAGGAGACGGTCCAGCGTTACCATGGCTACCCAGGCTCCAGCCAGATTTATCCTGGTCACACCCTCAGTCACACTCCCCACACGTACCAGAGTCAAGAAAGAGAGCATCACCATCGAAGGTCGCAAAAGCAGCATTTTTGTGGACGACGCAAGAAATGTATGTAAGGAAACTTTCTCTTGTTCTGTTCTTCTGTGGGCGCTCGACAGGCGTTGTTGAGCGCCATTGGCTGTGCTGACTTTGCAGATTAAGATGGGGTGACACGGAGCGCCCCCAGAATTTAGTCTTGGGGAATGGAGCAGACGTCACCCTGTTAGGCAAACACTAGGTGATCAGTTCTCAATTTTTCTCGGATAAACTAGGAAAGATTTTTATATGGTTTTTTGTCATTCTTTTAGCATCTCCTACATTTTAGTCACAGGTTCCACTGTTATCTCGGTGCTCATGAGCAAAGCACCCAGTCTTCCAATAACTAAAGGAATCAGAGGTGAATCTTCGGGGATGACTGGTGTTCCTTTTGAAGATTTGAAGGAGAAACTTCCCAGGAAATAAGAACATTGGCACCTGAATTAGCTGGACCTGTGGGCATGTTTGTTGACCCAGGCACAGCCCTCTGCATTTTCTAGACCAGCAGCGCCAGTAGCAAATGTAATTTTAAATGTCCTAATAGGCACATTTTTTAAATTTAAAAATGGTTAAATTAATGTTAATAATATAGATTTAAAAATATATTCCATTTAAGCCAATATGTACAAAGTATCATGTAACATGACATTTTTAAATGTTAAGTTTTGGAAATCTAGTAGTTAGCTTGCACTAAGAGCACAGTTTCAACTTAGATGATAAACTCTCATCAGAAATACTCCATCTATATTTAGGTTTCATAACATTTAAGGTTGAAAAAGTAGATTTACATATTCAAGTTGTTCCAAACATGCTTAAGCTTTTTAATAACTGAATCAAGCCTGGCTTTTTAAATACAAATTTACATTAAATTAAACTTAACATTAACTTCCTCCATTGTCACCAACCACATTCCAAAGGCAAGTAGCGGGACAAGCAGCCAGGTGATGGTCCCACCCCTGGAGAAGGGGATCTCCAATGGCTGAGGTCTTGATTGGGAGCTATAATGAAAGGCCGTGTTTTTACCATTTTAATTGGCTTTTGCATTCGAAGTGGAACGGACACATTCTCTTTTAGAGACATCTCTTTGGCATGGGTCTACAGTAATAGTTGTATTGATCATGGTAATGATATTCACAGTGACAGTGAGATATGAGAACTAAAGTCAAGGTCACCCATCAACATGGCCAATCTGAGTTTTTAAATCTGCCTCTAACTGGTTTGTTTCTTTAATTTCACTCTGTGGAGAGAGGACGTCACAATTGTAACTATACCAGTTGGTAAAGCACTAAAATAATTCCATATTCGTTTCCATAGTGACTGGGCTTTCAAATGCCCCTTTCCTTCCCAGCCACCCTTGGACTAAAGGGGCCATGCCTGGCCCAACAGGGCTCTGCGCAAAGGCCATGGCCAGCATCCATTCTGTTGAGGTGGTGCCCACACTTTCCCTCTTACAAAATATTTATACTTCAAATATCAACCTGACTCTGCTGTTCCCCTATGACTAAGTCAATATCAGGCGAGAGACCTAGTTTGACCACTTATTTTGTGCTACATTGGAGTTCATGTTGATGAAACAGACTATAATAAGACATGGGCAGTATTCTACAGGGTATACATTTCTAATTTTATTTAGAAAGCAATATATAAAGTGTTATGAATTCAGATGCAAAGAATGATACCCATTTCTGCAGTTTTTAAACAACAAAATAAAATGAGCACTTTCTGTTTTTAAAGACTACGCTCACAAAATTGATTTTTCTTGACCCACTAGAATTGTATCTTTTCTTTTACTCGTTAGAGCATTTTCATTTATTGAATCCATCCATCCACCCACCTATCCATCCATCCATCCATCTATCCATTCAGACTTCTATTGAATGAATCTTTTTATTTTTTTTTACTTACTAGACAAAGACTTTATTTTTTAAAATTTAAATCTTTATTGTTGAAGTATTACATATGTCTTTTCCCCCCACCACCACTACCATTGACCACTTCTAGCCCCTCCCCCAGGTCTTCACCACTCTATTGTCTATGTCCAGGGTTGTGCATATATGCATACAAGTGAATGAATCGCTCTTGACCACAAACTTGGTGCAGAGCCTCAGGACAGGCACAGATGGCATCGGTAGCTGAGTGAAGTGTTGGTTACAGAGTCCTCCTCCTCCCCTGGTTTAGATGTCTGCCTGTCTCACCCAATGTTCTGTACTGATATCCCTTCCAAATGCTCTTCTGTTCATTGTAGATGCCCCCAAGCCTCCCACAGGGGACACCTATCTCAGGTTTGATGAATACGGGAGCACAGGGAGACCCAGAAGATCAGCTGGGAAGTCACAAAAGGGCCTAAATGTGGAAACCCTTGTGGTAGCAGACAAGAAAATGGTGGAAAAGCACGGCAAGGCGAACGTCACCACGTACATCCTCACAGTCATGAACATGGTAAGGGGGGCTGTCAGGACTCCAACCCTCCTGGCTCTCTGCGACAGCTAGAAAGCATAGAACTCCCCGCTATGGGCTGATTAGGGGATGCAGCCATGTGTTTTTCTTGAGAGAGAAAAAAAAAGTGTTGAAATTGGCTTCATTGTACATATATTTGGTAAAACTAAAGCCTTTAGACATATAAATATTACTAATTGATTTCCCACCGCCTCAGTTTTGGAAAGTTTCAGATTTTGTTTTTGGCTTTGCATGTTCCAACAGGTTTCCAGCCTATTTAAAGACGGGACCATTGGAAGTGATATAAACATTGTTGTGGTGAGCCTCATTCTTCTGGAACAAGAACCTGTACGTGGCAAACTTCATTTATTTCTTCATTCAGGATACACTTATTAAGTATCTGCTATGTGCCAATCTTGTACTCACTGGTCATTAGAAATTTGAATTTGAAAATACGCTGATCCTACTCTCAAGGAAAGTATAGTCTAATAGGGTTGTATAGTCAAATAACTAAAACCTCACAAAATAATTATCTGTATGTATATATAATATATGTGCATATATATATAATGACACAAAATATGATTAAATATGCATATATAAGATGAATACAAATGTAAAATATAAATTTTACATTATATACAAAAATATAAATATTACGTAGGCTTCATAAGGAAGGTGCATTTGGTAATAGATTTAAGGGTAAATTGGATTTTGCAAGTTGGATAGGCTGGGTAACAACAGGTATATGCAAAAGGATATTTTGAAAATAAGTCATTGGAAAATTCTTATAGTAAACCTACTGTCTCCCCTGCACCGTCTTGGGTACATTGAGAATAAACAAGGAATATGTAGCTGCCCTGACTGATTATAGTGAAGTACAAGAGAAAGGCATGGGGTAAATTATAGAATCAGAACACTTAATCAAGTGTTACATGGCTGCTTTGTAGTATTTTTATGTTAAAGCTGTATTTTTCTGAGTTGGGGATTATCAATTAAACAGACTCTCTCTCTCTCTCTCTCTCTCTCTCTTTATTTTTTATTTTTTTATTGATTTAAGAGAGGAAGAGAGAGAGATAGAAACATCAATGATGAGAGAGAACCGCTGACTGGCTGTCTCCTGCACGGCCCCCAATGGGGATCAAGCCCACAACCCAGGCATGTGCCCTTGGCCAGAATCAAACCCGTGACCATTCAGTCCACAGGCTGACGCTCTATCCACTGAGCCAAACCAGCCAGAGCATAAACAGACCATTTTTAAAGTCTCCTGTGGCTTTTTTATCTTTATCTATAGCCCCAATAATGAACATGGAAGTCAGGGAGTCAGAGACAAAAGGAAAATTAATCTAATTGTCCAGGTGTGTAGAGCTACAGAGGTTAACAATTTGTCAAATGATTCTTGGGATTTTAGGAAGGAAGCAATGGTGTGTGCTGTTTGGGAGATACTTTTGTCTTTAACCTATCACTTACAGCTACCTCAAGGACATTGAAGCCCCAGCATCCTAATTCACTCAGAGTTGAATATCTCTAAAAACCCTCAACTTGACCCAAGTCAATGAGTTAAACATTTCGATAAAAAAAATTATTATTTAAAAAAATATGATTTATTGACTTTTAGAGAGAGAAGAAGCGAGATAAAGAGATTAAAAAAAAAGATTAAAAAAAAAAATCTATCAGCTGCCTCCTGCACACTCCCTACTGGGGATCGAGGCTGAAACCGGGCATATGCCCTGACCAGAAACCTAACCAGTGACCTCTTGGTTCATGGGTCGGTGCTCAACCACTGAGCCACACCAGCCAGGCAAAAAAAAAAGTATTTTAAGGATAGATTCTACCTCATCCTTTAGAAGCTTATAATTGTTTCTTCATTCATTCAATGAGCTTTCATTTGACTGGTTGGTTGGTTGGTTGGTTGGTTAGTTGATTGATTGATTGTAAACTATGATATGCCAAGCCCTTTCTTGGAAATTTTGATATAGGAGTAACTGAGCTATGCTCAAGTACATTTCTCATGATCTATTGAGGAGGCATTGAACTTAATCACCATCAATTTACAATTATATTCTAAAAGTCATAATACGTTTGTAAAGGTGGTACCAGCAAGAGATAAACAAGGATGTTGCTAACCAATGTCAGGTTCCTTGTTGTAGAAATATAATTGACCATAAACGACATTGAAACTCTTTAGTTACTTTAAATATTGTGAGCATTTACCTGAAGTAGATTTTAGGCATTTTTCTTCTTTCTTTTTTTTTTTTTAAACCAATTGTCACCAACCTTAGCCCAAGTTTTTTCCTCTACTGACCTTTCTCCCTAGAAACATTCTGTTTCTGTGTTTGCCTGTAGAAATGGAATGATTCAACGTTCTCATCTCTGTGACAAATTCACACTCTGATTTGTGTGGGTTTCCCATAGGGAGGATTATTGATCAACCATCATGCAGACCAGTCTTTGAATAGTTTTTGTCAGTGGCAGTCTGCCCTCATTGGAAAGAATGGCAAGAGGCATGACCATGCCATCTTACTCACGGGATTTGACATTTGTTCCTGGAAGAATGAACCATGTGACACTTTAGGTATGGTATGAACAGATGCTTTACACACACTCCTGGTAGCTGAAAACACAGTATGGAATCTTCCTATTGGGTGGGTGGCCCTTATGATCATTAATAAGGAGACCTCATACTTAAATGGTGGAGTGTCCTCACTGAACCCTCTTGTGAGTATTGTTCTATTTAACTGAGCTCAGCATGGAATGGGGAGCCCACTTACTTTCTGTGTTTTTCTCTTTAACTCTATTGAGGCTCACTGAGGCATGAGATGAATTATTTAACTAGAGAAGCTGTGGTTTATTCCATAAGCATCATTACTGCAGCACTGGGTGGCTAAAGAGAATGTGATTGGTCTCCATGGTACTTAACTGTGCTCCTTGGTAGCAGTGTCTCCTTTAAAAAGTTACTTGAGCTTTGAAGGACTCGGGCCTTCTATATTTGTACAAGACAGTGAGTGAACACTAAAGCTTTTACATCTGTACTGTATTTTCTAGTGTATTCTACTGCATATAGTAGGGATTCAACAATTTGTTTAATGAATTGATGGTCATCTAGATCAATATAGATGGTAATGGTGGTGGTGGCAATGGTGCCATCCATGATGCATGCCTGTGCATAGGTTCCCCAATGATCTCACACCCTGACGGCAAGGTCAGAGCAGTCCATTCACAAGTGTGCATTTAACACTAACTGGGGTCGTAGCCTTGCTCTACTGGTTATGAGGACTCAAAACTTGGGAGAAACCAAAATCATTTAGTTCAAGATACAATCAAGGACTGGCTTGAATGATTTTTATAACTGTTCTCAGAAGGAACTAGTTTTTGGAAACAGGAATATTTATCACATTATAGTGAACAGGAGAAAAATGAATTTATTCGCATTATGCAGGCATTTTCATGTTATATGCTTTAGAAATAGACCAGAATGTGTTTTCTCTTAGAAAATAAACCTGAGCTTTGATGCTAATACTACTGTTAAGTGAGCATTTTGCATTGGTTTAGCTATCATTTCATCAGCTCCTCTGACCCAAATAATAAACTTAGATAAGGCATATAAAGGTTCTGTGACTTCCTGTCCTGTATGTAAAATGAGAATTACAATATTCAACTTCAAAGTATTATTAGGAGGATCAATTAATGATCATATCTTTAGAAGAAAGAAAATATTAAATACTGCATTTATCTGTTTGGACAGGAGAGAGAACCATATACCTTTAGTGTTTTCCTGCAAATAAAATAAACCCACAAAAACAAAAAAAAAAACACCAAAAAACAAATTAATGAATTCATTAAACTAAAACTGTGCAGAACATTTGGAGCACATAAGAAATGATGAGGTATCTGTGTGTGTTCCCTTTGGACTAACATTTGAAATGGATCTTTCAATAGGGTTCGCCCCCATCAGTGGAATGTGCAGTAAGTACCGAAGTTGTACCATCAATGAGGACACGGGGCTTGGCCTGGCCTTCACCATCGCTCATGAGTCAGGGCACAAGTAAGTGACTTTGCATGAAACCTGTGATCCATTGACATTCCCCTAATGATTATTATTGATATAAGTAGAATACTTAGGATAAATCTGTGTAAAGCTTAGAATAGTGTTTGACTGTGTGAAGGGCTCAATAAAGGCCATTGTGGATGTTCTGCTTTTTAAACAACAGCATTTAGTAACCACATTACATTCTGCAAAAACCAACTTCAGGTTGTCTAATAAATCCTCTGGTAACTTAGGCATTTTCTTATATTGTTTCATGTTTTACTGAAAATACTTTTAGTTTATTATAATAAGGAAATAATGATGGAGACATGTAAATTCTCCAAAGTAATGGCATGCTAATTGTTTAAAAAATTTTGATGCATATTCTAGATATTCTTGTAGTTGGCATCATTGCAAGCACTTTTGTGAGAATATAGTTAGGAATGATGAAACCTAAGAGAAATGAGATGGGTATATTTTAGGAGGCATATGATCTGGTGTGGATACAATTCTACAGAGCATTTTTAAACATTATTTGAGCAACAGCATCTACATTGGAATAAGCATACTGCTTTGCAAAATGACTATTTCATGGGCAAGCTCTTTGGATGTATGAGTTTAGGATTGTTTGTGTGTGTGCCTTATATTTGACATTCATATTGAATGCTCATTTTCAAAACATCCAATGAATTTCTGACTTAAAAGCAAATTCATCTATTTACAACTATCCTATCTAATAAAGAGGGAATATGCTAATTGACTGTCACACCCTCACAAAGATAGCAGCACCCACAGCCGATAAGGAGGGAATATGCTAATTGACTGCTACACCCTCAAAGATGGCAGTGCCCACAGCCACAAGATGGTGGTGCCCAATCCCCTCAGCCTCACTGGGGTGGCAGGCATGCAGCACGGCCAGGCCCGCCCCTAGGTGGGTCCGGCTGCTCCGCATGCCTGCCTCCAGAGTCCCCCAGTCCCCTCAGCTGCCCAGCCGCCCATGGCTGGCCTAAGGTGCAGGCAAGCCTCAGATGTTGGCTGCTCAGCCACCTAGGGCTGGCCCGAGGGACGACCAAATGACTGAATAGCAGGCTACGTGGGGTGACCAGGCCAGCAGGGAGGCTGTTGGGGGCAACCAGGCCGGAGGGGGGGCAGTGAGGAGTGACTAGGCCGGCAGGAGAGGCAGTTGGGGGCGACCAGGCCAGCGGGGGGGGGGGGTGTAGTTGGGGGGTGACTTGGCCAGCAGCGGGGAGCAGTTAGGGGTGACCAGGCTGGCAGGAGGGAGGCAGTTAGGGGCATCAGGCTGGCATGCAGAGGCAGTGAGGGGCAAACAGGCCAGCAGGAGGGCAGTTAGGGGTGACCAGGCAGGCAGGCAGGTGAGTGATTAGGAGCCAGTGGTCCAGAATTGTGAGAGGGATGTCCAACTGCCAGTTTAAACTGGCAGTCGGACATCGCCTGAGGGGTCCCAGATTGGAGAGGGTGCAGGCTGGGCTGAGGGGACACCCCCCCCCTCTGTGCATGAATTTCGTGCACCGGGCCTCTAGTAATTTATATTTGATATTTTTGTGTTAGTCTCTCATGAGCTAAATTTATTATCTCTAGGGAATTTGAATCTTGACCATACCATTATCTAATAGTTTCCTAGAATTTTATGTATATACACAACTGCTTTTATAGCAAGATATGAATGAATCAATTTTACTATGAATGGCGGTTTTTCAAAAATGCCCATTAGGCACAAGACCCCTTTGTATAGAGCAGGAAATAAAATATCTGTGAATGTCAAATGTATATCTAAATTTGTTTCACCAACATGAAGTCCAAATTAACAGGTCTCTCACTTTTCAAAATACCGGCCATTAAAAACTTGACTCATTCTTGGTTTTGAGTTAAAGTAACCAAAATTGAAATCCAACATTTTAATAAGGAAAAACAAAGACATTCTCCAGATGGAGTGAGGAGAGAATGGTCAGAATTAGAAGGAAGAACAGATATAAAATAAAATATACATACTCATGTTCTAAATAACATAGCCTTATAAGGGTAAATTTTGAAACAGACATTTCATGAGATTTTGATATGCCTTTTGACATGTGCTAAGGAAAATGCTGTTAAATCAAAATAAATTAGAAAATTTAACATTTTAAAGTTCAAAATTCAATTCAAACTTGATTTTATTATGTTCATAAAACTCCAGTGAAATGCTAATTTAATTACCATTTCCTCTTTAAATAAAGACTTTCATCTCTCCTCACCCATTCCCATCTGTCTGATTTTTACCCTTTCCTCTGGTTTTGATATATAAATTTCCTTCTGTTTTTGACTTTCACAAATATGTTTAGAAGGAGTGTCTCCCAGACTAACTCCCTTACTCTCCTGGTTCAGTATAAAGAAGAGTTGAATTGAGCAAAGCTGAGGAGAAAATGCTTTCTCTGAGTATTTGTTGAAGTAAATAATACCTATTTCTTAAAAAAAAAAAAAAATACACCTATTTGTGAATCTGCTACCTCTAAATAGCGGGGGCATTCCCTGATCCTGTCATGGTGTATATCCGTCCGGGGTTACCTGCCTGATCAATTGAGAGGAATGTTAGAAAAGTGGCTAGTTGTAGACATGAGACACAATAGAATCACATTTATGGTTGTAACATACCAGTAATTATCTATTTACATTACATTGTAGTATGTTATCTGATAGAGGCTACCTTCAAAAGATAACTATATAAATAAGATTATATCAGAAGAACGTGTTTATTTCCACAGGAATCCTATCTGCTTCATAAAAATATGTTTTTTTCAGAGGCAAATTATTCTCCTTTATTATTATTATTTTTTGCTTTATTTTTTTTAATATTTTTATTGATTTCAGAGAGGAAGGAAGAGGGAGAGAGAAATAGAAACATCAATGATGCGAGAGAATCATCGATCCACTGCCCACTGCTCACCCCTTACTGGGGATCGAGCCCACAACCCAGGCATGTGCCCTTGACCAGAATCAAACCTGGGACTCTTCAGTTCACAGGCCAGTGCTCTACCCACTGAGCAAAACCAGCTAGGGCCAAATTATACTCTTTTAAGTAATTAGGTTAAGAATAATCTAAGTTAATGATAAAGTTGATATCTGTCTATTATCTGCCCCTCTAGAAGAAACACAAAAAGCTTTCTAGTGAACTGAGTTTTTTAGAGATGATTAAAGACAGTTATTCTCCTATCCTCTACCACTTTAATATGGCCTGAAGTAAGCACTTTGTGGTGTGTGTATTACACGTGGATATGTACATCACTGTCATGTTCATTCTCCCAGTCAGGAGATTTGAGAACCATGTAGGTGTAATCTGCATTATTTATAGGGAGTAAACCACCTAAAATTATTTTTACTCTGTAATTGCTAGAACCTTCTGTGTAAAATGGGACAAAGCAATGTTTTCTCATAAAATGCATTCAAAAGAAGTCTTTTATATGCCTTCAATAGCTGGGTTCAACCACTAATTTGTAAAGAGGTTTATGATTTAATTATGACCAGAGTTTGCGATTTCAGCTAATAAATGGGTCACCATTACAAGCTTGTGTTATACTAGCTGTATGCATGAACTGCCCACAGCTTTCCACCAGCTTCTCTCTGTACCTACCTCCTACTCACACTAAACTTCCTTACCATAGTTCCACGAATGGTGCCAAGAAATTTTGCTATTTGAATAAAAAGGATTTGACTCTCTCATCACTTCAGTTTAGCTTAAAAAATCTTGACCAAAAAATTTTCCCCCTTAAAATGCCATTCTTTTCTTCTTTTGTGGCCAAGACATACTATAACAAAGCTGTCAGCATTCTTTAAAATTTTCTCCATGAATTTCACAACACTTTATATAGTAATTCATTTTTTGTCTTTCCGTTTTCTTATAATCTTTTCTTTTTAAATATATTTTTATTGATTTCAGAGAGGAAGGAAGAGGGAGAGAGAGAGAGAGAAACGTCAGTGATGAGAGAGAATCTGATCGGCTACCTCCTGCACTCCCCACACTGGGGATTGAGCCCACAACACGGGCATGTGCTTTGACCAGGAATCGAACTAGGACCTCCTAGTTTATAGGTCGGTGCTCAACCACTGAGCAACACGGGCTGGGCTTTGCTTACACCCTTGCTCACTCTGTCTCTCCCTTGGGCTCCTGGATTCTTAGGGCACCATTTTCCCCTCTGATTACAATCAGGGAAGCGGGTTGTTCACAGAAGGCTTTGTTGTTTGCTTCAGCTTCGGCATGGTTCACGATGGAGAGGGCAACCCCTGCAGGAAGGCTGAAGGCAATATCATGTCTCCCACCCTGACCGGAAACAACGGGGTGTTTTCATGGTCTTCATGCAGCCGGCAGTATCTCCGGAAATTCCTGAGGTAAGACGGGCCAAAGCAGGGCTGCTCCCTGGTTTGCAGCGGTGCCAACACGCTGTGTTCAAGAAGTGGGAAAACAAGTGTGCAGTGGGAATATCTTCTGACCCCCCAATGACCAGAAAGGCTGACACATTCCGATGAGGATGGTGGTGGTGGTGGTGGTGGTGGTGATGATATTGTCATTGTTGAAAAAAAAAAACAGATTAAAGGCCTAATACTGTGCTATACGCTCTCCACATGATGCCTCATTCAATCCTCACAGCAATCCTATTATTTCCTCATTCTAGAGCTGAGGAAATGGAATCTTAGAGAGGATAATTGTGTTGCCTAAGGTTTTGCATCTGGTAAGTTGCAGACCTAAGACTCACACTTATGTCTGATGGGACTCCAAGCTCTGTGCTTATAACTATTTCTCCTTATGACCTTCAGAGTTTGCTAGATATATGGGCTTTTCACTGTGACTAATTATTGTAATCTGATTAATTGATTTGGTTTAAGAGTATTAAAAAACACTAAAATGGTGTGCCTGATTTTAATGAATGGAGATTGCCTTGGTTGGCTATTTTGTTTGGAATGGTTGAGAGCTAGTTCTATGTCCAAAAGATATCCAAAGAGGATGATAGCTATGTAAAATTTATTTTATAACTAAGAACTCTTGCATTACATTAATAAAGTGTGAATTACAACGGTAGCACTACTTGATTCATATTAAATGAAGAACCCAAAGTTGAAACTCTCTGAAGTTTCCTTTAATTTTATTTAGCAATAATATGTATTTGACTATTTGACCATTGTAACAGCACTATATAGTAATATGTATGTGTGTGTGTGTATATATATATATATATATATATATATATATATATATAATTTTATATGCATGTACCTATATCTTATTAATCTATGTTGACTCTTAAGAACTCTCAGGTTCTAATCCTATCTCCCTTTGACCAGATGTTAGGGAAACAAAGCATTTCTTTGGGAACTGATATTGATGCAGTAGTCTCCCCTTCTCTGTGGTTTTAGATACCTATGATCAGTCATAGTCCAAAAATAATAAATGGAAAATTCCAGAAATAAAACAAGTTAGAAGTTTTAAATTGCTCCTCATTCTGAGTAATGTGATGGAATCCACTCCCTCCTGCTCGGGATGTGAATCATCCGTTTGTCCAGCATTTCACACTGTATACGCTACCAACCCCTTTGTCATTTAGTAGCTGTCTTAGTCATCATCAGCTATCAGAGAATGTTGTTATAGTTCTATTTTTATTACTAGTTATTGTTCATCTCTATGGTGCCTCCTGTATAAACTTTATCATATGTACATATGTATAGGAAAAAGCATAGTATGCATGTATAGGGTTCAGTACTATCCATGGTTTCAGGCATCCACTGGGGGTCTTGGAACACATCTCGAAGAAATGGGGGCACTACTGCACTTTTTTTTTTAACCTGTGCCACTGAATATTATTTACAAATGTTTATAGGCTTAGCAATATATACAGTACAGGCAAAGCTGATTAAATGTTGATGTCTAACAAATGATGTCCCCCAAAATAGTGAAAAATTGACAAACCTTTTGCTCACAATAAGCTCTATCACATAGAAGATTTTCTTTTTAGTCTTAAATCTATGATTTGGCGCCTGAAATTATCTTTTCTACCTCATGTGAGAATAGATAATATTCATCAAGGTCAACTTAATACACGGGGGGCGGGGAGAGGAGATTAAGTTTATAGTTGTTTGTATGAAAAGTAATACAATAATTAATAATAATACAAGAATAAACTCTGTTTTGGGTATTCACAACTATAAACCTACTTTTGCCTCACTCTGTAGATAGAATTTCCATTATCTGTGTGAAACAGTTAAATGCTTTTGGGTTATAATAACGGCAGCAGTTGCTAACTTTGAACACTTACTATGCTATGTTAAGTGCTTTCTTTTTTTTTTTTTTTCGCTTTCTTTTTTCTTATTTGATCTGTGTACCAATATTTATGGTAGTGCTTGTCATAAAGGAAATGTATAAGAGTTGCATGGCTGACCAGGACCCCCATCTGTCTGACTCCAAGGTCACACTTAGCCACCATGCTGTTTTACCTCTCACTGATATCATAGTTTCATTAAGTCAGTGGAGATAAGGCGATTTCTAAGAATAACCATTCCATCAAGACAGCTCATCCCAGTTAAACATGCCTCAGGGACATTGCTCTACCTTATGCCCATGTGTCCTTTCTCCTGATTTCTTTCAAAAACTTGATTCATTTTTTACTCGTAAATGTCATTTGAGGTAAAATACATCTTTGATTACTTCCCCAGTATCTATAAAAATTATATCATCACTTTCAACTCCAGGAAGATGGGCACTCTCTGTATGTCTAGTTTACTCTGCTCCCTTAGTGCTTAGCCTATGCTGTCCACAGAGTAGGCACACAATGAAAATCCACTGAAGCCCTAACTGGTTTGGCTCAGTGGACGGAGCGTTGACCTGCGGACTCAAGGGCCCCAGGTTCGATCCCGGTCAAGGGCATGTACCTTGGTTGCAGGCACATCCCCAGTAGTGGGTGTGCAGGAGGCAGCTAATTGATGTTTCTCTCTCATCAATGTTTCTAACTCTCTCCCTCTCCCTTCCTCTCTGTAAAAAATGAATAAAATATATATTTTAAAATCCATTGAATATTGTTGAGCAAGACTGTTGGGGAAAGTTTCTAATATGTTGACCTTGCCCATCTCTTAGAAGACCAGGCCAGGTCACGTGGATGGCCATAACTTCAGTACCACATGAAACCCTTTATGACTGTATAAATTTCATCTTAAACAGGACAAAACTCACTATTTGGAATAAATATGCATTTTAACTTTAAGCACATACCTATTTCTTCAGCCATGTTATATTTTTCTCTGCATGAATGCATTCAGAAGTGCATGATTTTAAGTTGCAGATCACAGGTAAACAAGGTCATTAACAAGGCTGTGTTGTCCCTGCAGTACACCTCAGGCTGGGTGTCTGGTGGATGAGCCCAAGCAAACAGGACAGTATAAATATCCGGACAAACTCCCAGGACAGATTTATGATGCCGACACACAGTGCAAGTGGCAATTTGGAGCAAAAGCCAAGTTATGCAGCCTCGGCTTTGTGAAGGTATGTTTGCTTGTGATTTGAAACTTACATTAAGATCCTGCCATGTGTCTGTGTACCTAACCGAAGTATAAACATTTAGTTTGCTAAGGCCAAGGGTTGGAGTCTGGGTTATCTCGAAGATGTCAGTTGTTTGGCATGAAAATTAAGTGGCAATTTTACCGTCAATGAATTATCCAGCCTTATCCCCCATAGACCATGCCTGGTTTTAATACCATCTGAATGCATCCTTGAAAGAACATTCCTCTGCTGTAGACGAAGATTTTTATCTCAAGTAGTTAATCTGGGAACCATAGCTCTTACCTACGGCTCATCTCTGTTTTCGGTATCATCATGTTCAATTCACATTCCCTTTTAATATGATATGTTTGAAATAATCACCACCCAAAATACCTACGTATGCCTTTTATATTATACAAAAACTCTTGATGGCAGGCAACTCTTTTTGATATGTAAACATTCAAGGTGTATCTTGAGCAGTCTTAATATGTTTGTGTCAAGCCTTTCATTCATTATTGTGAGAAAGGTAGATGGGAAAAAGCAAAAAAGAGGATGTACAAATGGAGGAACATTGTTCCAGTTGGTCAAAAATGACATCACTGACAACCTCAACATCACTTAAAAGTTCACTTTTAAGTTGGTTTATCCCTAGTACTGCAAGAGAAACATGGAAATCCTAGGTCTGGATGCAGGGAAATTATGGAATTTTATAGCTAATGTTTCCTCCTCTGTTCCTACTCTCCTTCTTTCTAATGCTCCTCTTTTCTTCTTCCTCTTTCTCCACCCACCATCACCACCACCATTCTTACTATCATTACCATCAATACCACCGGCACCATCATTACCAACAGCACCAGCACTAAGTTCACTTCTAGGAAATAATAACCATTAAATCAGAGTTTTGCTATGGGATTACGTATTTTTCTAATACAATTTCAATGTATAACTAGTATTAGAAAAGTTTTATGCATACATCATTCACAATTTTTTGGTGTGTTCTCCATGATACATGAACCTATATGATATGTATAAATTAATACCCTTGTGACTATTTGAAATTACATATTAAGTTGATGCATTTGGCAAAGTAAATAGTCATTCCCTTTGTTGTAACTGTTTGCTAACTTTGTCTCCTGGTCACTTCATTCTTAGAGGATTCACTAGCTTATTCATTAATCAAATGTTTATAAAGTACTTAGTAGGCAGTAAATGCAAAATTGTCAACGAGTTAGATTTTCTTTAGTAATATAAAGAAAGTTTCTAAAATTACCATCATTCCTTTAGGATCATACATTCAGCAAACATTTGTGGGTGCCTGTTCTGTGTCAGACAGTGTGCAGGGCTTAAACAACCATTCTTAAATCCTAGACCTTTTTTTTTTCTTTTTTCTGAAAACACACCATGCTTTTGAAAGATAGTATCTCAGTGTGATGGTCTTTCTGGGGAAGCAGAGCAAAGGGAAATGGGAATTCCACACTGAAGGATGGAATAAAATAAGGAAAGGCACAGAGATAGGAATGCCTGGCGGGGTAGGGAGATTTGATTAAGAGAAAGATCATTGACAGTGACTATGGGGTAAGGTAGAGAAGGCAGGGTTGGTAGGTGGGTCCTGAATGTGGAATATTTCTCCCCCCGCAGCTGACATTTTGGTATTATTCCCAAACCTACTGATAACGTGGACCATGGCTGCATCTCGGAGGATCATGAGGAGGTGCCTGCCAGGAGGAGGGGTTTCAGTACAGCAGTCTCTCCTGTTCATCCTGTTGATCTCAACAGGTCAGACCAGCTCCAGCAACACAAGAACAGGATGTTTCTGTTCAGGGTCTTTACCGTCCTATTATTATGTTCCCTTTCTGACCCTTCCTCCTTGCTGCCTATTTTTTTTTCCTCTATACCTCCTAGAAAGGCAGCTTTGCATAGTGTTTAGAAGCAACAGAAAATGAAAAAAAATATATATCATTTTCAAAGTGTTCTCACAACCAGCAGATGCTGTAGACTAGCATCACCTAGAACTTGGTAGAAATGCAAATGCTCAGGTCTCACCGAGGCCTAGAGAATAAGAAAGTTTGGCATAGGGCCTGACAATCTATGTGTGAACATGGGCTCTAAGTGAGTCTGATGCATGCTCAAGGTGGGGGAGGGAGGGAGCTACTGAATTGGATGATCTTAAACTTTAAACACACACACACACACACACACACACACACACACACACACACACACACACACATATCTCTCTGGCCTTTGGCATTAGATAGACTTGAATCTAAAGCCTTTGAAATACAACTGGAGGACATGGCCAAGGAGTGACAGGACAGAATAATGTATGGCATGGAGACTCTTCTCAAAAGTCACACCCAGGCAACAGGAGACCTCGTAGTCTCTGTGGTTATTTCTCTTTCCCTTAAATTATGACTTAAGTCTAGGGAATTACAGATAAGGAAAAGTTAGTCGAATATACTGGGGGAAAAAAGAGGGAAGAATGAACCAAAAAGTGCAAACTCTCATTTCTGCTTACTTTGAAAGGAAGCTTTCTCAGAGGACTCTCACGGTCGTCAAAGCATGTAGTTGGCTATAATTACATTTGACTTCTGTGCTTCACCACAAAAGAAATAACATGTTCGTGCAGCCCGCCTTACTTCGCTCTGGAATCCCTGTGTTTCTGTGTTTTGCTTTATTTTCCTGGTCTTCTCGGGCTGCCCCCTTCCCTGCGCCCTGTGGCTTGGCATTGGCGGTGGAATCTGGGCCTCTGCTTCTGTCTGCCCTGGGTCATTTCGGTGGCTGCCACATAGGCGATGGGAGTGTGTTACGGCTTTCCCCTGGCTTAAGAAGGAAAACAATTTAATTCTGAAAGCCTTTCTCACTGTGGCTTTCCCGGTTTCAATGGTCACATCCAATTCTTCCACTTTTTTATTATTATTTTGTTGTTTATATCTTTAAAAATACATTTTTATTGATTTCACAGAGGAAGGGAGAGGGAGAGAGAGCTAGAAACATCAATGATGAGAGAGAATCATTGATCGGCTGCCTCCTGCACACCCCACACTGGGGATCGAGACCGCAACCCCGGGCACGTGCCCTGACCTGGAATCGAACCTCGACCTCCTGGTTCATAGGTTGACACTCAACCAGTGAGCCACGCCAGCCAGGCCATTCTTCCACTTTGATGCAGACTGTTCTTTTCCCACGTTAACTTGTCCCCCTCGGGCCCAGCGTCACACAATACGGTGGCGCACAGAGTGACGAACCTGAGTCACGGTGCTGGGAGGCTGCCCTGTGCTTTCTCCTGATGTCAATGGCAGTTCCGTTTCCATGGAAACACGTTGTGTCTTCTGAGCTGTTGGGAGGTTTGGGAGTGGAACGTGTGGCACATGTCGGGCTGCTGGTGGCAGCCGTGTCCAAGCAGTGGCCTGAATAGCCTTGCCGTCTCTCTGGGGAAGGGCGGGTAGGATTTTATGGTCTGCCATAGCACACTTACTGCACACATCTCTGCTTCCCCTGTGTTTTCTTGTCTCAGGCCTGTGGGAAACTATTTTACGAAATATTTCTAAGGATGTCCTTGCTCTGTGTTCTAACCGTGAAATCCACATTCACCGGAATGCTTGGGGGAGTTGGGTGCCCGGTTAATTGAATTTTCCGGGCTACGACACGTGACCACAAGAACGATTTTGTGTCCAACCTGGGGGTTAATACTTCCCCCAAAAGGAATGTGTTCACACTTCTCCCTTAGTCAATAGAATGTAGCAAAGAAAATGAAATCACTTTGGCGTTTCGTGATCTTGACATTCCATTAGCGACGTCATTCCGAAGAGCAGCTTCAGCTGTGTGAGCTGGAAGGCGTCTGGTCTGGTTCAGTCCCCTTTCTTTATCGTCAGGCAGCAGAGACCTGGAGAAGTAGGGAGCTTTCTAACATCCATTGATGGTAAATCCCGGTCCAGAGCAGTGATCAAGGGCCTGCAGTGATCAGGCCATTTGGGGTCCTGCCTTTGCCACTTACCATCATGGCTTTGAGCGTATCAGTAGCTTTCTCAGTTTCCTCATCCAAATGAATTTTTATAAGGACCTGGTTTAGTGTCTTCCACTAAAATGTATTAAGATTAGTTTCCTATGGCTGTCACAATAAATTCCCATCATCGTAGTGAGTTAAAACAACACACATTTATTTCCTTAGAGATCTGGAGGCAGGCATCTGACGTGAGTCTCACTGGGCTAAGATCACGTGTTGGCAGGGCTGTGTTCCTTCTGGAGGCTCTAGAAGAAAGCCATGTTCTTGCCTTCTCTAACTTCTAGAGGCCTCCTACATTCCTTGGCTCGTGGCCCCTTCCTCTATCATCAGAGCCAGCAGCGTCTCCAAGTTTGCCTCCCGCTCTCGTCTCCCGGGTTCTCTTCTGTCTTCCTCTTCCCCATTGTATGGACCCTTGTGCCCTTCTAGAAAATTTAAGATAGTCTTCCCATCTCAAGGTCAATGGATGAGCCACCTTAATTCTCTGTAACGTTCATGCTTCTGTGCTATATAACGTCACATACTCAGTTTCCAGGGATTAGGAGGATGTGGTCATTGTTGGGGGGCTTTAGTCTGCCTACTAGAGTATAGCATGGGAGTTTACTTCATAGACATACTGTGAGAATTAAATTGTCTAAATGCTTGAAAATTACTATAAAGATAAAGAAGGTAATGACAGTGATCATTTACATCATGTATCCTTGAGAAGAACCTTCTAGGGGCACGTGCTAACATGATCACTATTTGGCAGAGGAAGAAACTGCACTTACAAGCCTTCCAGAACACGTCACGTCCACAGGGCATGCAACCTGGAGTTGACAGACAAGGATTGGAATCAGGCTTTGGTCCAGTCTTGGCCTCTTCTGCTTCACTGGTTGTTATATTGTTGTTTTGTTTCTGTTGCTATTAGCAACCAGACCTCTTAGCTTCAAGCCAAATGGTCTCTAAATTAACTACTGTTCATTCCCAGTCATTCCTAAACATACCAGAATATGGGGGAAGTGTAGGGAATTCGTCGGTTAGAACGTACTACTGGTTACCTTGCTACTGCCGACTTCTCTTGCCTTC
Source organism: Cnephaeus nilssonii (assembly GCF_951640355.1). Lineage (NCBI taxonomy): Eukaryota > Metazoa > Chordata > Mammalia > Chiroptera > Vespertilionidae > Cnephaeus > Cnephaeus nilssonii. Next base: position 22,888,564 of record NC_137091.1, on the reverse strand, counting down.
ACTTTCTGGATAAAGTGTCATTTCAGCCACCTCTGAATATAAATGCGTACGAAAACTTTGGATGTTTTGTTTTATTGTGTCATCACCCTTACCAGTTCCTCCTTTCCTTTCAGGACATTTGCAAGTCACTTTGGTGCCATCGCGTGGGCCACAGGTGTGAGACGAAGTTTATGCCTGCAGCAGAAGGGACCGTTTGTGGCTTGAGTATGGTAAACTACATACCTGTTAGTTTTTAGTTCTAGAAACTTGATGGAGCATAGAAACTCTTCATGCTGCAACCTCAGATTGGAATGCCTCACTGTGTATATGCCCCAACTTCTCATTAAATGAACCAGCATATCTAGCAGCTATCATGAAACTCAATGCAAACATAACCCAGTTGGCTCAATTGTTTAAGAATTTTTAAAAATATATATATTTTATTGATTTTTCACAGAGAGGAAGGGAGAGAGAGCTAGAAACATCGATGAGAGAGAGACATCGACCAGCTGCCTCCTGCACACCCCCCACCGGGGGACGTGCCCGCAACCAATGTACATGCCCTTGACCGGAATCGAACCTGGGACCTTCCAGTCCGCAGACCGACACTCTATCCACTGAGCCAAACTGATTTCGGCTGTTTAATAGTTTTTTATTTTTGCCTTTGCCTTTGCCTTTATTTTTGATTTTCAGCTGGAGGTTTGGGTCAAAATATTTCTTTTTCAATAAGCTGGTAGGTTTTATTGCATATTCTTTGTCTTTTAAACTTGATTCAGCATAAAAAGGCCTCAGGTAGCAGATAGCCCTTTGAGTAGCAAAGAAAAGATGGCCCCTCCATACAAGGCCTCTATTAAGCACTTCACAGGACCAGTGTGGAGCCTGTGATAAGCCCAGTAGAGGCCCATCACATATAGTGACTCCTGTGGAAGGGTAAGCTGTGTCTCCATCTATGTTGTACCAGAAAGTCCTTTTTGCTTGCCAGTGTCTTCAACCCTAAGCACCACTTTCATTGTGGGAGATTTTTGTGTTTTGAGTGAAGAACTCTCACATATTAGTTTCCATTTTTCTTCCCCTGTCCCAGTAGAATCTGGAAGGAGAGGTACACTTGAAGTTCCGTAAATGCTCCAGATTTGGGGCGTTCCTTTGAAAGGCCGAGATAAGGGAGCGATGACTGATGAAAGAGGATGTGAGGTTACAGGATTTTTATCTCTGCTTTTGGCTCTCTCGAGACAGCACAAGCCTGCATATAGAAGAATTGGTCCTTGAAAGTGAATTCAATTCCACAATAATTTCCTGACTACTAGCTATCAGAGACAGAAAGCTCTGGGGATACACCGATGAGTAAAACTCAGTTTTATCTCTTCAAAAACTCAGTTTAGTGGGGAGACCTGTGCAGAACCCAACAACTCTGGCTTTCTTTATAAACACACTTTCTTTAAGCACTGAATTGCTATCGAAGCCCATGTGGATGGGAGAGGAAGCTTGCTCGTGATTGGTGTGCACTTAGAATAAACGACAGTGAGTGGGTGCACCAAGGATGCTGGGATTCGAATTGAAGTTCTTCAGTTGGAGGAGAGAATTTCAGTGACAGAATAACAAGAAATACAACAATAGACACACGAAAATAGATGTGTCAGAAAAGGCTTTCTGATATTAGTTAAGTCATTTTCCTAATGTCTTAAAAGACTGGAAAATTTTAACTGTTTTGTACTTTTAAAGAAAATAGACATTTAAGAAGGCATTACATGCAATTTTTAATCAGATGCACCTGTCTTAAGCAATCCCAATTCTCATGAAAGCATGCACTGGAGTGTGTTAGTTGGGATGACACAAAACAATGAATTAATTGAATGATTGAAAATAGAGGTTCTGCTCAAGTTATTTGTATTGTTAAAGCATCAACATTTAGAATTTCAACTTGAAGATTAATAGATACTTTTGTCCTTAAAAAAACAACAGTACTAAACGTAAGAGGGATGCACAAGAAAATACTGGCATAATAAATGAGGAAAATAAGTGCACAATGGCATAGGTTAAGGTTTGCTACATAAATACACCCGGGATCTAGTTCCAGGGGACAAAAATGCCCCTGGATTAGACTTCAGCTAATATAACATGAGACACATCAAGCCAGGAGTTAGAAAACAGATGTCCTAACACTTTTCCTACCCACTATTTTGAAAGACCACACCATGGATATACACACTGGAGGAAAGCCCTCAATTGTAAGGCCACCCTCTGTAGAAAGCATTCTGGTTAAGTTTCATTCAGTATAATTCTTCCTCATTCATATCGATGGCTCTCTGATCTCCCTCCACTGGGGGGATGTAACTGGCTACTTATTAGACTGTAAACTCCATGAGGCCAGGGCCATAGCTTACTCATGCTTTATCTCAAGGGTCTTGCAGAGTAGCAGCTACTCCATGTTTTGTTTATTCCTCCGTAGCTGGAACCCAACTGAATCCTTCCCCATCTTTCTCCAGTCCCTCCCTCATCGTTCCGTGACAGCTTTACCATGAATGTTCAGTAAATGGGTGAGGATATGAAAGCCACATTCTTTTATCTAGATCTGTGTGCAAGGAAAGAAAGGTTTGTGCTTGTTGTCGATCGTTAAAGACATTTGCCCAAGCCATGGACATTGAATTTGAAATTAGAAGCAGTGCTAGAAATACATCTGTTTGGATAGATACAGTTATGTGTGTGTCTGTTTTACAGTCACATGGTATCTGTAGGATTTCATATATACATGTGAATTGTGCATGTATGGGGTATATATTCTTGTGTGTTCCTGACTCCTATACTAATTAAAGAAGCCGGAGGAGACTGTCAATACTACGATACTGGAATAAAAGAAAGTTGAAATAATTGAAGGGTTGGAACAGAACTAAAAACCACATTTCTAAAATAGAAATTAGGTCAGCCTTCAGATACCTTGGTGGGCAATTTGCCTCTGAGGTGAGAAGTCTATGTGTCCTGTTCAGGAGTTTTGGCTGCTAAGTTGAAATCCAACCTCAGCTAGTTGTGTGATTGGACAGATGTGTGATTCTGGGCAAGTTAGTTAGTATCTCTCAGCCAGAAATTAGTTATTAACCCCTAAGTACTTTGCAAGGATTACATTAGATACTGCATGTAAAGTCTCCCTCCTCCCCCTGCCTGTACCATTTGGGGAACATAGAAGCCCCTTAATAAATGGTAGCTGCTGCTGTTGTTGGCTGTTGGTTGTTATTATGTCTCAGCCACTGAGCTCTGTCCAGGAGGGCTCGGGGACTCTTAGCAGGGAAGATTCAGATTGGTGCTTATGGTCGATAAAATCCTCAAATGACCGATGGCTTCCTCCCCGACCCCAAAGTCCTCAACAGTGTTTTAGGCTTTCGTGCAAACTCTGGAATGGCAATTAATCCAAGGGAAAGAAAAATTATAAACAGAAAAGTAATCCGTTCAAGGGGGGCAAGAATTTGAAGACAGGAAGCAATATCTTGACCTAGACAAAGTGCACTAGCAAGACAATAAACAGCCACCAACCAAATGGATCATGGAGGCAGCGTGAGGATTTGAACGTCAAACCTCCCCGTAATTCTGTAACCAAACCCCCGCTGCTCAGCAGAACCTGGAGCCGCCCTTTGGATCTGATTGCACGGGATTTCAGAAAAGTGTGCGCTTATGCTAAGTCATGCAGAACTTGCTCCTAGTAAAAGCACCACAGGAAAAAAACCACCCCCAGAGGCTAACACAACCCCCGAGGACAGAGAGGACCCACAACACCTGGATTGGGTTACAGAGGAAAGCTGAAACCAAAGGTTGGGGCAGAAAACCGTTCTCGCCCCAGCGAGCAGATCACTGACAAACGGAAGACCCAGAGCTAAGTCATAAAAGACCCTCAGAGTTCCAAGTCATCCAAGGATCTTAAGTCGGGACCTTATATACACACACAAAGGTGTTATCTGAAAGCACAGTGAACGCTATTCAGTTTTATAAGACAAGCGCAGTGTTTTAAGACCGCTATCGGTGGAATAAACAGAAATGTTTGCATAGCTGTATCTGCTTTTATGATGAGATAGCCATCCAGAATGGTGAATTCTGTTAATGTCTTCAAAACTGGCTCTCCGTGAGCGCATGCGCCAAGCCGTTCTCTGCCCGGTGACGGCCCTAAAAGTCTAGGGAGACTCCTGTCATTTTTCTGCTCTGACTCCCTTGGCTATTGGGGGGTACAGGGGGTGACCTGGTCTGAGCATTTCACCTCCATAGCTCACAAAGCTCGTGGGTGACAGATGGCCCTTCTCTCTAGAAGTCAGCTTTTCAATTTGTTTTTTATGTATTTTTATTGATTTCAGAGAGGAAGGGAGAGGGAGAGATAGAAACATCAATGATGAGAATCATTGATCGGCTGCCTCCTGCACACCCTCCCCCCTCCCCACTAGGGATCGAGCCCGCCATCCGGGCTTGTGCCCCAACCGGGAATGGAACCTTGACCTCTTGGTTCACAGGTTGACACTCAACCACTGAGCCACACCGGCTGGGCAGTGTCCGCTTTTCCAAATGCACGTGGGAAATGCGCACTCGGCCGCTGTCCCCACAGCGCAGCCTGGGAAGGAATGCCATCGGCCCACAGACTCGTGTGTCCCCGCGTGCCAGTGTGTGCACCTCCGCGCCTCCCCAGGTGGCTCTGACCGGAGGCCTGTCCCATGCTCTTTCCACAGTGGTGTCGCCAAGGCCAGTGTGTGAAGCTCGGGGAGCACGGCCCCCGGCCCATCCACGGCCAGTGGTCCTCCTGGTCCAAGTGGTCAGACTGCTCCCGGACTTGCGGCGGAGGAGTCAGGTACCAGGAGAGACACTGCAACAACCCCAAGTAAGGCTCCGGGGCGGGAGGGTGCGGTGAGGCATTCCCCTTCAGCCCGGAACACACTGGTTCTGCTTGTTCTACGGGCAGTTTTCTGCTCCGGCTCACAGCAGTCATGGAGTCATCGAGGGTCTTATGGCTGCATGGAAAGGTTGTGTGTGTACAGGGGGGAGGGGGGGAGGGAAGGGAAGGGAAGGGGAGGGGAGGGGAGGGGAGGGGAGGGGAGGGGAGGGGAGGGGAGGGGAGGGGAGGGGAGGGGAGGGAAAACCCAAAATCAGCAAGGATTCCACGCGTGAATAGGCTGATCAAGGGCTCCAGCAATGGTAGTAACAATCCGAGCTACTTACTTTCACACACCCAAACGCCTGTGCGATTGGGGACCAGAGAGGCTTGGCGGGGGGTTGTGTGTGTGTGTGTGGGGGGGGGGGGGAGCGCGTGTCTCTCAAAGTGATGAATTGGAGAAAGTATGCTGATTTTTGCCTCGCAGGAATGTACATCAACACGTGTTGACAGATCTGTCTGACTTTTCAAGAGAAACCAGAAATCTAAAAAAAATGTGTGTGAAATTTCCCAATTTCTAAAATATCGACGACAAATTCAATTTTCTTAAAAAACAAACAAACAAACAAAAAAACCCCACACACATGATGAGGACTAATCAAAATGTCCGTGGATTAAAATTGGCTCGTGATCATCTGTGGGCACCCTCTGGTCTGGTACTGGGATTCTGAACTAGTTTGTGCTGTGTGGAAAAGGGGGTTTAATGCTACTTTTACTCTAATTCCCACAGGAAACATGCATGTTTCCTGATTGACATGGTTCTGTAGAAAGAGCCCAGGTTCAGGAGACAGAATGATATGACCCCAAATGTCTGGCCTTCCATTTATTCGCGGCGTGGCTTTGGGAAGGTCACATGAGCTGTGAGCTTGGGCCTAGCTCTATAGAATGGAGATGATAATACCTCTAAAGGTTTGGGGAGGATTAAAAATTGCATCTGACACACCAAGGAGCATCTAATGCAGTGGTTCTCAACCTTTCTAATGCCGCGACCCTTTAATACAGTTCCTCATGTTGTAGTGACCCCCAACCATAAAATTATTTTCGTTGCTACTCCATAACTGTAATTTTGCTACTGTTAATGAATCGTAATGTAAATATCTGTGTTTTCCGATGGTCTTAGGCTCTACAGCAGCGGTTCTCAACCTGTGGGTCGCGACCATCGGAAAACACAGATATTTACAGTACGATTCATTAACAGTAGCAAAATTATAGTTATGAAGTAGCAACGAAAATAATTTTATGGTTGGGGGGTCACCACAGCATGAGGAACTGTAGTAAAGGGTCACGGCATTAGGAAGGTTGAGAACCTCTAAAATGGGCATTCGGCAAAGGTTCTGGGGTCCATGTGGTTTTCCTCATTTCATTTAAAAGCTCCCTAGGAACACAGGGCAACCGAGGGCCAGCCCTCAGAAGCAGTGGGGAGAGGCCTGACTAATGAAACTGGCCTTGGGAGGATGCTGCGGAGTAAGGGGAAGTGACGGGATGTTGGAAAATCGAGGCGTCGGTCCGTACAACATAACCTGAGTGGTGGCATAGCCTGGGGCATGCGAACACAGACTCAGTCCCCATCGCCTGGGTTTGCCTTGTGGCCCACCGCCTCCTAGGGCTGTGGCCATGGACCACGGCCTCTCCCACTCTAGGTCCCTCACTTGTAAAGTGGGGTCAAGATGATGCCTTCATCACCTGGGTTCATATTTGCAAAGTGCTCTTTAAAAGTGCCTGGCAGGTTGTAAATATTGCAGGAATGCTTGGTAGGTTGAGAACTAAAATAGATAATGGGACGAAAGCCCAAGCAAATTTTTAAAGAGACAAGTGATACTTTATGTTAGTGAGCAGGCTGAGCTGGACCAAAAGGTCATTTTGTTCCAAAATACCAGGGAGGGTTGGGCCATACATTAACCATGGCTTGCTAGGCACGCGTTGGGCTATCTCAGGCTAACGTAGGATTTCTCAACGTCAGCACCATTGACAGTTGATTTTAATTTTTTCAACTTATTGATTTTTAGAGAGAGAAGGAGGAGAAAGAGAGAGAGAGAGACAGAGAGAGATCAAGTTGTTGTTCTATGTATTTAGACATTCATGGGTTGATTCTTGTATGTGCCCTGACCAAGGATTAAACCCACCACCTTGGCACATCAAGACAACACTCTCACCAACTGAGCTACTCGGCCGGGGCACTGTTGACATTTTAAGCTGGGTAATTATTTTGCTGAGGGAGTTGGCCCTGTACATGGCAGGATGTTTAGCAGCATCCCTAGCCTTTCCCCTCCCCCCACCCCTCCCTTCAGTCTCCAAGTTATGACAACCACAAATGTCTCCAGACCTTGCCAAATGTCCTGTAGGGGCAGAGTCATCCCCAGCTGAGACCGACTGCCCTAATCAGACCCAGTAACTGTGTGTAATGGTAGGGAGGTTTGTGATACATGTACAATTTATATCAGGTTATTAAAACCACTCTTGTCTATTTTGAACACAGCCTGTGTCTTGGATAGGATTGTTAAAATTCATCATATTTTCATTTTTGCAACATATTTCATGGATCTGGTTTTCATACTTCACTACATTTTACAATCTCAATTTTTTTTTCCCCCAAGAAAGAAATCGATTGCCTAATTTAATAGCCCTGCTGGTAAAGTGCAAGAATGACGCCCCTGAGATTTAAAGGAAACCTCTCCCATATCTGCGGGATTGAGAGCTCTCATTATAATAGGGCATTGTTCGTGGAAATAACCTATCACAATTTTAGAGATGCCTAATAGAAGAATTAATCACTAAAGTAGTTCCACTTGGTGCAGTTTTAAGTTTAAACAAGTCTAATCAGGGTACTGTTTGCTTTCCTTAAGTTCGAAGTCACGAATGAAACAAGCTAGTGGTCGGCTATCGCAAGACCATTGAGTTAGATGTTCTCTGTTCCTATTTCCCTGGGTTGTAGTACAGCTGCTTTTTCCTCCCCACTGCAGGTTCCTTTCTTCCTTCAGTTCAAACATTCGGTCTGTTCCCATCACTCAGCCTGACCATTTTTATTTTTTTCATGTAGAGGCAATGCGAGCTTTTTATTTCACACCGTGATGGTTTTCCCAGAACACATTTTTGTTTCATAAAAAGTGAGTTATTCCTGGCCAATTCAGGGATGCATTTCAGCTTCCCAAGAGTTGACAGGTTATCTGGTCCCGGAATGGCCAGTCCCAGGTACATGTGGCCCTTTTTAATTCCTCCGTGAGTTGCAACCTGTTGTCTAATCCAGTTATTTTATAAGTAGGGTGGCAGAGGGTCCCATTCACAGCACCAATTCTTGCCCACGTCACCAAGCTGGTCATGTTAGAGTGGGTCCAAGAGCCCACCGTCTTAATCCTTTGACATTTTTCCTGGGTCCCTGGCTATTAAATTATTACACTTACGGGAGCCTAGTAAAACTCCTATAAACTGTTTAAGAAAACGGTGAAAAGTAAACCCATTAAGGCATTTCTAGAACTTTTCCCTAAAATGTGAGTCTATGTGAGAAAGAATAATACACCACTAGGTTCATAGCTTCAGAATAATAATTGAATCCAACCTCTGGCTCTTTTCCCGACTGGTAATTTCCAGGCCCAGCTGATGATCGGAATCACCAAGTGTGCTTTAAAAAACGGGGTTTGGCTCTTCCCCGCCATATATTCTTAGGGAAAATGTCTGGGAGGGCCCAGGAGTATGACTGCGTATTTAGCAGGGCTCCCTCCATGGTTCTAAGATCAGCCAGCCAACATGATAGCCATTCACAGGGAGGACTTGACAAATGATGCAGAAGCAAATTATGGGTAAACTTTATAACAGTCTAATATAAACACAAAATCATGTGCCTAGACATTTGTTTTCTCACTTTCTACATTTTTTTTTAAATCTTAAGTCATTATACCGAGGGATGCCACCGTTGAATTTTCTGTTAATTTATCCTAACACTCATGTTCATAGCTGCAGAAAAAATGTACCTGTATTGGAAGATTTGATGGAAAAGTCCAAATGCTTGCCAGTCATTAAAAGTGGAAAGCATTTTCAAATAGTTATGATTTGTGCAAACTGGGCCCTAGACTGTGTCCTAAATTCTGTCCAAATGTTGTCTCAGTTCATTGTCACAATTGCCCCCACTTTACAGATTAGAATAAAATTGCCTAACGATAAGCTGGGAGGAGGCAGAGGATATTTCCGTGCAGATCTGCAGCATTAGAAAAGGCCAGCTCCCCAACCACTGTGCGTTACTCTCTTCCTCCCCCTGCCCGGGCCCTACTGCCTAACACAGGGAAGCGCAGGCAGAGGGCAGTGGGCAGAGACTCCGGGAGAGCCGGGAGATAAGAGGTTTAGCTTCGCTTTCTTGTAGCCGTGTGACCTTTAGGCAAGTTTAAATGAGGAGATGGCTATGTGAGCTTTGAGGTCTTTTCTCTGTTATCGTTTCAGCGCTGAAAAAGGAGCACATGTGGTCCTCCTTCACTTGCTTGCATTTAAGTCGTCTAAATGAAGGTTATTTGTAAAATCTCAGACAGAGAGTCTTACACTGGGAAAGCCTGGCATACGCTCTCTAAAGATGACCAGCAATAGGAAGACGGTCAGATGTGGCACTTTAAAGTTTTGCTCAATGCTTTTTAGGTAATGATTTAAGAAGTCCTCGGGGATTTGATCTAGCCCAGTGACTGCTGGATGTTTAAGTAGTTACTCCAGAATGTTTTGAAATAGCAGAAAAATCTCATTCTGGCAGCGTGACACTTCCCGTTTCTGCTGAATCCATTTTAGCATGCAGTTATAGGAGGACTTGATAAAATATGCTGAAGCAAATCCAGGGTGTTTTATAGCATTCTTGTGCTTCCTAAAGAGACAAGGAATTTTAATCACATCAGTTTATTAACCTGGAGCCTTCTTTCATGTTACATGTTTGCATTGAGCTTTGGGTGTGAGACGATCCATCCTTGGGTTTTAGCCTTTGGAGAAAACCGCCAAAAAAAATAGTGGGACTGAAAAGAAGCAATTGCTCTGTGCCCGGACTAAGCTGGACAAGATGCTAGTGGTGATTTTCAGTGTGGTTTGTGCTCTCTTTTCCTTTATTTTGCTTTCTGATGTTTTGCGGCCTGCCTACCAAGATCTCAAAGAGTTTGCCATTAGATCCTAATTATTTATGTTCTGATGGGATTCCCTACTCTTGAAACCCATTTCCCATCGTGCTTGGCAGGAAAAGAGTAGGCCACCTGCAAAGTTAAAAAGTGATTGTGCAGATGAAAACGAGGGAATGTTTTGCCTTGGAGCTTAGGAACAATTAGAATAAAACACACAAGAGTCAGACAGTAATCAAAGTATCAGCCCAATGACTGACAAAGCTGGACTGGAAAGCATGGCAGATGGGGCTTTCTGCTCTGTCTCCCCAGGGTCCTGAATTTGTACGCAGCAGCAGGTGCCGGATGGCCTGTGGGAAGATGATGAGTGTTTAGAAATGGGAGAGAAGCTGGCGAGTTGCTTGGGTTCTCATTTGAAGAGCTTTGATATCAACATAGGGTGTGTGTGTGCCTGTGTGAGTGTGTGTGTGTGTGTGTGTGTGTGTGTGTGTGTGTGTGTGTAGTGCACATCTACGTTAATAAGAACATTGAGGTGCGTTTATAGATTTCCTAACATATAAGGTGATATAGGATGAGTGTCAAAATATGTTTTCATCAGTTTTTAAGGAAATTGCCAGTATGTAAAAATTGGATCAGAAATGGCAAATCAGTTTGATCTAACCTGCCAGTTCCAATTGATGAGCAGTGGTAGTGGCTACCTTGAGGGCTGTGTTTAAGGGGGATTTTAAGGACATGTCAGGCTCTGCAAAAAAAAAAAAAGACCAAAAAAAAGGTCTTTGATTGATTAGTTATGTCTGCCATGGATACAAGAAGGGATGTGACAAGTTGTATGCTACCTACTTCCGTTCTCATAATAGACTATATATGCAGGGACAACACTCATCTGGATTGTTCCTCTGTATAGTACTCTCTGTGACGAATAGTGAGCCCTTTGACTGCCATCATTCAAGTTCTTTACTCTTATTTTTAGGCCTCAGTATGGTGGCAAGTTCTGTCCAGGCTCTGGCCGCATTTATCAGCTGTGCAACATTAACCCTTGCCATGAGAATAGCTTGGATTTTCGAGCCCAGCAGTGTGCAGAGTATAACAGCAAACCTTTCCGGGGATGGTTCTACCAGTGGAAACCCTATACAAAAGTGCAAGGTAATTTGGTCTGTATGACCCTCAAATAAATATGTCTCTACATGGATGGTAATGGGAATGAACAGCTCAGAAGAAATTGCTGCCTGTATGAACGAGTTTCAATTTTTATCTTTTGTTCCCCAGACCCATCCTGGCTCATGTGTTTTATTCAGTTCCATAGGTTTTGTTTATTTTTCCACACTTCTTTATTTCACAAGACACCCCTTGTCTCCCACATCTGTAAGCCAAAGTATTCATGTGTTTGGAATGCACTTATATTTCCAAACTTACCTTTGACATTTCAGCAATTAAGTCTCCCAGGGATGTTAATTGAAATTGGTATGAATTATCCAGACTAAAAACTCGTGAAACCATATATGCCCCATGGAGACACCATACTCAGTAACTGACATGTTCGATGATTACAAGCATAGGAAGGCATATTTGCAGAGTATGTACACACACACACACACACACACACACACACACACAAAAAAAAATATCTCCAAACTAAGTTCTTAGTACTTATTATAACTTAAAGTAATGGCATGTATTGTACTTTGAAATTAATTTGTTTTTTATTCTGGCTAAGCATCAAAACATTTATTTTAGTTCTAATATGCAAATTTAATGTGCTTTCCGTTACCTGTACAGAATAAGCTGTCACTGTTCTAGTTATTTCTTTTTCATTATTTCCATTCACTTGACTTATTAGAACTCATCCATGCTCCCTTGATGATGCTTACGGCCTGGCAGACACCCTGCCCAATGCCGAGGAAACTACATTGAGTAAAACAGAGACCCCAGCCTTGGGATCTCAAATCCCAGTGGAGGGAGACAGGAAAGTAAAGGCCTCTTGTCCCTTCCTCTTCTCCTTTTAAATGTAGACCATCCTTTTTTTTGTTGTTGTTGTTGTTGTTAATCCTCACCTGAGGATATTTTCCCATTGATTTTTAGAGAAAGTGGAAGAGAGGGGGAGAGAGAGAAAAACATTGATGTGAGAGAGACACATTGATTGGTTGCCTCCAGCATATGCCTCAACCAGGGCCAGGGATCAACCCTGCCCTTGACCAGAATCAAACCCAGGACCATTCAGTCCTTGGCCCAACACTCTATCCACTGAGCCAAACCAGTGAGGGCAATGTTGACATCCTTGTCTTACAGTAGTGAGCTTTTTTCCTTCTTCTGTATTTCTAATGGACTAATTTATAAGTTGCTCAGGAACCTGTGCTGGAAAAATTGAGCTTTTTAGATTGTGTTAATTTCAGCTCCTGAATCTCAAATGCAAAAGTTAGTAGGCATTAAATAAAACTGCTATTTAAAAAAACACACAAAAAAAAACCTGGCCCTAGCCAGTTTAGCTCAGTGGATAGAGTGTTGGCCTGCAGACTGAATGGTCCCAGGTTCAATTCCAGTCAAGGGCACATGCCTGGGTTTCAATCTTAATCTCCAGTAGGGGGCGTACAGGAGACAGCCAATCAATGATTCTTTCTCATCATTGATGTTTCTATCGCTCTTTCCCTCTCCCTTCCTCTCTGAAATCAATAAAAATATTATTTTTAAAAAAACTAGGTAGGAGAAAAAAAGTTAATCCATCCACACATCTGCATATTTGGAACATAATAATTGAACTTCTTTCTCATTTTTGGCTTTGTCCTTTATTGAGAGATTTTTATGAAGCACAACTGTTTGCAAATTGTTTACACATTTGTTGTAAGATGTTGTCAGGGATATCACACAGTGCTGCCTACGTCAGGTCTCGTGAGAAATGTCATCTGCAGATCCTGGACTAGAACAACTCTTTCTATTTGAGAATTTAGCATAATAATTTCTTTCTGATAACAAGAGCTCTATAAGTATAATGCTTTCATCTTTTGCCTGTGATATCCAAAATCTCAGTAACTTAATGGTCAATCAAACTTATTTTTTAAGTTCAGTTTATTTGATTCTTCTTCCTTTTCATGATATGATACTTCTCTGTATGTTTTATGAACATTATTGACATACTAGAGGCCCGGTGCATGAATTTGTGCATGGGTGGGTTCCATCTCTGGCCCCCTGGTCGAACTCCAAATCAAGAGGACAATTTGCATATTAGCCTTTTATTATATAGGATGTCTTTTTACAGAAATGCCTAAATTTTTTTCTCTTAGTTGATTGAATAAATATCTAAAGTAAGTCATGTCCTAAATCTCAGGTCAGCGAACTATGGCCTGTGGGCCAAGTCTGAGCTGCCTTTTTATGAAAATTATAAAGTTTTATTGGTGAAGGACAAATATCATGATTTCACTTACATGTGGAATCTAAAAACACAAAATAAATGAACAAACAAAACAGAAATAGACTCACAGATACGGAGAACAGACTGATAGTTGCTAGAGGGGAGAGGGGGTGGGAGACTGAGTGAAACGGTATTAAGAAGCACAGAGTTGTAGTTACAAAGTAGTCATGGGGATATAAAGTACAGCACGGGGAATATAGTCCATAATATAGCGGTAACTATGTATGTTGCCAGGTGGATACTTGAATTATTGGAGGGATCACTTTGTAAATTATATAATTGTTTAGCCACTGTGGTGTATACCTGAAACTAATATAAAATATTATTGAATGTCAACTGTCATTGAAAAATAAAATTTTAAAAATAAATATAAAGATTTATTGGAACTTTAAACACTCCTTCATTTATACATTATCAATGGCAGACGATAGGGCCTAGGAGGCCTCAAATATTTACTATCCAAGCAGAGTAACTACACAATCCACGTGTGTATTGTACTATTACTAAGGATTGGAAAAAATAAAATTCTTATATATTGATGTTAAAGCAACTTTTATATGGATTACTAACTGGCATTTGTATTTTTTAAAGCCACATACATAAGCACACGGGCACCAACATGCACACACACACATACACACAAACCTGTGAGTAACATTTTCCATTTTGATCATGCTAGCCTTTTAAATAAATTTAATTCATCCTTTTGGAGGGCATGTCATTGTCCTATCATTTCCTCTTGACCGTGTCCTATCTTGATCTCTTTGCTTCTAGAGGAAGACCGGTGTAGACTGTACTGCAAGGCTGAGAACTTTGAGTTTTTTTTCGCAATGTCCAGCAAGGTGAAAGACGGAACTCCTTGCTCCTCAAACAAAAATGATGTTTGTATTGATGGGATCTGTGAAGTAAGAGAACCTTTCTGCTTTGGGATGTCTGGTCGTGTTTGTGTTTCCTCATACCAAATGGCCAATGGGAGAAGTGTGGCGAGAGAGTCTGTCTGCAGAAAAGCAGGTGGCATAGGGTTAAGGGGCAACATGAACCCTATGACATAGCCTCCTGTACGTAGTAGCTGTAAAAATTAAATAAGAATGTAAAATTTTATTGCGTATTCACTAAATACATTCACTATGTGATTAGAACCTCACAAATGTGTTTGAAATAGTACTACTATTTATTTCTAATAGTTTTCTTTTATTTGGGTGCCCACTTTCTCTTTTAATTTGATTGTGAGATTGTTGATCTCTTCAGGGTGTGTGTGTGTGTGTGTGTGTGTGTGTGTGTGTGTGTGTGTGTGTGTGTGTGTTTTGTCCAGCATTTTTAGGTTTCAGTAGTAGAGCTGGCTCACCTGTCATTGGTAGCCATGGTAACTTTTTATTCTGATTTTACAGATGACGAGTCTAAGCCTAGGTAAGTTATATGACTGCCTGGGCATAAATCTAGTCACGAATGGCAGGGAAAGGATTTGAACTCCGAGTCAGTCAAACGTGACAGTGTGCTTTTCATCGTAAAGCTGAACCTCCCTCCTAAGGTTCTGCAAATACAGGAAACCGTGGACCGCTTGCTTATTCTTAGGCACTGGCTTCTCTGACCTTTGATTTTTCTCCCTCTTTGCCTTCTTGTCACAGCCAGTGGGATGCGATCACGAACTTGGCTCTAAAGCAGTTTCTGATGCCTGTGGTGTTTGCAAAGGTGATAATTCGACCTGCAAGTTTTATAAAGGCCTGTACCTCAACCAGCATAAAGCAAACGGTAAGAGACGCTGCTGCTCCGTTGCTGTCACTGGTGGGACGCACCTTCTGCTACTGAACAAGTTCAAGTGATGCTAGATGTGGTCGAGCCTTTATCTGGCTCGCCTGGCGCAGGGCAGATGATGGCTTTGACACTTCTGCAAGAGCTAGGGAGGACAGGTGGGAATTTTAACGTGAAGGGTTTTAGCAACACACACACATCTCAGATGTGTTAAAACAAATGCCCTCCTACTTGGCAGTCTGAATATGCTGATCAGGCTGTCCTATGCCCCGCATTCATTCGTTAAGTAGAGAACTTATTGTGAAACTTAGATAATACCCCCTCACAATGTTAGATGAATATTTGAAGCGATTATCTAAATGTCTCCAGTAAGATTAAACTCGGAGCCCTGTTTTCTGCATATCACTGTGAGAGTACACGACTCTCACTTTCTCGTAGGGAGATGAAAAATAAATCGCACCCTTGAGTTCCGTGGCCTTGCACAGTACCTTCAGTCCTCACACAGCTGCTTGGGACAGCCACATACATTTCTCTCTCCTGGGCCCCTACCACTGGGAAAATGAAATTACCCATCACTCCCACTTCATAAGAGTAGAAATGAATGTCAGTGGATGATTCAAAAACCTCCCTCTACTGTCTGAGCCTTTCTAGCCTCCTCCCGGGGAAAACAGAAATGCTCTATTCTTCCCACTTAGAATATTACCCGGTGGTCGTCATCCCAGCGGGAGCCCGAAGCATCGAAGTCCAGGAGCTGCAGATGTCCTCCAGTTACCTCGCTGTCCGGAGCCTCCATCAAAAGTACTACCTGACGGGGAGCTGGAGCATCGACTGGCCCGGGGAGTTCCTCTTCTCCGGGACCGTGTTTGAGTACCAGCGCCCCTTCAACCGCCCAGAACGTCTGTACGCGCCAGGACCCACGAATGAGACGCTGGTCTTTGAAGTAAGCTGCTTCTGTTCATTCAGGTCCCAGTGTCTCCTGCTAAGTGGGTAGTGATGATCCCAGCTTGAACGAACTCAGAGAGCCCC
Source organism: Cnephaeus nilssonii (assembly GCF_951640355.1). Taxonomy (NCBI): domain Eukaryota; kingdom Metazoa; phylum Chordata; class Mammalia; order Chiroptera; family Vespertilionidae; genus Cnephaeus; species Cnephaeus nilssonii. The sequence goes on along the minus strand of NC_137091.1, from coordinate 22,872,435 downwards.
AGTCCTTCTAGTCCACGTCTCCTGACAGGCTCGATTTCAGAGTGCAAAGGGGATGAGGCAGCAACTCCATTCAGGGGGGAAAGGGCAGGGATCCAGTGGGTCCCCAAGAGAATGTGTGAGTTTCACATTTAGACGCCAGCCTCTCACTGTGGCACGCGGCTGACCCGAATGCTGAGGAGTACGTAGAGGAGGAGTGCTTTGTACATCGTTCCAGTGTGTCTGTGTCTGCCATTTGGGTAGTCCATTGCTGCAATTCCCCGCATAGGTCAGCTGGCCCAGGGGGCAGAGTGATGGAGCAGAAAGGACAATGGCTTGAGCGCCAAGAAAGTTTTAATCACAGCAAGCCACCTTACTTTTGTAGGCTGTCATTTTCTTAGCGGTAAGAAAACGAATGAATGGCTAATGTAATGAAAACAGCCAGCGTATCTGCAAATGGCTCTGCGGACTGTTACCACGTGTACATTTTCTTTGGTCCTCATAACGTTCAGTGTATAAGCCGGGGCTGGTCATTTGCTTCCAGAGACAAGTGATGTGCTTCGGGTTGGGTGGAATCACACTGGCCCCCACGTACTGAGGCCTTACATAACCAGGCACTCACGTTAGTCATTTCGAGCTTCAGTCTCTCACCCACAAAATTGGGATAGAAAACCTACCTCACCGATGTGCCAGAAAAATAAGCAATGGAGTGTGAAGAAAGCTTAAAAGATTTGCCTAACTCACACAGCGAGGGAAAAAGCCGAGTTGAACTGTAGCCCAAATCTTTCCCATCAAGGGGGATGATACTGCTCTTCTCAATTAAAGGAAACAGTAGCTTAATTCAATAATTATAATAATTATAATTATACTAATAATTATTGTTATTAAAGGCATTAGCCTTAAACATTTACTAAGGAAAATGAGTAGAAGACAGTTTTAAAAAATGACCTACTGAAACTCTGGATTCTAAGTCAGATATTGTACACGTAGTATGGTTGAAAGTACAGACTCTTCTTTTTTTTTAATCCAAGGATATTTTTCCATTGATCTTTTAGAGAGAGTGGGAGAGAGAGGAAAAGACAAAGAGGAATATCGATGTGAGAGAAACACATCAGTTAGTTGCCTCCTGCATGTGCCCTGACCAGGGCCCTGCCAGGGGAGGAGTCTGCAACCAAGTACGTGCCCCCGACCCGAATCGAACCAGTGACCCTTTGGTCTGCAGGCCAACGCTCTATCCACTGAGCCAAACCGGCTAGGGAGAAAGTACAGACTCAACTAGCTATAAACTTCGGCAAGCTTCTTAATCTCTGTGTCACTAATACCCACATCTGAAATATGGGCAAGCAATACTAGCTAACTATTAGGGCTAGTGTGAGGATAATTTAAGACAAGTCCAATGCTTACAGCGTCCTTGGCACATAATACTTGTAACCATGATCATCATTTTGCCCTCTGAGCGTATCGCACATATATTTTTAAAATCTAAACCTCAGACCATGGTTAGCCAACTGCTGACCATAAGTCAAATCCAGGTCCCAGATCTGTATAGTAAAACAAAATGGATCAATACTTTAATATAAGGTGATTTCCTATTTTTAAAGATACAGATTTTTGACATCTCTTTAAAAAAAGAACTTCTGGCCCCAGTAAGTACAGCATTTGAGTTTGCAGTCTAGGCCCTTGATCTTGACCATGAGTTAACCTACACTGTCTTATGAATTTGAGGTACCAGGTCCTATCACCTCTGTCTGTGTGATAGAAGGTCCCTCAGAGATCTCACAACAATAAGTCTGAGAGAAGCCATCAGCACAGGATACTCTTCCAACCCCCTCAGGTCTTTCAGAGGATAAGATAGGAACCCCAAATCAAACTGGACTAAAGTTAGGGTGGCGGGAGCTCAACAGTGAATCCAGCCCCTGAAATTGCACTTTCATTAAACCTAAGGCACCAGGGATTGAACTCTCTGATGAAGGATTTCTGGATTTTTTTCCCCCAAAATCTTTTTGTTTTAGATGTGTATGTTTGTTCTCTTTCTTTTCGACTCAGCATCTAAGCCGCAAACTTCTTTTTCTTTTCTTTAGAAAGGTATGTTTTCTTTTAGGGGTGGGGTATACTGAGCTTGCAAGGTTTATGTTTTAGAGCAACATGGCTTTATTAGTTTGCCAAGAGGCCTTTGATCCGTCTCTGAGCAAATGTACACACACCAAGGTCTGTGGCTGAAAAATAACGTGGGTCGGGAAGGGGGCGAGGTGCCTCCCACGGCTTCTGCCATGCACGGTCACAAGCATGCGCACGTCGTTCCTCGTGAGAAATGTGTGGTTTACTCCCTCGTGACAAGCAGCCATTCTTTGTTGTTGTTTCTCCAGTTTTGTTCATAAACACAGAGCCGCTCCAGTAGGTGTCGACAGTGCTGTTGGTAATTCTGGGCCTGTTGTTAAACATCTATCATCCGGAGGGAAACCACAACAAAGAGTCAGACAAGAATGATGGAAAGTGCACAGCAGAAGAGCAGAGTTCCTTCTCGCTTTCATCTTCAGAGCCCGGAATATCCCCTGGCACTGTCTGTGTTGATCAAATTAACCAGATAATTGACACATTGTCACTGAATGTTGTACCAGCTTCAAGCTGGGAATTTTTATTTGTGCTTTGCTTGATCTAAGCATAGCTCCATATTTTATTCATCTATATTATTTAGCCCTGACTAAAATTAATTAAACCTTTGGGTTGTTCACTAGGTCCAATTTTTTTTTTCCCAGATGTTTAGGAGCTATTTTTAAGAAATAGAAGGATGACCTCAGTTGGTGATGGAGTGCTCCAAAATTGGTCAGGTCCATCAGTCTATCTGCTTGCAAATACAGGCAGTGCCTTGGGAAGGAGGTGGGGGAGCAACTATAATATAAGGGGAAATATTATGTAGATCTAAATAAAATTATAAGAACATAAAATCTTCCCCAGTTTCATTTGGATATGTATAATATCTTTTTTTAAATATATTTTTATTGATTGCAGAGAGGAAGGGAGAGGGAGAGAGAGATAAAAATATCAATGATGAGAGAGAATCATTGATCAGCTGCCTCCTGTATGCCCCCTACTGGGGATAGAGCCCACAATCCAGGCATATGCCCTGACCGGGAATCGAACCCTGACCTCCTGGTTCAGAGGTCGACACTCAACCACTGAGCCAAGGTGGCTGGGCTATATTTTTTTAAAAATAATTTTTATGACTATATAAATAGAAGTAAGAACTATAATAATATTTCTATTAATACAAAACCATAGTTTTGCTGCAATGGAATAAGGTCACATTTGATTACAAAGCCACACTTTCTGTACTCATTCTACTTACAGAATCAATGAAAGCTTAAATTAATGTCCTAGGAATGTGACCTGTCTGAAAGTAACCTAGAGGGAAACTTACTTGATTGATTGGACATGAATTGCTAGTATTTTTAAAGGAGTTGTGGTTTAATTCAAAACTTGCAAATATGTTATGAGATTAACAAAAATCAAATCCAGTGACCTAGTATTATGTCTATTTTATCTTTTAAAAATATTGGGGTTAATGACTTTAATATTTAAATTATACATTATTCCTCTCAGGAGAACATCAAATTTCAGGCCAGTTTTTGTCATGCAGTCAGGCCTCCCCTAAATCGATATAACACAGTGATTTTAAAAAGTTAAAAATCATAGTAAGCAATAAATTACATTTTCCCAAAGCTAGACTGTATATCAATATCCAAGTGATCCATGGCTGTATTCTTTAAAGGGAGTTCAAGTTGATACGCCTCTCCATACAACTGTGAATTGAACCAGAATGAATACTTTGGGAGCCAAAAATATGTTCACTGCAGTATAAAAATGTTGAATGCATTTTACAATCCTGTGGGATGCTAAAAATCAAAGTGTGGGAACCTACCAAAATTAAAAATGCTGTTCCCTCCACAGAAAGTATAAGTCTGTGAAAGAAAGCACTTTATCTCTCGGCCACTTAAAATACCTGTGTGTTCACTAAGTTCTTCTTACAGTGTAAAAGTCGGCAGGAGGGTGTGTTTACCAAAACACATGAGGATGGCATGTTAAGGACACTGTCCCTATTTTTATCTCATTTATATATATTAATCAGACCCTCCCAATAGCTTAGCTAGTTCCCATCTTCGACTGCCTTGGTGTGTATTGACTTAGGTAGCTACTTGCAAAGTAATTTTCCCCTGCTTACTTCCTCCCTATGTCTGAACAAAATGAGACATTTGTTGGGCGCCTTGAACTAGACATAGGGAATACACAGTGGTTAAGACACAGATCATGTCTCGGGTCTTTAAGGGATGTAAAGAGTGAGTTCCGGTATGTGGATCCCATTCTTTGGAAGCGCATGGGCTGGTGCAGGCAGCATTGTGTGAATAGTTGGCAACATGGGTTACATGCTGCTCTTCCCCGTGTCACTTCAACTATCTGGATCCCAGTTTTCTCATTTGGGAAATAATTTCCCCGAACTCATGCTAAACTGTGCATTCCACTGTACTCCATAGCACTGTTCTTAACAGCCCCTGAAATCCCACATCAGCAGAAGGACTTACTCATCTTTGCAGCATCCAGAGCTGACTTAGTACCTGGGACATTGTAGATACTCAAAAAAATATATTTATTGGATGAAGAGCTTCCAATGATAAAATTCATTTATACATTTAAAAAGTGGAATCTTCTTTCCAAATTGAAAAAATCATACATAGAGACGATAAACAAGTTAAATGACAGGAGAGTTTCTCGGACCAAAGTCAGGAGTGACAGGCCCAGAGACCAGCCTCTTCTTATCCAATTTTTGCTTCTGTCCCAAACCACAGTTGTAATCTCTGAAATGCCCAGACTTCTAAAGGACACATTTAAAAACCACTGGATTTCATCATCTCTTAGGACTAGTCTTAGAACTGGGTTGAGTTGAAAGTAGAGTACAGTGAACAGCATTTAAAGTGTTGACATTTGATCTCCTGAACTGCATTTGAGGAATCAACATGGTTGCTAAAATGCTTGCCTTTCCCAAAGTGAATAGTTTACACAGAAGTTTCTGACCAGTTGGTTCACAATAGACTCCCCCGTCTGAGAGAATAGCAACTTGCCTTCCCAAGGTGGTGGGTTTCCCAGACGCTTTTGCTTACTTCTGATCGTTTTCTAGTGCAAGGAAGGCGGGGTGATGCAATCCTGGGAGTAACTGACTGCTGTCAGTTAGCCCCACAGACAAGGTCTTCTGCTTCTGCTTATGTTTATCTGTCAGAGCTGTGCAGAACGTCTTCATAGGGAAGCTCAGTCTAAATGGAAAACAGACCCTTACTTTTATCGCCCAGTCGTGCGCCCGCCCAGTTTTAAAATGCAGTCTCTCTTCCACACATGCATTCTCCTGGGAACCTTGGCTCTCCATGTGTCCGCCTTTGCAAGAGCTGCATGTCAGCGGACACGATGCTGGAAATTCCTAAGGATAACCGAGGGTTTATATGATTGTCTTAGATCTTAAAAATGTGATGCATTCGTTAAGTCCATCAATCAGCATCTCATTGAGAAATACACCCATGTATGTAAACGAGTTGGAGGAAAAGCGCTCATTTGCAGGGCCCTGTGTTATATTTGTGCATTGCCCCTCGGGGAAAGGCTCCTCGGGCACATGCAGACCCCGCACCAAAAGAAGTCAGTATTGAGCTGGCAGTCTCACACATCCTGGGGCACTGCAGACACAGTTATTATCAACTAGATCATTTCCACATTTTCTGACTCAACTCCTTCCACACAACATGATAAGCCTGGAATAAAGTCTAAGGAATTGCTCATTGAACGAGTTCACTTGTCTGTCACCTGAAAGATTTAAAAGTCAGCTTCTATTTCTATAGTCTTTAGGAGATCATGTATAGACCACCACATTGTTTAGTTCATTGGGTTTGGGAAGACCAAGAAAAACTAAGTATGTTACTTCCACACCCCACATTTTGTGTGCGTGTGTGTGTGTGTGTTGTGTAAGGAATTAAATTTTGAAGTGGTAGAAATGTGAAAAACTGAAGATCAGAGTTGACATTTAAACATGACTTGTTGAAAAATAATCATTTAATCAGCAGTCAACATAGATGTGCTGGGCTTTTGAGTGTTGCTGAAACTTGATTTTTTTTTTTCCATTTTGAGGTAAGATATAGGTCATATAAGGCCACCAACTCTTTTTTTGTTTGTTTGTTTGTTTAAGCACTGTGCAAAGGGCCTGTCTAATATTTAATTTTAGGGGGCCTTGACAATAATAATTAAAAGCACAAACATTCTTTTTTTTTTTATGACTAGCTAAGGTGCCCACTTAGAGATGATACGTTCTTTAGAAGTGACTGAGATGAGCTTTTCTGCTAGCTTTGCCCTCTCTCTCATCCCCACAATCCCACCTCTTTCCTCCCTGCCCCATTTCTTCTTCTCCTACAGTCTTTCTCTTTCCACTTCCTCTCTCTTCCTCATTCTCCATCTGTCTCTGTTTCTGTCTGTCTCTGCTTCTGTCTCACACTCACACACACAAAAACAATGAATGAGTCACATTCTCTATCAAGCTGTCTCGCAGTCAGAGGGTATGAGGAAATTCATCATGAGTGTTTCATTATGAAGTAACTTCATCTCCGTCTGATTAACGCTGATTGGGAGCGACAAGATGACACAGGTTGCTATTCTAAGACTGAAACGTGATCCCCTGTGTTTGTACAGCATTCCTTCTTTTTTTTAAAGTCTTAAAAATAAAAGCTCTCCTTAATGTTAAGGCTTTTCCCCCCCTCTCTGTTAAGTGGCAAAGGGGGTGTTTAACTCTTTGAAACTCCTCAATTAATGGTGTACCGGGGGAGAGTCCTGCAGGGGAATCGGACAGCGGCCTTTGTAATGACAGTAAGTGAGAAATAGGTTAACCACAGGCCAGTTTCAAGGCAGAAAAAGACATCTAAAGAAAATTGCTATAATAAACAACTTCCTCCGCTCTCTGGCGAACGGAGATGATGGAGTGGCGGGGGACCAGGTGGCCGGGCACATACATCAGTGTGCTGACAGTGTGTGAGCCGCGCTGAGGGAGCATTACCTTCTCATTTAGCCCCTTGCCTGCGACCCTGCTGTCTGAGTCCGCCCCGCCCCCAGGGAAAGGAACTGAAATGAATGAAGATGAGCCTCCAGATAAACTCAGTGTAAGGAGATTAGCCAAGGAGCATGGACTGAGTGCAGACACAAAACACAAAAGAGGCAGAGACGTAATGGAGGGTTAATGCAGAACAGATGATCTAAAACTCAGACTCCAGAGGACAATTCAGAGGTGCTTTGGCGATGCCACGTCATTTGTCTAGAGAGTGCCATGTGCTCTTAGAAGTGCAGGCTTCAGTTCATTCACGGCAAATACTTCTGTGACGGGTGGGAGGACACTCTTTCTCTTCACTAAACCCAAAGGAATCTTGATGAGTTGAATTAGGACTGTAGTCGGGGTTCAATGTGTCAACCGCACCTTTGAAGCTGCCTAACAGATGCGTTTGCAAGTCCCCATCAGCGTCTCTGCGTTGCTGTCTCTTGTCAAATCCAGCTCACTCACACTTAATAGCAATGATGATACCGGTCGTGCTCCTCCGGCTTTGAAGCACACAAGGAGGCAAAGACAGCTGGCTGGCTTTTCCCATCACTGGGGCTTCCAAAAACCACAGGAACATACACAAACATGAATCCACACCACGGAAACGTCCCTTCCGGAGCATGAGTCCACATGGGACGGGTGGTGCCGTCCGTGACTTATCAGGAGGGGCCAATCTATAACATGTATTGTGTTTCAGTGGCTAAAACATCAGTTAAGTAACATATCTAAATAAACACAGGGGAACATGAATTTAGGAGATTAAAAATCATGGATGCTTAAGTCAGACATTAGCATGTTCACGAAATAAAATGTCCTGGGTTGGAACCCAGTAGCACTATGTAAGTAGTACAGCATGCTCTTGAATCCCACTGATAAGATCTTTCCAACAGTTGGTACAGTTTTTAGAATTTTGTTAGAATCCTGGACACGAGCTTTCATAGCAGGGGAGGCAGTGTCGTGAGAGTTAAGATGCTGAGTTTTGGAGTCAGGGATATTAGAGATCGGGGTCCTGTGCTTCTGTTTACTAGCTTCGTGATCCTGTGGATTGGCTTATTGGTTTATTCCTCGACCGAAGTGGAGTCTTAATAGCACTGTCCTTTCCGCATAACCTTAACAACTTTAAATGAGATAACGCATGCGCAGTGCTTTGTCTGGCGCACAATAAGTGCTGCTATTGGTGTTTTGTAAACAACCTATTCTAATAAAAGGGTAATATGCTAATTAGACCGGACATCTTCCATCTGTCCTTCCAGACAAAGCCATGGTGGCAGGGCCCAGGCAGAGGCAGTTAGGGGCGATCAGGACAGCAGGGGAGGGCAGTGAGGGGGTGATCAGGCTGGCAGGGGAGCAGTTAGGGGCAATCAGGCAGGCAGGCAGAGGGTTTAGGGGTGATCAGGCAGGCAGGCAGGCGAGCGGTTAGGAGCCAGCAGTTCCAGATTGCGAGAGGGATCCCCGGCAGTCAGACATCCCCCAAGGGGTCCCAGATTGAAGAGGGTGCAGGCCGGGCTGAGGGACCCCTGCTCCTGTGCACGAATTTCATGCACTGGGCCTCTAGTCAAATATATTACTGAAGACAAGAAGCAAGCTTTCTAGCATGCATTCAATAAAAATCCAGTCTTTCCAGCCTAGGCATAACTGGTGATTTCCATGGGAGGATGAGAACAACCCCTCTCTCTCTCCCTTTTTTTTAAGGCCTAAATAATGCAACAAATACAAAGCTGGTTGAAGTCATTTGTAGTTTTAACACTAAAAATTAAACATGGGAGCAAAAGAAAGAAGGCTGTTTACCAAGATTACTCAATGTGTCCTTTGTTTCAGCTGTGTGCGCCCGAAGCAGGAGCGGCCCCCCCCTCCTCCCGAGGGCAGTTGGTAGCGTCCAGCCCCCGTCTGTGGTTTTCCAACCTAAGAAGCTGTAAATTTTATAACCCTGCACCCTGTGGTCAGAGCTGCTGAGTGTTGTGTCTGAAGTCAGGTGGTTCGTGTGTTCAAGGTAGACATTAAACAGCTCTGCTGAGGACCTGGAAGCGTTTAAGGAGGTTGCTTGCCAGCTGTAAATTAGAGACCCAATGCCAGTTGGCTGGAAAATTCTCTGGACTAAGACCAGTTAAGTAGACAGAATCGCCGGCGGTCTTTCCAAATCTGTGCATTGAGCCGCGCGGCATTCCCATCTGACATGCAGCGCGGGGTGGCCGGGAACAGCGCTACTGTGATGCCGGGACGGAGATGGGGAGGGCATGTGGCATTCCCGGGACCTGCAGGGCGTTCGTCTTCTCCGCTGGTGCTGAGAAGAGTTATGGACTGCTCCTGACAAGGTCATTGACAATGTTTTAAAATAGATGCGAGGGGTGGGAATTATTTTCAAATTATGCATTGCCCCAGCTGTGTTCCTCAGCATTCACAGAAGCAGTTCGAGTCCCAGCTGTGTGGTTATCACACAGCACCCCAAAGTCCTCCCACATCCCAGATTCTGGCAGGACCATCTGTGTCAAGATGACGGTCATGGTCATCCAGAGGTATGTAGGTAGGAACAAACCACCAAGACCATAGAGGGGGCTATCGTCTCCATCTAGGAAGAGCAGGTGCAGTCATCGTTAGACCACAGGGCCATTTGAAATGTGGAAACTTTTACATTGTGCCTTAAGACTGCTGCAGGTGAGAAAACCTCCACCTTGAGGTTGGATGGAGCAGGCTTCATGGATGTGGAATCCGCAAAGCCACGCGGGACCTCATGCTCAGACGGGCCCTATGTTTGGTTTCATGCTTGGCTGTCACCAACTTGAAATTCTTAATAATTTTTTAAAGTCCAGGCTTTTTGAGAATCTCTATTCTATTAGCCAGATGGGCAGTCTGTTTCCAAAGGAGATGGGAAAACTAGGAAAAAGGCAGAGATAAGACTACAGCTGTGTAGTCTGTTCCTCATCACCTTTCTCCTCAATACAAGATAAAGAAAAGGGCAGAGATATGCCTTCATCCTCAAGAAGCAAATAGTATGTTAAATTGCCAAAGGCTCGTCTTTTATATATATTTGGTCTTGGCATCTATTTGTTTAATTACTATTTTTAAGAGGTTTCTAGGAGGGGTTGCTACAATAAATTCTTAAGTCATCATTCTGCTAGTTCATACAAATATTGTCTCTGAGCGTACGTGATCACACATACAGCTGTCTGTGAATGTATAGCTGTGTAGACATTACAGTCGGGCCTTGAGTCATTTGATTTTTTAAAGTCTTTTATTCACTTATGCATTCATTGAATGCTTTAATATGCTCAACAAACAAACTATAAACAATAGATCCTTTATGCTACTGGCTATAAAACTATAGCAGTAATACAAAGATATCCAGCTCTATGTATTTTATGAGCTAGTAATTTAAAGTTGTATAATCTGTGAACAATTACAGTAAATTGTGTAAGTTATTTCTCTCTTGCTTTGGCTGGGTAAGTAAAGGCCTAATTACCTTGACAAGAGGCCCGTTGCACAAAATTCGTGCACTCAGGGGGCATGTCCCTCAGCCTGGCCTGAGCCCTCGGGGGATGTCCGACTGCTGACAGTAGGACCTCCTTAGCACTGTCGCAGAGGCGAGAGAGGCTCCCCCTATCACCACTAGAGCCCCGTTTCTAGCTGAGTCGCGCTCCCCCTGTGGGAGTGCACTGACCACCAGGGGGCAGCTCCTGTGTTGAGCATCTGCCCCCTGGTGGTCAATGCGCATCATAGCAACCAGTCATTCTGCCATTCAGTCGATTTGCATATTAGCCTTTTGTTATATAGGATAATATGGAATGGATTAGTTGTCTTCTTGCTATTCAGTATTCTGTTTGCTACTATTCTTAATTGTTGCTCAATAATTTTATTTTTGTTTGAGCTATGAGGGAAGGCACATGGGAAACTCAATTTAAGAGTTTGTCCTATTGAGGTAAATAGAAATCCTCAAAGAAAACTTAAGTTCTCTTTTATTGTTTTGTGGCTTTTTTGCTGAAATAATCCACAGCATGCTTTACTAATGACAGCTAGTAAGCTTCTTCAGTCATGCGATCCCTTCCCCCAATTTCACAGCCACGTTGGATTTTTCTCTGCAGTTGTGTAGTACTTTGTTTTTAACCTCTCAAGTTACAGTATTATTTTTGTGTGGACTGCCTCATTTCCTCCACTGGAGACTAGGTTTCTCCTCATCTAGAGAGAGCCATGACCATGAGAATCAGAAGAGGCGATGTAGCTCAGATTTGGGCAGCCACAGTGGCCCAGACAAAGGGAAACATGGTCAGAGTTGAGATTTGTTGAAAGTAAAGATAACACCATTTCTGGATTAATTAGCTGTGGAGTGTGAGAAAGAGAGAGGCGATCAAGGTGCCACCAACTTTTCACTTTGGCCTCAACAATTGGAAGGATCAGGTTGCCATTCTATGAGATTGGGAAGAACAGAGAGGAAAATCAAGAGCTCAGTGTTAGACGTTGATGCACCTTTTAAACATTTAGGTATAGATAAATGAGAGAAGCGGTCAAGGGGTTGAAGGTCACTTTGATATTGAATAGTTAGGAGGTAAGGAGAATTCAACAAAGGAGACTGGTAATGAAGGTCAGTGAGTCAGGAGAAGAATTGAGAAAATAGAAGGGTTCCTGGTGGCGAAGGAGGAAGTGATCAACTATGTCCAGTACTGGTGATTGGTTGAGTAAGATGAGGCCTATCACCTACTGAACATAACAAGGTGCTCTTGAAAGAGCAGTTGGAGGGATGTGGTGGGAGGGACACCTGATAGAGAAGAATCAGGGACTAGTAAGGAAAGATACAGAGATAGCAAAGGCAACTCTTGGAGGAACTTTTGCTATAAAGGGGGAAAATGGGACAAGAACTGAGGGATGCATGAAGATAATTTTTTTCTTAATATGAGAGATATGTTAGCATATTTGGATGCATGATGGGAATGATCCAATTGATTGGGAAATTTAAGGCTCAAGAAAGAGTGGGCAACTGTAGTAGTGATATCCTTAAGCAGGTGAGGGACAACCTGGACTAACACCAGAGTCAGAACAAGGCATCCTGGGTAACAGGAGAGCATGGGGGTACAGATACAGAAATAGGTTTGACAGATTGTCTAAATTCTGTTGTTTGTAGGAAGGTAATTTTGATTTTTTTTTTTTTTTTATCATTGGCTTTCCTGGAGATCTGGGGAAACCTGACATCTTGGTTGGTTTTGCTTGTTCAATAGTGATGACACTTTGATCTTCACAGTCTAATTTATTTTTCTTAAATGCATCCTGCTGTTCACAGCAACATTTAAAAATGTTTTATAGTAAAACCACATGCCATGCATGGCTTAAGTTCTACAATCTGTCTATAAGATGAAAGTAGATTATATTTTGATTCCCTTTGAAAAGTTGTTAAACCACTGTTAAATCACCAGAATATAAGTCCTTGAAATCCCAAAAGCAAGAACTAATGTTTAATTTTCTTTGCATTCCCATTAGGGATCACTTTCCCCTGTGGCAGTAGGAGTCAGAATCTAGTTTGAATGGGGGGGGGGGGGAATGGGTGGCCTTAAGAAGAGGAGAAAAGTCAGTGGATTTCTTTATCACACTTACACTTGAATATGCCTTCCATACATGATGTGTGATGCAACGCCACTGCTGTGATACCATCCCGCCTCGTGAGCCTTCGCTCCCTGTAACTCTTATGCAGTCCCTGTGTTTTCCTGCACGTACGTGTGGTGCGCTGCATTATTTTCTCCGCTACACAATCTCTCCATTCCTACTGCATATGGAAAATAAAACCCCAAGTGTTGCATTGGAGATACTATGTTCATTGAAGGAGAAATTTGAGTTAAGAAATCAGTGACCATCAAGAGGATCTTCTGAATGTAAAACTTCTCTCACAATTCTAGGTTGATTGTGGAAAAAAAAACATAAGTGTCTGTTTACTTAATAGCACATGAAGACATTTACAGAAACACTGCAACAATCTCAAGGAAAGCACACTGTGTTCAAAATGTATGAAATGTTATAACACAACTAGAGGCCCGATGCATGAAGATTCATGCAAGAATGGGCCTTCCTTCCCCTGGCTGCCGACACCACCTTCGCTCCGGCCGGAGCCGCCTTTCCACCTTCCCATGCTGCCCAGAGGCCGGGAGCGGCTGGGGCAGTGCAGAACACCTGCATCGTTGCGACGACCCAGGAGTTCTGCACCCCCGCCCCCGGCCGCTCAGCACCTGCGTATGCAAATTAACCCACCATCTTTGTTGGTTTAATTTGCATACTCACTCCTGATTGGCTGGTGGGAGTCATGAAGGTACGGTCAATTTGCATCTTACTCTTTTATTAGTGTAGATTGAATACATGATTCCAAGAACCTTTGTATGATTTAGCTGCAAAAATAAGAAAAGCAAAGACGAAAAAGGTCCTCAGAACTAAAAATCCCTTAGGACCTCAATTTTAAGAAGGTTTTCATTGTTGACTAATAGAATTTTGCATTTTTCTATTTCAATGGTCCTTCCTGTTTGCTATTTTTGGTTTTGGTTTTGGATGGGGGTGAAAGGAACAAAGACCCATCTATTAACATTTATTTCTTTCTGAGAGGCACCAAGATTCGTTTTGTTGCGCAATAAATGATGCTCGCACCATGGAATCTTTTGTGTAAGCCATTATATTCCTGGATCCACTTACGCTAATAGCAAAGTGGAAACCATTTTGTAGCATCCTAAGGAGTGGTCTGGTTTAATGGAGGTCCTTGAACAGCCGCCACCCACCCAACTTTAATTGAGGTGGGATCCCACCAGACAGAGATAGAGCCAGAGGTTTCTATATTTAACTGGAAATCTGCTTTGCTTCTTGGGCATGAATGCCCAGTTCTGGTGGTAAAGAATTTTCCACAAGACTCATGGGGCAGAGACAAGCAGCTATTTATATTCATGCTTCAAGCTTGAAAGAAGAGAGGAGAGGAATAGTGAAGAAAAGAGAGATCAGGAGAAAGGAAGGCAAATATTTGCCCACGCCCAAAACAAGGTGACATTTTGCAGTATTGAGATACATTTTATTGGAGGTCCCAAGTTGTTCTGTTTTAAGCTCATTCACTAGTCACCTATGTGACTTGCACGGGGTCTTAATTTTTTTTTTTCAGTGAAAAAAAATAGCTACATTATAAAGTGGTTAGAGGAATGTTTTGAGATAATGCATAGAAAAAAATTCAGCAGGGTGTCTAGAATGTGCCAGTAACTTATTCTTATTTTAGCATCTTATAGGATCAGATTTAGCCTAAGTCTCTGCCCTTTTAAGTTTAAGTACTTGTTTTACTTATTTATATTTATATTTATATTTATAAAATAAATCCCTACTTCTGATGATTTTTTTTTTGTCTTATCTGCTGCTCATCCTGGTACACAGTTAACAGACACATTCTCATTGGTTAAGACCTCAGAACTTCCTTTCCTTCAATATGATGTAAAACATTTTTTGTTTTATTAATGCAATTATTTTTATTAAATGTATACCTAGAATTGAAGGTTGTGGGCTTATGGCAAATGTCAAGTCAAGTTTCTCTATGTAACATTTATCTTAATCACAGTTTTGATGAAATGGCGTACACATTTTTAAGTGTCATGGGAAAACTTTAAGTCAACATACACCATACTTGGGAACAATGATGTGAACCAACTTTAAGGTCAAAATGTCATACAAATATCTTTACCATGTTCCGCGAGCTCTCTGGAATTCCAGGGCCTGACCTGCCTCTTGATCTCTGATTTGTGTCTTACGCTGTCCAGGTTCTGATGCAAGGCAAAAACCCGGGCATAGCCTGGAAGTACGCGCTTCCCAAGGCCACCAATGGAACTCTGCCCGTTGGCAAGAGGCACACCCACGCCTGGAGCACGCTGCAGACCCCGTGCTCCGCCTCCTGCGGTGGAGGTAGGGCGACTTCTTACTCCGCCTTCCAAGTCTCTTCTTAAAACGGGGCCTTCCACGCCAGGCCTCTTCAAATTGTGTGGTTAGAATAAGCAACAGAATAAGTGTCTTTTATGGGAACCATCGCTGTAAGAAGCGAATATCATTGCACTATCTGAGGATTCTCCTATGCAGAGAGGAAAACAATTCTCACAAAACTCAAGTCAGCCACAACCCAGACTCAGAAGTTATACACCAGAAATGTATAGGGGGGAAGAGAAAAAAATGTATAAGAATATCTACACATATATCTATCTATTTTTAAATTTTTTCAGCTTACAGTTTAGTTTCTCCCTGCCCCGACTTTTCTGCTGTAGAAGGTGGGCCATGACAAGTGAGAACACACAGGCCCTGCAGTGTGGACACTGTGCCACCCCGGGGGTCAGCAGTCTCTCAGGGAAAGGGGTTAGCTCTGAGAAACACCTTGGTAAGGGAGGAAGTGCAGTACTGATCCCCTCAGCAAGTAGGCTGGCATTTTATTGAGATCCAGAAACCTCATATATTTCTGTCTGTTAGTTCATCTTAGTCACACTTGGGAAGAGGAATGGAAAGGCCATAAAACAGGTCCATGAAACCGAGGCACGAAGGTGGGTCACTCATTTCCTCCTGATCAGAGCACCTGCTGACAGTGGGTCACCTAACTCTTCCATCCCCCTTAGCAGCGGGGGGAGGGGGGAGGCATCTTGCAACTACAGACTGAGCAGAAACAAAAAAAATGAAGAAATTCTCATGTCTGTAAGGCCTGTTCTTCAGGTGCTCATGCTAAATAACAAAATATGAGGAAAACTTTTTAAAAAAATATCAAATCACCCAAAGATAATGTTTTTATTAATAAACATTTTAAAGGCAATATGCTATAAAGAAAAAAATAATTTCCCATAATCCCTTAATCATCAATAGCCAATGTTAAATATTTTGGTCTAGATCATTCAATTTTTTATTATGCAAACATAAAAACATGTGTGTTTGACCTCCTCAGACATATGACATATGTATCATTTTGTTTGTTATTTTTAAAGAACAGAAACCATGCTAATAGACCAGCTATTTTCAACCTTTTTCATCTCATGGCACACATAAACTAATTACTAAAATACTGTGGCAAAAAAAAAATGTACAATTTTGATTCATTCACACTGGATGGCTATTGTTGTGTTGGCTGTTGTCATTTTTTTTATTTGACAATTTAAGGAAAAGGAGGTCAGTGCCCTGACTAAATAGCCAGGTATTGCATGTTTTTAAAATTCTGGCGGAACACTGGTTGAAAATCGCTGCTGTAGACATAGCTTTACCCCTTTTTACCTAGTTTTGGAGCATGAGCGGTTTTTTACACATCAAATGTTCTTTGAGATTATTTGCAGTAACTTCCTGGTATTGCAGAGAGAGCACAGTTCCTTGCGAAGGACAGAGATTCGATCCATTTTCCATTTCCAGGGAATGTATGCAGCCAAGGGGAGGATGCTGAAGAAGTTCATTGTGGGGTTCCCTCTCGCCTTGACCTAGCAACCCCTTCAGGTGACTCGCAGGCATGTTGTGTCCAAGGCATATGAGAGGAAGAGTCCAAATGAATAAGACCTCCGGAAGTAAACTCTTAACTTTAGGGAATCCCAGTGTGGCTAAGTGCCACCTCAGGCAAATCTACCTCACCCTAAGGGTAACAGCAGGGTGACTTTTCATGGCTCCTCCCATTCATGTTAAGGGAAAGCATTATATAAATAGAAACAAACAATTCAGAGAGGAGGCGGAATTCCTATTTGGGGAGCTGACAGATACCGCTCTTCACAGAACGTACGCCTCTGATGGGAAGCCCTGAAATGAACGCGGCAAGCAAGGCGTAGGATGGCACTGAAACAAACAAACAAAATCAGAGTCCTAGCTGGCAGGTACAAGCACATACATATTCAGCGGGCTGCACTTTGGTTTATATATGTATCACACGCTTATGGAAGTAGAAGGTGCTTCATGGAAAAGCAGAATCTTAGAGTTTCCACGCATAGCTCACCCATGGCTTTTCATTGAGGAGCATTTCCATTTGATATGTGCAGTGAGATTTACAGTTGGTGGATGTTTCCCTTACAACCGCCCTATTTTCAAAGGGCTGTGTGTATCACTATGTGGTTCTAGAACCCACAGCCATCTTGAAAGTGAAGAAGCTACACGTTAAAATGATGAAGATGTGAAGACTATTATTTTGGGGGGAAATGGGATTCAAATTAGTTGCAGATTTCATCAAAAGGAGGCGGTCTCACCCAGTATATGGATTCTGTATCCTAAATGCAGTATCAGAACCCTGGTAAATCAGAAGCTAAGTTTGGAAACGAAACTGAATTGGTTATCTGTAATTTTTACTATGTATCTTTTGATGTCTTGTTAGGTTACATAAGTGTAAAGGCCATTTGCTTACGAGATCAAAATACTCAAGTCAATTCCTCATTCTGCAATGCAAGGACCAAGCCAGCAACTGAACCCAAAGTATGCAATGCGTTCTCCTGCCCTGCCTAGTAAGTCATCTGGAAATGTCTTTCTGGTGATATTAGTTCTTTATATGCCTTCATTGCTGGTGTGAGATCATTAAAGCCCACCTGTCAATGCTTCTGATCAAAAGTAATGGTACGATAGATAGATGATAGATAGATAGATAGATAGATAGATAGCCCCCAAAAAGTAATAGAAGAAAGAAGGTAGTTGAGGTTAAAATATAAAACTTAAAAAACACAAATTGGCTTTAGACATTCATTTAACTCTGTCTATGCAAACCTAACCTTGGGCTATAAAGGTGGTGGTGTGTTTTTTTTAACCTATACCTACAGACTCCTCTTCTCTGCACTAAATCAAACAGATATTTAAGTAACCCAGATTCCTACATTAGTTAAGGTTACATGTGGTTGTGTGCTTAACTTTTATATAGTTGTCTAAGAATTTAGAACGCAGACCGTGAAACCCCAAATGCAAATTACACAGTAGCAAGATGCAAAATAAAAAGAAAGGGGTAAGAGGCCAAGTGGTAATCCACTTCTGATGATGGTAACCTATGGGGAGCTCAGAGGGTGTGTTTTTGGAGGGATGTTAGCCACACTATTGTTTGAACAATAATTTTAAGTAATCTTCCCAGCCAAATGGAGTCTTTTCTTGTGTGATTTATCTTCTGCCAAATGTATTTATATAGAATTGACAGAGTTCCTTCCAAAGCAAGGTTGTGTTCACTAATGTTTCAGATCATCTTAATAAGTAGTGTTTGCTTTGTGGTAATGCTGTGAGTTTATATAATCTTTTTATACACACACATGTATTTTTTAGTGTATCTGTCATCGTTTGGGGCTATAGCTATCTACCAATCCCATATGCCCAATAGTCAGTTTTTCTCTTAGAATCTGGAACCAGCTGTATCCTCTGCCAGAGTGGAGTGGAGAAAGGGGCAGGATCTTTTGTTGCCTTCTTCTTCACCCTATTACTTATTTCTCATTATTTTCTGTTGTAATAATGGGGACTCTCAGGGACTATTCTTCACTAGGGATCTACTAGAAATAAAGTTTAGACTCAGACTATTAGAGCTAGAAGGAGAAAGGAATTAACCTGAGCTAACTCCCTTATTTCCACATGGAGCAATCATGTCATGTGTGTGCTTTTTGTATGCCAGCTCTGAGCTGAGGACTGGGATGTGGAAATGAGTAAGTTGAAGCTCTTGCCGTCAATGAACCCTCAGCTGAATGGAAGAGATGGAAATGTAAAGATACATCTATAAAAACAAGTTTACATAAAAAAGCAGTAAGGGAGAAATGGATGTTGTAGGAGTCTGGACTCTGAGGTAGGGATTGATAGGGAAGGAGGCTAGGTGATAAGTAAGCCTGTGGCCCCAATGTGGGAAATCACGTATGTCACACAAAGAGTCTATTTGTGTTATACTTCGTCTAATACTTTTACAAAATCATCTTTGCCACATAAAGGAAAGAGATTTTAATCTGGTAGACAATAAAATGCCATCTTAATAGACAAATGTTGAAGCTACTAATAGCAAAATATATGTTTTCTTTACATCTTATAAGATACAAATAATTGTACCAACATAAGAAATGATTTGATACAGTCTTTCTTTAAATAAGATAGTATGGACTACCTAATGTTTTAGAATGCATATAACCCTAGAATCCATGTGCTAAATTCTCTGGCCTAAAGGTCTTTAATTTCTCATGTCAGGCTTGTGGGGGAAACCAAAGAAAAAATGTATAGGACTAGGATAGGTGAGAGAAATGCAAAGATATAACAACATATGTCTTAAAATGATACCTAGAACATTGGTAGAACAAGTCGAGTTTTAGACATTGCTGCCGGGATTCAGATGTAGGTATTAAAGATTATATCTGCTAGATCTTTTTTATGCGAGGCCTTCAAATCATAGAATTTCAATTAATCAAAATTAGCTGTTGAAAAGTATTAGTAGTTTCTGTTGATTACCTTTTAAATATAAACCAAGTCTCAGACCACTGTGAAAAAGCTGGCCTGGTAATTTTTAAATAAAGAACACAAGGTTCTGTCCCCAACCCATCAGTAAATTTTAAGACTAATAGAAAAGTAGCCGGGGGACTTGCCTCCTTAGACATTTCCTCTGTGAGAACTTCTCTGAATGTACCCCTGTCTCCTGCATGTGCACACGTGTGTACACACACACATGCACACACCTCTCATTGATCCCTCTTCCATTACTCTCATTATTGTAGCTTATATGTTACCTAATAGCATGGCAATTATCAGAAAGTATTGTCGGCATTTGTTCACACGTCTGCCTCTTCATGGAGTTGTAGGCTCCTTAATGGAAAGAACATTGCCTCATTCCTTTTTCCAACCCTGATGCCTAGGAGAGTCCCTGGCACAAAGTTAAGATCCCAAGAAATTTGGCTGAATGAGTGGATTGCTCAGATTTCCAAATGGCACACGTTTCTTCCCCTGCAGAGGGCAGGAATGTGTTTTTCCCCCATGACTTTGTGGTGACTCAGTGACTCCCTCTAGCTGGACCACGTGAGTCTGGGCTTCAAAATCTGCGAAAGAAGAATTAGTATGCATGGCCCTCATTGGTTCTAAGATTGCCCTAAGGCTTTCATCAGGTGGTTAATCTTTCATAGGAACTGCTTTGAAAGCGATGAGCCAAAGCCTCGGCTTCATTGGAAGTCATTTTGCTTTTCACTGGCAGCTGGAAGCCAGGCGACTGGAGCGTGTGCAGCAAGCCCTGCGCGGGGGGCCAGCAGAGCCGGAAAATCCAGTGTGTGCAGAAGAAGCCCTTCCAGAAGGAGGCGGCGGTGCTGCACTCCCTCTGCCCCGTGAGCACTCCCACTCAGGTCCAGGTGTGCAACAGCCACGCCTGCCCCCCAGAGTGGAGCCTCGGGCCCTGGTCTCAGGTAACGGGGTCAGACTTCGAGCCGTTGGTCTTGTTCCCCATGGGAAAGGAAGGTGACAAAAACATAGGTGGTACCTTTGCTTCCCAAGAGACTCTCAGGTGTTTACACCTTCAGGAGAACCACACTGACTTGATGCAACGGGGCAGTTTAATTAACGTTTTTAGTGATTTTTTTATGCAGCCTGCAGTTTGGGATCCTTAGACCCGTGGTCGGCAAACCGCGGCTCGCGAGCCACATGCGGCTCTTTGATCCCTTGAGTGTGGCTCTTCCACAAAATACCACGGCCTGGGCGAGTCTATTCTGAAAAAGTGGCGTTAGAAGAAGTTTAAGTTTAAAAAATTTGGCTCTCAAAAGAAATTTCCATCGTTGTACTGTTGCTATTTGGCTCTGTTGACTAATGAGTTTGCCGACCACTGCCTTAGACGTCTAGAGTACGTATAGGCTAGACTAGTGAGCACAGACAGACAGGATTCAAGTGTCAGAGGAATGGCCGGTGAATCTGGCTACTGCATTCTCCAAAGCGAATGGGAAAGACAAAGACAAAGACAAAGAGAGAGCCTAAAGGGACATCTGACTCTTGTGTCGATGGCCTACAGAGAGGGGTTGCGCCTACCGTTTGCTATTGGCACAAATCCCCAGTGAAAGATACAAGGTTATAAAGCTGGAGGAAGCACAGAACTGCCTGTCATCCACACAGAGGTTCTCAACTGGGGGACTGATGGTAATAGCAGGAGGCATTTTTGATTGTCACAGTGGGGAGAGGCCTGGGTACTACAGGAGAGATACACATCCTGCAGCAGGCGGGACAGCTCCCAACGGTGAGAACCTGCTCTGTAACAGCCCAGCCTCTGCTAAACCACGGCTGGCAAGACAATGTTAGGCAATAATAATAAAAAAATTCAGGGGTTTCCTTGCCTGAACAAAGAAGCCAGGTAGCAGCCCCTGCCCCCATTCCTGCCATGCTCTCTCTTAGGACACGTAATATCGTGGAGGGTGTTGATTTCGGATCAGGTTTAACAGTGCACTACCCTGTCCCCATCAGAGGTCAGATGAGGTTTTGTGGATTTAATGAGAGGACATGATGGAAAATGTTTTCTAATGTTGGGAGTATACCTCTCAGGGGGAGAATGTCTTTGAGCACGCGTAGACGTACTTTTAAACGGAGGGTATACGTTCATCTATCGCTGAGGGCAAATCTAAGGAGTATGTGGTGCTGTCTGGTCTCTCTCTTTCTCTGCAATTCGTAGTTATAATTTACAAAAGGAGAATTCAGAGGGCTGTTTCAGCACATGACGTAGGGTGGGCATGGATCAAGAACATGGCGTTCTTCATGGAAAGGAGCCTTCGTTCATGGAGTGTGCCCCAAACTTCACACGGAAATATTTTGGGAGAGTATTTTATTTCTCTTTCCTGACTACTCAAACCAGCTATGTCTGAGAACTTAAAAGTCATTTGAAACCAGCATGCCAACAGCATTTTTCTCTTCACCTCCAGTGTTCCAAGACCTGTGGGCGCGGGGTGAGGAAGCGGGCAGTGCTGTGCAGAAGCGCCTCCAGGGCCGAGGGCCTCCCCGAGAGCCTGTGCGCCGGCGTCCCCAGACCAGAGTCGCAGGAGGGCTGTGTCCTGGGGCGATGCCCCAAAAACACCCGGCTACAGTGGGCCGTCTCCTCGTGGAGCGAGGTAGGACTTTCTGTCACTGCTGCGTCTGGGTCTGGTGTGTTTTAATGCTCAGCTTATCCACCAGCATCCAGATGCTCAAAGCTTCTTTCTGTTCGACACACCTATACCAGGTGCCTTCTAACTATTCCTTCTTCCCGTCTGATTTCTCCATCGGATGTTGATAAAGCACCCATCACGGTGTTGGGGCAATGGAGGTACAAACCCCCATAAAGGGTTGGGATGGAAACATGGGTCAGGGATGCAAAGTGCTGTGACGGGGGTTGGCCCTCCCGTGGGGGCAGCCTGGGCCCACTCAGCCCAACATCAGGGGGAATCCTTGTCAGAAGAGAGTTTGCAGGGAGTGTGAGCCTGAACGACGGGCAGGAATCAGGAGGGGCGGGGGGGTGGGGAGAGACGCCGCTCCACGCAGAGGGGTTCCCCACGCAGGGAGAGACTAGAACACCCTTGGTAAGGACAGAGCCGGGTGTGCTGGAGCTTCAGATATTGGGGACATGAGGGCCTCGGGGAACAGACTGAAAATCTACCTTTTAAACATTGCAGGGGGGGGGGCATTAAACTGTTCAAGAAGAACAAGCAGGTTTTCGTTTCAGAGAGAAGGGGAATCGCTTGCATGGGCATCAGAGTGATAAAGACAAAGGGGCACGTGTTTCAGGGAGAGAGAAGTGGTGCCTTTGAGAGTTCCTAGAGAGGCCACTGGTGCCTTCAGGAATACGTGGGCAAGACGAAGATGCCGCCTCGATTTCTGGCTTGGGCACCTCAGTGGAGTTCACAGACACAGGAATCCTGAGGGAAGGAGCCAAGCCAGACAGAGTTTGGTACCCGGGAGGCAGGTGTGTGCTCGCAGGAGTTCAGGCTGGCGAGGTCCAATACAGGAGGGGTTTCTGGCGCATCAGCTCTGGCTCTTGTCCATCAGTGCCCTTCTACTCCGCCTCGAGGATAAGGGTAGAGCAGTGTGTCCATCTCTCCCTTCCTCACTCATTTCCTTTGAGAGACATTAAAACCCTAGTGGCTACATGCTTGGGCGTGCCCCTCCCTCCCAGAGCTGCTGTAAGTATGACGCTCAGTGCCATCCTTCACTGTTCGATGGTTCCACTGATGCCAATGCTCCTGACTCAGTTCATCGAGGCCCTACACTTTACCCCATAATACTTGAAACGGAAACACGTTTTCTCACACTGGTTTCATCAGTCTCCATCCTCCTCTCTCTCCCCTGCGGCAGACATCATCGGGTTATACCTCAGCCGAGAGGGGCAGAGTAAATAGATAGGGTTGTTCTTCCCCTCGGGAGCCTCCAACTCTCCTCTTCGTGCCCTGCCTCCTTGGCACAGACTCCCGAATCCTTAGGCCTCAGGTCGACCTGCACATCTAAATACACACCAGCCAGACACCCTGGCTCCATCCCCTGCCACCCCATCTTTGGACTCTGCCGCACTCACATCCGTAGGCCAATGCCTCATTTTGGATTGTTGGTGCTGATGAGCCCTGTGACTGGTTTTTCTCACCTGTGGCACGAGGGACGTGGTGCCATATTGGTGGGACCCTTGCGTGTGGCTGACCTGCCATCACCCAACCCCTCACTTCACGTGGATGGTACGTCCTCAGGCCGGGGCACATCTGCTCGGCAGACCTGACGCCTCCTCTCTTGGCTCCTAGTGCTCGGCCACCTGCGGGCCGGGGGTGAGGAAGAGGGAAATGAAGTGCAGCGAGAAGGCCTTCCAGGGGAAGCTGATCACCTTCCCAGAGCGAAGGTGCCGCAACATTAAGAAACCCAACCTGGACTTGGAGGAAGCCTGCGACCGAGGGGCCTGCCCAGCGCGTCCCGTGTACAATGCGGCAGCTGGATGGTACTCATCGCCATGGCAGCAGGTGAGTGCACCCAGATGAACGAGGTCTGTATTGAAGTGAGATTCAAACAGAGCAGGCAGTCCACCAAGGGCTGCTGGTAGAGACCTGCCCACGTGTCAGGAACCAAGGGCTTCACCACCTGTGTAGCCTGGGAAGGTCACGTACTCTGGGCGCCTCCGTTTTCACATCTACAAAAAAACTGAGAGGATAATATCTTGCAAGGTTTGATTTCTTTTCCACAAGCAAATAAGATAAATCCCTTAGTACCCGGCGTGTCACACAGTGCCAGCCGTTGCTATTAAATCCACCACGAGTGTCTTCTATATTCTAGAAATGCCCCTCACGGTCTCGACTTGTTTGGTTCTTATGTCATGTTTCCAAATAATATAATAGCTAACGTTTGTCACGCCCTTGCTATTCACGACACTAAATGCTTCACATGCATTTGCTATTTTCTCACTCCCACTGCATCCTTCCAATGGTCTTATTGTGTGTCTTGTGGATGAGGCAGGTGAGGCTCAGAGGTGGGCACCTCAGCCCTGGACCCCCCGCTCGTTTAGCTCAGCAGATGTCAGTGCCACCCTCTTCCTCGGAAGGCTTCGATGAAGGTCTGGTCCCTTTGGTGTCTGTTTTTTAATATGTTTTTATTGATTTCCGAGAGGAAGGGAGAGAGAGAGAAACATCAGTGATGAGAGGGAATCATTGATGGGCTGCCTCCTGCACACCCCCTACTGGGGATCGAGCCACAACCCAGGACCCTTCGGACCAGAAGCCGACGCTGTATCCACTGAGCCAAACCAGCAAGGGTGATTGCTTTGGTTCTTATTGGCAGGAGTAGGTGATGCGAAGTCGGAGAGAACACTGTTTTGGTCCACAGCTCTTCAAAGAGCTTGTTGGCTTGAGAGGGGCTTCCCACACCTCACCATGAAACACGGGGCACACTAGTACAAGCATGTCTACATCTATGTTTATATACACACATTTGTGTGCATATATATTATATATACACATGTACATGTATGTATTCGGTTGACCCTTGAAAAAGATGGGTTTGAATTGTGCAGGTCCACTTATACGAGGAAATACTGTAAGTGTATTTTCCTTATTTTCTTCATACATTTTTCCCCTCTAGCTGACTTTATTGGAGAATACAGTATATCATACAAATAACACAAAGTATGTGTTAATTAACTATGTTGTTGATAAATAGCTAACTGTTGACCAGAAGCCTTAAGTTTTAGGGGAGTCAAAATTATATGCAGATTTTCAACTGCATAAGTGGGTGTTACCCGTAACCCAACTTGTTCAAGAGTCAATTGTGTGTGTGTGGGAAGTAAAACATGGGGGAAAGGAAATTAGCATGGTTTTATATCTCTAATGGGCTCGTGCTATGTCTGTGTGGTTTCCTATGTACTAAAAGCAACGCCTGTTGCTATGGATTGCTTTTATCATTATTTTAGAGATTTGGAGATTGATTCTTATAAGACTATTTCAGTCAGTAAAGAACTGCCCCCCTGCCTGATGTGCTATGAGGGCAGAGTGTAATAGCTGCCACAAATGGCCCATAAAGCCTAAAATATCTGCTATCTTCACTTCACAGAAACGTTTGCATACTCCTGCTTTAGATCAGCTGTCGCCAACCTTTCGGACCTCACGGACCACCGGTTGGCGACCGCTGGTTTAGATGAAATAATGATCATACAGCTATATTTGAATTTGGGACTAATTAAAAACTCACACTCTTCCCACCAGAACGTATTTTTTCATCCTAAATACCAGTCTATATAGTGATGACTGTCCAAGATAAAGTTTCAGCTGTCTGCAATTTAAAAAAATACAGTGAATTTTAAAAAGCAAAAACAAAAGATAATTTAAAGGGATGTCTTTTTTTCCCCTGATAATATTTTATTCTTTTGTTATGAAATATCTGTTATTTTGTTCAGACACATGAAGATTTAAGAATGCTAACAGTCCTTGTTAGTCATCTGTTTTTTTAAAGATTCTAATCAGACTGTAACAGCATTGACTTCGGGGAAGCATGCTATCCACCATGCTAACCAGGAATCTGGCTGGGCACCCAGAGCATCCTTTCTTTTGCTGCCCTAGTTTTGAACTATCCCCTCCACGATTGCATCTGCAGAGATTATTTGCACTTCTGAAGCTACAGGGATTAATTGCCTAGATGTGTCTGTATTTGTTTCCACATTCTTACGGCAGCTTCTGTATTTCTGGAAGCTCTCTTCTTTCTGAGTCACCTAACTGGGAGACACACGCTTGGGTGAGATAGCATTAGCCTACGACCCTTCTAATCCGACCCACTGGCTCCCACGTTAGAAAGACTGTGGGCCGCAAGCACATGTACCTGGCTCTGGACGATGTATCAGCAGGCACCTTGGTCATGTCATGAAGCCTGGAGACCCTTTCTTTGATGTCACTGACATTAAATGGATCCCATCCAGCTGAGTGTTTCTGCCGCCCCCCTCTTCTACAGTGCACGGTGACCTGTGGGGGAGGGGTCCAGACCCGATCGGTCCACTGTGTGCAGCAGGGCCGGCCTTCCTCAAGCTGCCTGCTCCGACAGAAACCTCCGGGGACACGCGCCTGTAATACGAACTTCTGCCCAGCTCCTGAAAAGAGAGGTAAAAAAGGACCCCACACTCCAGTCAGTTTTACCCGTCTTCAGAGAATGCTTCAAAATCCCATCAGATCTGGTTGTGCAGCTTGTACATTCCACACGTCTAGGGGATGCCATTCGCATCAAAGTCCACGTGCACAGCACTCCTTGGAGGTGTACAAGGCACAAACCCAGCAGTTCCCACTCAACATGATCTCATATGCAAGGGGAGATTTTGTGCTACGATAAGGCTTTTTAGTCATTAATTCTTCGCAAGGGAGAAATGGTAATCTTGCAAGTCCATTTTTTCTAAACTAAATTTTAATTGAGTAAACACTGTGCCAAAGATTGTATAATCAATGGTAATGCAAGAGTGCACAAGAATTGCCCTCAAGGAGCTCACATTTTAACCTTTTGCACTCGGATGTCGAGTGTGACTTGACACGGTTAGCATTAGAATAGAGGAATCGAGAAAAAAAGCAAGCGAGTGCAAAGGGTTAATTGAGAAGACAGTTACATTACAGTCCAGTCCAGTGACTATGTATTGTCCTAGGAAGATAGCTGACATGTTTTCTTGGTTCAAATGGAATGCATGTGTGCTGATGGGAAATTCAGTGAAGGAACTACACCATTCCTCACTAGTGCAACTTACTGACAAACACCATGAAATATTTTTCAGCCGAACCAGATTTCCTTGGGCTCAAGAATCATGTCCCTGCTGAGTTTTCTCTGTACGTAATCACAGCTTTTTCCAAGACTCCCCAATCTCTTAGCCTGCACTTGCCCATTTGTGGTGAATCAGATTCAGGACAGTTACTCACTTCCAATCTGAATCTACATTGTGGCTTACCTGCTTCTGAGATAGCCTTAGCTCCAGCATCCCTTTCCCTTCCTCTGCTCCCTCCCCTGTCTTATCTGAGGCTTGGAGACCAGAAAGCTAGTCCTGTAGCAGTTCCTCAGAGCCAGATCACCTCTAGGCAATGCCAGGATTCTACACACCTGCAGCCTTTCTCATCAGAAAGCTTATGAGGAAAAAGCACACACATTTTGAGCATGTGGTCATGTTTTCCGGACCATCTCCTCCTTCCTTCACTATCAGTGATTTCAAATTTCCACCCTTTAGTCAGACGGCTCCAGATGCAACCACACATGCAAAGATTAGGGGAGATGAGGAGAACCACGTCCTGGGGCCTTGTCAGCCAGTGTAAGAACTACCTTTTACTCTGAGTGGCTGGAGCTAAGGGGAGAGTCTGGGGCATAGGTTTTACATAAAATGTCTTACTTTTTTAAAAGGATCACTATTAGATGAGATTTTTTTTTTTAGGCAGAAGAACAAATTTAGGTAGTTCTGAATCACAGAAAGATAGGCTACAAATGGGGAGCTTTGTATGCTCTGACAAAAGACACATGAGTAGATACCTGTGGGCGGTGTGTAGTTTTGAGTTGCAGGTCAAGGCAAGTTAAGGTTGGCATAGAGGAGGGGGAAACTATCCCAGCTGTGAATGAGAATATGTTTGAAGTCAAAACTCCTTGAGAATCCAGTAAAACGACTGAGCCCTAACTCCTCAAACATGTATTTATGTTTACATGAAGAACATCTTACTTACAATTTCATGCACATTCTGTATCTTGCGAGATGCTTCTGGGTAAGAATTCCTGATGTACAATGTCCTGCTTCTAATCAGTAATCACATCTGTTCTACTTGAACAAAGATGTTAGAAAAGACTGGTGTTGACTAATATCCATTTGGTTGCAGATTGGTTCTGAGATTTATTTAAACTTAACAGAGAGTATTATAGCTGGGCCTCCATTAGGCTCCTGGTTCCCCAAAGTAATGCATGGGCGTTAGAAATATAGAATCCCAGCACTCACCATAGACCTTCTGAATCAAAACCAGTGGTTTCACAAGATCCTTCGGTGATTCTGAATGTGCTGTTCTAGGTACTTCCCTGGGGTGTAAAATGGGGAGGATCAGATAATCTCTGGCTAGATATGACTTTTTTTCTTAACATCCACTTCCCCCCCCCCCCCCCCACTGGTTTAAATTTTGCTAATGGTCATAGTCCCTTTTGATGTCTTAATGCCGCTCTTCTCACCCTCCTATCCAAGTCCTAATGGATAAGAAGAAAAGCCACTCAGAGGCACAGGCAGATAGATCCAAGGTCATTAAACTGTAAGCCTTCACCTTAAGAGACTGAGCCTTTTCCTAGCATGCTAACTAAGTTTTCTCATTTTAGAGGATCCATCCTGTATCGATTTCTTCAACTGGTGTCATCTAGTTCCTCAACACGGTGTCTGCAACCACAAATTTTATGGCAAACAGTGCTGTAAGTCATGCACAAGGAAGAGCTGATGCCCTCCCCAGCACCTTAGGGCCAGGGTCTCACCTTTCGGACCGAAGGCTGAAGACTCAGCACCTCACGGGTGGTTGGCAGTGTTGAGGGGCCAGCTCTGAAGAACAGTCCGGCTTCTTTTTCACTTCCCCAAAGCACATGGTACTCTGAAGCACTTGAAAATGGGAAGCGATGACAAATCTGACTCACGAAGAAACAACGTTGATTTGCACTGTTAATTGAAAGAAGTGATGAATCACACTGAGATATGTCAAGGTGAGAGTCTGGTCAACTTTGGGACACATCCCCCTTTGAATTTAAAAGGGTTCCATGGCAAAGACACCTGTTTCAAAAGGTCTTTCGAGACTTCAGGTCCCAGACTGAGAGTTGGAGGAATCAAACATGGATGGAAGGTTTCCTTGGAGCTCACAGTGTGATTGAAACTGTGGACACCCCCAACCAGGAGTTACACAAAAAGCCAAATGGTGCTCACGACAGTGCTTGCTGCTGGACTGGCAAGCTTCATGTATGTTTATTTAGTGTGAGTGTGTTTTTATTATTTCGTTTAAAGTATATCTGCTTATAGAGTCTTCAAGACTAAAATTCACAACTTGAAAAGTATTCCAAGGAATATTCAAAAAAACAGGGCAACATGGACTATTTAAGACCTCCATTTAATTGAAATGCACACTCAGAAGAAAAAAAAAAAAGAGCTCATAAGAAAGGTAAATATTGATGCCCTACACATTATATCAACCTCTGTAACTTTTGGTGCTAGCCAGGATCCTCGAGTCTGCTCTTTGGGAATCCGAATTGGTGAAATGTTCTTTTTTTGCTAAAAAATCTAGGAGTTAAATAGCAGGAGAGGAGACCATTATTTGTAATGCTCCCTACTTATTATCAGAGCTGCTTGGAAAATTAAAGGCTACTTGTGGTTTTTGCCTACCAACTGACATGTTTAAATCTGCCCTAGGATTTAGTTAACAAGAAAAAAGTCATAGTGGCAATAGAAAAATCCATCTGTCTTCCTGCTACGTTAATATTAATAAATCATACTATGACAAAACTATTCAATGAATAAGTATTTTACAATCTTTCAGATGATATTTTCAGTCTTCAAAAGCCAGCTGTTGGTTGGCACTAATGAGTTTAAAATTGTTCTCAATTGCAAAAACACCATACTATTTTGCCAAAACCAAAGTAACTTACAAGACTGGGTCCTTCTGTAATTTTTTGAGATGTGGTTATAAAAGACGTATTTATATAATTCTACTCCATTCCTCAGTTTTTTTTGATGAATGTAACCCAACTACTTTTAAAAAGTCTCAATTCAAACAGAGATTTGCCAGCTCAGCACAACCAACTAGACAGTGGTTTATTAAATTTAGATCATCCTTTGTTCCCATTCTAATTAAAATCATGCATTCTCGAATCTCAGAGAAATGATTAGATATTTTCTCAACTCTCTGGGCCTAGAATAGTGGTTATTTTGTCATAAAAAAAAAAGTTCTACATCACCACCCTCTGAAAAATTGCAAGTTATCTGTTCTTTATATAATTATCATTTTATTTTATGGAAAAATTAATTTATTATTAATAGCCTATTGTTGTGTTCTCACTTGCTTCTCTGAGTGATATTAATTCTGAGGAAAAGTGTTGACTAAAACCATGGGTTATAGAGAAAAGTCAAAATATATGTGTAATATTTAATTATTTTATAAGTTTTATAATAAAGTGTTCTGTTTATCTCTGAAACTTGTTAAGTTTTTGAATAAATTAGTGAGAAGTCAGTTATGTCCAAGGTGATTTAACTGTATAAATGTTCATTTTTCAATGAAAAGTTGAGAAATTTTTAGGGGGGTAAGATAAGATATTCATTAACAATTTTTCCTGTTTGTGTATTAGAAAATCAGAAACTGTCAAACAATGGGATGAAATAGATAACATATTTACCACCTTAGGAAGATACTAAATTTTTTTTTCTACCCTAACAGTCATGCAAACATTTATGGAAATCATCGAAGTTAGATAAACCTATAAATCTAGTTGGTTTTCTCTCTTTTTTTTTTTTCCCTAGTTGAAAGTCATTCTGGTAAAATTGTTTTGCAATGAGAAAGAGAAAAGGAAGGAAGAAAAAAAACCCCTAAGAGCCCAGAAATAAACCCATGCATATCTGGTCAATTAATCTATGACATTCTTTTCAATAAATAGCGTTGGGAAAACTGGACAGATACATACCAAGAAAAAACAATGAAATGACCACAGTCTCACACCATATAACTCCTAGAAGAAAACATAGGCAGCAAATCCTTTGACATTACTCTTAGCAATATGTCTCATCAGTAAAAAATAAGCAAATGGGACTACATCAAACGAAAATGTTTTTGCACAATGAAGGAAACCATCAAAAAATTAAAAGACAACCTACTAAATGTGAGGAAATACATCCAATGAGGGGTTAATATCCAAAATATATTTTAAAACCACATACACACACAAAAATACCACTTGATTAAAAAATACACAAAGGACCTAGACACTTCTCCAAAGAGGACATACCGATAGTCAATAGCCATATGAAAAGATGCTCAACATCACAAATCATCAGAGAAATGCAAATTAAAACCACAATTAGATATCACCTTAACCTGTCAGAATGGCTATCATCAATTATTCAATGGACAAGTGTTGGCAAGGATATAGAGATAAAGGAACCCTCCTGCACTGTAGCTGGGATTGCAAACTGGTGCAGCCACTATGAAAAACAGTATGGAGATTCTCAAAAAAATAGAACTACTATCTGATCCAGAAATTCTACTTCTGGGTATTTATCTGAAGAAAGACATATGCATCCATATATTCATTGCAGTGTTATTATAATAGCCAAGATATGGAAGCTACCTAAGTTTCAATTGATAGACAAATGGAGAAAGTAGTAGTGCAATTGAATATTACTCAGCCATAAAAAAAAATAATTGATTCTTACTATTTGGGATAACATGGATGGGCCTAGGGGGTATTATGCTAAGTAAAATGTCACACAGAGAAAGACAAATGCCATATGAGTTCACTTATATGTGGAATCTAAAAAAAAAAAAGCAAATGAACAAACAAAACAGATAAATTCATAGATACAGAGAAAAAATTGAGAGTTGCCAGATGGGAGAGGAGTTAGAAGATAAGGTGAAGGGATTAAGAAGTATAAATTGGCAGTGAAATAGTCACAGGGTCATAAAGTACAACATAGGGAATATATGGTCAATAATATGGTAATAACTACGTATGGTGTCAGATGGGTACTAGGCTTATTGGGGTGATCACTTAGTAAGTTACACAAATGTCTAATTACTATGCTGTGCAGTTGAAAGTGATAATATTGTATGTCAACTGAAATTGAAAAATAATAAACAATTTTTAAAAGATGAAAGAAGAATAAGAAACCAGAAAGCATAAAGAAACTGCATATATTCCCTTGACTGGACTTCCTCAGACCAGAGCCTAAGGGAAAGGCAATGGCTGTCATTGGAGATGAAGCCCAGAGCTGGGATATCAACCGCAGAAGAAACATTCTCAAGACAAAGAAACAAATCAAAGACCGAGAGCTTTGTTTACGAACTCTAATTCTAAAGGGTGGGCCCTGCCCCTGTTTAGTTGTAGTGAATTTATTCCACCAGAATTTAGTACTCCACAATCCCCGACCTATAAATTTCTAAAATTTGTACATAACTGTGCCAAGCTCAGGATCATTCTAGGCCATGATTACCAAGTTTATATATATAATCCTTTTTATTTAATACTATACCAAATCCATGTATAAGCATCAATTTCCTACCCTAATAAACATTCAAATTCTTTTAAAAAACTAAAATTAAAAAGCAATTTTTTTCAGGCTTTTCAAATTTTGAATCATCAGACCAGTGGAGGGTAAAAACTCTCTGGGAAAAGTGAATCCAACTGACCTGAATAAAAAGTATTTTTCCCTGCATACATAGAAAAATATATATATATACTAGAGGCCCGGTGCACAAAATTCATGCGGAGGGGGTTGGCCCTCAGCCCAGCCTGCATGCTCTCGCAATCTGGGACCCCTTGGGGGATGTCCAACTGCCGGTTTAGGCCCAATCAGACATCCCTCTGGCAATCCGGGACCCATCGCTCCTAACCACCTGACTGCTCACTCCTTACCGTTGGACTCACTGCTCCTTAGCACTGTTATGGAGGCGGGAGAGGCTCCCGCCACCACCGCTGCACTCACCAGCCATGAGCCCAGGTTCTGGCTGAGTGGAACTCCCGCTGTGGGAGCGCACTGACCACCAGGGGGCAGCTCCTGCATTGAGCGTCTGCCCCCTGGTGGTCAGTGCAGGTCATAGCGACCAGTCGTTCTGGTTCCACTATAACAGTCGCTGGGTTTTTCCTATATAATAAAAGCCTATTATGCAAATCAATCGAATGGCGGAATGACCAGTAGCTATGATGTGCACTGACCACCAAGGGGCAGACGCTCAATGCAGGAGCTGCCCCCTGGTGGTCAGTGTGCTCGCACAGGGGGAGTGCCACTCAACCAGAAGCCAGGCTCACAACTGGCGAGCAGGCATCGGTGGCAGGAGCCTCTCCCACTTCTGTGGCAGCACTAAGGAGCAGCGAGCAGGCAGGTGGTAAGGAGCCAGGGGTCCCAGACTGCGAGAGGGTACAGGCCGGGCTGCAGTAATTCCCCCCCCCCCCCGACTCCAGTGCATGAAATGTTGTGCAACGGGCTTCTAATTTATATATATATGTAACTTATGCATGTATAACTTTAAAAATATTTAAGAGGGTTTTTATATGAATTATTACTAATTGACACACATAGTAAAATAAATTTGGTTAAGAATGAAAAATGGTATGATGGCAGAAAAGAGAAAGTATCTTATACCTTTTGGTAATAAAATATCACTAATAAAAGTAACCACATATTAGTGTTTAACAGGGGCCAGGTACTGTGCCAATAAGCCCTGCATATCAGTTGCCTCATTTAATCTTCACAACAGCATAGTTAGGAAGACAGTGCTATCTTCCCACTGGGCTCAGAGATTTGGCCTCAGAGTACATGGTCATCAAGTGATGGGTCAGGATTCAAACCCAGGTCCATGGGACTTAAAAGATTATTCTCTTGTTACTGTGCTGCATTACCCGGAGAAAGACAAAATAAAAAGGACATGTATGCCTTAGAACTCTATGCATGTGAAGAGAATCTGGTAATAAATGATTTAACAATAAAGCAATATGGGCAGAGCTGGGATGCTATAAGGTGGGGAATTGGAAATGGGAGGTAATAAATTCCCACCTAGCCTGTATTTCAACGAAGGAGACTTAAAGACTTGTTGCATAACTGTCTTTATCCTCTAATAACTGCTTATCTCTTGGATGAAAATGTTTCCTGCACAACAGAATCTGAGTCCGGAGCCTACAACGTCAAGTCCATTAGGAGAGAGGGAGATGCAAGCAAGAGAGGGTGAAGAACTGTGCCTTTGGTGTGGATTCTATATGCTAACTGGAGGGAAGGATGACCTCACAGCAGCGTGTACCATGCAAAAAATCCTTTAGGGAATTAATGGCATAGAACCCATTACTGCTAAATGCAATGTAGAAAATGCCATTTACTTATCTTCTATGTGGGTTTATTTTAGGAATGAAAAGTACATACCGTAAATCCTCACTTAATGTCACCAATAGGTTCTGTGACATTAAGTGAAACAACATACAATTAAACCAGTTTTTATAGGCTAAATGATATAAACAAGAGTTAAGTTCTGACAGCATCTTGTCAATGTTATAACAAAACGATGTGGAATGAAATGGTGTTATTTGAGGGCCTTCTGTACATGAATTTCATGTTTTGTCTGCCTTACCTTATCTTTCCCAAAAGATCTTGAATCCTGGAACACCTCAATGGCCTCCTCTGATGCTGAGAATCTTCTCCTGCAGTAACTTTTCATCAGTCACCCTGGGTCTAGGTCATTCTGTCTTCCTCCTCCAGGGAGGACCACAGGGAGAAGTGATTCTTTAACTGCTATCATCATTTACTATCATCTTGAGTTTCCCTGTAAACACAATTTCTAATTTATTTAAGTAAAAAAACGAATCTAATAAAATATTCTTTAAAAAATAAACTTTTAATAACTCCTTTATTGGGAAAAATCATACTATTTGCCATAAATAGAAAGTAGCTATAAAAGTAAGCTCAATAAATAATATTAACATTTGTTAATTTTAATTAAAAGTAAAATGTTGTCACTATAATTAATTTACAGAATTCATACTGAAAAAAAATCCTTGATGAGAATAAATGATCTGGCCATAGTTCCTCAGGAATATTCCATTTAGCACTACTAAGGATAAAGATGAAAATTTCTGTCCATAAGACTATTTTTATATTGGATCCCAATTTATATATGTACATAGAAAAGGCAAATTATATCCGTTAACTGTACCTTTGCTGACAGAGTTAGACATTGAAAATAATGATATAAGTGGCTTTTGTTCAACAAATTTTTGTGTACAGAGAAGCCATCAGGAGCATTATCCAGAATATATTTTCCTGAATGTCTAGTTATTCGTTAGTTTCTGCAAAGTTAATGGCAAATTGTCTTACCCATGTACAACCGCCATCCAGTTTGAATATTATGAAGAGATACTTGCAAGGTCTTTCTAAGTGTTTTCCTGAACTGTGTTTAGTGGGAGTCACAGTTAAGTTCATAGTCAGTTCATTCAATAACAAAAGGTAATTTATATAAATGTTGATTTAATTAACAGATGAGGTTCAAGGAGTGTTTCCAGCATCCTAATTGGGTTGAGAAAGAGGTGCCAATGACTAGGAAAAGGAAACCCTGCAGGCCATTACTCCCCTAACCCCTCTGTTTCCTTCTAGCCCTCTTCTCTTCGTCCCTACATTGCCTTGGGTTCCCCACTTAGGGTGCCTCTGCCCCACACAGGTCATGAGATCTCCTGGAACTCCCTCGTGTTGGGCCGCAACGCCCATACCACATGTTGGAGAACACTGCTCTACATGAGCACTTGGTACTCCTTAATCCTCTATCCGCACAGCTAACAGACTTTCTAAAACTGGTGTGCAGTACACAACGTGGCATTTTTGCTGGAATAAATTAACAATCAGAGCCCTTGCAAGAGATGGACTTTGAAGGTCAACCCAGGGCCAGGGGCTATTCCTGCTGAAGACAAGGCCCAGACAGGCTTCTCTCTAACTCCTTCCTTTCTCTTCTTTTATGTGATTGAAGCACAGGAAGGCGAGGCAGCCCACTCTTGAAGGCCTGGCCAGCTCTACTGTTTCTGCCCTTTCACGCCATATACTCTGTGGCGGAGTAGCTTCCTTTTCTGGGAAAGAGGGTCCTCTCTTCTCTGCCCCACCCCCTTTTGGATGCAGGTTGGATCTAGAGTAAGTCTCAGGACAATAGTGTCTAAGTAATTAGTGACATCACAATCACAGAATACTTGACACAATCTTCCCAGGCCTCATTTCAGAAATTTAATTAATTAAGCCTGGGGTCGGGCCTGGGAATTTACTGTATATTTTAAAAGGCATTCCACGTGCTCAATGAACAGCTACTTTTGAAACCAATGGTTGAGGGCAAATAAAGAAAAGCTTGGATCACCCCTCCTCGTGTAGGAAAAGGTGGTCCCTTGGCACCACCCCCTTCTGGTGCAGCTCTGAGGTGTTCTGGGCCACACTCAGTTAATATTAAAGGAGCCTTGGCCTATTCTCATCCCCTGCACATAAGTTTCACCTGGGAAACTCTTGGGTTGGTAAATAATGAGGCAAGAGGAGGACTCACCAGCAGGGACCAGTTCCCTGGTCATCTTTCTCTCAGATTCTTCTCATTCTCAAGAATGTCAGTAGCCTACAGGAGGTTTTGGTGGGCAGTGGATCAGCAGTATTGAGGCAATTGGCCATTTCTCTCAGTCAAGCACCTATATGCAAGAGCTAGTGTAATGTGTGGGGGTTTTTGTGTATTTTTTTATTTAAGGAAAAAGCATACAATAGAAAAAATGGTGAAATCACCCTCAGAAAGTGTCTTCTGGCAAATTTCTCCCAGGATCTCGTGTGTGTGTGTGTGTGTGTGTGTGTGTGTGTGTGTGTGTGTGTAGAAACCGACAGTGCATGAAAACAGTTGTGCTTATTTGTAGAATATAATGAACAACATAAACTGATGAACAAAAACAGAACCAGAGTCATAGAAGCATCGAATAGACTGTCCAACCTACGAAGGAAGGTGGGGGGTGAGTGAGTAAGCAATCAACCAAAGGACTTGTATGCATGCATATGAACTTGACCAATGGACACAGACCAAGGGTGGGGGGGGGAGGCAGTGAGGGAATGTGCTGGGGGTTAGGGGAGGTCAGGGAAAGGTCAGTGGGGGAAAAGGAGACTTATGTAATACATTAAACAATAAAGAACTTAAATTTTAAAAAAACACACAAAACAGTTGTGCTTCTGAAATCCAGAGTCAAGGCAGAATTAGGGCTCCTGTCCTAGTTCCTGCCCAGTCATTAAGTGCCAAGAGGTAAATTAATCATTTTTAAGAATCAGGCCAACTGTAACTTCCTTACAAATTGCCAAAAATGCATTGGCTGACTCAATTGAATAAAAATAGTAACTTATGCTTTTGTACTACGGAAGACAAAAGAAACATCTTTGATAATATAGAGAAGAAATGCTAGAGTGATGCTATTTTGGCCACACGAAAGTAAAAGACACAAGAAAAATCTCAATCTAAATTTATGCCCAAAGGAACTAGAAAAAGAATAACAAACAAAGCCAAAAGTGATAGAAGAAAGGAAATAATAAAGATAAGAGTGAAAATAGAGTCTAAAAAAGAAAATAAAAAAGATCAATGAAACCAAGAGTGATATTTTTTGTAAAAGATAAAATTGATCATTTTTATCCAGATCCCTCAAAAAAAGAGAGGTCCCAAATCAAATCAGAAATGAAAGGGAAGTAGTGACAACTGAATACAAAGGATTTTAAGAAAATACTATGAACAAGTATATGCTACCAAATTGGACAACCTGGATGAAATGGACAAATTTTTAGAAACATACCAGCTGCCACAACTGAATCAAAGAATCAGAAAATGTGAACAGACCAATAACTACTAACAAAATCAATCAGTAAAACAAACACCTCTCAGCAAACAAAAGTCCTAGAACCAAACATTCAAATAGAATGAATACCGATCCTTCTGAAACTTTTCCAAAAAAAATTAAAGAGAAGGAAACCTCCAAACTCATTTTTCAAGGTCAATATTAACCTGATCTCAACACCAAAAACACTACCAAAATAAGAAAATTAAAGCTCAGCCAGTGTGGCTCAGTGGTTGAGCATCAACCCATGAACCAAGAGTTCCCCGGTTTGATTCCCAGTCAGGGCACATGCCTGGCTTGCTGGCTCAATCACTAGTAGAGGGCATGCAGGAGGCAGCCAATCAATGTCTCTCTCGTCAGTATTTCTATCTCTCTATCCTTCTCCCTTCCTCTCTCTAAAATCAATAAAAACATATAAAAAATTATACACTAATAATCCCTGGTGAACATGGATGAAAAAATGCTCAACAAAATATTAGCAAACTGAATTCACCAATACATTAAAAAGATCATACACCATGATCAAGTAGAATTTATTCTCAGGATGCAAGGAAAAAATTAGAAGGCATCCTAATTAGAAAAGAACAAGTAAAACTGTCATTATCTGAAGATGAATGATTCCATATAGAGAAGACCCTAAATATTCCACCACAAGTTACTACAATAAGTAAATTCAGTAAAGTAGGAGGATACAAAGTTAATATTCAGAAATTGATTGCATTTTTATACACCAATAACAATAACTATCAAAAAGAGAAATTAAGAAAACAATCCCATTTAAGATTGCATCAAAAAGAATCAAATATCTAGAAGTACATTTATCAAAGGAGGTAAAAGACCTGTCCTTGGAAAACAATAATACATTAAATAAAGAAATTAAAGAAAATACAAATAAATGGATGGCTATATCATGCTCATGGATAGGATTATTAACATTGTTAAAATATCCATACAACTTAAATCAATCTACAGATTCAATGCAATCCCTGTCAAAATGCCAATGGAAGTTTTCAAAATACTCTAACAAATAATTCTAAAATTATATGGAACCACAAAAGATCCCAAATTGCCAAAGCAATCTTGAGAAGGAACAAAGTTGGAGGTGTCAATCTATACTATACTACAAGACTGTAGTATTCAACAACAGCATGGTACTGGCATAAAACAGAAATATATAAATGGAACCGAATAGAGAGCCCAGAAATAAACCCACACCTAAATAACCTATGACAATGGGGTAAAGACAGTCTCTTCAATAAATGGTGTTTGGAAAACTGGACAAACACATGCAAAAAAAGAAACTAGACCACTTTCCTGCACCATATACAAAAATAAACTAAAAATGACTTAAAGACTTAAATGTAAAACTTAAAACTATAAAACTCCTAGAAGAAAACATAAGCAGTAAACTCTTCGACATCTCTCTTAGATATATATCCATCTGTGGGAAAGGAAAACAAAAGAAAAATAAACAAATGGCATTACATCAAACTAAAAAGTTTTTGCAAAGGAAACCAGCAAGAACATGAAAAGACAACCTGTTGAAAGGAAAAAGATATTTACCAATGATACATCAAATAAGGGGTTAACATCCAAAATATACAAGGAACTCATACAACTTAACATAAAAAAAATCCAATTTAAAAA
The DNA here is from genome assembly GCF_951640355.1 of Cnephaeus nilssonii. Taxonomy (NCBI): domain Eukaryota; kingdom Metazoa; phylum Chordata; class Mammalia; order Chiroptera; family Vespertilionidae; genus Cnephaeus; species Cnephaeus nilssonii. Next base: position 22,832,765 of record NC_137091.1, on the reverse strand, counting down.
CAATGGACAGAGGTCCTGACTAGACATTTCTCCAAAGAGGTCATACATAGATATGGTCAATAGACATGTCAAAAAAGATGGTCAACATCACTAATCCTTAGGGAAATGTGATTATGTAACTTGATAATTGAGATGAAAGGATAAATTTAATGTTAGCATTTGTTTTAAAAATGTCCTAAACTGATTCCCTATACCTTTTCCAAAAGGATAAACATTCATAGTATCTATGTTAAGGGCACAGAGAGTAAGTATGTGTTGACTCAAATCATATTATGAATCAATAAGTTTAAAATGGCCATATATGCCCAGTTAAAAGAGTAGCCTGATTTACTGTGCTTGTTGTGATAAAAAGACAAAAACATAGAACAGCCGAAACAATGATAATTAAATCCTCTTGCCTGACTGGGTCAAAGGAAGAAATAAACCAGATGGAAAGTAAACCCTCGTTGTAATTGTGATGGCATTGAAGAATAAGATCTGTCAAGAATGAGACTATTTCTCCTGGATAAGAGTAGGTGGAAAGCACTACCACAGTTCTGAGCTCTGGTTGCAGAAAACAATTTAGAGAATGGAAGCATTACACATTACTCATTCAATCTACTCTTTAAGAGTTTGGCAGGAGAGCTATGTCTGTATTTGTAGCCACCTGCATCCTATATGACAAGATTGAGGTTATAAAAGGAAGAGGGAAGGAAAAACTAATTTGATCTTACTCCTTTTTTTCTACTCCCCCTCCCCATTAAAAAAAGAAATAGGGATATACCCAGGGGAAGTTCTTGAATATTTTGTGGATTGTATAAAACAGGTGTTTTTAAAATGTGTGTGTGTGTGTGTGTGTGTGTGTGTGTGTGTGTTTTAAGAGTCATCAGATTTAAATTTAAATGTTTTGCCTATTTTCATAAAATGTTCCTAGGACTTACTTGGAAAATCAAGAATAACAATGCAATAAGATGCTAGAGTTCCCAAAGATTAGGAGTGGGAGGAGCAAGGAGGGGCAATGTTGATGGGATGATGATGGTTGTAATAACTAACAATGCACATCTGCTATGCCCAAGGGGTATTCTTGTATTTTCCATACATTAATCTGAATTTCTGCAGTTATCTGAATCTTAAACATGTCAAATTATTATTAACTCCCCTAATTTTGCATATGAATCACAGCTCACAGACATTTCATAGGATGACATTGGATTCATGGAGACACTATTATGTTGATTAAGAGCAAGGAATTTGCATCCACATAAATTTCAGAGTCATATCCTGAGTTTCCCCAAAAGACTCATCTGGTCAGTGACAATGTCACCTCATTTCTTTGAGCCTTAATTTCTTTACCTTGGAACAGCATCTAATCATTTATTCAACAAAGTGCTGGATATGACAGGGTTGAGGACATATAGGGTTCTGCCCTCATTGAGCTTATGATTCATGGATGAGGACAGCCATTAACCAAGTTTTCTCATTGAAAAACACAAAATAAAGACTAAGCAGAAAAGGTGTATGGTTGTAGCGGAGGCTACATAGTCAATGGAACCCTTACTCATTTTGTTGCACACCAATCTTGGGTGTGATTTTATTCGCACAGCCAGCACCTGCGTTTCTTTTTCCAAGGCCGTGCTCTTGCTGCCGGTACCCACTTTGCAGCAAACACAGACAACCACAAGTGTCTGGAAATTTACTTCCTCCTCAACTCTGGGAAGACCCTCAACCGATGTGTCCTTCATTTATTAGTGACTGACCTAGTCAGGAGTAACAATAGTAACTAGAACTGTTTGAACGTTTAAAAATGTATTGTGCATTGAATAGGAATGCCTGACACATACTAATACTCAACAAATGGTAACCACAAAGAAGAACAATCAAGAAAAAGAAGACAGAATAGTGAAGAAGGCCGCAGATACTCTTGCAACAGTGAAGGAGAGTTGAAGCGTAAAAGAAGAGTTTTATAATTGTGAAGCTTTTCAGAAAACAATGAGGAGCAAGTGTATTCGTGGCCAAGATTTCTCGAGGGCCTGGATCTGACCCTCCTGGCACAGGTGCACGGCTGAGGTCCTCAAAGGACTGAGAGCTGGCAGCCTGGGAATGGCCAGCTGCCAAACTCCCCCTTTCCCCAGAGTGGGAGGAAGTTGGTTCCTGTGTGACTATTAATTAAACCCTAACTGGGTGGGCACTGTTAACGTCTTTTCCAGTGGCAGTCTTACCAGCAGAGTTCATAACTGAACTGCAGCCAGCCTCAGTCAGGGAACAGGAAACAACGTTTGGCTGGGGCCAACGCACTTGTTCTCCATCCAAATTTACTCACCCAGGTAGAGGTCTGAGTTGGAGGTCAGCCTGTGATTCTCAATGGATCAATTGTTTCCACCCAGCTCCCCTCTGCAAGGTCCGGAAGACATGAAATAGGATTTGGGAAGATTAATGTGCTGCTTTACCATATTGTCTATCTGGAAGGCACACTGGGTATTGTTTGCTAGCACAAAGAGTCTTTCAGCATTACTCTGTAAGGATTGCTTTTTGGGAGATTATGTTTGGGAGTTAGGTGTCTCGGTATCCCCACTACAAAGTGGCAGGGAGATTTAGCAGTGATCTAGATAATCTTATCAACCTAGATAATGCAGATGTCGGTTTAGTGCCTTCAAATGCGGTAGCCAAAGAATCACCAGCTAGTTCAATTCTTTTCCAAAGCCTTTACTGCTACTCAAAGAGAAGTGGGCTGACATTTACAAACCCTGATCATGTGCCAAATATTATCCGAGGCACTTTGTCGGCACTCTCTCCTTTAATTCTCACATAAAATCCCTTATTATAATTTCCTCCCTTTTAAGGACAAGAAAACTGTGGTTCAATAAAGGTAAATAATTCACTTAAGGCCACACAGTAAAGCATGACATTATGGGGCTTAGAATACAGGTCTGTTTCAGGTTATAAAATCTTCCTACTTAGAAAAGAAAGAAGCCCACTTTTTAAAAAACAAGCAATAAGATTTGTTTAAAAATTGCTCTGTGGCCTCCACTTACAGGCTGATGTTATAGGCCTCCTAAAGACCAACTCTCAAACAGACAGACTTTGGACAAAATATGAAAAACACCTGCCTAAAGATCCAGAGGGTAACATAAGCAGGCACAATGTGGAGAAGCAAAGAGCAAAGGAGTAAGTTTCTTTTCCTTTCATTTTCTTTCCATGAGGAAACCCAGATGTTGACTTTGCAAACAAAGGTTTTTATTCTATTTCAAGTACTTCAAAAATGGAAAAAAATCATGTCTAATGAACTAAAGTATAAGAGTGATGTAAAGTATGAGAATGTTGTTCCAAATAGAGAATGACAATAAAAAGACTGAAATTGTAAAAAAGAAATCTGTAAAAATTCTGGAGTTTAAATAGTTCAATAACTGAAATGAGAAAAAAAAATTATGAGAGGGGCTAAGTAGCAGAGTGGAGCAAGCAAAAGAAAGAATCAGAGAACTTGAACACAGGTCAGTTCAGATTACTATAGCTCTATAATTAATTTAAAAATCAGAAAGTATGATGACTTCAGCTTTGCTATTTTTGTTCCTCAGATTTGTTTGGCTATTTGGGTCTTTTGTGGTTCCATATGAATTTAGAGTTGTTTTTTCTATTTATGTGAAAAATGCCATTGGAGTTTTGATAGGGATCACATAGAATCTACAGATCACTCTGGATAGTTTGGACATTTTAACAATAGTATTAATTCTTTGAACACATAAACACAGGGCATCTTTTCATTTGTGTCTTCTTCAATTTCTTTTATCAATGTCTTATAGTTTTCAGGGTATAGATTTTTCACCTCCTTTGTTAAATTTATCCCTATGTATTTTATTGTTTTGATGCTATTGTGAATGGGATTTTTAAAAATTTTATTTTTCAGATAGTTTGTTGTTAGTATAGAAACACATCTGCCTTTTGTATGTTGTATCTTCAATTTTACTGAACTTGTTGATTAGTTCTGACAGTTGATTGATAGAATCTTTTGGGTTTTCTATATATAAGATTATGTCATATGCAAAGAGAGATAATTTCACTTTTTCCTTTTTAAGTTGGATGCCTTTAATTTCTCTTGTTTAATTGCTCTGGCTAGGACTTCCAATACTATGCTGAATAAAGTGGTGAGAGTGGGCATCCTTGTCTTGTTCTGGATTTTCGAGGAAGCTTTTTTACCATTGAGTACGATGTTAGCTGTTGGGTTTGTCATACATGGCCTTTATTACGTTGAGGCAGATTACTTCTATACTTAATTTGCTCAGAGGTGATTTTTTTTTTTTAGTCATGAAAGAATGTGGAATTTTGTCAAATGCTTCTCAGCATCTATTGGGATGATATGATTTTTAGTCTTAATTCTGTTAATGTGTGTTTCACATTTATTGATTTGCTTATATTAAACCATCTTTACCTCCCGGAGATAAAATCCCACTTCATCATGGTGTATGATCTGTTTATGTGCTGTTGAATTCAATTTGCTAGTATTTTGTTCAGGATTTTTTCATCCATATTCATCAAGAATATAACCTGTAATGTTCTCCTCTTGTAGTGTCCTTACCTGGCTTTGGTACGAGGGTAATGCTGGCCTTGTAAAATTAGTGTGGACACGTTCCCTCCTCTTCAACTTTTGGAAGAGTTTGAGAAGGTTTGGCATTAATTATTTGCCAAATGTTTGGAAGAATTCATCCATGAAGCCATCTGTCCTGGGATTTTCTTTGTTGGGAGGTTTTTAATTAATGCTTCAATCTTCTTGCTTGTTATTTTTCTGTTTAGGCTTCCTGTTTTTCATTATTTAGTCTTGGTGGGTTGTATTCTTAATTACCAAAAGTTGGAAGCAACCCAAATGTCCATCAACTGAAGACTGGTTAACCAAAGTGCAGTACAACCACAATGTGGAATATTATTCAGCCATAAAAAGAGATTTTGCAATGGGTGCACAATGCAGTGTGCAGATGATGTTTTATTGAGTTGTACACTTGAAACCTGTATGGTTTTGCAAGCCAATGTCACCCTAATAAATTCAATAAAAATATAAATAAGAGGGGAAAAACAAATGAATTTTGAAAACACTATGCTAAATGAAAGAAGTAACTCACAAAATGTTACATATCATTCCACTCATGTGTAGGGAAATCTATAGATTCAGAAACTACATTAGTGGTTGCCTAGGGCTAGGGGGAAACTAGGAGTCAGGGAGGTGATGATAGCTAAAGCAGGTGGGGTTTCTTTTGGGGTTTGAAAATGTTCCAAAACTGGCTATGGTGATGGGTGCACATTATCTATGACAATATCAAAATCATTGCATTGTACACTTTAAATATATAGTATCCAAACTATATCCTAATAAAGCTGTTAAAAAAAACTTAAAACAGTATAGCATATGCCAGAGCCATAGAAATCTTTTCACCACAGAATATGAGAACTGGAAAAAAAATGTTCTCTGGGGATCATTAGCCCAGGGGTTTTTCAACGAGAATGGACATCAAGATCACTTGAGGATCTTGTAACATACATATTCTCAAGTCTCTGTAGATTTTCTAAATGAAAATACTTGAGAGTAGAGTTAAAGCATTTATATGTTTAAGCCTGGATAGAGAACCACACCTAAACTGAATGCATTCAGCCTACATTGATAGCTAATCTAAAGCTGATACTAGAACCCAGCTTTACCTGACCTACAGCTCAACATGCTTTCTATGTGCTCTGCTGCCTCTCAGAAATAATACACTCAGCCCAATTATCAACAATTATTGGAGCCCAATATTCTGGTGACTGAGAATCTTGGATGTCTGAGGTTCATTACTTAAAGAAAAAGATCTTAAGATTTACTGTCTCTATTCCCTGAAGTGATTAAGTAGACATTACTAAGTGCATTAATTACTCAGTGCATTACTATGGTGCCTTTAAAAAAAAGGAAGACAGAAAACCTAGAGTTTCAACTTTGCTCTCATATTCGCCGTGACCCCAGGATATCATTAGATCTTGTGATACTCAACCCTGAATGTATATTAGAGTAACCCAAAGAGAATGTAAAAAATATTATGCCCATGCCTCACCTCCAGAAATCCTCATCCCACTGATTTGAAATACAGCTGCAAGTTCCCCAGGTTATTCTTATTCAGCAGGGCTGCGAACCACTGGTTCAAGTCCAACAACATTGTAGATGAGTCATTTAAGGGCTCTTCCAAGCCCTTGAATCTCCCATAAGTTTACGTTGGTTTCTATTCTCACTGAAAATCTAAGAATGACTTCAGCCTATTGTGTAAGTGGCCTGAAAGAGCAATTGCTAAAGCAATTTATTTATCTTCCCTGGGTGGGTTCAACAAACAAATTAAAAACATTTGTGCTGAGTACTAGTTGGGGCACAATGGGAATGGGGGGAAGTGGTTCTCAGGGAGCTTGTGGTTGGAAAACTCAAATCAAACCCTTTTGGGATGTGTGTTACTGTTGCTATGGTGTCAGCAGCAAATGCCCTGCCTACATCTTACTGGTGCATTTGGTACTGTGGCACCGGAGTTCTCTGGTTCCACAGGTACCTTATTTTCCTTCTCCTTACCCAGGAACATCTGAAAACTCCCATGGATATTGGCATAACTCTTGACAAGGAGAAACTATTTGTACCACTTCTGGACAGGGACAGTCATAGAGGAATGAGACGGGCATAAATGAGCCCTGATCTCCCCATAAAATAAAATACAGCTTACATTCAAGATTAATTTGCAAAAGGCAATGTTCTCTCTCTCTGTCCCCTTTGCAATGTCCTCGATTTTCCACTCCTGAAAGTCAGTTTTATTATTGAATGGCGATCTCCAAGACTTGCTTAGCAAGCTTTTGCCACTGTACTTACTTTTCCTTCTCCAGAAAAGATGCACCCCACTCAGGAAGTTAGGATTCTGCACTGAGAGCAGAGAACACTGGAGCTCAGAGGAGAGGTGAATGCGCTGCCTGCAAGTTCTCTCTCTTTTTGAAAACTTCTTCTCTACCTGAGCTCAACACCCAATGCCTGAGTCTTCTCTTGGTGTTTTGGAGTTATCATCTACTTTCCTTCTGCCCTGTGAAGGAAATTGACTCAATCTATCAATTTACTCTATATTGCTCTTCTTTAAGAAAGACTCATGGGGCCCTAGCTGGTTTGGCTCAGTGGATAGAGCATCAGCCTGAGGACTGAAGGGTCCTGGGTGTGATTGATTCTAGTCAGGGGCATATATATGCCCAGGTTGTGGGCTCAATCCCCATTAGGAGGCAGCTAACTAATGATTCTATCTCATCATTGATGGTTATGTCTCTCTCCCCCTCTACCTTCCTCTTTGAAATCAATAAAAATATATTTTTTAAAAAAGAAAGACTCATGGGGATGAATTTAGAGATGTTGGGCCATGAGAGGGATAAAGGCATAAAAACCAAAGTTACTCGAGTGATTTCATTCTCTTCTTTCTATCAAAGTTAGTTAACCCTCTTTTATAGTGTCTGCCAAAAAAAATATCTATTAATATTAAGCCTTAATTTTTCCCATTTTCAAAAGGAGAAATTTGGGCAACATACTGGTAATTTTTAAGGCTTTTTATCTGCTCTAACAGTTGTGATTTCCATTTTATCTCAACTTTTCCCCATACAAGGTTGTTTCTTATTAAAATGATATGTAAGTTTGTGGTTTAAATGAAAAATAACACTTAGTGCCTTTTACTTTATCTTAGGTGCTATTTTGTATTTTTACTTCCTTAGTATTAATTTTGGTCCCTGAAAGTAGGTTAGGGATGATCAGATGAGGGAAGTGATATAAGCTCATTGACATATTCCATAAGTACCTGTTATTGCCAAAATTCAACTCAATATTAGAAACACTAGATAAGATATGGCCCTTTCTTTTGTATGTCTCTTGGTGGAGAGATAAAGCTGTACTTTACAATAAAATGAATCTTTTTATAAGAGATAACCTAATAGAAGTATGTGTAAACAGAAAAGAATATTGTGGAAATATTATGAGAAAACAGAATATTATAAACAGAGAAGTTCTGTTTAAAGGACTCAGAGAAGACTTCACTGAAAAGGCAGTGGTATGTGAGATGGTTCTAGAACCCTGCCAGCAGTTCTCAACCTGTGGGTCGACCCACAGGTTGAGAACCGATGCTGTAGAGCCTAAGACCATCGGAAAACACAGATATTTACATTATGATTCATTAACAGTAGCAAAATTACAGTTATGAAGTAGCAACAAAAATAATTTTATGGTTGGGGGTCACCATAACATGAGGAACTATATTAAAGGGTTGCGGCATTAGAAAGGTTGAGAACCACTGGTCTAGAAGGATAGGAGAGTACTAGGTAAAGATGAGAGCAGGGCACTCAAGGCAAAAGGAACAGCATGTTCAGCATTATGAGTACGGCAGCCAGGCTCCAAGAAAGCCCCCAGTGACCTCTGCCCCCTGTATTTATGCCCTTGTGTAGTCCCCTCTCATACTGAAAAAAACCTTAGCTGTGTAACTATAAAATATTGCCAGAATAACTGTGATTTACAAAGCCAGGCCATAAAAAATATTGTGTCTGTCTTGGGCCCTCTTGGATTTCACACTTGGGGGAAGTCAGTCACCCTATTATGGTGAGGCTCAGGCAGCTCAGAAGGAAGCCCCCATGAAGGACTCAAGCCCCCTGACAGCAGCTAGAACCAGATGAGAGCATCACCTCAGAAGAAGATTCCCCAGCTAAGTGTTCAGAGAGCTGAGACCTGCCTGACGTCTTTCCTGCAGCCTCCTGAGGGACCTCAAACCAGAACCACACAGGTAACCTCTTCTGAATGCCTGTGACTGTTGTGAGCCACTGTTTGGGGGTAATTTGTTACAGATAGATAGATAGATAGATAGATAGATAGATAGATAGATAGATAGATAGATAGATAGAGGTGGCATCCATGTTCATGCTATGCTCTGGGATAAGAAGGGAAATGGTAAGGGATGAGGGTACAAAGGAAGAGGGGGAGATCTAACTGGAAAGGTTTTGTATTCAGGGTGAACCACAGAGAATTACAAAAGGGGACTATTGTTTATTTTAGCAATGAAGTGATGGTATTAGATGTGTAGATGGCATTAGAAAGTAAATGCCTAATACTAGACCATTATTTGAAGAAAGGTATGGGTAGATATACTAAGCATAAATTATAGTGAATTTTTTTCCTACTGGATTGTCTATGTCTAGCTTTATTAGAGGTTGACTTTCAGAGTTGTAAGAGAATTTATGGATTCCAATCTCCTTCCCTCTTCAAGACTCTTCTCCACAATCTACTTGACACATGACCTTCCTGCCTCTGCTTGAATATCTCCAGGGATGGAAAGCTCACCACCAATTGAGCCAGCCATCAACATATTGATTTGAAGAGCTGTATGACTCCCTATAATTCTGACAGACTGCTGGAGTGGGGTTTAGGCTTGTTTCTCCCACTAAAGAGCTGGTGACCTTGGGACTAGAACTCTTAAGATCAGCATGAACTTGGATGGGGTTCAAGATCTAGTGTCAGTCTGCTCACTCTGTGATAAACTCACATAAATCAGTAATAAAGTAATGATTCTGAGCTCCAACCCTGGAGATACTTATTAACTCTAGGTTGGGGTGTGCGGAGTAGAGTGATTGAGACTTCACACTTACTACCATCTGTCGGCCTGGCTTTACCAAATTGAGCAACAGAATCATCTGAGGGAAAGTTAAACTCATCTCAGTCTCTCTACTTGACATCCCATTGTGAAGCTACTTTAAAGCATTGGATTTAAAATGGCTTTGCATTGATTTGTAGTTTTCTGAATACTTCAGAGAGTTCATACTGTAATAGATCCCATGCCATTCCACTCTGATGGCCCTCGAGTGGCCATAGATGGAGGTGGTTGAAAGGCTGCAGTCCCAGGATGTCTATAATGAAGATGAGGTCATGGTTAATCAAGACTTGGCTCAGACCAGTTCTGGTAGAGGAAGCGTCAGGAGCATTTCAGCTTGTATAAATCCCCTGACTTTCCAGTCCAGGGTTACAACACTTGGCGACCATCAGAGCCCTGTTAAATGAGTTGGATGTCCATACAGTTGCTTAATCAGTAGGTTCAATCATCTGGGGTTTTAATAACTTTTAATCATTCAATATATTATATGATCCCTGTAGGTTCTGCCAAAACATCGTTTCAAGAGAGAGGAAACAGTAATGGAAGCAACATTGTGAATGAGAAGGTCACCTTGTATCTGGGTTTTCAGAGGAACTTAAACTCTAGTGTCATATGTGTGTTGGTATTGTACTGATGTTGGTCATTCATGTGATCTTTAAAACTACGTCAAGATATGTAATAGGAGGTCTCTTAAGTTTGAAAAGTATAGTGTAGTAAAAACTGGGCTTAAAGTCAGGCTGACCCATGGTTTCAAATCATGGATTTGTTGGGACATCTAGATTCCATATGGCAAGGGCTACAGTTAGCTGAGAACGTCCAGCCGCAGTACCATTTCTTTACCATTTCTGCTCAACACAGGGCATTTCTAATGGGCAATATTTGCTCTGGAGTTCCCTGATGAATTGGCCTATACTTTGTCAAAGTCCACTCCCCCACCACACACACACACATACACAATTAATTCCACATGAACTATTAATTCCATTTCAGTGTCTGCTTCCCAAAGGATCCAACTGACAGGGTAAGTTACTTAAATTCTGAGAGTCAATTCTTCCTCTTTCAAATTCCATTGTTCCATATACATCATCAGAATTTGAAGGGGTGGAATGAGGTAGAATACATAATGTACCCTGGCTCATAGAGGACTGTCACCAAGAATTGTTTTATCTTCACTCAGCTCGCTAGTATGATCCTTCTCATCACTGGTGTATAAAGATAAAATATATTCTGCACTTTTAGTCAGCAATTATGATATGCCTAGAACAGGGTTTAACCACAAAGGGAATGGGATGCTGGACACATCTCTCCCAAGTCTGTGAGCATCTTAAGGGTGACTTCAGGTTTCCCAGGTGCTCTGACAAATGTAAATACAGAGAGGAAAATCTAGCACAGAGCAAGGGAATCTAGCCTGGAATGTCATGAAAAAAAAAACTACGTAGAGAGAAAACACTCTATTTGAGTCTGGAAGAATGAGGACACATTCACCAAGCAAGTGAGGAAGGTTGTTGCTGGAAGAAGGGACAGCCCTTGCCAAGTGTCCAAGACACTGAGAACAAGGAAGAGTGAGACAAAGTCAAGATGTTCCATAGATATTCTACAGAAAACTGGTGAAGGAGAAAAAGGTGTCCCAGTAGACCCGCCCCATGAGGGGTTCATGGCAGGGATTATCCACCCCATTGTACATAAATGGAAGCTGAGCAGAGGGGTTAAATACCTGGCCCAGGGTCACAGAGTGGCAAAACCACTGAGCGCCCCCCAAAGACACAGCCCAGGTCTGTGATGCTCCTCTACCTGCAAATGTACAGAGACTACCCCTCCCAGGGAGTTACTGAGTGATCCAAGCCCCAAGCAGGTCTTAATTAGCTGATTGCCTATGGATCAGGGAGAGGGACCCAGAAAACAACCTCAAAATCAACACTCGGGGCTTTTTCCGAAGAGAAGATCACTGTGCTCAATAGTTTGGGGAATGTGAGCTCCTTGAAAGCACAATTCTGGAGAAACAGAAGCCAATGTACACATTCACAGCATTCAGTTCCCCCGAATCAATTATGGTTAAGTGATGTTAAGGGCCTGACAGAGCCACAAAAGAAAGAACAATCTTTAACCTCAAAATTGAGGCTGATCCTCGTGCCTTAATCTAATCCATTGTGTCTGGCCCTACTTGCAAGCCCAAGTCTGGTTCTCATTGCTTTTGTGGATTTAAGTGAAATCCTTCCCATAACTTAAATTAGGTTTTGTGTTGATGATATTTCTTTTGTTATGATATGAAAAAAAGAAAGAAAGAAAGAAAAACACCCAAATCCCTAAAATCCAGACCATTGATCTAGTGGACACAGACTGTCCCAACAGATGGAGAGAGCCTTTTCCCCAACAATGAGGGTAACATCAGTGTGGGTGGCACGTGGAGTGTGAAGAGCCAGATGGGTTCGAGCTGTTCCCATCCCCTGCTATTGCTTGTTGGTGCAGAGAGGCTAATACAAACCACACAGGATCAGATGGCTACTACAGGAGGCTGCTGGGATAGACTGTGGGACTGCTGGATCAAAAGCGGGCTTCAGTTGCCAATTATCTAGAAGAAACCACATCTCATGCTGGGTGAGAACACCGAGACCAATTGAGCTCAACTTCTCACCTTCTAGATGGAGAAATGTAGGATTTGATTGGACAGATGACATGCTCTAAATCAAAGTCAAGCCCATGGCACAGGCAGAACTAGAATCCAACCTTTCTGGTTTCCAGACCATCACTCCTATTTGGCTCAACTACTCAAAAAGCAAAGAAAGCCTTCTGGTTCCAAGTTTTTCTTTCCATTTTGGGTGAGAAAAATGAGATACAATTCTGAAAGAAAAGGCTGCTCAGGGAACAGTGAAAAAATAAACAGTTTTGGCAGCAGTAAGAATGTTGTGAAATGCATGTCTACATTTTGCATATTATCATCTTCTTTGTGCACGCACTGATGTGCGTATTTTACCCATGTGGCTTTGTAAATACAGACCTGTCAGCTGCCTATGCCACATGCTTTGGGACTGACAGGTATGGCCCCTATCAACAAGGAGAATATCCCCACTTGTACCTGATGTTGAAAGCACAGAAGAAAACATCAAATGTAGGTGTGTTGGTAGAGAGAAAAGATGGTCAATGTTGAAAAAGCTCTTAGGAGCCCTGGCTAGTTTGGCTCGGTGGATAGAGAGTCAGCCTGTAGACTGGAGGGTCTTGGGTTCGGTTCCGGGCAAGGGCACATGCCCAGGTTTCGGGCTCAATCCCCAATGGGGTTTTGCAGGAGGCAGCCGATCAATGATTCTCATCATTGATGTTTCAATATCTCTCTCCCTCTTCCTTCCTCTCTGAAATCAATAAAAAATATATTTTTTTAAAAAAGAAGAAGCTCTTAGAAGATCACCTAGTTCAGCATGTCCCAAAGAACAATCCACATGAAGGGGATCTGCTGTTATGGAGAGAAATGGGTCTTGTGCTCAAATGACTTTGGGAAACTTTCATCTCAATCTAACAGGTTTCTTTACCAGAGGACTCCTTTATCTCAGGGTCTTTACTATGGTGATGTGCACTGAGGCTTTCTAAGAAAGGAATATAAGATACAAACTCTCTCACACTTGCATGTCCACTGAACTCCTTTTCATTCCTGGACAATCTCATGAGATGAATGTTTCTTGGAAAATACCTTTTAAAAAAAAAATATGTCTTTTATTGATTTCAGAGAGGAAGGAAGAGGGAAAGAGAGAGATAGAAACATCAATGATCAGAGAGAATCATTGACCAGCTGCCTCTTGCACACCCCCTACTGGGAATGGAGCTCACAACCCATGACCTCCTGGTTCATAGATGGACGCTCAACCACTGAGCCATGCCAGCCAGGCGGAAAATACCTTTAAATGTTGATCTGTTCCAATATCTTCATTATACAGATGAGAAAAAAAAAACTAAAGTCTGAGAGAAAATGTGACTTTCTTTAGGTCGTACTAATCATCTGAACCAGGTCTCTAACCTAGCCCTCAGACAATAACCAAATGACCAAATCCCATTTTGGCTGCTATATCCCTAATGTGTTTTCAATAGAGTTATCAATAAGTAGGAAGACAGTGACTAATAAATAACAGCTAATTGTTTTACATCTTGATTAAAATCCTAAGGAATAAAAACTCTTATTACCAGTTTTACAGATAAATAGATAGAAACTTAATACCAGCCATTTGACCTTTGGCAAGTGGTAGTATATGGAAAATGAGGAACTGAATAAATAATACAGGATAAGACACTTTTTATTACAGATAAAAATGACGACCCCCTAGATTCTTCTCCCAAAAGAGGAAGCTACAAAAGGGAGGAATAATCAAGGAATACGATTTCCCTTTGATCATGGCAGATCCTTCTCTCAAACCTGAGCTGAAGATCACACTCCATATCTGGTAGCTCTGTAAGTTAGCCCCATGACCAACACAGAGAGGCTATGCAGGTCTTGCAACATAATGTCCTTCTGAACCTCCTTCATCAAAGCCTGAGAGGTCCCATCCTGGCCATCAGGAAGGCATTAGCTTAGCCCTCCCACACTTCTATTGTCTCTTGAAAGTCTTTTAAGCCATCACAGAAATCCCAGCTCTTGGGATTTCACATTGTTTCCCATCCGGGCCCTTATTTCTGTGTTCCTTTCTCACAATAGAAAAACCTTATATCTTAAAGTTAGAACTCCTGGGACTGGACCCTGGCTCTGGACCTTACATGATGAATGACCCTGGACTAATAATTCGAGGGATAAGAGAATCATCATCATCATCATCAAAGTTCTTATTGGTTGATTTTACCTACCATTTCAGCTTTAAGCGTCACAACAAATCACTGGAGCAGCTATTATTCTTGTCTACATTTTATAAATAAGAAAATGTATCACAGAGAAGGTACACTAGTTCTTCCAATTCACAAATGTTTTAAGGTACATGTGTGTGTGAGTGTGTAAGTATGGATGAATTCTCTCTGTTGTCACAAGCCTATAAGGTAGGTATTATCATCCCCATTATAAAGATGAGGAGACTGAGTCTCAAAGAGATTTTAAAATCTGTCACACATCAATGAGTGGTGAAGGCAGAATTGGAGCTAAAAGCTCAATGTCTGCAAAACCCAAGCTCTTTTGATTATATGATTCTGAAACTTCCGAACCACAATTTCCACATTTGCACATGAAGGCCCTAACAATGCCTCCCTCTTAGGGACTACAGTGAAGACCATGGTAGGTGAAAGATGCCATAAGCTATAAGCCCAATGACAGTTGCCTATTTCTCGTCTTTGTCTATGCAAACCAACAATGAGGAGCCTCTCTGGCAGGCTGCCATTTGCTGACTCTGGGTTCATGTGTTGGCTGCAAGTTAGATTCACTCACCTAATTTTTTAGGGCCTTTTACAACCTATGAAGTCATTTGTCTTTGTTAGTGAACAAGATTTAGTGATGAATTCACCCTACAGCATAATTAGCCCCAGGCCTGTCGGTCCCTGAGGGAATCCTTCCTATCTTAGCAAAACATAGACAACCTGAGGCGCAGGGGCATGTCACTCTATAGAGTCTAGCTAATCTAACACAAAATGCGTTGAATCAACAGGTCTTTATTCCGGCCACCTCTAAGAGACTCCGTTTCTCCCCAAAGCAAAACAAAAGACTCCTTTTTTGCCAGCATTGAGGTTGACTGAACAACATAAACCCCAACTGCCAACTATTAAGAATGGCTGGATTCTTGGTTTGCATTTCTACAGATGTTCCTTTGGGTTTAAAGGAACAAAGGGGTATATTTAGGAAGCGGAAGACACTTGTTATGCTTGCTATGGCTTCTAGAACATGCCTCTACTTGATTTTCAAAAGACTTTCTGAACAGAAAGGCTAGGTGGTTGCCAGCCGGCCTCAAAATGACAGAAGGGTTTACTCAAAAGAGAGAGTTTGCACTTTAATTTTCAATCATGCTTTGTTCCTGCCCACGGAGCAACCAAAAATGTGAGGAAATGTTTGCTATCCATCCCCAGTGGCTTAGATCATTTGGCTATCATATGACCTTCGGTGATCTAAGTCACCTCTATCCTGGCTTTGCCAAAAAGTTGATTGCTGTTCACTTCTTCCTCTCAAAGGCCATTCAGCAATAACATGTCTTCTCCCAAATGACTGAAGATAAATGGGGGCGGGGGTGGGGCGGGGGGGAATCTTGTGGAAATCCAACTGGCAGTAGATATGTGTTGGCTTAGACAGCTTCTGCCCTCATGTGCTGAACTCCACGTGCTTTCATATTAGTCCTCAGAGTCACTGGTTTCAGTGTCCACAATGAAGCCAGAAGGCGTATTGGTAGCCAGCTAAAGAACAGAACCTCTCCTCCACTCCCAGTGAGGTATCATGACCAAATCGGGAAGCAGGACTCAGAGAGAGGGTCAAACCAGGAGACACAGCAAAGACCAAGAGATAATAGACACAGAAGACATTTTCCCAGGTATTTTAGAAAGACCACATACATACAGAAAGTCACAGGAACCTTTCTGTTTGGGAAAGCAGATTATTTCCACGGAAAATCCTCACTTTGTCCCACCCTCTCTGTCTAACTAATTCCTAGTCACTATTCAGGTCTCAAATTAGACAACCTTTCTCCAAGAGTTTCCCTCCGGCTCCCCTGAGATGGGGGTAGGTGCCTCTCTGACGGGCTCTTTACCACCCAGTTCTTTCCCCTGTTTCAGTACATCTTACACCTCATGGTTGTGATCCCCGTTTTCCCCATCAGACGGAGGTTCAACAAGGCGAGGACAGAGCTTGCCTCCGTCATTATTGTGCTCCCAGCTTTAAGTCAGCATGTGCCCTGTGTGAGTTCCTGCTTCAGTGGTCATTGGTCCATTGAGTGTTTCCTGACCCCCTCACCAGGCCACCTATTCCTCTTGCCAAAACGTGGCAACAAGGTCCTAGCACCGCCAGGAATGACCTGGCCGAGCCCCAGTGGAGGGAAATGATCCCATCCGTTAGTTAGAACTTTTATGCTTTTATTACTGCCCCTTAAGATCATCCAGATTCACTGGACGGACTCACTGTGCAGGGCATAGTGCAGCCCATGTGACAGAGACCTCTGGGTGCGCATTCATCCGCCTCTCGCCCTGACCTGAGAATGTGCCGCTCTCTTTATTTTACTGACTAACATTTTAGAGAACAAGCCCAGCAATGCGCACTTTAGCTCTGTTTTAAAATGTATATGGTAACTGGACGTTTTAGGTGCTCTTGTGATTACAGAGAAGGGGGTATTAGGCAATGCTCCTGCGAATTCCCACATCACATTCCGCTTAACGAGAGCTCGCCTTCGGTGGAAGAGTTTCTGTTTAGCACTTGGCAAAGAGCCTTTGTTTAATTCAACTGTATTCTATTTGGAAAAGGAAAAACAGTTGCACGTGACACTAAATCCCTTTCAGAGAATTGAATATTTCTTCAGAGATTTGAATGTCCCCGTGTTGTAGGGGAAGCAGCAGGAAAAGGCTGTAGAAATAACAGAGTATTTGGAATCAGATAAATCTGGGGTTGAGTCTCTTTTCTGTCGCTGGGCAGTTTATGACAAGGGAGAAGTAACTAAGAAGTAACACTGAGCAGCAGTTGCCTAAAGTAGAAAGGGGGGACAGAGTTACTCCTTCCACAAAATTAAACTACATACACGTCTAAAAGCTCATTGGACGTACAGTTCCACAATTACCGCGCGAGGCTCATGGAAGCACAACATCTGTCCTTGTTCTTGATTTGCTGTTGTTTCCTGCTGGATACAACCTGTCCATCTGGTACCCTGGTTGACCTGGGAGTCTAGTAAGTCCTGCCACTGAAACTTGCATTTAATAAAGAGCACTTCCTGTGGTCGCCAAAGTGTAAAAGAAGTAGATAAAGAGAGATGACAGCTATCTGTGAACCTTGAGATTTGGGAGCTCATTGACTGTCTCAGATTGCAAAGTGTGTGTGTGTGTGTGTGTGTGTGTGTGTGTTATAGCCACCACTTTGTAGACAGCCACAGGACCCTCTTTGTGAATAGGTGTAGGTGTAGGTGTGTGTTGAGGGGGTGTGGGGGGGGGGGCGTTAGTTATAGGGTGGAGAAATGGGAGGACTGTTTCCTACGGAGTGATCCTCTGAACCAGCCCACTCTGTAACCAGCGGTGGGAGCTTAGAGCCCCCTAGTGTTGTTTAAACATGTGCCATGGTGTTGTGAGGCAACACACGGGCTGGCTGGTACATCTGTAGGCACATGCTGCCATCTCCTGGTTGGAGTCACACTTAGCAAATCCCAGATGTTCACTGTTCTAGGAGGGAAGCTGCAAAGACTGGGCCTCTCTCACCAGAATCCCTGGAGATCCAGAGTCAGCTTTTGCAAGGCATGAAAATACAAAGGGAAAAACAAGCTGACTGTCCCCAAAGCCCATAATTCCCTTAAGACATAATCTGGGCCCATTATCCTCCACACATACCTCTACCATTGCACTTTTCAAACTGGTCTGTGCTGGCAGTTTTCTTTCTGGTCTTCGAAGCATCAATGCTATGTAAAGATGTTGTTGTTAGGAATTAAGCAACTTTACCAGAAAGTAATTTTTTTTAAGTTCTTCCTACACTGAAACAGGTGATGCAAAATACTAACAAATAGCCTGAAATATAACAGGTATTTTTTACAAATTAATTCCCTTTCTAACGGCTCCCAACATGCCACAACCCAACCACTGCACACATCTGCGGCTGCACAATCATCAGCCGAGGCTTCACCTGTTTCATTACCTCCGCTGACAGAGCTCTCACTACCCAATGCGGCTGCTGGCTCTACTATTGGACAACGGTATTTGCTAGCAAGTCCTCATTTGTCTCACTGGTTCCTCTTTTCACATGATATCTGTTCAGATATGCAAAGAGGATTTTAGCATCAAGTCTCTCTTCATCAGAGTAAATATCCTTAGGTTCTTCAGACTTAGCACTCATGACATGCATTTCAAAATCTTTATCATACTTCCCCTACTTATTTGGACATGCTTCATTTTATAATACCCATCTCCACCTGAGTTTATCAGGGTTTTATAAAATGCCCTGAGCAGTGCTAAATAAGCACAACCATGATCTCCTTGTTCTGAACACTAGAGTTGCATCAATGTGCTTTAAGAGGCATAAATACGGTTTTAAAGGATTAATAATCATGTTTGCACAATGGCATCCAGATATTTTTCACAGGAACACCTGCCCAATTTTCTATATACAGACCCTAGTCTTTTAGCATCTATCAATTATTCACATTCATACCACTGAAATAGGAATTGTAGGGGAATATAGGCGGATTTAGGGAATTTTTAGAATTGTGGGTTCATGGAAAAAACACAGGCCCACAGACTGGGAGAAGTTACATTTCCATAAGATGAGAGAGCTGGGAGAAGGTACATTTCCATAATACAAGGGAGCCAACAGTTATATTTACATAAGACAAGGGAACTGGGAGAGTCAAAAGGTCTATATTTACAAAATAAAGGAGAAAGAAAGCCCAAAAGAAATAGGAGGGCTACGAGGGAGGAGGGCCTTGGGAGTTACTATAGTAACCAATTCAGAAGGCGATATTGACCAATCAGAAGGGATATCAGGACATAGGGACTTGCAGCCTTTATAAAACCTGGAAACAGGAAGTCAGTGGGACTCTTTCCCCCTCCCCACATGGGAGTCTGTGCTGTGAGATTCTTTCCCCTTAACCACGTCGGAATCTGTACTTGTTCTTCAATAAATCTCCACCTTTGCTATACCATCTTCAGTCTGTGGATTCATTCTTCGACTCTGACGGACAAAGAATCCAGGGAACACCGCGTGTTCCAGTCCAAAAATCACGTATCACCACGACAAGGTTGGTTCTGCCTCTTATTTTCAGACTTTCCATTTACTCGTCCTCGCTCTCAACTGTGACAGCTTAAGGCTGTGTGGTTCCTGTTTGCTATCCTTGAACGATGGGAACTGCTGACTTGAACACAAGCCCCTCATTGGTCACATCAGTGACTCATTTTATTTATTGATTTTTTAGAGAGAGAGAGGAAGAACGAGAGGGAGGGAGGGAAGGAGGGGGAGGGAGAAAGGCAAGAGGGAGGGAGAGAGAAACATCGATTTGTTGTTCCACTCATTTATGCACTCATTGATTCTTGTATGTGCCCTGATGGGAGAGCGAACCTGCAACCTTGGCGTATCAGACAATCCTCCAACCAAATGAGCCTACCCAGCCAGGGCCTTGACTCATTTTATTTTAAATGTTTTAAAAATAAACTCATTTTTACTTAAATTTATTTAAAAGATCCTTTTTATTACTTTCATATATGAAAGTAATAGCACCCCTTGTCTTTAGAGGAAAATGCAAAAGTAAATAGAAGGAAAACTAAACAAACACATTAAGTTATAGAAAAATATAGTTGCTTGCCAAAGGTTTTATTGAAAGCAGGTGTGGGGAGGGGAGGGTACAATTAGAAGTTTTAGGATTATTTAAAACTAAAGGCCCAGTGCACAAAATTCATGAACGGGTAGGGTCCCTAGTGGCTGCCGGCTGCCAGCCAGGCCTCCCTTCCCCCAGATGCCTGCCACCACCGCCCCCTGGTGGTCAACACACCGTCTAACTCCCAGTCGTTCGAACTCCCGCCTGTGGGGACAATTTGTATATTCGCCTTTTATTATATAGGATAAGAGGTGTTTGCTTGTTTTTTGTCAGGAGAGAATGGGGCATTATTTCTTATAGGGTAGAGTTTCTATTTGGGATGATGAGAAAGTTTTGAATACAGATAGAAGTGATGGTTACACAACATTGCAAATGTACTTAATACTACTGAATGGTACACTTAAAATGGTAAATTTTATGTTATGTATATTTTACTAATAAAAACAGGAATTTCTGCCTCAAGGACCTAGAACCCATCACTTTAAAATGTAACCATCAAGGAAGAGCGTGCCCCTGTCATCCAGTTTCTGAAGGACAGCAGCCTGACTTGGCAGGTGCCTTGCTCCAAAACTACCTCCTGTCATTTAATTTTCCTTTGGATAAAACCAATTAGCTATCACAGAAGGCCACCCTAATTACCAAATGAACTTAGGGTGACATGTGTGTGACAAATGGTGCTGTCAAGTCCGATGTTTGAGGACTAGTTATTGCCTATCAATGGGCTGTATCTGCTTGGCTATGTAAAAGGGTGAGATTCCTTTGTCTCTTCTTTAGTGAGTGGCCTGAGAAGCGCATCACATTCTAGTTTAATGCTTATTCAATAATAAAACTGTCTTCTCTCTCTGCTGCTTTGTGTGCAGAGGTTTTCTGGGTTGGCAGGAGACTTTGCTTTGCTTATATTTCCCCAACAAGGTCACACAGTGAACCACGGCTGAGGAGCCACTTGATTTCCGGCCTGGCACTCTTTCCACTGGCCCCACTGCCCATTAGGAGTAAAGGGGAGCATAACATGCCACCCCAAAATATGCTTCCTTGGCCTATTGGTTATTTTGAGATGGTTATCCTATCTAATAAAAGAGTAATATGCAAATTGACCGTACCTCTGCTACACCCACAAGCCATGCCCACCAGCCATGCCCACAAGCCAATCAGGAGCAAATATGCAAATAAACCCAACCAAGATGGCTGCCGCCACAGAGAGCAGGAGGGAGGCTTGGGTTTCCCAGGCAATGGAGGAAGCCAAGCTTTCTGCCTGCCCTTGCCAGGCCCAGGCCTCCACTCAGTGCTACAAAGTTTCAATGATAGAAGATAAATAAATCCCAACAATAATGACGGCAGCCACAGAGCTGGAGAGAGCAGGAGGCTTGAGTTGCCCCCAGCGATGGAGGAAGCCAAGCTTTCCACACACCCTGGCAGGCCCAGGCCTCCACTCAAGGCTACAAAGTTTCAATTATAGAAGATAAATAAATCCCAGATACCAGGGCCTCCGCTTGGGTTGCCAGGGGGCGTGGCCAGCCTGCAAACCACCACAGGCCCCTCACCCAGGCCACCCCATGCCCCAAGGGAACCCCCACCCTGATCCGGGACACCCTTCAGGGCAAACCAGCTGGCCCCCACCCATGCACCAGGCCTCTATCCTATCTAATCCTATCTAATAAAAGAATAATATGCAAGTTGACAGTCACTCCAATACACAAGATGGCTGCCCCCATGTGGTCAAGGATGACTGACCCCATGTGGATACAAGATGGCCACCACAAGATGGCCAGCAGGGGAGGGCAGCTGGGAGGGACCAGGCCTGCAAGGGAGGGCAGTTGGGGGCGATCAAGCCTGCAGGGGAGGGCAATTAGGGGTGACCATGCCGGCAGAGGAGGGAAGTTGGGGGCTACTGGGACTGCAGGGAAGGACAGTTGGGGGGGACCCAGGCCTGCAGGGGAGAACAGTTGGGGGCGACCAGACCTGCAGGGGAGGGCAGTTAGGGGTGACCAGGCCTTCAGGGGAGGGCAGTTAGGGGCAAACAGGCTGGCAGGGGAGCAGTTAGGCATCAATCAGGCTGGCAGGGGAGTGGTTATGGGCTGATCAGGCTGGCAGGCAGAAGCAGTTAGGGGCAATCAGGAAGGCAGGCATATGAGTCTTTAGGAGCCAGCAGTCCTGGATTGTGAGAGGGATGTCCAACTGCCCGTTTAGGCCGGGCAGTCGGACATCCCTCGAGGGGTCCCAGATTGGAGAGGGTGCAGGCTGGGCTGAAGGACACCCCCCACCCACCGTGCATGAATTTCGCGCACTGGGCCTTTAGTTTTTAATAAACAGCAGACATGGGAGAAGCTCTGAAAACTGAGTAGAAGGTACCCTTTTGTAAGAGACACTTACATTTATAATGAAAATGTCCCCATTGAAAGGGTGTCTGCCTCTGTACCAGGAAGAGGAGGTGACTAAATCTTTTTATCAATGGAGTAGTCAAGGACTTAAATCTGCGTAACAACCTCACCCTTGTTTGCTGTGCTTTTCTTGGCAATACCTGAAACTGGCCTCTCTTTCCCCCAATGTCTTCTTTCCTCTTTAAATAGCGATGTTAAAGTGGTGGTTTGGGCTATGGGGGGAGTTACTCAGTTTTCTTGGGTATGTGCCATGTATACACGAGGTATACATGTTAATACATGTTATTAAACTGCTCTTTATTTTTCTCCTGTTAATCTGTCTTTTCTTAAGAAGGTGGGAGAAAGAGTCTCCGCCAAGAACCTAGAGGGTAGAATGAAAACTCTCCTTCCTTCCCTACAAGAGCATACTGTTGCTCATGTGCTGTGTTTTACTGTTGAAAGGGTTCAGCACAGGCCACTTTGGCATCGGAGTTATTTTGAGCTGAAGGGAATGGAGCCTCTGTGGGCTCAGAGGAGCTTTGACTTCTACTTTAAAGAAAATTTACTTATCATTACTCAGGAAGTAGTACTTTCATTGTTTGCATTTTATTGGAGACCCTTACAGTATATCTTTAAGCAGCATTATATCTCGATAAAGGATGCATGTGTCATAGCAACCGAAGGGAGTAGGCTTCTCATTGACATAAACAGCTCTTCTATGCAAAGGGTGCGGAGAGATGGTTTTCATCCCTTCAGTCTCTGTAGGGCACTTTAAAATGCATGGGAATAATCAACACTCAGAAGAATTACATCTTTGGCAATAAAAAATACATTGAGAGGTTTTAGATCCTTTGCAAACTGCTACTGGAGCTTATTATTTATGAGCTCTTTGCTCTTTAAAATGGAGAACAGAGCAATTAGCTACAATTTCACACCTTCAAGAAGACTAAGAACACAGCCTGCCATCTATTGTAAATTCCAAAGTGTGTTCTTTCACTTAAATTTATAGTTCCATTGTGTGGAAATTTCCCTCTTATTCAAAAGAAAGTTTGAAAGTGAATCTTTTATTTGGTTCCCTGAAAATGGGCACTGCATAGCAATTTCGTTCGTAAGAAAATAAGCTTAATAGGCCCATCGTAAAAATAATAGCAAGGCCGGTATTTAAGAACATGATGCTCTCAGGCAGACCGCACCACGTGGGACAATAGGCCCCTTGGTCTGTTCACTGACTGCGATGGCCGGGATTTTGGAATCTTGATGACAGTCTGCATATCAGTCAGTGAGCCTGGACACTTACTCCGGGTCAGGCACTGTGCTCAGTGCTTCGTGGGAACCCCTAATCCCCACAGTGGCCAGACCACACACACACCACTGCCAACCTCACCTGCACTTGTGTCAGTGAGGTTAGGGTGGGTCACCGAGGAACGCTCAGTCACACGAGTGGGAAGGTGTGAATGTGAGCCCAGCAGCCTGACTAGACCTGAGGGCTTCCTTCTGTGTGTGCTGCCTTCTGCCCAAGCATAGGTAGTCATCAGGCACCGTGAAAGGCTAGGCCAGGTCAATGGCGTTAAACCAACTTGCTACTACTCAGCACATGTTCCACCAAAAGAAAGTAACGCACTGTTCCTTCTTGATGTCAGCAATGAAAATAATGAAATCTCACTTGATTTTCACACGTTAGAGCTGCTCAAACAAAGAATTAGAATTGAACTTCTATTCGCTTGTTCTTTAGGTCTCAATATTATCATCTCTTTCTCCTATTCTTACTGCCTCGGTGAGGCCCCTGTTGCCTCCTCCTAAAATATTATATTTAATTCCGATATCTTTCCTCCTTCTGTCTCCTACTCAATTAAATTTTTCTAAGAGTGCTTCTGCTCACGACCACGCTACTGCTCAGGAAACCTTTCAATGGCTGCTCCTGACGACACCACCAAATGCATACAACCTGGACTTCTGTGTTCTGGTTCCCAACTGCCCTCAACTCTTCCCTCCTCCTCCCATCAAGAGGGAGCCACCAATTCAACCATCTCCATGTAATCCCCTTCCCCCACCTCAACCCAGGACTCCTCAACACATACTAAGATCCTGCTGTGTTTAGTGGTCTGTGACAGGACTTGAATAAATGCAAATATAAAGTCCATGTGGATCCTGCCTTCAAGTCACATATATTTAGTAGTGAGATCAACCATGCACACACCCAGCTGAAATAAAATACCCAGAAGAAGGAGAACTTTGGAGATTTTATTGAATTCCATTAGAAAGTGTGTATTTATCTCAGCTATTTTAGTCTTCTTAACAACTGAAGCAAGTTAGCATGCCTGATGTGAAAATGGTACTAGGTTTCAGACTGGGGGACCTTAGGGTCATGATGTTAACCTTCAAGAGGAGAGAAATGCACGGTGATTTTTATACTTCTACTAGAAGCCCGGTGCACGAAATTCAGCCCAGCCTGTCCCTCAGCCCAGCCTGTACCCTCTCCAATCTGGGACTCCTGGAGGGATGTCCGACTGCCCGTTTAGCCCCGATCCTGGGATCGGGCCTAAACGGGCAGTCGGACATCCCTCTCACAATCCAGGACTGCTGGCTCCCAACTGCTTGCCTGCCTGCCTTCCTGATTGCTCCTAACCGCTTCTGCCTGCCAGCCTGATCACCCCCTAACCACTCCGCTGCCAGCCTGGTTGATGCTTAACTGCTCCCCTGCCAGCCTGTTTGCCCCCAACTTCCCTCCTCTGCCAGCCTGGTCACCCCTAACTGCCCTCTCCTGCAGGGTTGATCACCTCCAACTGCCCTCCCTTGCAAGCCTGGTCCCTCACAAATGCCCTCCCTTGCAGGCCGGGTGCCTCCCAACTGCCCTCTCCTGCTAGCCATCTTGTAGTGGCCATCTTGTGTCCACATGGGAACAGGATCTCTGACCACATGGGGGCAGCTATATTGTGTGTTGCAGTGATGATCAATCTGTATATTACTCTTTTATTAGATAGCATAGAGGCCTGGTGCACGGGTGGGGGCCAGCTGGTTTGCCCTGAAGGGTGTCACAGATAAGGGTGGGGGTTCCCTTGGGGTGTGGGGCGGCCTGAGCGAGGGGCCTGTGGTGGTTTGCAGGCCGGCCATGCCCCCTGGTAACCCAAGGGGAGGCCCTGGTATCTGGAATTTATTTTCCTTCTACAATTGAAACTTTGTAGCCTGGGGCGGCAGCCATTTCTGGGGCGGCAGCCATTTCTGTGGCAGTTAATTCACCTTCTACAATTGAAACTTTGTAGCCTTAAGCGGGTGAGCCCGGCCAGGGTGTGCGGAAAGCTTTGCTTCCCCTGTTGCCGCCGGCAACCCTGGCCTGCTCTCTCAAGCTCCATTCTGCCGCCATTTGTTTGAATTTGTTTACCTTCTATAATTGAACCTTTGTAGCTTGAGTGGAGGCTTAGGCCTGCAACGGCTATGGAAAGCTTGGCTTGCTCTGTTACCTGGAAAACCTTGCTCTCTGTGGCTGTAGCCATCTTGGATTCGGTTAATTTGCATACTCGCCCTGATTGGCTGGTGGGCATGGCTTGGCTGGTGGGCGTGGCTTATGTAGTGGAGTGATGGTTAATTTGCATATTACCATTTTATTAGAGAGGATTCTGCCTTGAACTCTGCACTTATTTTATTTTTCAAATTTGCCCCCAATATATTTTGTCACTTTCTTGATATTGGTCACCCAGTTTTCTGTCCTAGAAAAATTATTTTTTCACTTTCTGCCTATTCAAACTATATTACAATATACTACACTAATCTATCAGCTCAGCATATAGCCCATGTCATTGTAAAGTGACCATTCCCTTCTGTGAGGTCCATTTGCTCTCACTGTTCCCCTCAGTCCACACTTCTATCATTATGGAGGGTTATGGGAGCAATATGTTTCCTTCATAATCAGATCACATCTACTATATCTGCAGTCTTGTCAGAGCCTATATCAGGTCCCTAAAAATGTGTTGTTCAATAAATATTTTCCCCTCAAAATTTTCCTGTCCTATTATTTTCTCTACACAGTTTCCTTTTTAAAATAACTTATCATTCATTTACTTTTTTTTTATCCTTAAAATTTTTTCCAAATGATGTTCTAATGCCATGTGCTTCAAACACTTGATCTGTTAAGCTTCAGTTTCCTCATCTGTCAATGGACGGTATTATCTAAAATATAAAATTACTAGAGGCCCAGGGCACGAATTTGTGCATGGGTGGGATCCTGCCAGCCCACCCTGATGGGGGCCTATCAGGGCCAGGCTGGCAAGGGGGAGGGGACATGGGAGGATGGTCGACCCCACCCTCAATTGGGGAAGGGGGTGATTGGGAGCAGGGCCGGCCAGGGGGAGGGGCCGATCAGGGGCCGGTCTGGCTGGGGGGAGGGGCCACGGGAGGTTGTAGGGGGCCGATCGGGGCCCAGATCAGGCCAATTGGCCACTGCAGTGTGCGTTATAGCCACCGGTCATTCCAGTCATTCCAGTTGTTCCATCGTTCTGGTCACTTGGCTTTTATATATGTAGATTAGGGAGTGTAGTACACAAGGGTGTGAATCATTGGGAACTTGGATCCCATCTAAATATATAAAAGGCTAATATGCAAAGTGTCCCCTCAGGAGTTCTACCAGGAGAATGGGAGTTCAATCGCTCACTATGACGTGCACTGACCACCAGGGGCGGCACGGAACATGGCGGGCAACCAGCAGTGGCGGCAGGGCCCTGAGGGAGCAAGGGAAGGAGGAGGCGGGGAGGCAGGGAGGTGGGGAGGGTGAACCATGCAGTGGCGGCGCGCAGGTGGGGAGGAGATGAAGAGGCATGCAGGTGGGGAGGTGGGGAACCTGACTGGCCCTGATCGCTGGCCAGGCCTAGGGACCCTACCCATGTACAAATTTCGTGCACCAGGCCTCTAGTTGTAAAATAAACATAAATGGATCAATAAATATTTTTATCTTACGAGGTGAGTTTTATTTCTGATAATAACCAATAGTCGTTTGGTGCCAAGTAGGATGAATCAAGAGGGTGAACAAGCTGGGTAATACTGGCTTGTGTCAAAACAAACTATCAGTTTGTAGCAAGCATTCTATTCTCAAGATTAGTGCATGCTTGCCTCTCCCTTGCTCACCATATTCCTTCCTTTCCCAGCCTGCAAAATAATGGCCATTCTTCAAGTATCAGTTCAAATTCTCCTGCCTCCATCAACATGTTAATCCTCCCAACCAAATGTCATCACTCCCTCTTCTGAATTCCCCCCTCTCAGATGTTTCTCATTTCTCTTGCACCAACATTTTTCCTATATTGCAGTTGTTAATCTGAATATTTCTTCCTACTGATCCCATTTCAAAATTTTGAGAGGAAGGACAGTGTCTTCTTTACTAGATGTCTTGCATAGCAGGTGTTCTAACAAGCTAGTGAACTACTGTGTAAAGGAGGATTTAGAGACAGCACACTGTCAAAAGAACCCAAGAATAAGGAGGAGCGTAAGAGATTGGAAGACCCGAAGGGCTAACTGGTAGAGAGAAAAATACATTTTGAGATTGAAAGTAGGTCACACAAATAATTATAGAAATATGCTTTTGATGACAACCTCTATCCACAATATTGATCTATCCTGTATACCTTATCCCCCAACTATTATAGTAAATTCTCCACATAATTGGAAATATTTTTGTTACAATTATTAATTTTAACATTTTCACACATATATATAAATTACAGCTTACGCAGCTCATAATATTTTAACTTTCTACTCATTTCCATCTTCTTTTTAAAAGTATAGAGATCCAAACTAGAAAATAGTCCTATCTCCATTACATGATCAATTCCTGAACCCTGCTTATTGCACTATCACACAATATATCATGTAATATTATTGATGTATTATTCCACCATAAAACATCAATAAATCAAAAATTTAATTCATTGAAGTTCAAAAGAAAATAAAATGAGTTGCCAGGCTGGTGTTGCTCAGTGGTTGAGCATCGACCCATGAACCAGGAGGTCTCGGTTAAATTCCTGGTCAGGGTACATGCCCAGGTTTCAGGCTTAATCCCCAGTAGGGGGCATGTAGGAGGCAGCTAAATAATGATTCTCTCTCATCATTGATGTTTCTATCTCTCTCACCCTCTGCCTTCCTCTTTATGAAAATCAATTTTAAAAACATATTTTTAAAGTAGGAATTAATAAAATGAGTTGAAATCTGTTTCTACCACTTAACCTTAGTCTATGTCATTTCAAAGTCAATGTCATTTCCTTCAGCATGTCAGCCCTATTACAATGTCAGCTCTTTTCCATTGGATGGCCTGAGATTGTTTAAATCATTAAAGTAGATACCTATTAATTTATATAGAACAAAAGTTAATATTTTATTCAATAATGTATATTCATTCAATAATTTGTATTGAATAGCAGACGTAATACCAATTAGCAAAGAAGAAATGGAATTACCATATTGACCCATTTTCAAACAGTTTACTATGATTTACAAGACCCGATATAATTCAAACTACATATTCCCTGGCTTCAATTCTGCCTCTCAGCACACTGGTCCATTTTCAGTTACCAAATATGCTAACGCTTCAGCCAGCTCCAGACTTTTGCTTATGTTATTCCCTTTTCCTAGGAAGACACTGCCAATTTTTCACTTGACGGATTAGTCATTTCACTGAGTGTGATTTAAATACTAATTCCTTGGCCCTAGCCAGTTTGGCTCAGTGGCTAGAGCGTCGGCCTGCAGACCGAAGGATCCCGGGTTCGATTCTGGTCAAGGGCACATACCTCAGTTGCAGGCTTCCCCCTTGCCCAGGCCCTGGTCAGGGTGCATGCAAGAGGTAAATAATTGATGTGTTTCTCTCACATTGGTATTTTCTCCCTCTCTCTTCCAGTTTCTCTAAAAGTCAATGGAAAAATATCCTCTGGTGAGGATAAACAAATAAATAAAATACTAATTTATTGAGGGATTTGCCATAACATTTTCTGAAAAAGAGCCCAACTAAATTATTCTCTATCATAGCATTCATCAAATATATGTATTTTAATATAAAATTAAAACTTTCATTTGTTCACTTCTTTATTGATTGCATCCCAGATTGAGTTCCTAGGGCAGTGGTCATGTTTATTTTATTTTTATTACCAACTTGTAACTAAGCATAATATAGAGCTTGAAATGCACAGTGCCAGGAGAGCATTTAGAAATCCTATATAATAAAAGGCTAACATGCAAATTGTCCCCTCGACCGGTAGTTCAACCAGAGGGCGGGGCCAGCCAGCCAACCACACAAGGCTCCCCGCCCTCCCCCCCCCCCGCAGACCCACCCCTGATCAGTCCCCCCACCCCGATCAGGGGCGGGGCTGGCCAGACCCCACCTGTGCACGAATTCGTGCACCAGGCCTCTAGTATTGAATAAAGGGAATGACTAAATATCTCATTAATCAAACCCAACATTTTACCACTAATTCTTTATAAAATTTTGCCCTGCACTCTTGTTTTTTCCTGAGAAAACATTTTAATTTCATTTTATAGAGTTTTGTGTTATCACTCACCCAAATGATCAGCCTGTCTAAAGCACATTTTAGGAAATGAAGGCAAAGCCATCCCCAGGACGGGACTCATCACGTTTTCCTGCAAAGAGCACTAACAATATATCTCTTTTAAAGAAATGAGGGAGTGAAAGTGCCAGCTAAACATCTATTCCAAAAGACAATTTCATTGCGGAATGCTGGAGATCTTTCTTGTTTATTAACCCACATGGAAAAGGCTGTGAGGAACTCAAATGGTCTAAGAGCTGTACAGCTGCAGAACAAGAGTGACTGGACCAGGCTGTGTGGCCTTTTTCTCACAGCTTCCCTCTCAACTCTCCCTTATCATGTACCCAGCCCAGGAAGCCTTCTTGCCATGGTCTTCAGTGGCCTACGCTGGTGATGATCATTTCCCTGCACACGCACAGAACCGCTCCTGTGCATTTACAATGGAAACCACTGAGCAATGGTTTCTGCTTTGTAAACATCCAGGGGAAGCTGATGAGAAACTGTCAAGTGCCTTGACAACTGAGTCTGACAGTTCTTCTGGTTATATAAATACTAGTCAAAAAGTTATATTTTGAGGCTATTTCTATATAATATTCCTATGACTATAAGAAAGAAATCCAGGCCCTAACCTGTTTGGCTCAGTGGATAGAGTATCGGCCTGCAGACTGAAGGGTCCCAGGTTCAATTCTGGTCAAGGGCATGTACCTTGGTTGCGGGCACATACCCAGTAGGGGGTGTGCAGGAGGCAGCTGATCGATGTTTCTAATTCTCTATCCCTCTCCCTTCCTTTCTGTAAAAAATCAATAAAATATATTAAAGAAAAGAAAGAAATCCAGGCATTCTGGCATCATACACAGACACACACACAACACACACACACACACACACACACACACACACACACACATTCCTGGTCTGACAAACTTTGTTTCAACCTAAGAATTCTACTCTTTATTTTCAAATAAATCAGACTAGTTATAACAACTGACTATATTTATGACCTGTCTCCTAGGTTCAGAGATTAAATGTCTGCTTTTGAGAGCTCATGAATGAGTATGACAGAAAATGATGGTGTGTAAACACCCAGAGGGCATTTCATTTTAATCTTGTATAAATATATAATACTTGGAGTAAAGCTGGACATAAATGCAATTATACTAGGGAAAATATATCGGAGAGAATTTCATTTTAATGTATATTGGTTCCTATTTAAATTATACTTGTGTTAAAAAGTAATCCTGACATATTTATTCACATTATTAATAGACTATTTTCTTTATTCCTATCATGATCCCAGGATCATAAAACCCGACCTGTCCAAATGGATGTAAGAACAGATCAACCTGCAATTCTAATGTTACAAATGCAAGAAGCGAACATGCATCTTGCATTCAATTTGTACATAACCAGGCCTGGGTAGAGGTCTCTATCATGCTGACAGTCTGAGATATTCTTTAATTCAAGCACATGGAATAAGATGAGTAAGTGCAACTTCAGGCAGCCCTACCAGTCACAAATGTGATTTATGGGATGTGAGCTGCTCTCTGGAGGGACTAATGTGAAAAGCCTAAGGAATCCTAATCCGCTCCAGGGTCTCAGCTGAAATGCTGGCTCACAGCTTTACCTCTTGTTATTCCCCTGATGCCCATGTGTGATGCCTGCCCAGTGATCTGCAGGGAAACTTTAGGGCTTTTCTATTAGGTGTTTAAACTTACATTTTCCTAAACAAATAAAAAAAATCCCAACTTTTTCCTCATCTGTGCTTATAATTTCTAATTGTGGTGACTTGGCATTCTCCAAAGAAAGTACATTTATATTCATCCTAGCATTACGCTGTGGAAAATGCAGAGTCTGAAATCCATAAACTAGAATTCCTATTTTAGTCCCATAACCAAGGTTTCTGGGCATAGACAAGTCACATTGCTTCTCTAAGTTTCAGTTTTCTTCATCTCTAAAATGGAATAGCTAGAATATGTCTATACTATATGCCAAAAAGTGTAGCACTTGAATAGACTGAGATAACCTAAAGATTTGTATTACTTACCCTAAGCAAGCCCTAAAATTACAAATCATTGTAGCTAATAAACTGGCAATGGAGATTACATGGAATAAAGAAATACATTGTACAAAGAATTTACCAAAGAGAAAAAATAAGCAAATACCAGAGGAGACTAATGGGAAAACACACACACACACACACACACAAAAAAAACAGAGTAGGATGGTGAATTTAAACCCAACCAAAAAGAATCACATGAAATGTAAATAGTCTAAACATGCTTTTGAAGACAGGGACTGTCAGATTGGACAAAAAACAACACCCAAATTTAAGATGCCTACAGGAAAGGAGGAATCAAACCCAAGGCCCTTCAGTCCACAGGCCAACGTCCTATCCACTGAGCCAAACCAGCTAGAGTGAAAAAATACTTAAACTTTTACATCAAGTGGCTGCCTAAGGGATTCCATCATTCTCAGCTGCACCCTTTAAATACCCATAGCACCTCTCCTCCTGCCCTACCCCATAGACAGAAGCAGGATCTAGATGGTGAGAAAGTGTGTCCTATGTTGGACCTGGAAAGATGCTATAATGAGAAGTATAAAGTAGGAAAAAAGAAATTTTACAGTCATGCATGTTGTGTTAGTCTCTTCAGGCTGCTTTAACAAAGTACCACAGACTGGGGGGCGTAAACGACAGAAGTGTATCTCTCACAATTCTGGAGGCTGGAGGGTGTCAGCATGGTCAGGTTCTTGGAGAATCTTCTTTCAAGTGGCAAACTGCTGACCTTTCACCCCTGCCCTCACATGGTGGGCGGGGCTAGGGAGCTCGCTGGGGTTTCTTTTATAAGGACAATAATCCCATTCATGAAGGCTCTGTCCCCATGATCTAATCACCACTGTAAGGCCCGAACCTCCAAATACCAACACCTTGGGGGTTACATTTCAATAAATGGATTTGGGGGACACAAACATTCTTTTTTTTTTTTTAAATATATATTTTATTGATTTTTTACAGAGAGGAAGGGAGAGAGATAGAGAGCCAGAAACATCGATGAGAGAGAAACATCGATCAGCTGCCTCCTGCATACCCCCTACTGGGGATGTGCCCGCAACCAAGGTACATGCCCTTTGACCGGAATCGAACCTGGGACCTTTCAGTCCGCAGGCCGACGCTCTATCCACTGAGCCAAACCGGTTTCGGCAGGACACAAACATTCTGATCATCACAGACATAAAGGCTGAAAATGTATGTTAATGACAATGATTAATGTGACTTAAAAAAGACTTTTCTAGGAAAGAAAAATATTATTTGATGGTGATAACCCATGTCTATATTTGGTTTTTTAAATGCTTAGAGAGGATTTTTCTGATCCATTATTCTCATGGCCAATTATTAGGAACTAGAGCCCCAGTGCAGAAAATTCATGCACTGGTAGGGTCCCTAGTGGTTGTCAGCTGCTGGCCAGGGCCTCCCTTTCCCCAGCCACCTGCCACCGCTGCTGCTGGCCAAGGTGGGGCCGGCCAGAGAGAGGGGCCATGGGCAGTTGGCCGGCCAGACCGGCTCCCTGGTCAAACTCGCAGTCAAGAGGACAATTTGTATATTAGGCTTTTATTATATAGGATGCTATCACATCTTCATTAACCATGTTCACCACTCTCAGGACTAGTGGCTTAAGATTTTATCCGTTTGTGGGTTTAATATTATACCCTGGCTATGTTCCTCCACGGCTGTATTTTGGCTTAAATCTTAGTTGTCTCATTTTGGTGAAGGTCACCCTCATGTAACAAAGCATGGAAAGATGGAAACCCTGTCTCTAGTAATAAACGGAGCCTGTTTTATGGCCTAACAATCTGCTGAGACTCTACCCAGACCTGAAGCTTCTAAGGCCCTGCAGGAGCTCAAAGACCACCAACGTGGTGACCTTGTCACAGAGATCACCACTCTGAAACCGAGGGCAGTGGGGAGCCTCAGAAGACAGCTTTGTCTAATGTTGGTCCCTGGCAGAAGCCAGACTTGAATGAAAAGCATAGAAGAGAACCTATTCATCCAAAAAACAGAGCCAATTCTTTCCCTCAGTGCAAATAATCAGGAGAGTGTCCTGGCACCTTGAGTAAGTATCATTCACTCCTCAACCCTGATAATGGAGGGAATGATTGAAACTTTAAAGAGGCTGCCAACTTCCAGCCTCAACACTCAGCTAAGGCATCTCCTGGCTCACATAGGAGTTCATAACAAGGGATTTATACATGTACATATACAATGTGCATGGTTTACATGCAGGGTGGGGCAAAAGTAGGGTTATAATTGTTCATTCATATGGAAAATAATATAATAAGTAAGAATACAAGAATAAACTGCGTTCTGCATACTCACAACTGTAAACCTACTTTTGCCTCACCCTGTATATACACGCATTTCCTAAGTAATGGTTCAGTATTTGGAAGTCAATCTTTTTAATGACATGTGGAGAAAAACATTAATTTATTTCCCTATAAGTAGAACTATCATTTCAATCTAAATCAGAGATATAACTCTTGATCTGCAAATTCATATACATTTGTAGGCTGCTAATATGCCAAAAGGGGAATTGAGGTCCCATATTCTAAGTGGCACATATTGTTAAAACACTTACAGCAACTAATTATTGTTCTTGGTACAGAATAAACAACAACAAAAAAAACTAAAGAAGTACTAAATTCTCAAAAGTGACTAGATTCTATTAAAAATATAACATGACTATAAGACAAAATATTTTTATGCAACGTTTGTTCTTATCTAACATTGATGCTTTTCTGAGAAATTTGCCTTTTCTTCTAATTAAATGATTAAATACACAATGCGTTTCAGTTACCAATATTTATGGCATCATCAAGAATTATGACTCAACTTCCTTTCTAGATAATGGGGAATTTTAAAAATTGGCTTATTCATGTCTGGTCACTCATATCAAGATGTAATTGCCTTGCTAAAATCCCACCGACGTAAAAATCTGCTTCCAGTTCTTTTGATTGCAAACAATGGCTGATATCAGGAATAGTAAAAATATCACAGAAAGAGTATGCCAGGGAAAGACCGATAGAAGAGACATTCTCTGACAAAAATATAAGCCCTGGATTGCTGTGATTAAAAACAAAACTAAATAAAAAAAAAACAGTATGTCTAGTGATTCTTGCAAAAATAAAAACATGCGCCTACATTATCATCATGGGTTGAAACAAACACTAAAATGGTTAAACGGCTGGTTGAGATAGAAAACAGAAAACTTAGTATTTATCAAGAAAAATATTACCATGCTTCTCTATTTTAGCAAAACAGTATCTTCAAATAAAATCTTCTATGCAATCAGTTGGAATGGGTAGAAATGCCCTGACGGATTGGGGCAGGGTAGTGATGGGTGGAGGCGCTGGATTTCTGGATACTGGACTCCCCCTTATCCTGCTAGGTTGTCCCCAAACAATTCCAGTTTTTAAACAGTGTTCTAGGATAAGGATAATAAGATGGAATAACCAACAATCGCTATTCTCCACAAGTAACCCTGAGAAAAAAAATCCAAGTGAAAAGCACGACTTTCAGGTCTTCCATATCTATTTATACATTCTCCTCTCTTATTCTCCCACCGCTCTTATCTGCAATGGTGCTCACAGCTGCCCCAGCCCACCAATATATCACCTATGTGCCTGCTCACCCACAAGGCAGATACGGTGGAGGTCTTTATTAACACCTTTCAATTCAGTAAAAGCTCACTGGATGGCTACTTGTTACAAGGTAATATATTCGACACCATGGAAGGAACTTTAAGAATTAGACACCATATAACCCACTCCCTTTAGCCTGAGGCCAGCACCACTACATTTTACTGCCCTTTATCACCTCCATAAAAGGGAAAGATGTTCTCTAATAATAACACCTATTCTTTAATGAGAATCTACTATGAACTTTCTCATACGCTCTTAGTTGAAGTACAAATTGGTGCAATCACTTTGGGAAACTGTTAGACAATGGTATATACTAAAGCCTAACATATGCATAACCTCTGATCCAGAAACTCCACTCTTGAATAGGTGGGTGAGCACGCGCCCGCGCACGCGCGCGTGTGTGTGTGTGTGTGTGTGTGTGTGTGTGTGTGTGTGTAGTGTTCAAAGTGAATGGATACAGTCAAAGGCACCTGCCTATGAATGTTGATATATGCACTGATCATAACAGCAAAAAAACAAACAAAAAAAATGATGCAAACCAAATGTCCATAAACATTACAATGGGTAAATAGATTGTCACATATTCATGCAATGGAATACTACCCACCAATAAGAATAGACAAACTACAACTACTTATAATAAAGATTAATCATGCAAACATAATTCTAAAGGAAGGAAGCCAGATGGGCGCCCCCCCCCCCCGCCTACCCCCAAAATAAACAAAAATTTATCTATGGCATTAAAAGTCAAGATACTGCCTTAGCCAGTGTGACTCAGTGGTTAGCACATCAACCTGCATACCAAAGGGTTGCGGGTTCAATTCCGGTCAAGGGCATGGACCTGGTTTGCAGGTGTTTTTGTTTGTTTGTTTTAATATATTTTTATTGATTTCAGAGAGCAAGGGAGAGGGAGAGAGAGACAGAAATGATGAGAATCATTGATCAGCTGCTTCCTGCACACACCCTATTGGGGACTGAGCCTGCAGCCCGGGCATGTGCCCTTGACCAGAATTAAACCTGGGACCCTTCAGTCCACAGGCCAATGTTCTATCTACTAAGCCAAATCAGCTAGGGCTGGGTTACAGGTTTGATCCTCAGCCCCAGTCAGGGCACATGTAGGAAGCAACCAATGAATGTGTCTCTCTCACATTGATGTTTCTCTGTCTCTCTGCCCCACCCCTCTTCTTTAAATTAAAAAAAAAAAAGTCAAGATACTGGTTACCTAGTCCCTACACTGAAAGGGGTCATAGAGTATCACAGACGTCCTAGTACTGGCTTGTTTCTTCATGTGAGAATTGAGCACTCTCATTTGTCAAAAGTCACGCAGCTATACATTCATGATTTCTGCACGTTTTCTCCCAAAACAAAGAAAATCATCAATTTTAAAGCTCACCACACTGACAAAATAATGGAAAAATAAAATATTCCCATTGATGCAGAAAAACAATCTATGAAAGTCAGTCTTCATTAATAAAAACTTTTGTAGCAGACTTGGACTAAAATAGAACTTCATTAATCTGACAAAGAATATCTAAGAGGATTTTCCAGCAAACCCCGTATGTCATTGTGAAAGACTGGAAGCTTTCCCTTGAGATCAGGAAAAAGACAAGCATGACTGCCTTCACCAATTCTCTCTGATATTTTCCTCGAAGTCCTCTGTAATGCAAGAAGGCAGGCTCAGGAAATAAAGAAATGAAACTGCTATTATTCATAGATGACTTGGTGCACAAAGAACATCCAAGTGAATACAGAGATAAGCTATTATAATTAACCTGTCAGTTTAATAAAGTCATTGGATAGAAGGAAAATATAGTGAAAATCCATTTATTTCTAGATAGGCACAATAAAAACAGAAAAAAAAGGAGAAATACATAGAATCAAAATACGCCCAAATGTAGGCATTGGTTCATTACAAAGCCAACTCAAGAACTCTACACAGAACATTTCAAACCACTATTTTAAGAAATGAGAAAACATTTTAAGAAATACTCTATTTAATAACTTTCTACAGTAGTAAACTTTGGAGGCAGGGTCCTTATTTTAATAGTGTTGACCAATGCATTTTTTGAACTAAAAAGTAAAATTTTAAACAATAAAAAACATGTCAAGATTACTGTTCCCTGAAATTCATTTTTAGCAAAAATGTAGGACATATCCCTCCAGAGAAATAATAATTGTGACTAAATTACCACCCCCAGCTTTAATATTTAGAATCAGCTCATTTGTAAAGCACTTAAATGCGATGCCATTTCTTTCTTAGCCACTTGATTGGGGGTGAGAGATTGAAGATACAAACACACAACAGCCAGAACACAAGTGAAAACACACTGAGCCACAGTCTGCAGCAACCACAGCCTGCAGGAAGCCAACCTACAGACCCGCACCACGCAGCAGCCGGGCCAGGAAGCCAGACAGCACCTCCTTCAGCAACTGTCCCAACACGGCCAGGACTCTGTCCCAAGACGGCCAGGACTCTGTCCCGAGACGGCCAGGACTCTGTCCCGAGACGGCCAGGACTCTGTCCCGAGACGGCCAGGACTCTGTCCCGAGACGGCCAGGACTCTGTCCCAAGACGGCCAGGACTCTGTCCCAACACGGCCAGGACTCTGTCCCAACACGGCCAGGACTCTGTCCCAAGACGGCCAGGACGCGATCAACAGCTGACAGCTTCCCTAATGTCTGTCATCACTTCCAACGTGGGACCCACAGGAGGAAGCCTCCCCCAGTGCGGCAGACTGCACCCTCGCCCGTGACACAGCAGGCCTACTTGCATCCACCCGATCACAGCTGCCTGGGAGAGCGGCCTGGAGTCGGGCACACGGGGCCTTCTGTTTTCCACTGTAAAGCGCTCCTTCTCCCCGGCCAGCCCTGAGTCCCTGCCAAGTGCAAGGATGGTGGCTGACCCCGGTATAGTGAGCTCTGGATAAACAGCCTTTGCCTGCTCGCACTGGGGTGGTCTTCGCTGATGGCGCAGGGCCCTGAGATGAAGGTTTTCTGCCTGATGGGCGTGGGGAAGCAGGTGTCAGTGTGACTGAGCCTCAAGCAGAACAGACTCTGCCATGGCCGTTTCAGGGGCTGACTCTCCCCAGGAACTTGGGCCTTAGCAAGAACTTGTCCTGTGTTTCATAACCCATGGACACAGATAATTGTGTGGTAAAGACCTGGGGGGGGGGGGGGAGTGTGGTGAAGGGGGTCAATGGGGGAAGTAAAGAGGGACATCTGTAATACTTTCAACAATAAAGATAAATTTAAAAAATAATTTAAAATAAAAAGGTAAGTGCTACTGTTTGAAGGGGAGATGCAATCACAAGGAAAAGAGAGTGAGGGGGGAGAGAGGAGAGGTAGGGAATGTTGGGAGTCAAAGACCGAATAGTACATCAGTTGGGTGGCTACACCACAAAGGGGAACATTTACACAATGGAATACAATGCAGCTGTAAAAAAGAGGTCCCTCAGCCACAGGGGACCTCTCTGGTAGCGACTCCCCACCTCAGACCAGTGCATCAGAGGACAGAGAGAGGGTAGTGCCTCCAGCTCCCTCTCATCGCCTGTCTCTCATTGGCCAAAATTTGCCCCACTAGCAATTAACTCATTTCCAGCTGTGTCCCCTGAGCTTTTCAGACACCCACTGGTGAAGCCATAGGGCACACTTTGTGCAAGGCACTTCATTCCTGCCCAGAAATGCTGGGAGGAGTCAGAGCTTTGGGGGCCTATCAGGTCAGGGCTGCCTGTGTCTTCCATCAGATGCCAGCACTCACCCTGGGGGGGGGGGGGGGGGGGGGAGAGAGACAGGATACCTGTGCTGCTCTTAGATGAGGTGGCAGTGGCCATGGTTTGCAGGTGGCAGCAAAAGGTGGGACACTTTCCACGAACAAGTAGCCAAAAGGCTAAGACACAACAAGGCCCAGAGAAACATGGCCCAGACACATGTCACATGGGAAGACTCTGACAAAGGAGGTGTCAGCACAATAAAACTTCCCAAGAAAAATAAATCAATTCTGCCCAAACTGGAAATAGAAAGCTGTAGGACCCAGAATTAAGTGGTTAATGGCCACCTGTCTTCCCAACAGAGCGAGCAGAACAAAGTCATGATATGCAATAATGGTAACCCCTAGACTCTAGAGTACTTGTCTTCAGCTGATATGCATACAGAGAAGCAACATGGCCAAAACCGGTTTGGCTCAGTGGATAGAGCATCGGTCTGCGGACTGAAAGGTCCCAGGTTCGATTCCGGTCAAGGGCATGTACCTTGGTTGCGGGCACATCCACAGTAGGGGGTGTGCAGGAGGCAGCTGGTCGATGTTTCTCTCTCATCGATGTTTCTAGCTCTCTATCCCTCTCCCTTCCTCTCTGTAAAAAAATCAATAAAATATATTTTTAAAAAAAACAACAGAGAAGCAACATGAAAATCAAATTAATCTTCCCCCGAGATTAGGATTTTAGTGAGGCTGCTCAGGACTAAGACAAGATATAAAGAGACCATAAGACATTGTTTATGCCTAGAAGTAGTTATCTTGAGGGAAAAAGATCAATATT
Organism: Cnephaeus nilssonii; assembly: GCF_951640355.1. Classification (NCBI taxonomy): domain Eukaryota; kingdom Metazoa; phylum Chordata; class Mammalia; order Chiroptera; family Vespertilionidae; genus Cnephaeus; species Cnephaeus nilssonii. Next base: position 22,792,594 of record NC_137091.1, on the reverse strand, counting down.
GACTTTGACATGTAAACATATTCCTGCACACATAACAAGGAAAGAGCATTCATTGAAGGAAATGCCACGTTGGGGGAGAAGCCGAGATGTTTGCAACTGTTTATTGCATAACCAAACACTAACAGCATTATTTTAGTTCTTACGTGTTTGTGTTATAAGAACGTAGAAATTTACAGCTCAAAAATGATGACAAAACATGTCTGTGTCTGCCTTGTATGCATATATGCATAACCCATGGACACAGACAGTAAGGTGGTGAAGGCCTGGGGTGGTGGGTGGGGGCAGGCTGGAGGGGGTCAATGGGGGGAAAAGGGGACATAGGTAACACTTTCAACAATAAAGATTTATTAAAAAAACAACAAACATGTTTGTGTCTGTCTCGGAGCTTTGAGTGAGTTAGGTCCTGGGATACATGGGGTCTTGCAAGATTCATCATCAAAAGTGCTCCTGAAGAGGAGCCAAGATGGCGGCACAGGTAAACGCCTGTCCTCACCACCTCCCACAACCACATCCACATTACAACTAAAATACAAAACAATGATCACTCAGAACCGCCTGAAAGCTGGCTGAAGGGAAGCCCTACAACTAGAGGAGAAGAAAGCACGCTGAGACTGGTAGGAGGGCGGAGGCACAGAAAGGGCTGGTCCGACACCCACGTGTGCTGCATTTATGATTGGGAGGGAGATGTCTCTGCAGAGGCCACTCGTGAGGAGCAAGGGTCCCGGCCCCATACCAGATCCCCAGCCCAGGGTCCCAGAGCTGAGAAGAGAAGTCCCTGAACTACGGGCTCTAAAAACCAGCAGGAATTGGGGCTGGGAGACATGGAGGCTGCTGGAAACCCAGGTGTCCCTCTTAAAGGCACAAACTTACTCAGACTGGATTCCACTGAGCTCCAGTGCCAGGAGGTGTTGGGGGACCCAGATATATATGGTGAGGAGCTGGCATCAGGGCAGGAACTCGGGGTGGCTTTCTCCCAGATGGGGGTGCTTGCAGGGGTCATTGTTCCTGTACTGGGACCTCCCTTGTTGCAGGGCTGACTGGCAGCCATTTCTGTTTTCTCTGCCCTGGTGATTCCCTGAGACCCCGCCCATCCAATTTGCAGCCCCACCCAACCTGTTTGCATTGGCTTTTGCATATGAATGTCCTGGCTCAGGCTTCAGACTCTCCTAAAATCTCTCAAGCTGCAGCTGGGTCAGCGTACCCCAAACCAATCAATAAAAGGCCGAAGACCCAGCACTAGCACCAGCCTGCCTTGCTTCACAGCTGGGCCTCACCTGGGCACCTCCAAGCCCAATGCAAATGGCTCCTGCCGGGTGGCCCCAAGCAGTAGCTGACCTTGCACCTCCCTGGAGCTCTAGAGCCTGGGGGGCAGCTTCAGACCATAGCAGATTACAACTCTACACGTCCATGAGCGACACACTCAAGGGGCAGACTTAGCACCAAAGCCCCACTGAAGCAAGTCCTGCTCCATAGGGGTGTCTCCTGCTCCATAGGGGTGTCCACAGCTCTCCTACTGTAGTCACAGTTGGTCCTCACAGCCAATTGGCCTGGAGGTCAATTTCTCCCAGTGACACCAACAGCAATCAAGGCTCAACGACAAAACTGTGCACACAGCCCACACAAGGGCAAACCTAGAGTGCTCAGCGCAGGTGACTGGGGAGGCTGAGCCACTGGGCCCTATAGGACACCTAGTACACAAGGCCACTCTACCAATTCCAGGAGATAGAGTAGCTCTACCCAATACATAGAAACAAACACAAGGAAGCAGCCACAATGGAGAGACATGTCACAAATGAAAGTAATGAAAGCAAGCAAACTTTTGGATACAAAGTTCAAAAACCATGGTTAGAAGATTACTCAAGGAACTTCAAAGATCTTAGTGAGAAAGGCAAAGACATAAAAAAGGACCAGTCAGAAAGTAAGCATACGCTAACTGAGATAAAGAATAATTTACAGTGATTCAACAGTAGAGGATTCCAAGAATCAAAACACCCAATCAGAAGAGCAAAAAGAAAAAAGAATCCAAAAATATGAGGATAGTGTAAGGAGCCTTTGGGACACGAGCAGTGTGGTGCTGGAGGTGGCTAGGACCTGCTCGTGAATTTCAGGATCACGTCTGTTGGTTATTAAACACAGCCTTTAGTAAAAATTAAACTACAGAAACTCATTATGTTAAAAACAAGGGCAGCAGATACTCAAAACAACCCTCCTTAATTCTGTCATTATATTCTACTATTGTCTATGCTCTTGTAATTATTTACTCCTATTGTTTGTTCTTGGAAACACTACACAATGGGCGCTAATGCGTATCTTTTCTGACAGTGAAGACACTTCATGTTGGTAGCCTGAAATCAACCACGGTGCATTTACACGGCAGAAATTGGCCAACACTGCAATCCAGGCCTTAATCTACTTTAATTGATTGTTTACACCAGAAGCTGGCAAACCTGTTTTGATTCAGTCCTTAAACTAAGAAGATTTTTTTACATTTTAAATATAGAAGGAAGAAAGAGGAGGACAAGGGGAAAAAGAAAATATGTGACAGAGACAGACATGGCTGCAAAGCCTGAGATTATTTGCTAGCAGGCCTTTACAATAAATGTTTCACAAGCCTGAAGCAAAAAAATTTTAATAATTCAATGAAACTGAGAAACTTCCTTGCTGGCTGTCAGCTCATAGAAGCAACCTCAGTCCTTGTCATATGGCCCCCTCAAGCTTCAAAGCCAGAAAGGGAGAACGCCCCTGTACTGAATCCTTCTCAGGCCTCGAGTCTCTTTGGCCAGGAAGCACGCAGTCCCTGTTAAGGGCTCACCTGTAAAGGTCAGGCCCACTGAGGCTAGTTACCCTTTCATGAAGTCAGCTGTGCATACAGCATCATCTAATCACAGTGTGGCATCCCCTCACATTCATCAGACCTGCCCCTACTCAAGAGGATGGATTTATACATGCCTTTGAATCACAGCATCATTCTAGAATTCTTCCTACTACAAGGGAAATCTCACAGTTTGTCATATTTACATTATTATTCCTCTTTCATTTACATTATTATTCCAAGAAGTTAATGAAATTATGGATATATAATGAATATATATATATATATATATATATATATATATGAAACACTCATGCTTCTTCAAGAGAAAGAATTACTGCATCTGATTTGAGCCTCTTGATAAGTGAAAGCAGTATTTTAAGACTGATAGTTAACAAGAATTTACTTCAGGTGCAGAAATAAAGCAATAACCAACCAGCTGAATTTTTCATGAGGTCCACAGAAACACTTGGTTAATAAAAACTTACTTCAGGTGCAGAAATAAAGCAATAACCAAAAAGCGGTATTTTTCACAACATCTGCAGAAACACTTGGAACCCACATGCATTTAGATGATACGTAAAGAAAACTTTGCCTCTGCCATTTCAAATGCCCAGGGTGTCACCTCCAGCCTAGCTTTTTAACAAGGAAAATGCCCCTAGCCTTTGTTAAAAACAGGACAGCAGGCCCAAAATAGGCCTAGGCCAGTGGTCGGCAAACTCATTAGTCAACAGAGCCAAATAGCAACAGTACAACGATTGAAATTTCTTTTGAGGGACAAATTTTTAATTCTTCTAATGCCAGTTCTTCAAAATAGACTCGCCCAGGCCATGGTATTTTGTGGAAGAGCCACACTCAAGGGGCCAAAGAGCCGCATGTGGCTCACAAGCCTCAGTTTGCCGACCACAGGCCTAGGCTAAGTCCATGTCACCAAACCAAGGCGTTACTCACCGCACTTTCAGCAAAACCAGAAAGGAAATCTTAGCCATTCAGCCGGGAGCCACCTGAGCAGCACTGTTAGGCCTTCTGCCTGAGGGACCACCGGGCTCCTAAAGGAAGGGGACTTTGCATAACCCACTCGCCTTTTGCCTGGTGAACTCCCTGTTCCTGCTTCCTTCTGCCCATCCAAGTCTCATTTTGAACATCTCCTCAGAGCGCCTTTCTATCTGCTAGATGGGATGCTGTCCAACTCAAATAGATTTTTGCTCAAGTAAACTCAAATTTTTAAATATGCCTGAGCTTATCTTTGAACAGTTCTGGCCTCAGAAGAGGGAACCAAAGGAGACACCCCCACGGCCCCCTCCCAGGAACAACAATCAACCAGGACAAGTACCTGCAGAGCCCCTGGCTCGCTGCTTTCTCGCTGCCTCTGGAGGTGCCGGGCAAGGCCCCCGGGGCTCCTGGATCCTGCTCCCAGCTCTGCGTTAGGAGCTTTCAGACTGAGCGCTGCTTTTCCTGGAGTGCGGCCTGAAACCTCAAGCCAGACTGGGTCAGACTTAGGCACCCGCTGCGCTCAGGGTCGGACTGAGTCTGACTTGGAAGCCTCCAGGGTCCAGGCTCCGACTGGGACTGGGTCTGACTAACGCCGGAGTGGGGGCAGTGTGAGGCCTCAGGTGACTAAATCTTGTGCGAAGGCTGAATAAGCAGGTTTATCTTATCAGAGAGAATCAAATTAGAGTGGCCACAGTGGAGAACGTTTAACCTAGATGAGCTTACCCACTTACAAAGTGCCCAGAGTAAAAGGGGTCTCATCAGGCACTCTTCAGGATAAAGGAAAAATTATTTTTCTTCCTCTACAGTTTCAGGGGACTGGGATGAGATCTTCTAGGACACCCCCTCAGTCCAGAACCTGCAGAAACTGGCAGAAGCCGGCAAATGGGGAGAATTCTTATTGAAGCCAGCTCTCCCACACCTTTATCTGTGAGGCCTGGTCGAGAGAGAGAGAGAGAGAGAGAGAGAGAGAGAGAGAGAGAGAGAGAGAGAGAGAGAGAGAGAGAGAGAGAGAGAGAGAGAGAGAGAATTTCATGTTATCCTTTGTAAATTCCAACTCTCGTGAATTTGATTTGGGGTACTCACTGGTTGTTGACTCTTCCTCTCCCGAGACAGCAATTGCCTTCTTTTTAATATATATTTAAAGAATAAGGCCTTTTAATACCACTGTGTTTGCCTGTATATGCATGCATGTATATGTTGTATGTATATGTGCATGCTGCATGCATACACAGCACACACACACATTTCATCTATTATCTCCGCCATAACTACCTTCTCAGCAGTGACTTTAAAAATCTGAATACTGCAGCATTGTTAATTTTATTACCTTGACAGAATTTGTTTTCCCAATAATTGCTCTGCGAGAATTAAATGCTAAATCAGCAAATTTCTAGAGTATTCAGTCAATCTGCTATTATGCAAGATTATGCCTTTTCTGTTAAATGGTTCCCAGAGGCTTACAAAATAGGGTAACTTTGTCCTACATGTGGATTAATTTCCTTTTTCTGGTTTTATTTATATATATTGTGAAATGATTACCATACTAGGTTCATCTAACATGCATCTTCTCATATAGAGACAAAAGAAAGAATAAAGGGGAAAAAATTCTTGTGATAAGAACTCTTGGGATTTACTCCCTTCAACTTTGCTATATTTCACACAGCAGCATTAGTTAGAGTCATCATGTTGTACATGACATCCCTAGCACTTATTTTATTAGCGGACGCTTTTATCTTTTGACTACCTTTCCTATTGATTAAAGTTAAACATGGGTGATGATGTGTGCCTCCCACTCATCACACCAAGAAGAAGATAAGGTCAAACTGTCCCACAACTGGTGATGCTAAATTTGGCCCTAGTTCAGGGTAGCGCTCTCATCTCCCCACTGCAAAGGCATATATTCTTCAGTGTGAATAAATAAACTGTAGGATATAACTTTAAGAACATGTGATTATCCTGCTCCTAAACAGCTATGCAACAGTTTTGGTGGCATGACAGTTATGTACAATGCATTCTGGAAGCCTGTAATTTTGCAGTCTACTCATTTTGAGCCTCTTGCTAATGGCATTAGAAGAAACTTGATGCTAATCTAGTTTTTCAGGGGACAGTCAGTGCTTTTGCTTGAGCTACTTAAGAAATCTGGTTTCACTGAGAATTTCCAAATATCCTGCAAATCCACTCTTTCTAACATTTTCTGAAATGCAAGATTATGGGATCTGTTCATCCACAAATTGAGATACAGGTACAGAGAAGGGATCGGGGTGCAGATCCTTGTGTGTGTGTGCCCTGTGGGCATGCCCGTCCATCTCAGCGTCAGTCCAGTCTGGTAGGGACAATCCCACGCACCAGCTGTCTCCTGTACTGAGCCGCATCCACAGGGAGGCTATGTAGCATATCTAGGGGTTCAGGGGAGGTTTCTGGAGGAGTGGGGCGTTGGTCAGGTGTATAATAAGTTCTGTGCAGTTGGTAAGACCATTTTACAAACTTGGTGATTGAGTTTGGGAGGCATTAAACGATTGCCTGAGGTCACACTCAGCCAGTGAGCCAGGATTTAAATCCTGGGAGAAAAGGGATGACGGCTGTGGACTATCAGGCTATCCTCATTTGTGTGACACAGAGAGGATAGTGAAGAAGACACTGAAGTTTCCTAGAGGCTCGCCTACAGCAGGCGGGCAGGTGCGCAGTGTCAGTGGGGCAGGAGATTGGTATTAAAGCCAAGGTTTTAAGCTTCCTGGGCCTCATCCTCGCACCTTATCCGAAGTAATAATAGCAACAATGGTGAGACCCAACCTTTACTATGGGCTTAACTGTCTACATTTACTGCCACAATCTTCCTCATCTCTAAATCCGGAATAACAAGAATAGTAATGAGAATAATAAACAATAAGTACCATTTATTGAGCATTTATTGCATAACACAAACCTTGGAGTTCCTCATCTGTAGCCTGGGAATAACAACAACAACAACAATAATAATAATAAATGATAAGAACCATTTATTAAACACTTAATGGGTTATAAACCCCTGTTCTAAGTGACTCACACAGCTCAGTTTTCCTCACTAAAGACTGGGCATGATGAATCATCATAAGTGATAGCCAACATTTACTGAGTGTTTGCTGTGTGCCAGGTCCTGTTCCCAGAACTCTATTCAGACTAGATAGACAAGGCCCAACTTGACCGGGTCGGCAGCAAGCCTTCCATAGCATCTCCCTCCCTCTTCACCTCATTGGTTTATCTTCACCTCATTGTGTTCCCCCTCCACGTTGGCCTCCAGATGCTCCCCAAGCACACTAAGCTCAGTGCCCCTCATAGCCTCTGCATGTGCCATCCCCTCTGCCCATGCACATTTCCCCAGATACCCACAGGACCCACTCCACTGGCCCGCTCACCTTCCTACTCAGACATCACTTCCTCAGCGAGACCTTCCCTGACCTTGTCCTTTAAAACCCGGGACCCGCAATAGCACTTATTGCTGCTACAGAAGAGGCATCCAGCAAATGCTTGTTTAATCAGTACGTGCTTACAAAGTGGCAGCGGCCTGGTGCAAGGTGCCTTTTGGAATTGGCTTCCTCCCTCCCTCTCGGCCCCCCCTCAGCTTCCTGAATAGATGACATACTTACAGCCCAGCTAAGTAAGTGAGGGCGGAAGTCCCAAGGAGACCTGAGGAAAAGCACCCCAGATGAGGGCTCTGCAACATACAGGCTCTAAGATAACAACGTGCTGGGAGAAGGGTGGAAAGCTAGAACCTAACGTGTGTGGGGGGAGCCCAGGTAGGGCGCAGGTCTCAGAGGCCCAAGAGGTCAGTCAGCAGGAGTCTGTGGGAAATGCAGGGACTCTAGGATTTTACGCTGACACACAGGAATCCGACACGACCTGATGTGGGTTTTTAACACGTTTCCTCTTGGTCGTGTTGGCAAAACCGACTGTTCAGGAATACCAGAGGCAGCGGTGGAGATGGGGCGGACTTGACATCCCCTTATTCACTGAGCTGCTCAGGAACCTTCACAGGGTTGAGCTGGTGAGAGCGCCCGCCAGGCCTGGGGGCGGAGTCCGACCGAGGCCCCGCCCACGGCGCGTGGAGCCCCGCCCCCGTGTCGGCCCCGCCCCTCTCCACCGCCCCGGGACTCCTGGAGCACAGACTCAGGCCCGGGAGGTGAAGGACCGGCTAAAATCGTTGCCTTTATTTCTCGGCGGGCCTTGAAACTGGGGATCGGTGGGTCCCACTGGTCTAGGGGGACCACAGGGCCAGCTCCACCGGCGGTTCCAGGTCCTCCTCGCGGCGGGCGCACAGGGACTCCGGGTCGGGCTGCCGGAGCGGAGAGTCAGGCTGTCAAGCCCGTGACTGCCTTTGCCGCGTCACCGTCAGCACCCCGGGGTGCCCTGCTCCCCACAGACCCTCCCTCTGAAGGGCTCTGGGCACATCCCCGCCCGCTTTGCCTCCCTCTTTGCCCGCCTCGCCTCCATCCCCGGCTCCCGACCTCTCCTTCGTGGGCCCAGTCGTCCTCGGGGCTCTGGGCCTGGGTGGGGACTTGCCCCCCGGGTTTCTCCAGCTCCACCTTCAGCCTGCGGAGAAGGGGCGGAGGAGAGAGAGGAGGAGGGAGAAGAGAGCTAGAGCGGAGGGGTCAGGAGGAAACCGGAGACCCGGTGACCTGAAGAGGCCCGGAGCGCAGGGGCAGGAGCCGAGCCCAGAGCCGGTCCTTCCAGGAGGGGCGGTGCTGGGGGAGGCATTGGCCCCTTCCCTTCCTCCCGGCCCCTTCCCCTGCCCCGGGCCTCCTTTCTCCTCTTACGCTTCGTTCACTGCCAGGGCGCCCTCGACCGCAGGCGAGGAGCGCAGCCTCTGCTCCACCCGCTCCAGCTTGGCTCTCGCTACGTTCTCTGCAGGGGGTGAAGGGTGTGCATCACGGCGGGGCCGGAGCTCCCACGCGCCGCCGCCCCGTCCCTGTCCCCCAGCCCACGCGGGAGTCCCACCTTCAGTGAGCAGCTGCTCCTGGCTGCTCTGCAGCGCGCGGATCTCCCAGGCCAGTCGCCGCTCCAGCACCTGCTGGAGAGAAGGCGCCTGTCTTTGGTCTGTAGTCCTGGCCCCCCCGCTCCTTCGCGCCTCTCAGTAAGTCCTTACTTGAGTTAGGTCATTCATTCAACTATTTATTTATTTATTTATTTTTAATATATTTTATTGGTTTTTTTACAGAGAGGAAGGGAAGAGAGATAGTTAGAAACATCGATCAGCTGCTTCCTGCACGCCCCCTACTGGGGATGTGCCCGCAACCAACGTACATGCCCTGGACCGGAATGGAACCTGGGACCTTTCAATTCGCAGGCTGACGGCTCTATCCACTGAGCCAAACCGGTTTCGGCCATTCAACTACTTATTAACTCCAAGTGCAGTTGCTGCTGCGGCTGGGTGCTGGTGGAGACACTTTCCTCGCCAATCACTCCCGATGTCCCTGTGTACCTCTTAGACCTTAGGTCCTGCCACCCTTCTCGTCCCTCCTGCCCATCCTCGTTTGCTCTTCCCCAAATGTGCAAGGTAGAGTCCAGCCTCAGGGCCTTTATATTGGCCTTTCCTTCTGCCGGGAGCATTTGCACCCATGCCTGCCTGCTTCCTCCCTTACTTCCTTTGTGCCTGCATCCGGATGTCACTTGCTGAGGCCTTCCCCAACTGACAGGACATGCTCTGTCTTACTTATTTTCTTATTGAGAGTATGGGTGTGCCTCCCCTGGCCTCAAACCATCCAGGGACCAGCACGCACTTGGCCCTTGGGCTCCCACTGTCCCCTCCTGCCTGGAATGCTGCGAGGTGCGTGCAGGGACATTAGTTGAATGAAGGAACAATCTGACCATGGCTTTTTCAGGGTTCCCATTTGCCACTGCAAGGTAAGCACACTCTAGGTGAGCAAGAGGGGAACAGGGTCAGCAATGGTTACTGTGACAGTCTTGGCAACGTGTGGCAGTGGGGGGTGGTGAGCGGTGGCCAGATTAAAGGTAAAGCTGAAGGATTGGGTGGATGGGTGAAAAGAAGAACAGGGTCGAGGATTTTGCCATGAAGTTGGGCTGGCGCAGATGGACCTGAGCAGCCAGCGGAGACACGGGAGAGGAGAGGCTTTGGTTGGAGGCAATGATGATGGCTCACCTGGAATTCCCAGAGGTCCTTGTGCTGGCCCATCAGATCCTCCAGCTGTTCTTCCATGTGTGACCTAGGGGCCAACACCCAGGAATGAGAGGACACCTGCCAGGACTGACACACAGCCCGGCTCATTCTGAGGGGCCTCAGGCACGGGCCTTTACCTCTCGGCCTGGCGCGCCGTCTGCTAGGATCCCCTTTCCGGGCTGTGTCCTCCCAGCCTCGGTTCCACCAGCTCCTCTCCCAACAAATTCTCCCCACGCCCACTCCCCACCCAGTGCCACGCCGGGCCCCAGTGGTTACCCCAGCTCCCTCTGTTTACAACTCTCTTCAATCTGGGAGTTACGGATGGAAATTTGATCCATGAACTCCTGCAACATGTGCTTCCAAGGAAGGGAAAGACCACCTCAATCATATTCTCTGAATGATTCCCCCACTCCCTCCTGCAGGAGGGGGAGTTCGGGTTCGTTCGTAACCGTCATCATTCCCCTTTCTTCTGTTGGTTGAATGTGAAAATTTATGGGCCTCTGTCGAGACTATCATCCTGTCCATCCTGTCCCCCATCAAACCATGAATTTGGGCCTGAGCAGTAGGTAGATCTGAGCAGTGAGCAGAGACATTGAAACCAAAGAGGAGGGGCTTTGGTTGGAAGAACACTTTGTGAGGGGAGAAGTAGTTTAGTTTCGTAGATTCTAAAGTCCTGCCTTAAAGCCTGCATCTGCTATTCTACTGTGATCCTTTTACTGTGTAAGAGGTCTCTGGGTCTTAGTTCACTCATCTGTAAAATGGTGGTAATGATGGGAGGGTGACATTAGCTTTTAACTCCTTTACTTGTCTTTGTGGGGATTATGTTGATAAATGAACATAAACTGTTTATCAGACTCTGTGTATGTGTGTGTGTGTGTCGGGGGGAGGTAGTTAAGCATTCACACACTATCTATCATCAGGTTTTCCTGCACAATTAAAATCATGGTGCACCAGGGTGTGACTGCTCTGGTCACAGAACAGTTAAGTAAAGGTCCAAAAGATGGAGAGATGGATGGATGAATGGTTGGCTGGACAGTTTATTGGATGGGTGAATGGCTGGCTGAAGAGATGATGGCTGGCTGGAGAACTGACCAGTGGAGGGAGATGGCTGGGTAGAGAAATAAAAGGATTACTAGAAGGATAGAGGATGTCTGGGTGGATGGTTGGGTGAAGAAATGAACAGCTAGATGAACAGATAATTGGTAAGATGGAAATAAGATGAATGAATGATGGAAGATGATTATCTAGAAGACTGGAGAGATTCTGTCTGACCGGATGAAGGAACAGATCTATTGATGGGTGAATGGGTTAATGGGTGAATGGATGAATGGGAGGCCTAAATGAGCAGATAGATAAACAAATGAATGGATAGCAGAAGGTCTGGATAACCAATAGGGGAAAGCTTAGAATAACACCCGTGGATGAAATTTATAAAGAAAGTAGCAAGGAATGATTAAATGAGTGAGTTCATCTCAACACCACTACCTAATATCAGAGATGAGCATAGAAGCCTTTTGTCTAGCTAGTGTATATTATAAAAGGAGGAAATGAGGAGCGTGTGCCGAAGATTTATTTTCCCTAGCTCTTGCTCCCCGCTCCTTCAAGCTGGGGAATAAGGTGGGCAGAGCTGGGCAGGACCTCTTACCTCTGCGCCTGGCTTTCCTTCCTTTGGCAGTGCAGCTGGAGGATCCTCAGCGCTTCTGTGGAGAGGAACCAGGAGGGCCATGTGAGAGCTCTTGGGGAGCCAGGCGTGGGTGGAGTAATGGGCACTGAAGGGCACGAAGAGGACTTGAGTGTTGACTTCAAGTCAGGCGGCAGCCAAGGGAGAGGTCTGAGCAGAGAGGGAAGCAGCCTGACTCAGGTTTCAGTGGGATTCCTCTGGTTTTTGTGAGGTAATGGGGTAGAATAATGAAGACAGAACAGCTGGTAAATACCTTGCTTTTTTCTCAAGACCTCCTCTAGGTGTACTTTCTCTCCATTCACTGGAAAACACAGTAACACTATGAGCGTCCAAGGAAGGGGCTATATCCCGTGCACCCCGCTGCAACGTCATGCAAAGGGCATGCCCAAGGTCATACGGGAGGTCTGGTGCAGGCCCAGGAGAGGGGAGGTATGTCCTTGCCACCCTGCACCCATCTCCCACTGGGGACCATCCAGATCCAGCTTCTCCCTGTAAACCCCAAAGGAATAATGACTCTGCAGGATGCACAATGTTTATACCGGGGAAAGAGATGACTAGAAATAAATAAATGCACCAAGTCAGATGAAAATAAAGGCCATGAAGAAGCAGATCAAGCAGGAGAGTGAGAGTGACAGGGAGAGAAGAGGACATCCCATTTCACAGGGGACCATCAAGGTAGACCTGTTGAGTGAAGTCTGAGCTAAGAGCTAACTGGAGAGAGCAAGAAGCAATGGAGATGACACAGCATAAGGGCATTGCAGACAGAGGGCACAGCCCGTGCAAAGACCCTGAGGTGAGCCCAGGAACACCAGCAGTGTCATGGGATCGCTGGGTCCCTCTTTTGGTCTCACTTACAAGAGTCCAATTCCCTGTGCAGCGTCTCCCAGAGAGCTTGGGTTTCTCCCAATTCCTCATTGGATTTCTTCTTTGCTGAGCCAAAACACAGAAGACACTGTGAATGCAGCCTGACTAATCTCTCTCAGATCATGATACTGCACGCTATCTTCGAGCAACCTGGAGGGGCCTGAATGTTATAGATGGGGAAGGGGCGTCATTCCAAGTCCAGGGCCAGCCTCAGACCCAGTTTACCGTGCTGAAGCTCATTGATCCGGTTAATCAGGTCTTCTATCTGTGGCTCCAGGCTTCCCTCTGCAGAAGGAAAGGAAGATTAAATCAGAGAAGACAGACACCTGGCTGTCCAAGGCAGATGGAGGGTGGGTGGGAGATGGCATTGCGTCTCCGCCGCTATCATCAACACACATCTATTGAGTGCCTGTTGTATGCTGGGCTCTGTAAGAGGCCCTTTGCAGGGCTTCCGTTCTGGGTGGGAGAGATGGACATGGAGCAAAGATACATATCAATGTCGGTGGCAGTAACTGCTGTGAAGGGGAATAAAGCGAAGCAAGGGGTTGGAGAGTGAAAGTGAAGAAGGTGCTTCTCCAGATGTTGGAAAGGCCCCAAATGAAGAACGGGAAGGGAGCCCTGCAGTTTTGTGGAGGTGTGGGGTGTGGAGGGAGGAACCCTGCCCGGCAGATGGACAAGTGCAGAGAGAGTGAGGCAGATGCCAAAGCAATGGCTAAGGCGCTGTGTGGCAGGCGTGAATCTAGCAAGCAAGTGGGGAGTAGCGAGAGGCAAGGTCGGGGGCGGGGAATGGGGGTGCAGATCACCGAGGGTGTCCAAGGACACGGTGGAGGCTTCTGGTTGTAATTCTGAGCATGGTGGGAGCCAGTGAAGACCACCTGCCTGCCCCACCCTGTTAAAAGCCTGGCAGGGCAGTTGTCACTTCTGTCCTTCCAGGCCCTGGTATTGGTCCCATTAGAGAAAATGGAAAAGTGCTGCTTTAATTTTGTGGGTGGCAGCTTTCAAGTTCTCCACTGACAGGGAGGTCACTGCCTCTTTAGGGTAGCCATCTCTACCTTCTGACGGCCCCATTATCAGTGTTTTGTATGGAGAAGCCTTCTTCCTCATCCCTCTTTTGGCTTCAAGATCAGCAGCACAGAGCTGGGGCGAAAAAGCTTCCCAGCCTTTGCTGGGTCTCCAGCCCCAACACTCTGGAGTTAATAAACTCAAGCCCTGGATTTTCGGAGGCCACCAACTCCAGCTCCTGTGACTTCTAGCACAGTGGGTGCTTCCAAGGTGCTAATTATGGCGGACAAAGCTCCAGTCCTGCAATTTCTCTCATGTTAGCCTGGGCAGGAGCCTCTGTGCACTTCTGCGGGAGCCACAGGGTCTGGGGAAGGGGAGGTTCCCTTTTATTAGGAACAGATCAATGCACTGTAGAATTTAACCTGAGGGTGGGCTGCGGAGGGGTGTGTTCAACCTCCAATCCAGCTAGAACTTGGCCCAGCCTTGGTGTAGAGGGCTCCCAGGCCCCCTTCAACAAGCAAAGCTATTTATATTGCCATTTGTATATAAAAAGGGCAGACAAAGAACACACACCCATGAATGTATTTTTTTTAATCTCTAGAAAAATACCCAAGAATTTAAAAATAGTCACTGTTGGCCTGTGGGTCAGGGAAACGGATGGCTGGTGTGTGTGTGTGTGTGTGTGTGTGTGTGTGTGTGTGTGTGTGTGAACATAGGGTTTTCCATCCCCTTATACTTCTTGAATTTTGAAGCTGTGCTTTTGGTTCAAAGAATAAATTGTGTTAGAGGGAGAGAGTGCCGAGACCGGTTTGGCTCAGTGGATAGAACGTCGGCCTGCGGACTCAAGGGTCCCGGGTTCGATTCCGGTCAAGGGCATGTACCTTGGTTGCGGGCACATCCCCAGTGGGGGGTGTGCAAGAGGCAGCTGATCGATGTTTCTCTATCATCGATGTTTCTAACTCTCTGTCTCTCTCTCTTCCTCTCTGTGAAAAATCAATAAAATATATTAAAAAAAATAAATAAAATATAATCATTCCTTAAAAAAAAAAAAAATAGAGGGAGAGAGTGCCATAGGATAATTCTCCAAGGCTGTGAGTTGAAAGAGCTGGGTTTGAGCCACATGCCTGACTCAAAACCCCAGGGGAGCCTCAGGTACAAGGAGACACACCACCTTTCTGCAGCTTTTTCACCATTGCCAGCAAGTCCTCAGTCTTCAAAGATTTGGTCTGCCCTGCAGAGATGAAAACCAGAATTACAGGATCCAGTGAGAGTGAGGGGATTGAGGAAAGGTCCAAACCTATCTGGGAAGGGAGGAAGGGTTCTACAGACACCCCTGGGCTGGGACCCAGGACAGGCTGAGGGCGAGGCTTCCAGCAAGAGCAGGGCCTCTGTAAGACCCGGCCCCTTGTCCCTGAGGTTCCTGGTGTGTGCTGGATGAATCAGAGACCCTTATGGTCAGCTTCTCCCTGAGGTCAAAGGACACCACAGATCCCTTAATACAACACAGGCATGAGAGAAGGTGAAGCACTTTTGAGGCTGCTTTTCAGAATCAGTAGGAAGTTCTAACCAATGCGATAGGGCAGAGAGATTTCATATGAATTCTGTAAAATCATTATAGGCCACAATTTGCAAATATTAAAGAATTTATACGTCTAGGAAATAGTTATTAACGACTGCTAACAATAAAAAAAGACAACAGGGTATTATGAGCTTTTTGATGGAGGAACATAACACCACCTAAAGGATTCTTGCCAACTGAAAAAAAAAAAAAGAAATATTACTAAGGTTTCCATATCTAAATGCCAATTCAAAGGAAGCGCAAGGGGGCAGTGAAACATGTTAAATTGTATCATGGGGATGTGATCAGCATTATAAGACTCTGGCATACTCCACAAGACAATCTTGTTTCTTCAATAAGTAAATTGCAAAGAAGAAAAAGGGAGGGGGGGGGAAAACTATGATTAAAAGACTTGAGACATATATCAATCAATTGTAATGAATATCTAATTTGGATCTTAATTCAAACACACTTTTACCATATATACTTCTATACATTTTTAAAAATATGTATTTTTTAATGGTTTCAGAGAGGAAAGGAGAGGGAGAGAGAGAGATAGAAACATCAATGATAAGAGAGAATCATTGATTGGCTGCATCCTGCAAGCCCCACACTGGGGACCGAGCCCCACAACCCAAGCACATGCCCGTGACCTCCTGGTTCTTAGGTCGACACTCAACTACTGAGCTATGCCAGCTGGGCCTTCTATACATTTTTAACATGAGCCTACTTTACTTTTAGAATTACAATAACAATAAAATATCAAAAAATATATATTGACATCTTAAACTTTTGAAATCAATGATAAAAAGTCAAATCCCAATGACTCACCCCTCTCCAAGGAAAATTGGGCAGAGAATATAAAAGGCAGCGCACAAATCACACATGATAGCTAAAAAGTAGTATATAGAAAAGTCTCTTCCCCTCAGACCCTAATTCCTCAATTTCCCTCCTCAGAAGTGTTACAAGCTTAGAGATAATTCATATGCAAGCATATTTCCACTCTTTCTATATAAGTGGTATCCTATCATAAATATGTTCCACAACTTGTATTTTTCATTTGACAATGTATACTGGTGATGTTTTTAGTATTTTTTAGTGGTTGCAGAGTAAATATACCATAATTTTAGAGAGAAGTCCCTTACTAGTGGATATTTAGGTTTGCTTTCCTTCTTTTGCTGTTACAGACAATGCTATACTAAGGATCTTTTATTAGTTTTCTTGGGCTGCCAAAACAAAGTACCATAAACTGGGGCTGCCTTTTGTGTGTTTATGTTTTCACCTTGAATTCTGTGTCCAAAATTCCCTCTTCTTGTAAGGACACCAGACATTGGGTCAGGGCCCACCCTAATCCAGTATAACCTCATAGTAACTAGTCATATCTACAAAGACCAAGTGATGTCACACTTTGAGGTTCCAATCTTCATGAAATTTTGGTGAGGACACAACTGAACCCAGTACACTATCCTAGTACATTCTTCTTTGTGCACACACGGGAGTGTATTACTGGATAAATTCCGAGAAAGCTACCTGCTGGGTCAAAGGGCATGTCTATTTTTAAATTTGACTGGTATTACGGAATTGCCCTCCATCTGTTTTTGGCAGGCCCGCTAAAGACTCCTTCCCCATACTCTTACCAGCCAAGTATGTTTTCAACCTCTTTCATTTTTTCCAGTCTGATAGACAAAAACAGCAGTTCATCTCAAACTTTCTGGTGGTAAATATCCAAAACTTACTCAACTCCTCTGGATCAGAAATTCCACTTCTAGGACTCTATCTTAAGGAAAAAATTAAGGATGATGGGCAAGATGTTCATTGTTTCATTGTCTGTAATCTTAAAAGATGGAAGCAACCTAAAGATGCCTTGGTTGATTATAGCACATTTGTAGGATGAAATTCTTTGCAGCCATTAAAAATCATGTAAAACAGGGGCTCATAACCTGAGTTTATTAAATTCTGTTAAAATATTTGGTGGTGTATTCACTCTCTTTACATATTTTTGTCTTGCCTGAAGCCTCTTAAAATTATATGCATTAATTTAATTTTGCATTTGAATTTTTAAATTACTTATTAAACAAATGTAGAAGAACATAGAGTAAAAAATATGTCTCCCCGCACCATTAGCCCCTTCCCCAAGTCAATCCCCTTCCCAGAAGTAATTACTGCCAACAGTTTGAAGACATGCAGATCTTCTAGTAAAATGTATTTTATGTATTGCTTTAATTTTTCCTTTCTTATCCAAGTAACATTCTAAAAACATTCAAACACTACACAAACATGTGAAGTTAAAAATGGAACTTTCCCTTCTCTCCTTGGCTCCAAATCTGAGTGCCTTTCTCTGGTATTAATAGGCTGGTATGTATTCTCTTGAGACTTTAACCAGTTTTAAATACTCTTACTATTTGGAAATTAAACAAAAAATTAAAGCTACTTTAATAATGAGGATAAGTATTTTTTTAAATAGTTCATTATGAAAACTTCCAAATGCACGTAAAAGTAGGGAGAATACCGTGATGAACTCTGATTTACTCATCGCCCAAACCTGACAATTCTTAATGTTTGCTTCAGCTATGTTTTTCCAAGCAAGCCCCAGGCTTCGTAACATTTCATCCCCACAAGTAGTTTCACTACTTGAAGACATTTTCTTAGATGACTCCAATCCTATAATTATACCAATATTAACAATTATCACTAATCATTGGTTCATTAATATCATCTAGTCCCAGAACAAATGTGATTTCCCCGACTGTCCCCATGCATTTATAGCTGGCTTTTGCAACCATTTTTGTGAAAGCTCCATCTATGTTTTTCCTCTCCCCTGCACTTCTAAATCTAGTCATGGGGTAAGATCATGGGTGATCAGTAAATCTTTTAAATAATCCAACTAACAACTTGATAAAAGTTTTTTTTTTAATCCATGTTATAAAACAGCTTATAATGCATGAGCTCCTTTTAAACATTTTATTTTGAAATAATTTCAGACGTACATAAAAGTTGTAGAAATAGACCACAGTGCTCCTACTTGCCCTTGTATCAGGTTTCCCATTTGTGAGCGTTTCTGTACCATAAATTGCAGGCACCATGGCCCATTATTCCTTAATGTTCCAGTGTATATTTCCTCTAAACAAAGGGAGTCTACCAGATAACCACAGTAGAACCATCCAAACCAAGATGCCAATATTAATCAATATTAATATGATTCTCGGATGCAATTGAAATTTCCCTTGCTCTCACATTTTCAAAAATTATATACTACTTAGTTTCCTAAAAGAAAAACAAAAAATCACAAAAATGCCTCCACTTTTGCACAGCCCCTAAGATCCAAGTCCCTTACTAAGAGTCATCAGTGAGGCCTTTTGCCTTCAAATCACTTTTCTGTGCAACCTACATAGGGCTATGGCTGACATTGCTTTCTACTTTATTTTGAAAATCCAAACTTTTTCCTCATAAAAATATCTCTTTTTAGAGTTCATTCTGTGTCAATAGATCATGGTCTTATCCTTTTAAATTTTAATTATTTTAAATTAAATTGCAATCTAACCATTTTTTCCCCTGCTGCTCAAAAAATTTTAAAGGTCCACCACACATAGGCATTCCACAATATGCATGAATATACCTTTTAGCCATTTCCATGATTGCTCCTTTTTTTTTTTTTTTTTTGCTTCTATCAACATCCTAACGACTTTTCTGGCCCAGATATCTCTGTACTCTCCTGATTACTAAGCATGGTGACCGAATATAAGGAGTAGCATTTTAGACGCTAAAAATGTTCTGCCAAACTGCCTCTAAGTGTTTACTGGTCAGCTCTCCAAGTGAGACAAAAGATGGCCTTTCCCCCAGAGTAATCAATATTAGATATTATCTCTTCTCCTATAAAGCCAACTTATTATGGCTAGAAATGGTAACATCATCTGTTCTTAAATTTCCTCCTTGCTGAAGTGAATTAACTTCAATTGTGACAAATTTGAAAGGTAATACTAAAAGCTTTGTAGCACAACAGCAGCTGCAGTAAGTGCTCAATAAATGAGATCTATTTGCATCTGTCTCATTTCTGTCTGTCCTTTGTTGAAAGCTGGCATTCAATGTGTGGCCCTAATCTGAGAGAGAGCTCTCCATGTTAGTTATGTTATTATTCATACAGTAAACAAACAAAATTATTGAGCACCTACTATATGCTAAGCAGGCATTGTTTGAGCCTTGGGGAAAGAGCAATAAATGGTTCTCATGGAGCTGACATCCTAGGACAATAAACAAGTTATTGTTGATGTCTGCATAGACAGGTCTGGACAAAGTGCAACCATGTTTATTAACATAGCGGTTTAAAGACTGCAGAAAGGGGGTTATGGGCGAAAGGAGGGCAGAAAGGTGACAACTGTTGAAACAGTGATGGGTACACGGGCATTCATCATGCTCTTTTCTGTACTGTGGTACATTTTGGAAAATTCCTGTATTTTAAAGAATGCTAGCGGCATAGTGGTGGATCAGTCTTGGGAGGTTTTCTTTTGTCTAGAGGGCAATTCCCACTAGTCTGTAGGCAGTTTTTTCCCCTCTCACCACTAGTCTGTAGGCAATGTTTTCTCCTCACTAAGGTGTATCATTATCAAAATGCCCTGGAGAAAAGCTGTCTGTGGGAGTGGCCATTCTCAATTAGGATTTGAGTCCAAACAAAGTGTGAACCTGCTGGGTGTCAGACACGGGGAATTACTGTGAATTTTCTCAGATGTGGCAGCAGCAGAGTGGTTTTTGTGAGAATGTCTACCTCCATTCGCTGCTTGAAGAGATGCATACTGACGTATTATTTACCTTAAAATACTAAGCAATATGCCCAATAAGGCTGACAAGTTAATCTAGGTGAAAATATGCATGTTATCTATCTCCACATTGCTGAACAGTATTTTATAGAAGGCCTATTTTTTTTTTTTTTTTTTTAGTGCCGCTATCAATATCTCTTTATTGGAATGGGACAGAGGCTTCCCCTCTGCCCTGGCCGGGAGCGGCTAGCTTACCAGCATATCCCTCGCCCTCCTCAGCCTCCTCCAGCGGCTCCAACTTGGCCGCCATTTTCCAAAACAGGAGTTAGGCGCATGCGCCTTCGACAATTGATTGGGGGCAGCAGGGAGCTCGAGGGCAGGAAGGCTCTGCAGCGCGCATGCTAGCAGTGCGCAGTCTGCTCACTGGACCAGGATGAGAGCAATGGAGTTTCCGGAGCCTCTGACTCAGTGACACGCGGCTGTAATTCCAGGTTAGAGAAAACAAGGATAGAACTAGGGTCTCAGTGGATTGGGGACCGAGTGTTGTGAGTACATATACAAATTGGGAAGAGGTCTCGCCCCCTCCTGGTTGCTCCGTGTAGTGCAGGTTGTAAGAAAGACTGGGGCAAATGTACATGTGTTGTGGGGTGGTACACAAGAGTTTGAGTCCCTTTTCATTCACAAAAGCTCACTTAGCCGGGGACAGGTCAGTTATCTCTACTTCACGAATGAGCAGAACGAGCGTTAGAAGCTAAGTGCACCTCCTATGTAAAAATTCTGGATCTCAGCTACTGTGTGAAGTTAGGGGCTTTGCCCTGGGTTACACAGACAAACAGAATGCGGGGACCATCTTTCTCATTAACATTAGCAGCAGCCAACATTGATGGGGTCACTTTTGACAGGGTAAAGATGAAGTACATGAAGGGCGAAGGAATGTCCTTGTGGGGATTGGTTTAGACCTTTTCTTTTGTTTTTCTTTAAAGTATCTTTAGGTCAGTTTTGGCACAGGCTGGCCCCATGGGTCACCCAAAGAGACCTTGGCCAACCCTGGACACTCAGGGCTAAGAGCCCACTGAAGAGGCCGTCTCCAGATGCAGGACAGAGGGTATGGTGCCTAGGTATCGGAGGAGAAAGTCCCTGACAGAGGCTGGAACATCATCGAAGTGAGGCAGAGGGAAGGGAAGAGCCCAAGGATTTCTCCATAGGTGCAGATGCATGAGGGGCTGAGGAGGCAGCCCACTCACCTATGCGCAGTCATGCTGCCACCCGTCTCTCATTCGTGGGCAAGCTCTCAGATCTTGGCCTATTACCCAGGGAGAGAGAGACCAGCCACAGACACCACCATCAACCACCCCACCCGTTCCAGCTCCCCCTTTCCAGGGTGGAGACAGAAGAGCCAAAAGCAGTTGTTCCCAGCACTGCCCAATCTGGGAGTTCTGCCTCTCAGGATCCAGTGAACAAGCCATTATGGGAAGCTTGGTCCGTAGAGGCAGATGAGGCTGCTGGAGGTGTAGAGTACTTGGGTGGATAACGAATGAAAAGTCGATCTTCCTCTTTCTTCACCCAGCGTAGGAGTTTGGTCACTACCAAGATGGCACCTGCCTTGGTCACCAAGGGGCTGAGGCAGGTATAGAGCTCAAATTTGGAGGTCACCTGTGGGTTTGAGAGGAGACAGGGTCAGTTGGGCTGGAACTGGTCATCCGTAACCCTGTCCATCCAACCCTAGCCCCATGCCTATCTCCTGTTTGGAAGACGCACCTGGCAGCAGCTCCCACCTGATGCTGTCTGGTCACTGGGCTAAAGCAGGTAAGCTGATATTATTGTGTCATGGGTGAGCCAGGGGTTCTCAGTTGAACCAAGGGTGGGCCAGGTTCATTTGAGCCAAAGGATCATTTAGAGCTAGTGGCTTCAACTGGGTGATGCTGACTGTGATGCTGACCTATAGAATGGGTATAACAACAACAGTGCTTTTTAATGAGCAATTGTTGTATACAAGGTCCTGTTCTGAGCTCTACACACCTATGTCTTCATCATCTGTACCCTGAGTATAAGAGGATTAATTCCACTTAATCCTCACACCAATCTGAGAGACGTACTGTGATCAGGTCACCAGTTCTTTCCACACCACTTCTCACTGCTCTCCCCTCACTTCCTCTGTTCCAGCCACTCTAGCCTCTTTTTGCTCTTCCTCAACCATAAACCAGGCTCAGTCCCACCTCGCAGCATTTTCACAGTCCTTTCCCTCTGCCAGCTGTACTCTTCCTCCAGATACTCAGATGGCCCACTACCTCCCTGCCCCGCTTACATGCCATCTCCTTGGTGAGTAATCCCCTCATCACCCAATTTAAAACCCTGGGCCTACCATATCTTGGTTTTGAATTACCATTCTTCACTAAAAGGTACAAGGGCTACTTGGACAAATGGACTGACACAGAGGAAGTACAAGATGAGCTTGGAACATCTTGTGCCAAAAAGTAAGAAGTGTTCCAGCAGCGATGGAGACATGTCAAATGACACAAGGGCCAGTGTACCAACATCATGGCTCCCACTGGCTATGAGAGACAATCTGAGCAATGAAATAAATATCAGACAAGAAAAATAAATGATAGAGAAGGTTTTTAGCCCGCTGAATTAAAGAAAAATCCATGAGAACATACTAATATAAAATTAAAAATTCAACAAACAAATACAGGAGGAAAAGGTCTCTAAGACAATAGAATATCAAACAATAACTATAGAAGGAATGATAAGGTTAGAAAAACGACAGTCTAGTAAACACCAGAGTAATAACTATTGCAGGCAAGAATCATTAATGGATATTAAAATTAGTGGGTGAAAATATGATGAAAAACAGAACATTAACATAATCACCTCATGCTATTTACTAATTACAAAGGGGAAAAATACTAACTTTATAATGGATAAATCTGACACACACCACCTTAACTAAGTGATCAAGGCTAATATCATCAACAACAGGACAAACTGACATTGTGGGCCTCCTGCTATGATGCAGAGAAGGACACATCACTTCTATATTCTTTCAAAAAAGGCATGACCTCAATTTAGTCATGATAAATACCAGGAAAACCCGAGTTGAGGGACATTCTACAAACTAACTGGCTGGTACCTTTAAAAGTGCCAAGATTATGATAGACAAAAAAAGACTGAGGAACTGTTCCAGAATAAATGACACTAGGAAGACACAATAAATAAATCCAAGATGTGATCCTGGACTGGATTCTGGACCAGTAAAATAACATTAGTGGGACAAGTGGTGAAATCTGAATGAAGTCTGTGGATGTCATTATACTGGTGTTAATTCCCTGATTTTGATAAGTTACTGTGGTTATGTTACTATCTGGAGAAACTAGGTGATGGAACTATTTATAGTAATTTTTTCTACTATTTTGCAACTTCTTCTAAGTCTAAAATTACTTGAAAATAAAGTTTAAAAAAATTAAAAATATAAAAGTCCCTGGCCTAGAACAATGCCTGATACACAATAGGTACCCAATAAATTATTTAATAAATGTGCACTGAATGGCAGAGCCCGGGGGGAAGGTGCCATTTCCAATGGGGTCACCTTGACCAAGCTCCCAGAAGAGATGACATTTAATACACCCATAGAAAGTGAGGACAGAAGCCCTGGAAAGACTCCAGGGAAGGATATCCCAGGTAGGAGGCAAAGCATGGAACCAAGCCTTTGGTATTCAAGGAGTTCTGAACTGGTGCCGGAAGACACATGGGCAGGACTAATGGGAAAATGGGAAATCAGCAGACGGAGTGATGGTTATTAATGGGGCCTCTTGAAAGTTGAAGACATTGTACTGGTTGCTAATGGGGGAGCAGCAAACAGAATGATGGGGCTAATGAGGTTTGGAGACACTGTGATTGACCCTTATGGGTTTCAAAACACATGTGTAATGGCAGGGATAGTGTTGAAAGCAAAGGTATACAAAGCCCAGGCTATGTATGGATGGAGTTTGTTATGGCTGGGGGGATACAATGGAGGCAGAAAGAACTGAAGCAGAGAACCCCCGAAGAGCCCTCTCCCCAACTCACCCAGGCCAGCAGCGTCTCCTTCTCAGCCACGTGGTAAATGAGGCGCAGAGGCCGGGAGGTACTATGGAGGCGAGCATGCAGGCGGTGGTACAGGTCCGATAGGCGCTGCTGTTCCTCCTCTCTGCTGTACGGGGCCTCTAGCTCAGGGCTGCAGTGAGGGAGGGAGGCCGGCGACAGGGTCAGTCCAGGGCTTTCTTGGCTGGCCATCTCCCCTCAGTCTAAGGAGTTCAATTAAGTTAGGGAGCTAAGCCTTCCCCATTTGACTTTACGAATTTCTATGGTCAGAGGCCCAGCTTTCCCCTCAAACTATGGGATTCCTTGAGTACTGGGGCCCTAGTTTCCATGAGAATAAGGGATTCCTTGAGATTGGTAGTTGAGCCTCCCTTATCAGTTAGACACCCATTTTATTCCATCATGCTAGAGCAGCGGTCGCCAACCTTGGCGACTGCTGCTCCAAAGGTTTCCTTAAACCAGCGGTCGCCAGCCTTTAGGACCTCATGGACCACCAGTGGTCCACTGTTCTAGAGCATGGCTGGCTTTCTTTCCTGAAACATGTCTATGGGATGCTGAACCTTCCAATTAGATAAGCCTTCCCAGCTGGCAGATTGCCCAAGGGTCAGGACCCACCTGGTAAACTGAGGCAGCTGGCGGTGCTGGTCGGGGATGTCCAGTGGTTTATAGAGGAAGTGCCGAAGGCCAGGTGCTCCCACAGCCTGCACACTGTAGGATGGGGCAGTGGCTGATGGGGCATTAGAGAAACTGGCAGCCTCCCCAAGGTTACGCATGGCACCAAGCGTGTGCATGCCGTCTTCCACCAGGCGCCGGCAGGTGGCCATGTCATGGAAGGCCTCAGGGTCAGTGCCAAGCAGCAGCAGGCAGACAGGCATGGCGTCCAGGCGGGCCACATAGGCATAGAAGAAACCATCTGGGTTGAAGCGGGGCAGGCACACAGGTGCCCACGCTTCTCCTGCTGCAAAGGCAGGTGCACTGACCCAGTTGAGCAGCAACTGCAGGTCAGCTGGATCCAGCCGGCACTCAGCCAACACATTCCGCTCCTGGGCTGCTGTCACCAGTTGACCACCTACCGCCAGCACGGACAGTGCCAGGCCAGGTGCTGTGCAACGTCGGAGCAGTGTACCCAGTGCTTCCCGCAGAGGGCGAGTGAGGGGCACACAGCGCACGGCACCCAGGAGCAGGGCACCTGGGTCCCGCTCCACACTGTCCAGAAGCCGGTCTAGGGTGCGCTCGGAGCCAGCTAGCAGGCGGCGGAGGTCGTAGTTCTGCTTACGGGCGAAGATGCGGGCCACACTTGCACGTGTCAGTGTACTCACGATCTGTGCGTGCACAGCTAGAAGCTCCTCCCGCAGCTGGGCTGCTGACTGAGGAGTCCTTGACACAGCCACCAGCAGCAGTGGGCCCTGCTGCAGGAACACCAGCTTGTGGTCCTCTAGGGGAGGGAAGGGATGGGCAGGGGGTAGCGATGAGTCGGTGGTGACTGAGAGGATCAGGTGAGGCTCTTCCCTCCTTTCCCTGAACACACACCTCTGGCCCAAGCTTGCGCGGTCACTCTGTGGACACTCGGACTAGGGTTAGGACAATCTGGGGGAGACTGAACATTTGTAGAGACATGATGGGATGGTCAAAGAATCAGGTTAGACATATAACATGAAGTGGGGGAAGATGAAGCAAGGGCTGACACAGCCAGAAAGATACCCAACTCAGCCACACAGCCACGCTGTCAGGTAAACAAGGAAGTATCCAGCCAGTCACTTACATCCCAGGAGTTAATCACTCAGAACCCAGAAGGCCAAACTGACAGATGGACGCAACACCAAACCCCCACCCCTTCAGATGACTGGAAAGCCATCCACACACACTGACCCACACCTGGCTGGCTGGACAGTGCCCCAGGAAGTCAGACAGACCTACAGCTACCCAGACAGCCATACTCATATTCACAGTCACTGCCCCAGTTCCACCTCCTGCCCCTTTGCTCACCAGCATAGATGGCGCGGATGGTATCTCCTGCACTCTGCACGAAAGACACGAGAGCTGTCATCACACCCATGGTAGTCGACAGTGCCTCCACACTACCATACCTCGAGTAGATGGGCTTGCCTGCCTCACTCAGTACAAACACGTGCTTTCGCTTGCTGCGCCAGTCCTCGTCACTTGGATCTCCGCCCTGGCCCGTGGAGCCACTCTCAGAGTCACCCATGGCATTATTCTCAGAGGCTGCAGGATCCCAGAGCCCACGGGTACATGAAGGGGACTCTGACTGGGGCAGTGGTGACAGCAGGCTGGCTGGCTGGTCCTTGGTCTCGGATCCTGAAAGGGAGCCCCTGGTGGGTCATCTGCCTGTGGACTCCCACTCACCCCATGTGCCCAAGGACCCACCAAATACCTACCAGCCTCCTCCCCCAATGACCCCCTATACTGACACAGAACTCCAGGTATCTCCTCTGCCCCTCAATTACATCCACATGATGCCCTTAAAACCCCAATAATCCAATCTCTCATTGTCATAATTGAGCCCTCTTATGTCCTAAAGACAAATTATTCCCCTTTCAATAACTGTCATTTCTAAATCTTCAAAGCACCCCATTTCCTGAATAACTTACATCTTCAATGATCCCCCATTAATAACCTCTGACCCCTCATTCTCCTGATATCTACTCAACCCTCAATAGATGTAATGACCACCATTACATTATTAATATTTGGGTTTTTCACTGCTCCTTGTCCCCACTACCTTAATCCCTTAGTTATTCTCACTGATATCCATGATCCCTAATGACCCTATTGACTCTCTTGAGCACCATTTATATTCTTGATGATGACCACTAATTCTCCCAATGACTGCAAGAACATCCACTAACACCCAGATCCTTAATCCCCTCTATTTACTCCCACTGCTATTCATTACCATTTCAATGACCCCACATTAACATCACTAATACCTGGGTCTTCAATTACCTTCACTGACTGCTCTGACCCACAATCTATTCTACTCCATGTCCATTCCATCCCTACCATGACCACTATTAATGTCCACTAACATCCAAGACTTCCAGTGACCTCTGTTGACTCTCCTAACCCTCTTTTATTCCCTTCTCCCCAATGATCACTATTAATCTCCACTAACACCTAGGACTTCAATGACCTCCACTGACTCTCTTGATCTCCCTTTATTCTCAGTGATATCCACTCCCCTCCCTACAATAACCACCATAATATGCACTAACACACAGGACTTTTATAAATATGACCTCCACTGCCTTTCCCCATGATTATTATTAACAATCACCAATGAATCCCACCACTTCAATGCCCCCTACTGACTCCCCTGACATACCTCCTACATAATCTAGTCAATGTTCATTGATTTGCCCCAAAGACAACCATTAGTACCCATTGGCAACTATGTCTCAACAATTTTCTCATGAAATCCCAATGACCTCATATTCCTTCATTCTCTCATTGACATTCTATGACTCCACTTGCCCCCAATTACCAACGACCTCCTCCCAATATCTGCCATTACTGGCAAATTCCCAAATTCTCAAAGACACCCCCCTCCCCCGACTCCACCATTTAATCTTAGAGATGTCCACTGGTCCTTCCCAGTGACCTCTTTAACATGCACTAATTCCAAAGTGATCAATGAGCAATGCCCCCAATGACTTCCATCAACTCTCCACAGAATACCTTTCCACATCCACCTGCGTCTTCAAAGACTCTCCTACTGGTCCTCTAACTCCCCAAATAATCTCATTGATGTCCACTGCCTCCCCACCAATTATCGCCATTAGTACCCACTAACATCTGGTTCCTTAAAAGAGTACCTCCAACAACTCACCATGGTCTCCTCAATGATGTAAATACTGAGTGCCCACGGGTTTCCACTGACCCGCTCTTCTCCACCTCAACGACTTAAATAACACCCTAGTCCCCAATGACACCGATTTCTAAATAGTCCACCTTGGACCCTCTTAACTTTCATTTGGTCAGGCATTGGCCTAACCATCTTAAATCCCCAATGCCCCTCTTTGACCCCAACCACTGGTAATCCCTTTTTGATACCTCAACGCATTCCAATAAGTCCCCAGTGAACATTCACTGATGCTCACTGACTGATTTTCATTCCTCAAAGATTTAAACTACAATGTGAGTCAACGATGACCTCTTACTGACCACCTGCAACCCTGTTAAGACCCAAAAAGACTCGTTACTGGTCCCTCATTGACCTCCCTCAACAATGACACCCCTGTACATTCTTTCGAATTTATAGTGAGGAAGAGACATACCTGTTTCCTCCAGGCTCCGGTCTTCGGAATCTGTGGGGTCCTCCTGAACCCCTCCACCGTCTCCAGCCTCCTCACTGAGGAGCCGCGTGTCCTCCAAGTCCTCTGCGTCCCCGGGGGCTGGGGCAGCCGTGTCTCCTCCGGCCTCCATCTGCACATCCCTGGACGGCAGGGGAAGTGAGGGTGACGGGCAGCAAAATAAACTTCCTAAACGCCTTGACTGAGCTTAGCCCTCTTGGACACACTCCTAGTGCTCGTTTACCCTCGGTTTCCAACAGGATGAGGCATTTAAAAACGTGACCAAATACTTGCATCCTCCGACACTGGCCGAAAAGGAAGGATCTGCCGAACCTCAGGAATTAAAGATACCTAAACATCTGTTTTAACCCGGTATCTCAACTGGCCGGGCACCATCCCTTCCCGTGGCCTCGGAAGCATCACACTTCCGGGTGCGACTGAGGTCTTGTCACACTTCCGGGTGCGACGACGCTCGGAAGGAGCTCGGTGCCGCAGACCTTCACTCGCAGCCCGCTGGCCCGACCCCTCTCCCGCTGCCCACTGGTCTTCGCTCACCGTTGAGAAGGAGCGCACCACTCCCGGGGCTACGTCGGATCTGGCTGGGAACCCAGCGAGCCCCCTGTGCACTGCTTTGCACCAAACTGGCTCCACGGCTACCGGAGGCGAGCCGGGCGCACTTCTGGTACCGAAGGCTGTTGGCGTGAGGGGGGCGCGGCTCACGGTCAGCCAATCCGGAGTCCGGGGGCGCACGGCCCTCCGTATGGCCCAATCAACAGAAGCCGGCTTCCCTCCGCCCGTATCCGCCTCTTCTCTCTACCAATACTGTGCGTTGGATTGCGATTGCACCCGCCCATTCCTTGACTGACAGTCCCCTGGACCCTATCGAGAGCTCGAGCCAATTCCCCTTCTCGCTCGAGGACGTTCCCAGCCTAAATAACCATAGGTACCGTACCCGACCGATAGGATGTTTGACGGACAGCCGCCGCTTCCAATTGGAGTGCCGTGCGTAACCTGGTCAGCCTATGGAACTCGGTGCTAAAGCAGAAGGCGGACCTCTCAGAAATAGGAAGTATTCGCAGGTCTCAGAATTGTGCCAGGCAAAGGGCTCGTAGCCTCTGGAAAAAGGGAAGCACGAGCCGTGGACAGAGTCACGGCGCGGAGGAATGAGCTTGCTAAGGTAATGTGCAGGCTGATCAGGGCTCGCCCAGACGGGCAAAATACCGAGCTGACCTCCTTTTAAAAAAAAATAACAACAACAAAAAACACCACGGCCCTGTGGGCGGAGCTATAGAGACTGGAAGTCCAAGTCTGACGGAATAGCATGTGGGCGTGGCCTTGAGAGCCTTCTGAGTTCCGCGGGATGAAGAAAATGCCCATCGGCCGCTGCGCGCGCCACTACGGCTAGGCGGGGCTGGGCGCGCCCCCTGGGAGGCGGCCTGGAGAGAGGCGCGCCTGCAGCTGGTCTAGCCCCGGGTGGTATTAGAGAGCTCCTAGGGTCCTATTTTAGCGTGAGGACGAGCGTGGTGGGGACGCGCCTGCTCTGGACTCTCCTTAACTGAGAAGGTCTCTGCCTGCGACTCCGGTTTCTGACTCTTTTTTGTCTCTGGGTCTGAGTGTTTCCCTGCGCCTGCGTCTCTGTCTCACTTCCGGTGTCTATGTTTCTGTCTCTCTGTGTGCCATTCCTCCCTATCCCTTCAGCTTTTTCTATCTCTGTCGCTTTCCCTAGGTCTTTGTGTCTCTCAGGCGTTCTTTAGTTTTCCTGCCCTCTCTCACATCGCTCTATCTTGGTCTCTGGCTTCCCACTCACTACCCCTGACTAGCAGAGTGGTGACTGTCTGGAGTCCCACGGGGCAAAGCCCCTCAGGACCAGCAGCATGGAGGCCCCGCGCTGTCACCCGCAGGATTCCTCTTTACATTGGGGAATCTTAGGAGAAATAGACTCTGACCACTCCTCAGGAGATTGAGGGTTCACTCTTCCCTCCCTTCACAAGACGGTTTTCCTGAATTGTAACTCCCTTCCCCTCAGTGTGCGGTGCTAAATTCCATGGTCTTTGTCTTGTCAGTGAGACTGTGCTTTTTCATGAATCAGCATCATCATGTAAACAAACCAACTCTTCCCCACAGCCATGTTTCCACCAAAATATAGCATTAAAAAGCAGCTCTGGCCGAAAGTATGGAGTTTCTGGAATTCAGTAAATCCTGGTGAAATAGTAAGACCCTTGGATTCACATAAAGACTCTTCCATCCTCACTACAGAAGATGAAGGTAACTGAAGAGTATCTGAGGTCATTTATGATTGCTAAGGAGAATAATTGCACTTATATCCCAAAGTGGGCATCCCTAATGAGGAATTCCTCATTTGGGGTGAGTTACTCAGTTTTCAGATACTTGCCCTCTCGCTCTGCTAAACACTTCCATATTGGGCCCTGCCCACAAGCCCAGGAAAGAGTCCTTTTCTGTGCACATTTTCTTTCATAAGGTCACTAATACATTATGTTCCCAGGACTGAACAACCACGCCCACTTTTATGCTTGTCCCAGGATGCGTTGAGCATCTGGAACTGAGAAGTCATAAACCACATTAAGAACTTGTCTGTGCTTATCTGGATAGATTGTGATGACCCTCATGCTATGGGTTCTTTTCCTTATAAACTTTCCGAATGCTAGGAAATTGAACTTGACTATATGGTATAAATTGAGATGGGAAGAGGAACACAGCCACGAACAGAAATAAGGAAACTTGTAGTGTATTTGTGTAGTTGTGTGGTTGTGACTGGTTCCCTCAGTTGTACCTGCAGTGTAGGGTTATTTGGTGCCCTTATTTCCCAATTATCTGCCTGTGTAGCTAGTTCTTGCCCTGCCTCTCTTTTCTGTGCCCCCTCACCTAGTTCCATTCTCTCATCTCTGGTTTGTATCACGGGTCCCTGCTCCTACATCTTGTTCTCTGCCCCATGATGCTGTTTTCTGCTCTGTCTCCACTATCCTTGCTCTTCACCTGTTCTTTGCTCTTTCTGTCTCTGCTTGTCATTCTTCTTGTCTTTGATCCCTTGCTCTTATTATTTTCTCCAGATAGTGCTGTGAACAGGAATGGGAGAAGAATGATGATCTTAGCTACATTTATCTCATTGCTCAGACTTCCAAATTAAGATGTTGGATACTTTCTTAGATACATAATTTTGAATGGAATACCTCCTGCCCTGAATTCATCAAGTACAACAAATGTAGCAGCTGCCCACCCTGTGGGACTAATCAATGTAAATGGAAACACAAATTTAGAGCTTTCTGCATTCTACGTTATTTCACTGAATAGGGGGCTAGCCCCATTCCCAAGCCTATCATATTCCCTAAACCAATCAACATATTAAATTTCTCAAATCCCCAAATCTACCAATTTAACCAAACCCTTAAACACACATAAGTTCTTGACCTTCATAAAACACTCAATGTCTCCAATTCAAAATCCTCCCAAACATGTCTCCCCAAATCTGATAACCTTTTCCAAACCCTATCCTCACCACATTCAACAATGTTCCCCAGACTCTCAGACTCCTCAAGCCCAAGAAAATGTCCAAAAACACTTGCTCATCTCAAAAAACATTTGTGAACCTACCCAAATGCCTAAGACTGCTAATTTTCACAAATCTACAACCTTCCAGAAACACCAATCTCCAAAACCAAACACGCAAAAATTTCAACCTCCCAAACTCACCAGTGTCCTCTGCCCACCAACCTCTTCAAGCCTAACAATGTCCCTTGCCTTCACTGCCTCAAATCCACCAACTTCTCTATGCCATTCTGATGCTGGAGGATTGGGTGGGTGGAATTTCTTCCTCACTAGTGGGAATGAGGTTCTTGCAATTTCTTCAGAAAATGAATTTTCTAAGACTCGCACTGGAGAATGATGATTTTTATTTGTGTAGAGTTACATCCCTCGGTTTGTAAAGTTCCATGGTCTTTAAACCAGTTCTGGAAAATATTGGGTCCAATGTTTCATCAGTCTAGTTAAAGTCCATTAATCTATTATGTGGAGTCCACATGGTTATGGGCCACATGGGTGAATGTAGGAGAGTGTACCCTCTGGAACAGGAGTCCCAAGAGAGCACGAGGGCCAAGAGCGTAAGAAAGAGCCAAAAGAGGGAACTTCCTTTGCTCAGGAGTTAGGTGTCATATTTTTCCCCCTTGCAGTGGCCATGCCTATTCTGGCCATTGACTCACTCCCAGGTGTGACTGACAATTAAGCATCTTCCCAAGTTACCCAGACCTTCCTGGCCATGTGTCTATTGTCCAGTCCCTTTCCCCAGCGATTTGTGGAGAACAGACTTGGAGAATGTTAATTGTAGCTATCTGGCAAAGCTGTATAAATGGCATGCCTATATTATCTAGTCTTCCCTTTTCTCCTTTTCTGTTAAATAATAACCAGGTTATTATAACATTATCACCAAGAGGCAATTATGAAAGTTAGCTAGGAGGAGATCCTCCTACAATTGAGTCTTGAGATGACTGTAGTTCTGATTTTCACCTTGGTTGCAGCCTCACAAAACACCCTGAGCCACATTCACTAAGGCTAACACAGAAAAATTTGATCCATTGGACTTCATTAAATTTTTTAAAAGTATGCTCTTTACAAGGCACTTCTAAAAGAATGAAAAACAAGTCACAGACTGGGGAAAAAAAATCACATATCTAACAAAAACCACAAAAACAGTTAGTGGGAATGTTAGCAATGTATGTGTATGTGCAAGACCTATGTCCATGTTACTATAAAATTTTTCTGAAAGAAACTAAGAAGATCTAAATAAATTGGGATTATACTATGACCATTGGAAAACTAAAAAAAAAAAAAGTCTACATTTTAGTGTAATTGTAATGAATATTCTACCATAAATTTTGAGGAAATATCATATTATCATGCAAGAATGGGCCTTCCTTCCCCTGGCTGCTGGCACCGCCTTTGCTCCGGAGCTGCCTTTCTGCCTTCCCACGCTGCCCAGAGGCTCGGAGTGGCTGGGGTGATGTGGAAGGCCTCACCCCGGCCACTCGGTGCCTGTGTATGCAAACTAACCTGCCATCTTTGTTGGGTTCATTTGCATACTCACTCCTGATTGGCTGGTGGGCGTCACAAAGGTATGGTCAATTTGCATCTTACTCTTTTATTAGTGTAGATAATATTATCTTAATAAGATGGGGACTTTGGGAGGTAAATAGGTTTAGAAGGTCATAAGGGTGGGTGCACCTGAGGGGATTAGTGGTGTTATAAGAAGAGACCAAAGAGCTTGCTTTCTCTTTCCCTCCTCCCTATGAGGAGGATACAGCACAAGGCAGTGGTCTGCAAACCAGGAAATGTGTCCTCACCGGATACCAGTCTACTGCCACTTTGATTTTGGACTTTCCAACTTGCAGAGCTGTGAGAAAAAAATTAGTTTGTGCTATTTTTTTATAGTCATTTGAACTAATGAGAACATCACCATACTCCTTAATCCCATGTCACATGCCTGCCTTTAATTGCAGAGGATCGAGTTAACTGAAGGGGTATTTGAGTTCATTTATATGACTTCTAAGGAGGATAATTGTGTTTATGTCCCAAAGTGGACATCTCAGGAGAAATTCCTCACCTAGGGTAAATTGGTCACTCTTCAGATTCCTATCCCTATTCCTTGGCATGTGTTTCTAAATAGTGGATCACACACATCTTCCCAGGACAAAAGGTCCCCCTCTGTGCACATTATTCTTCATGAGTCATTCAGCATACTGCACTCCCAGGAGTGGCCAACCATGCACAATTCTACACCTGCCTCAGGGTGCTCTGAGTCTCTGCAATGGACTATTTGTAAAATACAATGTGTTCTTTTTTGTGGGTATCTGCACACAACTGAAGTGATTCCCAGGCTATGACATTCATTCCCACACACCTTTCTGAATCATAAGAAATGGAAACAGAATATATGCAGCAGAAATTACTGAGTAGATTTCTAGCTGGGAATACCTACAAGGCAAAACTCTGGGTCTACAAGAAAAAAACACACAATTATGCTATTTTATACTGTTCCTCAGACATTTTGGGTATTATATGACATGCTTCCATTTTAGTAAGTGGTCAACCTGTGTTGGTTTGTAACATACACTCTGGCCTACTGTTGGTGGGGCTGTAGCTCAGCTATGAATTTAGCTTCCAAAGCCTTTGCAGTGCAGTTCTGGTCTCCCTCACTTGTGTGCTACCCACAAGTCAGTTTTGAAACAGGTCTTGTACTCAGTGCTGTAGTTCAGTTCTCAAACCTTTTGCTTGTGTTGGTTCTGGTCATTTTCATACATGCATCTCTTAGAGGTTTACAGGACATTATATACAAACTAGAGGCCTGGTTATGAAATTAGTACACTGGGGGGTGTCCCTCAGCCCAGCCTGCACCCTCTCCAATCTGGGACATCCCTCTCACAATCTGGGACTGCTGGATCCCAACTGCTCACCTGCCTGCCTGCCTGATTGCCCCTAACCCCTTCTGCCTGCCAGCCTGATCACCCCCTAATCACTCCTCTGCCAGCCTGATCAACGTCTAACTGCTCCCCTGCCGGCCTCATTGCCCCCAACTGCCCTCCCTGCTGGCCTGGTTGCCCCCAACTGCCCTCCCCTGCTGGCCTGGTCGCCCACAACTGCCCTCCCTTGCTGGCCATCTTGTGGCAGCCATCTTGTGTGAGGGCGTGACAGTCAATTTGCATTATTGATTTCAGGGAGAAAAAGAGAGGGAGATAGAAGCATCAATGATGAGAGAGAATCATTGATCGAGCCCGCAACCCAGGCATGTGCCCTTGACTGGAATTGAACCCAGGACCCTTCAGTCTGCAGGCTGATGCTCTATCCACTGAGCCATACTGGCTAGGGCCAAAATAAACATCATACATAACCATGATACATTTGTCAAAACTGCAACATTAATATTGGTAACAATACTGTGAGTTAAACTTTAAATTTCATTTGTGCTTAATCTGTCTTAACACTCATATCCTTTTTCACTTCCCTGATCTAATTCTGGATAACAAATTACATTGTCTTCATGTGCCATTAGTCCTCTATAACATATGACAGTTTTCAGTCTTCTCTAGTTTTTCATAAACTTGAGAGTTTTGAAGAGTACATGTCTTTTGTAGAATTTCTTTCATTTTTGGTTTGTCTGATGTTTTATCTTGATTAGATTTGGATTATGGGGTTTCTCCACTGTGAAGTCACTGTTTATCTTTCCACACTTTATTCTTTGGAAGTGAGTGAGTCACTAAGTCCAGCCTGCACTGAAAGAAGAGGGAAGTGGCCCTAGCTGGCTTGGTTCAGTGGACCTGCAGACTGCAGGGTCCTGAGTTCAATTCTGGTCAAGAGCACGTACCTCCGTTCGTTT
The DNA here is from genome assembly GCF_951640355.1 of Cnephaeus nilssonii. Taxonomy (NCBI): domain Eukaryota; kingdom Metazoa; phylum Chordata; class Mammalia; order Chiroptera; family Vespertilionidae; genus Cnephaeus; species Cnephaeus nilssonii. The sequence continues at coordinate 22,757,014 of NC_137091.1, read as the reverse complement.
CAGGCTCCATCCCCGACCTCTTCCAGGCACATGTGGGAAACCAGTTGATGTTTCTCTCTCTCTGTCTCTCCCTCCCTCCCACTCTCTCTGAAAATCAATGGAAAAATGTCCTTGGGTGAGGATTAACAAAACAAAAAAAGAAGAAGGAAGTGAAATCCTGGAGGGGTATCTACATGTTATTTGGAATTATTTTGTAGGAAAGATTTGCCTCTTCTCATTTATTCAATCTTTTATTTACATCCACATGCTTATGCATATGCATGTTATTCTTTTAGAGTATAACTCTAGAGTATCAGATATTTTGGACAGATTATTCCAGCTTTAGCCTTTGTGAGCTCTTTTTGATCTGCTCTTATGTCTTGGTATTTTTGTAATATTTACTTATTTAAGAATTGTACTGTACATATTTCTAGACCATGGTCACCTGGGGTGGGGAAAATGAGATGAGGTTGGTTAAAGGGAACCACTTTCAGTTATAAGATGAATACATTCTAGGGATCTAATGTGCAGCATGGTGACTATAGTTAACCATGCTGTATGTATACTTGAAATTTGCTAAGAGAGTAGATGTGTTCTCAGCATGCCAAAAAGAAGAAAAAAGTCAACTATGTGAGATAATAGATGTGTTCCTTTAGCTTGACCGAGGTAATCATTTCATAGTGTATATAGATACCAAATGATCATGCCATACAATGTAATAATATACAATTTAAAAAAATAAATTATACCTCATTAAAGCTGGAAAAAATATACATCCTTGATTCATGGCACCAGATGACCCCCAGAATCATTTTGCATTTTCCCTGCTTGATGCTGCACTCTGTCACATCCTACTGAATTACTTCCTAATGCAGAGCCTTCCAACTAAGGGCTTCCCACTAAGTCAATAACTAGAAAAAAAGTCACAATATAACCCAGCCAGGATACATTGGGCCAGCTAGTGAAATAGGACAATATCTCAATATGATGGCAGTACGTGATGGCATGTATTGCAAGAGCCAGGGAGTGGTCATGGGACCAGAATCTGGGGTCTCTGGGTAAGTGGTATTGAAGATTAGATTTGAATAGGATGTGGTGAGGGGAGGATACAGGATTTAACACCATGGCAGGGACTTCATCAGATGGTGGGAACATGTCTCCAGGATGGTTCCTGGAGATGTGGGATGACTAAAGTACTTGGTGGAGAAATGCCAGAATTGCTATGGCAGACAGTAGGAGTAGGAAACATAGAGCCATTGAGGCAGGTATGTTAAGTGTGTAAACTGTGTGAGACCTGGTCATTTTTTTTTTTTTTTTGCTCCAGCCATCTGAGAGTTGTTAGTATGCCTTGTAGTGATTTTGAACAATGTCTGTCACTTTTCTGACCTGCTATCCTGCTGACTTCCAAGTTAATTGAAACAGAGATTGAACAACTTGCATCAGTCTTTCAGACACCCTCCAGACAGGTTTGAACAGACACACACTGTAATTTAAAAATAATGTCTGCTCTCTTCCTCCCTGACTCAGGGACCAGATGCCTCTCTGGCAATGTGTGTGGCTACTGTGTTAAAAGCACTGCATGCCAGGGAGGGGGTGGAACAAGGGCAAGTAAAATCACCACTGAAATTGTCTACAATTTTGAAGTCACATTTTCTCTTGATTCAGCATTTGCTTGGTTGCCGTAAGTTGTTGATTGTTTTGCAGAGTTCTGATAAAATTGGTCCTGACATTGTCTGCTTGTTTTGATGTGTCTGCGGGGAGATGAAAGCCTGGAGCTGCCTACTCTGCCATTTTGCTGACATTACTCTTCCAGATATTGGTTTTTAAATACCTTCTCGGATTTCAAAAAAGATGGGCTTTGCAAATGGGCACGGAAGCCAACATGAAATTGCTCTCAATGGTCAAAGCTGAACAATTTAAGCAAATACATAATTAATATTAGTGCTGCATTATAACCCAAGAAACAAAATAAATATCTTGAGTCCATAATAATATAGGTGAATAATTGAGTAAATAGATACAGGGAAAGGTGCAGATCTTCTTTATGGGACAATTTGAATTAATTGCAGTTACTTTCCCTCCCCTGGAGTGTGAGCTAGAACTGTGACTCAGTTCCAAGTGAAAGGGCATGGGAAGGGAACATAAAAAGGTCTTCACAGTGCTGAGACCTGGTGGAAACCACCTTAACCCAGTGATCAAGGATAACATCACCAGAGATATCAGGTGCATTTAATGCACCCTTGATCTGATTTGATGAGAAGGGCACTTCTTTTTTTGTGGTAGCTTTTCTTCCATAAAAACCCCTCTTTCAGGTCTGAGGCATTTAGGAATGATGAGTGCTGACATCTCAGATCTGAGTCAGTCTCAAGGAATTGCCCCTATTGGATGGTAATCACAGCAGTCATGTGTATGCCTGCTTCCTGCAGACAGCCTGCATCGAATGACTGGTCTGGACGGGATTTTAAAGTCCATAGACAGTCCATTACTAAAAGTATGTGCCCCATTCATTAAGCATACAGACTCCTATTTGCTTCCTAAAACCCAGAACCACTGGTCCCATGAACCTCATTCTGGCAGCAAAGGCTATCCATCACCCACATACTGATCCTATAGCCACCCATGACTGACCCCAGAGACCCCATCACTATATTCAGAGCTGATAGGCTCAGACTCCCTCACTATCACAGAAACCCCACCTACTAACATAAGACTCCATATCCTTGAGTCTCCAGACTCCAGGCACCCTGTCTATTTATTATATATATATATATATATATATATATATATATATATATATATATAATTTTATTGATTTTTTACAGAGAGGAAGGGAAAGGGATAGAGAGTTAGAAACATCGATTAGAGAGAAACATCGATCAGCTGCCTCCTGTACACCCCCTACTGGGGATGTGCCCGCAACCAAGGTACATGCTGACTGGAATCGAACCTGGGACCCTTCAGTCCACAGGCCGACGCTCTATCCACTGAGCCAAACCAGTTAGGGCCAGGCACCCTGTCTAAACATCACTTGTCCTACAGACAAAATAGATTGCACACGTCAGATATTTCAGTCTCCAATTCTATAAATTACTTCTAGAGATCCCATTGCCACCTCTGGAGAAACTGATTTCTGATTCTGCAGCCTTTCAATCACTCAGCCCTCAGCCCCACTCCCTGATTCACAGACCCCTTACTACTGAACCTATGGACATTCATCACTGACTCCACACATTGCTCATTACTGTCTCCATGTACCACCACCATTAACCCCCAAACCCCTGCCACTTATTCCACAAACCCAATCCCACACCCGACAGCTCCAGTGAGGTTTATGGCAAGGCCCCAGCTGGGCCACTAAAGAAGAGAGACATCAAAGACCCCATCACTTTTGCTCACACAAAGACTGCTGTCCTTTTCAAAAATGACCAGTAGATGGCAGAAAAATCCATGATTTTGATAGACACCTACTCCAAAGATTACGAAGCTCTGAGAGTTTAGACAGTTTTTCTGAGGAGACCAGCTCACCTGCCTGGTAAATACTGAGAGTTGGAGATGGTTGTGATATGAGAATATTTTCCATTGAGACTTTCTCTTCTCAGCCCAACACTTATAACACAGCCTATCCCACTCCCATGCCATTTAACCAAATCTGTACCTGTCTAAAGAGTCTTGTGGTCAATCAATCTCATCTTTCTCTTTATTAAAACCCATTAGGAAGACATAATCTGTTTTGAAAACTATTTTATGAAAGGCCTGAATATGGTATTTAATGTTCCTTACCAGAGTTTTCTACATTATCATGGAGATTTGGCAATCCAAAGTAATGAATCTGTAATGGCCAGCATGTTGTATGTATTATTTTGGGACAAGCGAAGAGTTCATCTGCTTCTAAAATTATGTTGGTGGAGGTAGCCCTATACTTTTTGTAATAATAATTAGAGGGGATATTTATTCAGCACTGACTATGTGCTTGGCACTGTACTACACACTTTATATTGGCAAGTTTAATCTTCATAATACCTATGAAGTGATGGATATCGCTCACTTTTTACTAAGAAGTACACTGATGCCCAGAGAATTCAAGTAATTTTCTCAAGATATACAATAGAAAAATGATCAGGACCATTTCGTATGCATTCACACTACATGCAGTTAACAGTATGGTGCTTGATGTTCGCACTGCTGGACTTCATGAATTCAGATTGTTCTTTTGACTCTGTGACACCTGTCCAAATTTTCTCATTACTAGATCTGGGAAAGAGTTTCAACTGTGTCACTCCGAGTAAGGAGCACAAATTCTTAAGAAAGCATTGTGACAATGCTGACATTAGCAGTATGTGTGAAACCAGGACTGTCCTCCTGGCTGCATGTTACCTGACCTTCTTTAGTGCAGTGGAGAGTTTAAGTCATCCCAGCTGCTTCCAGGGACCAGCTCAGTCCATCTTCTCCCTCCCCCGCAGGCAAAGCATCATCCACTCCTTCCAACCTGAAGTGTCTCTGGTGGCCCAGCGTAAAGCTCAGCACCAGCACCCTCACACATGGTGCACGTGGCTCCTGGGAGTCTGTCTGCACTGTCAGTGGAAGAGGCACCACACTGAGGGTACAGACCAACGAGGCTGCGCCAGAGAAGCTTCTCTTCATAACTCTGCTTTGTATAGACCTTGCTCAGCATAGTACAGGGGTGGCGGATGGTGTGTGAAGCTCCATGTTGATCCAATTTGGGCTCCTGCTGCTGATTGCCATATGATCAGTCTTTCTGGTCAGAGAACACTCTCCCTTGAGAACTTTTCCTCCCTCTTCCGTATGGCCTCTTTGGTCCCTGAACCACTGGGCCCCACCTTTCCCTGGACAGAGCAGAAGGCTTGGGTGGGCCCTAGCTGGGTATCAATTGTTTAGAACCTTGCCCCGATAGGCCAACGTTGTGGTTTGGCTTTCTGGTCAGGGCACATACAAGAAGCAACCAATGAACACATAAATAAGTGGGACAACAAATCTCTCTCTCTCTCTCTCAAAAATAAAAATAAAAAATAAAAAGAAGGCCTGCAATAAAGAAAAAAAAGAAGGCCTGGACCAAGCCAGTCTAAGCAGAGTAGCGAGCCCTGAGCATGAGGATTGGTTGGTCAAGGGCACATGACCCAGCGAGAGTTTGTGGAACTTTTTCTGCTTGGGAAGAGAAAAGGCTGCCTTTCTCAGTGGGGTTGCCGAACTGGCAGGTGGGAGGCTCTCTGAGGAATGATGCTCGAAGAGTTCAACAGAGCGGTGAGGTGGAGAAACAGACTAAAAGCCTGGAAGGTCCTGAGTTTTGGGGTCAAGCCAGGCCAGAAGCCAGAGGGCAGTTCTGTACGAACCAATTATGAGAGCCCATAAATACCTCCTCTTATGATTAAGTGACTTTGAGCTAGTTTTCTGTCACTTACAACCTAATGTCCTGGTTTGTATGCCTCAACCACTATAGGCTCTGAGGGTCCCTACAGGCCCTATTTAATCATTCTCTTAATGGTTGATTATTTTATTTGTGAAGATCTTTAAAGAAGAGAGTCTAATCAGCAACAAAGCCCCACGGCATCACCATTCATCATCCTTCCAGGAATTAACATTTGATGTTGCATCACAAAAGAATTAATAGATATAGCAGTATTATCTGTTTTCTCTAAGGTGAAAGATATAGGGACAAGATCATAAAATAATTTTTATGAAGGCAAATTACCCAACTTGAGAGGAAAATCCACTAACATTTTTTCAATCTTAATATTAGACACTCCTAAAGCCTAAGTATAGATCCATATGTGAGAAAAAGGAACAGTTATATACATGCTGAAATACTGTGGTGTCAAGAGCATGCGTTAACCACTCCTAGATTACTTAAATTGGTGTAAATGGTCAGATCCCTATTATTTATTTGCCATACTCACCTCCTTGACAAGGAATGATAGTATCAATTAATGTTTAGAGACCCTTAAATTCCTCTCAGCCTGCAAAACCAAAACCTGAGCTTAGAGTATGCTAAAGCAAGAAGTTTGAAAAATGCTGGTACAAAAATCTGGAAATTACCAAGAACATTATTTTTCAACATATATGTGTCAAGCATCATGGAGACTAAGACAAATCCATCCTCTGTCATTAGCAATATGAATGGTTATCTCATAAGGAAGTATCTATTTGAGTCATAGTTTCAGCAAGACCCCCACTCTCCAGTAGTCACATTTTGAGATTGTTTGCCTTGAGTGGGTCCTAGATGAGAGAATTAAACGAAAAAATTAGGACAAATCTGTAATGGTCAGCATTTAATTTGTTGCATTATTGTAAAGTTGGTGGGTATAGATATAGTCATAGAAATTTAGAGGCTTACAAAGGAATTGTAATGGATTAGCAGATAAAATTATACTATATAAAGAGAACCCTAAGGAATCCACCAAAAAACTATTAGAACTAATAAATGAATTCAGTAATGTATCAGGATACAATATTAATATTCAGAAACTGGTTGCACTTTTATACACCAATAAGGAATTATCAGAACAAAAAATTAAGAAAAAATTGCATAAAAAAGAATAAAATACTTAGAAATAAATTTAACCAAAAAGGAAAAAGACTTTACTTGGAAACTTATAAGACACTAAAGAAAGAAATTGAATAAGATACAAATAAATGGAAGGCTATACTCTGCTCATGGATAGGAAAAATTATCATTCTTAACATGTTCATACTGCCCTATCAGGGACTGCACTGAAGATTCAGTGCAACCCCTATCAAAATACCAATGGAATTTTTCACAGAACTAGAACAAATAATGGTAAAATTTATATGGAACCACAAAAGACCTCAAATAGCCAAAGCAAAAAATAGAAGAACAAAATTTGAGGTATTACACTACCTAATATCAAACTATATACTACAAGGCCATAGTAATCAAAACAGCATGATACTAGCATGAAAACAGACACAAACATCAATGGAACAGAGTAAAGAGCCCAAAAATAAACTGGCCATGCCTATATGGCCAATTAATTTTTGACAAAGGAGGCAAGAAAATACAATGGGGTAAAGACAGACTCTTCAATAAATGCTGTTGGGAAAACTGGGCAGATACATAAAAAAGAATGAAACTTGATGACTTTCTTATACCATACCAGCGTTCTCATTGCAGGAAAAATCCTGCAATAGGGTTTCCTGCTGCACTCTACCCCGCCCTGCCTGCTCTCCTCCCTTCTCCCCCGCCCCGCCTTCTCCGCCAGCCCGCCTGCATTTCCCTTCTCCCCCGGCCCCACCTCTGCTCCTCCCTTCTCCCCCGCCCTGCCTTCTCCGCCAGCCTGTCTGCTTTTCTCCCTTCTCCCCCGCCCCGCCTTCTCTGCCAGCCCGCCTGCTTTTCTCCCTTCTCCCCCGGCCCCACCTCCGCTCTTCCCTTCTCCTCCCCCTGGCTTGCTTGCTTCTCTGCAGCTTTGCTCCCTTCTGCAGCTCTTGGCTTCTTTCTATGCTGTCTTGATATGCAAATTAGCCGCCATCTTTGTTGGGGTAATTTGCATACTCATCCTGATTGGTTGATGGGCGTGGTTTGGCTGGTGGGCGTGGCTTGGGCATAGCGAAGGTGCGGTCAATTTGCATATTTGTCTATTATTAGGTAGGATAGAAGAGTAAACTCAAAATGGATTATAGACTTAAATGTAAGACCCCAAATTTGACATTGCTTTTAGTAATATTTTTTTGATATGTGTCCTCGGGCAAGGGAGACAAACAAAATAAACAAATGGGATTACATCAAACTAAAAAGATTTTTCGCATCAACAAAACAAAAGGACAACCTACTGAAGGGGAGAATATATTTGGGAATGATACATCTGATAAGGAGTTAATATCCAAAATACATAAGAGATCCACACAACTTAATACCAAAACAAACAATCCAATAAAAAGCGAGGATAGGACCTGCAGACACTTCTTCAAAGATGGCCAATAGACATATGAAAAATGCTCAATGTTAGGAATCATCAGGGAAATGCAAATTAAAAAACCACAATGAGATATTACCTCATACCTGTCACAATGACTGTCATCAATAAATCAACAAGTAACAAGTGATGGTGAGGAAGTAGAGAAGAGGGAATTTTTGTGCACCATTTGTGGAATTGTAAATTGTGCATCCACGATTGAAACCAGTATGGAGCTTCCTCAAAAGTGGGAAATAAAACTACCATAGGACCTAGCAATGCTACTTATAGGTATTTATCTGAAGAAATCCAAAATACTAATACAAAAAGATATATGCATCCCTCCCTCAAAATACATATATGCACCTCAATGTTAATTGCAGCCTTATTTACAATAGCCAAAATATGAAGCCAACCTAACTGTCCATCAATAGAATGGTTAAAATAGAAGTGGTATAGATACACAATAGACTATTACTTGGACATAAAGAATGAAAGCTTGCCCTTTGCAACAATATAAATGGGTCTAGAAGGAATTATGTTAAGTGAAATAAGTCAGAGAAAGACAAATACCATATGATTTCAGTTATAGATGGAATCTAATGGACAAAATAAATCAACAAAACAAAACAGAAACACTCATAGATGCAGAGAACAAATTTATGGTTGCCAGATGGGAGGAGGGTTTGGCGGCTGGGTGAAAAATGGAAAACGGTTAAGAAGTACAAATTGGCAGTCATAAAAATAGTCATGAGGCCCACTGGCATGGCTCAATGGTTGAGTGTGGATCTATGAACCAGGAAGTCATGGTTTGATTCTCGATAAGGGCACATGCCCTGGTTGCTGGCTGGATCCCCTATGTGGGGCATGTAGGAGGCAGTCGATCAATGATTCTCTCTCATCATTGATGTTTCTCTCTCTCACTCACTCTTACTCTCAATAAAAAATATATTAATAACAATAAAAATAGTCATGAGGATGTAAAATGCAGCATAGGGAATATAGTCAATAATCTATATAATAAAAGCGTAATATGCAAATATACCTAACGGTGGAATGACTGGTTGCTATGATGTGCACTGACCACCAGGGGGCAGACGCTCAATGCTGCAGGCGGGTGGTAAGGAGCGAGGGGTCCCAGATTTTGAGAGCCCTGGACTGCGAGAGGGATGTCTGACTGCTGACAGATCAGGCCTAAGCTGGCAGGTGGCCTCCCCTGAGGGGTCCCGGACTGCGAGAGGGTGCAGGCCAGGCCTAGGGACCCACCCCTCCCTCACCTCCTTACCCCCAGTGCACCAGGCCTTTAGTATTGTAATAACTATGTATGGTGTCAGATAGGTGCTAGACTTACTGGGGTGATCACTTCGGAAAGTATGTATGTCTAATCATTATATTGTACACTTGAAACTAATATAATATTGTATGTCAACTGTAACTGAAAAATAAAAATACTTTAATGCATTATGTTACATATTTAAGTAATTTTCACTTTGAAAAGAGAAGTGTATTTCTAAAACATACTTCAAGGTAGTTGTTTCTCATTGCATATCAAGGGGTACAGGATAGTGATACAAATGATCACTGTGGATAGTATCCTTTATCACTTGGTTATAATGGTCTCTTCAATGTTTCCCTATTATGAAATCACTATTTTCTCCTCCCCATATTCTACTCTGTGGGATATAATAAGCCCTCCCCATGCTAAGGAGAAGGAAATAAATGTCTACCTCCTAGAAGGCCGGTGTCTATACATGTTATTTGGAAATCTTTCATAAGAAAGAGTTATTTTTTGTCCCCATTTATTTGCTTATCCAAATATTTTATTGATACTGTATAGACTGATGGATAATTTTTCTTTCAGTTACAATTTAATAAATATATTTATTTTGCTAGGAAAGTTGTTCCATATTTTATTTATTTATTTAAAATATATTTTATTGATTTTTTACAGAGAGGAAGGGAGAGGGATAGAGAGTTAGAAACATCGATGAGAGAGAAACATCGATCAGCTGCCTCCTGCACACTCCCCACTGGGGATGTGCCCGCAACCAAGGTACATGCCCTTGACTGGAATCGAACCCGGGACCTTTTAGTCCGCAGGCCGACGCTCTATCCACTGAGCCAAACCGGTTTTGGCTTGTTCCATATTTTAATTGTTATACAGTTTACTGGGTAAATGGTTTCAGCCTTGTCTATTGGGAGATTTTTCATACTGATTCAGGTGTCCTTTTAACATTCATGAGATCATTTTGTGTTTTACCTGCCCCAGCCCTTTCTACAAAGGGCTCTGGTTTCCTTTAATGGATAATGGTATTTAGAAACCGCAATCTGGGCATTAGGTGTGCTCATTGCTATTAGATCAGCTCACAAGATAGAACAGAAAACAAATAATTGATAAATATATATGTGTACATATATATTAACTTTTTATAGAAACACTAGAGGCCTGATGCATGAAGATACATGCAAGAATGTGCCTTCCTTCCCCTGGCTGCCAACACCACCTTTGCTCCGGCCAGAGCAACCTTTCCGCCTTCCCACGCTTCCCAGAGGCCTGGAGCGGCTGGGCGGTGAGGCATGCCTGCATTGTTGCCATGGCGACAACACAAGCGTCCCACCCCAGGCCGCTCAGCGCCTGTGAATACAAATTAACCTGCATCTTTGTTAGGTTAATTTGCATACTCACTCCTGATTGGCTGGTGGGCATCACGAAGGTACGGTCAATTTGCATCTTTCTCTTCTCTTAGTGTAGATATCTATAATTATTTCTGCAACTAAGTACCTGAATATATATTAAAATAAACGTGAATTCACACTGCACTAACACATCTAATTAATCCATCACCACAGCATACAATGTACCACTTATCTCCTTTGCTTATGTGGGGAAGGAGTGGGAGGTTGAGTGAATTCATTGGTGGCACCAAAAGACCCTGGAAACAACTGATCCTTGACCTATTTGTGACCTTCTCCTGAGGTAAAAGCTTGAGTGTGTCGTTACAGTCAGGGCATATGGCCTAACAAGATTTTATGTTTTATATTGGGGTATGCTGTATATTAGAGGCATGGCTACCAGTCCTTGATCCACAAGTAAGATCCAGCTACATGCCTGCCTGGACTTGGGCATTCTTAGAGAATGGGGAGAAATTAGATTACGGCCTCACCCTGGTGAGTGGCCAGTGTGGGGTGAGAATGTAGGAGCATGACTGTGTCCAAGAAAATTCATGCCAACTTTGAAGGACAATGTGGGATAATGATTGTGGTGATTAATCTCTGAGAAATGTTGTGACATCCTACAGAACTCTTTCATGCAGGACATTTTAGGGCCAAGGAAGTAGTGTTAAAATATTGGCATTCTCTCTGGCTTTCTTTTATGAACTGGGGGTGATTTCAGTACCTTGTTTATTTGCTTTAACATAGCATTATAACCATGATTAATACTATCCTGGTGAATCTTGTTGTTCCCTCTTAATCTATATGAAATTGAGATAGTTATACTGCTTCATTGATACTATTTTTTTCTTTCACATTAAAGTATAATTGAAATTAATACTGCAATTAAGAATGAAAAGGTACTTGAAAATTAGGGCATAAATCCATATTTTTATGAGTATTGTGAGGTTTATTAAAGCAGAGCTCATTATTGCTAAAGGATTAGTAATAATAACTACTAACCATAGGGTATACGCTACAAATCCAAATTTATTGAGTGCTTACTTGACTTCAGGTAATATTTCAAGTGTGTTCCATGTATTAAATATGTAATCTTGGCAGTAATTCTGTAAGAGAAGTTCTGTAATTATTTACACTTCACAGCTGAGGAATCTGATGCAAAGAGCTATTGAATGGCCTGCCCTTAGGTACTACAGCCAGGAGTTAATACAACTTGGATCTTAATCTAAGCACCTTGAGTCCAGGTTCCATTTAGTTAATCTCTGGGTTTTTCACAGTGATTACAGGAATACTTATCACAAATCACTAATATTATTTACCCACATTCTGTCACTATTATAATGTTATATCAAGAGGAACTGTAAGAAAGTCTCTTCCTAAATCCTTCCTGTCCTCCTTGTACCCACCTGCCTCCCACTTTCCTGGTGGTCTTTGCATCCTCCTGACTGATTAGTAGGTATGGGCAGGCCTGTTCTTGTGCAATTACACCACTGGATTGCTTACCTAGAAGTTGGTGAGGCTGGTAGGTGGTGAGTCCCTCACTATGGTGTCTCCCCATGTATTTATAAGGGGTGAGAATTCTCCCTGCACTGGGGGTTGAGTGAGGGATCTTGGGCGTGGGTGCAGTGGGGCTGCATATTTTGTTGTTTTGAGACTTGGCTGGAGGTACATAAGTGGCATCTTGATACCTAAACACAAGGGGTCCCTTGCATACTCTTTCCACCCTCTCAATCATGATTTCTTTATTCTAGGGCCTGGCCAAGTCAACAGGAAAATGCAGCTCTAAGAGATCATATTACCAGAGGAACCCTGCCGACTTTTCCCCACTCATCCCTCCCCACGAGATCAGAGTTTCTACCCTGCTCTGACAGACAGAATATGCAGGGCGTCTGGAGCCTGGCAGGTCCCGGTTAAACACCAACTCTCCAGCCCCACACCCCGTGTCCCCGAGTGCCAAGTCACCGTCCTCTTTCCTCCACAGAAGACCAACTCTCCTGGGAGAAATTTGAATTTACATGAGAGATGAGGAAAAATATCATAATTACATTGATGCATGGATATTTTCAGCAAAACATAACTCACCTAAGGTGAGCTCATCCTCCCTCCCAGCCCTTTGCCTTCTCTGACCCCTGCATGGGAACGCTTCATTTTACCCAATGAACCAGAAACACAGTAATTGTAGCTCCTTAGTAACCTAGGACATTGTGCTCCCAGGACTACCCATCCATGGCTGATTTGGGACCCTGCCCAGGGTATCCTGAGGCTGGACTCGTTTAAACCACTGAGTGTTCACACAGTGTGCTGACGTCTGTCCTCAAGAGCAGTTCTGAATAACTAAATTAAAACTGACTAGACGTAGCATGAAATATAGAAAAGAGTGCAGCTAGGAGGGAAAGACGGCATCCTGATAGCTACAAGGTAGAAGGTCATTCTACAAGTGACCCACCAGCTTAGCTTTCAGCCCAGAACCTGTTGCGTACTCCTTCCCACCATCCCTCGCTCCCTCTCCCTCTTCCCTTCCCCTTCTCTCTTCCTCTCATTGTTTTCTCTCTGATTTTGCCTCCTTTTGCCTGTTTGATGAGCCTCCTGATCTTCCCTTTTCTCTTATCTTTTCTACCTGCTTCTACTTTCTACTGTTTGCTCCACTTCCTGTCCTTTTGTTCCCTCCCTTTGCTCCATGCTCCTTCTCTCTGCTCACAGGACTGTCTTCCAGTCCCTCATCTCCTGCTGCAATTTTTTTCCTATTATCCACATGGGAAAGGGCATAACAAGATGCGCGAATCTCACCCCAGAGAGACTCCCATAGAGATAGTAGGTCACTGCTTCCTCACAATCATACAATCACACAGGTAAGATTGCTCCTGCCTTGTATTCAAGTATAATTTACTGAACCAAGCACCTGTCTATACTCTGCAAACAGTCATTTTGAAATAACTCAAATAAGGCCCGCACAGATTTCATGCCAGTGTATAGAGCGTTGGCTGCAGACTGAGGGTCCCGGGTTCAATTTCTGTCAAGGGCATGTATCTTGGTCACAGGGGCCCTGGTCAGGGAGAGTGCAGGAGGCAACCAATCAGTGTGTTTCTTTCACATTGATATTCCTCTGTGTCTTTCCCTCACTCTTCCACTCTCTAAAAGTCAATGGAAAAGTATCCTCGGATGAGGAAAAAAACCCATAACTAAGTATAATAAAGAGAGAAGGGACTAGTTTTGAAAGAACTCTGGAAAATTTTAAGTTGATTATGTTCAAAGGAAAACTTCAATCAATACCCAAAAACATTTACTATCCAGACCTCACTTGTAGAGTAAGCTATAAATCTTCTACAATTCCAATCTATGTCTGCATCTTATATTTTTACTGTGTTTATGGTACTTTATTCTTAGATGTTTTATTTTAAAGTAGTCAAATTTGTCAATATTTTCTTTCATATTTTTGACTTGTGATTTGATGTCCTAAAATTATTCCCCTTTGTGCTCTTATAAAAGTTTAAGAGTGTAATATTTTATACTCAAGACCTTAATATGACAAGGAATGATTTTTATATTTGCAAAGCAGTCTTGATTCTGTGGGAATAAGGAATGTCCTTTCTCCTTCACCTGGTGGGTTTTGATTCTGCCAATATCAGGGGGAGTGAAGGAATGTCAGGTGGAGTCTGACCCTAGTCTTTCTGGTTTATCCCTTTGCTGGGGGCCCGAATTCTTGCTTTTGGTAGGATGAGGAGATGCAGGAACTTTGGAATGAGAAGGATTAGGGTCAGGTGTGCTGTTGCTGGATGAATTGAAATGAAATCTGATTGAAGAACTGGGTTAATAAAGGAAAAGCTGTCACAGTCTCAGTCTGGGATTTATTTTTTTGTAAATTTTATGGATGCATACACTGCTTGCAGAAAGTAAGCAAAATTTAGGTGTACAACCGAGTTCTGTTTACATTGGCCAGATCCAGCAATAGAATATTAAAACCCAAGGCCAGAACCTGAGGAATAGTGCTTGGAACAGTTGCTGGAGCTTAGGCTTGGACTTCAGTCCACTCACAGTGACCAGTCGTGGAGGGGACACACATGGAGTTTAAGGAGTGTTTTCCACTCCATGAATAATATTGACAATTTGTTTGTTCCCACACACAATCTGTGAGATCAGCTTCCGGGCAGCCAAGTGAGCAGAGGAGGCAGGGTTGAACCTACAGGTGGAGGGAGATACAGGATTTACTGTCATTCCCTTCCCACCTCTTGTTCATACACCCCCATCCGAAAAAGACAAGGGTGAAGGGGTGAAGGGATGGGGGAGCGCTTTGAATCCAGGGAGAAGCTAAAGGGGACAATGAGAAGGGGCAGGGAATAGGAAGGAAGCAGGGAAGGAGGCCAAGGTCGTCCAAAGAGGGAGATGACAGGGAAGAAGATCTAGGAACAATGACCAGAGCCTGGGCTGCAGAGGAAACATACATAGGATGCTACTCACGTGACATTTGCAGCCTCTTTTGTATGCTCCCTCGAAACCTATCCTCTGCTCTAGGGTGAGCTGCTGCCAGAAAGACAACATATGGCACTTGGTGAAGATCACTCGTTGGGCCCTCAGGAAGCCTGCGGTGATCAGAGAGCATGGCCTGGGGTCAGCACAGCATGTATGGATGCTCCTTTGGGAAGGACATGCTAAGGCCCTAAGGTATTTAGCCCCAGAGAGTCTGGAAACCCAGAGGCTGGTACAGTTATCCACAAATCACATGATTTTAAAATGGCCCGGCATTTTCCTAGGATGCATCTGTCAGATTATGGAGAAGTGCTCCCTGGTCCCCGCTGGAACTGGGGTTGCAGAAATACAGTGGTCCTTTCAGGGGAAGGTGGCAAGTTTGACTGCATGTGGATGGGGTGCTCACCTGCAATAAGTACCTGTGATTGTTCAGAGCTCGTCTCTTCATATCCACAGTCATCTGGACGGAGAGGGGTGTAGATATTATGGATTTCTGTGAGGCTCCTGGGACCCTTGAGGATCTGTGATGGGGAGAAAGAGAGGCTAAGACCTTGGTTTTCCTTGAAGGTGCTAGGCTCCAGACACCAGCCAACTCCCTCCGCCCGAGCAGATTGGAAAATCTAGTTTATTTAGAAGGAAGGGATTAAGAAGGAAAGAGGAATTGGGTTTACCTTAAGGGTCCTGACTTTGAAACTTCGTTTCAGCACAGTGTTTTCTCCTGGTCCTAGTATATCAACTAGTAAGACTGGGAGGAGGAAGAAATGGGTCAGGAGCCCATAGGTTCATTGAAATAAGATTTCCCATCCTAAGTCTCCTGGAGACATTGTTCAGATCAACAGAGCTCCCCCACCTCTGCATTTCTCCACCCCATGGAGAGGCCTTCTTGATGCAGACTTCCCTGGTGTCTCCCTAGACTCACCAATGTCTGACGTGCAGTAATATTCCTGAGGGTGCTGAAGTTTACAATGACAAGCACTGCAAGGTGTGGACAGAGCCAGGAGCAAGGGAAAGGCCAGCAGGACTGAGGGATCCATGGTGGGTCCTGGGGAACACAAGGCATGCGTTAAATCAGGAACTTTTTCTAGCCCAGCGCCCCATCCACCTACAGATAGAAACTGAGCTGGCTTTGGAGGACTGTCCCCCTTTCTTAATGTCTAGGGACCTAGAAAGACCAGCCCCCAACAATCTTGTGGACCACATGCATGAAGTCGGTGCCTCATGTGTAAACTGTCTTACCTGGCCTGGCTGGCATGGCTCAGTGGTTGAGGGTCACCCCATGAATCAGGAGGTCATGATTTGATTCCCTGTCAGGGCACATGCCCTGTTTGGAGGCTCAATCCCCAGGAGGCAGGAGACAGCCTATCAGTGATTATCTCTCATCATGATGTTTCTATCTCCCTCTCCCTTCCTTACTGAAATCAATAAAAATATATTTTAAAATATCTTACCTTTGTCTGGCTGAGCCAAGGTGTACCACTGCTTCCACAGAACACAGAGCACTATGAAGGTTAAATAGTCCTCTGAATTTCCTTGTCATCCTGAGGCTTATCATCCGGAAGTTATCTGATTACTGGGTGTACCCGTCACTTGGAATCATTTTTCTCTCATCTGCATTTTCTTTCAGCCATGTTGTTGTCTGTACTCATAGCTTGTATCCTTTCAGGCTGGTTACTATTACATTGTATGACTAAACCAAAATGTCTTTATTCATTCAGGTATTGATAGTTTTTTGGGCATTGTGACATTACATACATTCATTACAAGTCTTTTTGTTTCCTATGTTTTTATTATTTGTGCAAATACTAAAGCTGTAATTGTTTGATCATGTGATAATTATATCATTAACTTCATAAAAAAACTGTTGGACATTTTCCAAATTGGTCGTAATATTTTATACTCCCAAGAACAATTTAGAAGACTGCTACGTACTTCAAATCTTTGTCAACACTTGGTATTGTCCGTCTTTTATAATTTTTGTCATTGTAGTGAATACAAACTGGTGCCTTATAAAGGTTTCATTTATATTTTCCCAAAATAAGTATTTTTAGGAACTGTTGGTCATTCATATATCATGTTTTATGGAGTGTCTATTCAAATATTTTGCCTATTTATATTGTCTTTTTATCATTGAGTGGTAAGAGACTTCTTTTTTTTCCCCTTTAATATACAGTATTCTGGATAAAGGATGTCTGTCAAGTATATGTGTTTTGTTTTTTCAAAAAGGGTGTTTTATTTTATATTTACTGCAGCACTGACATTTCACTTATATAGCCTATGGGTGTGTTTTTTAATTTATTTATTGTTGAAAGTATTACATATGTCTCCTTTTCCCCCCCGGCCACCTCCACCCCCCAGCATATACCATTACCCTCCTATAGTCTGTGTCCATTGGTTATGCTTCTATGCATGCATACAAGTCCTTTGGTTGATCTCTTTACTCCCATCATCCTTCCCCTGCCTTCCCTCTGAGGTTTGACAGTCTGTTTGATGTTTCTATGTCTCTGAATCTATTTTTATTCATCAGTTTATGTTGTTCATTATATTCCACAAATGAGTGAGATCATGTGATACTTATCCTTCTCTGACCGGCTTATTTCACTTAGCATAATGCTCTCCAGATCCATCCATGCTGTTGTGAATGGTAAGAGTTCTTTCTTTTTTTACAGCAGCATAGTATTCCATTGTGTAGATGAACCACTGTGTTTTAATCCACTCATCTGCTGATGGGCACTTAGGCTGTTTCCAAATCCTCTCTCTGGGGCTTACTCTTACTTTTGGAATTACAGTTTATGAAGAGTGGGAGTTTTAAATTTTAATGAAGCACAATTATCGATTTGCCTTTTACAGTTTTTGCCTTTTGTGCCCCAACTAAGACACTGTTGCCTATTCAACTGATAAATTTTATTTCATTTAGGTTCTTAGCAGACAAAGCTAGGGAATATGTTACCTATGTATACACAGATATTTATAAACATTTTTGTTAGTGTGTGTGTGTGTGTGTATGTGTATGACCTTGTAGCCACAGAAAACCTCCCTGTGCTCAATATGGTTCCCAAAGTCTGTGTGATATTCCATCTGTCCCATAGGCTTTCTCATGTAGAATCATGCCCCGATTACAAGGTTTTGGTTGAATTCCACACAAGGTGAGATCACAGACAATTTGTGCATGGAGTTTGTAGTCTCCTTTTATTCCTATTAACCACAGCTATGCTCATTTAGACTTTTGATTCTTGGCTCTATTTTATTCTGAGAATTTTATTTTACTTATTTATTTTTTTGTACTACTGTCACTCTCTCCCTTTATGTTGCTTAATATTTGCTTTATATATTTAGGTGCTCCTACTTTGGGTGCATAGAATATTCTGAAAATTTTAAATGGAAGGACCTGCTTATTGGAAGGGTAATGTTGAGGGTCTGGATAAGTTAGGTGGGGATTGTAGATGAGTAAGTATCAGGCAGTGCCTTTATTTCTGACACTGAATGGAAGCCCACTCCAATTTCTGAGTCTATGCCACGAGAACCATCTCCCCTGCAGGACTTCTTCTCCCAGAATGGACCCCGGGAACCTTTGGGGTCCAATGATAGGGACCATGTACATTTGAGTTTCAATGAGAGGATTTATTTAAAAACTACATAAACCTGATAATCTTAGTTGGTAAATTTATTTTCAAAAGGTTATATGTTGACAATCCTGAAACTAATTTATACAAGGAGGGAAAAAAGTATGTTTACAGTTGTTTGTATGGAAAATAATTACTCAATTATAATAATATGTGAATATACTCTGCGTTCCATGTACTCACAATGGTAATCCTACTTTTTCCCCACCCTGTAAGTACATTGGGGTTGAATAAGGAAATTATATAAAATGGAAGTCAGATTTCTTATCGTCAGAGAAGAATGGTACAAATAGTCAAGGATTGAAGGCTAGAATAAATCCTGGATTACTTTATAGTTAAAGATAGTATGAACACATGTTAATTTTAATATATATTGAGAGAGACAGAAATAGTTATAACTGTGTATATACATGAATTAGTACACATATTTCCTAGCTCTGTTTATTGAGAGGGCCTAGAAGCAGTAGCACCCCAGTAGCAACGAATTACCCAGAGCTCAAATATGGGTTTCTAAATTCCATTGTCCCATTAAAAAAGAGGGCATGGCCAGAAGAGTATAGAAAAAGAAAAATAGAAGCTGTACAGCGGAGAAGTCTGGCCAACACCACTGTAAGAAGGTGAGGAATGTCACCACCCCAGGGATAAAATGTCAATGCTGTGTTGTGATGTGGGACAATGAGAAAAGGACTTCCTCTCTGTGGTATTCTTCTCCCAAATCCAGAGTCCCAGTGTAATCACGAAAATACACCAGACAAACCCAAATGGAGGAACAGTCCACAGAACACCTGTCCAGTACTCTTAAAAACTGCCAGCTTGTTGAAAACTAAAAGTTAAACGAAGTAGTTGTCACAGCGCAGAGAAGACTGGGGAGACAGTTCTGCAGTGTCCTGGCTTGGATGCTGGCACAGAAAAAACAGAAAAGCTGTAGAAATCTGAATAGAGTATCATTTAGTTAACAGAACTGTACACTTGTTAAATCTCATAGTTTTTCTTTTTTTGGTTAATCCCCACTAGAGGATATTTTTTCCCCATTGATTTTTAGAGAAAATGGAAGGGAGGGCAACAGAGAGAAACATCAATGTGAGAGGACATGCATTGGTTGCCTCCTGCATAAGTCCCAGCACCACTGGGGTCAGGAGATGGAGCCTACAACCAAGGTAAGTGCCCTTGACCAGGAAGGAACCCATGACCCTTCAGTCCACTGGCCTGGGCTCTAATCACTGGGAAAAATAGGCTGGGGCAAATTTCTTAGTTTTCACAAATATACCATCTATACTAATAAAAGGGTAATATGCTAATTAGACTAAGAGACCTTCCAGGAGACCTTCCAGATGTTCTTCTGGACAAAGCCATGGTGGCGGGGCTGAGGTAGAGGCAGTTAGGGGCCAAGAGAGGAGGGCAGTTGTGGGTGATCAGGCCAGTGGGGGGGCCATTGGGGGTGATGAGGCCAGCAGGAGGGGGGTGATGAGGCAGTTGGGGGTGAGCAGGCCAGCAGGGGGGCAGTTGGGGGTTAGCAGGCCGGCGGGGAGGTCAGGTGGGTGTGAGCAGGCTGGCAGGGGGGGCAGTTGGGGGTGATCAGGCTGGTGAGGGGCCAGTTGGGGGTGAGCAGGCCAGTGTGGGGGGGTGGTAGTTCGGGACGAGCAGGCCGGCAGGCAGAGTGGTTAGGGGCAATCATGCAGGCAGGTAGGTGAGTGGTTAGGAGCCAGCAGTCCAGGATTGTGAGAGGGATGTCCGACTGCGGGTTTAGACCTGATCCCTGTGGGTCACAGATTGGAGAGGGTATAGGCCGGGCTGTGGGACACCCCCTCCCCCCAGGCACAAATTTCATACACCGGGCCACTAGTAGATACATAAAATGTTATCATTAGGGTCAATTAGGTGAAGGGTATACAGATGCTGCTTAACTTACCATGGGGTAAAAATGCATTTAATATACCTAACCTAAACATCATAGCTTAGCCTAGCCTGCCTTAAACTTCCTCAGAACACTTACATTAACCTGCAGTTGGGCAAAAACAGTTAACACATGATCACACAGTAGCATATGAGTTGTTTACCCTTCTGCTCACATGGCTAACTGAGAGCTATGGCTCACTGCCTCTGCCCAGCATCATGACAGATTATCATATCACATACTGCTACCTAGGAAAAGAGCAAAATTCAAATTGGAAGTATGGTTTCTACTGGAAGCATATCACTTTTGCACCATCATAATGGCAAAAAAATCATAAGGTCAACCATCATAAGTCAGGGACCATCTGTATATGAAATCTCTGTACCATCTTGGCACCGCTTTTTTAAAATCCCAAATTATTTCAAATCTTAAAAAGACCTAACTAAATATAATAGAGAAGGGACTAGTTTTGAAAGAACTATGGAATATTTTTAAGTTGATTATGTTCAAAGGAAAACTTCAATCAATTCCCCAGAATATTTAATATCCAGACCTCACTTGTACAGTAATCTGCAAATCCCCTACAATTCCAATCTATGTCTGCATCTTATATTTTTACTGTGTTTATGGTACTTTATTCTTGGAAAGGTGTTTTATTTTAAAATAGTCAAATTTGTCAATATTTTCTTTCATATTTCTTGCCTTTTGTGATTTGATGACCTAAAATTATTCCCCTTTGTGTTCTTATAAAACTTTAAAAGTGTAATATTTTATACTCAGGATCTTAATATAACAAGAAATGGTTTTTATATTTGCAAAGCAGTCTTGATTCTGTGGGAACAAGGAATGTCCTTTCTCCTTCACCTGGTGGGTTTTGATTCTGCCAATATCAGGGGAAGTGAAGGAATGTCAGGTGGAGTCTGACCCTAGTCTTTTTTTATATATATATTTTTATTGATTTCAGAGAGGAAGGGAGAGGAAGAGAGAGATAGAAGCATCAATGATGAGAGAGAATCATTGATTGGCTGCATCCTGCACGCCCCCTATTGGGGATCGAGCCCACAACCCTGGGCATATGCCCTTGACTGGAATCAAACCCGGGACCCTTTGGTCCACAGGCCGACGCTCTATCCACTGAGCCAAACCAGCTAGGACGTGACCCTAGTCTTTCTGGTTTATCCCTTAGCTGGGGGCCCGAATTCTTGCTTTTGGTAGGATGAGGAGATACAGGAACTTTGGAATGAGAAGGATTAGGGTCAGGCGTGCTGTTGCTGGATGAATTGAAATGAAATCTGATTGAAGAACTGAGTTAATAAAGGAAAAGCTGTCACAGTCTCAGTCTGGGATTTATTTTTTGTAAATTTTATGGATGCATACACTGCTTGCAGAAAGTAAGCAAAACTTAGTTGTACAACCCAGTTCTGTTTACATTGGCCGGATCCAGCAATAGAATATTAAGACCCCAGGGCAGAACCTGAGGAGTAGTGCTTGGAACAGTTGTTGGAGGAGCAGTCATGGAAGTTCTTGGAGGTGGGGTTAGAATCTTAGTCCATTCACATTGTCCAGTTGTGGAGTGGACACTCATGGAGTTTAAGGAGTGTTTTCCACTCCATGAATAATATTGACAATTTGTTTGTTCCCACACACAATCTGTGAGATCAGCTTCCGGGCAGCCAAGTGAGCAGAGGAGGCAGGGTTGAACCTACAGGTGGAGGGAGATACAGGATTTACTGTCATTCCCTTCCCACCTCTTGTTCACACACCCCCATCCGAAAAAGACAAGGGTGAAGGGGTGAAGGGATGGGGGAGCGCTCTAAATCCAGGGAGAAGCTAAAGGGGACAATGAGAAGGGGCAGGGAATAGGAAGGAAGCAGGGAAGGAGGCCAAGGTCGTCCAAAGAGGGAGATGACAGGGAGGAAGATCTAGGAACAATGACCAGAGCCTGGGCTGCAGAGGAAACATACATAGGATGCTACTCACGTGACATTTGCAGCCTCTTTTGTATGCTCCCTCGAAACCTATTGTCTGCTCTGTGGTGAGCCTGACCATGTAATACATTATATGGCACCTTGTGAAGATCATTTTTTTGGCCCTCACAAAGCCTGCGGCGATTAGAGAGCATGACCTGGGGTCAGCACAGCATGTATGGATGCCCCTTTGGGAAGGACATGCTAAGGCCCTAAGGTATTTAGCCCCAGAGAGTCTGGAAACCCAGAGGCTGGTACAGTCATCCACAAATCACAGATGATTTTAAAATGGCCCAGCATTTTCCTAGGATGCATCTGTCAGATTATGAACAAGAGGTCCCTGGTCCTCCAGAGACATGGGGTTGCAGAAATACAGTGGTCCTTTCAGGGGAAGGTAACAAGTTTGAGGGGCTGTATGTGGAAGGGGTGCTCACCTGCAACAAGGTACTGTATGCGGTTAAACAGTGTTTCCTGATATCCACAGTCATCTGAACGAAGAGGGGTGTAGATATTATTGAGTCTTGGGAGTTTCCTGGGCCTCTTGAGGATCTGTGATGGGGGAGAAAGAGAGGCTAAGACCTTGGTTTTCCTTGAAGGTGCTAGGTTCCAGACACCATTAAAATCCCACCACCCAAGCAGATTGGAAAATCTAGTTTATTTAGAAGGAAGTGGTTAAGAAGGAAAGAGGAATTGGGTTTACCTTAATGATTTGAACTTTGTAACCTCGTTTTAGCGCAGTGTTTTCTCCTGGTCCTAGTATATCAACTAGTAAGACTGGGAGGAGGAAGAAATGGGTCAGGAGCCCATAGGTTCATTGAAATAAGATTTCCCATCCTAAGTCTCCTGGAGACATTGTTCAGATCAACAGAGCTCCCCCACCTCTGCATTTCTCCACCCCATGGTGAGACCTTCTTGATGCAGACTTCCCTGGTGTCTCCCTAGACTCACCAATGTCTGACGTGCAGTAATATTCCTGAGGGTGCTGAAGTTTACAATGACAAGCACTGCAAGGTGTGGACAGAGCCAGGAGCAAGGGAAAGGCCAGCAGGACTGAGGGATCCATGGTGGGTCCTGGGGAACACAAGGCATGCGTTAAATCAGGAACTTTTTCTAGCCCAGCGCCCCATCCACCTACAGATAGAAACTGAGCTGGCTTTGGAGGACTGTCCCCCTTTCTTAATGTCTAGGGACCTAGAAAGACCAGCCCCCAACAATCTTGTGGACCACATGCATGAAGCCTGTGCCTCATGTGTAAAATATCTTACCTGGCCTGGCTGGCATGGCTCAGTGGTTGAGGGTCACCCCATGAAACAGGAGGTCACAGTTCAATTTTCGGTCAGAGCGCATGTCCAGGTTTCGGGCTCAATCCCCGTGTGGGTGTGCACGAGTCAGCCAATCAATGATTCTCTGTCATCATTGATGTTTCTGTCTATCTCTCCTTCTCCCTTCATTTCTGAAATCAATAAAAATATATTTTAAAATGTCTTACCTCTATGAGGCTGAGCCAAGGTGTTGCTTCCACAGAACGCCAGCACCAGGAAGGATAAATAATCTTCTGAGTGTTCTTTTCACCCTGGGGCTTGTCCACTTGGGAGGTACAATCTGATTATTGGGTGTACCCATCATTTAGAATAATTTTTCTTTCATCTGCATTTTCTTTTCATCTCTCAAGCATGTCAACCAGGCAGGTACTGTTCAACTATTGGGTACATTTGTCACTTGGAATTTTTCTCTGATGATTATTTAAAGAGCCACCCACTCCACCTATTCCTGGACAGTACTATGGACTCAACTGTGCCTCCTTAAAATTTATAGGTTCAAGTCCACTGACTATTTAGAGGCAGGGTCTTTAAAAAGGGAATTAAAGTAAAATGAAGTCATTAGGTTGGGTCCTAATCCAACATGGCTTATCTTTATCCACAGAGAGTAGGACACAGATACACATAGAAGGAAGCCCATTTGAAGATACAAGGAGAAGATGGCCATGTATGAACTAAGGAAATACTCAGAAGATCCGGACTTCTAGCCTCCAGAACTATAAGGAAATACATTTCTGTTGTTCATGTCACCCAGTCTGTGGTACATTGTTATGGCAGCCCTAGAAAACTAACAGACTCCTTTGTTTTATTTATAAACTAGTGCCCCGGTACAGAAATTTGTGCACATTGGAAGGAAATTAATTAGAAGATGGCCAGTGGGGCAGGACTGGGTGAGAGGGACCAGACACACTCTGGAGTCAACCTCCTGTGGTCCCGCCCCGGCAGGCAGTACCTGGGCTGTGGAGTAAGCAGGGTCCCTCTGCAGGGATAGATATATATAAAAGCCTAAGTGACTATCCAACTGTCTGACTGGTAGGTATGATGTGCAATGACCACCAGGGAGCAGACACTACGACCGGTAGCTATGATGCTCACTGACTACCAGGGGGCAGATGCTCAAGTGTTACATCACATATCTGACACCGCCTCTTTTGCGGTGACTTGGCAGCTGCGGTTCTCAGGTAATGCACCCCGGAACCAGAGAGGAGGGAGCCCAATTCCAGGGTGCATCACCCGAGAACTGCCCTCTCGCAATCCGGGACTCCTCAGGGGATGTCAGAGAGCTGGTTTTGGCACAATCCCCACAGGCCAGGTTGATGGACCCCACTGGTGCATGAATCTGTGCACTGGGCCTCTAGTAGATATATATTTAGGGCCTTTATACAATTTAAATTTGTACAGGATTTTGAGAAAATAAAATCACCTCCAACACCAAATTTACTAAACAAGATTTATTCAGTCATTCCACTTCTCTTCCTGCCCCTATTTCTATTTCTGCCCCCCCGCCCCCAGCCCCTAACATTTTCATTTATGATACTACTAGAGGCCCGGTGCACGAAATTTGTGCATGGGGGGGTTTGTCCCTCAGCCCAGCCTGCACCCTCTCCAATCTGGGACCCCACAACTGCCCTCCCATGCAGACCTGGTCCCTCCCAACTGCCCTCCCCTGCTGGCCATCTTGTGGTGGCCATCTTGTGTCCACATGGGGGCAGTCATGTTTGACCACATGGGGGCAGCCATCTTGTGTGTTGGAGTGATGGTCAATTTGCATACTATTCTTTTATTAGATAGGATAGAGGCCTGGTGCACGGGTGGGGGCTGGCTGGTTTGTCCTGAAGGGTGTCCCGGATCAGGGTGGGAGTTCCCTTAGGGCGTGGGGCAGCCTGGGTGAGGAGCCTGTGGTGGTTTGCAGGCTGGCCACGCCCCCCGGCGACCCAAGCGTAGGCCCTGGTATATGGGATTTATTTATCATTATAATTGAAACTTTGTAGCCTTGAGCAGAGCCAAGCCTCCTGCTCACTCCATGGCCGCAGCCATTTTGTTGGGATTTATTTATCTTCTATAATTGAAACTTTGTAGCCTTCAGTGGAGGCCTGGGCTGGACAGGGTGTGCAGGAAGCTTGGCTTTCTCCATTGCCGGGGAAACCCAAGCCTCCTGCTCTCTCCGTGGCCGCAGCCATCTTGGTTGGGTTCATTTGCATGCTCGCTCCTGATTGGCTGGTGGGCGTGGCTTGTTGATGTAGCAGAGGTATGGTCAATTTGCATATTACTCTTTTATTAGATAGGATGGCTTACCCTCCCATTGCTCTGTTAATTGAAACATCTATAATCACATGCATCCACTCTCTCAGGTAAAACTGCAGCACACTATCTACATAGCTTTTGTTATCTTGCTATTTTTATTTTATGGCATATCCTAAAATGACACTACAATAGTATATATTCCTTTTCTTCAGACAGTTCTATAATCCTCCATGCTGTTGTGCCCTGGATTATTATCCAACCAGTTCCTGATTATTGGTCCTTTCACTACTTTTTTGTTG
This sequence comes from Cnephaeus nilssonii, assembly GCF_951640355.1. NCBI lineage: Eukaryota > Metazoa > Chordata > Mammalia > Chiroptera > Vespertilionidae > Cnephaeus > Cnephaeus nilssonii. Next base: position 22,730,630 of record NC_137091.1, on the reverse strand, counting down.
TTTGCTCTTACGAATAGTACTTCAATGAGTAGGCAAGTGAAGACATCATTTGTTATATTTGAAAATGTGATTTTAGAAGTGGTTTCTAGAAAATGGATTGGGCTGCCCTAACTGGTTTGGCTCAGTGGATAGGGTGTTGGCCTGCAGACTGAGAGGTCCCGGGTTTGATTCCAGTCAAGGGCATGTACCTTGGTTGCGGGCGCATCCCCAGTAGGAGGTGTGCAGGAGGCAGCTGATTGATGTTTCTCTCTCATTGATGTTTCTAACTCTCTATCCCTCTCCCTTCCTCTCTGTAAAAAACCAATAAAATGTATTAAAAAAAAGAGAAGAAAATGGATTGAGTTAAGGGCCATTTGCATTTTTTCTGTGACTTGTCCATATCATGTCCCATTTTTTTCTATAGGTTTGATTGATTTTTTTCTCTATATCAATTAACCAAATACCTCTACTACAAAGATACCTTTTTCCATTCTTAATCGAGATGTCACCTTTTTCATATACTAAATTTCCTATGCATTTGAGACTGTATCATGATGTTCTAGCCAATTAATCTATGTGTCCATTCCTGCATCAGTACCACATTGCAGAGACTTTAAAAATAATTGAGTATGTTCTAGGTGTTTTAATATTTTTCTAGATAATTTTTTTCTTTTGCATTTTTTTTTTTTTACTTTTACTACTGCTAGAGGTGGCTCCAATTTTTTGTCTCAGGGCCCCTCTCCATCTTTAAAGCCAGCAATAGATAGTCAAGTCTTACATCACATATCTGACACCGCTCTTCTGCCTTTTTTTAAATACATTTAGAGGATCTTTGGGATTACACTGGCTCCATTCTGATAAGCCAGGTTATCCTTTATTTTAAGTCAGATGATTAGCAAATTTAATTCCATTTGCAACTTCAATTCCTCCTTGTCATTTGTGTTTATCTTTGGAGGGGCATTATTTATTTTGACTACCATAGGGGTACACACACACACACACACACACACACACACACACACATATCACTCTTCCTATTTAGGGAGACAGAAAATCAGAGCTCCATTGCACATGTACACTGTATCTGTGTGAGGCTCTATTGGAATGCCATCTCCAGGCAAATGGTGCCACATTGATGTATTTCAAGAAAGGGATAATTAGTTGTTGTTTTTCTCCATTTGACTGCATGAAATATCCACTATTTTCTCTGAGTCCGACTTGTTTTTTCCTCACAGTACCTTTTGAATAAAATAAGTATTTTCTTTTAATAATTATTTTCTTTTTTGTCCAGTATAGGAATTATTTACCTATGCCAAGGTTGCAAAAATGTTGTTTTCCTCTAGAAGTTGTGGGCATAAACTTTTACACTTAGTTATTATCTATTTCAAGTTAAGTTTTGTGTATGTTCTGGGGACAGAAATCAAAGTTAATTATTTTCCATATAATATCAATCGTTCTGACATAATTTCTTGAAAGGACACATTTTTATTTTATCACCCTGGCCTCTGTGTTAAAAATCAGCTCACCTTACGTATTTGGGTTTGTTTCTGGACATTTTCTTCTACTCTCTATATGTCTATTTTCATGCTAATACCAAATTTTATTATTGTAGCTTTATGACATACTTCAAATTTGGTAATGAGTGTAATTCTTTCAAATGTGTTCTTTTCTTGGCTAGTTCCAATACATGTAAAGTCCATTGTATATGCATTTTAAATATTGCTTATCAACATTTACACAAATGCATACTGGGCTTTTGACTAGGATTCATTTGAATCTAGAGATGACTTTAAAGAAACCTGACACCAATATTGAGTCTTCCAATCCAAGAGCAACTTGTATCTCACCATGTATTCTACCATTTTACATTTCTCTCTGCAATGTTTAGTATTTACAGTGTTGTGAATTTGGCACATATTTTGTTAAATTTGTTCTTAACTTGCCGGGGCTGACCACCAGACCCTAAGCAACGGATGAATGATTACTCTGACACATGTTTTTGTGAAAGAGAGGGCTAAGGAACTGCCTGGCTAGAGAAACCAAACAGTCTTGTTCGCCTGCCTCTTCAGGCTTTTATTGTAATACCAGTTTGAGAGAAAGTTTAACTTTCAGATACAATCAGTAGGGTAAGCCTTCTTGGGAGGACACAGGCGAAGCAGTACCCTCTAAGCATAAAGATTAAGCATCAAGATTCGGAAAAACACCCTCCGGTCCTCACATACACAGACTTGTTTGGAAAGGTCAAGGACAATCGGGGCGGTTGCCTTCAGCCAACTCCCCTAGGAAATTCTTTTGGAATTTCCTCCTTCAAACTTTCCAACCAAGTCCCATGCTCCCCCACATTAATTATTCCTTATTTTTAGGCTACTATAGCAGGTATTAATTTTTAACTTCAATTTGTATATTTTCTGTTATACAAAAATATAAGTGGATTTTGTACATTGCTCATGTCCCTGCAACCTGGCTAAATTCACTTATCAGTTATAGTAGTTTTTCTTTAGATTTCCTAAGAAATTTTACATACAAGATTATGTCATCTGTAAATAAAGATAGTTTTTATTCTTCCATTCCAACCGCTATGACGTTTATTCCTTTAAATTGCCTTATGTACTGACTAAAACTTTTGTTACAATGAAGAATAAAGGGACAAGAGCAGAAATCTTTACCCTGTTGCTGATGTTAAGGGGAAATCATTTAGTCTTTCATGGTTAAGTATGATGTTGATTGTAGAGTGGTATTATACATTATTTAATAGGTGAATAATGGTCTCATCAAGAATGATTGTTGAATTTTGCCAGACTTCCCTTTCTGCATCTACTTGTATAATTAAATAGGCTTTATTTAACAATTTATTTGGTTAATGTAGTAAATTACATTATTTAGTTTTCCTAAAGATTAACCAACTTTGCTTTTGGTGCTAAAATGCCAATCAGTCATGTATTGCTGGATTTTATTGGCTAATATTTTCTTGTGGAATTTATGTGTATGTTCATGAGGAATGGTAATGTTAGAGCGTTTTACTTTGCATTTTTTAAAATCTTAGTTTCAGGATAATTTTTCACTGATAAAATAATTTAAGAAAAGATTTATGTATCTTCTATGTTTTTAAAGAGTTTGTGAATGAATGTATTAGGTTTTCCTTAAGTGTTAAAATTAACCGATGAAGTCAAGTTCATTTAGATTTCAAGAAAAATTCAGCATACAAAGTCAACTTCTTTAATTGTTACAGTGCTATTGAAATTCTCTATTTATTCTTGCATATAATTTGTAAATTTTTATATTTCAAAGAATTTGTGCAGTTCACCTAAGCTTTCAAATTTATTAGCATAAAGTTTTTTAAATACTTATTCTTTATGTTTATAAGATTTATACACCAATGTTCTTTTGTTATTCCAGATAAGTAATCTGCACATGTTCTCATTTTTTCTTGATTAATATACTTACTGGGTTGTCAATTTGATTGCCCTTTCCAAAAAACAACCTTTTAGTTTAACTGATATTCTATATTTTTCTATTGATTTTCACTCATTTATTTCCTTCCTTCTCTTGAGATTTAATATAACATGTACTTATTTTCCAACATTTTATGGTAGAAGCTTAGGTTGGTTTTTTTAAATCTTTTTTTCTAATATAAGTATGTTGAGCTATAATTATACTCTAAGGCAGGGTCTTAGGCGACCCTGCTAGTGGTTCTCAACCTGTGGGTCGTGACAAATACCACTGCTGTAGAGCCTAAGACCATCGGAAAACACAGATTTTTATATTATGATTCATAACAGTACCAAAATTACAGTTATGGAGTAGCAACGAAAATAATTTTATGGTTGGGGGTCACCACAACATGAGGAACTGTATTAAAGGGTTGCGGCATTAGAAAGGTTGAGAACCACTGCCTAAGCACTTTTCTAGCTCTATTGCACAAATGGTTAAATGTTTTGGTTTAATTTTTATTCAATTCAAAATATACTCTAGCCCTAGCTGGTTTGGCTCAGTGGATAGAGCGTTAGCCTGCGGACTGAAGGGCCCCAGGTTTGATTAGGGTCCAATGGCACTTGAGTGGGTTGTGGGCTCGATCCCTAATAGGGGTTGTGCAGGAGGCAGCGGATCCATGATTCTCTATTATCATTGATATTTCTCTCTTTCCCTCTTCCTTCCTCTATGAAATCAATAAAATATATTAAAAAATAAAAAATGAAATAAAATAAATAAAAAATATATTCTAATTTCCTCTGTGATTTCTTCTTTGGCCCATGGATAATTTTGAAAGTATGTTGTTTAATTCCTAAATATCTGGAAATTTCTAAATAACTCTTGTTAATAAATTTAATCTTCTGTCATCAGAGAACATAATCTGTCTGATTTGAAGCCTTTTAAATAATTAGAATTTTACTTAATGTCACACCATATCACCTATATTGGAGAATGTTCCATTTGCAATTACAAAGAATTAGAATTCCAGTAGGTCACATTGGTTGATAGTACTGTTCATGCCTTCTAAATACCCAGTAATTTCCATTTATGAAGGGGAAGCTGAAATATCTAATATATATATAATTCATATATCATTACAAGGATACTAGAGGCCCAATGCGCAAAATCGCGCAGGACCCCAGACCTGCCGCACTGCAAGACCCATCAATGCACCTCTTGGTGACTGGTCATTTGGTCGTTATGGCGTTACAGCCACTGGCTTTTTATAATATAGGTAATATACCAATATCATGTTGGTAGTTTGAAATGCGTGATGAGATGATGAAAGTATTTATGCCATGGAAACTGACAAATGTGAAAAATCCAAGTGTTGCTTAATAACTATTTATGTCCGCAATTCCTATTGAAAGGTATAAGAGAGGCCACTTTTGATCTTCCCAACTCACCTGGAAACAATGCCCCTTCTTGCTTGGTCAGTGTGTGTAGATGACCTGATAGATGGGAATGGGGACAAGGCCTTAGATAACAGTAGTATTAACAGGAATTTGCCGAGCACTCACTATGTTGACCACCAGTGATAGCCTATATAATAAAAGCCTAATATGCAAATCAACCAAATGTCAGAAAAACTGGTGGAATGACTGGTTGCTATGATGCACATTGACCACCAGGGGGCAGATGCTCAACACAGGAGCTGCCCCCAGCCCACAGGCCCCAGGCCAGTCAAGGCGGGTACCAGTAGGGTCCCCCAATCACCCTGCTGGTCGCCCACAGATCGGCCCTGATCGCTAGCAAGGCCTAGGGACCCTACCCATGCACGATTTCATGCATCGGGCTTCTAGTTAACAATAATAGGGGAAGAGTAGCTTTTTGTGTCTTCAACTCTCTAGCATCTTTTAGTTCTCATTATGGCAATGTGAAATTGACCAGTGTTTTAAGTATTACTCCTGACTCACTTAATAATCCTTGGTCCTTGATCATCTCATAGGCATAGCAAGCATTATCTAACCATGGTCAATTGTTACTTGTCCTCCCATCTACCATGAATCTTAGAGCAAGGATGGACAGGGACATATCACATTCATCGGGCAATACACACTAACTTGTCACTGTAGCATATGATATCCCTGTAGCACATGGTGTTTTATCCACTAGTTTGGGTATCAAGAACTAATCTTAATTTCACCATGAAATTGCTTTATGATTCCCTGATCAGGAATCAAACCGGTGGCCTCCTGGTTCCTGGGTCGACGCTCAACCACTGAGCAACACCAGCTGTACTTGAATTCATTTTTAATTTTTACACTTGATTCATTGACCATAAGAATAGTGTCCATTATTCAAGTGTTATTTACTGAGCATCTAATATAAGCCAGGCCCTGAGAAAACTGGACAAAGACCATCTTTGCCCTTATAGATTCCAAGTTAATAGAAGGGTGTGTTGTGGTGGGAGGTAGAAAGTTTATGTATCATAATAGTATGACAAGTACATTAGGACACATAAGAGATACCTTTTATGGTTTTGGGGGTGCAAGAAAACACAGGAGAAATTTATTCTATGCTTAAAATTTAGAGAAATGTGCAAAAAGAGTCACAGAATAGGAGTTTTAATATAATTACTACGTTTTAGTGGAATCTGCTCCAGAATGGGAGATAAAATTGTCCTGGCTAGTGACAAGGAACCAGTCTCCTTATGCCATTGTACATATCTATTTTAAAAAAAGTAAAAAAAAAAAAAAGATTTGGTTTCTTTATAAAAGTGTGTGTGTGTGTGTGTGTGTGTGTGTGTGTGTGTGTGTGTGTGTGTTTTATTCTGAAAGACATGAAAAGGAAATTAAAGTAATAGGCAGTAAAAAGATTTTGTGGGTCAAAAGATAATAGGGACACCATGACCAAAAAAGCCAAGAACAAACTTAAATATTGAGAATAATTAACATATAAAACTTAAAAATAAAGCAAAATATGACAGCATGTCCTTTCAAAGTCAGACTAGGTCATTGTTAAAAGGTCTCATTCAAGTATTATTTAACTAAGAGAATGCATCTGTGTTTAACTTTGTTCTTTATTATTTGATGGGATCATAGATGCTATGATTTTGTATGTTAAGTTTTAGATTTCTGTCTGATCAGAAATCTAAACTCCAAAGGTTTCAGGAAACCTGAAGAGCATTAAGAAGTTTTGTATTTATTAACACACTTATTTTAGCATTTCTTTGAATGACTGTTTAAATTTATATTCCTTGAATTCTACTTTGAACCAGGTGTATCATATGATTGATTCCTTCATTTATTAGTAATTGAATCAAATCATTGTCATGTCCTTATTATATATTTATCTGAAAGTCATGTTTTTAAATTTCAAAATTAACCCTCAACAAAAGACATTACTTTAGTAGTGAAGTCCAACAGGAAATATTGATGCTTTTCAACATTATTTTATATTAGATAATTCACAGCCTTTCTGTTAGAGTAATCTGAAAGCCTAATTTGCTATTAATCTACAAAGTGGGACAAAAATACAAAGTTCCCAATGGGCTCTATCCCAAAGATGGTCCACCCTTACATCAAGGTCAAATCTTACTACTGAGTGAAAAATCTGTTATTTTTTTCTAGCACTATTTTTATCTGTACCCAAAAACAAATTTGAAAGGATAATAACCATATCTCAGAGCAGGAAAGTAAAAAATTATAAGGAACTTTTATTTCCCACTTTATACAATTGTATCATTTGAAAATGAGCATATATTAATTAGCTTTGATAAAACAATAAAAATACCCCACATTTTAATATGTCAATTTTATATTACTTACTATAATATTAATTATTCCATGCCCTGATCAGTATGGCTCAGTTGGTTGTAGTGTCACCCCCTACACCAAAAGGTCGTGAGTTCAATCCCTGGTCAGGGCACATATCTAGGTTGTGGGTTCAGGCCCAATTGGGGCATGCATGAGAGGCAACCAATCCATGTTTCTCTCTCACATAGATGTTTCTCTCTCCCCTTTCCTTTCTCTAAAATCAGTAAACATATCCTTGGATGAGGATTAAAAATATATTATTCCTACTGTAACCATTTGCAGTCATCATAGATAATTTATAATGTTATCCCACTTACATGTTTTCTTTAATTGAATGAATATTTAAAGAGCAATAATAATGCCACTACCAGCAGCACCCCTCCCCGATCAATTCATTGAACCCATACTGTGTGTCATCTATAGGAGGTGTTTGATATATATGATCTTATTTAATCCTCGGCATTCTCCTGGAATGGATATAACTAACCTATTTTATAGAAGCTTAGAAAGGTTAAATTATTTAGTCAACTCATACTAGAATTCGCCTCTCAGATTTCATGGCACCCAGGTCTATGCTTCATCCTCTATTCCATGCCACCCCCTGCTCTACCATATAGTGTTCATATGAAAATGCAAAAACATGAGCACATTTCCAGAGTACAAGGCCACAGCCATCTCATTATTCCTTTGGATAAATCTAATCGGGTCACCCTGCTGCAGAATTTACCAGGCGACTAGGACATATACAAGTACCCGGAGATTCAGGAAAAACCCATTATTTAAAGCAGCACTGCTAGCTCAGGGGATTCAAAGATCCAAAGCCTGAACAGCTTATACAATAAGATCACTCCTTATATATATTTCTAAATTCTTTGTTTCCTTACTTCAGGGCTTTTGCAGGCCTACCCAAGTCAGTTAGAATGGGGAAGTAAGATTACAGCTAAAGGCCTGGCCTGGGTGGTGCTAGTGACCTCCCCTTTGGCTAAGCTGTTCAATTCTTGGTTTGTGGCCCTTGTAAACAGGGAGTATTTAGGAAAACAGATGACTGCCTAAGGAAGGGGCAGTGACTTAATGATAGGCTAACAAGAATGTGCATTTGGACACCTGTCACTGGCACAGATTCAGATTGCTAGCCCTCCGCCCCCACCCAGGTTGCCCCCTATATCCCTCCTCAACCCAAACCTCAGAAGGTGGAAACTGCGTGATGAGGATGAAAGCCTATTTTCACCGTCTCTGCATCCCAGATCGGTTTCCCTGTGGAAGTAATGAAGCTCAGCAGCATCACTCCTCACAGGATTAGGAAACTAGAAGGGGTACAAAATCATCACCAAGTCACCCGCTGCCAGTTAAATAAGATTTGAATTGATTTGCTAATGTCTCCAAGTGCTTCCTTGTGGACAGCTAAGAAATTCATAAAACCAGCCAGGAGAGTTAACGGGGTGGAATTGTAAACAGTGATGATAGAGGGGGCACTGCCTGCACCGGAGAGCCCTCTGAGAGCAGACTGATAAAAAAAAAAAAGAGAGAGGAAGGGCCCTTTGATCATTTTCATGCAAATCCCAACAGTTGACAGAGAACTGCTTTTGGTTGTGCCTTATTTTCTGTTTTAAATGCGTATGAAACAACTAGCTCAGAAGTAATACTTCCCTTTTGAAGATTCCCCCCCCCCCTTAAATTGGAAACAATTATGAGAAATAATCTCTTCCCCTTTTTAAATAGAAATTTTCTGTGTAACTTTTCCTCTGGAAAATTCCTCTAGCGGTAAGAACAAAACTATGCAGTTAGCTTCTGGATTTTGTTTATCAGAATGGTTCAAAGTTCCCTCTTTTTTCTCTCCATCTTGTTATGTAATGGGGGGGGGGGGGGGGCGGGGGGAAGCACAAACATCAACGCCAGCTGCCTCATCTCCTATTCCTTGGATTTCAATTGAGCCATACCGAATGGTCTCCCGACCCAGCTGAAAGACTGAGAAACTTGCAGTTAACCATTCCCTCTTATTTGTGTGGAATTTTCTGTGACCTATTTCTGTAAGCACAGCCCCTCCCTGGTATCCTTTAACGTCTCAGCCACTGGGATGGGTCCTCAGATGTCAGGTGAGGTGGGAACTCTTGTTGGTTGCTTCACTCTAGCTTTCTCTCCAGTTATTTGGAGAGAAAATAGTGGTACTTCCCAATCGAAGAGGGATGCAGGAACTCCTTTGCTTGAGCCCCTCTCCCAGCCTAGAAGGCTACTCCCTTCATCCACTTTTATCTTCAGGATACAGCTTCAGTGCTGCCTCTTCCCTGACAACGCTGCCTCTGTTCCTACCAACAGGCATCACTGACTTTCAGAACTTTTGGAAAACTTCAGCATCCGGCCCACAGAAGAGACTTAAATGTTCTCTAATTTTACATGAATTTAGCTTTCATTTATTCATTTCTTCATTAATTGAACAGACAGCCCTCGGGTTTCCTGGGGGTGGGGGTGGGGGGTAGACTGAAGGTGAACACAGTCCCGGCTCTTAGGGACCTGACAGTATTTTGGGGATGGTAGATAGGTCAACGCCTTTTGCAGCGTGCTATGATAATTCTCCTCAAATTCCAATTGATCTAGACTGCATCTTGTCCCCTTTCCCAAACTCATTTATTCTCCCAGTTAATGGCAGTAGCAGTCCCAAAGTGACTCCAGTCTGTCTGTCCCCTTGGAGTCACCCTTGCCTCTGTCTTCTCCCCCAGGCTCAGGTCCGATTATTAACGACCAAGTCAGCACCCCCAGAATCTGATGAAAGCTGCTGGGCCTTCATCTACACTGTTCCTTCAGTTCGAATATTCTCCTTTAGTCTTGTGATATCAGAAGACAAGAATCTATGAGGACTGGTGCAAAATATATGGAAAGTTTGCATGGGGGCCTATATGTTTTCCTTATTATCATTATTATTACTATAATTTCAAAATACAGAAAGCCCAATTCAAGCTGCCTTAAGTAAATGAGCTTTATTGGTTAATAGAAGAAAAAGGCAATGCCAGCATCAGGTGAGGCTTGATTCAGGGCTCCAATGATGTGATCAGGATTCACTTTTTTCTCTATTTCTTGCTCTTTTTTTCCCCCTTTTATTGTCTAAAGTTTTACATATGTCTCCTTTTCCCCAATTGACTCTATCCCCCCACCTCCAGCCATTCCCACCCCGGGCAAGCCCCTACCGCCCTAGTGTCTGTGTCCATTGGTTATGCTAATATGCATGCATACAAGTCCTTTGGTTGCTCTCTAACCCCCACCCCCGCGCCCATTTGTCTCTGGATCTATTCTTGTTCATCAGATTATGTTGATCATTATATCCCACATATCAGTGAGATCATGTGATATTTATCTTTCTCTGACTGGCTTATTTTGCTTAGCATAATGCTCTCCAGTTCCATCCATGCTGTTGCAAATGGTAAAAGTTCCTTCTTTTTTACAGCGGCATAGTATTCCATTGTGTAGATGTACCACAGTTTTTTAAACCACTCATCTGCTGATGGGCACTTAGGCTGTTTCCAAATTTTAGCTATTGTAAATTGTGCTGCTATGAACATAGGGGTACATATATCCTTTCTGATTGGTGTTTCTGGTTTATTGGGATATAGTCCTAGAAGTGGGATTACTGGGTCAAGTGGGAGTTCCATTTTTAGTTTTTTGAGGAAACTCCATACTGTTCTCCACAGTGGCTGCACCAATCTGCATTCCCACCAGCAGTGCACGAGGGTTCCTTTTTCTCCGCATCCTCACCAGCACTTGTTTGTTGATTTATTGAGGATAGCCATTCTGATAGGTGTGAGATGGTACCACATCGTTGTTTTGATTTGCATCTCTCGGATGATTAGTGATTGCTCTTCTTTCTTGATGGTCACTTCAATTTCTAGGACTCTCCCCTCTGATTCCAAAATGAATCCATCAGTTTCTTTGGCTACCTATGTCCAGCTTGCATCCAGAAGGGATTAGATGGAGTCTAATTCTTAGAAGTCTCCACAGAAATCTCGTTGACTTAGGCTGAATCATATGTCCACCCCTGAATTAATCACTGTGGCCAGGCGAGGAGTCATTTGAATGGCCTAAGGCAGTGGTCGGCAAACCACGGCTCGCGAGCCACATGCGGCTCTTTGGCCCCTTGCGTGTTCTAACGCCACTTCTTCAAAATAGACTTGCCCAGGCCAAAAACCGACTTCTGCGCATGGGTCACGAAGTTTCAATCGCACTGTACGTGGGCGCCCGCACGTGGTATTTTGTGGAAGAGCCACACTCAAGGGGCCAAAGAGTCGCATGTGGCTTGCGAGCCGCGGTTTGCCGACCACTGGCCTAATGCAATAGAGTCACTCTGTTCTTGGAAGTCAGGTCAAGACTACTCAAGCAATAGCAGGGAGTAATTTTCCAAAAGAAAATACAGGGTGCTACAGTTGGTGGGGGTGAGGATGCCAACGAAGCAATAAACAGGTGTCCCTGAGAGGTCCAATCAAGGGATGCTTTGGTGGCGTGCTGCAGGTTTGGACTGGAAGATGGTGGCCATGGGAAGCCAGTGGGATATGTAGGGAGACAGTTTTTTTTCAGATTTCTCTATCTTAAATATTGAATAGAATAATGATGAAGGGAAAGGAGAGATTTTAGAAGCAGGTAGAATGTTAAAGAATATATGGTATATATTCCTGTTTGGGAGGGATTAAACCAGTGCTATGTCATGAAAAAATTCTGGATTAAATAAATCCAACAAATGAATAAATAACTGTGTATTACTGTGAGTAAAGCATTTCTGGCATTCATCAAGAAATATCCAAGTATTAGAAACAAACCACTTGCTCACTGTTGTTTGCATGTGACTTATGGACTTTAGAGTAAATGAATCGACAAGTCACACAGTCTTTGCAAGGCAATTAAGAAGGAAGAGCTTCCCCAAGAGGAAGATGATGTCAGAAACATTATACTTAGCCACCTTATCACTGTTGCCCTAAAGCAGCGATTTTCAACTGGTGTGCCACAAGAATTTTTAAAACATGCAATATCTATTTACTCGGGCACTGATCTCTTTTCCCTTAGATTGTCAATTAAAAAAATGACAGCAGCCAACACAACACTAGCCATCAGAGCGTGAATGAATAGAAACTAAATCTATATTTCTGTCAAATCGGCAAAAATATAATTTTTGGTTTGCCGCAGAATTTCAGTAATTAGTTTATGTGTGCCATGAGATGAAAAAGGTGTCCTAGACAATAGTACATTAGTTAACTGTCTAAATGTTATAATTTCTCTATATATGTCTTTAAACAAAAGAGTTACAATCTGAAGGACAACAAAATACTAGAATATTAGAGCTAGCAGGGACCAGCCAGTGTGATTCATCTGATAGATGAGAAAATAGGTTGGAGAGCGAAGTGACTGGACTGAGGCCACCCAGAGAATCAGTGGCTAAGCTACTAGTCTTCAAATAGCCAGGTTGGGGCTTGATCCTCCCTGCAGATCCAAGCCTCTGATTTCCTTCCTGCCTCATTGTGGATCTCAGGTGCAGCCCCTGGGAAGTGTAAGCTGAAGAAGATGCCTGGGAGCCAGAGAGTTGTGTTGTTTTAATGGCTTTATAAAGTGTAACTGATAAACAAAAATATTTCATGTATAATATTTGATGAGTGTGGTCACAGTTTCACACCTGTGAAGCCATGATTCCACTTATATGAGGTACCTAAAGAAATCAAGCTTACAGAGGCCAGTGAGGTTCTTATGCACTGTCCAGTGGGGTACAAATGCCTTCTTTGCTCACATCAAGACTGTTGTCCTCAACAACACCACTAGATGGCAGAAAAAACCCATGCACCTCATAGAAGACACCTGTTCTAAGATTCTGGAGTCTGAGTATCTAATGAGAGACCAGCTCATTTGCCCGATGAGTATAGAGGATTGGGGAGCCTTGTAACATCAGCCCACTCCCATGTCAGTCCTCCCAATCTGTACCTCGCTTAGGAGTCAGATGTTTAGATGAGATTAACCATTCAAACATATTAGGAGGAAAGAATCTACATTGAAAACTATTTCATGAAAGGTTGGAATGACCACTAGGTATTATTTCATGTTTCCTACTAGAACTTTCTGCCTTTCAGTAGAGATTATTTGACAACCTAAAGTGATGAATCTCTAATGGCCAGGGTGGGGTCTCAAATATTTGGACAAGAGAGAGTTCATCCGAAATGAAGACAATGGTGGGAGCAGCAAGGTACTTCTAGAAAAAAATAGTAATAACCAGTGTGCCAGGCATTATACTAAGCACTTTATATTGGCAAATTTATTTAATATTCACAATAATCATAAGAACATAGAGATGTAGAGGATTTAAGCAATTTACTCCTGGTCATATAATTAGAAAAAGGTAAGCGACTTAAAATTTTTTACTTATATTTCACGGCATTAACAATATGGTCCTTGATGTTAACATCATTAGGGCTTTATGAATTCGGATGAAAAGCTATTGTCCCACCCTAGCCAGTTTGGCTCACTGGATAGAGCGTTGGCCTGCGGACCAAAGGGTCCCCGGTTCGATTCTGGTCAAGGGCACGTATCTCGGTTGCAGGCTCCTCCCCGGCCAGGCCCTGGTCAGGGCTCCTGCAGGAGGCAACCAATCGATGTGTTTCTCTCACATAGATGTTTCTCTCTCTTTCCCTCTCTCTTCCACTCTCCCTAAAAATTAATGGAAAAATATCGTCGGGCGAGGATTAACAACAACAAAAGCAATTGTCCCTTTGGGCCTGTGACACATGTATTAAAATCTCATCACTGGACCACCGGTAAGCAAGAGTCTGGAAAAAGTTTTAGTTCTGCTACCCTGAGTAAGGATGAACATACAGTTTTGGGGAGCACTGTGGCCATATCTAGGCTGATGTTAGCATGATATTTTAAACCAGGACTGTCCTGCTGGCTCCAGGTTATAAGACCTTCTTTGGTGTGATGGAGTAGTTAAATCACACATCCCACCTGCTTCAAGATGCAGCTCAAGTCTATCCTTGACTTCCTTCAAGGGCAAAACACATCCAGTCTGATGTGCTTCTCTGGTTTATAACTCGATATTCAAGAACTCTGTGCAATTTGTCAGCACCCTTGCGACAGAGGGCGGGTCGTCGGTGAAGCGCTGTCTTGTGTCAGAGTTCTGTGCCTAGAAACAGCCTCTCTACTTATTGGCTAATGTCCCAAGACTTGCTGTAGATAGTTAGAATTCTTGGTGGAAAGTAAGAAAACCCAGTGCCAGGCAGCTCATTAAAAAGGTGGCTCTGAAATCAATGTGTACCTCATCACACACAGAATAAAAGGCAACTGGACTTCAGAAGGGATGAAATCAGAAACCAGAGAGACCCTGAGATCTTTTTCTTTGTCCACCTCCATCCCCACTATACTTCTCTCGGCATGTCTCCATTATTCTTATTTCTTATCCCTGAGCTTTTCCTGATTCTTAGCAAACATCCTGGGCACCCACAGCTCTAAATTCCCCACTTACATGTTGTGCAACCCAAGAAAATCTGACTTGTTGGCCCCAATTCCAAGTTCATATAATGAGCTCATTCTGGAACAATATTATGCAAAGACCTTGGTTTTTCTTTGTCTCGGACCACAGCTTGCTTTAGAGGTTTTTTTTTTTTTTTTGGTTTTGTTTTTCCATTGTAATGAGGCTGTTCTTGCTCACTTTTAGATAAGGATGTCTCAGCTTTGCTAATATAACCTGTTAATTTCAAAGGACTTTATAAATTGGCTGTAATTCACATTCTCAGAATTGGGAAATCTGTGTCTTTTGAGATAGAAGAGTTCTTTTTCCTTTTAACTTTTGTTTTATTTTTTCCCCCTAAAATATCAAAATGCTATTTTTCCAGGTGCCATGTGGCTCTTTGATAACACACAGACTGCTTTAGCTGTTTTTTAATGAACATTATCGCCAGCTGCTCAGCTGTGAGAATTTTTTTTCATTTTTGGGGTGACGGAGAGCCTCTTATAAGACGTGCACTCTGAATGTCACAGTCCGAGTCACTGATGTCCTCCTGGGCACCAGGGACTCTGTACTGCAGGGGGCGCTGTCCTCCCTTATTTCTCTAAGCATGTGAGCTTAGAGATAAAATCGTCAAATGGCCACCATAAATGTTTGGACCCCAGCTCCCTCTTAGTATTGCCCTCTCTCCCCTGCATGTCCACCTCAGTATGATGGGAGGTTGATCTCTGGATCTTGTCTGGTTGCCTAAGAATTGAGAACTGGGACCCAAAGCTTAGGGGAAAAAGGCATACTAGACTAAACTGTAATCAGAGCCCAGATCCTGGCAGAAGTCTCTAGGCCAGTGGATCTCAACCTTTCTAATGCCTCGACCCTTTAATACAGTTCCTCATGTTGTGGTGACCCCCAACCATAAAATTATTTTTGTTGCTACTTCATAACTGTAATTTTGCTACTGTTAATGAATCGTAATGTAAATATCTGTGTTTTCTGATGGTCTTAGGCTCTACAGCAGCAGTTCTCAACCTGTGGGTCACAGGTTGAGAACCGCTAGCAGGGTCGCCTAAGACCATCCACTAAGGAAAGAGGCTGCCTTTTCCGATGGTCTTAGGCTCTACCGCAGCGGTTCTCAACCGCTAGCAGAGTCACCTAAGACCATCAGAAAACATAGATATTTACATTACGATTCATAACAGTAGCAAAATTACAGTTATGAAGTAGCAAAGAAAATAATTTTATGGTTGGGGGTCACCACAACATGAGGAACTGTATTAAAGGGTCGCGGCATTAGAAAGGTTGAGAACCACTGCTCTAGGCTGTCTCCTTCCCTGCCAAGCCTATAAAAACAGAAGGTTAGGAAGAGGGTTAGGGAGTGTGGCTCTTCCTCCTGTGATTTTCCACTTACATTCCTTTTAGGGATTCTCCAAGAGCATCCTTTATAAAGTATTAGGAGCCCAGTGCACGAATTCGTGCAACTTGAAAGGAACTGTGGGCACAGGGGCAGGTCTCGGCCCATCCTCTACACCCCCGCCAAGCCCCTCCTGCTGTGGCCCCTGGTCCCCTGTCTGCAGCCCCTTGTCCCCCATCTGCCGGCAATTGGGGCCAGCACCAGGTGCTGGCAGCAGGTGCAAGCGGGGCTGGTGCCAGCAACAGGTGCAAGTGCTGGATAGGACCGCGGCATGCGAGAGCAAAGAATTTTCAGTAACCACCAGAGGCTCTCCCCCTGGTGACAGCGACTGGTGCCTGGCTTGGTCTGGCATCCCTGCTCACCTGCTCCACCATCCCACCGTGGCCAACGCCCTCCTTGTTCCATGCACAACCCTGGTCATCAGCACACATCATGGTGACCAGTTGTTTGGCTGCTCCGCTGTTCAGTCTATTTGCATATTTGGGTTATATATATATACTAGTAGCCCATTTGCAGGAAGAATCCTGCAAGCGGCCACTGCGGCTGCGTGCGCTGCCGCTGCCGCCGCCTTTTCAGCCGCTGCACCTGCACCCGAGCACCGCTGCTGCCCGCCCTGCTCCGTCCCGCCCCGCCTCACCCTGCCCCGCCCCGCCCCGCCCGGGCTTTCCCTCTGGCAGCCACCTTGCTTTCCGCTTTTCCTCCCTCTTCCTTCTAAGTTGTCTTCAGTCTTCACTCCTCCCTCCCTCAGTGTATGCAAATTAACCACCATATTTGTTGGGTAATTTGCATACTCACCCTGATTGGCTGATGGGCGTGGCTTTTGCTGGTGGGCGTGGCTTGGGCATAGCGAAGGTGTGGTCAATTTGCATATTACTATTTTATTAGGTAGGCTAGGCTTTAGGAAGACAGATAGGCAGCCTCTTTCCTTAGTGGTCGTGTCTGCTCATACAGCAAAGAGTGGGAAGGAGAACTTGAGACAAGCAGCAGGAAGGAAGAAAAACAGAGTGCAATGTAACCCCAGTAATTTTGTAGGGTCAAGGTCATGAGAGTGTCCCAAGCATCAATAAGAAGCTACTGTAGAATGAGCTCGTCTTGAGTATCCTTGCTGGTTTTATGTTATAATCCATAGTTATTATACATTCCCTTTTTCATACCATAAGCAAAAATCAATACCAGGTGGACTGTAGATCTAAGTATGAGAGACAAAATAATAATGATTCTAGAATTTAATTTAAGAGGATAGCCTCAGCAGCTGGCAACAATCTCTCCAATGAGACACACCTCCACACTCACAGGCACAGTGTCAATGCTAGTTTAGTGTCAGGTGTTGTACAGAGTTTATTTCCTACTCACACAATCCTGTCAGGGAAAAACAACTCCTCACGACTGAATCTCAGAAAATTAAAATTCCACGTCTGACTGGCTGCTGGTTTCAAACCCAATGAGTGTGTGATGAGAAGTGTGATTGGAGTTTTCATCTGAGCTCTCATCTCAACTCACAAGTTGGTTGCAATGTTATTTGTGGTTAAAATCAGGGCTCTTTTTCAAACAGAAATGTTAGATATTCCCAAATTAAGAAGAAAATAATCTAATATTCATTAAGCACCTATCATGCCAGGGACTAAGCTAGTTCATTTATGTGCATCACCTTGCTCAATGCTAACAATGGTCCTATGAGGCAAATATAATTACGCTCATTTTTATAGTTGATGAAACTGATTGTTAGAGAAGTTAAACATCCTGCCGAGGTCACCAAGCTAGCAACGGGAAGAGCAAGGGTTGGGATCCAGATTGTCGTCTTTATTTACTGTCCACGAAGCAAAAAGGGGTAGAGGTTATCTGGCTTAGGAATTTTCAGAACATCTGCTCCCTGCAGCTGGCCTCCACTGCAGAACCACCTCATGTTTCCCTCCATTTAACCATGGGGTTCCATGTTCCTCCTTTTCAACTGCCAGTCAAAGGGTTATTTTCCAAATAAACTGTGAGATGTCTAGGGCTGAATTCATTTGGCTTTTGGAATTTCTTGCTGAAAGATTTTAAATGGCATATCTAGTTGCAGAACTATATATGTCATAGGCTTGATATGCTCAGTGCTTCCTTTAGAAACAGATTTAAATTTTCAATTTTATCAGATTCACAGAACTGGAAGAGATATAGACTACCATGGGGCATAGCATAATATATATTTTGTAGTTTCAGAAAATATTTCCCTATAAAAAATAAAAAATAAAAGATTCAGAAGAAGAGAGACTATCACTGATAAAGATAACTTATTCTACTCTTTGACTCAAACCTTTATACTTTTGCCTTTCTTATTCCCCTCCATGATTATACACAAACTTTTCTGTGAAATCCATTTTTTAAAATAAGGCCAAAACAACGTTTTCTTGTTGTTAACCCTCACCTGAGTGCATTTTTTCCATTGATTTTTAGAGAGAGTGGAAGGGAGAGAAAAAGAGAGAGAAAGAGAAAAAGGGAAAGAGAAAGAGAGAGACATTGATGTGAGAGAGACACATGGATTGCTTGCCTTCCGAACCAGCCCTGACCTGGGTTGGGGATCATACTTGCAACCCAGGTACATACCCTTGATGGAATCAAACCCTAGATCCTTTGGTCCTCTGGCTGGCGCTCTAACCACTGAGCAACCAGCTAGGGCTGAAATTCATTTTCCTTCAGTCTCCCTCCTCCCCACCCTTTCTCTGTAAGCATCCAAGACTTAAGACAAGTAGTATGTGGTAGACCTTCTATTGCTGGCTTGGGAATGGAGATTTTCACCATATGAAAATAGTGAGAAAGAAATGAATTCTGCCAACCTTCTCCTTTTGTAATCCAGAGTTGTAGAAATTGGGAGTGGACTTGAGCAGTGGTTGCATTCCTGTGGATAGTCTCAGATACAATATCACAAACTAACCTCAGAAAGATTCTGGGACAGCAGGCAAAGCCAGCAATGGCTAGCCTTGGAGTTGATAAATCCATCCATGACTTTTAAGGTAATAATTGTATAACCTTATCTTATATTTTAAATTATTTTAGGTGTTTGGTTGACAGTCACAAATGAGTGACTTTGAGAAGTAGTTTATCCTGTATGAAGAGCCAGAGAATAATAAAGTTATATAGTTGTTGAAACATTTCAAAGGATGGGATTCAGTCATGAAAAGTTTAGAAACTTGGGACTGCAGGGTGGTGGTAGCCTGTAGAATCAGTAAGTTCCTTCCCTCCCTCCCTCCCTCCCTCCCTCCCTCCCTCCCTCCCTCCCTCCCTCCCTCCCTCCCTCCCTCCCTCCCTTCCTTCCTTCCTTCCTTCCTTCCTTCCTTCCTTCCTTTTTTGGATATATTTTTATTGATTTCAGAGAGGAAGGGAGATAGAAACATCAATTACGACAGAGAATCATTGATCGGCTGCCTCCTGCATGCCCCACACTAGGGATGGAGCCTGCAACCCAGGCATGTGCCCTGACCAGGAATCAAACCATGATCTCCTGGTTCATAGGTTGACACTCAACTGCTGAGCCACGTCAGCCTTGCCAGTAAGTTTCTTTCAACTTTAGCTCACCTCAGGGAGACACATGGCAGAATGAACGTAGAGGCAGAGTTTGTTCAGACCTACTGTGAGGAAGAACAGCCAGTAAGTCACATTATGCCTTAAGGAGACAGTGTCCCTGGATTCAGAAACTTTAGGCAGCAGGACCTGGGAGAATAAGACAAGTGTGTGGTGTCTGTGCCAAAAAGAGATGGTACCTAATATACCACTTGTTTGTTGGCTTAGTGTCCCTTTCCTTGATAAGGGAGGGGCCTGTTTCTTTAACTCTGTTCACATTTCATTGAAGGCTAAACTAAGAAAAACATTATGTTTAGCCAAAAGTAAGGTGTTTTTAAAATTAACTAAGATTTATTTTCTTGAACAAAACAATAGCAATGTAATGGGAAGTTGTGATAAAATGAACTAGGATTTGAAATCAGATTTTGTTGGGAGTTTGAAACCTTGATTTGCCATTTCTTAACTGGGTGACCTTAGTCAGATTACTTATTTTGGCTTCAGCCTTCTTATTTGTAAAATTGGGATAATAATATCGAATTTTAGGGTTGTTGTAAATAAATGAATTAAAAATAATAAATGAAAAAACCTTAGTTCAGTGCCTAAAACTCAGGATGCAATCAATAAGCAATTTTGTATAAATGAATATTACTTCCCTTGGTTACATACATCAAGACAGTTATATCTATCCCTGACTCCTTTCTCCCTCATTGGCAGCATCCTCTCTAATAAATACAACATTTACAAGTATAGAGTTCATGAAGAAACAACCAATTTCTTGATAACTTATTTTGCAAATGCAAGGCATTTTATTAATAGCAAGCTCGCTGCTCACAGCTGCAAAGATTTTTACTTATATTAACTCTCCTGTTCCCATCATAAAATGCTATAGAGATTTGTAATGAGTAACAATTAGCTTTAGTGAGGGATCATGACCAAGTCTTTAAACCCTCATAACGAGGAAAGTTGGGCACCTTTGGGGAGAAAAGAAAGCCCTCCTTTACCTCATACCTCAATTAACCAGGTGAAACCCCCAGTATTCTGCTTGAATAACAAAGAATAATTAAAGTTTCATATTCAGGGTGTCCCAAAAATGCATATACACTTAACAGCTGATAGCTCAATTGATGTTTCTTTCTTTTCAAGCTGTCCTTTATAAAATCGAGTTTTGATGTTCATAACTTATTTTGCTTGAGTGAGGACTCACTGTACCGAAAGGTTGGGGAAATCCAAGCCATCCATTCCCTTAGCTCTCAGTTCCCAGAGCTCCACCCTATGGCATGGAGGTGAGGTCTGCCAGGCACTGGTGGGACTCAGCTCTGTGCTCAATTGAGCTAGCCTGGCATCAGGTTCATTGTAGTTTTTACAAAGACAATGTTGAGGTCTATATTTCAACAATTTGTTCTTTCTTATTCCTGTTGACACTAATATTTGCAGTCAGGGACACAGGTCCTTAAATACTTTTTACAGTATTTCACTGTTTTGCAAAATCAGGATAATAACAAAAAGGGCTGTGGCTTTGAAGAATAGAAAATAACTCTGGCTCGGCTGGTGTGACTCAGAGGTTGAGAGTAGACATATGAACCAGGAGGTCATGGTTCTATTCTCGGTCAGGGCACATGCCTGGGTTGCAGGCCTGATCCCCAGTAGGGGGCATGCAGGAGGCAGCTGATCAATGATTCTCATCATTGATGTTACTATCTCTCCCTCTCCCTTCCTCTCTGATATCAATAAAACAATATATATATATATTTAAAAAGAAAATGATTCTTTGTAGCTTAAATGCAAAAGGAAGTTATTTCAAGACTACTGGGTAGCTCATTAGATTGAAAGAAGAATTGGAAATCAATCAGGCACAGTATCAAGATAGCTCTAAGAATCCCGTAGCAGGAGACATATCCACATGGCCTCGTTATACCTCCATTCCTAAGGTGTGCCATTCCTCTTGAGACTCAAGCTCTGGGAAAGGGCATCAGGTTGTCCTGAATGCCCAGTAGGGAGGGGAAGAGGGTAGGGCACTGTGACTGACACAAACAAAGGTATTGATCTGTTTTGCAAAGAAAAATCAGAGCACTGTTACTTAAAGCACATTGGAAGTATTCTGGGCGGCAAAACCTGAGTACGGGTCACATCACACTGGCAGGTAATGATTTTTCCTGGAGTAAAGCTTTCCCAGTAAATCAGTTGCTAATGATGAGTGAAGTATAACAGTAGCTAATTATCTGGCCCACACTTCACTCTTATTAGAGCTCAGCAATGGCCTGCCGCTTTGGTGCAGGAGATTTTACAGAAAAGGAAAAAGAGGAATGAGCAAGGAAGAAGAGGCAGAAGGAGGGAAGAAGAGAAAGTGGCTTAAATCACAGCCAGCCATAACCCAGTGAGGACTAGGGTGGTAGAGACTACCTTCAACCCTACCTCCCTGTTGCAATGCACCTCACATAGTTCTCTTGTCATGCAGGCAGTGGATGAAAGACCTTACAGACAGAGAGACTATATCCAGAAAGGAAATCTCGATCAACACTGTCTACAAGAAGCATAATGCCAGCCACATGAATAGTTTTAAATTTTAAAACTATTAAAGCACAGTAAAAGTAACAGGGGAAAATGTTTTTAATGATACATTTCAATCATGATGACCAATATACACTGAGTGGCCAGATTATTATGACCACCCCACCAATACTTCATTGGGCCACCTTTTGCCTTCAATACTACAGCGATTCTTCTTGGCATTGACTCCACGAGATGTTGAAAGGTGATGCGAGGAATCTGACACCATGCCTGATGAATAGCACTGTCCAGTTCTGTGAGATTTGATGGTTGTGGAACCAGCTGCCTGATGGCTCTTTTAACTTCGTCCCACAAATGCTCAATTGGATTGCGATCTGGTGGTTGTGGGGGCCACCTACGCAAGGTAAAGTCTCCCTCATGTTCTTGAAACTACTCCTGCACAATATGAGCACTGTGGCATGGCGCATTGTCTTGTTGGAAGAAGCCATCTCCATTGGGATACGCCATCAACATGATAGGATGAACTTGATCAGCAACGATACTTAGGTATGTTGTGCTATTCAGATGTTCCACGCGAATTAAAGGGCCCAAATCATGCCAGGAAAACATGCCCCAAACCATAACACTGCCCCCACCAGCTTGAAGGGTTGTACTCATGCATGTGGGGTGCATGCTTTCATGCTGTTTCCGCGAAATTCTCACTCTGCCATCTGCATGATGCAACGGGAAACGTGATTCATCGGACCACATGACTTTTTTCCAATGCTCGACTGTCCAATCCTTGTGTTCCTGTGCGAATTGGAGATGTTTTATCTTGGTAACTGCAGACGGCAAAGGTGTTCGAACAGGCCTTCGGCTTCCATATCCCATATGATGCAGTGTACGGCTAATTTGCCTACAAACGTCAGGTGGTCATAATAATCTGGCCACTCAGTGTATGTAAGTTTAACATCTATCCAATGCAAAATGTGAATGACATGTTACATTATTTATTCATGCCAAATCTTTGGAATGGGGTGTGTTTTACATTCCAGCGCATCTGAGTTCAGACGAGCCACGTTTCAACAGCCACGTGTGCTTTGTGGCTACCAAGCCCGACAACAGAGGCGTAGAAGATTCTGACGTTCTGGCTTTACTTGGAAACATCAAAGGATTTTGTACAATTGTACCTGGGGTGTGTGAGAGGGTGGGGTGTTTTGGTTTTCTTTCATTTTAAGGAGAAATAAAGACACACACTTTATTTCCATTCCACATTTACCGAGCTAAGATGATTTGCTTGTGTTTCTGCGTCACAGCTGTAATGTTTTTTCCAGTTCCTGCTCGGAGGAGGAATCCGTGTTCTGCACAATTTCAACAATGCCTAAGGACCCCTGAAAAGATGAGGAACGCGAGGCCAGGTGAGACTAAGTAACTTGCCCAAAGGCTAAATGGTTGCCAAGCTGGGATCAGAGCCGCACTTGCCTTGTCCGAAGTGTGGCTCTCGTTCTGCATCAGACCTGTTGGCATGTAATCAGGCCAGTTCCCCCAAGTCCCCATTCCTTTGCTATCGACCTTGGTGTGTAGTTTTTCTCTTCCTGGACCTCCAGGGACCACGGGTGGTCCAAGGACAGCCATCCTGCTCGGGGAGGGGGAGAGAGGAGACAAGGGGTGAAGGAAGCCGCGTCTGCTTCTCAGGATGCTCCGTTAAAGGCAGTCACTTACATCCACATCCTTAAAAACTCTGTGGTCCAATGACTAAGCGCTCGATGATGCACACATTTTAAAGCTCCATTTCCTTGGTTACAGTGAAGCCAACAGGGGGGCACAGGGGAGCCTGGGGAATGACTCTGTGTTTATTGGACTCACTTGGCTCCAACTCAGAGGCCGATGTGGATCATTTGCAATTTTTTAAAACAGATTTTTTTTTCTCATTATGACCACAGCATGTGCTTAATGCAGAAAATTTGGGAAAACATAGGTCTGCATCACAAACATACGCACACAAGAAAATCACCTGTATTCCTAGTAGTGAGGCGAGAAAAAACACACAACTCAAAAATTTGAAATTTCATACATTTCCTTCTGGTGTTGTTTCAAAATATATGTTTATTGTTTGAATGAGATTATACTGTACAATTTGTTTTACACCCTTTGCCTCATTGAGTCCCGTGGGTAAATCTTGGTTTCTGGTCACCCTCCTGCATCGCATCTCCAAGGTTGCCTCACACAGGTCCTTTGTCACTGGCCTCAGGATCCCGCTGAGGCTGGCTGGGCCCGGGGCCCTGGATCTCCCTGGCGAGAAGGCACAGACCACCTCCATCTCATTCCCCAGGAACGAGTATCCAACAGGTTAACGCTTCACAATGTACAAAAGCTTGCTTCCGCCTGCTGGACAGTTCCAAACACAGCTGGCAGTGTGTCTAAGGGTTTCTGAGGGTTTGGAAGAAGGCCGTTTACCACTCCGGGGCTTTCGACGGGGTGATGGAAGGAAACAAAGGGTTCAACACATGTGAATGAACGTGTGTCCTTAGCCCAGTCTGTGGTGGGCACACACAGTTACATGAAATCTAGGACCCTACCATGTCCCCAGCATGACTGGTCCCCTCCAACCACCCTGCATATTCACCCCAATAGTTCCAAGAAAGTCTAGGCAAACAGATCGTGAGACATAGTTTTCCCTTTTTGGAGACATAGAATTGACATGGGCCTTGGGAAGAGGAGTTGGCTATCCAGGTGGTATCGGGGCAGGGAACAGAAGGCACTGATGTCCATGCACGTCTGCCCCTGTGAGTTCATGTTCCTACTCTTTGCTGGAGCAAAGAATCAGGAAGCAATTGATTATATTTTCACATTAACAAGCACCAAGAAACAGTAAACGTTTCTTCCACTATTTTTTTTAGATACATGTTAACCCACTCCCAAAATTCATTATAGCATGCTGTGCTGATGACTGTATCAGAGAAGCAAGGGGGAGAGAGATTTTTCAGCTTGCTAAAATGTGAATAACGGTGCCTCTGTCTTTTTTCTTTAAAAATGCACTGTCTA
Source organism: Cnephaeus nilssonii (assembly GCF_951640355.1). Classification (NCBI taxonomy): domain Eukaryota; kingdom Metazoa; phylum Chordata; class Mammalia; order Chiroptera; family Vespertilionidae; genus Cnephaeus; species Cnephaeus nilssonii. Next base: position 22,705,483 of record NC_137091.1, on the reverse strand, counting down.
AAAATATAGAAGATGGCAGGGGTGCATGCATAGATAATTATATGAATTTCGCTCTGCGTTTGTCTAGGGAAATCAGCTCTGCTTCAAAGAAGATATTTTTAAAAATGCTTCCTCAGAGTACTTTCCTCCTGTTGATCGTCTTCTGATTGTTGACAGTGAGCTTTGCCAATTTCTTTTTCCCAGAAACTCTGTGCTTACATCAGGATTCTCTCCAGCAGTAATCCCGCAGAGGTATTGATTGTTCCTTTCCCCGGTAAAAGAACAGCCGAGCCCCCTTCAGGAGGCCACTCTGGCTCTAGAATGATCAGACATTCTGCCATTTACACACTGTGTGGTCCTGGGCACACCCCACACCTCCATGAGCCAGACGCCTCACCTGCAAGGTCGGGAGGATGCCACCTACCTCAGGGGTGTGGTGTGGATCCAGCGAGGTGGTGATTGTGAATGCTCCTGAGAAAGTGCACAGCTTACAACAGTGCCCAATTAAACGTATCATCCTTCTCTCCCTCAGAAAAGAGTAATTCCTACTGTTGCCGAGCACGTGATGTGCACCAGGCATCTAAGCTGCGTGTTGTTTGATCCTCGGCACATGGGAACAATGTGATGAGAGGAGCATTACAAACTCATTGCAGACGAGGAAAGAGATTTAGGGATCTGATTCTGGTCCCTTCACTAGAAATGAAAGAGCCAGAATTGGACATCACATGAGTTACTTAGAAATGGATCATCCCTAACACTGCACTAGAGTTCTTCCTCACTGGGAAGTCTCATCTGGTACATCCTAAAGAAGCTGTGTGTGTGTGTGTGTGTGTGTGTGTGTGTGTGTGTGTGTTACAATGGCAAGTAAACTATGAGTAAATGGTAGGCACTCAAAAATACTCCTCTTTTCCCACAAGGAGACACTGTCTGTTTCCGAGACCTCTGCACTTCAGAGCAGGTCCAGGTCCCTTCTGCCTGGTGGAAGACTCCTCTCAGAGTAGAGCAACCCAGGAGCCAGGTCTCTGGGTCCTCTGCCCTCAGAGGCACCTGACCCCCCAGTCCCTTGCTCTACAAACTCTGAAGCTCGCTGGAGAGGTCGCAGCCAAATCCTGCTCAGCAGCATTTACTCTGCATCAACTTGGAGAGGAGGTGGGCTAGCGCTGGGAGACCTCCTCTGCCTGATCAATACATGCTGCCTGTAACTTGCCCCTTTCTTTGAAAATAGCCTATTTCCATTATTTTACTAATACACAGCGCTTCCCCTGCCACAACAATGCTCTGTGAACTTTTTCTGTGAATCAATGAATTCTTTCTTGGGCCAAGTCCTGGGCTAGATAGAAGCTGGGGATCCAGTGGTAGTCTAAAGAGATGACGAGAGGAGCGCCATATTGATTAGGAGAACGAGCGTTAAACAAAATATTCCAAGTAAGTGCTTGCCAGAGATCTATGTGCAGCCAGGAGAAGTATGCAATGTCATGTAAACACAAGACAAGGGAGGCCAAAAGGACCTGGGAGTCGAAGGATATTAGTTTGCTATCACCAGTATTTCTCGCCTTGTAATCCCCGTGAAAGCATTTGGGGTCTGGCCCTGCCAAGGCATTAGAGGTGAGTTAATGAAATGTTTGACCAAGTACAGCAGGCTAATTTTTAAGTCGATAATTTTGTACGTCCTGTGAATGACGTTATAAATATCCAAATGGACCTTGGCAGAAAAAAGTTTCCCCATCCCTGGCTTAAACAAAACACATCTACAGTTCTGAAGGTCAGAAGTCTGAAATGGGTCTCCAGGTTTTCTGGCCAGGCTGTGTTCCTCCTGGGAGCTTGAAGGGAGAATCTCATCTAGTAGCTGTCCCCATTCCTTGGTTTGTGGTTTCCAGCCAGTAATTGCATCACAGCCACCTCTACTTCCATCAGTCACATCTTCTCTGATTCTCCTATCTTCTACTTTCCTTGATAAAGATCCTTAGATTTCATTGGCCCATCTAGATTATAACTATTCTGGATTATAATCCTTCTAATCTCAAGATCCTTAATTTATTCACATCTGCAGTCGCTTTTGTCATGTAAGGTCACACAGTCACAGGTTTCAGGGAGTAGGATGCAGACATCTGCAAGCAGGCCATGGTTCTACCACACGGAGCAAAAGGAGAGTTGAGAAAAGGGCACCAGGAAGAGAAGGTCTTCGAAGAATTCTTGAGGGACAGCAGGAGGCAAGCAGTTATAGTGAGCAGCATGGACACATCATCCAGAGAGTGTCTTATGGGAATGTCCAGAGGTGGGAAGAGATTTGTCTGCCTGGAACTGAGAGAGTCTGTGTAGTTGTGGGGAAGATGGAGAGTGAGAACAGACCAGCTCAAAGCAGCTGGCAATGGCTCACTCATGGAAGATTTGACTGTGTTCTAAGAAGCCCGAGGAAGAAGGATTTAGGTAAAGAAGGGATGGATCTACGCCTGTCCTTTAAAAGATGACTTCGGTGGTTCTCTGGAGAATCAGATTACAGGGCAGGAATGAATTCTGGGAGGCCATGGCAATGAGAGGGAAGAGATGATGGTGTCCTGTCTAGGATGGTGGGGCCAGATTCAGAAGTAATTTAAGAGGTGGAGTCCACGGAGATGGTGAGAGACCACTGGGTGGGCAAAGGTGAAGTGTTGGGATGACCTCAAGTCTTCTGCTGTGAACACCTGGTTGACTGGCAGTGCCTGCATGAAGTCAGGAAGCTTTAAGGAGTGGCAGGTGTGTGGTGAGAGTTCATGAATATAGTTTTGGACCTAGTTTGAGTTATCTATTTGACATTCAAGTTGAGCTGCTGGGTACGCATACAGATATGGAATAAACGTCAAGGTGGGACCTCTTTTACAGACAGGTATTTAGGCAATATGACAAACTGCCAGGAGATATGATTTGGAAGCAGAACATGCTTTTCCAATAACTCTCCATGTGACTGGGTCAAGCCATATAAATCCTCGGAGCCTCCGTTTCCTCATTTTTAAAATTTATGGTAAAACTTCTTGTCCTGCTGATAATACTTGACTGTTCTGAGAATCACATTACAAAATAAATACCAGTGCTTTGTAACCTTTAAATGTTTTATACATGTTATTTTAATGCTTCCTAATTATTATTAAATTAGGAGTAATCATTAGGATGCCTAAATTATGAGAAAGCATGTTACTGTTATTGGCTATAAAAGAATCTTAATCACATTTAATCATATATTCTCCACTTTCTCTCTACATGGATTAAATAATTCCACTCCCCAAATCTTCTGAGATCCCATATTCTAATGACTGGATCATTTCTGTGGACAGAGCTGCTCTTGGACAAAACTGCTAGGAAGGTGGGGAGGTCGGGGTCCTATGATGGGGTAGAGGTCAGAATGACTGGAGATTGCTCAGGGGAGAGGAGGTCAAGTGAGCATTCCTTGACTGTCTAGAATGTGTGTGCACCTCACGGCTGCCTTACAAGATCGGTGTTCTTTGCCCATTTTGCAGATAGGAAGCCGAGTTTTTAGGGTATTCACTGACTTTGTCAAGGCCACTCAGCTGGTGGGTGGTGCAGCCATCAGCATCTGATACCCATGCTCTTGTACCATGCCCAGGGGAACTCTGGTGGCCTTCTGCCCCACTGAAGGTGCTCCCTGAGCTGACACTATTTGGGTTGAAAAAGAGGAATCTGCCTGATACTTATGAAGTGCCTTGGACTTAGCGATGCGTTTTTCATCCCAGAGCAGAGCTCCTTGAAAAATGGAAACTCTCTTTCACTGTTGCTTTTCGAATAACCAGAAGCTTCTAGTAGGTATGCGACACAAATTTTTAAAACTGGACTAAATGACCCCTCTTAGTGTCATTTCTATTATAAAAAACAACGTGGAAATGGCAATGGCTCCCTTTGGCGGGATTTCAGATGGAGAGAAAGTCTAGAGAAGCAATGAATGGCGTGCATTCTGGAGTCTAAGGGAGCCCTCACATATCTGGCTCCCTACTCCACTGACTCATAACTCTTGCTGCGGCTGGAGCTCTTCTCCGGAAGGCACTTTTCCAAGTTCTGCATCTGGCCCTGCTCTAATGCTCTGTGAGCACAGCGAGGCCCAAGCTCTGTGGCCTGCCAGGATACAGACTAATATTTCCCAATTGCTTTCTTTCCTCAGAAAAAAGAGTTCAATGCACGGGATTAAAAAATGTAGCAGACACATGAATTTTCATTTGTAGTAGCAAAGTCTGGGATACACGCCCTTCCATAGCAATTAAGCTTCTTACTCGCTCACTTCAATCCCCAGTAATACCTTACGCCTGGGCACGATGTCAGATGTGACATTTTCCTGTAGAGATGCAAGGTAAGATGTTGACACTCACTTTGCATTTAAGAGGAAGTTGTGACTACAGCACTTGCAGCTTAGGAAGATATAGGAAAATAAGTCATCTTTGCATGATTTATTCCCAAAGCCCATTATAACAAAGAGCCTCTGATAATTCAAGTTCATATTAAATTTCTGCCATTCAGAGAAAGAACAATTTGGGCAAATAAGTGCTCATTAAAATTTATTTAGAGGGAATAGCTTCCATTAGGGTGTTTCATTATTTAAGAAGAAAATAAAAGCCTATGCAGTAATACATAATGCTCACACCAACATGGCATTTCAGATAAATTACATTTGGATAAAGATGAACGTGTTTGGGTTTGGAAGGCTGATTGATTCTAGCAGGTACTGTAGTTGCATAGTTATAAGCCAGGTTGAAAGAATTTGCTATAAAAACAAGGATGAGCCCAAAGAAGTCCACCAACAAGCCAATAAAAAATTATTCCGTGCTGGTCTAATCTTTGTTCCTTTTGGAACTGAGGTTTGGGGCTCCATATCGCTGGAACTTGTCTGTGCGCATTACTGGGAGACTGTGGGCGATTAAGGGGATAGACAGGTAGTCCAGGGGGTGAATAGGGAATAATGGGGACCATGAAGAATACAGTCCCTAACAGGACACCACATCCCATTATTTTTAAGGCAAAGGAATGTTGACTTGGCCAGATTTGGGGTTTGATCCACCAGTGAGCAGCCATGAAATTTAAGTAACCACATATCTTCTTTCTTAAAGAGTTTCATTTTCCACTCACAACTTTGACTTGATAACTTTCACACAGCTTCACAGCCTCAAGATGCCCACTTTCTGCATAAATGACTTAGCTTTCTCTCTAAGCAAGTTCTGGTACCAATGCCAGTGTGTGTGTGTGTGTGTGTGTGTGTGTGTGTGTGTGTGTGGTTTCCCCACATCAACAAGCAATTCTTGGAACACCACTTGGATGTCCTACAATTCAACTCAATTCTGACACTATCTACCCTAAGATAACATCAGATTCCACAGGGTAAGGGTTCTGTAGCATTTAAGCTTCTTGCTTGACTGTCCTTTGCCCGCCCCCCCCCCCCAATCTCTGATACCAGTCACAAACCCAGATTATTACCTGTACTTTTGATCAACTGGTATAAATGAGAGTTCCCAATACCCCTTCCTCTGGTTCGATTCATTTGCTAGAGAGGCTCATAGAACTCAAGAGAAACATTTTATTTACTAGATCACTGGAGTATTATAAAAGGGTATCACTCAGGAGCAGCCAGATGGAAGAGATGCATAGGACAAGGCATGGGTGAAGTGTGGAGCTTTCATCCCCCCTCCAGGGTGCCACTCTCCCAGCACCTCCATGTGTTCACCAACCCAGAAGCTCTCTGAACCCTGCCTTTCCTTTTCTTTTTTTTTCTTTTTTAGGGAGGCTTCATTACATATTCATGATGGATTACACCACTGGCCATTGGTGATTGCTACAACCTCTAGCCCTGGCCTCTTCCCCAGAGGTTGGGGTGGGACATGGGAAGTTCCAACCCTCTGATCAAATAGTTGGTTCCCCTGCCAACTAGACCCTTCCTTTTGGCTTTGCAATATCACCTCATCCTATATAATAAAAGGCTAATATGCAAATTGACCCAACGGTGGAACGATCAGTAGCTATCATGCACACTGACCACCAGGGGGCAGATGCTCAATGCAGGAGCTGCCCCCTGGTGGTCAGTGTGCTCCCACAGGGGGAGCACCGCTCGGCCACAAGCTGGGCTGATGGCTGGCAAGCGCATCAGCGTGGCGGGAGCCTCTCCTGCGGGCCTAAGCTGTCAGTTGGACATCCCCTGAGGGCTCCCGGACTGCTAAAGGGTGCAGGCCGGGCTGAGGGAAACCTTCCCCCCACCCCCCCGCTCCCAGTGCATGAATGTCGTGCACAGGGGCCTCTAGTTAATATAATAAAAGACACATTTATTGCTTTTATTAAAGGAAATTCCAAAAGTTTTAGAAGCTGTGAGCCAGGAACAGGTTGAAGACCAAATACATTATTTCCTATTATAAGTTGCAATACCACACTCTCTATCTCTCCATTCAAGTCCCTTCAATGAGCCTCCTTTCTGCCTACACATCTTCCCCAAGTGGTGTCCTCCACACTCAGTTGATGGGTCTTGTCTTTCTGATGCTCCCTCTACTCCTGGAACCCCACATGCTTCACAAACCCTCACTTTACCTCTCAGGGGGCAAGTGGGTATATCTACCTTTTTTACCAATTGCAAATCCAGCTCCTTTCTCACCTCCCAGGCCATGGAACTGCATCCTGCTGAGCCAGAAGAATGAACCAAGCATAGCACACATAGGGAGAGCACTATATGATCTCCCAAAGTCTTGGGACATGGAAGATGGGTCAAGTAAGTCCGTTAACTGCTTCAAGTTTGGATGTCATAATCTATGAACTTAAAAAATATCTTACAGGGAAATTTTGGAGATGAAGTGAGATAATGTATAGGAAAACCTAAGCAAGTTTCTATTGATTTAACATTCATTAAGCAACATTTTATGGGCAATTAATGCTACCTGAGAACACCACCACCAAAACCACAAATATTTTCTTTATTCTATGCATTACAGTAAATGTTTTTCTTCTTCTTTACTCAACTGTGTATATGATCAACGTTCAAGTGGGTTGCTTGTCATAGTTTAGAACTTTTGAACGACAAGGGCCAAATCAGATTCTTCTCATACAAAGAAGTATTTGGTGAAAGCTTCTGATGGATTTCAACCTTATGTCATTTAGCATATTTTAGGAGCAAGTTTCATATATCCCATTCATCCAGTAACGTCCAAGATGATTGAGATATGAAATATGTGCTTACCCAACTCAAATATACAGTTGTTTTTTTGTTTTTTTTTCAAATATACAGTTGTCAATAAACATGAACATTATTCTCCTTCATGTTATTTCCCAAGTTAACTAACTGCTGACTAGCTTAAACTTCAGCAAGAATAATAGATGTTAGACCACTAGCGTTTTTCCTTTTTTTGTTCATTTGAAAAAAATCTTTATTGTTGAAAGTATTACATATGTTCGATTTTTAACCCCACTGACCCCTTCTTGCCCATACTGGTTTCTATAATGGCTGCACCAGTCCGCATTCCCACTAGCAGTGTACTAGGGTTCCCTTTTCTCCTTATCCTTGTTTGTTGATTTGTTGATGATAGACATTCTAACAGGTGTGAGGTGATACCTCATTGATGTTTTAATTTGCATCTCTCTGGTGATCAGTGACTTTGAGCATTTTTTCATATGTCTCTTGGCCATCAGTATGTCCGCTTTGGAGAAGTGTCTATTTAGGTCCTTTGCCCATTTTTTAATTGGATTGTCTTCCTTTTGTTAAGTTGTATGAGCTCTTTATATATTTTGGATATTCAACCTATATCCGATGTATCATTGTCAAATATGTTCTCCCATACAGTTGGCTCCCTTTTCATTTTGTTGATGGTTTCTTTTGCTGTGCAGAAGCTTTTTATTTTTATTTTGATGTTTATTTGTTTATTTTCTCCTTAGTTTCCTTTGCCCTAGGAGATGTATCTGTAAACATATTGCTATGAGATCTCACTTATATGTGGAATGTAATGCACAAAATAAACTGGTGAACAAAATAAAACCAGAGACATGGATACATGAAACAGACTGACAGCTTTTAGAAGGGAGGAGGTGAGAGTGGGGACTGGGTAAAAGAAGGTGAAGAGATTAGCCAAAGAACATATATATATAATCCATGGACACAGACAACAGTGTGGTGATGGCCTGAGGGAAGGGGGTGGGGACTGGGGAAGGTGGGTAAGGAGAATGTGAATGGGGACATCTATAATAGTGTCAACAATAAAGTTATTACAAAATAAAAAAATACATATAATTCAAAAAAGCATATTTCTTTAAACATGGACCTTTCTCTTTATCACATTCCCCCTCTCCTGGGCCAGGTCTCTTTTACTCCTCAGAGGTAACTACTGGCCATTGTTGAATATGTATTCTTCTCATTCTTTCACTTTGCAATGAAGTACTAATATACATTTACACATGCACTGATAATTTTATTTTACAAATGGAATCATAACATATTTATATGTCTTCAAGGTGATTTTTTTCACTTAATTTTAATGTCCTTAGGTTGCATTTCCAAGCCACCACATACAATGTATATTTACTTATGTACATATAAAAGCAATTCAGTAAGACAGACTCTTCGAAGAGGACTTGCTGCATCAGTGGCTATGCCTATTTAAATTCTGGCTGATTCTACCAGATTGCTATCTAAATCAGCATTAGTAAGTTATGCTCCTACCAAAAATGTCTGAGAGAAAGCAATGTTATATTTTCTGGAAAACTTTCTGGAGGGCAAAAAACAACCAAGCTAATAACTTGTTTTGTGATAGGTATCAGATTTTACATTTTTATTCTCTTTGACATAGTAATTCCATTCCTAAAAATTAATCCCACAGAAATAATTACACAGGTAGGCAAAGATATATCTTAAGGATGGCAGATATAGCAAATACTTATAATCTTGAAGAATTGGAGACCACTAAATGTCTGGCAAAAGGCAATTTGCTAAATGAATTATGATATGAGGGACTATGTGCTCAAGGAGAGAGATTTAATATGTCAAATAACCACCCAACTCAGGGAATATATGTTCAAAGATCATAAACCGTAAAATCTAATGCTCTTCATTCCAGCTGTCTTTGGACAGCTCTATAAACATTTATCCCACTGGTAAGGGTTAAGAGCTAGCAAATAAGGCAATGAAATGCAGGATTTCAAAGTTATATTCTCTTTAAAATTATTTTTCATTTATTTATTTATTTTTAATCCTCACCTAAGGATATTTTTTCCATTAATTTTTTTAGAGAGCATGGAAGGGAAGAAGGGGAGAGAGAAAAAACATCCCTGTGAGAGAGACACATCGGTTGGTTGCCTACCTCATGCATGGATTGAGCCTGCAACCGAGGTACATGCCAGGGATTTGAACATGCGACACTTTGGTCTGTGGGCCAATGCTCTAACCACTGGGCAAAACTGGCCAGGGATATTTTTTATTGTTGACACTATTACAGATGTCCCCCATTTACCCCCACTTTGCCCTCTCCCATTTTCCTCCCCAGGCCTTTGTCACACTGTTGTCTGTGCCCATGGGCTATGCATGCATATACTATATATTCTTTGGCTAATCTCTTTCTTCACCTTCTTTTTCCAGTCGTTTCTACCTCCTCCCCTCTGACATCTGTCAGTCTGTTCCATGTATCTATGCCTCTGGTTCTTTTTTGTTCATTAAATTCCACATATTAGTGAGATCAAATGGTATTTGTCTTTCACTGACTGACTTATTTCTCAAGTGTTTTATTGTTATTTTTAAAAAAGACAAAACATACACAAATGATTTGACCTTAGAACTTAAAAGACAAGTATCAAAATAAATGAATACAAATTAGAAAGAAAAAATAATTCATATGAAAGCTATGAAAATTAGAGTAGAAATAAAAGCAGAAGTGTTTGAGATGATATATGAAATTGTATCAGACATTTCTAGTCTCACCCAATATCCATTCTTGTTTAGAGCTTTGATTTTTTCCCCTCCTCACATGGTCAGAAACTTCTGGGAAAGCTAATAAAGGATGTTGAATTATTGGTGAAATGATCCTTTTCTTTCCCTTCCTCTACCTCTGTTGATTAGAAACTTGACTCCAAGCATTAGATCTCCAATAGTTCTTGTGAATTTAAGGATTGCAAGGATGGAAATTATTCATTGGGAATCAGAGCATGAAGACTAAGTCTGGGCACCTGATGATGCCAGGGTGCCTGGGGATCGAGCCCGCAACCAGGCATGTGCCCTTGACCAGAATTGAACCCAGGACCCTTCAGTCTGCAGGCTGATGCTGGTCAAGGGCACACCTTTGCACCTCCTTTTTTTGAATATATATTTTTATTGACTTCATAGAGGAAGGGAGATGGAGAGAGAGATAGAAACATCAGTGATGAGAGAGAATCATTGATTGGCTGCCTCCTGCACACCCCACACTGGGGATCAAGCCTGCAACCTGGGCATATGCCCTGACCTCCTGGTTCATAGGTCAATGCTCAACCACTGAGCCACACCATCTGGGCCCTCTGCACCTCTTTTACATGAGAGAGAAATGAACTTTTGTCTAATTTAAGATACTGCTCCTTAATTTTTTGTAGTATACCACATGGTCTATGTTACATGATACAAAATACACATTTTATTTTTTGAAAGGATAGTAAAATAAAAAAGGAAATCCTTGGCAAACTTAGTTGAGAGAGAATGAAAAGAGAGAAAATGAATAAAGTGTTAATGAAACACATTATTCAATTGCAGAAAAGTTTAAAGATTTATATTAAAGCATCTTGTATAGCTCTATTTGGTCTGGTTCAGTGGATAGAGCATCAGCCTGCAGACTTGAAGGGTCCTGGGTTCAGTTCTGGTCAAGGGCACATACCTGGGTTGCGGGCTTGATCCCCAGTGTTGGGGTGGTGCAGGCGGCAGCTAATCAATGATTCTCTTTCATTATTGATGTTTCTATTGCTCTTTCCCTCTCTCTGAAGTCTCTCTCTCTCTCTCTCTCTCTCTCTCTCTCTCTATATATATATATATATATATATATATATATAGCATCTTGTACAAACTCATGATGATAAATTTGGAAAATCTGAGCGCAACCGATAACTTGTTATCAAGACAAAATATCCCACTTGACCCAAAATGATATAAAAAATTTGAACAGGCCAATAACCAGAACCAAATTCAGTGGCAGGCTCAGATGGTCTTACTGAATTTCGTATACATCATGTAATTCCTATGTTGTTTAAATAATTCCTGTCCACAGAAAAAGATGAAAGGCCCTTAATTCATTGTTGAAAATATCATAAATATTGCACAGGAGGAAAAAAAAAGATAAATCTACTTACAAATATAGAAGCAAACATTTCAAATAAATGATTAGAAGTCCGAACCAGCTATTCATTTATCAAGTTATTATATAAACAAATGGGATTAATTTCAGTAGAACAAGGACTTCAGAAATAGAAACTTTATCAACTTAGTTCATTAAAACAACAAACTAAAGGATATCAATAGATGTTGAAAAACTATTCAATAAAGTATTAGAGCTCTCGTGAATAAAGAGAGTAGGATTAGAAGGAAGTCACTTAAACAAATACCATTTACTAAAAACAGCAAACACTATTTTAAAGGGTAAAAATCTTAAGTCCATTTACCATTAAAATCTGGAACCAGTACTAATCACTTCACATATTTACTCAATCTTCACAACAGCCCTTTAAGCAAGAGACTATTAATATTCCCATTAAAAGATGGATAAAGTGAGGCAGAAAGAGGTTAAGGCAATTTAGTCAAGCCAGTGAACAGGATTTGTACTCAGGCAGTCTGGGTCCAGACTTTTTTCCTACCTGCGTCCAAGCCCGTTGTTTGGGTCTCGGGTGCGCTGATGCCCGGTCATTAGCCTGTCTGTTCACCGGGACTCCGATACCCTTCCCTGCTCTCCAGGGCGACCCTGGCGCCGCATTGCTCAGGCTGGTGAGGCTCAGGGCGCATGCGCAGTGCTCCTGTGTGGGATGAACGCCACGTGGTCCACGTTTCCTGCGCACGGAGTGCAGCGCCAGCGCGTCGACGTGCGCAGCAGCTTCCCGGACGTGGGGCAGGTGTCGGTGCGTCGGGGCTTCCCCAGCTTGGTGGCCTTGGCCTCGGGGGTCAGAGACGGGATCCAGGAGCTGGGCAGCACTTGTCCTTGTCCTCGCGGCAGGCGGGCATCAACCGGGCTGTTCCCCGAGGCATCCTTGGGCCTTGGACGTGAAGGGGTTGAGGGGACGGCTTTCCAGGGCCGCCTCCTTCTCCAGGGAGCCCTGCACCTGGTCCTGCACCGCAGCTGCCGCAGCTCTTGGCGCTCCTCACGCCGGGCACCCTGTGGCTCTTGTCGGCCTTCATCTGCAGGGTGATCTCCTTCTTTTGGTGCAAAATGTCCTCCAGGGTGGCCTCACGCTCCCCCAAGGAAGCCATCTGGGGGGCTGATGGGCAGTGGCAGGACTGTAGAGAGCAGCACAGCAGCCCAGGTCCTTGACGGCATCCCAGCTCAGTGGAATGTTCTGGGCCCCGTAACCTGAGGCCTCGGTGTCCTCCTCCTTCTCACGGTAAGTGTACACGGCAGTTGTTCTTGCCCTACCCGGTCATCCTCACAAATGACTCCTCGTTCCTTTGTGGCTTCTTCAACTGTGTCCCTACACCGGAAAGGAAACAGAATTTTGTCTCATTAATTTTACCCAGCTCGCTTTTGATTAGTGTTTTCATGCTGTTGTTTTCCCCATTCTTTTACTGTTAACCTAATCTATGTTCAAAGTTGCCATTTCGTGGATGACAAATAGTTCTTGCTTTTTTCCTGCTTGACAATCTCTGCCTTTTGCTTGCAGTGTGTAGATAATCTACACTTAGTATTACTACTGATACAGTTGGATTTAAATCTACCATCTTGCTAGCTATTTTCTGTTTGTTCCATCTGTTCTTCCATCCTTTCCCCCTTTTCTCTGCCACCTTTTGAGTTAATGGAGGTTTTTTTTTTTTTTTTTTAAAGCCGTTGTTCTGGTAAGCCCACCACGTATCAAGATGAGCAAATTCTTGTCCTTATAAAAGATCTGTTTTCCAAATGTGCAAATTACTTGCCTGGATAAAGTGATCTGCAAGAATTTCCTGAAGATAATAGTGACGTTATTTATTAGGTTGCAGTCTTATTTTTCTGCAGGAGACTCTCTTGGAGCAAATAGTTACATTATGTTGACTCATGTCTCCTCAGCTGTCATCCTAAATTGCTAAGTTTAACTTATCTACAAGTAGGAGAATGGATAAAGTATGACATTGTTAGACATTTGAATATTATACAGCAGTGAAAATTAATGTAGCAATATGAACTAACATGAAAATGATGAGTCTCAAAAGCAATGGAAAAAGCAAGTTGTTAATGCATGCCTACAGTATGAAATCATTCATTTAAATTCAAGAACACATAAGTAATGAAACTACAAATAAAAACAGAGAAATGATGAAGAGAAAATTCAGAATAGTTCCTTGCCCCTTCTACAAAATAAAATAAGAGAAGGATGTGATTAAGGAGTGTCACAGTGAGAGTTTCAATAGCACTGCCCAGTTATTAAGGGGAATGGACTATTCGTGGTTCTTTGATTTATACTTGTTTAAACTCTCTCTATATTGTACATTTTAAAAGATATTAATTCAAGAGGCAAAATGATAAAGTGGTATAGGAATCAAAACATAACCTGTCACCCTTTTCTAATCAAGTACCACCTGGCATTCAGTCACCAGTAAATTGGGGCATTTTCAAATTGCCTCCACACTCCAGCCCTCAATTTTATTTCTGCAAGAAAAGGAGAAACTTTTGGCTTTTTATTATTTTTAAAAAATATGTTTTTATTGATTTCAGAGAGGGAGAGAGAGATAGAAACATCAATGCTGAGAGAGAATCATTGATTGCCTGCCTCCTGCCCACCCCCTACCGGGGATGGAGCCCACAACCCAGGCATGTGCCCTGACCGGAATCAAACCATGACCTCCTGGTTCATAGGTTGATGCTCAACCACTGAGCCACTCTGGCTGGGAGAGAAACTGGTTTTATAACCGCTGAAGTTTCTTACAGAAATAAAATGCTTTGATTTTATAACTATATTTAAATCTACCCCACACTAAAAAAAAAAAAAAGCAAAACCTACCAAACTGGAGTCAGACTATCACTACTGTTTTGGTCTTTCTTTGGAGCAACAGCTAATGCAATATGAACAAGAAATGGCATATTTACAATAAATATTGTGGAAAAGAGACATGTTGATGACACGATTGCAAAGTTAAAAGACCCATGAAACTCTCAACTGTGAAAATTAAGATGAGAATTTGATAAACTAGTGAATCAAATTCATAAAGTGCTAAGTACTCAATGTTCCTTATATGATAAGTGCCAAGAAGAAGAAAAAAAAATACGTGGGTTAGAGATTGTCTGTGAAGATGTTACTTATAGTGGTGAAAGAAGGTATCTCTGAAGAGATGACATTTCAGCAAGACTTTGAATGTTCAAATCTGTCTTGACCCCACATGGGGGATGAGTGTCAAATGCCAAATTTTAGAAGGAGGTCTTAGATTTAAAGGCCCTCAAGGACACAGCTGTTTTCAAGGGAAAGTTGGGAAACACTGGCTGGAGTTTGAGAAAGGAGCTCACTGTGCATAGTCACAGGCAGAGAGCATCTTTCCCAGCTGCCAGCGATTTTACTGATCCTGGTGGGCTGGTTGCTGGTGAGCCAGGCCGGGAGATGGGAAAAACTCTTTAAAAATCTCGGATTTATCCTCACTGTTGGAGAAGAACACACCCTTTGACCTAAGCCTGCTGGTTTTAGGTATGTTGGAAACATTCTTTTCCTGCAAGGGAGATGAAAAATTCCAGTAGCTAAAGACCACCAGGGACAAACCTTTTGTTCAACAAAGTAGGTTGGTTTACTGCAGTGAGGGAAGGCATGCTAGGTGACCCATGAAATGTGGTTGGGTAAGAAGGAACAGAGAGGGATTTTTTTTTTAATGAGGCTTGTGCTTGTGTTAAATGATTCTTAGGAAGAGAATCATCTCTGAATTGTTT
Organism: Cnephaeus nilssonii; assembly: GCF_951640355.1. NCBI lineage: Eukaryota > Metazoa > Chordata > Mammalia > Chiroptera > Vespertilionidae > Cnephaeus > Cnephaeus nilssonii. The sequence goes on along the minus strand of NC_137091.1, from coordinate 22,690,460 downwards.
GCTATTATGGAGAAGTGGAAGTTGCAAAGCTGGGGTCAGGACATCTTTTGTAGAAATCAGTAGCCCTCAAAGGAGAGGGTCATTACGATCTTCTCCAGCTCAGTCTGACCTTTGGAGAGATATTCTTTAATGTGAACTTTGGAATTGGCTTTATTGTGTCTGTTCTCACAATCTGGTTAATGGTAGGTCTGATATTTAACACCTCATAGAAAAAGTATAAAATGTCCCTGACATTTTTGGGAAACCAGGGCTGTGATCAGTAGTTTTCTCAGCCCCACTGTGCTTGACATGCAGAATAAACCCACAGAATAGCCACAGGCTGGCTTAAGTTAGACCAGTGGTCGGCAAACTCATTAGTCAACAGAGCCAAATATCAACAGTACAACAATTGAAATTTCTTTTGAGAGCCCAATTTTTTAAACTTAAACTTCTTCTAACGCCACTTCTTCAAGATAGACTCACCCAGGCCGTGGTATTTTGTGGAAGAACCACACTCAAGGGGCCAAAGAGCCGCAGTTTGCCGACCATGGAGTTAGACCAAGTAGCTCCCATCCAAGTCAGATTGGCCCTAGTTAGGAATAGAGTCTTAATTGGATTGGCCTGTTTTGCTGAACTGCCAATTGAATATAAATACATATTTTTTCTATTGAACTAAAAATTTTATTTTCCAAAAATATTACCCAAGGTAAAACAACCTAGTAAACCAGTTCAAATGAAAATGTAGTTCTTTTTCAATTTTTTAAATTGTAAAATCAGATAACATTAAGTATATATTTTAATCATTTTAAGTGGACAGTTCAGTAGTGTAAAGTATATTGACATTATTGTGCAGCAGATCTCCAGAACTTGTTCATTTGCAACACTTACGCTCTATATTCGTTAAACACCACCTTCCCTCCCTCTCCCCTTAGCTCTTGGTAACCCCTTTCTATTTTTGGTTTCTGTGATTTTGAGTATTTTAGATGTTTCATATGAGTGGAATCATACATTATTTGACCTTTTGCACCTGACTTACTTCATTTAGCACAAATGTCCTCGAGGTTCATCCATGTTGTAGCCTAATAGGATTTCCTTATGTTTTAAGGTTGAATAAAAATTGTGTGTATGTACTACATGTTCTTTATCCATTCACCTGACAATGGATAATTAGGTTACTTCCCTCTCTTGTGCTGTCATGAACATGGATGTGCAAAGATCTCTTCAAGATCCTGTCTTGAATTATTTGGATATATACATATACCCAGAAATGTGGGATTGCTGGATCATATGGTAATTATATTTTTAATTTTCTGAGGAACCTCCAGATTGTGGAGTGTTCAACAGTGCTCAAGGTTTCCAACTCTGCCACACTCTCACCAACACTTAATTTCTGTCTTTTGATGTTGGCACTCTTGATGGGTGGGAGGTGATATCTCCCTGTGGTTTTGATTTACATTTCCTTGATTATTAGTGATGTTGAGCATCTTTTCATGTGCTTATCGGTAATTTGTATGTCTTCTTTGGAGAAATGCGTATTCAAGTTCTTTGCCCAGTTTCTAATTGGGTTATTAATTTTTGTTGTTAAGTTGTAGGAATTTCTTACATATTCAGTATACTAAGCCCTTGTTTGATATATGATTTGAAGTTGTTTTCTCCCATTACATAGATTACCTTTTTACTCAGTTCATTGTTTCTTTTGATGTGAAGTTTTCAAGTTTGGTATAGTCCCATTTGTCTAATTTTTTGTGTGCATGTCATTAAGCAACAGTGCTCTAAATTTTATTTTTCAACTAAAGTTTACATTCAGTATTATTCTGTATTAGTTTCAGGTGTACAGCATAGTGGCTAGACAATCACATACTTTACAAAGTGTTTCCCCCAATGTTTCCAGTATTCACTTGGCACCGTATACAGTTATTACAGTATTATTGACTATATTCCCTATTCTATACTGTACATCCCTGTGACTGTTTTGTTATTACCAATTTGTTCTTAATACAGCTCTATTTTTGCTTGTGCCTTTGGTATAATATCTAAGAAATCATTACCAAATCTAACGTTATGAGCTTTCCCCCTATTTTTTTAAAAAAGAAGTTTAATAGTTTTAGGTCTTACATTTGTCTTTAATTAATTTTGAATTAATTTTGTGTATTATGTAATTGATGACATTAGTTCTTTTTATATTGAATATCTGTTAACATTGATTTATAATTTTACTAGAGGCCCAGTGCATGAAATTCATGCACAAGTAGAGTCCCTAGCGGCTGCTGGCTGCCGGCTGGGGCCTCCCTTCCCCCAGCTGCTCGTTGCTGAAGCCCACCATGTTCCGTGCCACCCCCTGATGGTCAGCACATGTGTAACTCCCGTTTGAACTCCCACCCACAGGGACAATTTGCATATTAGCCTTTTATTATATAGGATGCTTTCAAAATTTTGATACATATTTAAAAGGGATTTACTTGCCTACCTTCCAATACCACAGGCTTCTGTATTTGTCTATATTATTTACTCTTACAAGGGCCCTGACAGAGACAGAATGGAGAGTGTCAAGAATTACCTACTGGGTTTTAATGTGGTTGGCTTCTAGTTTGCCTGGGGTGCAGGAACCTTTTAATCGGTTTCTGGATTTCTCACAAGGTATTTTGTTGATATATCATGTCTCTGTTGGGGGAGGGAGGTCTAGGGCTTTCTATTCCATCATCTTGCTCCCTTCCAATTCTCTCAATCTCCTTTTTAAAATGAGCACCTGCAGACACTCTTCACTTGATTTAGTTAAGGATCTTCACAAAGTTTGCAGGAAATCTGTGTGCTTGGAAAAACGTCTGGAAGAGACTTAAGGAAAGTATACCAACATACATCCAAGTTTATTAAGCAGAAGCAGAGTGCTTGGTTCTTCCCTTCCTCATGCTTCTCTTTAAAAGTAGTATGGCCCTAGCCAGTTTTCTCAGTGGTCAGAGTGTTGGCCTGGGGACTGAAGAGTCAGGGTTTCAATTCCAGTCAATGGCACGGACCTCAGTTGGAGGCTCGATTGAGGCTCCATCCCTGGCCCCGGGTCAGAGCATGTGCGGGAGGCAATCAATGTTTCTCTCTCTCTGTCTCTCCCCACCCCACCCCCTTCCTCTCTCTCTCTCGCAAAATCAATGGAAAAAATACTCTCAGGTGAGGATTAACAAACAAACAAAATATTATGGACAAATATTTTCAGATTTCATGCCAGGTTCTGGGAGAACAAAGAGTAATGGCACTACCCATGTCCTCTTTTTATGGACTATAAACTGAGGTTCAAAAAAGTTAAAAGAAATTAAAGCAATATATCTGCTAATTGACTAAACTGTGATTTCAATTTATGCCTGTCTGAACCCAATTCCTTTTTTTGTTTTGTTTTGTTAATCCTCACCCGAGGATATTTTCTATTGATTTTTAGAGAGAGTGGAAGGGTGGGGGGGGGGGGGGGGAGAAACAGAGAAACATTGGTTGCCTCCTGTGTGTGCCAGGGGATTGAGCTCCCATTGAGCATCCAACCAAGGTATGTGCCCTTGACTGGAATAGAACGCATAGCCCTTCAGTCCACATGTGACGTTCTGTCCACTGAGCCAAATTGGCCAGGGCTGAACCATATTCCTTTAAGAAAACCATTGTTAGAAAGAAACCAAGACTTTCAGACAGCTCTAGGCAACTGTTATGGGTGTCTCTTAGGCTTTCCCTATCACACAATTCTCTTTTCTCTTTAAATCTCTTACCTGATGGCCCAATCTGCTTTGTCACTTACCTGCACTTAGAAGGCCGACATAGATTTATGTGAAGGAATAGTATAAGAAAGCTATCTCCTTAGCTTTCTCTGGTTCAAAGGGAAAATTAGGCTTCGATGAAGAACAAATTGATTGAGCTGATATATGATTTTCAGTAGTTATCTGTATTTTTTCTTGCCTCTTGGCTTCTTTTCTCCTGTTTATAAAATGAGGGTTAGTGCAATTCAACTCCCAGGGAGAACTTTTGCCCTCGAGATTGATAAAAACTCAGTGCAGGCAGCACAGACATTTCAGAGAGCAGCATCTTTGAGCATCCCTGCAGTTTTCAATTAGAAGGTTACTGGGAATGTGGCTATCAGTGTAGGAAAAAAATCTTTGAATGTCCACTCAAGGCCGGCCTGGGAGACTAGTGGGATATATTGGGTAGTTATTATTGGAAGAAACGCCACCTCTTATTTTCCTCTCCTAATAAGAGGTTTGGGCAGCTAGGTGAATTGAGAACTAGATTCAAAGTGCTGCTTTTGAAGGCCTCCAGCCAGGGAAAGGATGGTCTTGCATTTGCATCTAAACTGGAGAAATCACTGAGACGGTAATGTGGCAGTGATTTTTGTTTTGGTTGTGAAGTAAAATCCAATGAGGGAATGAAGTGCAGGGGAGTGAAGAAACATTTGATTGATATTTCTCTTTGGGGTTTTCTCTCTTCCTTTCTCTTCATCCTGTAAGTGTCTGCTCACCCAGAGAGTACTCAACGAGCTATGGCAACAGATGCCTGCTTTGCCATGCAGTTCTTCAGTTTATAAAGATATAGCAAAACTGAGGAGTGAATACTATTTTTCTTTAATCCAGAATTGAGAGCACTAATTACTGCACTGAAGGAAAGCAAATCTCTGGACAAAGGGATGCTATTGTAGGGGCAGTTGATAATACTTTTATTTTCTTAAATAGATGGACCAGATAATATCTGGGACATGTGGATCTTAAGCAAAGATGTTAACTATGGGTATTCTTGTGTCTCATAGGGCTTTCAGTATTTCTACTTTGAAATTAATCAATATATACATTCAGCTGTTATGACACACTGTATGCTAGAAAAATAACATCAAAATACCTCCAAGTTGTGTAAAAATAAAGACGTCTGCTTATTTTTCTCAATATCCTGAGGATATTTAATTTTTGTTTTGTAAAGGTTTATCTGCTTTACTTGTACATTACTGGAAAGTTGCTCTATTTGTGAAATCTAGAAACATAGATTTAAAGCTCCTGCATAAAACCCCTTACTTGAAATGTGAAGCAACATGTATAGACCGTATTTGCAAAATGAAAATGAATAGTTCTTTACATGAGGACTGCACCCTCACGTCGAGATTTCTTGTAACTTAATTTCTTAAGCACTGCTTTGTGCTTTTTTTCACTATCCCCATCTTTCAGCATGCTTTTATTTATTGTTCAGGTATAAAGGTATAGAAGGCAGGTGCTTTGAAAATACTAGTTAATGCTGCAAGCACCACATAGACTTACATTTATTAAAGATTTAGGATAACTTTGAGAAGTGCTTCACTTGTTATTATAATGATTATTCTGAAATAGAAGGCCTCTTTTCAAGATACACTAGCAACTCTATTTTAATACAACACTACAACCAAAACACAGTCTTCATAAGTTCATTAGATTCAAGAACTACCAACTTCCAATATATCATCTATGTTTATGGGACACATTGAATTTAAAACGCACAATAGTTCATTAGGATAGAATTTGCTTAAAATGTATGTACTCAAAGGGAGACCCTGGAAATGAGGGAGACATAAAATGGCTGTCTGGGACTCTACCTGTGTAGGGAAGACCGGAGAGAGTCCAGTGGAGAGAGAATGCCAAGGGATATTGGACAATTAGCTGTGACTTTGCTTTACCCAACACAGACACACATTGATTGGTAGAGGGTGGAAGAGTTATCAACTTAAGGTGCTTGAGCACAGATCTTTCCCAAATCATTAGCTGACCACTAAACTATACAGACTTAAGGGCAATCCCCAAGAAAGCAGAATAAAAATCAGAATAAGAAAGAGCATACTACTTGGGAGATATTTTCTTGGCAGTTAAAATCTAGGCAAGTAAATAATAATAATAGTCACCATTGTTATTATTACTTATAATAATAAAAGCATAATATGCAAATCGACAGAACAGCCAAACAGCAGAACGATTGTCTGGACAAGCACATTATGACACGCACTGGCACCAGGCCAGCCAAAGTGGGTGCGATGCCATTCGTCGGAGGGCCCGCCATCACCCCACGATTGCCCGCAGAGGCAGGCCCTGGACACCGGCCAGCGGGGTGATCAATCGGGGGACTCTGCGATCGCCCCAAAGAGGAAGGCCTGGCCACCCTCTGCGGGGCAATCGAAGTAGGGGAGGGCTCTGCGATTGATAGGGGCCTCCACGGAACCAGGGGTGTGTGGCAGCGGATGCAGGGGACTAGGTGGAGGAAGGCAGCACCAGGCTAAGGTCGGGTACGGGTGGGGGGTGGGGCCGGGGCTGCGAGGCAGCCAAGGCTGCGAAGGCCTACTCTTGCATGAATTTCATGCATTGGGCCTCTAGTTTATAGAATAATTAAAAAGGAATCCACAGCTCCTGAAATTTATTATCTTGAAAAGGAATCCATGGTGTGCTGGCCGGTTTGGCTCAGTGGATAGAGCTCAGTGGATAGACCCTTAGCCTGTGGACTGAAGGGTCCCAGGTTTGATGCCGGTCAAGGGCATATACCTGGGTTGTGGGCTGATCCCCAGTGTGGGGCCTGCAGGAGACAGCCAATCAATGATTCTCTCTCATCACTGATGTTTTTATCTCTCTCTCTCCCTTCCTCTCTGAAATCAATAAAAAAATATATTTTTAAAAAAGGAATCCATTGTTTCGAAAATATATTATCTAAAATGTTCAGCTTTCAACCAAAAAATATAAAACATGCAAAGAAATTAATGTGTGAGTCATACTTGGGGATGGGGACTGATAAAAACTGACTCTATAAGGACTAGACAAGGGATTTAGCAGTCAAAGACTTCAAATCAATTGTTATAAATATGCTTAGAATTTCATTTGGAAAGAATTAAAGGAAAATATAATACAAATATAATGTAACAAATGATGAATCCCAATAGAAAAATTGAAAATACAGAAAAGAACCAAGTGGTATTTTTAGGTTTGAAAATGACAATACTAAAATTAACAAAAAAATATACTGGATGGAATCACCAGCATATTTCAGATGTCCGACAATATAGTAAGTGAACTTCACAGTAGAGCAATAGAAATTATCCAAGCCAAGGAACAGAGAAGGAAAAAAAAAGATTGAAGATAAATTAACAATCTGAAAAATGGCAGAATGAGGAGCTTGGCAATTCCTAACTCCAAAAAAGCAGTGATAAAAGTGGACAGAAATTTCAAAACAACCATTTAGGACTCTGGAAATTAACCAAAGGCATACAACAGTTTGACAGTATTAAAGATAAAGAAGTGTACCTTGGATAAGAACAATCTGAGACTGTGGCAATTTAGCCTGAGGTGTTCTCATCCCCCCTCACCGCCCCCCCCGCCCCCCCCCCCCCCCCACCGCCCCCGCTCCAAGAAGGTTCCAAAGTTCCTCAAAGGAGAGAACTGCAATGGATGGGACTTTCAGAATCAGTGCTGAGTGGCTGAGAGACTTCATCTGGCTTTGTCAGAGTCTCATCACAGTCAAAATAAACTCAGTTTCCTGTGAAAGAGGCTGCATGGTCCCGGTCCCAGGATTAATGCATGCAGTGACTTCTTTCAGGAAAAAAAAAAAAATCACTTTCTCATTTAGTCCCAGCACAGATGAGAGCTAGAGTGCTCTCAAACCTGAGGGTGTCACATGGAGGTCTTTTTAAAAAAATATTTTATTAAATTTATTGGGATGACATTGGTTAAGAAAATTATATGGGTTTCAAGTGTACATTTCTATAATATGTCATCTGTATGTTGCATTGTGTGCTCATCACCGAAAGTCAAGTCTCTTTCTGTCACCATATATTTGACTCCCTTTACCCTTTACTACCTCCCTCTACCCCTCTTTCCCTCCGGTAACCACTGTACTGTTGTCTGTGTCTATGAGTTTTTGTTTGTTTGTCTTGGGTGTTCATTTGTTGCTTTCTGTTTTACATCCCACATATGAGTGAATTATATGCTGCTTGACTTTTTTAATCTGACTTACTTTGCTTAGCATGTTATTCTGAAGATCCATCCATATTGTCGCAAATGGCAGTATGTCATCTCTTGTGGCTGAGGAGTGTTCCATTGTACTCTGCTTCTGCAGGTCTGTGGTGGGGCTCCTAGGTCACACTCTGAGTGGCAAGGAATGAGAGGGTTTTGTAAAATTTTGAAGAATAAAGTACAATTTATTTGAATAGTAACTCAGGAAGATATGATTTCTTTTTGCAAATGATTTTTCTTTTCATTTCAGCCATTGAGATGATTGTGGAACTCAGGAAGTGAACGTTATTTGATTATTGTGTTTTGAAGACTGTAGAAAGGAACAGCTGTGTGCACTTAGCCAGTGGGCTAATCAAGGTCTCAAGTGATGTTTCAGAGCTGTGCGCTGAGTCATCCAGTCCTGGTATCAGGCAGGGCAGTTCTGGTACAAGCTTGCATTCAGGAAGAAGCTGTCCCTGAGAAGGTCAAATTCTTTCCCTCCTTCATTACTTTTAATGCTGTTTGTATTGTGAAGCAGGAGGAAAGCACTGTCAAGCTGTTTCCTAAGTGGCTGTTAGAGGGATGTGTGCATCCTGGAAATGCACAGAAGGATCCTCTGGGCTTGGGAAGAAAAGGTTAGAATTATGCCAGGCTGGCGTGGCTCAGAAGTTGAGCATTGATCTATGAACCAGGAGGTCACAGTTTGATTCTGGGTCAAGGAATATGCCTGGGTTAAGGGCTCTGTGGTGTGCGAGGCAGCCCATCAATGATTCTCTCTCATCATTGAGGTTTCTATTTCTCTCTCCCTCTCCATTCTTCTCTGAAATCAATAAAAATATGTTAAAAAAGAAATTAGAATTTCCATTATGTATTTATTATTTTAAATGTGTTTTTTTTATTTATTTGAAAAAGAGAGAGGAAGGGAGAGGGAGAGAAACATCAGTCGGCTGCCTCTTGCACACCCCCTGCTGGGGATAGAGCCTGCAACCTGGGTATGTGCCCTGACTGGGAATTGAATCAGTGACCTCTCAGTGCATGGGACAATGCCCAACCAATTGAGCTACACTGATCAGGGCAAATTCCCATTCTTTTTAAAGTATAAGAATGAAAACATAAATTAAGCTTTACTATTACTCACTATAATTTTCATCAAATGTAAAATGTTATTTCTAAGATGTACCATTATTAGGTATTCCAAAAAGAAAAAATAATACCGACAATTAAACCGTGACATAGTACCTTCTTTATAATTTCAGACTTATTGAAAGAGCCCCTTTTTACTTATTTAGACATAGATTTGTTAAAATTAGATATTGCTGTTGTGCAACCACGAAAAGGAGAATAGTGATACAATAAAGTTCATGAATGCTCAGGAAATAATTAGGCCAGAGCTACTGTCTGGCTAACAGTGATCAATCATAAGACATATCTCAATTTCAGAGCCATCGAGATATAAAAACCTGTCTTCAAATCATTGAAATACAGTGAAATGCTGAGTGGTTCTGTATTGCTGGCGAGTCCCCCACATTCCTAAAGAAATCCTAAAGAAAAAAGGAGGTGACTTAATGTTTCCCAGGCTCTGGCCCCTAGTCCTGACCCCAGGACAGGTTGGTACTTGCTCTTGGGAATATAGGCTCAGGGATGTCATAAGACGTGGACACTTCTACTTCCAGCTTCCCTCTGGCCTATCTTTTTTAAGCAGTCAGGGGATTTTACATGGAGGTCTAAACTTATTATCCTGAAGCTCAATAAAAGTAGCACCCAGTTAAGAGAGTTTTTTTCCATTAAGCTCTGTTTAATTTATCAGGGATGTAGAAGCAAACCAGATAGCATTGCTGACTGGTCAGGAGTGAGCTTTGGTGAAGATGGTAAAAATCCTAATCCAGCCTCTTCTGTCTCTCCTTCTCAATGTATAATAATGATTGTGACTTCACTGTTTAATAAAGGAGTTCCACCAGTGAAAGGACCCTTTTCTGTGCTTGCAGTTCATAACTGATCCTAGTATAGTGTCACACTGCAGAGTGTGAGAAGCAGAACAGGCATCTGCTATTATCTTTATTGGGGATGCTTGTTTCAAGTTTATGGGAATCCCATTATTAGGCCTACAGGAAAAACCCCCACTTATAAACAAATGAAAAAACAACAAAAAATGAATTTTTTCCCCTATGAAATAGCAAAACTATTCTTAAGAAAAAGAAAAATAGGTAGGGTAAAATAAGCTTTATTGGGAAATATTTTCTCCCCTTTATACTTTATGCCCATTTGGATACAATGAAAAATATGTTTTGTTTAGTTTCCCATGATGATGAGAACCAAATATTTTTTAGAACGTTCAATAAAAATGAAAAGGGCATAAATAAATGTTTCTTACAGTATCCTAAACGAATGATCTGTAATACCAAACTGATCATATATAGAAGCCTAAGAAATAAAGGTATTAATTAATGAAGCTTAAATATGAAATAAATGTAGAGCCAGCAATTCACTTATGTATAATTCCTATCTTTAAACATTATATATTTGTATACAGTAATCATATCATTTGTAGATGCCAGCAATTCACTTATGCATAATTTCTGTCTTTAACAATTATATATTTGTATACAGTAATCATATCATTTGTAGATTATGGTTGGAGTTGTATCTAATTATTCAAAAACACTTAATTGATCAATAGGAGAGAAAAAGAGTGTCTACTTATCTTAATTCAAAGGAACACTCACCATGCAGGTCTAGCTGATTTAAAAAATATCCTATTGCTCCCAAATCTAGATGACCTCTGATCTTAGTTGGTATGATTGCCCCTGAGCAACTCCCCATGGGGGCTGGTAGAACGAGGCTCTCTTTCTGTCATCAGTGATTGGAGACACTAAGGAAACTGAATCTGAACCTCTCTGCATTTGGAGGTATCTTTACCTGGACCCTGGGATGAAGGCACATGGCAGAAGGTGGGTTATTACAGGAAATGCTGCAACGCTCCTTCAGGCTGGATCATGGCAGCACTGGTGGGATAACCCTGCGTAATGCTGGCCAAAGTCTTTTACACACGGATCTGCCTCTAACAAGCAATGACTATGGCAGAACCTCAAAGGTATTGCCTCCTTGCTCCTCCCTCGGACCCAGCTTCTAGGGGTGGAGCTCTCAGGATCACCTGTTCTGACTTTCAAAGCAACAATGCTAAATTCTTCATCTCAAATTATAGAACAGACTAGGGGCCCAGTGCATGAACTCGTGCACCTTGAAAGAAATTGGGCCGCGAGGCTGAGGTGGGCAGAGGGGCGGGTCTTGGGTTATCCTCTGTGCCTCTGCCTGGCCCCTTCCACCATGGCCCCCAGTCCTCTGTCAGCTGGCAGCCCCACTCCCACCACCGCTGCTCCCAGCACCGGCCCCGCTTGCATCCACTGACAGCGCTGAGCGATTGGGGCTGGCGCCAGCAACGGGTGTGAGCGGGGCCGGCCCTGTCAGTGGGTGCAAGCGGTGGCTACTACCCTCATTGCCCCTCAGGAGCAGGTGGAGGTGGAGACCTCAGGGGCGATCGGGGCTGGCTGTTGCCGCTCACACACTGACAGCATTGAGCGATTGGGGCCGGCGCTGGGCGCCAGCAGCAGGTGTGAGTGGTGGCTCTGGCACTGGCAGCAGGTGTGAGTGCTGGGCGGAACCACAGTGCACGGGAGCAAATAATTTTTAGTAACCACCAGAGGCCACTATGACAGCAACGGGTGCCCCGCCTTGGTCTGGTGCCCCCTTTCACCTGCTCTACCATCCTGCCGCAGATAATGCCCACCATGATCTGCATGTGCCCCCTGGTGGTCAGCACACATCATAGTGACCGGTTGTTTGGTTTTTCGGTTGTTCTGCTGTTCGGTCTGTTCAAAGCAGCAGCATTCACAATAGCCAAAAGGTAAAAACAATTCACAAAATGTGGCATTTACATACAATAGAATATTATTCAGCCTTAAAAGACAATGAAGTTTTGACACATGCTATAACATAGATGAACCTCGTAAACATTGTGCTAAGTGAAATAAGCCAGACTCAAAAGGACAAATATTGTATGATACCACTTACATAAGGCACTTAAAGTAGTTTAACTCATAGAAACAGAAAATAGAATACCAGTGGCTGGGGGGGAGAGGAGAATGGGGAGTTACTGTTTAATGGTTACACAGTTTCAGTTTGGGAAGGAAAAAGTTCTCAAGATTGATGATTATGTTTTCACAAAAATGTGAAAGTACTTAATACCATTGAGTGTACACTTAAAAAATAATTATAATGTAAATTTTGTATTACATGTATCTTACCTCAATAAAAAATATAAAACAAGAAGGCAGTCATTCCCCTACCATAATAAATTGCACCCAAACCCCCAAATCCTCCAGAAAAACAGGGAAGTCACCACAAGGAGATTCTAGTTTTTATTAGCATTGTGGACAGTGTATTGGATAGTATACCAATATTGCTAGAGAGCAGAAGTGGCCAAATGATTTTGAGCGATTTGGAAATGCGTTTGGGGCATGGCACTAAACATTGTAGGGATGAAGCATGTATGTTGTAAATACCAAAATATGTAACTGTATAATTATTTCTAGTACTTTCTTTCCCTCCTCACCAACAGGGATTTGCCAAGTGTCCATTACCCACTGTAGTCCTGCATCAGATTAACCATCACCAAGGAGTGTTGAGTGCAGCAAATATTAGGTGCTTTCCTTGGTCCACTTACAACTCAAGAAAGGAGAGTATTTGTAAAGTAAATAAGTCAGTTTGAAGTCACATTTTATAATTTTATCCTGGACACTACACATCTTTCTCTTACATTTTTAAGGAATTAGATTTGTCTAGTGCAAAGGACGTGGTCTTGGAGCCATACAGTTGCCTCTCATTTATTGTAATCTTTAACTTCTCCATATCAGTTTCCTCATTTGTAATTTTGGGGAAATGACTTTGACCTCTCAGAGTATCTTTGAGGAGTATGTGAGATAAAGAAAGTGACAAATATAAGAGCCTGACATACAGCAAAGGTTTAGTAAATGTTAGTTTTCCTTACCCTCTGTCTCCTCTTCACAGTTGATCAAATTGTCAGAGGTTTGGGCATTAAGTTGGAAGCCATGGCATGGAGTGGTGGGAAGAATGTGAGTGCTAACGAATGCCGGCTGTCAGGATGGAATCCCAGCTCAGCAATCTGCCAGCAGAGTAACCTCAGTCATGTTTCTCTAATATCTTATTTTTCAGAGGAATATATGCAACATATAAAATTGTAAATAACACTCTGCATTTTTAATGGAAACAAGTATGAAATGGAATTCATGAGGATTTCTGTTTGTTAGGCACTGTTTTGTAGGAGTACTGCAAACAGAAGGTACAACTATATGCAAAATTGCACATTTTAACCATCAAAACAAAAAAATGAATCAGCCATGCTAGAGGAAAGACTAAATTAACATTCTATTCTTCCTAGAGAAAATGAAATTACAAAATTTTTCCCATGTAAGAAAGCAATCAAAGAGTTTGCAGGTTACAAAAACATAGAAAAATGTGTTCTGTATGTGTATTCTGAATTTTATGGTAACGGTGGAATTTTTCAGATTTTTGTAGATAAGTTTTGTGATTTCTCATTCTAAATGAGCACACACATCCTACCTAATAAAAGAGTAATATGCAAATTGACCCTAACTTTGCTCACCAGCCACGCCCACCAGCCAATCAGGAGCAAATATGCAAATAGACCCAACCAAGATGGCTACAGCCACAGAGAGCAGGAGGGAGGCTTGGGTTTCCCTGGTAACAAAGGAAGCCAAGCTTTCCGTGCGCCGTTGCAGGCCTAAGCCTCCACTCAAGGCTACAAAGTTTCAATTATAGAAGGGAAACAAATCCAAACAGAAATGGCGGCAGCCACTGAGCTGGAAAGAGCGGGAGGCTTGAGTTTCCCCTGGCAATGAAGGAAGCAAAGCTCCTGCAGCCCTGGCTGGCCTAGGCCTCCACTCCAGGCTACAAAGTTTCAATTGTAGAAGGTAAATAAATTCCAGATACCAGGGCCTCTGCTTGGGTCGCCAGGGGGTGTGGCCAGCCTGCAAACCACCACAGGCCCTTCACCCAGGCCTCCCCACACCCCAAGGGAACCCCCACCCTGATCCGGGATACCCTTCAGGGCAAACCAGCTGGCCCCCACTCGTGCACCAGGCCTCTATCTTATCTAATAAAAGAGTAATATGCAGATTGACCATCACTCCAACACACAAGATGGCTGCCCCCATGTGGTCAAAGATCCTGCCCCCATGTGGACACAAGATGGCCAGCAGGGGAGGGCAGTTGGGAGGGACCAGGCCTGCAAGGGAGGGCAGTTGGGGGCAATCAAGCCTGCAGGGGAGGGCAGTTAGGGGGACCAGGCCAGCAGAGGAGGGAAGTTGGGGGTGACCAGGCCTAAAGGAGAGGGCAGTTAGGGGCAAACACGCTGGCAGGGGAGCAGTTAGGCATCAATCAGGCTGGCAGGGGAGTGGTTAGGGGTGATAACGCTGGCAGGCAGAAGCGGTTAGGGGCAATCAGGAAGGCAGGCAGGCAAGCAGTTGGGAGCCAGCAGTCCTGGATTGTGAGAGGGATGTCCGACTGCCCGTTTAGGCCCGATCCCAGTGAGATTGGGCCTAAACGGGCAGTCGCACATCCCTCGAGGGGTCCCAGATTGGAGAGGGTGCAGGCTGGCCTGAGGGACACCTCCCACCCATCCCCCCCATGCACGAATTTCATGCACCGGGCCTCTAGTTTGTATATAATTCTGTATTTGTCATTTTATATTCTTTTTCTTAAGTTGGGCACCAACCATAACAGATTCCTGGAATTGTCTCTTACCAGATCTTCCTTCTAGAGGGATGATGGGGACCCTAGACTAGAGGTTGGCTCAGGGGCATGGGAGGCAAGAATTCCACCTACAGAATCATGTTGTCTTTCTGTAATGATCCCACAAACCTTGAGTGATGAAAATAAACAGAAGAAAAAAATAATTCCACAACTACTATTTGAAGTTCTGTTTTTATTTTCACATTCAGATTTTTTTAATACCAGGCACTGTTTCACATGCATTAACTCACTTAATAACCACAACTCTGTGGGGTATACATCCTGTTCTTATCTCAGTTTAATATGTGAGGAAAATGAGGATTGGGAAGGTATGCCCTTGCGCACAATTTCTGGGCTAGAGATCACATTATCAGGTGTTTGAAAGCATGACATGAACAGAGATTATGAGAAGTCATTTGCATGGTAGGCATTCCCACCTATGTGAAGGCACTTGGCACATTACATGGCTAGTAACTGCGTGCATTTTTCTACATATACTGCTACTAGGGGTTGATAAATGAAGGGACTTGGGGGCCTCTACCGAGACTTTGTCAGCCTAAATTTTCCTAGTTGCTAAATAGGGACTGTGATACTTTCATAAGCTCCCATTTATCACAACTAAAGAGGTCTCATTGGGTGAAGGGGTCAGGTGTGTTTTTTTAATTGTTTATGGTTTTAATATGAAAGCAGCATGTTTTGGCCATGATTAAAATAATCTTTCTACCTCATTTTATTTTTTTTAAAGCTCTAAATGTGAGGCCTCAACTCCCTTGACATTTCTATTTAATTAAAATGATTTATAAATGAAATAAACAAACAAATGAATTAATCATGCTTGCTGCAATATTATTGCCATTCTGTAACCCAGATTGAGGTCAGTATGTAAAAATGATGCAAAATAAGAAGTGGGGTTCACTGTTTCGTTGGACAATGAAAAATGATGTCACAAGTCAGGTACTCTATTTTCCAAATTAATATTTAGGTTATTTAATCTTCACATAATTTATTTCTATAAATGAAAACACATTTTACGACTTAACAGTCAATAGGAACTTTTGTACATGTGAAATGGTTTTTTATTAAAAATAAAAGTATATGTATGCAAAAGGGATCGATTTAACTATATATAAATAATTTGGAAAAGAGTTCAAGTCATAACTTGAATCCAAATCTGTCTGATAATTTAAAGTTTCAGAAATGGTTCTAATAGTCTTAAACTCTTCATAGTTCCTTTTCAGAAGTTTTTATAATGAAAAATTTCAAAAATCACACAAACTAGGGAAATCATATTTTTAAAATCCCCATATAATTAACATCTTCATTCAGCAAATATCAACATTGTGTTATTGTGTCTATCTTTTTTAAAAAATGTATCCCCCATATGTATTTTTGGTAGAGTATTTTAACATAAGTCCCATATATGATGGCATTTTTCCCATCGGAAGTGGAATTGATGAAATAGAAGGCAAGTGTGATGCATCGTACCTGGAATGACAGGGTTTAAAATCTGGTTGAGGAGATATCACCATGACCCACAGACCATGAAACCAATATATGGTGCACATTGGTTTACAGTCAATTTCCTAAAGCCTTGGCCTTTGTTTTATAAAGTGACATAATGAAAAGTAATCACTCTGGAATGGAACATGTGAAGAAGATGAAAGGAGAAATGCATGTGGGGAGGGAGCATGCACCAGCCCTGGACTGATGGGAGGGATTTAAGAAGAGCAGAGATGTGATGATGGAGAACTTTGTTTGGCTCCTGTTGCAGTAGTTCAGGCATGAGTTTGTTGAAGATTAAATTAGAGTAGCAATCCTGGGAATTAAGAGAAGGGCAAAATCTTCAGGTATCTTCAATAAATATACATTGTTTATTAGAAAATCAAAGCAATTAATTTTAATAGTCGTTAATTTTGGAAATGTAGAAAGAAAAGAAAAGCAGCCAACTTTTTTTTTTTTTGGCCTAGAGATAATGTAAGTTTTATTTTTTAGAAAAGTTTTAGGTTTGTGGAAAAATTGAGCAGAGAGTATAGAGAATTCCCATATCCCCCTTGCCCCACACACACATAGACTCCCCTACTTTCAACATCCTGCATCAAAATGGCACACTTGTTACAATTGATGAACCTGCATTGATATATATTTATCATGTAAAGTTCATACTTTATGTTAGGATTGACTCTTGGGGTTGTACACTCTATGGGTTTGGACAAAAGTATGACATATATTCATCATTGTAATATTATACAGACTAGTTTTACTGCCATAAAGATCCTCTCTGGTCTGCCTCTTCATCCGTCCCTCTCCCCAAATCTCTTTCAAAGTCGTGTGTTTGGAATCATATAGTATATAGCCTTTTTAGGTTGTTGTCTTTCAGTTAATAATATGCATTTAAGTTTCCTTCATGTCTTTTCATGGCTTGATAGCTCATTTCTTTTTAGTGCTAAATAATATTCTATTTTCTGGATGTACCACAGTTTACTTATTCACCCACTGAAGGACATCTCAGCTGCTTCCACGTTTTGGCAGATATGATTAAATCTGTCATAGCATCTTCGTGCAGAATTTTGAGTGGACAAAAGTTTTCAACTTCTTTGGGAAAATAACAGGAGTGCAATTGATGGATCTCATGGTAAAAGTATGTTTAGTTTTGTAGGAAACTGTCCATCTGTCAGAGTGGCTATACTTCCACCAGCAATGAAGGAGAGTTTCTGTTGCTTCGCATCTTCACTAGCATTTGGTGTTGTTAGTGTTCTGGGTATTGGCCATTCTAATAGGTCTATGGTGGTATCTCATTTTAATTTCCATTTCCCTGATGACATATGGAGAATCTTTTCATATGCTTACTTCTGTTTGTATATCTTCTTTGGTGAGGTGGTTGTAAGTCTACTGCCCATTTCTTTCCAGCTTTATTGAGGTATGATTGACAAATACAAATTATATATATTTAAAGGATACAATGTGATAATTTTGTAATGGCATTGTGAAATGATTCACATTGTGAAATGATTACCACAATTAAGCTAATTAGCATATCTATCACCTTATATGGTTACTATTTTTAGCATGTATGGTGAGGATACTTAAGATCTCTCTCAGCCAATTTCAAATACACCAGACATTATTATTAATTATAGTCAGCATGCTGTACCTTCAGGACTTAATACTCTTAAAACTGAAAGTTTGCAACTTTTAACTAACATTTCCTCATTTCCTCTGCTCTCCAGCCTCTGGTAACCACCATTCCACTCTCTGTTTCTATAAATTTGATTTATGGAGAGCAGGGATTATAGCTGGGTAGGCAACTAAATATAGCCCTTGGCATATAAGAGATCATCCTTTTGGACATTTAGTTAAAAGTACGAATTATTCTTTATCTTCCAATTTCATATTTCTTCAGTAGATTGCCTGTCAAATGTTTCTTAGATATAGGTTGAATATATAAATGAATGAATAAAAGGCTTGGTCTTTGAGAACCTGTAATGTGTACTGAAAATTACTCAATCTATTGATAGAAATAGAAGATCAGGAAGCAAAATACGAGTACCCTGAAATTTTGTGCCTAGAGAAAATTTTCAGTTATAACTGAAGAGAATACAAAGTGCCACATTAACTAGTTTTCTAGCTTTTACGTTAAGTATCAAAGCTTCAGAAGTATCAAAGGTTTAATATCCCTTAGCCGTGCTTGAGCCTCAGAGCTAGACACTAATGGGCTCTTTACCACCTTCCCACTTGACCATAACAGCGAGAAAGGGCATGTTTCAAACTCCTTTCCTAGAAACGCTGTGGCAAGACAAAAGTTTCAAGGGTAAAACGGTTTAATTAGGAAGTGATTTGCAATTTTCTTCGTGGTGCTATGTCCTATGAGAGCAAAGCTATCCCACCATGGTTCCTGGTGCATGTGGGAGTGCAGGACCAGATGTGTAACCCTCTTCTTCCTGGGTGAATCTGAGCTTGTATACTACAGTTGATTTTGTATGGCACATCTAGATATGTTACGTTCTGTAACTTTTGGGCTCTTTTTTTTTTAAAATTTCTTTATTGATTAAGGTGTCACATATTTGTCCTCATTCCCCCATTCCCATCCCACACCCCTCCCCACGGATGCCCCAACCCCCTGTTGAACTTAACCATTGGTTAGGCTCATATGCATGCACACAAGACCTTCGGTTGATCTCTCCCCCCTCCCCCCACCTTCCCCTATTCTCCCTCTGAGGCCGATAGTCTGATCGATGCCTCCTTGTTTCTGGTTCTGTTGTTGTTCATCAGTCTATGTTGTTCATCATTTCCCCTAGATGAGCGAAATCATGTGTCACTAGAGATATACTTATAAGAATTGAATGTGCGACGAGCAATAATAGTTATGCTGACAGGCAAATGAATCAGTCTGTAGTGAGTTTCTTTCTGGTCCAACAGTTCTTTTGAGACCCAATATCAATGTCCACCGGTTCCTCATGTGTACATGTCGGCACTGACCCCTCAGCTCTGGATGGTGGACAAATGGTGGTAATGCAGGTCCGACTCCCTCTGGTTTGGTCTCGGCCAGACCCAGGGGCACGGCTTCACCCGGACCCAGGGGCACGTGGCCTCACGTGGACCCAGGGGGTGCGTGGCCTCACCTGGACCCAGGTGTGCGTGGCTTCACCCGGACCCGGGACCCAGCCTCACCCGGATCCAGGGGCACATGGCCTCACCCGGACCCGGGATCCAGCTTCACCCGGACCCAGGGGTGCGTGGCCTCACCCGGACCCAGGTACGCGTGGCCTCTCCCAGACCCAGGGGCGCGTGGCCTCTCCCAGACCCAGGGGCGCGTGGCCTCACCCGGACCTAGGTGTGTGCGGCCTCACCTGGACCCGGGATCCAGCTTCACCTGGACCCCGGGGCGCGTGGCCTTACCCGGACCCAGGGGCGCATGGCCTCACCCGGACCCAGGGGCGTGTGGCCTCTCTCAGACCCAGGGGCCCACGGCCTCACCAGGACCCGGGACCCAGCCTCACCCGGATCCAGGGGCACACGGTCTCGCCCAGACCCAGGATTCAGCTTCACCCGGACCCAGGGGCGCATGGCCTCACCCGGACCCAGGGGCGTGTGGCCTCTCCCAGAACTTTTGGGCTCTTAAAAAGTTTTTTGAAATTAAATTTCTTGCGAACCATAGGGGAATACATTTCACTAGCAAGATATGATTTAGATATTAAATGTCAATGTAAAGCTCTCATAATTCTATAATCAAGAAACTTGCTACTAACATTTTGGTGGGTTTCCTTGCTATATCTAATTTAATGCCATTTAAAGTATAAAATTAATGTATATTCATTGTAAGAAATGAAAATGGCACAGAAGATAAAAAGAATTGCTTCCTCAAACCCCAGGTCTTACTCTCCACCATGAACTACTGTTAATGATTTATAGCCTATCTTTCCAGATATTTTAGCAAGTTGATTTTTAAAGCTCAGAAAGCATTCACATCTGCCCATTGTGTTGTTCATGAAAAAAAGAATAGTTGTATTTTACTGAATGCAGAGAGACTATTCTGAGGGGCCTCACAGATAAAACACTCATCTGAAAATCTTTTATTTCCAGCTCAGCTTAAGACCTACTTGTGCAACTCATTTAAGTTCTTGGTGCCATTTATCCATTTACAAAGAGACGATAATACCTTCTGAATGTATAATTCAATTATTTCATGAATATTTATAGCACAACTTCGTTGTGCTTGGCATAGTGCTTGTACTTAGAGGGCTATGAAAAAGGTGCGTAGCAAAGTTTGTGTATTCAATGCAAAAGAAAGAGGAACATTTGGTGACTGGTTGTTCTAGTTATCTATTTTTATATAACAGATGCACCAATACTTAGTGATTTTAAAGTACAAAAATAATCCGACCACAAACATACAATTTCAGCAGGGCTCATCAGGGAAGGCTTGTTTCTGCGCCATGTGGCATCAGCTGGGCTGGGTCGACTTGGGGCTGGAGGATAAACTTGGAGGATGGCTCACTCACGTGACCGGCCATTTGGTCCTGGCTGTGCCTGGGAGCTGAGCAGGACTGAGGGCTTCAGACTTTGCTTCCTCTCTGCATGGGCTTCCTCACAAACTTCCCTGCAACATCACGGCTGGTTTCTAAGAGTAGCATTCCAAGAGACAGGGCAACTGCCTGTTCCTTACTGCTTTGGACTGGAAACTGGACAGCATCACTCCCACCATATTTTACTGGTCAAGCAGGCACAGAAGCAGATTCAAGTCCAGGGGACTTAGACCCGTTTCTTAATGGGAGCATGTTAAAGGAATTTGAAGTTGTGTTTGTGTGTTTGCATGTGAAGGACTCTTTCTTACCCTTTCTAGGGTAAGATCACGGATCTTTCTATTAGGAACTTCTTTACCCCTATCACTCATTCCATAGAATGCTTGTAGGCCTTTCACCTAGTTTTCTGTCCACTGACCACAAGTCTGGCTAATAGTAATATCATATGTATATGACTAAAATAATTGATTGGTTCTGGAGTGGCATATGCCCTGTTAGGGATTCAGCTTATTAGAAGTCTCAAATAGCCATAGTTATTAGCATGATTAGAATAATGACAGATATAATTGTAATGTTTAATTACCTATTTGTTTTTTCTTATCTAAAGTGTGAATCAGAGAAGCTTTATGTGCACATGTAGCAACAACAGTACTTCCTTCCTGCAGGTAGTGTCTCAGCAAATGCATCTAGAAGGCAGTCACTGATAGGAGATGAGAGAGGAAGTGTAAAGTCAATATAAGGGAACCATACTGGGTTTGAAATGACACCCTCACAGTAGCTTGAAATATACACATTTCACAAAAATGGGAGTGTACCTATAAATGCAGAAAGCCCACAATTAAATTATGACTAACATGTTTTCCTTGCTTCTACATATATAAATGAAACCTTGCAGTTTCACCAATGATTGAATACATATTTGTGATAAACTCTATTTTCAGCTTTGAAACCAATGTGGCTTAATTTTGTATTCATACCTTCCCCCAAATGGTCTGGGTGTACTTTCTTTCAAACAGAATGTATGTGTCATGGGAAGTTGTTCCTGGACTAAATAATTGTTAATTCTCAATGGCCATAGTACATATGATTCAGCATAAAGCATGGGGCTAGATGATGGTTAAGGCAGTTTAAATATATATGTATATATGTATATATTTATTGATTTCAGAGAGGAAGGGAGAGGAACAGAGAGACAGAAACATCAATGATGAGAGTAAATCATTGATTAGCTGCCTCCTGCACACTCCACACTGGGGCTCAAGCCCAAAACCCGGGCATATGCCCTGACCGGGAATTGAAACATGACCTCTTGGTTTAAAGGTCGACACTCAACCACTGAGTCACACCAGCCGGGCAAGGCAGTTATTTTTATTGAATTATTCACTCACTGAAAAGCATAGACAAGTATGCTAACAGCAGTACATGAAATATGCCTGCAGGAGGAACCAAAAGTAGAAGCTTAAAGAAAGGGGAAACATATGGTACATACTCCCTGGAAAATTTATGTAACAGTGAAAAGTACCACGGTCCACTGAAGGTGTTCCTTATGCTTTGTATCAGTGAATTCTCACACAGGAAGCTAGATCTCTAGACGTAGGAGAGGTTGAAGCATCCCCGATGATGCCAGGATAGAAATGCCCACAGAGATCCATCTGGTAACTGCTGTTCTGACGCACAGGGATGGCCTGTTCTGGGGCTCACAGGTATGCAATGCCATGATGTGTCTTTGAACTTTAAGCGGTTCAGAAGTCCACTGGAGAGAAATGAGAATCTTGCTACTCTGGCTTGTAGTTTTTAGCCTTATCACCACCTTTATTTAGTTACTGTTCTCAACATTCTCACTAAGTAAGAACTACTGTTCATAGCATGTTGTATATAACAAAGCATATGCTTTAAAGGTTTTTTTCTCTTTAAGCCTGAAGGAATAGTGGGAAAGTCAATAAAAATGGCAACTCAGGGTAACTGAAGAAATGGCTCTGCATATGTTCACGTTTCTTGGTACTTCTTCTGATTTACCTCCCAGGGTACTGAAGTGAAATAATGTGGGCAGGATAACAATACCATTAAAGTATTCATAGCCCACTGTGAGCTATTTAATATTTGCTGGGGTGGGAAGAGTTGGCAGTGGAGTGCTACAGTCCTCCCCGCCCCCCCCTCCCCCCCCCAGTCTGTTCTTCAACATCAGATGAGGACACAGGTGACACTTTTACCATTTTAGGTGAAAGTGACCTTGATAAGCTTGAATAATCCCCTTGGATGATTCACCTAGATCTTTATACTAACTGCTATGTAGAAAAGAAAAATACTGACAATATGTGTAGTAGGCTCCCGCTTTGTGAAAAAAGGCTACATATTTACATAAACACTTGTATGCATGTATGTCTGGGATTATTTCTGGAAGGAGATCCAAATCTGGTAACAGTGGTTGCTGTAGAGAGGGCCTGAGGGACTGGGGATCTGGACAGCAAATGATACCTACCTTGTATCTCATACATTTTTCTATTGCTTGAATTTTCCTTTTAAACATGTTTATGCTTTTTAATGTCCATGTGCAACTTAAAAAAATTAAAAAAAATATTTTTAGCAGTTTCAGAGAGGAAGGGAGAGGGATAGAGAGATGGAAACATTGATGCGAGATAAACATTTATCATCTGCCTCCTGCACGCCCCCTACTGGGAATCGAGCCCACATGCATGCCCTGACCAGGAATTGAGCAGTGACCTCCTGGTTCGTAGGTCTATGTTCAACCACTGGGCCACAGCATCTGGGCCATATGTAACTTTTTAAAAAAATGAAGTTTAATTAATTGGAAGGAGCAAGTGAGGATGCATAGGATTAAGGAAGATGTGGATTAACAGGGGCCAAATTAGAAAAACCTTAGGATTATGATACTTGCAAATTCAAAATTGAATCAACTTTCAGATGCAGTTAGTTGACAACAATGTGAATCCATCAGATTGCAGTTGTTTACCTTCCTTATTAAGCCATGGTGGTCTTTGGTGGAATGAAGAATCTACATTCTCAAAGAGGTACATGAAGGACTGAGGTCAAAGTGCCCGTTGTTTAAAGGACTTATGTGTGGAAAGGGAAGCCTGACCAGGGAGACCTGGCACCTTATTCGGTTTACCTGGTTAAGGGAGCAGGTGTAACAGTCCAGATGTTATACCTAATTTAGTTTTTTAAAGAAGGCATTAAGTGATTCCTCAATTAACTGGCTGGACTATTCTGTTACTCTCCAGGCTTCTATTTTTACTCTGAAACCAGAAGGTTACCACACTAGGTCCTTAGACTTGAGGCAAGATACAGAATAAAACCAAACATCCAAAATGATGAATTAATTTTACATTTGTAGAGAAGTTATTGTCCTTAAAGATTTCTCAACATGAGCCTAGGTTATGGAAGATGGTGGTAATAAAAAACTTTTTTTACATCAATCTAGGATATTTAAAATGATATAGCAGAGTATATGATTATCAAAGACGTTTTCCATTTTGAGACTATATGCAATGCTTTTTTTTAAACGGAAAATACCTTTATGCTTATTTCCCTATACTGAACAGTGTCCTAAGCAGAATTCCCCTGTCATATTTGCTATTCTTACTGGAATGTTCTTTTACTTTTGCCTGATGCTCAGTAATATCAATGTCACTTTGTTAAACAAGCAATAGAGCAGTGTCTGATGCAAAACAAATCTACTGATTTTAAGCATCTTCTATATATATATATATATGAAAGGCTAATATGTTCAGTGTCCGACAGTCCGACTGGTCGCTATGATGCGCACTGACCACTGGGGAACAGACGCTCAACACAGGAGCTGCCGTGAAGTGCACTGGCCATTTACAGAGAAACGGAACCACGGACCTGGCACCGACAAAGCAACACTTGGCTTCCCCCTAGAGTGACAGCCCACCAAATTGCAGCCGATGCTGCTAAGATCCCATGGCGCCAAATGCGGCCCACAGCCCAGCTCATCCCGGAAATGGTGGCTGTGTGTGCCGGGTAATGACGTCATATAGCAATGCCCAACTTCCTCTCCCTATCAACAGGCCATTTAACAATAAACGGCACCGCAGACCTGGTGCCCACAAAGCAACACTTCGCTTCCTCCAAGTGGGACACAGGCCCTGCCACCACCCCAGAGTGACACCCCACCAAATCATAGCCAACGCTGGCTGCCGAGACCTTGTAACGCAAAATGCGGCCCACAGCCCAGCCCAGCCCAGAAATGGTGGCTGTGGGCACTGGATAATGATGTCATGTAGCAATGCCTGGCTTCCTCTCCCTAGCAACTAACCTCTTGTAGTTTCTTCAGCCCAGGAACATGACTTGCTTTATAGCAGATGCAAACATTTTACACTTTAAGCAAATGTCTGTGAAGCGTTTTCCTGTGCCTCATCTCATTTGATCCTCACAGAAGTCCTGGAGTAGGTAGATAGGAAACTTGGTGGAATCCTATTTTCTTTTCATTAGCTGGAAAATGGAGATTTAGAAAGCTTAGAAACTTGACCCGACTGAAAAGAAGTAAGAAATGGTGGACCTTGAAAATGACTTCAGGTTTTCTCACTGTGCAGAATATAGTCAAACACTGCTGCAGTTAAATATTTCACACTTTGTTCTCCCTGCGTGATGTACAATAATAATCTGCTTCATGTTGATATTTACTTCTGTGTTGCTGACAATTACCTGAAAGAGAAGTTGGGGTGCTTCACTGGACTGGAAAAAGTTTAGCTAAATCAGAAAGCAGGTCTAATTAAGCAAGTTTATTTATATATATAAAGCTCTTGCTGGCACCAATCGCACGCGTGTGTTTTGATCTGACATTGTTGATTGTGAATTTGGTTGACACTTCTATTGTAGAGAAAGGGCAAATAGTAATATTAAAATATTTCTTGTAGTTCATTTCCTTTCAGTGTGCATGAATTTGTGCACCAGGTCACTAACAGAATAATATAGCTTGACTAGCACATTTAATGCTATGTTTTAGGCCAGTGGTCGGCAAACTCATTAGTCAACAGAGCGGCAAACCGCCGCTCGCGAGCCGCATGTGGCTCGCAAGCCGCAGTTTGCCGACCACTGTAAAACTGTGAAAGTGACCTTGATAAGCTTGAATAATCCCCTTGGATGATTTTAGGTGAAAGTGACCTTGATAATATGAATTTGCTAACCATGTAACTTGCATTTCTTGTGTTGACTCATACTCCTTGAGTCATCAGCTGCACTTGAGTATAGTGGAACAGCATTTGGTATCCTTCAAGGCAGTGGTAAGGACATAAATACTCTGCTTCCATTAGAAACTATTTTTAAAAGTAGCTTTAGCCCAGCTGGTGTTGCTCAGTGGTTGAGCGTTGACCTACGAATCAGGAGGTCACGGTTCCCTAGTGTGGGGACTGCAGGAGGCATCTGGTCAGTGATTCTCTCTCATCATTGATGTTTCTATCTCTCTCTCCCTGTACCTTCCTCTCTGAAATCAATAAAAATATATCTTAAAAAAATAACTTTAACTTATTGAATACAAGATTGGGACTGGACAGTTTCTAACCATATCAGGCTCTGTGTAACCATCTCCTCCTTTTTCACTGTCAAACTACAGGAGAAAAAACATATGATCTGAATTCTGTGGAAGCTCAAGCCAGCCTAGCACTAAACAAATAGGAACAGATAATCTTCACTAGCTAACTTTGAGCTTTCCCCCAATGCTAAGATTGCTCCCAAGCAAATCTATCTTAACCACAATTTAAAGAGACTCTTAAGCAAACAATATTTCTCACAGGTGCAGATCATTCTTGCTTAATCTCTGCCTTCCACAGGGTGGGTTTTTAGAATAGTTTCTGTTGCTCAGGGCACTGCTGGAGGAGATAGAAGGTATGGGGAAAGGATGTCTGAACACCTGCTGCAGTAGAATTACATCATTCCCACACCTGCTGAAACAGCTGGCTCTCTGCTTGGGGACAAAGACACAAAGAGCCCATTGTAATGAGTTACCTCTTTTAATTTGAGTCTGAAGAAAATTTAGTATATTGGGAAAAAACTCATAAAAAGATCTGAAGCACATCTGTAATGTGTATAAATGAAATATAGCTAGACAGATATTAACAGTGGTTGTCTTTGGATGGTAACATAATGATTATTTTAATATTCTTTCTGTTTTCCATATTTTCTACAGTAAATGTCAATATTTTTTATAATCCAAAAAAAGTGATGTAAATTTTTGTTTGCTTTATTCAAGTATCTCATTCTTAAAAGAATCATAGGATAACAACGTAATAAGATGTTTCAGGATTGAAGTATTTTGTGGTCATGATTTATTTCCTTGAATCTTTAGTTTCTGAAATAGAAGTCACTAAATAAAAATATCTCTCAAAGAATTTTCTCTCTTGGCAACTATTCTTACCCCCAACTGAGGAGGAGATGGACTCTGCTTAGGCATCCCTCTTGAAGTCTTAGGTTATCCATAGTTACGCGGTGCTGTTGCTGGTTGGTATCAAGGCAAGACAATTTTCAGAGCTCTGTGGGGAGTCACGTGGCCACCTGGAGCCACAGGCCTGATGGAAAAACTGAAACTTTGCAGGAGATGAAGGTAGATAATAAATCACTCAACTTGTAAAAACTGACCCAACCAGGTCTAAGAGCCATTGGTTACTTTGATCTATTCCTCAGTTGCTTAATTTACCTAAGGGACAGTTCTGGCTTGGTGGGTCTTGAAGCTGGAAAATAGACTTCTTGGTTAGTAAATCCTTTTGAAAGATTAGGTGGAAAGCCAGTTGCAATGTTCACAGCAAAGTGATTCAGATTTCCAGAAAGACACACGAAGAAGCTGGCAATAGTTCTTGCCTTCAGCGGGGAAGACTTTGGATTCCGGATTGGGGGGATGAACTACTTTCCTTGTATAACCTTTAATACCCCCCAACATATTTATATTTTGTGAAATGCATAAACACCCATGTTAATGAAAATCATCCCACTGGTTAAATAACATTTTGTGTCACTCCTAAAACCAAGCCGTGCCAAGTTACAGCAATCTCTTTAGGACCTGTGTCCTGAGAAAGGTATAGGATAGGACACTGATGGTGAATCCAAGACCCCTGTTCGAATGGTGGTATCATTAAAGTCTAATTCTTCCTTCTTTGGCATGTTCAGGGTTATGGTGACCCAGTCCTTAAAGGACTAAACAAAGTGATGAATTCTGCATTTCAGGTCATATAAAAATCGTATTAGTGACTAAAAGAACAAGAGGCCTCTTGCTAAGTAACTAATCCGAATTCAAGCACTTTGAAAATAGCTATAATGAAAATCACACCAGGAGAAGGACATCAGATGTCTGCTAGCAAAACAAAGCATAATGAAACCCTTTAAGGGTCCCATGATAAGGGCCAAAATTACAGGCTACTGAAGAGACTTTATAGAACATCATTTCTTCCTTCTTTTATTTAAAAATATATGTAACACATTGCCGAAACAACACAAAGGAAGTGTGAAAAATAGAAAATGTGTCCTATAATATGGTTCTTTTCAATATGCATCCTTATTGTGCAAGCCTTGTTCCAATGATTATATATGTTTAAGTAGGTATAAATCTTACGTTCTATTGCATTTTAATGGACTACATATATATTTTCCTTTTGGAAGCATAGTTTTAAAAATGATCACTTAAAAACTGCATGACAGTACATGTTATTTATGAATCACCTTTTCCAAAAACTAATCCCATTGTGCATTTAAACGTTTTACAATGTTTTCTATTATAATTAGCATAACAATGTTGTTTTTTCAAATGTAGAGTCCATCTGTGTGTTGAACCTTTTATAGAAACACAATGAATATCTCTTAATTGAGTCCTTATATTGATCTCTTTATAAATGGGAAACTGCTAATAGATTTCAAAAGCAGTGGTATTAGTGTGGTTGAAATTCTCAAAACCAAGTAGTAAAGCTAGATTTAGTTGTGTGATGTTTCTAACGTTCAAAAGTATATCAGAGCTGTTGCATGCTCTTTAGTGCTTGAGCACACTGATATTAACAATACAGCAAACTAGGTCATTGCTCCCTAATACTGAAGAGATCATTTTTCAAGATAAAGACATACTTGGAAAGGAAATGTCATTAGTTTCTGCATTTCACAAATACTCTACCTGAGGGAGAAAGACACAGAACGATGGCTTTACTTGACCAAAATATTATCATAAAAACAAAAAAACTAATCTATTGAAGCAAGAATTAATATTTAAAATGGAGAAGTTTTGTCTTTTGCCTTGGGAAGTTGACATTTTAATTGAGGTGATGGACAAGTAAAGAGGCAATTAAAATGTAGTGAGCTGCTAGGCCCATCTTAATGAGACCTGCCTTTTTTGTGATCAAGAATAATCTTTGAAATTATTATGATCATGGGAGGGAGGCTCTTAGAAAATGTGAAAGGCTTTGAAATGAGCAAAAATGATAAATGGATATTCTTTCTAGTGCACCCTTCCAGGTTATCTGTGTCTTTCACTGGCTTTGAGCTATTTTATAACTCTGTAAATTGTAGCAAACTGATAGTAATGCAAATGATTACTGTCCATAAAAATGTAAATAAATTTTACCTGGTGCCATATAATTGATTGTTGTCTTGTGGCTATTCACCAGTTTTACGTCTATTTGTAAATTCATTCAGTATTCCTGATTGCCCATCTATGCATGTATTCTCAGAATTCTTTGAACAAATTTTAAGTTCTTACTGATTCCCTTATTAATTATGAGTTAAATAAAATCTTTCACAAGTGTTCAATTTATATTTGCATGACAGTCATGATTTTAAGTTTTGCCCCCAAGGAAATAGCTTTTAACACTAGGGTACAATAGCTGCTTAGTGATTCTCCTATACAACCTTTAGTAAAGGCCACATTTGGCATTTCACAGGCTTTTAATAAGACTGACTTTCAGTGACATAATTTTGCAATTATCCAGCCTAATTCAAGTCTACAAAGATTTATTGATTGCTTGCTCCATACACGTGGACCAGAGATCATGACCCACCTGGGTCCCATACAGTCCACATGGGTGCAATTACAACTCCAAGCCTGACTATGCTGTGTGTTATGTTATGTGTAATAATAGAGCTCTGTGAAAAATGCCTTGAGAGACCGGAGAGGAAGCAATGAATTCCAATGAGATGGAATGTGCTGTTTTATTTAGAAGGAAGTGTTTGAGCTGAATCTTACAGGATAAATAAGCCTTTGACTGAAGGAAAGGACAAATACTCTAAAATGTCAGTGGGAAATGGAAGGGTATTTTGTCTGGAGAATAATCTCTCAGGTAGATAGATGGTTGTGGGTGGGATGGGGACACCTGTGGGTAAATGGGGAGATGGGAAATTTGAAAGCCCTGAGCATCAAGCTTTGGAATCAGGACTATTCTAGAGTAGTTAAGAGCAGGCACAGGTTTTTAAGAGAGAGTGATGCTCTCAGATCTTGATAGAGAGGATACGTAGGAATGTGGTCTCTTGAAATATCCCAGCTGCTGAGCTACTAGACAAGATCTGTGATACAACCAATGTATGTGGGTTATTTTCACACTCGATAACCTGGAGGGGTGCACTAGACAAAATGTCGTGTTATTATTTTTGATCATTTCAAAGTCTTCCACATATATTCCTGATAGTTTCCCCTGTCCTGATCTTAATATTCTCAAGATTATTCTTGATCTCCCTATCTCTCACACACACAATCTCGTCTCATTCACTGACATACTTCTCTTCCTGTCACAGAGCGTTGGAAAGGTCATGAGCATTTTGGGAAACCAGCTAAAAAGAAATCTATTTAGAGGTACATACGGCTGAGGCTAATATCATATGTTGTATAGTTTGCAGTCACTTCTATGTCTAATTAAGTCATTGCTAGCCATACTAGTGTAGGAATGTCTTCCAGGAATATTCTTCCCACCCACTGTGCTGACCCACCTTGCATCATGCTATGAAAACACAGGATTCGCATCTCCGTGGTCATAGAGGAGCATCCTGTAGCTCTGGATACCCTAAGTTGTAGGAGAAGAAAGGCATGAAATGCCCAGAGCCAGATGCTAATATTTAGAAAATTATTATTGCAAGTGTGTTAGGCATATAATAAAATATGATGTTTTCTGATTTCTTGATATTTGTGATTTCTTATTTTAATACTAGAGACCCAATGCATGAAATTCATGCAAGAGTAGGCCTTCCTTCCCCTGGCTGCTGGCACCGGCTTTCCTCTGGTACCCGGGACCCGGGCTTCCCTCTGGTCGCTGGCAGGCACCTGGGACCCGGGCTTCCCTCGGAGCCCCGGCTTCGTCCGGAAGGTCATCTGGAAGGATGTCTGGTCTAATTAGCATATTATGCTATTATTATTATAGATAATTTTATAGTAATAGTTTTCTGTGTGTGTGTTTTTTTTTAAAGAGAATCCCAAATTATATAAACTTCATATTCCATTAAGCCTTGGTCCACCTTTGGGTGTGTGACAATTGATTTATTCTAATAAAATGGTGCAATAAAGTGGTTTGGAGATGTTCTCCCCATCACCCATTATTTTTTACCTTTACTCCCACCATTGCACTAAATATCTTGCCCAGTTTACTAGTGACCTAATTACTATATCTTGTGGTAATTATCTCATTTAATTTAAAATAGTCCATAAATATGTGTAAAGAATGTTGGTATTATCAAAGTGATTAAAGTAGAAGTGTATGTTTTCCTTCACCCCACCCCATTCTCAACTCTGCAGTCCTCCCTATTCTAATCACTATTAGTAGTAGCTTGGAGGGTTCTTCCATGCCTCTTTTTTAGGCATTTGTATCTATGTGTTTTTTATACACATGCACATGTGTGTGTGTTTATATATGGATGTGTTTTTTTAGTTTTAATATAGACAACACATTTTTTCTATCATGGGGCATACTATATGCATTATTATGCAACTTGCTTTCTTTTTATTTAAAATATATATTAGAAATTTTCTGTGTATGTACAAACAGATAAACCTTCTTCCTTTTAGCATTAATAACACTGCATAGGATGGGGACACCTTGGATTTATTAACTATTGCCTTATTGAGAGACACTTAGGTGTTTGCTAATTCTTTGCTCGTGCTAACAACATTGCATGTGAGTATCCTTGAATATATAACATTATGCAAAAGTATGTGCATTTCTATAGCTAAACCTCCAGAAGCAGAATTACTCTTGAGATTGGAATATAAGGGATATATGTGCCCATAAAATAGGTGGGAAGAATAAAGAGAAGTGAGAAGACAAGAATTAACTGGGGATTCATCAAAACAGAGAGGAAATTTACAGTGAAATACAGGCTGTGCTTTTAAATAGGTGTGGAGGATAATAAGGGGGTATTTGGGAATATCATGGGATTTCTCCTGAATATCTAAATACCAGCTTGTTTCATGGACTGTTTTCAAGCAAAATGTCTGTGGAGTATTGTGTAGAAGGGCCTGCAGACTGCTGACAGCTCATGGGAGGTTTTGCACAGTAATGGGGGCCTTGAGGACAGTGGCAGTAGGTAGAGTATGACTTTTCTGGGAGGCTGGGCTTATGGCAGGAGCCCTCCGAGGACTATAGAACATTGGCTCAATGGTGATATCACTGGAACCAGAGAAGGCCAAACATGAGAAACTGCTTCGTAGTTGGGAGTGTCAGACACCTCTCATAGGCTTATAGAAATAATTGCAAAGGAATGAGTGAGTGAGGAAGAGCCGGGGCAACACGTGTTACCCGAATCAGTGAGATTTAAGGGGAAAGATGAGCAGTTAAGCCTTAAGTGCCCATAAAGTGGTGGTTCTCAAACCTTGTCTGTACATTAGAATGACATAGATAGCTTTAAAGCATCCTGATTCCCAGGCTGCTGTCTTTGAGAGCAGAACCTGGCACCCATATTTTTAAAGCTCTCCAGGTGATTCTGAGGTGTCTCAAAGACGAATGGAATAAGAAATTACTAACAGTGAGCATTCATTAGTCACCAAGACTTATACAACAGACTTTACAAGTAAGTCTCAGGCCTGGAATATGCCCTCAGGTTAGGTAGCATTTAGGAAAGATGCTCTGCCTGTCCTGTCCCACCACAGCTTATTCACTCTGACCTTAGAGGCTTTTACTTCCTATTGGCAAATAAGTAAATATGTGGGTATTCATCTACTGTATGTTTACTGATTACAACTCTACTGCAGATGGACTCACTAGCTCCTGTTATTAAGTATTTGTCAAATGTGTTTTTCCTGGGGCTTATTTTGTGGACATGACATTTCCTAGCAATGTCATGGAGATGGAAGCATTAGCGTTTTGCACTGGGTGTCCTTGTCTCTCAGTATAATTTATTATCTGAGATGGGGAACTGCCTTGTATTCACCTGCAATTATTTCTTGTAATTAGAGCTGCCCCCACGTGTAGTAACACTCTCCCCATGAGATCCCAGAGAAGGCAGGGTCATTTAATTCTTCCCTGGTGAACTGATCCCTCACCCAAATATTTCAATTTGTATTTGAAAAATGCTATGTGGAGTCAGTTCCTAGATGAGTAGATGTTGTTTTGTAATTTTGCCATGAAATATGTCTATTTTCCTTTAGCTTAAGAAAGATAGACCTGATGTCAGTTAAGGAATAAGAAAATACCTAAAAAGTTTTAATATTTTTTCCCTTTTAAAGTACATTTACCAAATTGTCTACTTAATATTTCTTTAACTGCAATTTATTGTTAGACATTAGTATTTGCCTGTTATGCATTTCTTCCTCCTCTCCACACCAAAGACTTATATGCTTTATAAAGTTTTCTATATTTTAGATTTTTTCTTATTTTTTTTCTAAAATTATTTTAATTATTTTTATTTTTAGGGGGAGAGAGAGAGAGCAAGGGAGAGGGAGAGAGAAAGAGAAACATCAATGGGAGAGTGGAATATCAATTGGCCCCTTGCTAGGGATCAGGCCCACAACCCAGGCATGTGTTAGGAGGAGCCCAAGCCAACTGAGCCACACTGGTCAGGGCTTTTCTCTAAAATTATTTTTTCCCCCCAAACTTTTAAAAGTATTTTAAATTTCTAAATTTAAAAGAAGTATTTGATACTCATTATGCTAAGTAATTTCTCTCTCTCTCTCTCTCTCTCTCTCTCTCTCTCTCTCGTTAGGGTTTGATTTGTTTTAATTTTAGAACAGGAAGTAACAATTTCCAAAAAGTTCAAACTTCATTTGATTTGAAGTGTAAGCCACCTATTGGTGACACAGTTTTTGTCAGTATCTAGAAGCAGCCTTCACAGAAAACTTTCTGAAAACCCACAATGATGACATCTAAATCTTTTGTTCTTTTTCTCTGTAATTCAAAAAGTAGAAACGGAAGGTTTCTCCCAAATGTCTAAATATTTAAAAGAGGGAAGGCTAAGAGGGAGATGGTGGTGAAGAGAAAGCTCAGAGAAAGCAGGGAGAGGTCACTGAGATGGGGCTTGTTTCCACTCCCTTATTGTCAGTGGGCAACACCCTGCATTGCGTTGGTAACGCCACTGAATTGCCTTCTTGCCAACCCCAGGATGTCTTTAACGCTCAATAAGAAAACCTCCTGAGTACAGTTTCTCCCAGTGTTCTTTCTCTTCAGCACTGCATCTTTTATGTGTTTAAAATTTTGGGACATAAAAGGCAAAATCTTCTTACATAATGGATAATTTCCATAAAACCTCATTGCCATTTACTGAGTAACTACTCAGTTCCAGGATCTCTGTGAATTGGTTGAATCTTCAAAACAGTCGTCAAGCTAAATCTGAGGACCCCAGATATCCACACAGATTTTCACTCTGGGTCATAATGCAATTAAGAAGCAATGATGGGCCCAAACCGGTTTGGCTCAGTGGATAGAGCGTCGGCTTGTGGACTGAAAGGTCCCAGGTTCGATTCCGGTCAAGGGCATGTACCTTGGTTGCGGGCACATCCCCAGTGGGGGTTGTGCAAGAGGCAGCTGATCGATGTTTCTCTATCATCGATGTTTCTAACTCTCTATCCCTCTCTCTTCCTCTCTGTAAAAAATCAATAAAATATATTAAAAAAAAAAAAAAAGAAGCAGTGATGGGAATGAAAACATGGTCTTTCCATGGCTAATGTCCTTGTACCTCTCAGCACATTTCACTGTGTATGAATACAGACAGATATGTTTTTGTGCATGTACATATAAATAAATGAAATCTTCATAAAACTATCATTTGATGCAGTCTGGTATTTTCTACTCTATTATTTATTTTAAAATGCTGGTTAATACTAAGTTGATTTGATGACTAGCTTATATCATGAGTTACAATTTAAAGGAATGCATGTATTATATCAAGTTTGTGTTTAGGTCTTTTTGCTCCCCTCCTTTCCTAATGTTGTAATTTCTAACATTATGAGGATGCTAGTTTAGGTCAGTGGTTGGCAAACTCACTAGTCAACAGAGCCAAATATCAACAGTACAACTATTGAAATTTCTTTTGAGAGCCAAATTTTTTAAACTTAAACTTCTCCTAACGCCACTTCTTCCAAATAGACTCGCCCAGGCCATGGTATTTTGTGCAAGAGCCACACTCAAGGGGCCCAAGAGCTGCATGTGGCTCGCGAGCCGCAGTCTGCCGACCATGGGTTTAGGTCATAAGCATTATCTGTACCCATAAAATAACAGCAACATGATCAACCACTTAAGTACATATGCAAGGTTAAATGGTTAATCCAATCCAATCCAATAGTTAAATGTTGATCTAAAACAATAACCTCATAGTGCAAAGGCAGAGGGGCTGTGCCTGACCATTCTCTCTGTCTCTCCCCAGCCTTCTCTTCCTCCTCCTTTAATTCCTCATCTGTATCCTATATTTTAATCTTAACAGTGGCTTGCTTTCCTTCCCCACCCTTCACACTCCACCAGTTTCTTACTAATGTGTCTTTGGAACACTTGCTCTTATTATCAGATGGAGTAAATTCTAATAGTTTTCCAGGTATAGGTAAAAAGATGAACACTCATTAATAATTACTTGAATTAATAGATGGTTGACTAAGTAAATGGATGCTAGCATATTTAAAAAAAAATGTCTTTGCTCCATTCTGGCCGTGAGCAAGTATTTATGTTTTGTGGAACAACTACTTTATTTCAGAAATTCTGTTTCTTTGTCTATAAAATGGAAAATATAACATCACAGGGTTTCCATGAGTATTAAATGAAATAAAGAATGAAGAGCTTGACAGTTACTAATTCTTCAATTCAGCAAAAAATTATTATGTATCTATCATCGATTAAAGACACCAAGTGCTTAAGCTGGCTCATTTGTGAGAATAATATTAAGTTTATGGGAATTTAATGAGTTGGTTGATAAATCATCAGTAGCTTGATATCAGCTATGGTGGGAGTACTTACACCACAGAGATCTACAGACAGTACAGATCAGGGCTCCCCTGTTCAAGAGCTGTGTGTCAACCTTTAGCAGCACACCGCTGGCTAGCGACTTCAGTGGGATCAATACAGGAGTTGTCTCAGGTTGAGTTTTTTGGGAAGAGTTTTTTGAGGTAGAGTTTCGTAAGCAGGATGCTTAATTAGGATTGACCTTGAGATCAACACTTGTTGAAGGGAGCAGGGGGGTGGGTGGGAATTAGGAATTGGAGGATTTGAGCTGTAGTTATGGCCTAACAACACTTTTGCTTGAACCCATGGGGGGCTTTGGGGCTGGAATGGCCATTCAGAACTGTCCTAAGTTGAGCTTGGAGGGCTGGAATGTTAAACTCCTGCATCTACCAGTCATGAAATATAGGCCACCCCAGGAAGGGGCATGACCTTAGGCAAGGCAGCTCTGGATCTGAGGCAATTGCTAAAGGTTGACGGCATTCCCAGTGGCTGGGCAATAAGCTTTCCCTTCCAGGGTGATAGGGGCAGCATGTCTCAGGGTCCATCAGAAGGGTGAGAAAACACCTAACCCTGCACGTGCAAAGTCCACGGCTTGGTGAGCTAGAAATTCTCATAGGAAATTATTATGACTTCAGAAACATTCAGTGGGTCGGTGCTGTGACTGCTAAGGATGCATGATGTATGAGGATGCACACGGAGGAAAGGAGGTGGGGCGGGGGGGGGGGGGGGGGGGAGGCAGAGTGTCAAGCTACACTGTGCTCTTCAGCCGGCAGAGTTACCACAGCCAAGTCATGAAGTCATTTGCTGACTCAGGGATGGGGGAAGTTATAATGGGGAAGAGAGAAGCTGCTTAGTACTGTATCTGATATCTATTTGGTGTTCATGAAAAATATAGCATTTGGTCAACTTGAAACAGTTAGAATACTACTTACTTTAAGTGAATGTGCATCTTGCCAGATGGGCAGGGGCAAACTTGGCATGATTTTTCTTTTCTTCCACATTCCCTAACACAGAACAGCATCTTCTGCAATGCACCAAACTGCGATCAGGCAAGAAGTAAAAAGTACCCAAGCCCCACAAACTTCCTACCTTACTTTCAGCAACATTGGCCTCAGCACAGCTGCATGGAGAATTTGCTGCCCAATGACTGTGTCTGTCAGTATGAAAGCCCGAGTCATTTTCCTGCGGACACTCGTTCCACTTCCCCCTTTCTTTGTTTTGGAGGAGGGGTAGATGAGAACGCTGACCACGGAGCAGCTGCTGATTTATACTTCTTTTCTGAACCAGGGGATTCACATTGATTAGTTGGATGAATGATTCTGTCCCTTTGTTTCAAATTATTAGAGTGAGTGACTACCCTTAGAATATATCACAGCTGCACGGTGACCCAAGGAATAAGATCCACCGTGTTTTTTGTAAATCCCAATACCTTTACCACACTTCTGAAATATACCTGCCAATGATACTTAACCTAGTTATGGAGAAATAGGTCTTCAGAGAGTTGTGAAGAATGTGGGTGCCAGCAGGGACATCAAAATGTGCCAAATACTTTCTTTGTACTCTTTCATATTGCTTAATGTATTTATACTGGATTTGTCATCAAAGCGCTTGATGACATATTTGTTACTCATCTGAATTCAGTTTTTCTCTTATTATTCCGTTGTGGGATTTCATAATTGATCAGTGCTTACACAAATAACTTGTGGCTGAGTTTTTCTTCTCCAGGACTCACTTGCTTCTTTTGGATGAGAACCTCCCCCATACAGTATATTTCTATATTTTAAGAGGGTAGTTGTCTTTAACATTTATAATAAACATGTTTTTAAAAACATATTCAACATTTT
Organism: Cnephaeus nilssonii; assembly: GCF_951640355.1. Classification (NCBI taxonomy): domain Eukaryota; kingdom Metazoa; phylum Chordata; class Mammalia; order Chiroptera; family Vespertilionidae; genus Cnephaeus; species Cnephaeus nilssonii. The sequence continues at coordinate 22,652,481 of NC_137091.1, read as the reverse complement.
CTGTTTTCCATGAGTTCTCTAGGTGAGTGACTGTTTATATGGAGAATATGCTTTTCATATTGGTCTCTTTGTTCTATGTTGATTTTTGAAGGAAAAGATTGACTTTCTAACACAATATTTTAAATAATTTGAAGTTGTTAGAAATGACTTTATTTTGTGGAGCTTATTTTTGCCTCCTCAAATTTTCCCCTTGGTGCATGCTGGTTCTTCTCTGTGGAGGACCTCAAAATTAATATTCATCCTTCTCAACTTGGCAGTCCTTCAAATACTGAAGACAAGTTTAATGTTTTCCATTGATTTTCTTTCCCACTAACAGACTGCATCTAGCTTCTTCAACCATTCAGAAATTAACTCAAAATTAACATTTTTGGATGTGTAAATCTCCCTATTGATCTCCCTGCAGGTGGTCAAGGCCCAGAGGAAGTGTCTGGAGCTCTCCCTGTTGGACCAGCAGGAGTTCATCTCTCCCTCATCTGGGCTCCAGCAGCTGTGTGCGCTTCAGCTGTGGCTTCGATCCCTGCCACCCAGGTGATTGGGGATTGTGTTAACTTCCCTTCCCAGCAGTGCTCTGAGCTGCCTTGTTTCCATGTGACCCATTTGCCATCCCTGTTTCAGTAAATATATGCATGAACAGGGCGAGAAAAAAGGGAGGTGGTAAAAGATGAGCAAAGAGTTGATGAAAAAATTCTGGAAAGGACCATTATCTGTATTGCAATGTTATCTGGGACTCATTGTCTTTTATACAAAATTGGCTCTGAGTGAAAAAATATATACTACAGATATAACTTTTAGTCACAATTCAACTTCAAATAATATTCTTTCTTTTCACAATACTCAAGACTAGGGCTTTAAGTTATATGCTTGGCAACTTCTAGATGGGTCTGGGAGGAATATCCTAAAATCTCCACAAATGTCCCCAACTCAGACCTAAGTAAACATGTCGATGATTCACTGTGGAAACGAATGTATTTTTATAAGTGATATAAGCTCAAATCCGGGAGCACCCTGTGCCATAACCTGCTCTTCCCCCATCCAGAGAGTGAGATACTCAATCATTTCACCACCACTTCAAAGATTTCACCCCTCTTCTTCTTAATTGTTGGCATCCACACCATCCTAGCCTGGCTTTCATATGTTTATAAAGTGCTTTCTCTTTTGATTCAGTGACAGGTTCATGCTATGAAGCATGTATTTTGATTTTTAAATACGTGGTTGTATTCTTTTAAAGTAGCCAGGAGGCTGTAAATCTACAGCTTTCCTCAGAAACCATTGATGAATTTCTCACACGGTGTGATTGCCAGGCTCCTCAACCTCTGCTGTTCTTGGCATCTTCACCCTATAATGTTCCTGCTAGATCATTCTCCTTTCCCCGTCCACGGTAGCATATTCAGTCAATAGCTGGCAACCGTGATTAGTGTAAAGCAAAAACTAGCGCTGAGTTCCCAGTGGGTAAAATAAAACATAAACAGAAATGAGAGCAGATGAAGCAGTGAGCAAAGCACAGACGAAGGCAACTTGCTGAGCATGAAAAATCAAAGATACGAGGACAGATGAAGTGAGAATTTATGGGACTATCTCTTTGCTCCCACAGTGTCCCTGCAGAACTTCTGAAACAGGGAGTTCTGCCCAGAGCAAGCCTCACTAACAGCGCCCAGGAATCCCCAGGGGGGCTTCCCACAGGTCCAGATTCCCACAGGCTCTTCCTGCTCCAGCTGCAACAATAGACTCTCAGACTCTCTTTGCATACTTAGTACTCTCCCCCAGCCTGCCTGGGCTCTTGAAACCTGGAGACTCCCAGAGCCTGCCCTGGAAAAGGTCAGTAATTCTTTCTGGCCTCTTAACGTCAGCTATCTCCTATACTGCCACCGCCTAATTGCTGCAGTTCCCATACTTATCATTGCCCTCTGCGGTGGTTGCAATGTGGTTCCAGTGTGGTCCCAGGTATCCTGGTTTATAGCAGGGACATATTCTGGAGTTGGGGCAACCCAAGTTTCTTTGCCTTTATGAGACTACAGTGCATGTTGGCCCACTTAGAAGTGAGCTATCTTAGGTAAGAGATGTACCTGAGCACTTCGAGGGGAAACTGCAAGGAACTCTGGGTTTGATATGAACTGGGAAAGGAATCCAACCAGAAATTAAACACTAAGTGTAGGGATAGCCTGTGAGGTGCCAGACCTGTTCTAAGAGCATGTTGGGGAGTATGAGTCTGGTCCTTGGTCATCACTGTGCTTATAACCTACCCAAAGGGAAAAGACACGAGTGAGAAAAGCAATAGCACTATATTACAACACTGGCAACAAGCAGGTACTAAGCAGGAAAAGGTATGCTGAAGACTTATGAGCCATCTTTACCACTGATTTAAGCCTGATTTATGAAAAATTGCTTATCTGTAGGAGTGAACTTTTGTAGTCTGGCTGATGAATGCCTGGGCTTTGTGATGTTACAAAGGTGAGCTTTCAAAATATAGGATCATTAATAGATTGCTTTAATGTGAAACACTTTTTCCTATGGAAACACATACTGAAAATGGTTAGACCTCCGGAAGCCAATTTAACTCAAAATATAACTGAAATATAGGGCTAAGCGTTCACTACTCAAGTCTTTAGTTGCATTCTTATTTTCTAGGCACACATCTCTGCTTCCCATGTCCCCAGCCTTGGGGTTATTCTTCTTACTCCCCAACCTTGAAACAGTACAGGTTGGGGCAAAAGTAGGTTTACAGTTGTTCATATGGAAAAGAATACAATCTATAATAATAAAAGCATATTATGCTAATTAGACCGGGCATCCTTCCGGACAACCTTTCTGATGAAGCCGGGGCTGTGAGGGCTGAGCCCTAGCACAAATTTTGTGCATTGAGCCTCTAGTAATTAATAACTAATAATATAAGAATAAACTCTGTGTTTCATGTATTCACAACTGAACACCTACTTTTGCCCCACCCTTTATCCTTTCCTTCCCTGTTCCCTTCTACACTTCTCCTGCCTTTTTCCAATATCTGGGTAATGCAAATGTTCTTCTGTTTCCCAGTTTCCAAAATACGGTCAATCTTTTTTCTTTCTCTTATTCTCTTAGTTCTTGTGTCTCAATCTCTAAGAATAGCTTTACACTCATTTAATGGGATTTGGGAATGGATCCAAGTGTTTCTATGTTTTCAGTTCATTATATTTATCTTGTTTGTTTTTGTTTAACATTATAATCTACAATTTCTTTCTGTGAACCAAAATATTTACAACACAATGCTGAGTGGGTGCATATGAGATATTTTTTTAAATGTTCAAACTTACTGTGGATGAAAACAATATGATTTCCAAGGGTCTTAAAAATTTGTCAAAACTTCTATAGAAATCTGAAAATAATAGTCATTATATTCCACTTTTCAGAATTCACAAATATGTAAGAAATTATCTAAAATTATGAATCAATATTTAGTTGGACATGGAGAGTTTTATTACTGAGAAATAATATGATTATAGTCATAAAATGAAATTAATAGTAAATATAATATTAAAATTTTAATGCTAATAGCTATACTTGGATTGTAAGTATTGGTACATTTTATAAATTTTATTTCATACTAATAACCTAAGCTCATTACATGTTTTCTTGTGTTAAGTTCTTGGATAAAGGTAAATGGTTTTAATTGTTAAAATTATATTAATCAGGCACCAGGAAGAATACAGAGAAGCTTATATGTATTTTCCAATTTGTTCTGTCCCACTCTGGTCATGGCCAGTTCTATTCATTTGGAGAGAAGAAGTGCAATGTTATTTCTTAGTGATGAAAGTCAGAGATGTAAGAAACAGAGTTGGAAGTGGGAACAGGCTGCATTGTTAGTTGGCCAGACTGCCGAGGAAAGTAGCTTATTGCTTTTTAAATTGCCTTCTATTTTTTCCAAATTCTTAAACAGGCCCTGGAGAACAATTTATCCTTTGTCTTTCAAAACTAGCTACTCTAAGAAATGCTGATTTGGTTTTTAGTAGAAGCTGCAACAGTTGGGGAAGTTCATCTAAGATTTTGGTCTCACTGTTGGTGTGAGCTAGCAGATGTCAGGCCTTGCTTTCTTAAATATGGTGCCGAGAGGCACTGGACGGGTGCAGGAAAAATGATTCAGAGGTGGTCATTCTTTTGGTGGTCAGTTACTTTGGTTTTTTTCCTGGGTGCTTCTTCACATTTTTAGTGTTTCTGTTTAGTCTTCTTATTTTACTTTATTTGGGTCAGTATCCCTTTCCAATCCAATCCAATTCAATCCAGGTGAGTTAAGTAAGTACTCATGATGTCAACCTCACCTCCATGTCCCTTCTCAATGAGAGGAAAATCAGATGGGTGCTCACTCATACCTGGATCCCAAATGCTCAAACTTTAATTTGTACTTCCCCCATCCTCTTTTTCTACAGGAGCCACCTGTTTACCCATCCAACACCAATCCCTCTACTTGTGCTGTGAGGTGTCTTATCCTACACATTAACCCTGTTCTTGTGTGTACATCCAATCTCTCTCGCTCAATTAGATTTTTCCCACCAGCTTCTAAATATGCTCATATTTTTTACATGAAACAAGCAAGCAAACAAACAAAAAAGGAACTATTCCCCCTCACTTGACTCTCTTGCTAGAGCTTTGCCACATTAGATGAGTAGCTTGAACTAAGGTTTTCACTTCCTCTGGAACCATTCGTTACAGTCCACCTTGTCTTCTGTGCTCATCACTCCATCAGAGCGGCGTGGTTCCCAATGATGTCAGTGTAGTGGAGTCCAGTGGACATTTTCATTTCTTTTCTGTTTTTAAAAAATTTATCTTTATTGTTGAAAGTATTATAGATGTCACTTTTCTCCCCCATTGACCTCCTCCACCCCACACCCACCCCTCCCAGACCTTATCCTATCTAATAAAAGAGTAATATGCAAATTAACCATCACTCCACTACACCCACACACCACGCCCACAAGCCACGCCCACCAGACAATCAGGAGTGGGTATGCAAATTAACCCAAACCAAGATGGCTGCAGCATGGAGCGAGCAGGAGGGAGGCTTGGGTTTCCCCGGCGATGGAGGAAGCCAAGCTTTCCACACACCCTGGCGGGCCCAGACCTCCACTCAAGGCTACAAAGTTTCAATTATAGAAGATAAATAAATCCCAACAAAAATGGCAGCAGCCACGGAGCTGGAGAGAGCAGGAGGCTAGGGTTGCCCCCAGCGATGGAAGAAGCCAAGCTTCTGCAGCCCTGGCCTGTCTTGGCCTCCGCTTAAGGCTACAAAGTTTCAATTGTAGAAGATAAATAAATCCCAGATACCAGGGCCTCTGCTTGGGTCGCCGGGGGGCGTGGCCAGCCTGCAAACAACCACAGGCCCCTTGCCCAAGCCGCCCCATGCCTCAAGGGAACCCCCACCCTGATCTGGGACACCCTTCAGGGCAAATCAGCTGGCCCCCACCCATTCACCAGGCCTCTATCCTATCTAATAAAAGAGTAATATGCAGATTGACCATCACTCCAACACACAAGATGGCTGCCCCCATGTGGTCAAAGATGGCTGCCCCCATGTGGACACAAGATGGCCACCACAAGATGGCCAGCAGGGGAGGGCAGTTGTGAGGGACAGGCCTGCAAGGGAGGGCAGTTGGGGGTGATCAGGCCTGCAGGGGAGGGCAGTTAGGGGTGACCAGGCCAGCAGAGGAGGGAAGTTGGCGGTGACTGGGCCTGCAGGGAAGGGCAGTTGGGGGGGACCCAGGCCTGCAGGGGAGAGCATTTGGGGGGGACTAGGCCTGCAGGGGAGGGCAGTTAGGGGTGACCAGGCCTGCAGGGAAGTGCAGTTAGGGGAAAACAGTCTGGCAGGGGAGCAGTTAGGCATCAATCAGGCTGGCATGGGAGTGGTTAGGGGGTGATCAGGCTGGCAGGCAGAAGTAGTTAGGAGCAATCAGGAAGGCAGGCAGGCGAGCAGTTGGGTGCCAGCAGTCCTGGATTGTGAGAGGGATGTCCGACTGCCTGTCCACCCTCATCCCTACACCCTTAAATGCCCCCCCTGCTGGCCTGATTGCCCCCAACTGCACGGGCAATCGGACACCCCTCGAGGGGTCCCAGATTGGAGAGGGTGCAGGCTGGGCTGAGGGACCCCTGCCCCCCATGCACGAATTTCGTGCACCGGGCCTCTAGTATGCATATAAGTTCCCCAGTTAATCTCTCCCCCTCCACCTTCCCCACCCCCACCTTCCCTCTGAGATTCGTCAATTTGTTCCTTGCTTCTACGTCTCTGGATCTATTTTGTTCATTATTTTCCACATATGATTGAGATCATGTGATACTTGTCTTTCTCTGACTGGCTTATTTCACTTAGCATAATACTATCCAGATCCCTCCATGCTGTCTCAATAGGTAAGAGATCCTTCTTTTTTACTGCTGCATGGTATTCCATGGTATAAATGTACCACAGCTTTTTTATTCACTCGTCTACTGATGGACACTTGGGCTTTTTCCAGATCTTAGCTATTGTAAATTGTGCTGCAGTGAGCATAGGGATGCAAGCATTCTTTATGATTGGTATTTTGTTTTTTTTAGGTTTCATTCCTAGAAGTGGGATCTGCAATTCGGTGTTGCCACCATTCCCACTACAGAGACTTTCCTCAGTCAACACCTGTTAATCTTCTGGGGCTAGATTAGGGGCTCCTCAGCAGGGTGGGTTTGTGAAGAGTAACACAGGTTTAATGTGATTGTAGGGCAGGGAGGGGCAAAGGGGCTGCCTACCCAAATGTGGTGACTGAACTGCCAGTTTAAAAAAGACCTCTATTCAAGAGGTGATTACAACCCAAGCATGGTAAGTTGCTGATGAATATTTGGTCTTCTAAAGTCACAAATTGCCTAGGGACTCCTGTTTTCAATCTAAGCAAAAGCATCCAACAGAAGGCCTTATGTCCTGCTGCTATGGATGGTGTGTAGCCTATTTCTGAGCTACTGTCTTTTTCTGATAACAGTGACTGATGAGGTTCTCCATAACAGTAAGAGTCTGGTTTGTGCTCAAGGGAATCCATACCCACTGTCAAAGCCTTCTCATTAAACAAATAGAGGCCCAGTGCACGAAATTCATGCACTGGGGGCAGGGGTGTTCCTCAGCCTGGCCTGTGATCTCTCACAGTTCGGGATCCCTTTCACAGTCTGGGATTTCTCTCACAGTCCGGGAACCCTAGCTTCTTACCGCCCACCTCCTTGCTGCTCCTTACCACTCTGCTAGCTGCTCCTTAGGCTTCCACGGAGGCGGGAGAGGCTCCCACTACTGCCTCTGAGCTCACCAGCCATGAGCCTGGCTTCTGGCTGAGCTGCGCTCCCCCTGTGGGAGTGCACTGACCACCAGGGGGCAGCTCCTGTGCTGAGTGTCTTCCCCCTGGTGGTCAGTGCGCATCATGGCAACTGGTCGTTCCACCATTCAGTTGATTTGCATATTAGGGTTTTATTATATAGGATTCATTTTAATAAACTACAGACTGAAACACACACACACACACACACACACACACACACACAAACTTCCCCTTTGGTTAAGCACATCTCCTTTTTTACTGAACTACATAAAATATCTGAATATTAATTTTTGTGCATGTGTGGGTAATAGAGATGAATGATAATAGAGAGAAAGGATGAGAAGGCAAAGAAGTATTAAAAAATGATGAGTAGGTATGAGTTACTAAGCAGGCTCAGTTTCCCCATGATGTTTGAGAGCTGAGGGTAAAGGCATTATATTATGACATGATATGATATGATATGATATTATTAGTAGTCCTTTTGTGTCCTCCCAAATTCATATGTTGAATTCTAATGTGATGGTATTTGGAGGTGGGTCCTTTGGAAAGAAACTAGGTCATGAAGGAGGAGTCCCCATGAGCGGGAATAGTGCCTCATAAGAAGAGGACAGAGAGCATGTGAGGATTCAATGAGAACATGCACATCTGCAAAACAGAATGCAGGCTCTTACCAGACATTGGATTTGCCAGCACCTTGATCTTGGACTTCTCAGCCTGTGAGAAATAAATGACCAGTTTATGGTAATTTGTTGTATCAGCCACAACTGACAGAGAGAGAGAGAGAGAGAGAGAGAGAGAGAGAGAGAGAGAGAGAGAGATTATATATATATACACACACACACATACATACATATACACACTAGAGGCTCAGTGCATGAAATTCATGCACGGCGGGGATGTCTGTCCCTCAGCCCAGCCTGCACCCTCTCCAATCCGGGACCCTCAGGGGATGTCCAACTGCTGGCTTAGGCCTGATCCCAGGGCCTAAACCGGCAGTTGGACATCCCTCTCATAATCCTGGACCGCTGGCTCCTAATCGCTCACCTGCCTGCCTACCTGGTTGCCCCCAATTGCCCCCCCTGCCATCATGGTCACCCCAACTGCACCCCACCTGCTGGCCTGGTCTCCCCTAACTGCCCCCCTGCCAGCCTGGTCGACCCTCACTGCCCTCCCATCAGCCTAATCACCCCCAACTTCCCCCCCTGCCGGCCTGGTCGCCCCTCATGACCCCCCACTGGCCTGGTTGCCCCACGCAGCCTACTTGTTCAGTCATTTGGTCGTCCCTCGCTAACCCCCCTGCGGGTCTGGTCATAGGCAGCCATCTTGTGAGGACATGAGGGCTAATTTGCATATTACCTTTTTATTATATATAGGATTCTCATTGATGCCAGGCATGATAATATATTGTATCAATATATTATTCTCTCTTAGGCAGACATAGATTCTTCTCTTTTCCTTTGTAGAACCCAAATGATCCAGATCCACACAAATGTCATTGTATCTCTGGGCGATATTCTCCCCCAGATGTCTGGGCTTTTATTGATATTTTTCTATAGGACACTGGCTCTGCCTTGGCATTAATGGTATTTTGTGTCTAAATAGGCAATCAGAGATTGTCTGTGGATCTGAAACTAAAATTTTGTAGCTGTATCAACTTTCTATTCAATTACTTTTAAAAAATGATTTTATTTTCCTTACACCATGGCTTTTTTCTTAATAGTTACATAACTACTTTCTATTTGTTCTTCTTCAAAGTGTAAAGACGGATAGTCCAATGGGTATTTAGAGATCTAAGACATTTAAATCTATAAGGTTTCTTCCCTGATCCCAGGGAGAATGTAAGCATATCACTATAGGCTGTAAGGAAAGGGAAAGTTTAGCATAGGCTGCTGCTCTGCAGGAGGGTGGAAGATGATTCCAACTATTCCTTTCAAGGAACAAAGAACAGAGAAGTGTTAGGTAGGCATTGGAGCTCTCATGTACTTGTTTGCTTTGCAATTTAGTTTAAGGGCTGAGCTCCTCCCAGAAGACTAGTCAAACCTATTTTATCCATTTATCTGTCCATCCATCTGTTTACTAACTACTTCATTCCTTCAAGTAAACATGGCTTGAGGTCTAAAGCAAATAAAAATAAGTTTTGTTTATTCACCATTTTCAGTTACAAAAGATTGATTTTCCATATATCCCCTGTTAAGTTGTGGGTAATAAAGAATCGATTGTTGATGAAGCATGCTAACTACAGATAATTCTCAGAAAAGGGAATATACAGGAATATTTGTTAGAAAATACTGGTCTGAGAATAATTTATTACCTGCCTACTGACTCTGGAAGGTAGCTTAAAGCTTTTGTGTGATAGAATAATGCTGGAAATGTTTTGTGAAATGCCAAGCACTGCTAAATGGTAAGCCAAGCATGGAATTACTCCACAACTTGATGTTTTAGATAGGCAGGGATTTAAGATTAAGAAAATAGAGTAAAAAAACATGCCACCCAGGAAAGTCTTTCAGCTTGGTAATAATCCCTGATTATTAGCAACACATTTCTAATAATAACAGAAACAATTGACCTTTCCAAGACACATTCCAGTTCCAGGGGCTAATGGTATTGAACTGAGGAAACGAAAGGTTTCTTTCCATATTAAAGTTAGCCAGCAGTTTCTTGAGAACTCAGCTAAGCATCCACCCTCATCCCTGGCACATAGTGATTTCCCTATCTCAATGAATAGTTCTTAAAGTTTGAATTGTTTTTAAAGGATGGATAGATAGCTATCTATTCTACATCTACATCTACATACATATCTACATAGATTTTTCCAGATAGTTTCTGTTATGTTGGATTAAAGGCTAGCTGAAATAAGGCCTTTGAAAAACTTTCAATTTTGAGACTTATAGTCTCCATTAGATCTTGTTAATTATAAACAAAACATGGTAGAATAAATATAGTTAAGCAAAGAGGAATAAACCATAAAGGATTAAAAGAAAAGAAAGAGGCAAGATAAAGGACACTTTCGAAAGCAATGTTATTTTTTATTATTTGGTGCAGAAAACTGTGAAGCACATAAAACAATCTAGAGGAAGTGGGAAAGATTTCTTCTCATTACTGGCCTTGAGGCAATTTTTTTAAGCTGCCATAAACTGACAAACAGACATGATGGATATCATTATAAAATACACTGAGTTGGAAAAAGGAGCAGAGAATGAAATGGTCCACATCAAAAGGGGAAAAAAAGTCCCCCCGAGTTCTCCACAGAGTGAATAGCACCAAGACTGTTAAAGATGATATCACAAAATTAGCCCCAACCTTGTGTTATTTTTTTGTCTAGAAGACATATGATCTTTTCTTTATTACTTGTATCTTTGGAATGAGTATGATTCCAAAATCCATGTCAAGACCTACCATGTAAAATTACAGCTAGTATAGCCCTAATCTTGTACATGAATAGACAACTGTTATAATGAATCTCCTTCACATTTATAAAATGGATTTCAAGGGCAAAAAATGTTAATGCAGATTTTCCCACTGTTCAAGTTCAGTGGGGTGGGGTGTATATGCATTAAGTTTGCACAAATACTAAATTGTTCCAGGAGAGTAGATAGCAAAATGCGTATAACACGTCTATGCACCCCTTCTGTTCTGAGGCCTCACAGTGGTCAGTCAAGTGCCAGTTCTGTAGGAGACCCTCCCTCCTCAGTTCCTGCCCCAGAGCCAGTGGGTCATTGGCAGATGACAGAGGCCTGTGTAGTTATAATAAAATTGTGATTCAACCCTAGCCGGTTTGGCTCTATGGATAGAGCATCAGCCTTCCGACTGAAGGGTCGGGTTCAATTTCTGGTCATGGGCACATGCCTGGGTTTCAGGCTCAATTCCCAGTAGGGGGCGTTCAGGAGGCAGACAATCAATGATTCTCACTCATCATTGGTGTTTCTCTCTCTCTATTCCTCTCTGAAATAAATAAAAATATATTTTAAAAAATTGTGATACAAACACAATCTGCCAGTCTTGGGATCCCTAGCCCTGTCTTGGGCTAATCTAAGTGGCAAGTCACTTAAGTTACTGGCCCTTGACTTTTCTCATCTTTAAAATGCGTATAACAAAGCCCACCTCACATACTTATTGCAAGAGTGGTCCGAGTGAAATGAAATAAGTTATATACCAGGGACATAATTAATTATTACTCTATCTATTGATTATTTTTAACAGGATGTCCCTGGTCAAGGGTTGCATATAGTAAATATCCCAGAATCTATGGGTTTATGAGGCATGGATGGCTTCCTGGAAAAGATCAGGTAAGCAGTAGAATAAAGTGGAATTGCTTCATAACTAAACATCCCCCTTAATGAGATAATTCCATTCACCTCAGAGACTGTCTTTTCTAGGCCGGAGAGGGAATGTCCTAAAGGAGAAGGAAGGACCTGGCAGGGCTGGAGGCTGCCCTTCCTTGATGTCCCATACATGTCCCTGATTGGTCAGATGGGTAGGATCTCCAGGTCTGTTTCCACTCATTTAACTGGGCCAATACTGCTTACCTCATCTCTCATAGTCCTCTTGTGGCAGAAACAGTACTAGACGTGACTGGAGCTTGACAAGTTATAAGCTTTACTTACACAAACATTTTTATTAAAAGAAAAATTCATAAAATATAGTATGAGAAATGAGTTTCAAGAAAACTGGTCATCATGGACTTCTTTGATCTCAACACTGCATCCTTGCATTGGTTTAACTATTCCCATTATATTTTAAACTTCAATTTTAGCTTTTAATTTCTGGCTTCACATTATGGTTTTGAAAACACGTGGGAGCAGGAAACATGCCCTTTTCATCTTTCTGTGCCTGGGAAAACGCCTCATTCACAGTGGAGCTCTGTAAATGTTGTGTAAATTGAATATTTCAACTGGAGTGTTTTCTCTGGAAATATTAAAAAACCTCACACTTTATAGAAAGCCTGGTATTCTTTAGAGAGAATTTTTATAGGTGCTAAGATAGTCTTAGGTATAGAATTATGGATTTTTTTTAGGTTGGCTTTATTTTATTCTTTTAAGTTTCTTGATTATTGATTTGATATTTTTTTCTAATATAAACATTTAATGCCAAAAATCCCCCTCCAAGAATTGCTTTAGCTGTATACCAAAAATGTAGGTATGCTATATTTTAATTTATTCAGTTTGAAATATTCCCTAACTTCCTTAGAGATTTACCCTTTCACATATGGGTTATTTGTGTGTGTTTTTAAATTTCCAAATATTTGTGTACTCTGTTATATTTCTGTTAATTCCTAGATTCATTCCTTTATGGTCAGAGAAAATGCTTTTTATGATTTCAGTTCTTTTGGGTTTGTCGGGATGTGTCCTGTCTTGGTGACTATCCTATGTGTACTTGAAAAGAGGGCATATTCTGCTGGTGGTGTTCTGTAAATGTGAATTGCAGCCAGGTGGTTGATGGTGGTGTTCTGTTCTTCTAAATCCTTGCTGATCTTTTGTGAACACTTACTGTTTTTAGAAAACAATCAGAATGGAATCAGGGCTATCCTGAAAACACTGCTTTTGAAGAGGGCAGAGTGCACCACCATGGGTCTGCCCATGGGGGCATATATCCTGTGGGACATTGTCCAACAGGCGTGGGTGCCCTTAGGGAAGAAACAGATGGAGCCTAGCAGATAGAAACTGGTGACAATACCAGACAGAGTGAGGTACACTGAACCTGCTGGGAGAGCACAGAGAAGGGAGTGATTTACTCTAGCACGCTTGTTATTCACAAAGGGAAAGCAGCAGACACAAAGCAGGGAAGCAGTCGACAACTAACTTTAACAATAAATAATGCATATTGATGAATAATCTCTGTGTCGGTCTCCCCAGTTTCCCCTTCCTGCCTGTGTGATGTCACCGTGGAAGCTTAGGGAATAAACTGGGGCTTGTTTTTCTGTGAACCAATTTCTGTGGGTACGCAGTGACCGAATTTCTGTATTTCTTGGGGATTAGCCAGATTTTGTACTTTCTGAAGCTTAAGAGTTAAAAGTGTTTATCTTTTTGTAGTCAAGCATGAGTGTTTGTGGAAACAATAGCTCACTTCCTTCTGTTTATAAAACTGCGGCGAGAAAGCAATGCCCCCACAGCCTGCCGGGGAGATTGATGAGGACGCTGGGAGCTGGCAGTGACGCAGGGAGCTAAGGGTCCTTAATCTTCCAGCAGAGCCACGGACTCCCTGGGTTTTCTGCATCCAGGGCACCGAATGTTCTAGCAGCAGCAGCCCTGTTAACCTCTCAGGAGAGGCATTTGAATAAATGCTTTCGAACTCCTGTAGTATATTTTATCTGTAAGGACAGAAGTACATAGTTCACCCTGACATTCTGTGTATTTCAAATGACTATCGATAAGCACTAAGCTGACATTTTTTTGGAGGATCATTTTCCAGTAGCTTAAAATAACATTTTAGATGCTCTTCATAATAGCTATGTGAAATTGGGCCAGGTAGTATCCTTCTTTCTGCAAGATCTGGAAGAAGTGCCCCAAAGGAAAATGTTACAGGAGATGTGCTCATAGTCACGTCACACAGTTTATGACACTTTCATATCAGAACGGTGTGTGTGCATCTCTGCACCCATTTAATAACTGCTGGTGTATTTTATTTAGGGAAATGAGCATAGTGGCCATTACTGTGCGCCTTGTGTAGAGACAGAAATTGAGGACAAGGAAAGTGTCTGTGATAGGAGAGCCAGAGATCATATATCTTATAATTCTCCGTTCAGCCAGGAAACAGAAGGTGGTGGAAGAGGTAATTGAGCCAAACGCACACTCTGTCTTCAGCACAGATGAGGCAGTTTCTGTAAAGGGAAATCTGGATGGCAAACATTCCCAAGAAGCCCTGAGGCCAACAGAAATTTGTCTTCAAGACTCTGAAGGCTATTAAACAGGGAGATGCAATCATAAGACCTCACCCAAGTAATAGCAGGACTCACCCAAGAGATGTGGAAGGAAGTGTGAGTCTTAAGCACACAGAGCATAGAAAAACCAAACCAGGTATAATGGGCGTAGGCTCAGGGTGGCTTAGTATTATCCAAGGTGGAGCCAGGTGCCTTGTAGTTGTTATTATTATTATTATTTTTTTTGATATTTCTTTTCTGTAAACCAATTGCTAGAGAGGACACATTTAATAACTATTTTTAATAACTGGGAAGTTACATTGTCCTTAAAATTATTCATGTATTGAAAAATTAATTCAAAGACTTTGTAGAAAGCTTTGCAAACAAATAAACGTAAAAAACCAAAACATTATATTTTCTGCTCTTTCCTTATACTTAGCATTTTGTGCCTGGACCATAAAGGCAATTAGTAAATATTTATTGACTGAATGAAATGAACTCACAAATTCAACCAGAGATTCACATTTGGTATTCAGGGTAAAATGAAAAAAAATTTTGTGTGTTTTTAATTGAATTAATAATACATATACACCTTGTTCTCTGTGTCTATGTATACCTTAAATATGTTATATATAATATAGTGTGTATTTTTCATACACATGTATGCACAGAAATATATCAAATGCACAATGATATCCTAGTTATTACAAAGGATAGCTGGGTTTTTCCTATACTAATTATTGACTGTGGAGCACTTTCACAATATTGATCTGGAGAGGTGAGAATGGAGACTCAGGCAGTCTAGACAAATGGACAAGGATATGCTGGTAACAGGTGGTTAACCCAGGATTGAAATCCAGCTTTATTTACATAAAAGTTTGAATTACTGTCTGAAATATATTGAATCAGCCTTAATAGTGAAATATTATAGTCATTTTACCTTATTTATTTTTTCCGTCAAACATAATTTTCTAATGGCTTGATAATTTTTCATTGTGTGAATGGACCAAGTCTTGTTGAACTATTCTACCATTTAGGGACATGTATTTTGTTTTCCGTTACATCTGTTAGGTCTCTATTCTGAGAGAAGAACTCTGAATGTCATTTCTGTAAATGAACCCTTCATATGAATTTACAGATTGAGGCCTTAGGAATTTTGAATAACAACTCATCCAAATATGCAACAGAGCAGCTGGCTGTGTTCTTGTTATTTTTGCCCCAAGACATCAGAGTATGTGAAGATAATGCCAAAGGAGGTTTAAAAAAAGATCATCACTCCATTGTTTTCATAACTGGGTTGCAGGTTTCATCTCCAGCCCAGTTCCGGGTATGTGCGGGAGGCAACCAATCAATGTGTCTCTCTCACAGAGATGTTTCTCTCTGCTCCCCCCTCTAAAAAAATCAATGGAAAAAATATCCTCGAGTGAGGGTTAACAACAACTACAACAAAGACCATCACCAACATCAACACCTCAGTCCAAGCCAGCATCCCCTGTCACCTGGATGTTGTTATGCTAATTGACCTCAACTATCTACTCTCCTTTAGCAGACCACAATATCTTAATGATCTGACTCCATTTTCCTATCAGTTTCCTTCTTATTAAATGAGCTCAGGAACATGGGGCAGTTTTGCTGTTCTTGAGCATGCCAAGCATACCCTCGATGGGCCTTTGGAACCTGCTGTTCCCTCTGGAGTAGGCTTTCTTCAGATCATCACATGGCTGACTCACTTGCTTAATTGAGGTCTCAGCTCAAAGTCACCTTCTGAAAGTCATGGAGCAATATTAACATGATGATTAGCAAGATGGACTCAGCTACACAGTCTGACTTTGAAATAACTATGTCACTTTCTAGTTGTATGCCCTTGGACAAGTTTCTAAGCCACCTTGCGTGTCTATTCTGCATCCATAAAATGAGGAAAATTATAACACCTACCTTATTCAGTTGTAGTGAGGATTAAGTGTTATGAACTATATAAGCACTAGAGGCCCGGTGCACGAAATTCATGCACGGAGAGGGGGGGGTGTCCCTCAGCCCAGCCTGTACCCTCTCCAATCTGGGACCCCTTGAGGGATGTCCGACTGCCTGTTTAGGACCGATCCAAACGGGCAGTTGGACATCTCTCTCACAATCCAGGACTGCTGGCTCCCAACTGCTCGCCTGCCTGCCTTCCTGATTGCCCCTAATCGCTTCTGCCTGCCAGCCTGATCACCCCCTAACCACTCTGCTGCCAGCCTGATTGATGCCTAACTACTCCCCTGCCAGCCTGTTTGCCCCCAACTTCCCTATTCTGCCAGCCTGGTCACCCCTAACTGCCCTCCCTTGCAGGGTTGATCGCCTCCAACTGCCCTCCCTTGCAGGCCGGGTGCCTCCCAACTGCCCTCTCCTGCTGGCCATCTTGTGGTGGCCATCTTGTGTCCACATGGGGGCAGGATCTTTGACCACATGGGGGCAGCCATCTTGTGTGTTGGAGTGATGGTCAATCTGCATATTACTCTTTTATTAGATAGGATAGAGGCCTGGTGCATGGGTGGGGGCTGACTGGTTTGCCCTGAAGGGTGGGGGTTCCCTTGGGGCGTGGAGAGGCCTGGGCGAGGGGCCTGTGGTGGTTTGCAGGCCGGCCACACCCCCTGGCGACCCAAGCGGAGGCCCTGGTATCTGGAATTTATTTACCTTTTACAATTGAAACTTTGTAGCCTGGAGCGGAGCCAAGCCTCCTGCATGCTTCACGGCCGGCAGCCATTTCTGCCGGCCGTGGAGCATGCAGAACTAAAGCAGTTCCTGGCACATTGTACACATTCAGTTGAATTCAGTGAATGCTTGTTGAATGTGTGAGTGAGTAAATGACTGCCAAGTGGAAGCTCCTATGTGTAGGCAAATTTTATTACATCCTATTTTTCTGTTTAAGAAGCTGGAAGACTTCCATTTTATCTAATATAACCTTTAGAAGGTAGCATTCCACTCAGTGAATGCAGCTCCTGATCTGGCCATTAGGAAGCCTTAGGCTCCTACAGATGTGCTGGTTTTGCTTTTTGCATCTACACAGTGACCCACCAAACCCCATGTTCCAGCCCTGCTCTCTGGAGTGGACATTTGCCTCCTTCTTTTCCAAAATGTGGTTCAAACATTTTCCAAACAGTAACCTTTCTCAGAGCCATTTCCAGTTAGCACTATGTTATTCTGTATATCACTGTTCTGGGTTCTGTAATTTAAATTTTGATATTTTGGACCTCTTTAAGGACTTTTGTATTATTTGTCCCCCTGCCCCCTTTTGTTTTGTAAATAAATTAAGCAGATTAAGAACAATGTCAATGTTTCTTTTACATGGTATGTTGCTCTTTAGGTCATAAATTCTCACTATAGATTAGGCTCAAATCCTGATCTTCCATATCCTAGCTAAATGGCTTGGGATATTCTAAAACACAATGATCTATAATAATAAAAGCATAATATGCTAATTAGACCTTCTGGATAAAGCCAGGGCTACGAGGGAAGCCGGGGTCCCGGTGCCTGAAGGAAGCCGGTGCCAGCAGCCAGGGGAAGAAAGGCCTACTCTTGCATGAATTTTGTGTATCAGGCCTCTAGTAGAAGAATAAAACTAAATCTTTTTAAAGATATATTTTTTATTGATTTCAGAGATGAAAGGAGAAGGAGAGAGAGATAGAAACATCAATGATGAGAAAGACTCATTGATCGGCTGCCATGCCTCCCACTGGGGATAGAGCCCGCAATCCGGGCAAGTGCCCTGACCGGGAATCAAACATGACCTCCTGGTTCATAGGTCCATGCTCAAATATTGAGCCACGCCGGCCAGGCTAAAACGAAATCTTATATATCACTAGAGGCCCAGTGCAGGAAATCCGTGCACTGGTAGGGTCCCTAGTGGCTGCCTGCCACCGCCAGGGCCTCCCTCCTTTCCCTGGGCTGGCCACGCTCCCTGGTTGAACTCCGGGACAACTCCTGGTGGAGGAGCAATTTGCATACTCTTTTATTAGATAGGATTTTAACACTCATCCATCCATATTTTGGGTCTTCCCTTTCTTTTGTGAGAGCAGATCAGTAGTTACACAAATAATCATCTCTGTTATGTTCATCTTGTAGAATTATTACTCTCTTCATAATTGATCAACTTTTTGGATGGTACTTTTGAGAGCAAAAATTTTAAATAGTTAAACTTATCTAAAGTATTATTTACTGATAAATTTGGGTCATTTTATTGATGGATCTATAGTTTTATTCCAAACTATTTCCTTAAATAAGACAATTTCTATAAAAATAATATACTTATGTAAATGGGAGAATGTTTCTTTTTAAAAAAATATATTTTTATTGATTTTAGAGAGGAAGAGAGAGAGAGAGGTAGAAACATCAATGATGAAAGAGAATCATTGATCTGCTGCTTCTTTCACGCCCCCTACTGGGAATCAAGACCACAATCCAGGCATGTGCCCTTGATGGGAATCAAACTTGGGATCATTTAGTCTGCAGGCCGACGCTCTATCCACTGAGCTAAACCAGCGAGGGCTCTTTGTTCATATTCTTCATGTATTTTAGTCTGTTTCTTAGTTCTATCTTTATCTGGTATTTTCTTATTTCTTGTTTTTAAAAGTTACTTTAATTTTCAAACATGAAAATACCTGCATTTTTCAAAATTGCATTCCATGGTTAATAAATGTGAAGGTATTTGCATATTCAAGTGACTCTTTTCTATAAACCATAATATTTTTAAATCTGAGGAAAAACTGTAAGTGCCTAGTCATTAGGTAAAATCAGGGCAAATTCTGCTAAATGGGTAATATTCTCAAATCTATTTGTTTCACATTGAGACATAAATATTTCAGCCCAAATATTGTCAGAGACACTGGCTCTTTGCCTGCATACACTTTTCTTTGTCAAATATATTTATAAGCAAAACTGGTCAGCAAGTTGTTTCTGCTAAGGATCATTTTGAATGTGTCACCATATTGAAATATTTTACCAAATTGTAAGCTTTTTCAATATAGTAGTTTCAATATAGGATATAATATTCACCCAGTTATAAATAGGAACTTGGCATATTCTAAAACACTTTTTAGAATTTCAAAACTAAATTATATTTGCATTTTAGATCTCTTCTGTAAGTTTGGGTCTTCCCTTTATTTTGTGAGAGTGAATATCATTATCAGTCTCTTTGCAAACTTCACATCAATAACCGCAAGTCCCAGGGAGTCTCTGGAGCTTCCAAACTGCAGCTTATTAGGTTGCCAATTTGATGTGATACACTGCCAAGTTTCAGCACATGAATGAGATGATTGATATGTGTGATAAATGCCAAATTTAAATACATTTTTAATCCGTATATTTTTTAGTTTATTAAGAACTTGGCTTTTACTGTGATGCTGTGTTCCATCAAAATTTCTATCTGAATTACTGCTACAAAGTCAAATATTTTTTCAAAATAGAATTTTACTGAATAGCATCTACACAACAGGTATTCTACCTTCCACGAAATAAACTTCCCAAAGCCTAAATTTGGTTTCAGTAACTGTATGAAAAATCAAAATGTTTACTGAAATGTATTAACAAATAATTTTTATTTGAAATTTGATAGTTTGGTTATATAATGGTATCATTTAACGTTTGAGCTGTTTTTGTTGTTCTTATAATAATAATTATTATGGTTATTATTTTGCAAATGGAGCTAACTTATTAGCAGCAACCATTACACTTTTTATGTGTACAGAAGATATTTGGAATCAAACTAAACAAAATTAATGTAGGGGGAAAGTCACTTGATCTAAATGAAAAGTCCAACACTTTCTGCAGCTGAAGAAGGACTAGTGATTTTGGACAATGTCTTCTTAAAATAGCAGCTGACTTTGATATAGATGCAAATTTGTGTATTCTGGTTTTCTTGTGTTTGCAAGATATAGACACCATCCATTCAACATCAAATTTCATTATTTTAAAATTTAACATGCATTTTTTTTTGTGTGCCAAAAATTTCACACCATAACAAAAAATAGTAAAACAAATAAATGAGCCCTTGCTTGTGTTGCTTAGTGGATGAGCATTGACTTATGAGCGAGGAGGTCATGATTCGATTTCCAATCAGGGCACATGCCCGGGTTGTGAGCTCGATTCCCAGTAGAGGATGTGCAGGAGGCAGTTGATCAGTGATTCCCTCTCATCATTGATGTTTCTATCTATCTCTCTCTCTCCCTTCCTCTCTGAAATAAATAAAAATATATAAATGAAATAAAATAGATTTGCACACACAATTAATGATAAACCTCTGTAGCAAGAGTACCAGACTGTTAAGTCTTTGCAGAGTTATTTCACATATCTAATTTATAATGGCCTAACCCAGCAATTTTCAATCAGTGTGCCAGAAGAATTTTGAAAACATGCAATACCTGATACGTAGTCAGGGGCACTGACCTCTTATCCCTTAGATCAGTGGTCGGCAAACTGCGGCTCGCGAGCCACATGTGGCTCTTTGGCCCCTTGAGTGTGGCTCGGCGTTAGAACCACTTCTTCAAAATAGACTTGCCCAGGCCGAAAACCGACTTCTGCGCATGGGCTACGAAGTTTCAATCGCACTGTACGTGCGCGCCCGCACGTGGTATTTTGTGGAAGAGCCACACTCAAGGGGCCAAAGAGCCGCATGTGGCTCGCGAGCTGCGGTTTGCCGACCACTGCCTTAGATTGTCAAACAACAAAAAAATGACAACAGTCAACACAAAATTGCCGTCGTGTGTGAATGAATAAAAATTATTCCTTTTTATTTGTCAGATTGGCAAAAAATGTAATTTTTTTTTTCTTGGTGTGCCATAGACTTTTAGTAATTAGTTTATCTGTGCCATGATATGAAAAAGGTTGAAAATTGCTGGTGTAACCTAATTTCCCATGCTCCCTACTGCCCCCTGTCTGCCTAGTCCAGTGATGGCGAACCTATGACACGCGTGTCAGCACTGACACGCGTAGCCATTTCTGATGACACGCGGCCGCTGAGGCGGCCGCATGCCGAGGATGAAACATTTGCTGCTCCTGAGGATGAAACATTTGCGAAATAATGTTTTTTCCTCAAAGTGACACACTACCCGAGTTATGCTCAGTTTTTTGGCGAAGTTTGACACACCACGCTCAAAAGGTTGCCCATCACTGGCCTAGTGGCTTTTTGCTCCCCACAAGCTGTGGAGCAAACCACCGCACAGCTTATCTTGTACACCAAGTGACCAGCAGGAGCAGTGACCTGCTCTCCTTTCATCACTGCCCAAGACCTATGGGGTCCCTGCCCTGGCTGTTCCTGTCATAGAGCACTGAATTTTATCAGTGAGTGCCCTGCATGCTGTCCTTGAAAAAGAGGTGTTAATTACCTCATGTCTGTAAAGTGCTCGGAAAAGAGAGAGGTTATTTGAGTAAACTTCTGTTTTCCTGCACCTGTGACTCAGACATTTCATTTGCAGGCTCTGGCAGAAGCTGAAAGGACACAGTGCAGCTCTACCAAATCTAGCTTAGCCTCTGTGAGTGCAAATATTAAAATAATACCTTATTAAAGTATTAAAAAACCCCAGACAAATGCCAAACCAGACAAGATGAAACACTGCTGGGACAGCAGGGATAAACTGGGATGCATGGCTACTCTATTTATAAGGATAAAATTATACATAAGAAAATTCCATGTTGAACTATAAATTCATTGCCTATAAATGGTGGTAGCTACAGTTACTTGAGCTTAACTGAAAGCTCAAATTGAGAGAATCATTTATTTCTCAAATCCAGATAGAATCATTATTTTCATTAAGGACCAAGCAATTTAACTACTTTATAGCTTTCATTTATTTAGTCATTTTTCCCACATTAAGCATCAAGTATTTTCTTTACAAAAACACTAGGTTGTCTACAGAGATAAATAAAGCAAAAAATGGCTATTCTCAAGACTACTGTTTTTTAACATTTTGAGAGATTTGATGCCCGAACTGAGCCAGAATGAAATTTCTCTTCAGAAAAAATATGCCCATATACATATGTTTCTACAGTAATTGCAAGATGTCTGTGATTTCACAGACTCGGGCTGTGGATCTCCCTCTCTCAGATCCAGATTTATATGTAGGAAAATGAAGACCATGCAAGGTGGTATGTAAAAATAAGTGTGTTTGTCAAGGTTCTCCAGAGAGACAGAGCCAATAGAAATATATAGAGACATGCATAAGAGGAGACGTTATAGGCATTGGCTCACATGGTTATGGAGTCTGAGACGTCTGCCCTCTGAAAACTGGCGATGCAGGGTATCATTCAGTCTGTCTGCAGGCCTGAGAACCAGCGGTAGATGTGGTGTAAGTCCTGCAGTTCAAAGCCTAAGAACTAGGAGCTGAGACGTCCAAGGGCAGGAGAAGAGGGATGTCTTGGGTCAAGAAGTGAGAAAAAACACCTTCTTTTGACTTATTTTGTTCCATCAGGCCCTCCAAAGATTGGATGATGCCTACTCACATTGATGAGGGTGGACCCCTTTACTCAGTCTGCTGAGTCAAAGGAAACACCCTCACAGACACAGCCAGAAATGATGTTTTACCAGGTATCTGGGCATCCCTTAGGCCTGTCAAGTTGACACATACAATAAACCATCAAAAAGCTTATAGCAGAATATTTTTCCTTATTATTATTATTTTTTTCAGATAGGATAGCTCTCTGTGAAAATCAAAGCCAGAGTCTCTGATACCAGTGTGAGAGAAACAAGTACCATGGCCGCAGTCATCTGGTTAAAGTGGTAGCTGCCAGTTTTCTCAACTACAGTTACTGTTTTTTTCCTTTCCAGGATCTGTTAGAAGCAGTTCACTAAGTCCAGCCCACAGTCACAGGGAACATGATCAAGGTGTACCTCCCACAGGGAAGAACATCAAAGATGTTGTGGGTTTAGGTTCAAACTGCTCCAATAACTAGTAAATATTTTGTTGGAGATGTTTGGAGGTCATGCAGGCACTGTGTTTCTCTGAAAGGTTCTAGCTGCTAACCTTAGCATTCTTCATGGATTTCTACCTGCAGCAGTTATTACTGTGGTATTCTGATGGTGCTTTTCCATTTCCTTCATTCCTTCTACACTTATTACCCAGAGTTCTTCTGTGGGGTAGATGGTTTCTTTATCCCCATTCATTCATTCATTCATTCAGTCATCATTAATATCAGTACAGACTCATGGATATTCATTTTCTGATTTGGGTTTTAGCACAATAATATCAATATTTATTTTACTGCTGATTTTTTTCAATTTTGGCCACTGTGAGATTTTTCACTTGACTCCTGTTTCTTGTGATATTCCCCCATTCATTTTAAAAAAATTTTTAAATTGATTTTAGAGAGGAAGGGAGAAGGAGAGAAAGATAGAAACATCAATGATGAGAGAGAATCATTCATCAGCTGCCTCCTGCACGCCTCACACTGAGGATCGAGGCCGCAACCCAGGCTTGTGCCCTGACTGGGAATCGAACTGTGACCTCCTGGTTTATAGGTCAACACTCAACCACTGAGCCACATTGGCCAGCCTTTATTTATTTATTTTTTAATGTTGTTTTGTTCAAGCACTTTCTTATTTCCTGGCACTGTAAGATTTTCCAGGCTCATTGTGTATATTTCATGCCTCAGTTCAAAATCAACCATTTCTCCAAAGAGCCCTGGTTCCTTTGATTAGAAAATGGTGTTTAGAAATTAAGACTTATATACTAGGTATGTTCATTGCTGCTGCTGGATCATCACTGATCCTAGGCTCACTCAGCAACCAGAGCTAGGAAGTGTTTTACTAACTCAAGTACTAGTATACATACACATCTGTTTTTATTTCCGTATCTACCTATAAACACGAGCTTACATTTATATTTATGTTGAATCCACATTCTAGCCTTCCCCCCTTGCTTTTTGGTGAGTAACTTGCTTTTGGGATGGTGAGAAACCTGGCTCCCATGATGTACAAATGATTTTACTTGTTTAATCCTACCATGCATATAAAGTACTTTCAGAATTGCTAGCCTATTCTCTTGTGAGAAACAAAATTACCCATTAGAGTGCAGTGTTTAAGTGCAGTTCTTTTTGTCTTTAATCTTCAGTGTCCAGTCAGAACACTGTTTTCCTAAGTTATGTAGGTCAGCTCATCACCCGCCCTCCCCCGCACCTCCAGTGAGGACATGCCATCCATTTGTAATGCAGTATATTAGTTTTTTATTGCTGTGCTAATTTACCACAACCTAGTGACTGAAGAGGAAATCCATTTATTAGCTCACAGTTGGCTCAGTCAGAAGTCCAGGTGGACTCCACCGGGCTCTGTGCTTAGGGCCTCACAAGGCAGACATCAAGATGTTGGCTGTGCTGGGCTCTTGACTGGAGGCTCTGGGGAAGAGCCCACTTCCAGGGTCATTCCCATTGTTGGCAGATGCCAGTTCCTTGCAGCTAGAAGAGTAAAGTCTTCATTTCCTCGCTGGCTGTCGGCCAGGCCACTCTCAGCTCCCAGAAGTTACTCTCTGGTCCTTGCGCATAGCTCCGTCAAATTCCAAAGTCAGCAATGAATCCTTCCACTTAGAATCTAACTTCTGCTCCCAACTGGATAAAAATCTGCTTTGGAACTACTCATTAGATCCATCTGGAAACTCTCTCTTTGGATTTACTGAAAGTCAACTGATTAGTAATTTTAATTATATCTGAAAAATCCCCATTGACATGTAACATAATATAGACATGGGTGTGAAATCTCATCATATTTACAGTCCCGGGATTAGAGTAGGACATCTAGGGGCCATGTTATAATTCTGCTTTCTACATGTAGTTAGAGTCATTTGTCACCATCTGCCTGCCATTCTGGGATCCCTCAGTATCTGGGCTGATTTCTTGAAGTTTGGGAAGTGTTGGATATGTCTATTACCTTGACTGTAGTGACATATCATGAAAACTTTCATATGTCCAAACTCATCAAATTATACACATTAAATATGTTCAGTTCTTTGTATATTATTAATTATGCATCAGTAAAGCTTTTATAGAAGTTCGCATAGTTAAGTTCATTCCTTGTGGTGTAGAAATGCATAGGGTTGTGTATCTGTCATCAAAGTAGCACGCAGAACAGTTCCACACTCTAAAATGTGCTGTGTATGCACTTTGCAGACCACCCCTCCTTCCACAGCCAGCCCTTGGAATCATATTACCTTCCCTGGTGTTCACATTTTCCAGAGCATCTTATGAATGGCATTTTGGGTTTGGTGTCTTTCATTTAGCAAAATGCATTTAAGATTCATTCATGTCATTGCCTGAATCAAGGGTCCCTTCCCTTTTATAGCTTAGTAGTATTCACTGTAAGGACATACTAAGCCTACACCTTTAAGGAAAGGTTTAAAGCAACATTATAACGTTTGTTAAAATGACAGGATTCACTTTATAACATCTGTGGCAACAAAGGAACTTGACTTTTTCTTGTGATAGAAGTAAACTTTCATAAATAGCTTTTTGTAAGTTATAAGGCATATATACTTACACGTGTGTGTTTGTGTGTGTTGTGTGTAATTGACTTCTGTGTCAACTTGGCTTCTATAAAATATACATGTGTCATACTGAAACCTCTAGCTAGACTTGAAGGGACTTTCTCAAGCTGGGAAAATGAGACTGTCATTTTTAATCCTATCTGCATAAAACCTCCTACAACCAGCCTCATTTATCTCCTGTCAGTAGCGATTCCCAACTTTTTTGTTGGAGGAGGTTCAGTCAAAATGTCAAATATATACTTAATGGTTATCTGACAGAGAAAGAACATTCCATAATCTTTGGAATGTTCCACCAAAGAATATCACTGGAATTAAAATTTAATTGTGAAGTCCTCTAAGAGAAGAAATTAATTTAAAAACACACACCAAGAGCTTAATTAAACCTTTAAATGATCATATTTTCCTGCAACTTTAAAATTTGCGATTCATATCCTTTAATTCTACTAATTTAAGGAACATGTAAAAAGTGGAATATTTTCCATGAAAACGAGGAAAGGAGAACATTTAAATTTATTGGAATGCATAATTTATGTATAACTTATTGAAGTAAAATTACTCTTTGTTCCAAAACCCTATGTCTTCATAAAAGTGAATGACAAAAAAATACTAATTTTTTCAGAGATACTGTGTGTATTTAAAACAATGTATGTATATAAGTAGGAAAACAAAAAAACACACATAATAGAATATTACCTTAATGGCACTATCTTATGGATTTAAGCATAATGTTTTTCAGTGTGTTGATTTTAAAATATGTGCGTTATGGGTAGGTTGAAAGGTATTTGGAAAATAACTTTATAAAATAGAATATAAATATGAATTTTGAAGCAATATTCATGACTGAGGGCAAAATAAGTTTCAGAATAGAAAAATATTTCCTTCTCTAAGAAGCTTATTGTTATAATCATACCACAGATGTTAGAAAATAAGGTACAAAACATATGTAGGTGAAGTCATTTTGTGATACATTAAGTTAATAGCAAGGTTTATACCAGCCATTTCTGTTCCTAATTAAATTTTTACTGGAATTCACTTTCTTTTTAGGGACAGGGAAGGCTATTTCATTCTTCCCTCCTACCCACCCCCAACACACACACACACACACACACACACACACACACACACACACACTTGAATGGAAGTAATGCTTCATGGATCCAGTGAGTCACCAGTTGTACCACACTGTTACTAAAACCCCCCACTCCTATAGATAGGTGCAAAAACATTCCAGTAATTGCTAAAGACTGATGTACTTGGAACTACATACAATTTTCTATTTGCTTTATTGAAGGATGCAGCACTCCCTCTTTTTGAGAGAAGTGATAAAAACAAAATACAATCAACCCAATCCCTGCAATGCAAGCTATGGGATTCCCTTCCCTCTCTCCAGGGACTTTCTTGTTTTGTGTTTTTTTCTCACCTACACAGGAACTCCAATGATAGTAAGTTGTTTCGTCTTTAAAATAAGAGTTTACTTCTTAGGCTAGATTCCTCCATCCTGCTATACATGCAAACAGTTTGTCTTGGGAAGTGATCACAGGGAAAGGGGATAACCAACAGGACTGTAACACAAAGAGGGTGGCGAGAAAAATGTCTCTATTTGAGTTGGCCACCACATCATGAGGAGCCATTGAGAGTGTGCCTCAGAATTTCCGTCTAAGGAACAAATGCAGAAATGTCTGTCCCCTCTCATCCCCACTGGCCAAAGGCTGCCCAATGGGATGTAAACTACCCCTATATACACATGGTATGTTGTGGGAATATGAGGAATAAGCTGGTTTTTGAAAACATCCCAGTTGCCCGGAGCTCAGGAGGAAAGCAAAACATAAATAGGGCAACTGAGACAAGGTGTTGCCAGGTGACAGCTGTAGGAAGCAGCTACCCCACAAGCAGCTGCTGGTGTAAAAGATGAACAGGGATAACCCGAGGCAGTGTCTAGGATGTAACTCTTGGCTTAGTTTTGGGAAGTCTCAAACAGACGCATATCAGAATCCCCCAGAGGACTGACTACAGCAGGTGTGTCCCACCCTGAGAGTTTCTGGGATGGGATGGGGACTGAGTGATGCTGATGCTACTGGTCAGAGGGCGGGGTTCTCCAAGGCCTTCCTATTCTTTTAGGCTATGATTTTAATAACTAAAGGAGGAAAAATTACATGGACAGCGAGAAACATGGGAACTAACAGGTACAGGCTAAAACAAAATTCATTGAAGCAATAAAGGAGAAAGAAGTTTAACAAAACAATATTGAGATGTGATTGATAAGGCAGGACAACGTGATGGTAAAAGCTAACATCTCTAGCATTCAGGTTCTTTTAACCCCTTTTTCTGTTTCCATTCACATCTCTTCTTCTTTTTTTTTTTAAATTCTCAACTTAGTTTATTGCTTCAGATAGAAAAGAATTAGTACAGACATACCTTGTTTTGTGCTTTGCTTTATTGCAATTCACATATGTTTTTGTTTGTTTGTTTGTTTTTAACAAATTGGAGGCAAGACCCTCCACCAGCAAAAAGGTTACCACTCATTTTATTGTGTTATTCACTTTACTTCGATGGTGTGGAACTGAATGCGCAATATCCCCGAGGTATGCCTGTAATACTCATGTTTTAGATATTTTCTGTTTTGGGGTCAGCGTAGGTTTTATGCGTTTATGCTCAGTTTGTATGGAACATTTATAATTAAAACATGGGGGAAATACCAAGTTTGAAACAAAATTAATAGCACTAAACTGAAATATTATCGGATAGCTCCAAAATCTCCCATTTGAGTATCAAACTATATCTTCTGAATGAAAAATTTAGAAGCTGAAGTCATTTCTGGTGGTATAATATAAATTATAAGAGGAGAAATTATGGTCCACAGCCTTTGCTGGGTGTTGGACCTTAACAGCATGCATAATTCATAGAAAAGTACTGCGTAAAGGAATATGGAGTAACCTTCAAAAATAAATCAAGGAAAACCGGTTACTAATCTACAGAGTAGTTTACCTGGAGGAAGGTAATGTGAAGGAAAACAGTCCATCATTTCACATAGCTTAATGCCATCTCTGATGCAAGTTACCTCAGGCCACATATTACACGTGGAATAGAAAATATTTACGCCCAAATATCTGCCACTTGGAAAGAGATCAGCCAAACGCTGATAAATGAATTGAGGAAAGCAGGTATTAAATTAAGCAGACAAACTTTACTTTGATTGTGAAGTGTAGCCAGAGGGGAAAAGAGTTGGAAGAAGAAGCCATAGCTGTGAGCATCCAAATCTGTCGTTGAGCATGAGCACATAATCAGGCATTAGGACGGAAATTGCTCCGCAGTCCATTCTATCGACCAGCAGCTGGAGGGCAGTCTAATTTTCTTGATAAATGGTAAATTTCTGGATGATGATGTGAAACAATGTTCCAAAAACTCACCTGTATAAGGAAGACTTCGGTTTACATATATTTCTAGTTTCATGTTAACTTCTGATGAAGTTTATGTACTTTGAAGTTAACATGAAACTACAAATATACTACCGGTAGTATGTAAACCAAAGTCTTCGATACTTGTTTGCTTCCATGCTTGCAAAGGGTATAGCTTAGATTTTACATAAATCTTGCTTGCTTATGCGAAGATAAAATGGCAACTAATGTAAGTTTTTAAATTTCAAATGATCTTATTTACAAATGAGTTTCTATGAAAGTTGGTGAATCAAGCAGGTTCCAGGAAGATAGGGTGATTTGAAGATCAAATCTGAAGTTTACACTATGTCTCAAAGAAAGTATCTCCTGAAAGATGCTGTCATCAAAGCACTTGGCCTGGCTTTGATTTGATTGAAAACACACTCTTGGCTGCTTTTGATTACCTGTGACACGTGAACAAAAGGAAGGCATGGCTAGAGGAAATTCAAAACTATGCTCACAAGAATCCTCTTCAGTGGTAAGGGAGAAAGTGGATTGGCCAGCACATAATACTCATTCTGGATTGCTTCTTACCTATTTAGGATTCCACTACCAGGGATGTTATGTTATCGGGTGTGCCAGTTATCAGGGAATATCCGTATCCCCTGATCTGTTCCTCAGCTATGCTTTTTTGCACTTATGTTGTAATAACCTATTTTAGTTGACCCAAAACAGACTTAGGATGCAGACGTTTATTTGGAAGATGATTCCAGGAGGCATTGATAGGGTGTGAGGAAGTGAGGCAGGGAGAGAAAGGAAGCCAATAGGAATCAGTGCCAGACCTCAGAATTACCCAACCAAGGAACAGTGAAGATGGGGCATTTATCCTCCAGCTCCCTTCCACCCTTGCTTCCCAGCACTTTCATCTTCCATTTCGGGGGCCCAGAGCAATAGGGCACCTTCAGCAGGTACAGCGGTGGCAAGTGCCATGGAGAGGAGCTGGGCATAGATGGCATTTACTCTGTATGCACTTTTCTGTGTTCGCTTGGACGCTTCCTTGATAATTATTTACACCTCCCTTGTAGGCTGAGTTGAACAGTGATGATGAGGGGAAGTAAAAATCAGGCAACTCTGTCCAGTAATAGAGAGAAAGGACATTGAAATAGGCTAGCTTATCCTTAAAGGTAAGATTTGGGGACAAAGGTTGGATTTTAAGCATAATTTCACTCATTGATCCTAATGACTGGATTTATCTCCAACTTTTATCTAAACTTTCACCAATTTGCAGCCATTTGAATTCCATGGAGAAAAGTAGACCACTATCAATGCCTTCATGGATTTTAAGAGGCGGCTCATTGTAGAAAATATTTGTAAAGTGATTTGTTCATTTTAATTGCATTGATTCCACTCTTGTCAGTGGGGTAGACTTCCAGAAAACAAAGCTCTTGAAAAGAACTTAAGGGAGTGTGGAGGAAGATGGTTTCATGCACTTTAGGAGACAGGCTCTCTCTGGAAACCCATCAATTAGAGGCTAAGGCAATAAAAGACAAAATTTGCCCCATCTGGTTCTACATAAAACTCCCCAAGAGCGTTGACAAAAAGTCTGCCAAGAGAGGCCAGGTCTCTGGGGAGGCATTTGTTTTCCAGGCTTGTTGAAATGCTTTTTCTTCTCGGGGATGTTATTTCACTAGAGCCAGATGAGATGCGCTTGCTATTTTTATAAGTTTTTAAAAGCTTAAGCAGGGCAAATATGTCTCTTCAAGCTGCCTTCTGTAATAAGCCTGATGCTAAGGCAGCTTTATGTCCCATAAAGAGAACATTAGCCTCATGGAGCTACAGGCGATATCTGATAATCCTGAGGATGATTCCTTAGTATCAGATTAGTGTAGGAAAGGCCCGTATCATTTTCCAATTTTTAAGAGCTACCAGTGTAAAATAAATGATATTTTGACCAAAATACTTTTTGTCCATTTGACAAGTTAAGCTTTGACCATTTATATTTTTTACTGGGTAGAGGAATTCAGGCTTTTGAAGAGATTTTTTTTTCCCTTCAATATGTGGCTCTCTCTCTCTCACCTTCCTGTATCAGGTCCTGGCCACTAATGTTATTGAATTTTTGTGTCTTTTTTTTTTTTTACCACCTGTGAGAACCACTGCCATCCTATAAAATGAGAGGAATATGCTAATTATCTGTTATGCCCTGAGGTGTAACGACCTACTGCATAGTGTAAAGACCTGCACACAGGAGGGTGGGGCAGCGAGCTACCAGCGGTGGTGGGTGGGTGGCCAGCTGAGGCAAGCAGCAGCAAGCTACTTGGCCACGGATTTGTGCACAGGACTACTAGTCTAAAATAAAGTATATTAAAGATGGAGTTTATTTTCTTCTTCCAAAATCCAAATTTTCACTACCAATGTTTTATTTGACTCACAAACTTATATTTTAAGATTTAAAAAATAATTTTTGTCATTGAATAGCGAGTGAAATCTGCAGACTTTATTCATTCCACCACCCGATTCTCCTGTGGTTCTTGTTTCCTTCTGGTTCCCAGCATTCACTGAGGTGATTCCCAGATGATAGTGACAGCCCTATTTCTGGCTTTTTTAAATCTACCCTACTTGTAGGAGCAAGATTTATCAACAAAATATGTTTTAATTATATAAAGCAGTTCTTTGGGGGGTAATTTTGAAATGGCTTCCAATTATTTCTTGAAATTAAGGTCTCTGGATGTGGTTCTCCATAAATTGTTCATAGCCCACTTCCCTCATTATCCTAATTGTTTTCTCCCATACTCTGTGTCACTCTCCTATTTACATAACAAATCATGACATGTACTGGAGCCATGTCTTTGGGCATGTTGGAATAGTATTGGCAAAAGGATATCCCCCTCTGTCACCTCTGTCACACACAGACGCTCACACTTTCTCTTCCTTAGCTTCTTCTGAAGGTTGCTCAAGATTTGACCCTGGGCAGCGTTGAGTCTCAGAGCCCCTGGATTATAATGTCAGCCCTGTCACCAATTTACTGTGCAATTTGAGAAAGCCCTGACCTCTGAGCCCCACTCTCCTTGCCAATAGAATGAAGGAGATGAAAGAGATATTTTCTAAGGTGGATTCCATATTGAGCTTTTTACTATTTACATTACAACAGGAAGCCCAGTTTTGATTAACTGTAGTAGTTCCAATCAGGAGTCACTCACACCATTTCAGAGACTGTTTAGCACCCAGCTGTTGACGTGCAGTTAATGGACGTCTTTGTCACTTACTCTCACTATTGAATTGCAAGCTCCTGAGGTTTGCCTGGAACAGTCATACAGTGGGCACTCGGGAAATGTTCAAATCCTTAGCACAGGTAAGGCCTTTCCCACACAATTCGGTGTGTGCTGAGAATCACAAGTATCAACGATTATTATTTCCAGTAATATCTCACTGTAAAAGTGTGAACTTGCATTTTTAAAATGCGCTATTTTTCACCTTAGTAACAACAAATGCCAAATGTAAATTTTAACAACATTCCCTGTGAATTGGAGTTGGAGCTCTTTGCTAACTTTTCTTAAGTCTATGCTTCCCTCCCCCTCAGTGAGCTGCATGATAATACCCTGGGGGCTAAGTCCTCCTTCTCCCCTTCTGTGCTGCATTTTATTTTAAAAAATCCCCCATCATACCACAGTGCCCAATAAGATCATTAAATAAAACTGTAATTAAGGTGACATTGGCAGTTTCGATAATTAGAATCTTGTTTTAACTGTAAGAGTAAAAATAACATTCCCTGGCGCTGAGATGGGGCAGCTGTGGGCTCATGCTGAAAATGTACCTTGGCAATTTAACATGACTAATTGTAAGAGCACTTCTTCACAGGGGACTGTGTTAATCTGCAAAAGTTCTTATGTCTCTGTAGTTTCCAGGAACCATATATTTTCTGTTTGTCTAAGTGCTGCTGTTTCTCCCTGGCTCTGGTTTCCCAGTTCTTCTCAGTTGAGTTTAATGAACTTCATTCTTGTAGCTGTCTTGATAGGCTGCCAATTATGATTTTCCAATTGAGAAAAGACTTAGGAAGAGTGAGGAAGCAGAAGACAGGGTGAACTCGGGGTAGGGCCTGGGGGAGCATCTTGTTAACCCCTCCCTTCCCAGTGGAGTATTCTGAGAGTTTGGATTTTACTAGTAGTGTCTTGTACAGAGTAATTGAGTTATGAGGCTTATTGATAGTTCTCAAATCTAACTACATATCAAAGTCATCAGAAAAGTGCTTTCCTTCCATTATTTTGGACCTGCCTAGGGACTGTTCTCTTTAGCTCTGCCATCTTCCTCATTTACACACTTGTAGTCCCTCCTCAGCCTTTAAGACCTGGATGTAATGTCAACATCCTAATGAAAGAACTGTCCAGTGGATAGGATTTTCATTATTTCAGGAAGTCAGTCAAGCAGGAACATGGTGGCCACCTTGATCTTGCCCTTTGATTCTTCCTTACCACTCAATATTTCACATTTCATCTCTTAAGTAATCTCTTCTATTCTTACTGCTATTACAATGGATGAAATATCTGTCTCTCTCTTGGCTTTTTTTTTTTTTTTTTACATTTTCTAGCCATTTCTCCAGGTTGGTATGAAGCCAGTCATTCTAACACTGATCTGAAATTGTATCCCTCTCCTGGCCACACTACATTTTGGTCCCACTTTGCTTTGAGGACAGAGTCTGATCCCATACCAGGATACACAGGGCTCTACATGATCAGGCCCTTATCTCCTTTCAAGCCTAAGATCTCATCATTTTTTATCTTCCCCTCTGAGTTTTTAGTAATATTAAACTATTTGCAATTCAGAGTGAACAATGAACTTGAACGCACTAAGTGTGCTAATCGATTTATACTTAGAATTGATTATACTGATAAAGTCTGATTTTTAAATTGATGGAATATGACCAAATAATTTCAGGAAGATTGAAGTTAAAATCATGTGGATTAATAATATTCAAATCTTCTGTTATGAAATATTTATCACTCCATAATTATGAAATAGCATATTATTATTGAATATGGCTTTGTGGAAGTGTAATTCTTTTAATAGCTCAAATATATTAGAATATATATGTATACATAAAACTCTTCACCCTGAAATAAACTTTTTAAAGGTTATGATGTATAAAATGTGCTCTTTTGATATTTAGCTTGCTATTAAATGTCTTTCATTTTTTTAGGGAAAGCTCATTATTGGATGCACTTTGCTAATCTTTGCTAGATAAATTTAAGCCCCAGCCTTGTGTAAGATGTTGGATTTGAAAAGAACATTCTCAGAGCTCCTGCTCCTTGGCTGCCAGCCTCCGCAGGGTTTAATATGCTCTCCTTGTGATCACAGCCTTAGTTTTCCTCTGACTCTCCTAAGGTAATGAGATCAATAAAGTTAAGAGTTCTGCATTTGCCTATTAAAGCCCCAAAAGAGATAGCATTTTCACATGACAACTTTAATCTTTTAAAAGTACCTAGTTTGGGTTTGTACATGCATGTGTGTGTGTGTTTGAGTCTGAGGAAATCAGCATTCCTTTCTTTTTTCTTCTTCTTCTTTTTTTTTTAGCATTATTAACTTGATATAGGCAACAGAAATGTCTAGAAGTTTCACAGAGGAAAATTAGTTACCTGTGGAATGACCACTGCTATCTGTCCGTCCTCACTCACCCTTCCAGTTTCTGCTCAAGTACCATCTCTTCCTGGAAGCTTTCTCTGACCACTACTCACTCCACATCCAAAGCATCCGTATTTATCCCCATCAGAGCAATGATTCTGCTTTATTGAAATCTGCTCTTTTTGTGCATTTCACCCAAATTTGTGCATTTTTTGAAGACAAGGATGATGTTTTATTGGATTGTATGCCTTCATTTCTCATGCTCTGTCCCAGAGTGCCTGGCACAAGAGGAGACACACAACAACTTGTTTTTGCACTTGCCCTTTTTGGCTTGTGATGAAGTATCAACAAAGAGTGTCATGGATACATAGTCAGTGCATGGCTACAATAAGTCCTGTGGCAGCTGCTACATTAGTGCTTTTTAAATAAATAAGTAATTAATCTCTATGGTATTATTTGCCTTGTTTTTCTGAAGCCAGAGGCTTTCTGGCATTTTATTAACCATGCCACCATGCAAAATGCCAGTTGGTGCTCAAGATCTATTTGGTGTATGATAAGCTTGAGTGATACCCTAATCAGATTATGCCATTACTGAGATCTGTTATCCAGGTAACACAATAAATGCATTGTGATTATTTCAGAATAGTCACAGACAACACAAATTGCACGGTGAATCATTACACATGCAGACATAATAAATCTTGGTGCGATTGAAAGCCTGACAGGATATCAAGGGGCAGAGTGAGGGTTGCCCAGGAAGACAGGCATAAGTTGAAAAAACTAGGGAACTAATTTAAAACATTTCTAACCTGAAGTGAGAAGATAAGAAGCAAATAACAACAATAATAATCATTAATCACTGAAACTCTGAAAGCACTCATGTTGGCCTCGGTGACTGCCTTTCAGAATACACCCAGGTTGTAAAACTTGCTTGATCAGAAATAACTATCTGAGTTTATTCCATCTTTTCTATGGTGCGTCTCTAAAAAGATTATGAAACACACATTGATTTCCTTTTGTTTCCTGGTACACTTTCGGTGTTCACTGAGCACTTTCTGAATGAAATATTTCCAGCAAGGTTGGTTTGCTTTGTTTTCGAGGCAGGATTTAGCAGAAACAACTGCTCGTTCAGGCCTGTGAACTGACTTTGTGCTCCATTTTACTAATCTGTCAAAAAAAAGGAGAATATCTACCCTACTAATGGTACAGAGCTGTCACAAGGACCTCGAGTGATGACATTGGAGAAAGCACTCGGTATCATCTATGAAATCTTAAGTATGGCGGCATGATTTTTACTCATAGACAGAACTTTCATTACATAGCTATCAGTAGCAAAATTAGTTCTTTTTCTTTTTTTTTGTTTATTTTAAATATACAGTATACATTGAAAAATGCCAACAAGCAAAATTGTCCATCCCCACTTGCAATTCCGACCCCCAGAAGAAACTGCCATTAGTAATCTGTTATGTGTACTTCCTGAAATTTTCCACCAATAATAGAATCTTGTGTGTGTGTGTGTGTGTGTGTGTGTGTGTGTGTGTGTGTTTACAAATGTGAAATCATTGGATACCAGTTCACATTCAGCATCTATTTGAGATACTGTATCTCACCGTAGGAATAAGCCATTAAATCCTAGGCCCACATATCATGGAGTTATTTTTCTTTGTAATTTTGTCTTATGTCCTGTTTTTGGAATTGTTGATTCCGAGAAGGAATGTAGAGGAAGTGGTTTAGAATCTTGGTATCAGGGACTAACGGATTCAGTGTACTAGTAAGTTCAAAGCAGAAATTTTTTCAGTTCTCTAAAATGTGTTTATTGAAAGTACATATTAAGTATTGCAGATTAAATTCATTAGCCATATACTGCTATAGCTTTAGATCTAAGGATTGGATTGAAAAAACAAACAAACAGCTGAAGTCAACCATAGAATTCATATTGGATTAAAATAAAATAGTCAAGCTGACTTGAACATTCCTATTTGAAGGTCCGACTTTTATGAAAGTTAGATTTCTGAAATATTTGAAATCTGGACCCTACGATGTTATTTTTTTAAAACGGAGTAGCAAAGTAATTCACTTTTAGTTATTTATGTCCCAATTCCTTTTTGGCAAATGGTGCAACATATTTCCCCATGGAAGCCATTTATTTCCAGGTGTTTTCCTATCAAACATTTAAGTAACAAGAACAGCTGGTCACAACTCCAGAGAGACATTAGAAAGAAAGCAGTAACCTCTGAAAAATGAATGGAGCTTATAAGCAGAACTAGCTAGAATGGTAATTTCTATTTTATCGTAGGAGAACATTTGCATTTGGTAGAAACTTTTATTTTTATATTTCTCTATTGTATCACAATTTTAAATACAGATTCAAAAGCAACCCTAGCTCTTATTTTTCAAAGTATATGATCATTCTTATTTAGAATGTGAGGAAGGGCAATGGCATCTAAAACAAAATTCTCTACTTTTTCCAAAATGCAAAAACAGCTCATACTAAGTTAAAATTTTCCAGTTCTGTCCCATGAACATTGCTGCTGCATTTTACACATAGGTAGCTGGAATTGTGGCTCTTCACCCTATGATGACTAAAATATAAAAAGATTCCTGGACCAATACATATTTTTTCCTCACTCAGATTTCATGTATTAAAGGATTAAACATTAAGGTACTATCATTCTTCTAAAGAACACATTTTAATGTGTTTAAGTAAAGTCTCATAAGTCATTGTTCAATGTGAAAGTTGCAGCTTTATATTTTCACTCAATTGTGTAAGGTTTTGTACTCTGAGTTACTTTGCTTCAGGTAGCAGGACCCCAGGAAATTACCAGTGTCTTGGGTTGTTCTGGGATTCAAAAGTCTAGAAGAGACCTATTAGTTGTAATAAATAGTGTAGCTTTCTTAGAGTTCCAGTCCATTCTAGTGGATAGCATGTCAATTAGAGGTGAAAAGTGTGGATTGTGCAGGCTGCCCTCTAAGGCTGATGCTCATCAAAGGTCACAGGAGTGTGACCAGGTGTGAGGTGCCTTATGAAAACTCTGGAGAACCAGGAAAAGAGAGGAGCTGGGGACTGGCAAGAGTAGGATGTCTTCATTTATTAGAAGATCAGTCATCTGGAGGAGAGATAGTTTTAACCCAAGAGGACATAAAAGCCAAACAGAGACCAATGATTACAAATTACAGAGATGCAAATTCATACCCACAAGAGAAGAATTAAAAAAAAATCACTATAATCCAAAAATGAAAGTACACTCTTGGGAAAAAGGCTTATGCTTTCCCTGCATATCTTGTTCCTCAGCCCTAAAAAGAGTTAATAGTAATTCAAGTCCATAGTTTTAGTGCTTTGGCCACTGATGAGTTATTATGAGCAAGGAAGATGGTTTTCCATGGACAGAAGTTTGGTGAAACTCAAATACAATCTGATTTTCTTCTTTTTTTAAAATGCTTTGTAGTATCATAATGTTCCTACCTATCAGGAGATGTAGGAATTCAAATGAGCTTAGGAGAAAAAGAAAGAAAAGGAGAGGGAAGCTGAAGTCCCAGAGTGCACAGCAGATGGCATCAAACTGAAGTTGATGTTGATAATCAATGTCAAAATATCTTAGGGTACTATTGACAGAAGGTATGAGGATGAAAGTTAATCCTCGAAACTTAATGAAAAATGCAGAAGTGAGAGAATTGACCGAAAGTGGACCTGGAGGATTTTAAAAACATAACTTGAGCAGTGTTTGACTTATTTCTAGACTCTGAAATGTATTTCCTAGAAACGTGGTGCAGAGAAATCAATAAGGAGTAGAGTCTGCTTATCCATGTTTGTTTGCCTTTGTTTAGAAGGACCACTGAAAGCCACTGATGGATGGAGTCGGTATTGACATTATTGTACCTGTAGTAATTTCTGAGACTTTGCATTGTAAACTCAACAGAGTGGGTCTGAAAGATTTCTTTGTGGTATTGTAAAATATCTCTCTTCATCATACGTGTTATTATAAAATATTTCTCTTCATCATATGTGTTATTGTAAAATATCTCTCTTTATCAATGTCTAAAATGTTTTTTTCAAACATTGCCACAGGAACTATCCTTTTTTTTTTTTAAACATATTGATATTCAGCTTTTGTCCAATACTGTATCCTCAGATTCATGGCCCCATAACACTGGTGAACCTCCTGCAGTTAGATCCTGGCAGAGTTCATCTTGTTTAAAAAAGATGGTCATGCCAAAGTGAAAAGGGGAAGCCTTTGACCGCATACTGCCAGAGACGGACTTGATAACTTATTATCAAAGTCACTGGATACTTGATTTTTCATCGAGGACTACCAGAAGCAGACAACCCAGGCTGCTGTAAATATAGTTACCAAAGGAATTGAGGCAGCATATTTGCTCCTGCACCTCTGAATAAAATTCATTGAAGAGTTTATGAATTTGCATTATCTGCTAGCAGTTACACAGATGCCAGAGGGTTTTATTTTACTCTGTGCTTTAATTATTTGTAACTTTTTTGCTGTAATTACAAATTTACAGAAAAGTTGCAAGAATAGTACAAAGAAGTTTCTTACACCCTTTATCCAGATTCACCAATTGTTGATTTTCCTCCATTTGCCAAGGCTTTGTGTCTCTGTCTTTGTCTGTTTCGTTCTCTTCCTGTCTCTGTGGAAGCAGTTGTTTATTGCTATGTAACATATTACCAAAAATACAGTGGCTTAAAGCCACACACATTTCTTACCATATAGTTCCTGAGGTCAGAGGAATGGCCTGTTGCAGCTGGGTTCTTGTTTCTCACAAAGATGAAATCAAAGTGTGAGCAGAGCTACCTTCTTCCCACCTGGAGTCTCTGAAGTGGAAGAATCCACTGCCAACGTCATGGAGGTCTTGGCAGAATTCAGTCCCTGGCAGTGGTAGGACTGAGGTCCTATTCCTCACTCATTGGCTGCCAGCTGGGGGCATCTCTCAGCAACTTAAGACGCAGCATTCCTTCCCATTGTGGCTCCCTCCACCTTCAAACCAGCACTAGTGTGTCCAGCCCTTCTCACACTTCCAGACTCTCTGACATGCCCTTCCCCTCCCAGTTGGGAGAGCTGTTTGCCTTCAAAAACCCATGTACCTACTCCCTATTTTAAGTCAACTGTGCTGTATAGTACAACGCAGTCACTGTGCCGTGTGGGACGAGAGTGGTGTAGGGAGGGATGTGTCATCAGATTCACAGGATCCAGGATTAGGATGTGGCATCTTGGGAACCATTTTTAGAGTTTTGTTGACCACAGGAAGAGATTATGAAAATGAGGCTCTTAGCTTGCAGTTTGGGAGGGCTGTGAAGTGAGGGTGTGTGTTTGGAGGGTGGTTGAGGGTTTAATGATGACCAGCACAATTTCCTGAGAATTTATTATCTCATCAGTTTCTCACAATAACCCCTTGAATAAGTATCAATCTGATTTTAAAACCAAGAAAACCAAAGTGTAGAGAGACCAGTTAAAAGACTTACCTAATGTCTCATATGAAATAGGTAGCAAACCCAGGTATCAAACCAGATCTGATTGACTTCAAGGTCTGGGCTGCTTCAGCTTCAACCCCAACCTCTACTTGGAGCCTGAGCTGGCTTTTCATTTTCTTTAAAAAATATATGTTTTTATTGATTTTTAGAAAGAGAGAGGGATAAAGAGATAGAAATATCAATGAGAGAGGAACATCAGCTGCCTCCAGCATGCCCCCTACTGGGGATGAAGCCTGCAACCCAGGCATGTGCCCTGACCAGCAATCGAACTGGTGACCTCTTGTTTGCTGGGTTGATGCTCAACCGCTGAGCCACACTGGCCGGGCCTGGCTTATTGTTTTGGAAATTACATGTTCCAGACACTTTCTGACCCTTGCCTCTGGAAATTTTTACCAAAACTTGTTTGGTATCAGATTTCTTTGAAGATTCACTTCTGCCCAAGTGATAATGTTTGCTAAACAGGAAATTTTTCCATGAAGTGAATGCCTTCGGGAAGGGCCTTCAAATCTCTTGGTGCACGGAATGCCTGGAACAGGCCAGAGTGAGGAACAGGACTCTGACATTTAGTGGGTTTAATGGGTTTAAATGTTACTGCTTCTTTAAACAGGAGAAATATCAATATACAATATACTCTCTCAGCTCCTTCTGTTTGTAGAGCCGGGTTACCAAAAGCTACTTTTTCTTTTTCTGAAAGCTTCAGTGGCGATTTGTAGTTTCTATTTAGGGAAAATGGGCACTGGAGTCAAAATGTTCACAACAGGTCAAAAGAAAAAATATTAAATTCTGCCAAGAATAACTCCTAATTTGTTTCTCAGGCAGGGACCTTCTTCCAGGGGGAAATGTGCATTTGTTAATAGGAAGGGCACAAAGAGCAGGCTTTCTCCAGTGCGTTTGCCAGTCCCGGCAGCAAGGAGAGTCAGTGTGGGTGACACAGCGCCGTGGTGATGAGGGAGCGAAGCGCAGCTACAGCGTGTGCTGAATCCTTAGGCACCCTGCGGAACTTAGCTGTGAGGGGGAGGGGCGGGGGGTGTCTTGGGAATGGGAACAAATCTAGCTCATTTAGTTGAATTATCTTGTACTTAGTTTCATAAGAGACTAAGTGTCCCATGGGCAGCCATCAGCACACCATTTTGTGGGAGGACAGTGTGAAATCTGTATTCTTTGTTCATTGTGAGAAAGAATACTACAAGAATAATATAATTCATGCATATCTGAGGGATAAGGATAAAATTCTATCTTATATAAAAAATACAAATATGTATTAATATTTACATATAAACATATTTTATAAATATAGCTATCTATATATATATAAATAATAAAAGTGTAATAGCAAATTGAACGGCCGAACAGCAGAACGACCGTCGGACGACCATGCTATGACACACACTGGCACCAGGCCAGCCAAGGCGGGTACGATGCAGTTGGTTGGGGGACCCCACCATCACCCCATGATTGCCTTGCAGAGGGAGGCCCAGGCCACTGGCTGGTGGGGTGATTGATTGAGGAGGGGCTCTGTGATTGATCACCCCAAAGAGGGGGGCCAAGGCCCCTGGCTGGCGCTGCTGCGGTGGATGGGCAGGGCCTCCCTCTGTGGGGCGATTGATCATGGGGCTCCTGAACTGTGAGAGAGTGCAGGCCAAGCTGATGGACCCCCCGCAAGTGTACAAATTTTGTGCACCGGGCCTCTAGTATCTCTATATATAAAAAGCCAGTGACCGGAATGCTGTAACGACCAGAACAACTGGTTGCTATGATGCCCACTGTGCCAGCGAACTGGCCCGATTGTGGGTGGGGCCAGAAGCCAACCTCCCCCAGCCCCTTCACCTGGCTGGCCCTGCCCCTGATGGGCCCCACAACCGCGATCAGCCCACAGCCCCTCCCCCTGGCCGGCCCCACCTCCCAGTTGCCCCCTTTACCCCAATAGGGGGCGGGGCCAGCCGGCCAACCTCCTGAAGCCCCGCCCCCCACCCAGCACTATCCCAGATCGACCCCCCCCACCCTGATTAGGGGTGGGGTCAGCCGACCAAATGCCTGTGGCCCCTCCCCCTGGCATGCCCCACCCCCAATGGGCACCCACCACCCTGATCAGCTCACAACCCCTCCCCCCAGTCAGCTTGGGCCCCGATCAGTCCCCTCACTCTGATTAGGGGCAGGGCTGGCCAGCCAACCACCCGTGGCCCCTCCCCCTGGCTGCAGGCCCCTATTAGCCCCTTCCAGTCCCATTTGGGGGCTGGGCTAGCTGGCCCACCGCCCAAAGCCCCTCCCCACGGCCAGCTACACCCCTAATCAGCCCCCACCACCCTGATCAGCCCGCAGCCCCTCCCACCAGCCAGCTCCACCCATGATTGGCTCCCCCCACTCCCATCAGGGCAGGGCCGGTGGCCAGCCTGGCCTTGATTGGCCTTGATCTGGGAAGGCCAGCTGACCAACCTCCCGCTGTCTCCTCCTCCTGACAGGCCCGGCCTCAATCCACCGTGATTGGGGTTGAGCCGGTCAGACGCCACCCATGCACGAGTTTGTTCACTGGGCCTCTATTCTATCCTATCTAATAAAAGAGTAATAAGCAAATTGACGGTACCTCTTCCACACCCACCAGCCACGCCCACCAGCCAATCAGGAGCGAATATGCAAATAAACCCAACCAAGATGGCTGCGGCCACAGAGAGCAGGAGGGAGGCTTGGGTTTCCCCAGCAATGGAGGGAGCCAAGCTTTCAGCCTGCCCTTGCCGGCCTAGGCCTCCACTCAATGCTACAAAGTTTCAATTATAGAAGGTAAATAAATCCCAACAGAAATGGCAGCAGCCACGGAGCTGGAAGAGCAGGAGGCTAGGGTTGCCCCGGTGATGGAGGAAGCCAAGCTTCTGCAGCCCTGGCCGGCCTAGGCCTCCACTCCAGGCTACAAAGTTTCAATTATAGAATAAATCCCAACAGAAATGGCTGCTGCCACTGAGCGAGCAGAGGCTTGGCTCCGCTCCAGGCTACAAAGTTTTAATTGTATAAGATAAATAAATCCCAGACTCCAGGGCCTCAGCTTGGTTCGCCAGGGGTTGTGGCCAGCCTGAAAACCACCACAGGCCTTGCCCAGGCCGCCCTACGCCACAAGGGAACCCCCACCCTGATCTAGGACACCCTT
Organism: Cnephaeus nilssonii; assembly: GCF_951640355.1. Taxonomy (NCBI): domain Eukaryota; kingdom Metazoa; phylum Chordata; class Mammalia; order Chiroptera; family Vespertilionidae; genus Cnephaeus; species Cnephaeus nilssonii. The sequence continues at coordinate 22,609,230 of NC_137091.1, read as the reverse complement.
AAGGGCAAAGCAGCCAGCCCCCACCCATGCACCAGGCCTCTATCCTATCTAATAAAAAAGTAATATGCAGATTGACCATTACTCCAACACACAAGATGGCTGTCCCCATGTGGTCAAAGATCCTGCCCTCATGTGGACACAAGATGGCCACCACAAGATGGCCAGCAGGGGAGGGCAGTTGGGAGGGACCCGGCCTGCAAGGAAGAGCAGTTGTGGGCGATCAGGCCAGCAGGGGAGGGCAGTTGGGAGGGACCAGGCCTACAAGGGAGGGCAGTTGGGGACGATCAAGCCTGCAGGGGAGGGCAGTTAGGGGTGACCAGGCTGGCAGAGGAGGGAAGTTGGGGGTGACCGGGCCTGCAGGGAAGGGCAGTTGGAGGGGACCCAGGCCTGCAGGGGAGGGCA